>NC_141694.1:761004532-763404532 GCF_964263255.1 Lissotriton vulgaris | reverse complement strand
AGAGCACCCCACGACGACTTTCGGCGCAGCATTGTAGGATTGCCACACCAGTGCGGCAACTTGCTGGACACCACCTCGGTGCCATCCGGATCTCGGCGCGTTGTGCTGCCTTCGGCCTATTTGCACATCGGTCCGCTACTGACGCCGCCTCATGGGCCAACTGATTTTTTTGGCTTTTTATAGCCCAAAGTCGCATAACAGGTCATGTGACTTGTTTATAAAACTTTTCCTTGGTTCATTTTACTTTTGGTTTCCTAATGATGGAAGGCTTGATCATATGACCTAAAAATAACACTTTTCATTGGATGAAAAAAATTTTTTTTCCCAAACGATGAAAGTCCCACCTTTTTTTTTCTCACTCGGCAATCCAAAAAGGTTCTGTTAGATGACAACAGAGGGGACAGGCAACAAGAACCATCACTCAAAAAAGGGGAGGGCAAGTTCTTCCCTACCGGGTCACGTTGGGGCTCCACCGGAACTCATCGAATTGATAGTCTACAGTGTTTCTGGATGTTTCAGACTGAAGCTGGCGTCAGCATGAGAGCACCACCATCTCGTAGCTCCATCGTGGCCATTCCGCAAGCAATCATGGCAGCCGCTCCCCACCGGAAGCCTGCGGGAGTCGGGGCCCCCAAGACTTTTGTAGAATCTTCAAGGCTGAGGGGACGCTTTCGAGAATGGGGTCCAAGCCCTAGCAGACAAGCGTCCGAGTTCCAAGGTGTCCCGGGGCCATTTTAGTGGACCAGGTCCAAATCCGAAGAGCCTGCCGCCATTTTGAGAGTCCTGTGGCAGCCGCCTATCGCTGCACCGCAAGAGTGGGCGCAACTCAGCTGAATGGCGGATTTTGGCACAGTGTACCAAAAGCGGGCGGAATGGCAACTGAAACGGTAAAGGGGCGCCCCACTACAGCAGACGAGCCTCCACCTGGGGAGGCCCGTTCACGCCGCCTCCCCCCCCCCCTCCCCGGGGCGCCCCACGCCGTTTTTCGGAGCAGCATTGTAGGATACCAAAACCAGTGCGGCAACTTACTGGACATCACCTGGGTGCCATCCACATCTCAGCGCGTTCTGCTGCCTTGGGACTATTCGCACAACAGACCACTACTGACGAGGCCTCCCCCCCCCCGGGGCGCCCCACGCCGTTTTTCGGAGCAGCATTGTAGGATACCAAAAACCAGTGCCGCACCCAGGTGACATCACCTGGGTGCCGTCCAGAACTCAGCACGTTGTGCTGCCTTGGGACTATTCGCACAAAAGACAGCTACTGACCATTGTTGCTTCTTTTTTCAATTTTTTTTTTTAATGTGTTTACTGTTTTTGTTGCGTTGTATATATTTATAAGTTATTAAAGTTTTATAATCCTACTACTTTGTTGGAGTGCTATATATTTTTATTGTGACACATAATTGTAAAAACTTTGATGTACAAAGAGGCATCCCTGGAATCTTCCGCTTCAGGCTCGGTACCACACACCCTCACAGTGAGAATCCCCTCCCCAATCACAATACACGATGGTTATCAGATAGTAGGAGCGCATGTGCTGTGACGGATCTCATGAGGTGGGGGCCTTGATCTACTGTAACTCCTTTGAAGAGGGGTGATTCTTTAAAGTTGGGGCCATAAACTACATCCGCACGGCTAGGTGATAGCCTAGGACCGGCCTGGACAATCAGACACAGAGGAAGAGGAGTGTCAGAGGGTGCGGTAGTAAATAGGGTGAAAGGGAGGTGTCGGGCGGGCACAGGGTGTGATTCTCAGGGAAGAACAGCGCAGATGGGGGGAGGTTTATGGCCCATGCATGAGAGAGAGAGCGGGGGTGACCAGTGCGTGGGGGAGATGCTTGCGAGGGTGGGGAGCCATGCTGAGGATCAGCGACGTGCAGAGAGTGGGTCTGGCATCTAAAATGGCTGCCGTGCACGACAAAATTGTGGCATTGGAAAAAAGGCAAGATGGCACAGACAATGTTTATCAATACGGATTAATTTATAACAATTATTTTTAACAAAATATTTACTCGCAGTGACAAAATGGCGGTCAACACTTCCTGATTTCCTTCGAATCGAACGTTAACAGACGTCACGCAGCAAAAAAAAAAAAACGCTTACGCGCAGCCGCTGGAAGACATGTATCAACATATATGAGCCTCCTCAGCCACCCTCAGAAAACATAAAGGGTCAGGATACGTCTCCCGTACCCCCTTATACCCTGTAATTTAATTAAAACGAAATACAAAATGGCGAATTCCCGTTTCGCTACCTGTTTGCGACCCGGTTCGCGAACCGGGAAGCGCTTCTACCGTGAAAAATCAAATTTTTTTTATTTGCCCCACGGGACCCTTTAATAACCCCAACATCATTCCTAGGGGGTCAAGAGGGGTCTACCTTGCCCCCTTTCATTAAATTCCCCCTTCGTTTTTCTCCTCCTCTTGTCTCTCGATCCTACCAAGAGACAAGATGGCAGCCGCTACGGACTGTTTAGAATGTTGACAGACACCGGAGAGCCAATCAGCTTCGCTTCGCAAAGCTCCATTACGCGAAAAGTATGCGAACCGGATCGCTACCCGGGACGCTGTCACAGATATATACATTTTTTAAAATGTTAATTTCTCAAAATCTACTGGAGCACATATATTGAGACCCAGCAAAGGCACATCGGGCTACCAGTCCCTACAATTTTGCCAAGTTTCGTGCAAATCCATTCAGCCGTTCGAGCTAAAAGTGAGGCCAAACGCCCTATGGAAAACTCAATGTTAAAAACGCGTTTTGCGACCCCCTTTTTTCTCGGCCCCCCCTTGACGAAACCCCCCCAAATTTTCTGGGGCTGCTCGGAAACAATATGTGCCATTTTCCTGAAAATTTCAGCCGATTCCGTCCACAAACGCCAAAGTTATAAGACATAGAATTTTCAAAAGTTACATAGAGAAAAAATCCTAACTATATATACCTACTGGCGACCGCCAGTAGGTAATATATATATATATTCACTGAAAAAACCATAGGTTATAGACCATATATAGTTAGGAATTAGCATTTTCAAAACCGTAATTTACTCGCACAAAACCATTAGAAATTCGCATATATAGTTAGTTGCAATAACTATATATCGCGCACCCGCAATACACTGCTGATGATGTCACATATTACATCATTCATGACATGGTCAGTGACATCACTGATGACTTCACTGATGACATCTCAAATGACATCACTGATGACATCACTGATGACATCATCCAGTGACTGTATGTTTCTGTAAAGTAAAATTATATCTTACATATTGAAGAATGAGTGGATCATAAGTGTCTGGATGAAGGATTTAGTAGGTGCATGACTGACTGTATGAGAGAATGATTAAATGTGTCTCACTGAGTGCATGGGTTAGTGACTAAACTGTCTTAATTTCTGCATTATTATGTCTGTTGTTATGTAAACTGCTGCATGTGTTGATCAGTAGCTATATGAGTAACTATATGGGTTATTGATTGGTTGCCCAGGTATTTGTATGGGAGACTGAGTATGTGTGTGGGTGGCTGGGAGGTGTATGACTCTGTGCATAGATGTGTGAGCAGTTGATTCACTAGATGTATGGGTTCAAAAGTGCAAGTGGAAACAGCTGTATGGGCAGTTGACTGTGTGCATGAGTGTATTGGTGAATGAATGGATATCTCAGTGCTACATGTCAAAGTAAGTACATATGTAAAACACAGTACATGTGAGAGTTGACATATATAAATAACTGGGCATAAGAGCCAGTGAATGTGTGAGTGGCTGTATGGATCATTGTGAACTTGTATCAGGGATTGTATAAGAGAGTAAATATGTGTTAGTATATGTTTTAATAAGTAAGGTGTGTATAACTGTATAGTTGAGGGAATGGAGGTGTAATTGATTCTTTGCATGACTGACTAGGTGTGTGAGTAACTCCATGGATGAGTGACAGTCTGTGAGTGTCTGTTTACACTGATTGTATCTAAGGTTATATTAGAGTCTGAAGAGGTTCATCGTTTTATCACATGAATGATATCATCAATGATGTGATCAGTAATGTCAAATGAGATGTTATCAGTGATGTCATCAATGATGTCATTTGAGATGTCATCAGTGATGTTATCAGTGATGCCTTTTGAGTTGTCATCAGTGATGTCATTTGAGATGACATCAGTGATGTCATCAGTGATGTCAACAGTGATGTCATCAGTGAAGTCATTTGAGATGTCATCAGTGATGTCATCAGTGATGTCATTTGAGTTGTCTTCAGTGATGTCATCAGTGATGTCATTTGAGATGTCATCAGTGAAGTCATCAGTGATGTCACTGACCATGTCATGAATGATGTAATATGTGACATCATCAGCAGTGTATTGCGGGTGCGCGATATATAGTTATTGCAACTAACTATATATGCGAATTTCTATGGTTTTGTGCGAGTAAATTACGGTTTAGAAAATGCTAATTCCTAACTATATATGGTCTATAACCTATGGTTTTTTCAGTGAATTTCAATGGTTTTTTAATAGCAAATAACAAAAGCTGTCAAATGTCAAGTACGTGATAGGTAAAAACATTTTCGTGTTTATGCACGCTGATGTGCTTTGAACACTGCCCCCCCCTCTTTTCTCTTAGGAGTACTATCTCTTTGCAGATAGTGAAGGGTAGTTAACGCAGGTCTTTGCCCCCGTTGTAATCCGTCGTGCCTGCTTCTCTCTCTATTTGATTGATTGTTATCCAAGCATTTACTGTTTTACAATTGGTTCTCTTTGGTTCATTCTCTATTTACAAACAAGCACAGAGTCGCAATACTCTGTTTAGTCTTTGCAGATAGTGAAAAATCATTTAAAAAAACGAAAGGAATCGAGCAAAATCAGTAGGCCACTAATGGGATCTCTTTTTGACCTCGCTAAAATAGAAACATTAAGAACAACCCCTCATGAGAAATACGAAACTAGTGAGATGAACTGAGCTCCACACCATGATGGCTGCAAGACAGCTCGACTCCGCCACCCACCCCACCCAAAATAACGACAAACCCTATGCAAATATTATAAATATATACAACACACCAGCAAAGTAACAGGGTAAAACATTTTATTAAATAACTATTTACATAACTATTTTATACTTTTTGTTGCCCGATCCGGCTAGCTCAATCGATCGAGCATGAGACTCATGCACTCTGATCTCCTTGGCCTCAGTCAAGCATTAATAGTAAGATTTTCATACATGAGTGTACTTTTTGCCTTTTGGTGACTCTTCCATTCTGAACATTTTTCCACAATCCGTTTGACCTGAAACGATTACACAAATAAAACATTTGTGAGTTTTAAATTTCCGGAGAAGTATAATTCACCAATAGCTTTCTCTGTAGATCTTTTTCCATTAACAATCCCAGTTCCATCACCCGCCCAGGATATCACTACTATTAGTTGTCATTGTTGTTTCTGTTTTCTGATAGTGAAGGATAGGTAATGCGGACTTTTGTCCCCCGTTGTAATCTGTCATGCCCATCTACTCCCCACTGATTGAGAAACTAGTTCCACCCGGACCATTTATTAGAGGTACATCATCTGTCTCAACCGGAGAGTACCCCTAATAAAGAAGACATATGTAAAATACGAAGTAATCACTGTATCCTGTTAAACAGAAACTTTAGCATGAAACACACTTGAAAAGGAAGGGAAAGAAATCGAACAAAATCAGTAGGCCACTGATGAGTTTTTGACTTCGCTAGAAATAAGAAACATGAAAGTGGTGAGAGAAGCCAAGCTTGACGTTACGGCAGCCACGAGGTAGCTAACCTCCGCCACCCCCCCACCACTCCAAGCATGTCTGTCCCACCGCCCACCACGCCCAATAACGGTAACATGAAATAGATACAAATCAGCAGATACCTACCCCCATTCCGGAAACTCCCGAAGTGCAACAGGTCCACGGTTACGCCCATCCGGTAGATGAGGCCTCGACTCGTGCAGGGCGGGGCCCGGCTAACCGCCATCAGCCGTGGGGTGGATGGCCCAAAATGTACTGGTCTTCCGATGCCCTTCTTCTGCCGCCTTGCAGGCCACGGGGGGGGGATGTCTTGCCTCTGCCGCCGGCCTCCCCCCCTCTTATCGCCTGGTCCGGACATCATGGATATCAACGCCAGGTGTCGGCGTGGGGTGCGCTGGGAGGGAGAGGCGGCGCGAACGAGCCTCTCCCACCCCCATAGGTGGGGGCCCATCAGCTGCACCCCCAATGCTCCACTCACCCAACAAAAGGGTTGTCGCGTAAGGTGCACCAGGAGAGGAGCCGAGGCCGACGGGATCTTCTTTGGCTGCGACAACACTGGAGGGGGATGTCTTGCACATGCCACCGACCCCGGGATCTTCTTCTATGGCTGCGACAACACTGGAGGGGGATGTTTTGCACATGCCACCGACCCCGGGATCTTCTTCTATGGCTGCGACAACACTGGAGGGGGATGTCTTGCACATGCCACCGACCCCCCCTGGGCCTGGAGAGGAGCCGAGGCCGACGGGATCCCTCTTCTTTCTTCAATAATGTCTGCGACAACGGGGGGGATGTCTTGCACATGCCACCGACCCCCCCCCCCCCCCTGGGCCAGGAGAGGAACCGAGGCCAACGGGATCCCTCTTCTTTCTTCAAAAATGGCTGCGACAACGGGGGGGGGATGTCTTGCACATGCCACCGACCCCCCCCTCTCCTGCCTTCGTATCTCCTGGTCTGGCCCCGGGTTGGTATGAGCTCCCCGTTCGGCCCTGAAGCGGAGCCCTGCAGGCCACAGGGGGGATGTCTTACCTCTGCCTCCGACCCCCCCCCTCTTATCGCCTGGTCCGGACATCACGGATATCAACGCCAGGTGTCGGCATGGGGTGCGCTGGGAGGGAGAGGTGGCGCGAACGAGCCTCTCCCACCCCCCCCAGGTGGGGGCCCCTCAGCTGCACCCCCAACGCTCCACTCACCCAACAAAAGGTCTCGTCCACTATTGCGAGGCAATGATGCTCCGCTCACCCAGCGGGGGTCTCGTCCACTGTTGCGGTGCAACGGCGCTTCTGAGTTCAGCCTGAAAATGAGTCCTGCGTCCCAAAACGTTCTCCTCGACTTTGAAGATTCTATAAGAGCCACGGGGGCCCCCGACCCTCGCAGACACCCCCGATGGGGAATGACTGCCATGATCACCCACAGAACGACCACGACGTAGCCGCGGGACGTCGGCGCGCTCATGCCGGCGCCGGCCTCAGTCTTGAAATGACCAAAATCCTGCAAGACTACCAACTTGATCAGTTCCGGTGGGACACCAGTATGACCCGGTAGGAGAGATTTTTGCCTCCCACCCCACTTTCACTGACGGTTCATGTCGCCAGTCCCCTCTGCTACCCTTCAACGAAAACTTTTGGACTGCCGAAAGAGGTCCCGGTCCAACCACGAGTTGGTGGAGACATTTTGACTATACTTGGACCTTCCTGACCTCACCAAAAATGGCGCCGGTACAAATGAAACTCTCAACTCCTTGTTGTGCCCCGATTGCTCAGCCTTGATATCATAAGATATGTATGCAGTTTTTAGCACATGAATTGATATTAAGTTCTAATGCATCATTGATTACTGTATTTATTATTGAAGGTTCGAATTGTCGACACTTTTGGTACTTGCTCACAATGAATTATCGATATGATTTTGTTGCACTTGTCGCACTTTTTACTATGAAATCAACGACCACTGACTCTGTTATGTTTTCCATAAATAAATACCCCCCCCCCCCCATCTACAGTTCCAGCCTGCTCCGTGGCCGGCCCACGGGGTTGTAGGCCCGTATTTGGGCACCAACATTTTTATTAAAGGTTTTTGAAAAAGCAAACGTAGTTGTAACGCGTAGATTGGTAAGTTTCGAATAAATAGCCACTGTTTCCGATTATTTTTTTTTTTTTTAAAAAGCAGGTGAAATGAAGCAGCTCAATTAGTTAAGGGTTAAAAAGTATAATACGCAGAAACATTGAAAATATGAATGGTCCAGGTTTGTTGTATGTGTTTTTCATTTTTGTACAGCATAAACCAATCGATAAAGATCCTGGTATTTAGCCTCTACTTTATATGCTACCTGTATCAGGGAAGTTGTTTTAAATGCCCCTAAGCCACCCCGAAGGAATGTCACCTGGCCCCCCTAGTACGAACGAAAACGACCCCGTACCTGTAGGTTATCTCTCTTCCTCAAAAATGACAAAAATTACTTTCTAGGACGTTTTGGACATTGATGATTTTCATATGATCTATTTATTAAAGTAATACTCATCTCTACACATGAAATTAATTTTCCACATGCTACACAAGTCAATCTCATCTTCCTAAAGTTCTTTTGCAGATTTGGGACCGTTTCCCTTGCCTCTGACTCACTTATTGCTAAGTCATTGGTGGATGTTTTTGCCGGTCGGGGGTTATCGACCAAATCTCGAAGTTGTGCTTTAGAATAATTAAGAGGGTGCCACCTCTCCATGTGCCGATGCATGGTATGATTACCATAGCTATAATTTTTTTCGGTCCCTCTCGAGACTTTTTTTATCGCAGATGAGGCAGGTAACGAACATGGCATTAACTTTCATTTCATGAGAAGGAAAAGAAAAAAATTGCCAGATAAAATTCACTTTCACATGGGACGTTCTTGGCATTTCTTTCAGAAACTTTTACATCACTGTGTCATTTCTTTGTCTATCCTGGTTAAAGCAATGTCATGTTTAATATAAGCACTTCCACATAGGATTGGGTGCATTGTTATAAGGCATGCTTTAAAAGTGATTTAATGAAATGAGCGACATTTCACTGAGTGAGTTCAGCAACACTGATATATGAAAACATTGGTGGTAAATGATATTAAATGTTACATGGTGTTCTTTGCAGGAGTTTAAGTCCTTTGTTGCAGTGGCAATTCTGCCTCAGGATTAGGGGCCAGGGGGCTGAGTGGTACTTGTATGATATGTAGAGTGAAATGACAAGCTCTCCTCATGAGAAATAAAACTCTGTTCTTGTGTTCCTGCTCCCAGCGCCCGTCTCTTTTTTTGGTAACCGTTCAAGATGGGAACTAAGTGGCGTCTTGCGCCAGCAGCCTAAGCATCGGTTGTAATCTGGGCTGAATTTTCCTCAGCACGGGGTGTGATTCTCAGGGAAGAGCAACGCATATGGGAGGAGGTTTATGGCCCATACATGAGAGATAGAGCGTGGGTGACCAGTGCATGGGGGAGATGCTTGCGAGGGTGGGGAGCCATGCTGAGGATCGGCGGCGTGCAGAGAGTGGGTCTGGTCAAGGCATCTAAAATGGCTGCCGTGCACGACAAAAGTGTGGCATTGGAAAAAAAGCAAGATGGCGCAGACAATGTTTATCAATACGGATTAATTTATAACAATTATTTTTAACAATATATTTACTCGCAGTGTCAAAATGGCGGTCAACACTTCCTGATTTCCTTCGAATCGAACGTCAACAGACGTCACGCAGCAAAAAAAAAAAAAACGCTCACGCCCAGCCGGTGGAAGACAAGTATCAACATATATGAACCTCCTCAACCACCCTCAGAAAACATAGGGGGTCAGGATACGTCTCCCGTACCCCCTTATACCCATTTCTCACATTGTTTTTCCTCCATCTTGTAATTTAATTAAATCGAAACACAAAATGGCGAATTCCCGTTTCGCTACCAGTTTGCGACCCGGTTCGCGAACCGGGAAGCGCTTCTACCGAGAAAAATTACATTTTTTTTATTTGCCCCACGGGACCCTTTAATAACCCCAACATCATTCCTAGGGGGTCAAGAGGGGTCTACCTTGCCCCCTTTCATTAAATTCCCCCTTCGTTTTTCTCCTCCTCTTGTCTCTCGATCCTACCGAGAGACAAGATGGCGGCCGCACCGGACTGTTTAGAATGTTGACAGACACCGGAGAGCCAATCAGCTTCGCTTCGCAAAGCTCCGTTACGCGAAAAGTACGCGATCTGGAGCGCTATCCGGGACGCTGTCACAGATATATCTGTTTTTTAAAACGTTAATTTCTCAAAATCCACTGGAGCACATATATTGAGACCCAGCAAAGGCACATCGGGCTAACAGTCCCTACAATTTTGCCAAGTTTCGTGTAAATCCATTCAGCCGTTCGAGCTAAAAGTGAGGCCAAACGCCCTATCGAAAAATGAATGGGAAAAACGCGTTTTGGGACCCCCCTTTTTTCTCGGCCCCCCCTTGACGAAAACCCCCCAAATTTTCAGGGGCTGCCCAGAAACAAAATGTGCCATTTTCCTGAAAATTTCTGCCGATTCCGTCCACAAACGCCAACGTTATTAGACATAGAATTTTCAAAAGTTCCTTAGAGAAAAAATCCTAACTATATATACCTACTGGCGACATATATATATATATATTTAAGTTTATTTGCATAAGTTAACTTAAAATATTAAAAAGAAATACAAATATTTCCTGTGCGATATATAAGGATAAAAAAGTTAGTAAAATGACATTGTTAAGTGCCATCAGTTGTATTGGGTCTTGTTTTCAAGATTGCGCTTGACCGTTGCACTATGGCCAATCCCTTGGGAGAGTATCACCATTAAGGATGTTTGGAGATCAAGGGCTACTTTTGTTACCATTCCTCTCATTTAGATTTGTTTCTCATGTAAGGTGCTGATGCTTTGCTAATTCATGTGCTGGAATTCTAGATTTGTATCACCACCTAGGATGAGTGATGTTCCAGGACTACGTTTGTTACCATTCCTCACATTTGGAGCTGTTTTCATGTAAAGTGCTAGTGCTAGTGCTTTGTTGCGTCATAGGCTGATGTGCCAGATTTGTATTAAATTGCGTGCAATTATTAGAGTCGTCTGAGGATACAGGGCCATAATCTCATAGTTTCTTTTGTCCGATGGCAGCGGCCAGTCCCCGGGGGAGGGCACCCGTCTCTTTTTTTTGTTGGGCTCACACCTCTGGTTCCATTCTAGATATGTTGCAATTTTCAGTATGATGAAGCTGTTGGAAGCGAGCTTTGAGCTCAGTTACTGCTTCCTGTGCTTGATCTGTGCTCTTTCAATGTCATGTGTTTGAAGTAATCCAGAATATGTTTTTGGATTGTGTGAAAGCGGGGTCCACTGGCAGAGCGGGGGTAAATTGCACCCCTAATAGATTGTATAAATCGTCCACAGCGGGACAGAATGTAAGGTTCTTTTTGTGTGAGACATACCGCAGAGGCCTTGAGGCAAGTGTTTGCATAGTTGCATGAGAAGGATCCTACTTATGATTGCTAGGGCCGGGCAACAGCACAGGAGTTGTAGCCAAGACTATTGTTTGTAACCACAAAGACGGCTTGCCCCTACTGTATTTTAACTTGTCCAAGCTTGGCTGAAATCCATAATTGGCAGTGCAAGCAGTCACATATACATGATTTCTCTACTGACTTTAGGGTTCAGTTGCTGGCAAGGTAAGTCTGTGGTTTGTTTACTGTGTATGAGTCATTAAGTGGCGTAAGTAAGGCTAACGTTTTTAATGATGCCCAATGTTGCTGCAATGAAGCAAGTTGGACTTGTTTGTTAATTCAATTTTTCCATACGCCTTATGAGATGTAGGGCAATGCGAGTGCTGGTTCGTTTATTTCTGTGGTCCCCGAGCTCTCATAAGTTGCGTATTCCATTGCGAGCCATGTTTTATTATTATATCTCTGAGACGGCTCTTTAAGGTTTCCCCCGGCTTTTTTCAGATTCGAATATAATATTTTAAGTAGTAGGCCTCAAGGGTTAATAATGGTTTGACCAGCCCAAGCTCCAACCTGAGTCTTGCCCTTTTGTAGGCCACACATTGGGCCCACTCCAGGGTTTGTGAGCTAGCACCCGGAAACACTTAATGTCCATACAGAAGTGCTGGAAGAAGCACAGCTTGAGTAACCTTCCTAATAATCTTAGCTGAAGGACTATTTAGCTTGTTGTTCAGTTTTATTAAACCATACGTTATAGCCGCCGATTTTTTAGTTAGATCGTTTTTGTGGGTGGTGGGTCTTACCCTTTCTGTGAACCAGACCTCCAGGTACTTTTCCTGTATTCAATGATACATGTGATATTTTTTTTGTGCTTATGCTGACCTATTACTACGATAATATAGTCAATTGTCGAGATTTTCTTAAACGTGGGGCGAGCATCGATCAGAGTCCGGTCTGCTGATTTTAGACCAAATGTGGTGAGTACATTGTTAAATTGGATTTGTTCATTACTGCTCTGAACAGGGTTATGACGATGGTTCAAATATTTGGTGTTGAAGTCCCCTACCAGCACAATTTCGTGTGTGGGGTAATTCTAAATAATTGCCTTGATGTGTGAACACAAGGTCCCCATGGCCCGTGTTTTTGAAGTTTTGCGTGGGTTAAAATAGCAATTTATGAGGATCAAGGAGAAGAACTTCTGGCCGCTTTGCTGGCCCTTAATGGATAGAGCTTCCACATTCTTCCAGACCTGCCTGGGTGAAGAGATTGATGCTTTGACTGTTTGTTTCAAAAAGATCGGGAGGCCACTGAGGGCCGCCCAAATAAGCTTGTTTGCATTGCTGATAGAAAGACTTCATGGAACCCAAAGATTACCGTGGGGGTCGGTGCCCTTGTCTCCGGTAGGCAAATAATATTGTTGCTATTTAAAAAGTTGTGCCACCTTTTGGAGCCAAGTGTTGAGGCAAGCCTTGCCACATTCAAGGAGATGATGGAGAGTTGGCCTTCGAATGCCAGATTCCCGGTCTGAGTGGGTGAGAAGCTTGGCCTGACAATAAATACCCATGTTAGATGGGGTATACCGCTCTTGCAGATCCCGCCTGTGAAAAAATGCTCACCGATTGTTTTACAATTAAATGCACTAACGCTTGGGCATTGTTTAAAAGCTGTTAACGGGCGTACCCCTTCGGACTTTTCAGGAGCTAATACATATAACAGGGTCTCCTGCCCAAGCAGAATTGACTACATTTTGGTGGACAAAAGGTTATGGAAATATTTGATCGACATGTCAGTCATTCCATCTATCCATAGCGATCATAATCCCTTGTCTCTTTGCATGCGGGAACTGTTGTACCATACGGACCATCGGATTAGCACCAGGCCCCATATGCTAACTAAGGCAATAATTCTCTCCAATTGTAAAAGATTTATTAAATGACAAAAATTCTCTCTGAATGATCAGAAAATCAGTGCCTTGGCTGAAATTATAAGTAAACAGACCTCCAAACTTCTATTAGCTTGCAGGAATGAGGTGGGTCCCTCTGAGGCAGAGACAATTTATACCGAAACCACTGATTTGATAGGATCTCTCGTCACGGAGACCATGGCCCCTAAAAAGTACCCCATGGGCAGGAAACTAGTCGAGCACTGGTATAATAAGAATTGTAAGAGGAAAAAGTCTATCCTGATGTTTGCCATTAAAACTCGCAACCCTTCAGAGGTACGCCTCGCAAGACATCAGTACAGGCAAGCCATATCTGTAGCGAAGAGGGAATGGGAGAATAATCATTGGGCCAACTTGAAAATAGCCAGTCAGTCTATAAACAGTGAACACTTTTGGGCTTTAGTAAGACAATCAAATGGTTGTGGTTCAGACCAACTTCCCAATTATATTACTGACAGAGAATGGCTCGACCATTTTAGTACACTCTATACAGGGGATGAAGTTGTAGAGGGTAATGGGCACTGTGGCCATCCATTGGCATTTATGCTGGGCCCATCTGACTCTTTTGACCCTGTAGGGAAAAACAAGGTGGTGGTGGCCATAAACAAAATAGTGCCCACTAAGGCCCCGGGTCAGGATGGCATACCAGGCAATCTGTTCTGGGCAAAACCTGAACAATGGGCTACCTATTTTGCACTTCTGATCAATGCACTCCTCGAGGGCTCACCGGTACCAAGTTCCTGGAAAGGGGCAGAGGTGATCCCTATTTATAAGAAAGGGGCCAGGGAGAGCCCTGCCAACTACCACCCTATAAGCCTTATTGACGCTGGTCAGAAGGTGGTTGGCAGGGTTCTACTGGAGAGAATCCCTTTGTGGGCGGAAGAGAATAACATCATATCACAGTATCAGGCGGGGTTCAGGCCATGTACAAGTACAATCGACCAGCTTTTAGGCTGGTGCTACTGCACTGGAAGGTTGTAAGTATTGGCAAGGGCGGTCTCTACCTCGCATTTATAGACCTGAAGACCGCCTTCGACCCGGTTCCCCGTGAGCGTCTTTGGTCGGTCCTGCGGGATATGGGGCTCCCACTCCCTATTCTGAACCTCTTAGCCCGCATGCATGAAGGGAACTATGCACGAATCAGGTGGGGTTCTCAGGCTCAAAAAACAGACAAGATCCCTGTAAATAGAGGTGTCCGCCAGGGATGCGTCCTGGCCCCTACCCTCTTCACTTTGTTTGTAAATGGGGTAATTTCCTTCTTGTCTGAAATTAACGCCGATGCCCCCATCCTGGCTGGTGTTAAGGTCCCCACACTACTCTTCGCGGACGATGCATTGCTGGTTTCAAAAGCTCAAGCAGGCTTACAGAACCTGCTTGATCGGTTCTGTTTGTTCTGCAAGTTGAGGGGCCTAGTTATCAATACCACCAAAACGAAGCTCCTCTACTTTAATCCAAGCAGGGCTGCCAAATCCACCCTTACGCTCGACGTGAGCCCCTGGAACATGTAAAAGTTTTTGATTATTTGAGGATCAGAATTGCGGATAATCTTAATGGCAGCCGCACATTGAAAAAATGGCCCTAAGCCATAAGCGGGTTATGGGTGTCATTGGGAGAGAACACCGAGCTTCAACCTCTAGACCCATTGCTCCTGCCCTGGAGATCTATGCTGCAAAGGCAATAGGCAGTGCATTATATGGAGCCGAGTTCTGAGCTTCAATAATGTAGATGCCCTCGTGACAGCAGAAAACAAGTTTTTCAGATAACTTGTTTCACTTCCTAGGGGATAACCTAGTAAACCTCTCTTGAGTGATTTGGGCCGACGCTCAATTACTTTATCGGCCTACGCCCCCTTTTATACTGGGGTTACCTCTGGTGTACCCCAGAGTTATCCAGCTATGCCGATGGCCTAAAGGAAGTAATGAATCTCCAGGGATCTTACAAGATCGCCTGGCTAGTTAACATCAAAAGACTTCTTGTGGCCATTGGCCTTGCTCCTGCATGGGAGCTAGGGGCCCCGGTGTCCAAATTGACAATCAAGAGACTATATTGGGCATGGGTTAAAAATCAAGCTTATAGAGATCCCAATCAGGGCAGTCTGACTGAAGAGTTTCGTCAGCATAAGACTGCCTCGCTTTGAGCATTACCTGGATTTTATCCAGAAACCCAGGGACAGGGCCCTCTTCATTCAGTTTAGAATGGGAACTCTTCCAGTCCACGAGCGTACCCACAAGTGGAAACCTCCTAATCAAACCCCAGCCGATTGCCCATTTTGTACTGGGATAGCTGAAACCATTCCACACTTGTTCTTTGTATGTAAAGCTTACTCCAAACCAAGGGAAAAATGGTTAAGACCTGTTTGTCGATCACTAGATACAAGGAACCATTCAACTGCCCTTAGAATCCTTCAAGCGGAGGCAAACACTACATTAGCCTGTGGGGTGGCCAAATACTTAAGCTGGGCCTGGCTGATAATATCAAAAGTAAGCATGGGCGGAAAATCCGTTCCGCTCGCGGATTTTGCGGATTTTCGGTAAATTCGCAATCCGCAAACTCCCGCGAATTTACCGAAAATCCGCAAATCCGCGAGCGGCGGATTTTTCCGGGGGCAAAAGTTCAAGCCTGCCCTGTTGTAACTATTTTAGGATTGCGCCGGCAAGCTGCCAGCGCCATCCTAAAATAGTTACTAAGTTAGCTTCAACAGGAAGCTCTAATAGATAAAATAAAGCAGGTGCTCGCAACTGCTTTATTTTATCTATTAGAGCTTCCTGTTGAAGCTAATTTAGTAAGTATTTTAGGATGGCGCTGGCAGCATGCCGGCGCCATCCTAAAATATTTACAAATGCCCTTCCTGTGACCCTTCCTGTGGAGCTTTTTCTCTTCATCTGCTGAACTGATCTTTCTCTGACCTTTTATGCACACAAGAGGCATGTGAACTCGCATGGAAGCCCCGCACGTTTGGCCCCGCGCACACACTCGCGGTTTGCACCGTCTTCCCGCCATTCACCCACTATGATGGACAGCTCACTCAAGGGACCCCTGCGCCCTTCGGGGCGATTGCATAGTAACACACACATGGTCGCTCGAACTAGTTGATGCTCAAATTCAGTGACTCATTCATTAGCCCAAAAACAATCATGAGCGTCTTCGAGGCTGGACAGGTGTGCCTCTTCCCAAATCTACCGTGGAAAGTCAGCTGTGATGCTGGGTAGAGGCCTTTGCATCCTTGACTTTCATGAGCGCAATCCCCGTGCTGTTCCTGTGACCAGGAGCTTCTTTCTCTTCATATTATTGTGTTCGCACGGGTTGCTGCAAGTTCGCACACGTTTTGTACAATTTCGCAATTTGCGAAATTGTACAACACCCTCGCGAACTTGCAGAAACCCGTGCGAACATAAAAAAAAAAAAATACGCAAATTCGCGAGAATTCGCGGATTTTGCGGATTGCGAGTTCGCAAATCCGCAAAATCCGCGAACGCGAGATCCGCAAAATTCGCCCATGCTTAATCAAAAGCCTTACGATGATTCTGTATTGTTATTCCTCAGTAAAGATGTTAGTGGTTTTAGACTTTTTTTTAACATTTTTAGCCATTGTATTTTAATGATGTTTGTTGCACAGAAACACTATCCAAAGCTGACTCATGGTTTAATATCCCTTTTAACCATTGTTTTTTATAATTGATTGTTAGTTTTAAACTCTTTTACTGTTTGAAGGACATGTACTTTTTAAACGTGATGTGCTTTTTAAGATATTTTATATCGAAATAAAGCTTTGTTGAAATGAAATAATGGGGATTGTTTTCCCCTGGAATATGAGTACAAGGATGTCCCCTCGTAGAGCTGGGATGCTGCTTGCCATCTAATGATTTGATCCTTTTCACCACTGAAGACCATTTAAGGGTTTTCAAGTCAGTGATGTTCTTACTAACCAGTCGTGGGTTCCACCCCAAGCTCCCTTCAATATGCTTCTTCTGGGGGGTAGATCTATAATCCTCAATTAAGACATGGGTATATTTCCATGGGCAGGTGGGCTCTTTTTCTATGCCCCATTCATTGAAGATTTAGGTCTCTTTCGAGATGGCGTCTATTATTGCTGTTGAGTCCCATTCTGTAATAGTAGATTCATGAGCCCTTGTACCAGGGATATGGGTGAGTTTAACTGAGTGTAGTTCCGCAGTGGTTAGATGGTTCAGTGAAGGGATGTGATGAAGTAGTTTTAGCAGGTTCCCTCTGTTCAGGATGTCCGCTGGGCCACTAGAAGTACAGTGAGGGATAAATATTAGGCTGGCCGGGATGTTTTCTGACCTTTTTTTTGCCAAGAGATGAGGAGATTCTCTTGGATGCTGGTTTTGACGTAGTCGGGTTTCAATTTCTGTCAGGCCAGCTTCCTTGTTATCTCTTGGTGCTGGAGCCTGGGTCAGGTGTATTTGACTGGACCACCCTTCTTTGTGATGCCAGGGGCTGCGATTTCTTATAGGGCCCGGGGTGATATCTAAGTTAGGGTGGGCTGGAACTTCTTGTGAGGTCCTGTGATAATTTTCGGCCCGTGTAGCAATGGCCTAGGGAATTATTTCAATTCTTTGGGTGATTCCGTTTGATCGATCATCTGCGAGGTGCCAACGGGTGATAGAGACTGGATAAAGATGGTGACTACCCCATTTGGAGGGGCTGGAGGGAGGGAAAGCCAGGGACCATTGTTAGGCCTAAACATTGCCACCGACATGAGAGAAGATGTGTGCACTGATTGGATGAAGAAATTCCTATGCCAGCCTGTGATGGCAGTGGATTTTCTGCCATACGTCCAGGAGTGACAGTTGTTAAGTTTGAAGTCAATGGCTTGGCGCGTAGCGTGCAATGAGGTAAGTTATTGTTGTTTGATTATCTTTGCTGACTCTCAGTAACTCCTGATATGAGTGGCAGTTCCTTTTTCTGATTACGGGACTTTGCTTCCTTTTCATCTAAGTTAAATCTGACATCTGGTTTAAATCTCTTATTGAAGATTGGAAAGAATTTGTCTAGGTTTCTTTGTTCTTTAGTGGTGCCTATTCTAAGGCTTGAGCTGAGGTCTATGGTCCCCAGGTGTCTTTTTTGTAGGCGCTGCTTTTTGGAGAGCTTAATCAGTTAATTTTTTCTCTTCTAGAAAGAGGAGGCAGCCCTGACGCAGGAAAATTGGAAACTTCCTGAGGTCTGCGGGTGGAATCTTCCAATAGGTCAACTATGAAAACTTGCTGTGTAGAGCTTGCAGGTAACTGTGAATTTATGGGAGTGTTTGAAGTTTCCTTGGAGTAGACATCTACAGCCAGACATGAGATTGCCGGCTGAAGTACTGCTGGGGTTCTAGTTGCAGCCTCTCCCTTCTCTTTTTGGTTACTTGTGGGTGGATTGTTCTTCTTAACGTTATCTAATAAGGTCCACAGAATTTCCGGGAGTGTAGTCAGTTTATTCATTAATTGAGTGCACAAATAGGATTGGTTTACTTCTGTCTGGTTAAGTTTGAGTTCAATCAAAGTAATTCTGTCCCCTAAGACCACTAAATTTGTTGCTATCGACTGAATAAAGTCAATCTGGAGATCCATATTTTGTGACTGCCAGAGTAGGGCTTTGGCGATTGTGTCTTGTTGGTAAAAGGAAATACCCCCTGATTGGAGGCAGGTGGACTTGACGGGGAGGCTTGATCATTGCACTCTTCGTGCGATCGAAGTAACAGGTGATATTCACTGTTTGTCGCTCATGTGCTTGCTGACATTGGCATTTGAGCTGGGGATGCTTCCATTTGTGCGTCTATTTGGGCTTCTAGAGTAATTAAGAATCCCTGTGATAGTGGCCCCTGGGTGAGATCTGATGTAATCCAAAGATTTTGCTCCCCTTTTGAGGATTGAGCCATGGGGGAAGCTGTTTGGCTTAATTGAGCGACAGCAGCCTATGCTGAGTGGTTTGTGTAGACTTGTACTGTTGTTAGCATGCAATTATTTATAAATATATATATGTATTTATGCAAACACAAACACACACACACGCGCACACTCAAACACACATACATATATATATATATATATATATATATATATATTCACTGAAAAAACCATTGGTTATAGACCATATATAGTTAGGGATTAGCATTTACAAAACCTTAATTTACTCGCACAAAACCATAGAAATTCGCATATATAGTTAGTTGCAATAACTATATATCGCGCACCCGCAATCCACTGCTGATGATGTCACATATTACATCATTCATGACATGGTCAGTGACATGACTGATGACATCACTGTTCAAAAGCTCTATTGATTAGAGTAACACTCCTCTCTCCACATGAAATTAATTTGCCGCAAGTTAAACATGTCATTTTCATTTGTCCAAAGTTCTTCTGAAGATTTAGAACCGTTTCCCTTACCGCAACTCAGCTGGACACGCCGTCTTTTGGCGCAGCATTGTAGGATGGCCACACCAGTGCGGCAACTTGCTGGACACCACCTCGGTGCCATCCGGATCTCGGCGCGTTGTGCTGCCTTCGGCCTACTAATTGTCGCTCAGAAGAACAACACACAAAACTCTGTAGTGTCTGAGGAACTCAGCTGGACACGCCGTCTTAAGGCGCAGCATTGTAGGATGGCCACACCAGTGCGGCAACTTGCTGGACACCACCTCGGTGCCATCCGGATCTCGTCGCGTTGTGCTGCCTTCGGCGTACTGTAGCAGCAAGAGTGACCGCAACTCAGCTGGACACGCCGTCTTTCGGTGCAGCATTGTAGGATGGCCACACCAGTGCGGCAACTTGCTGGACACCACCTCGGTGCCATCCGGATCTCGGCGTGTTGTGCTGCCTTCGGCCTACTAATTGTCGCTCAGAAGAACAACACACAAAACTCTGTAGTGTCTGAGGAACTCAGCTGGACACGCCGGCTTAAGGCGCAGCATTGTAGGATGGCCACACCAGTGCGGCAACTTGCTGGACACCACCTTGGTGCCATCCGGATCTCGTCGCGTTGTGCTGCCTTCGGCGTACTGTAGCAGCAAGAGTGACCGCAACTCAGCTGGACACGTCGTCTTTCGGCGCAGCATTGTAGGATGGCCACACCAGTGCGGCAACTTGCTGGACACCACCTCGGTGCCATCCAGATCTCGTCGCTTGTGCTGCCTTCGGCCTACTAATTGTCGCTCAGAAGAACAACACACAAATCTCTGTAGTGTCTGAGGAACTCAGCTGGACACGCCGTCTTAAGGCGCAGCATTGTAGGATGGCCACACCAGTGCGGCAACTTGCTGGACACCACCTCGGTGCCATCCGGATCTCGTCGCGTTGTGCTGCCTTCGGCGTACTGTAGCAGCAAGAGTGACCGCAACTCAGCTGGACACGCCGTCTTTCGGCGCAGCATTGTAGGATGGCCACACCAGTGCGGCAACTTGCTGGACACCACCTCGGTGCCATCCAGATCTCGTCGCTTGTGCTGCCTTCGGCGTACTGTAGCAGCAAGAGTGACCGCAACTCAGATGGACACGCCGTCTTTCGGCGCAGCATTGTAGGATGGCCACACCAGTGCGGTAACTTGCTGGACACCACCTCGGTGCCATCCGGATCTCGGCGCGTTGTGCTGCCTTCGGCCTACTGTAGCAGCAAGTGCGGGCGCAACTCTGCTGGACGGCGTGTGAAACGCTAAGGGTAGCCCCACTGCACATGAGGTGCCTCCACCTGGGGAAGCGGAAGAGGGCCGTTCGCGCCACCTCCACCCGGGCACCCCACCCCGTCTTTCGGCGCAGCATTGTAGGATGGCCACACCAGTGCAACTTGCTGGACACCACCTCGGTGCCATCCGGATCTCGGCCCGTTGTGCTGCCTTCGGGCTATTCGCACATCGGTCCGCTACTGACGCCGCCTCATGGGCCAACGGATTTTGTACCCTTTTTATAGCCCAAAGCCGCATAACAGGTCATGTGACTTGTTTATAAAACTTTTCATTGGTTCATTTTACTTTTGGTTTCCTAATGATGGAAGGCTTGATCATATGACCTAAAAATAACACTTTTAATTGGATTAAAACATTTTTTTTTCCCAAACGATGAAAGACCCACCTTTTTTTTTCTCACTCGGCAATCGAAAAAGGTTCCGTTAGATGACAACAGAGGGGACAGGCAACAAGAACCATCACTCAAAAAAGGGGAGGGCAAGTTCTTCCCTACCGGGTCACGTTGGGGCTCCACCGGAACTCATCGAATTGATAGTCTACAGTGTTTCTGGATGTTTCAGACTGAAGCTGGCGTCAGCATGAGAGCACCACCATCTCGTAGCTCCGTCGTGGCCATTCCGCAAGCAATCATGGCAGCCGCTCCCCACCGGAAGCCTACGGGAGTCGGGGGCCCCCAAGACTTTTGTAGAATCTTCAAGGCTGAGGGGACGCTTTCGAGAATGGGGCCCAAGCCCTAGCATACAAGCGTCCGAGCTCCAAGGTGTCCCAGGGCCATTTTAGTGGACCAGGCCCAAATCCGAAGAGCCGGCCGCCATTTTAAGAGTCCTGTGGCAGCCGCCTATCGCTGCACCGCAAGAGTGGGAGAAACTCAACTACAAGGTGAGCGAGACGCTGTAGCCGCAAGAGCGGGCGGTAAACAGCTGAATGGCGGATGAGGCACAGTGTAGCAAAAGCGGGCGGAATGGCAACTGAAACGGTAAAGGGGCGCCCCATTACAGCAGACAAGCCTCCACCTGGGGAGGCCCATTCACGCCGCCTCCCCCCCCCCGGGGCGCCCCACGCCGTTTTTCGGAGCAGCATTGTAGGATACCAAAACCAGTGCGGCACCCAGGGGACATCACCTGGGTGCCGTCCAGAACTCAGCACATTGTGCTGCCTTGGGACTATTCGCACAACAGAACGCTACTGACCATTGTTGCTTCTGTTTTAATAAAAAAATGTTTAAGGTGTTTACTGTTTTTGTTGCGATGTATATATTTATAAGTTAATAAAGTGTTATAATCCTACTACTTTGTTGGAGTGCTATATATTTTTAATGTGACACATAATTGTGAAGACTTTGATGTACAAAAAGGCATCCCTGGAATCTTCCGCTTCAGGCTCGGTCCCACACACCCTCACAGTGAGAATCCCCTCCCCAATCACAATACAGGATGGTTATCAAATAGTAGGAACGCGTGTGGTGTGACGGATCTCATCGGGTGGGGGCCTTGATCTACTGTAACTCCTTTGAAGAGGGGTGATTCTTTACAGTTGAGGCCATAAACTACATCCGCAGGGCTACGTTATAGCCTGGGACCGGCCTGGACAATCAGACACAAAGGAAGAGGAATGTCAGAGGGTGCGGTAGTGAATAGGGTGAAAGGGTGGTGTCGGGCGGGCACAGGGTGTGATTCTCAGGGAAGAGCAGCGCAGATGAGGGGAGGTTTATGGCCCATGCATGAGAGAGAGAGCGGGGGTGACCAGTGCGTGGGGGAGATGCTTGCGAGGGTGGGGAGCCATGCTGAGGATCGACGGCGTGCAGAGAGTGGGTCTGGTCAAGACATCTAAAATGGCTGCCGTGCACGACAAAAGTGTGGCATTGGAAAAAAAGCAAGATGGCGCAGACAATGTTTATCAATACGAATTAATTTATAACAATTATATTTAACAATATATTTACTCGCAGTGACAAAATGGCGGTCAACACTTCCTGATTTCCTTCGAATCGAACGTTAACAGACGTCACGATCGGCGGCGTGCAGAGAATGGGTCTGGTCAAGACATCTAAAATGGCTGCCGTGCACGACAATAGTGTGGCATTGGAAAAAAAGCAAGATGGCGCAGACAATGTTTATCAATACAAATTAATTTATAACAATTATTTTTAACAATATATTTACTCGCAGTGTCAAAATGGCGGTCAACACTTCCTGATTTCCTTCGAATCGATTGTTAACAGACGTCACGCAGCAAAAAAAAAAAAAAACGCTCACTCGCAGCCGCTGGAAGACAAGTATCAACATATATAAGCTTCCTCAGCCACCCTCAGAAAACATAGGGGCTCAGGATACATCTCCCATACCCCCTTATACCCATTTCTCACATTGTTTTTCCTCCATCTTGTAATTTAAATCGAAACACAAAATGGCGAATTCCCGTTTTGCTACCTGTTCGCGACCCGGTTCGCGAACCGGGAAGCGCTTCTACCGCGAAAAATCACATTTTTTTTATTTGCCCCACGGGACCCTTTAATAACCCCAACATCATTCCTAGAGGGTCAAGAAGGGTCTACCTTGCCCCCTTTCATTAAATCCCCCCTTCGTTTTTCTCCTCCTCTTGTCTCTCGATCCTACCGAGAGACAAGATGGCGGCCGCTCCGGACTGTTTAGAATGTTGACAGACACCGGAGAGCCAATCAGCTTCGCTTCGCAAAGCTCCGTTACGCGAAAAGTACACGATCCGGAGCGCTACCCAGGACGCTGTCACAGATATATCTGTTTTTTAAAACGTTAATTTCTCAAAATCCACTGGAGCACATATATTGAGACCCAGCAAAGGCACATCGGGCTTACAGTCCCTACAATTTTGCCAAGTTTCATAGAAATCCATTCAGCCGTTCGAGCTAAAAGTGAGGCCAAACGCCCTATGGAAAACTCAATGTTAAAAACGCATTTTGGGACCCCCCTTTTTCTCGGCCCCCCCCCTTGACGAAACCCTCGACACGGCAGGACCCCAGTGGGCGTATGCGCGATTGCATGCTGGTCTTTGTAGTTCCACCATTGACATTCCAACCACAGTGGGTCCTGCCGTTTCATCCATGCAATCGCGCATACGCCCACTGGGGCGGGATATATAATTATGCGCAGATGGTTCCCTCGTTGCTGCCGCCTCATCTGTTTGCCAGTGATCAAGGGCGAAGACACGCCCGAAACGCGTTTGGCTCTACATTTGCTGTGAGTGACAGGAGGACTACAATCCTCTGATTAAATGGATTGAGCTCATCTTGTGTGGTTTCCTCATTTTGGGCAACTCGTGAAGTGAATATTAGCGGTCTGCCGAGCCGCGAGTAAACCCCACTGCCTACTTAGCGGGTCTGCAGTGACAGAGATAAAGGGACACTGCGGAGAGATGAGTCCGTTTTGAGGATGGTGTTACTAGATGTCAGCCTGCCTGCTTCCCGCATGCCCACTGGGGCAGGACTATACATTGGATGACACGGCAGGACCCACTGTGGTTGGAATGTCAATGGTGGAACTACAAAAACCAGCATGCAATCGCGCATACGCCCACTGGGGCGGGATATATAATTATGCGCAGATGGTTCCCTCGTTGCTGCCGCCTCATCTGTTTGCCAGTGATCAAGGGCGAAGACACGCCCGAAACGCGTTTGGCTCTACATTTGCTGTGAGTGACAGGAGGACTACAATCCTCTGATTAAATGGATTGAGCTCATCTTGTGTGGTTTCCTCATTTTGGGCAACTCGTGAAGTGAATATATATATATATATATATATAAATATTACCTACTGGCGGTCGCCAGTAGGTAGTTATAGTTAGGATTTTTTTCAATGTTAAATCTGAAAATTCTATTTGGAATAACTTTGGCGCCGGTTGACGAATCTGCCTGAAAATTTCCTCAAAGTGGCCTCGCGGCGTTCCGGTCCTTCCCTGAAAGTTTGGGGGGGATTCGTCAAGCGGGGGCCGAGATAAAAGGGGGGTCCCAAAACGCGTTTTCCCCATGTTAATTTCCATAGGGCGGTCGATTTCACTTTTAGCCCGAACGGCTGAATGGATTTCCACCAAACTTGGCAAAATTGTAGGGACTGGTAGCCCGATGTGCCTTTGCTATGTCTCAAGATATGTGCTCCAGTGGATTTTGAGTAATTAAGGTTCAAAAAAATATATATATCTATAGCCGCGCTCCGGTACGCGCACCGGTACGCGCACCGGGCGCTTACCGCGACTTGCGCGCAGAAAGCTGATTGGCTCTGGGATGTCTGTAAACATTCTAAACAGTCCGGAGCGGCCGCCATCTTGTGTCTCGGTAGGATCGAGACACGAGAGGTGGCCAAAACAAAGAGGGAAATGACCATAAGGGGGCAGAGTAGACCCCCCTTGACCCCCTAGGTTTGATGTGGGGGCCATAAAAGGGCCCCGCGGAGCAAAAAAAAAATAAAAAAAAATTTTGATTTTCGCGGGGTGAGCGCCCGGTACGCGCACCGGTACGCGCACCGGTAAGCGTACCGGGGAGTGTACCATGGGGAAAAAGAATGACAGTTTTAAAAGTAGCTGTTTAAAAAAAAATGTTTTGTTGTTTTTTTTTATACATACACATACATATATATATAAATGCATATGCATATATATATATGCATATATGTGTATATGTGTGCGTGTAGAGAGAGGTAGAGAGGTAGAGGTGTAGAGGTAGAGAGGTAGAGAGGTAGCGGTAGAGAGGTAGAGATTAGTAGAGAGAGAAGAAGAGAGAGGTAGAGAGGTAGAGAGTAGAGAGTGAGTAATAGAGAGTAGAGAGTGAGTAGTAGAGAGTAGTAGAGAGCAGTAGAGAGAGTAGCAGAGAGTGAGTAGTAGAGAGTAGTAGAGTGAATAGTAGAGTGAGTAGTAGAGAGTAGTAGAGAGTGAGTAGTAGAGAGTGAGTAGTAGACAGTAGTAGAGAGTAAGTAGTAGAGTGAGTAGTAGAGAGCAGTAGAAAGTGAGTAGTAGAGAGTAGTAAAGAGTGAGTAGTAGAGAGTGAGTAGTAGAGAGTGAGTAGTAGAGAGTAGTAGAGAATGAGTAGCAGAGAGAATAGTAGTGAGTAGTAGAGAGTGAGTAGTAGAGTGAGTAGTAGAGACTAGTAGAGAGAGAGTAGTAGAGAGTGAGTAGTAGACAGTAGTAGAGAGTGAGAAGTAGAGAGTGAGTAGTAGAGAGTAGTAGTGAGTAGTAAAGAGTGAGTAGTAGAGAGAGTAGTAGAGAGTGAGTAGTAGAGAGTAGTAGATAGTGAGTAGTAGGGAGTAGTGAGTAGCGAGTAGTAGGGAGTGAGTAGTAGAGAGAGAGTAGTAGAGTAGTAGAGAATGAGTAGTAGACAGTGAGTATTTGAGAGTAGTGGAGTAGGAGAGAGTAAGTAGTAGAGAGTAGTGGAGAATATTCCAAAGTTTGGCACAGCACCACTTTCACAATGAGTCCAATCAAATCATATCACTTAGAGTCCTTATTGAAGCGCTGAATCTTGGTGTATATTCAAATGCTTTTATTTTCCTTAAGTTTATGTACCACAGCCAGCCGAAAGGTTTCGTTCTGTACAACAGAACTTCTTCAGGGCGTTCTTATTTCCTTCAAGTTATGTCGGTATCCAGTTGTCATATAGCTAGATATTTCTTCCAAATGTTAGACGAGACATAAGTATATTCTTATTCAAAGTGACTAGGTATCAATTTTACCCACACAATTCGGGCAGACTTGAGTAATTTATAGCATCCTCAAAGTCAGTCTTTCAAAAATTCCAAAGTATAGGACATGATAATCCAAATCCAAATGTTTCTCAAGAAAAGTAATTTACAATCGTTCGACCCTACCCAAAACCCTAAAACACTACACCCTACCATGACCCTACACTACGCAAACACTACAACACTACCCTAAACCCTAAAACACTACCCCCAGCATGACCCTACACTACGCAAACACTACAACACAACCCTAAACCCTAAAACACTACCCCCAGCATGACCCTACACTACGCAAACACTACAACACAACCCTAAACCCTAAAACACTACCCCCAGCATGACCCTACACTACGCAAACACTACAACACTACCCTAAACCCTGAAACACTACCCCCAGCATGACCCTACACTACGCAAACACTACAACACTACCCTAAACCCTGAAACACTACCCCCAGCATGACCCTACACTACGCAAACACTACAACACTACCCTAAAACCTAAAACACTACCCCCAGCATGACCCTACACTACGCAAACACTACAACACTACCCTAAACCCTAAAACACTACCCCCAGCATGACCCTACACTACGCAAACACTACAACACTACCCTAAACCCTAAAACACTACCCTCAGCATGACCCTACACTACGCAAACACTACAACACTACCCAAAACCCTAAAACACTACCCCCAGCATGACCCTACACTACGCAAACACTACAACACTACCCAAAACCCTAAAACACTACACCCCAGCATGACCCTACACTACGCAAACACTACAACACTACCCTAAACCCTAAAACACTACCCCCAGCATGACCCTACACTACGCAAACACTACAACACTACCCAAAACCCTAAAACACTACACCCCAGCATGACCCTACACTACGCAAACACTACAACACTACCCTAAACCCTAAAACACTACCCCCAGCATGACCCTACACTACGCAAACACTACAACACTACCCTAAACCCTAAAACACTACCCCCAGCATGACCCTACACTACGCAAACACTACAACACTACCCAAAACCCTAAAACACTACCCCCAGCATGACCCTACACTACGCAAACACTACAACACTACCCTAAACCCTAAAACACTACCCCCAGCATGACCCTACACTACGCAAACACTACAACACTACCCAAAACCCTAAAACACTACCCCCAGCATGACCCTACACTACGCAAACACTACAACACTACCCAAAACCCTAAAACACTACACCCCAGCGTGACCCTACACTACGCAAACACTACAACACTACCCAAAACCCTAAAACACTACACCCCAGCGTGACCCTACACTACGCAAACACTACAACACTACCCAAAACCCTAAAACACTACCCCCAGCATGACCCTACACTACGCAAACACTACAACACTACCCTAAACCCTAAAACACTACACCCCAGCATGACCCTACACTACGCAAACACTACAACACTACCCAAAACCCTAAAACACTACCCCCAGCATGACCCTACACTACGCAAACACTACAACACTACCCTAAACGCTAAAACACTACGCCCAGCATGACCCTACACTACGCAAACACTACAACACTACCCTAAACCCTAAAACACTAGCCCCAGCATGACCCTACACTACACAAACACTACAACACAACCCTAAACCCTAAAACACTACCCCCAGCATGACCCTACACTACGCAAACACTACAACACTACCCTGAACCCTAAAACACTACCCCCAGCATGACCCTACACTACGCAAACACTACAACACAACCCTAAACCCTAAAACACTACCCCCAGCATGACCCTACACTAAACAACCACCACAACTCTACACTACACTAACACAACACTACACTACACAACACTACACTACACTACACAATCACTAACCCACGAAAAAATTAACACAAACCCACTTACCTCTCTCGTCATCGTGGTTTTCACAACGCAAATGCATTTACCATACATGCCTTTAAAACGTAATTCTTTGTAAAGGCATGCGCGATAAATGCACATGCGTTTTGAAAAAATGCGGGATAATGGTATGCGAGCTCAATGACCTTGCGGGATAATGGTATGCGGACTGAAAGTCTGCGGGATAAAAAATGCGGGAAAATGGCTGCAAACCATGATTAGCAGCAGACTTCCCTGGTGAGCACTAGCTTTACTACAGTGATCAATGAGCAACTCGAGTGCTAACATTCAGAATTTATGGCAAATGTGTGACACATCTGAATGCCTTCTTGATAGAACCAAAGTAAACAAGCATTGAAAATGCAATAGATCTCGCCCTCGTTTAAATTAAAGCCATTCTGTTTGTAATGAGGTGGCTTTTTAGCTTTGCTTTTATTAGTGTTTTTAAAACTTTCATGTAAATAACATGCATATGTATGCATATATGTATATGTATGCATGCATTTATATTTATATAGATATGCAGATTACATATGTTTATATATGTATATTACCTACTGGCGATAGCCAGTGGGTATATATAGTTAGGATTTTTTCTCTATGGGATTTCTGAAAATTCTATGTCTAATAACTTTGGCGTTTGTAGACGGAATTGGCTGAAATTTTCAGGAAAATGGCACATTTTTTTTCTGAGCAGCCCCTGAAAATTTGGTGGGGTTTCGTCAATGGGGGGCCGAGAACAAAGGGGGGTCCCAAAACGCGTTTTTCCCATTCATTTTTCCATAGGGCGGTTGGACTCACTTTTAGCTCGAACGGCTGAATAGATTTACATGAAACTTGGCAAAATTGTAGATATGGTTTGCCCGACGTGCCTTTGCTATGTCTCAATATATGTGCTCCAGTGGATTTTGAGAAATTAACGTTTAAAAAAATATATATATCTGTGACAGCGCTCCGGTTAGCGCCCCGGTTCGCGTACCTGACGCGTAACGGAACTTCGCGAAGCGAATCTGATTGGCTCTCCGGTGTCTGTCAACATTCTAAACAAACCGGAGCGATCGAGAGACAAGATGTGGTGAAAAACGAAGGGGGAAATGAAGGAAAGGGGGCAAGGTAGACCACTCCTGACCCCCTAGGATTGATGAGGGGGATATTAAAGTGCCCCGCGGGGCAAAAAAATTTGCGATTTTACGCCGTAGAGGCGCGTCCCGGTACGCGAACCGGGCAGCTCACCGGGCAGCTAACCGGGCAGCTAACCGGCAGCGTAGCTGTCAACATTGTAAACAGTCCGGAGCGGCCGCCATCTTGTCTCTCGGTAGGTTCGAGAGACAAGATGTGGTGAAAAAAGAAGGGGGAAATGAAGGAAAGGGGGCAAGGTAAACCCCGCCTGACCCCCTAGGATTGATGAGGGGGATATTAAAGTCCCCCGCGATTTTTCGCGGTAGAGGCGCTTCCCGGTACGCGAACCGGGCAGCTAACCGGCAGCGTAACGGGAGTCCGCCATCTTGTGTTTTTGGAGCGTCCGGTTCGCGTACCGGGTAGCGTCCCGGTAAGCGTAACAAGGGGAAAACCAAGAGAAACAGTAAAAAAAAAATTAAGGGAATAGATTTCCAGCAAACTTGGCAAAATTGTGGGGACTGTTTGTTTGATGTGCCTTTGCAAGGCCTCAAGATATGTGCACGTGTGGATTTTGTCTAATTAAGGTTAAAAAAAATATATATATCTGTAAGCGTGCTCCGGCACGCTTACGTTACGGGTTTTGTTTGCGCTGCAGAACCGATACGTCACGGTTATGCGACGCGTCATGAGGCGTCTCACGTGGCTACGTGATACGTCACGTAATAAAGAATATATTTTACAGCTATAGATATTAGCTTTTAAAAAACCAATGAAATTCACTGAAAAAACCATAGGTTATAGACCATATATAGTTAGGAATTTGCATTTACAAAACCTTGAAAATTCACTGAAAAAACCATAGGTTAGAGACCATATATAGTTAGCTGGACATTTTATTGACATAAAACCAATGAAATTCCATATATAGTTAGTTGCACTAACTATATATCGCGCACCCGCAATCCACTGCTGATGATGTCACATATTACATCATTCATGACATGGTCAGTGACATCACTGATGACATCACTGATGTCATCTCAAATGACATCACTGATGACATCACTGATGACATCTCAAATGACATCAGTGATGACATCATGACACACCAATACCAGTTACTACATACGCACTCACTGATTCCTACGTCTACACACACATTCACTCATTCACCCATACAATCACTCATACATACAGTCACTCATTATTACAACACTATCATATGCACTCATACACCTATGCAGACACTCACACACTGCCACTCATCCATGGAGTTACTCACACACCTAGTCAGTCCTGTAAAGAATCAATCACACTTCCATTTCCTCATCTATACAGTTAAACACAGAACACCATACTTCAGTGACATCACTGATGACATCACTGATGACATCTCAAATGACATCACTGATGACATCTCAAATGACATCACTGATGACATCATGACACACCAATACCAGTTACTACATACGCACTCACTGATTCCTACGTCTACACACACATTCACTCATTCACCCATACAATCACTCATACATACAGTCACTCATTATTACAACACTATCATATGCACTCATACACCTAGTCAGTCCTGTGAAGAATCAATCACACTTCGATTTCCTCCTCTATACAGTTAAACACAGAACACCATACTTTTCACACATATACTAACACATACTTACTCTCTTATACAATCACTGATACAAGTACACATTGATATGCACAGAGTCACACACCTCCCAGCCCGCCACACACACACTCAGTCTTCCATACATCCACTCATTCTTCAATATGTAAAACATATTTAAACTTTACAAAAACACACAGACACTAGATGATGTCATCAGTGATGTCATTTGAGATGTCATCAGTGATGTCATCAGTGATGTCATTTGAGATGTCATCAGTGATGTCATCAGTGATGTCACTGACCATGTCATGAATGATGTAATATGTGACATCATCAGCAGTGGATTGCGGGTGCGCGATATATAGTTAGTGCAACTAACTATATATGGAATTTCATTGGTTTTATGTCAATAAAATGTCCAGCTAACTATATATGGTCTCTAACCTATGGTTTTTTCAGTGAATTTTCAAGGTTTTGTAAATGCAAATTCCTAACTATATATGGTCTATAACCTATGGTTTTTTCAGTGAATATATATATATATATATATATATATATTTTTTTATATATATATATATATATTCCCCAACAAACTCCTTAATGCCACTTCTCCCTCGTAGGATACAGAAACAGAGCACAGACCACAAAGCTGTAAAATGCCTTCAGTTTATTCTTGGTTCAGCTTACAAACAAAAGCAGGCAGCCTTGACGCTTTTCGGCCCTACTAGGGGGGCTTGATCACATGACGCCATACTACCAATGGCATTCCTTTATATAGTCCCTCACTTTTCTTTTTTTCTGTTTGTCACTTTCACAAAGATTTGTTTTCATTGGTTTAGACACATACCATGTGATTTGAAGTGCAAATGTAATGTGCTAGAATCAATCCAGTAAAAAACCCTTTTTGAGGTTAATACGTGTCAATAAAATTCCCCAAAATCTTGCTGTTGTAGACGTTAACCATTGAAGTCAAATAAGACATAATTGATTAAGGCATAAATGCGCCATCATCTCAATCCTAACTGAGACCATCCAAATAATGAAAAATGCTAATCATAGGATGTCCACCTTTATATGCGTATATAGATGAATTTAAATATATGACTATCTAACATGATTAATGAATACCAACTTAAATAAGTGTATAAATACTTGGCAATATAGATGTACATAATAATTTAAAAACACCCTTTCTTAAAGGTATATATTAGTATAAATAATATAAATACATCCGAAATAAATAGATAAATACATAAATAAATATCTGTTTATACATCCAATAAATAATAGGTACCTTGTATCACACCTATCTATACATATCATGTTGAAAATCAGACGAGTATATATATATGTGTGTATATACAATTTTATTCCTAATCTATACTAATTTCTAAGTATCAACTTTTAAGTATTGGACCTGAAATTTCTGGTCTAATTAGTAGGTTGGTCCTCAGTAACTAAACATCCAGATATAGGATGGAGGAGCCCCAAAAAGAAAGAAAAAGGGGGGTATTTATTACAAAGGAAATATTTAGTCTTTCTACGTCTACTTCCGGTAAATTAAAACTGGAGACCCCAAATATCAGATCTCTGGCAGGTAATCAGAAACTGGACCTTCCTGTACAAAAGTGCATGTGCGAAACACTGATTTTTTTCATTTTTTAACAATTTTTTATAAAAGGAGACATATTCCTTAATTAAAAAAAACAGAAAGGTGAAAAGTGCAAAATGCATATTGTAAAAGATGGATTAAAGGTAGTGAAAGAAGAGAAAAATATGGAAGGAGTTGGGCGGACAGCTGCCATGTATGGGATAAATCCCAAAGTGTAAACTTAAAGGACAGATACATAATTCTGGCAAAGTGAATAAACCAGATTTATCAAATATATCAAAAGAGCACTTTGAAGAACTCTAGTAAGGTATTCCAGTCGTCTAGCAAGATATTGAGGGCTTAAAATCTGAATTATAATGGGACCGGAAACCCCTATGATGATTATAAACTGGCGTGCAGTTCCTCAGAACTGTTAAGGCCATTGGGGTGCTTACTGTCCAGACTAAGAATGTTATTCATCTCCAATAATCTAAGGTTCCTCTCTCTGTCACCTCCTCGTTCATTTTTGGGGACAGAGTCGATAAGAAAATATTTGAGGTCCTTAGGATTACCATCATGGTGATCATGGAAGTGTCTGGCCACTGGATAGGACTGATTGTGGTTCTTAATAGCTCTAATATGCTGGAGTACCCTCTTGTGTCCAGGTAAGATGGTACTACCTATGTATCTCAGTCCACACGGGCGCTCCAACACATATACCACATGATCAGTTTTACAATTAAGACTTTTGGCGATTTCTCTATTGGGTCCCCCAAACGGTGTGGAAAATTCAGTGGTATTGACTCCATGTTGACCAGCTTTACATACCTTGCACTTGTAAAACCCCTTTCGTTGCGCAAGCCAAGAGCCCTTGGCTTGTTGTCCACATGGGTCACTGTCCATGAGAGCATTTTTCCTTGATGCTCCCCTTCTATAGGTATTCATAGGATTCTTAGGGACTGTCATACCTATCATGGGGTCCTGCTTATTGAAGGGCCAGTTCCTTTTGATAATCTTCATAACCGCTAGGTGCTCTTTATTGTAATCCAAAATGAACCTAAAGGTGTTGGAAACTTCATTTTTGGATTTGGGCGTCTTTCTGGACAATACAAGGGTTTCCCTATCTACTTGATTACATTTGGTAAGGGCTTTTTTAAGGCATGAGTTACTGTATCCTCTTTCCCTAAACCTAGACAAACACCCCCCTTGCGCTATTTGCAACATCTCATTGTTGCTGCAAATTCTTTTAATGCTCAAGAGTTCGCCATAGGGAATGCTTTGTACCAGGTGGGTAGGGTGGGCACTGCTGGCGTGGAGAATTGCATTACCCGCCGTGGGCTTGCGGTGTAGTTTGATTTCTAGCCTGCCTTGGTCTATGTAAATCTCGACATCTAAGAATGTAACCGATGTTTGTCTGATGGTGGCATTCAGATTTAGATTGTTTTGGTTTAAAGATTCAATGAAATCAATTGCCTCACATTCACTGCCATGCCATACCAAGAAAAGATCATTAATATATCTCCACCAACCTTTCACATGTTTGGTCATTACAACAGAGTGTTTAGCCATGAGGACCTGCTCCTCCCATCAGCCCATGTGTAAACACGCGTAGCTGGGGGAGAATCTGGCCCCCATGGCAACACCCCTCAATTATTGGTACATACCATCCTGAAACATGAAAATATTGTTAGTAAGACATAACTCAACCATATTGACAATCATTTTGCTATGCTCCTCATATAGAGGCCCTTTTTTTTGCCAAATATTATTTGATAGCCCTTAGTCTGTCACTATGCTTAATAGATGTATAAAGAGCTGTAACATCTAGTGCAATCAAAAGGTATTCATTGTCCCACTGAAAGTCTTTCATTTTTGTTAAAAAATCGCCTGTGTCTTTGATAAAAGAGGCCAGATTTTGAACAAATTCTTGTAGAAAAAAATACACATAAATCGATGTGTTCTCGAAAATACTATTCCTGGCCGATATAATTGGCCTGCCAGGTGGATTCATTCTGTCCTTATTCACTTTGTGAATAAAATACAAAATTGGAATAGTGGGGTGGGGTTTCCATAGAAACTTAAAATTATCACTGGTTAGCATGCCTTGTTCCCGCCATGCCATTAGTTTGTTTCGATAAGCTGCCTGGGAATTGTTCCATAATATTTTGTTGCTTTTCCCATAACAGGATTTATCACTGAGTTGGTTAATCCCTTCTTGGAGATAATCTTTTCTTTTCCACAGGACGACGTTGCCGCCCATATCGGCATTGCGTACTATAGTTTCTTTATCATTTTTGATCTTCTTCATGAGCTGATGGTACTGTAATGCCTTTTTATTCTTATTGGTTGGTACTGCCTTAATGGTAGCTCTGTTAAGGTTTTTTAAGTCAGTGATGACCTGTTCTTGGAACATATCAATATTGTCTTTAAGCATGAGGGGATGAAACTTAGAGGGTGGTTTGAAAGGCGTAACACACTGTGTTTTATCTTGGTATTGCGCAACTGCAGGTATTTCCCCAGGTTGACTTGGTTCTTGCATCATTTCCAAAAGTGTTTCCATCATCTCCTGTGAATTCTGATTTTGGTTTTGACTGTTACTAATCATTCCAGAATGTGGGGTTTGAATGTTGGTAATCCCTGATGTTTCCCCACTGATACTTTTTTAGTTTGAGCATGAAACTTTCAGAGCTTGAGTTTTCTCACGTTTTTATATACATCAACTCTAGATCTAGTGTAGTTAAATGTACTCTCAGGACAAAACGATAACCCCAAAGCCAACAATTGGGTTTCTGCAGCATTAAGGGTCATGTCCGATAGATTAATAACGGTTTTAGCACTACTCGCCCGGACATCCAATGGTGCTATTTTTTCCAAAATTTCTTCAGTTGTTTTTTCTGTTTCTGCTTTTTGTTGGGCAGTCCTCCTTCTGCAGGCCTTTCTTCTCTCCCTCCTGCTTTTGTTCCTCCTCTGCTGTCACCAGTTTGCGGCTTTCTCGGTCCTAATGATTGGAGGCGCTCCCAGCAGAAAAAATCCACTTCTTCAGTGAGTGAGAGCCGGCTTCCCTTAGTTGGCTTTGCACTGCTCTGTGTATAAGTCTCAGAGCCGCTTTCAATGTTGAACTGTCTTCTGATGCTGATGTCAGCTCAGAAGGTTGATTATCATTCACTGCCACCTGTTTAGATGCCCTATTGTCTGCTTTCAGTGCATCAAACTTGCGAGCGAATGTAAAAATTCTCCCCTGTTCATAATCGCAACGATCACGGTGGAATTTGTATGTTTTGCGTTCTCTGATTACATCCTCTTCCTTCTTGAGGCGTTTTTTCATGTCATTTTGTAATTTTGTAATTTCCTCCTGTTCTTCCATTGAATCAAGTTCTTTGGTGAGGATTTCAATATCTTCCGCTAATTTAGTGCAGTCCTTTTCTGCATATTTCACCAGGATGAAAAGTAGTTTGCGGCAGGAATCTAAATTCGTTTCAGCCCATTCGCGCATCATTTCGTGATCAGGCGCTTCATAGAGGGGGGCAATTAAGATTCTTAATCCGCGAGGTACTCGCCCCACCTCAATATACCGCTGCAACGATTTAGCCTCCCACCAACTCTTCTGTTCTGTTCTAATGAGTTTTTCCAGTTGCTTACATTTTTCTTTAATTCCAGTATTTGTGTTAGTTACTACTGCCTTCTGGTACATGTAGTCCTTGTCTGGTGTTATTTTGTCATTAAATATCGCCTTTGCCGCCTCCTCCCTTTCCTTTCTGGCGTCTGCTGCTGACATTTTCTTTGTATATGATGTATATACCACTCAATAAAGGTTACTGGCAGAATTTGGGCTCGATGAAGATTTATATATAATATAAGTCTGTTGTTATTACCTACTGGCTGTCGCCAGTAGGTATATATAGTTAGGATTTTTTCCCTATGGGATTTTTGAAAATTCTATGTCTAATAACTTTGGCGTTTGTGGACGGAATCGGCTGAAATTTTCAGGAAAATGGCACATTTTGTTTCTGAGCAGCCCTTAAAAATTTGGGGGGGTTTCATCAAGGGGGGGCCGAGAAAAAAGGGGGGTCCCAAAACGCGTTTTTCCCATGTTAATTTCCATAGGGCCTTTGGCCTCACTTTTAGCTCGAACGGCTGAATGGATTTGCACGAAACTTGGCAAAATTGTAGGGACTGTTAGCCCGATGTGCCTTTGCTAGGTCTCAATATATGTGCTCCAGTGGATTTTGAGAAATTAACGTTCAAAACAAGATATATATCTGTAACAGCGCTCCGGGCTGCGCTCCGGTCCACTTACTTTTCGCGAAACGGAGCTTTGCGATGCGAAGCTGATTGGCTTTCCGGTGTCTGTGAACATTCTAAACAGTCCGGAGCGGCCGCCATCTTATCTCTCGGTAGGATCGAGAGAGAAGAAGAGGTGAAAAACGAAGGGGGAATTTAATGAAAGAGGGCAAGGTAGACCCTTCTTGACCCCCTAGGAATGATGTTGGGGTTATTAAAGGGTCCCGTGGGGAAAATAAAAAAAAATTGATTTTTCACGGTAGAAGCGCTTCTCGGGCCGCGAACTGGGCCGCAAACTGGTAGCTAAACGGGAATTCGCCATTTTGTGTTTCGTTTTAATTAAATTACTAGGTATAAGGGGGTGCGGGAGACGTATCCTGATCCCTTATGTTTTCTGAGGGTGGCTGAGGAGGCTCATATATGTTGATATATGTCTTCCAGCGGCTGTGCGTGCGCCATCTTATCTCTCGGTAGGATCGAGAGAGAAGAAGAGGTGAAAAACGAAGGGGGAATTTAATGAAAGGGGGCAAGGTAGACCCCTCTTGACCCCCTAGGAATGATGTTGGGGTTATTAAAGGGTCCCGTGGGGAAAATAACAAAAAATTGATTTTTCACGGTAGAAGTGCTTCTCGGGCCGCAAACTGGGCCGCAAACTGGTAGCGAAACGGGAATTCGCCATTTTGTGTTTCGTTTTAATTAAATTACTAGGTATAAGGGGGTGCGGGAGACGTATCCTGATCCCTTATGTTTTCTGAGGGTGGCTGAGGAGGCTCATATATGTTGATACATGTCTTCCAGCGGCTGTGCGTGAGCGTTTTTTTTTTTTTGCTGCGTGACGTCTGTTAACGTTTGATTCGATGGAAATCAGGAAGTGTTGACCGCCAATTTGTCACTGCGATAAAATATTTTGTTATAAATGAATCCTTATTGATAAACATTGTATGCGCCATCTTGCCTTTTTTCCAATGGCACAATTTTGTCGTGCACGGCAGCCATTTTAGATGCCTTGACCAGACCCACTCTCTGCACGCCGTCGATTCTCAGCACGGCTCCCCACCCTCGCAAGCATCTCCCCCACGCGCTGGTCACCCCCGCTCTCTCTCTCATGCTTGGGCCATAAACTTCCCCCCATCTGCGCTGCTCTTCCCTGAGAATCACACCCTGTGCCCGCCCGACACCTCCCTTTCACCCTATTCACTACCGCACCCTCTGACACTCCTCTTCCTCTGTGTCCGATTGTCCAGGCCGGTCCCAGGCTATCACCTAGCCCTGCGGATGTAGTTTATGGCCCCAGCTGCAGAGAATCCAGACATGCCAACCCTCCCGATTCAGGCGTGAGACTACCGATTTCAGTGCTAGTCTCCCGCCTCCCGATTCCTGCAAGCAAAAACCCGATTCCTCAGGTGTTTCAGCTGACAGGGCTTGGTATTGTGTTACGTGCTAATTCTTCCAGGAAACGTCAGAGGGCCGATGCAGGGGCTCTAGAAGGGGTGATAAACCATTTAAGCCTCATTAACAAGCGCATGGTCTTTTAAAGATATGTGAAGTACTCGGGGCGGCGGTGTGTGTGTGCCCTCTTTCAGGAGCGGGCGGGGGGGTGGCACTGCCAGCAACTTGCCAGGCCAGGCAGTGTTCAACACTTGCATCACCCTTTCTCTGCCTGCTATTGCGCTCCATGCTTCGGAAAGGTAAGAAAAAGAACGTGCATTTGAGTTTGAAATGTCCGATCCTGTAGCAGCACACTTCCAAAGCCCACACATGACAATAACCCGATTCAAGGCCCCATTCACCCGATTTTTTAAAAATATATAGTACTCCAACAAAGTAGGATTATAAAACTTTATTAATTTTATAAATATAACAAACGTAACAAAAACTGTAAATACATTTAAACATTTTTTGCCAAAAAGAAGCAACAATGGTCAGTAGCTGTCTTTTGTGCGAATAGTCCCAAGGCAGCACAACGTGCTGAGTTCTGGACGGCACCCAGGTGATGCCACCTGGGTGCCGTACTGGTTTTTGGTTTCCTACAATGCAGCAAAGAAAAACAGCGTCGGGCGTCCCGGGTGGTGCGGGGGGAGGCCTCGTCAGTAGCGGTCTGTTGTGCGAATAGTCCCAAGGCAGCAGAACGCGCTGAGATGTGGATGGCCCCCAGGTGATGTCCAGTAACTTGCCGCACTGGTTTTGGCATCCTACAATGCTGCTCCGAAAAACGGCGTGGGGCGCCCGGGGGGGGCGTGGGGGAGGCGGCGTGAACGGGCCTACCCAGGTGGAGGCTCGTCTGCTGTACTGGGGCGCCCCTTTACCGTTTCAGTTGCCATTCCGCCCGCTTTTGCTACACTGTGCCTCATCCTCCATTCAGCTGTTTATCGCCCGCTCTTGCGGCTACAGCGTCTCGCTCACCATGTAGTTGAGTTGCGCCCACTCTTGCGGTGCAGCGATAGGCGGCTGCCATTGGATTCTTAAAATGGCGGACGGCTCTTCGGATTTGGGCCTAGTCCACTAAAATGGCCCTGGGACACCTTGGAACTCGGACGCTTGCCTGCTCGGGCTTGGGCTCCATTCTCGAAAGCATCCCCTCAGCCGTGAAGATACTACAAAAGTCTTGGGGGCCCTCGACTCCTGCAGGCTTCCGGTGGGGAGCGGCTGCCATGATTGCTCGCGGAATGACCACGACGGAGCCACGAGATGGTGGTGCTCTCATGCTGACGCCAGCTTCAATCTGAAACATCCAGAAACAAGGTGGGGCTTTCATCGTTTGGGAAAAAAAATGTTCTAAACCAATGAAAAGTGTTATTTTTAGGTCATATGACCAAGCCTTCCATCATTAGGAAACCAAAAGTAAAATGAACCAATGAAAAGTTTTATAAACAAGTCACATGACCTGTTATGCGGCATAGGGCTTCAAAAAGCGTAGAAAATCCGTTGGCACGTGAGGCGGCGTCAGTAGCGGACCGATGTGCGAATAGGCCGAAGGCAGCACAACGCGCCGAGATCCGGATGGCACCGAGTTGTTGTCCAGCAAGTTGCTGCACTGGTGTGGCTATCCTACAATGCTGCGCCGAAAGGTCGCGTCAGTCAGTGGGGGCTGTGCGTCTCCCTCAAGATGGAGGCTCCTCGGCTGCAGTGTGGCGCCCCTTAGCGTTTCACTCGCCGTCCAACTGAGTTGCGTCCGCACTTGCGGCTACAGTAGGCCGAAGGCAGCACAGCGCGCCGAGATCCGGATGGCACCGAGGTGGTGTCCAGCAAGTTGCCGCACTGGTGTGGCCATCCTACAATGCTGCGCCGAAAGACGGCGTGTCCAGCTGAGTTCCGGTCACTCTTGCGGTACAGTGACTCGAACGCGCCGAGATCCGGATGGCACCGAGGTGGTGTCCAGCAAATTGCCGCACTGGTGTGGCCATCCTACAATGCTGCGCCTAAAGACGGCGTGTCCAGCTGAGTTCCGGTCACTCTTGCGGTACAGTGACTCAAACGCGCCGAGATCCGGATGGCACCGAGGTGGTGTCCAGCAAGTTGCCGCACTGGTGTGGCCATCCTACAATGCTGCGCCAAAAGTCGGCGTGGGGTGCCCCGTTGGCTTATGAGGTGATGTCAGTAGTGGACCGATGTGTGAATAGGTCGGAACCAGCACAAGGCGCCAAGATCCGAATGGCAAGTCCTGGATGTTGAGTGCCATAGTTGAGAGTTCTGAGCAGTGCTTGTAAGACTGTCTGAAGCTTATTTGCACCTGCTGCAGCTTCACTATTAGAAGCAAAGCTCTCGCAACCAAATGACAGTGTACAGTTTAGCAAAACAGTAATAACAAAAAGGTAGCAAACAACAGCAAATCTTTGTGTTCTTATTATTTCTCAAAGATGTTTTATTTTTTTCCATCCAAGGCTGATTGAGAGTTTGTAGAAAAATGGCTTCAGATTTTCCACATACTACTCTTCAACATTCTTCCTAAATGTAACAATGTGAGACTCACTAGGAGAACGGCTGTTTATCTTTCCTTTCAAAATGCTGCCAACAATATTTTCTGAATGGAAGACACCATCTTGTAGCATAAAGGGCCGAAATGGGTTCTGGTCTGGCCGATGGTTGGTGGAGACATTTTGACTATATCTTGCACCTGCCCGGCCTCGCCCAAAATGGCGCCGGTATAAATGGGACTCGTAACTCCTTGTTGTGTACTGGTTGAACAACCTTGATATCACGAGATATGAATGCAGTTTTGATGCTCATGGCGGGCGGGGACGAGAATTGATTGAATATTTTGACATCCCTATTGATATTAACTTCTGATGTGTTATTGATTACTGTACTATTGAAAGTTCGAATTAACGTCACCCATGGTACTTGCCCGCAAATGTATATCTAGATGATTTTTTTGTAAGTGGCCCTGTCGTAATTTAATTACAAAATGTACGTCCACCGATTCCGCAACTGTTAGACACCTTAGTTCTTGCAACCTAATGGCCCGCTCGTTACGTTCCTCTATAATGTAAATGTCTCCTCATCATATACGATTTCAGTTTGCTCCGTGGCCGGCCCACGTGGTTATAGGCCCGTATTTGTATACTGACATTTTCACAATAAAGGTTTTTAAAACAAAACATGGTAGTAGTATTTACATTGGTAAAGTTTTTACTTTTAGTCACTGTTTTCGAATCAGTAAAAGGCAAGTGAAATAAAGCAGTCCAATTACATGACGGATAAAAGGTATAATACGTAGGAACGCAGTAAAGATAAATGGTCAAGGGCAGTTGTGTTTTCCACTCCTGCAACATAAAGTGATCGATAAGAATCTGATAATCAGGCGTATCGGCGACTAAGACAGCAGGCCGAGTCTCTTTTACTCAACGGCCCCGTCATGGGACGAAGAAACGCCCTTTTTCTCGAAAAAGGAATATATTTTACTTGCAGGACAGTTGTAAATTTTCCGGGAAAGTACATTAGCCTGGAATATTATAACATATATGTTTAAAAAAAAAAAGTTCGAAATCAATAAAAAGCGTATTTTTTAGGTCATATGACCAAGCTTTTCATTATTAAAATAACAAAAGTAAAATGAACCAATAAAAATTTTTATTAACAAGTCACATGACCTGTCATGCTTACGTTACGCGCTGCGCGCCGCGCCCCGGATCACTTCCGGGTGCGCTAACGCGGCGTGTCATATAACGCATTACGCGACAACGTAGGTCAAGAATATAGTCAAAATGTCTCCACCAACCAGCGTTCGGAACACAACCCCTTTCAGCAGTCTAAAAAGTTCTGTTAAATGACAACAGAGGGGACAGGCAACAAGAACCATCAGTCAAAGAGGGGAGGGCAAGTTCTTCTCTACCGGGTCATGTTGGGGCGCTACCGGAACTGATCGAATTGGTAGTCTACAGTGTTTCTGGATGTTTCAGACTAAAGCTGGCGTCAGCATGAGAGCACTACCATCTCGTAGCTCCGTCGTGGCCATTCCACGAGCAAACATGGCAGCCGCTCCCCACCAGAAGCCTGCGGGAGTCGGGGGCCCCCAAGACTTTTGTAGAATCTTCACGGCTGAGGGGACGCTTTCGAGAATGGGACCCAAGCCCTATCAGGGAATCGTCCGAGTTCCAAGGTGTCCCAGGGCCATTTTAGTGGACCACGCCCAAATCTGAAGAGCCGGCCGCCATTTTGAGAGTCCTGTGGCAGTCGCTTATCGTTGCATCGCAAGAGCGGGAGCAACTCAACTACATGGTGAGCGAGACGCTGTAGTCGCAAGAGCGGGCGGTAAACAGCTGAATGGCGGAAGAGGCACAGTGTAGCAAAAGCGGGCGGAATGGCAACTAAAACGGTAAAGGGGCGCCCCACTACAGCGTGTCTTCAGGTCAAACGGATTGTGGGACAAGCTCCAGAATAGAAGAGTCATCAAAAGGCAAAAAGTTCCGCCGGACCCCGGGAGCCGGCCGCCTATGTCGGGGGCGATCTCAGGCTAAACCGGTGCTATAAGACTTGGGGAGGGGGTCGGAGCCAAGCGTCTTCTCCGAGTCCGTGCCATCACACCGCCCCTCGGGGGCCTCCGTCAAGCGGTTTAGGGAGGTACCATATCACATTGTTTTCAAATCCAGTCAGGTCCACAAACGACCCTTACTTACTTTGAGAATAGTGAAGCTGCAGTAGGTGGAAATAAGCTTCAGACAGTGTTACAAGCGCTGCTCAGAACTCTGAACTATGGCACCCAACATCCAGAACTTATGCCATTTGAGAATGGCAGTGACATTGAAGCAACTCAGGGACCAAAACCATTAACGTACTTTCACGTATGAAAATCTTACTTGGGGAGGGGGCAGGAGCGAAGCGCCCCCTCCCAGTCCGCGCCACCACACCGTATGTTGAAAATCTGAAGCCATCGTTCTACAAACTCAACCAACCTTGGATGGAAAAATCTAGAAAAATGTACAAACTGAAAACCAGTTTTGGTCTGCATAGCATCAGTTGCAACGCTTGCTATCAGAGTGCATGAGTTTCATGCTCGATCGATTGAGCTAGCCGGATCGGGCAATAAAAAGTATAAAATAGTTATGTAAATAGTTGTTTAATAAAATGTTTTACCCTGTTTCTTTGCTGGTGTGTTGTATATATTTTTAATATTTGCATAGGGTTTGTCGTTATTTTGGGCGGGGTGGGTGACGGAGCCGAGCTGTCTTGCAGCCCTCATGGTGTGGAGCTCAGTTCATCTCACTATTTTCGTATTTCTCATGAAGGGTTGTTCCTAATATTTCTATTTTAGCGAGGTCAAAAAGAGATCCAATTAGTGGCCTACTGATTTTGCTCGATTACTTTTATTTTTTTACACGATTTTTCACTATCAGCAAAGACTAAACAGAGTATTGCGACTTTGTGCTTGTTTGTAAATAGAGAATGAACCAAAGAGAATCAATTGTAAAACAGTAAATGCTTGGATAACAATCAATCAAATGGAGAGACAAGCAGGCACGACGGATTACAACGGGGGTAAAGGCCTGCGTTAACTACTCTTCACTATCTGCAAAGAGAGAGTACTACTAAGAGAAAAGAGGGGAGGGGGGGGGCAGCGTTCAAAGCACATCAGCGTGCATAAACACGAAAAAGTTTTTACCTTTCACGTACTTGACATTTGACAGCTTTTGATATTTAATATTAAAAAACCATTGAAATTCACAGAAAAAAACATAGGTTTTAGGCCATATATAGTTAGGAATTTGCATTTACAAAACCTTGAAAATTCACTGAAAAAACCATTGGTTATAGACCATATATAGTTAGGGATTAGCCTTTTCAAAACCTTATTTTACTCACACAAAACCATTGAAATTTCATATATAGTTAGTTGCACTAACTATATATCGCGCACCCGCAATCCACTGCTGATGATGTCACATATTACATCATTCATGACATGGTTAGTGACATCACTGATGACATCACTGATGACATCTCAAATGACATCACTGATGACATCTCAAATGACATCACTGATGACATCTCAAATGACATCACTGATAAAATCACTGATAACATCTCATTTGACATGACTGATCACATCACTGATGATATCATTCATGTGATAATACCATGAACCTCTTCAGACTCTAATATAACCTTAGATACAATCAGTGTAAACAGACAGTCACAGACTGTCACTCATCCATGGAGTTACTCACACACCTAGTCAGTTATGCAAAAAATCAATCACACCTCCATTTTCTCAACTATACAGTTATACACACCTTACTTATTCAAACATATACTAACACATATTTACTCTCTAATACAATCCCTGATACAAGTTCACAATGATCCATACAGCCACTCACACATTCACTGGCTCTTATGCACAGTTATTTATATATGTCAACTCTCACATGTACTGTGTTTTACATATGTACTTACTTTGACATGTAGCACTGAGATATCCATTCACTCACTAATACACTCATGCACAGTCAACCGCCCATACAGCTGTTTCCACATGCACTTTTGAACCCATACATATAGTGAATCAACTACTCACACATCTATGTACAGAGTCACACACCTCCCAGCCACCCATACACACACACTCAGTTTCCCATACAAATAGTTGGACAACCAATGAATAACCCATACAGTTACTCATATAGCTACTGATCAACATATGCAGCAGTTTGTAGAACAACAGATATAATGATGCACAAATTAAGACAGTTTAGTCACTAACCCATGTACTCAGTGAGACACATTTAATCACTCACTCATACAGTCAGTCATGCACCTACTAAATCCTTCATCCAGACACTTATACATCCACTCATTCTTCAATATGTAAGACATATTTTAACTTTACAGAAACATACAGTCACTGGATGTTGTCATCAGTGATGTCATCAGTGATGTCATTTGAGATGTCATCAGTGATGTCATCAGTGATGTCACTAACCATGTCATGAATGATGTAATATGTGACATCATCAGCAGTGGATTGCGGGTGCGCGATATATAGTTAGTGCAACTAACTTTATATGAAATTTCAATGGTTTTGTGTGAGTAAAATAAGGTTTTGAAAAGGCTAATCCCTAACTATATATGGTCTATAACCAATGGTTTTTTCAGTGAATTTTCAAGCTTTTGTAAATGCAAATTCCTAACTATATATGGCCTAAAACCTATGGTTTTTTCTGTGAATATATATATATATAAAACAACAGACTTTCAGTGGAGCACGTTGTTAAATACACCCAAGTCCCGCCCTTGATGGGCGTCGGCACAGAATTCCTCCTGGTACCTGTAGTCCACCTTAATACAAACCCCTGTGGGTGCTGTTGTTTGATAGTCTACAAATATTTTCCCCACGGGCGCACAGCATGCCTGCTCCTGCTGCTTATGCAATCTGTAACAATGACCTCCTCATTCTTACAAATGCTCGAGATTGTAAGCGTTTTAGATCCGCCCAATGTTAGGCAGCGGGGCTTCTCCGCGGCTGGACGAGCCACAAAACATCGAAGACCAAGGTTGCCCAAAAGAAGAAGCCGCACATGAGGAGTTAACGCCCTTTTATTGCAGAAGGTAGCAGGTATAGCACACCATCACACTTCGAGTACAATTGCCAAAGTTATCACCAGACGCGTCCCAAACTCCATCGAGTCCTTGTTCACAGGCTGTTTGGCAAGAAGGAAACAACGTGCTCCACTGAAAGTCTGTTGGTACCTGGGGGCCAACTAGCCCATCAGGTACCTCCAGTATGCGCCAGAGAGCTGCGTTTCAGAGAGGTGTTCAGAGGCCACGCCCCTTTTTACATCACTCTGCAATGCAGTTCTGTGGCACTTACTGGAGCTACCTGGTGGGCTAGTTGGCACCAGGGACCCTCAGATTTGAAGAGGAATTAATTCCCCAAATTAAAAAGCGCCACAGGGCATGCATGCACCCTGGTGAAGGGAGGGGGGACCTGAGGTGACATGTGTGCAAACATGCCCTGTGGCCATTTTAATTTGGGGGATAAAGTCCTCTTGAATCCTGTGTGTCCCTTGGGTCCAACTAGCCCACCAGGTATCTCCGGTTAGCGCCACAGAGTTGCGTTGCAGAGAGGTGTAAAAAGGGACACGGCCTGGACCACCTTTCTGCAACACAGCGCAGTGGCGCTTACTGGAAGCACCTGGTGGGCTAGTTGGCCCCCAGGGCCCTCAGGATTGAAGGGGAATTATTTTCCCAACCAAAAAAGTGCCACAGGGCATGTTTGCACACGTCACCTCAGGTCCTGTCCCCTCTCTTCACCACTGTGTAAACGCGCCCTGGGGCCATTTAAAGTTGGGAGATTAAGTCCACTTGAATCCTAAGGGTCCCTAGGGGCAAACTAGCCCACTAGGTACCTCAAGTAAGCACCACAGAGCTGCGTTGCAGAGAGGTGTAAAAAGAGGTGTGGCCTCTGAACACCTTTCTGCAACGCAGCTCCCTGGTGCATATTGGAGATACTTGGTGGGCTAGTTGGCCCTCAGGGGACCCTTAGTATTGAAGGAGAATTAATTGCCCAACTTACAACTCGCCAGGGGGCGCGTTTGCCCAATGGTGAAGGAAGGGGGCGGGGCCTGGGGTGACATGTCTGCAAACATGCCCAGCTTTTTAATTTGGGGAATTAATTCCTCTTCAATCCTGAGGGTACCTGGGGACCAACTAGCCCACCAGGTACCTCCAGTATGCACCAGAGAGTTGCGTTGCAGAGAGGTGTTCAGAGGCCACGCCCCTTCTTGCAACACTCTGCAATGCAGTTCTGTGGCACTTACTAGAGCTACCTGGTATGCTAGTTGACCCCAGGGACCCTCCGGATTGAAGAGGAATTGATTCCCCAACTTAAAACGCACCACAGAGTGTGTTTGCACACATATCACCTCAGGCCCCGCCCCCTCCCTTCACCACTGTGTAAACGCGCCCGTGGTGCATTTTAAGTTGGCGGTTTAACTCCCCTTGAATCCTGAGGGTCCCTGGGGTGCAACTAGCCCACGAGGTACCTCCATTAAGCGTCACAGAGCTGCATTGCAGAGAGGTGTAAAAAGGGGTGTCGTCTCAGAACATCTCTCTGCAACGCAGCTCCCTGGCGCATACTGGAGGTTCCTGGTGGGCTAGTTGGCCCCCAGGGACCCCCAGTATTCGAGGGGAATTAGTTCCCCATCTGCAAACGCACCAGTGGGCGCATTTGCAGAGTGCTGCAGGGAGGGGGGGGCGAGGCCTTCAGCGCGATGCTGGTCTTTTTTGTATTTATTTTTTTAAGAAGGGGGTTGTGTGCCCCCTTCTTTTCCTAATTTATTGACCCTGGGGACCCATCCTCCAGGGCCTGATCCCTATTTTTTTTTTTTTATTCGGAAGGGGGCTGCATGGCACCCTCCCGAGGCCATAATCCGCCCCAGGGACCCCATCCCATGGGGCATGGCCTTTTTAAAAAATGTATTTTAATTGGAGGGTGGCTGTGTGGCCCCCCTCCTCAGGTCATTTATGGCCCTGGGGACCCCATCCCCGAGGTCGGCCTTTCCTTTTCTTTTTTTTTATAATGGTGGAAGGGGGCTTCATGGCCCCCTCCTCGGCCACTTATGGCCCGGGGACCCCATCCTGGGGGCCGGCCCTATTCGTTGGGGACCGTGGGTGGTTCGCCAATCCCCCCAAGGTCCCACCGGTTCCCTGCCTCCTGTGGGAGCCGGCATTGCTTTTCCACACAGGGAGCTGCTAAGATGCAGCTCCCCATGTGGAAAGGCAATCTGCTTTGGTAATGGGGGGCTCCTTTGGGCCCCCAATTAGAATAAAAAGATTGCCCCTAGGATTTAGCCCACCCGGGGGCTAAATATTAACGAAGCATGGGAGGCCGCGCTTTAGTTTTTTTTCGTAGCCGGATCCACGGATTCTGCGATTTTTGGAAAAAATTATATTTTTTGGGGCCCTGGAGGTCCTTGTGGGACCCCTGAAGCAGGCCTAAGGGGGGCGGTCAAAGTGTTTCTAACCTGCCCCCTTTTCTTGTTTTTTTGTGCTAGTTTTACTGTTTTCTTGTGCCTCGGTTCTACAGCTCATCTTCTTTGGCAGGGATTCCTCTTGTTGGCAAAAGTAGTCAAAAGTTCAGGGTTTTGGGGCCCTGTAGTTATACCCCAAAACGTCTTTCATCCCTTCGTGCAGGAGGGTTCTTAGCCTGCTCAAAACCAGTTCTGGGTGTCTCTTGCCAGTGGACACCTTCTTCCTTTGAGAGAGTGGGGCAGGGTCATCAGCCACCCAGCAGGAGGTGGAGCCAGCTTTGTGGAAGGCAGGCACAGCCCTATTCAGGCCCAGGTGCTATCCCCTCCCACAACTCAAGATGCAGATGGAGCTATTCAGCCTAGGGCTGACTCAGACAGCCTCCTGGAGCCGTCCCAGCCCCTGTCACTCACAAACCAGACAGTCAATTCACAAACAGGCAGAGGCACACAGAAAGGTTAGACAAGAAAACAGCCACTTTCTAAAAATGCTATTTTTAAACACAGGATTCAGAAAACATCATTCCTAAAAGATGGATTAATACATTCTGAGTTCAGGGATACCAGACTTCAATTTTCTATCTTGCTCCTATGGTAAGATATGCAGGTAAACATTATACACAGCATTCCCCATTTTAGCCTATGGGCAAGATATCCTTTCAATAGTGAAAAATTATATTGGCAGTATTTCACTGTCAGAGCATGTCACCGACACTAGTACACACTCTACCTTTCACATACACTGCACCCTGCCCAGGGGGGTACCTTGGGCCTTCCATAGGGGTGTGTCCAATGTGCACAGAAAGGGTAGGGTTAGGCCTGGTCAGTGGGGACACTGTCCAGGTCAGCATGGCAGTTAGCAACTGCACAAAGGCACTACGGTGGCAGGCCTGAGACACTATTTTAGGGCTACTCATGTGGGTGGCACAATCAGTGCTCCAGGCCTACTAGTAGCATTTGAATCACCAGCCCTGGCACACTCAGTGCACTTTACTAGGGACCTACTGATTAAACAAATCTGCCAATCATGGATAACCAATCACAATAACAACTTACAGAGAGAGCATATGCACTTGAGCACTAATCAGCAGTGGTAAAGTGCCCAGAGTTCTATAGCCAACAACCACAGGTCAGGAAAAACGAGGGAGGAAGATGCAAAAAGTTTTGGGATAACCCTGCAATAAGGACCATTTCCAACAAGCCCTGTAGCTTGTGGGCAGCAGGAGATACGGACGTGGGGTTACTCCAGATCCCACCGGTTTCTATTAAGATCAAATATAACGCTGTATTCCATTGTATTCCTCAGTATAAGATTTTACAAGCAGGCCTTATTGCGAATAATACAGGATCTGGTTAAGTCTGGTGTGGTTGAGGAGACAGCAGTGAATGTGTGTGATAGCCCTATCCTTCTTATTCTCAAGAAGGCACCCTTGACTCTTCTGATGACCATCCTGATGTCTATCGCTTTACAATTGACCTCGGAGAGGTTAATAAAATTATAGTGCCCCAATATCCTGTAGTCCCATACATTACCACGATATTGACAATGATTTCCTCATTAACCAAATTATTTTCCAGGATTGATTTAAAGAATGCTTTCTTTATTATTCTGATCCATACAGATAGCAAATATCTGTTTGGATTCACCCTAGCCGGCACTAATTTTAGATTCTGTCGTGCTCCTCAAGGCTATACAGAAAGTCCTAGTAACTATAGTCAAGCTTTAAAAACCCAATTGTATTATTTGGTACTTTCCTCTGGTAATGCACTCTTGCAGTACGTTGATGACCTCCTTGTGGCCTCTGATACTGAAGATGGCTGTACTGACACCACTGTTAAACCGTTGTTGCATTTTGCTCGCCATGATCATAAGGTGTCCCTTTCCAAATTTCAATATTGTCAATAGGAGGTCACCTACTTAGGTCACCTACTGTCGAAGGAGGGTCGCAGACTAACACCTGAACGCTTAGCTGCTATCACTAATATGCCTATTCCTAGGACCCAGCTTGATGTGTGTGCATTTATTGGTATTACCTCGTATTGTCCACACTGGATTCCTAATTATTCCCTACTAACGAAACCCCTCCTTAACCTGACTACCAAAAAGTCCATGAGCCCCTGCCTTGGACATGTGCATGCCAACAAGCTTTTGAGCACCTAAAGGTTGTGCTTTGCTCTGCTACTGTTCTTGGTACTCCGGATTACCAGAAGCTTTTTGTGCTTTACGTACATAAGGCGCATGGTTGCGCGCTCTCTATTTTAACACAGGGTTTTGGTGGTAAGAAAAAAGACTCTGCGCTTATTTTTCTGCTATTTTGGATAACGTTGCCACAGCTCTCCGGAGCTGCCTAAGACCTGCCCGGCGGTGGCAGCTTCTATCAGGAAATCGGCAGGGCTTGTTGTTGATACTGATCTCACAGTAATGGTACCTCATGCTGTGGATACACTTTTGAATAAGACAAAGACACAGCACCTTACTAGTGCACGTCTGACTGGATATGAACTAACATTGGTTGCTCCGCACATTACGATCAATAGATGTGCCACTCTGAACCCGGCCATGTAACTACCCCTCAGATGCACATGATTGTGTGTACAGAATGCAAGAGAAGACAAAAGTACAGGTAGACCTGACTGATGTTCCCTTATCTGACCCGCAAGGGCAACTATATGTCAATGGCTCTTGTTTCAAATTACCAGATGGCACTATCACTGCAGCATATGTAAATACAATGTTGCGCACTGTAGTTGAGACATCCGGTGTCCCTTACCAATAAGCCCAAGCTGAGAGTTGGTTGCCCTTCTTCCGGCATGTGAGTTGAGGGAGGGATTGGCTGTCAATATTTATACTGACAGCCAGTACACCTATGGGGTTGCCCATAATTTTGGGTGCCTATGGGCGGAGAGAGGGTTCTTGACCTAACATGGATTGCGAATACAGAATGGCCTACTGATACATAGACTTGTGCCAGCCCTAACACTTCTCGATAGGTTAGCAATAATAAAATGCAGTGCCCACAAAGCAATAACAGATGATGTAGGGAGAGGAAATGTGTTTGCAGATCAAACAGATAAAGAGACAGCTAGATCAAAGATGAAAAATATGTTTGTGGCAGGTTCTGCTAGATGGGTTCCAGACAGTGGAATATTTGCGGACACATTAGAAAACGTTAAAGAGATACAAAGTGAGGCGACCCTAGACGAATTGGCAATATTGCAGGAGAGTACAGGGCATCTGGATGAGGATGGGTGTTGGACTGATAAGTCCGAGAAGCAGTGATAAATACTGTCTAATGCCTATGTGCTCCCTGTGGTTACCATGGCCCATGGCTCAGCCCACATTAGCGCCAAGGGAATATGCAAGGTGATAGACCCAGTCTGGCAGAACGACATCATATCCAAAGTAGCCACTCATCCAGTGAAACACTGTATAATTTGCATGGCACATAATCCTGGGAAAGGTACTCCTACACCCTCAGGTAACTTTGCACCACCTTCCATCCCTTTTGAGGTTCTCCAGATGGATTTCATCGAAATGGAACAAGCTAACAATTTGAAATATCTGCTGGTAGTGATTTGTGCACTTAAGGACTTAAGGACACTTCCCAGTGAACCCTGATGAAACCGTATGGAAGACAGAGGGTTGGCGAGCCAACCCACCCGTGGATACCCTAGCACCCATGTTACCTACACTGGGAAGCCGGGTGTATACATGTGAAATAGTGTCAGAAACTGCAGTCAAACCCAATGGAGGAGTTCAGGAAAGTGCTGCTGTGGAAGAAGAAAGAATTGTGTGGTGGAATACGAGGATGGATTATTGATGAGAGGTACCTGTAAGCAGAGGAGACAGAGTCTATGTGAGTCAGGAGTGACCAGGACCCTTGGGAGACGAATGCCTTGCAATGTCGGGTGCTGCAGGATGTATAGGGGTGACCTTGATTCTGCAGCTCTGAGGACCAGTCGCCACTGAGGAGGACCAGGAGCCATGCACAAACTGTCCCATAAAGGATTTTGAGTACTGAGGGGTCTCTGTCCGGTGGGAGCACCTACAAGCCTTTTATCAAATGCAACCAACGCAGGAATCAAAGAAGGAGCAACGTCGGGATCTGCAAGGTCCAGGGGACTCATCGAAAGCAAGGGAGTCAGGGCAGGCACAAGGAAATCAGGGGAGCCCAAAATTAACAAGTGTGACCCTCAAATGTACCCACAGGTTGGAGGCACTGGAGTCGAGAGAAGACCTCAAACAGCTCACCAAAAGATGCAGGCCATGATGCACAAGGTGTGGTGTGGCTGAAGATTCTGATTGCTGGAGATGCTTGTGGTTGGGACTACTTGGAGCCTGAAGGTCTTCTTGAAAGGAAGCCAAAAAGCATTTGCAACTGCAAGTTGGACCTGATGCACAGGGGTTCAGTTATTACAACCCCCAAGAGGGATAATGGCCTGAAACTTGGTGAGAGGGCAGGGTAGGCCCCGGGAGAAGTGCACAAACCACCACCTGTGTTGCAGAACATTACAGAGTCTGGAGGAGCTCAGGATCAGCAGACCGGTCCACTTAGTTGTGGTGCCTGCAAATGCAGCAGAGTGACTCCTTCAGTCCAAGGCAGATTCCTTCAAGTGTCTTTGATGCTTCACAGGACTTGGAAGGTTCCCGTATGATGCACAGGCACAGACGATGCAACAAGCTGAAAAGGACATGAAGTCAGGACCATAGGAAGTCCAGCGAATCCCAGAGTGCCCAGACGGTAGAAATAGAAGTGGTGTCTGATCTGAATCTTATTCCACAATGAATCTAGGGAACTACACCCAGGTAAGTCCTTAAGTACGCTAAGAAAACAGTTGGGAGGATTCCGGGGACCCTCGCAAGGGAGGGTCAGGACAGGGGGGAGGTTACTCCCATGTCCTTGGTCCAGTTTCACGTCAGAGCGGGAGCTACCGGCTCCCAGAACTGGTTTGAACTGGACTATGCACGGGGACACCAAGTGTGCCCCACATGCAGACTTTCTGCCGCTAACAAGAGCACCCACCTAGTACAACACTTAATCTTGTCTAGGAGGTGGTAACACCTCCCTGTGACAGGATGCCTATTGTTCCACTTTCCGCAGCTTGAGCATGGCAAAGAAGCAGAAGGGCAGAAATGTGTCTCTGGTTGGCAGCAACCATTTTGTGATGTCAGGGTCTAGAAGGTTGGCACCGGCAACACTGAGAACCTAACGGACGGCTCTTCCAGTGCTTAAAACATTCCACCCACACTGTTTAGGGTGTGGGGGTATGATTCCAACATGTTTGATTCCAAACATGATAGGATTCGATGCAGCCAGTTTTGAGATGGCCATCGCATAATTACATGATGCCCCTTTATATAGTGTATGGCTGCTTCAATGACAACCCGGGATAATGGACTCTGTAGGCTGCAGGGGTGTCCTGCTCATGTTGGTGCACCCTCTCACTTGGAACCAAGCACCCCGCCATTAAAATTGCAATGGCCTGCTATAGGGGTGACTTACAGGTTTTAAGTGCAGGGTCCCTAGATATAGGAAACCTATATCTTTAGTAAGTGGTGCTAGCACCAACTTACACAGGCTGCAATGGCAGGCCTGTAGTTCCATTTTGAATGGTCTTTCATTAGTGCCATAATGCATGCTTCAGCCCATGGGAGACCTCTGGGGTACCTATACCCTGGGTACACGGGTACCATATACTAGGGACTGATAGGGGTACCCCAGTATCCAATCTTGGTGTACCTAAGTACTGAACATAACCATTTAAGGAGAACACAAATAGACTAGGGTCCTGATTAGCAGGATCCCAGTCATAATAGTTAAAATACAGCTTGTGAGCAGCTGTATGGGTGAGTGAGTGGGTGTGTGAGTGGCTGTATTGGTGGGTGAGTGGCTGTGACAGTAGCTGTATGAATGAGTGAGTGGATGCATGAGTGGTGTATGGGTGAGTGAGTAGTTGTGTGAGAAGCTGTATGGGTGAGTGAGTGGGTGTGTTGTTGGCTGTATAGGTGGGTGAGTGGATGTGTAAGTGACTCTCTTGGTGGGTGAGTAGGTGTTTGAGTGGCTCTATGGGTGGGTGAGTGGGTCTCTGAGGGGCTGTAAGGGTGACTGAGTGGCTTTGTGAATGTTATATTGGTGCCTGGCTATTTAAATGGGTGTATGAGTAAGTGAGTGGGTGGTTCAGTGCCTGTATTGCACATTGTGTCTGTGTGAGTAGCTGTAAAGGTGAGTTAGTGGGCATGTGAGTGCTTGTATGGATGTGTAAATGGGTATGCAGGTAATTGTGTGGGTGAGTAAATGGGTGTTTGAGTGGCTGTATGGGTGAGTGAGTAGCCTTGTTAGTAGTAGTATGGGTAAGTAAGTGGCTGTGCGAGTCACTGTATGGGTAAGTGAGTGGATGTGTTAGTGTCTCAGTGGATAACTTAGAGTTTGTTTTAGTTGTTGTATGGGTTTGTGAATGGGTATGTGAGTGTAAGTTAGTAACTAAGTAAATGTGTTATTGTTTGGTCCATTAAAACCTTAACAATATAAAGGACATATATAAAAAAAAAACAATAAGAGGATAAACGAAAGGTCCACTTTACATCAATAAGAAACTCATAAAATATCATTGCTAAAAATCATTTGCCAAGTTCTTGTCCATTTTTCTCTGCCAGAGTTCTGGCCCTGTTAATAAAACATTTTTATTATCGTTACCACCTTTGATATCACTTTTTTTATAGTCAATTTTATGGACCTGGTCAAAAGCATTAAGGAATTTGATCAATTTACAATTTAGTTGTGGGTCAGATGTATTTAGACACGTAATTATTGTGGCTCCATAGGACCAGATGCCTCTAGCGTTAAAACTTTGTCTGAATAAGGTGGCTCGTGCATTGTAGAGTTTGTTGCATATGCAGCTTACATGAATAAAATCTTCTTTGTGGTAACCACAGAGCCAACATGATTTCGACCCTACGTGCACCCAGGTAGGCTGATCCGCTATTGATGGTATTTTTCCGAGGTGTATTACCATTAATTGTTTTTTCAAATAAATTGAGAATGTCATGTTCAAGTACAGGGCTGGTGCAAATGACTTATAACTATTAATCACCATACAAGCGTGTGACCTTAATCTGAAGATATTTTTATCGATTCTTAATGAGTGAATTTGTGCTGCTTTATTTATTGCTTGTTCGAAGGACTGGTATGGCATATTTTTGTTCCATAAGTCATTTGTACAGGTTATTGACAAAGATTTGCATAGGTAATGGTTATAAGGTGATTTTCTGTCATCATCTACTTTGGTCCAAAGTGCTTTAATAATTGGTGATGTGGCCGCATTCAGTTTCAACAGATACCAAAGCTTTACTGTGGTATACATTCTCCCTATAGTTTCATTTGTTAGGCCGAATTCAAGACAAACATGCCGGAGAAGTTGATCGTTGTAGCTGAAAAACTTTTTTATAGGCAGAAACTATTAGTTGGTTTAAAAGCTCTGAGTCTTTGCCATGAAAAGCTGCACTGGCGTATGTTATCGTAGGAAGGATTTTCGCCGCCATCACCACTAGCAGTGGTTTATATGATGGACCATTCACCTTTTTTGCCAGTTGACTGAAGGCAAATAGAGTGCTGGTTCTCTGAGTCACGTACTTTTTTTGCTCTATGTGATTTTGTAAGTTGTCTATATAAAATCCCAAGTACTTATAGTTTTTTACTTCCTCTAATTGGTTGCTTTTGAGCCAGATGTTCTGCTTGCTTCTCTGGTGACTGCCAATCACCATTGTTTTGGTTTCTGATGTATTTATTTCTAGATTATTCGCTGAGATGTAATCTGACGTTTCATTTAAAACTCTTTGAAGACTGATCTTTGTTAGACTCATTGACATCACATCATCAGCGTATGAGAGGTATGTGAGTGCTAGCTCACCAAGTTTTGGTGGATACGAATTAGTGCAGTCTAGCTTCTGTACAAGATTGGACATGAACAAACTAAAAAGATGTGGGGCCAATATGCAACCTTGTTTGAGGCCTTTAGTCGTAATCGACTTTCTTGATAATCTGGTGCCATCTCCTATCTTAATTTTTATCCATGTATTGGAGTAGAATTGTAGTATTCCATTTAGTAACCTTTCAGGTATGTTCCAGGCTCGCAGTTTTTTCCAAAGGAGGTGACAGTTCACACTGTCGAATGCTGCCTTTAGGTCTATGAAGAAGAGGTAAAGTTGTTGTTTGCTCTGCTTGCATTTGTTTGCCATTAGAGATAGTTCTAAGATGTTCGATATTGTCTCTATTTCTTGCCTGAAGCCTGTCTGATTTACTGGAATAAGATTGAGGTTGTATGTGAGTGGTTGTGTGGGTATATGAGTGGCTGATGAGAGGTTCTATGGGGTGTGAGTGGGTTTGTAGAAGATGTCATCAGTGACATAACTTGAGATGTCATCAGTGGTGTCATCAGTGATGTCACTGACCATGTCATAATCAATGTAACTTGTGAGATCATAAGCAGTGTATTGTGGGGGAGTAAGTTATGATTAGCTCAGGTAACTATAACTGCTGAATTTCACTGGTTTTGCATGAGTGAAATCTGAGCCTAACTATAATGTCCCAGTAACCTTTGTCTTTTCAGGTAATTTCTAAAGCTTCTTTTAATTCTGTTTCCGACTATAACGTCCCTTTAACGTTTGCTTTTTTCAGTACATTTCTATGTTTTTTAACTACTAGGCACATTTGCAGAGTGGTGGAGAAACGAGGTGGGGCCTCTGACCAGCTCTCAGCAATCTCGCTGTGTGGGACATACTAGTGGTAAGAGGAGGGATTCTTGGCCCCCAAGAACCCTCAGTAACCAAAGGCAAATCATCCCCAACCAGTAGTGTGCCAGGATGCGTGTTTGCAGAGTTGCAGAGAGAGGGGACATGGCCTCCGAAGAGCTCTCAGCAATCCTGCTGTGTGGTACTTACTTGTGGTAACAGGAGAGGTTTTGGCCCCCAGGGACAAAAAGCACCCAAGGGGACTTCATCCCACAACCAGTTGTGTGCCATGGTGGTTAAAAGGGGCAGAGCCACTGATGCACTCTCAGCATTCTCCTATGTGGGACTTACTGGAGGTAACAGGATGGGATCTGGGCACCCAAGGACCCTCAGCATCCAAGGGGACTTCATCCCCCAACCAGTAGTGTGCCGGGATGGGTATTTGCAGAGTGGTGGTCAGAGGAGTGTGGCCTCTGATGAGCTCTCAGCAATCCCGCTGTGTGGGAATTACTGGAGGTAAGAGGAGGGGTTTTTTATTCCGAAGGACTCTCGGAATCCAATGGGACTTCATCCGCCAACCAGGAGTGAACCTGGAGGTGTGTTTGCAGAGTCGTGGAGAATGGGGACAAGTCCTCTGAAGAGCTCTCAGCAATACCTTTGTGTGGGACTTACCTGAGATAACAGGAGGGGTTTCTTGCCCCCAAGGACTCTCAGCAAACAAGGGGACTTCATTCTCGAACCAGAAGTGGGTCAGGAGGCATGTTTGCAGAGTGATGAAGAAAGGGGGGAGGGGCCTCTAATTAACTTTCAGTAATCCCCTGTGTAGGAGTTGCTGGAGGTAACATGAGGGGTTCTTGGCCCCAAGAACTCTAAGCACCCAAGGGGACTTCATCACCCACCTAGTAGTGCTACAAGAGGTGAGTTTGCAGAGTGGTTGACATAGGGGGTGGGCCTCCTACTAGATCTCAGTAATCCTGCTATGTTATGTTATTTGGTTCTTGATTGTGGAAAGCACCAAAAATGGCTGCGACGTTGTGCAGCGCAACATATTCTTCAAGGGTAATAGGGCTTGTTCCACAAACATGTGGCTGCCCAGATACGCATGATGGCACTTGGAGGAGCAGAGAGTGCACACTCAATGTCTCATGTATGAGTGACTCTCTAGCTCTTGTGGCTAGTGTTGTACTCTAGGTAACCCCACAGGCTTGTTTTTTGCCCCAAAATACAGGTATTTGGTGAGCCACAATAATCTTCTTTTCGGTGCCTGAGGTATCCTTCCTCACAAGACACTGCTGCTCACAACAGCACATGCCTGATCTGCAGGTACCGGATCATCACAGGTGTTGACTGGCTAACTCGTTATCAAATTCTTGTAGCATAAAGAAGATTGAAAAACAGATCATGTTCCAGAATCCTTAAACAGGGCGGAGAAAAATATATGCAAAGGTATAAGTTTCTAACCTCTATTTTGCCTCTTTCAGCTCGTTTCTCATCTTCATTTTGCCTCTTTCTACTGATTTCTCACCTTTATTTTGCCTCTTCCTGCTGGTTTTTTATCTCAAATTTGCCTCTTGCTGTTCATTTCTCACCTTTATTTTGCCTCTTTCTGCCAGTTTCTCACCTTTATTTTAGCAGTGGGTGGAAAACTCTACCCTGCAAGTGCCAATGGTACATCATCCCCCAACCAGTAATGCCAGGAGGTGAGCTTTCAGAGTGGTTAAGTAAGGGGGCGGGGCCTCAGATGAGGTCTCAGTAATCCCATTGTGTGGAACTTACAGATGCTAACAATAGGAGTTCTTGGTCCCCAACGACCCTCAGCAGCCAAGGGCACTTCAGCCCCAACCAGTAGTGTGCCAGGAGGCGTGTTTGTACAGTGGAAGAGAAAGGGGCGGGCCTCTTACAAGGTCTCAACAATCACACTGTGTGAGACTTACTGGTGGTGATATCAATAGCGATTCATTTCCTACACGACCCTCAGCAGCCAATGGAACTGAGTCCCCCAATCGGTAGTGCACCAGGATGCTTGCTTGCAGAGTGATTGACAACGGGGGTGGGTCCTCCAATGAGTTCTTAACTATCCTGCTATGTTGGACTGACTGGTGGTAACAATAAGTGTGTTTGACACCCAATAACTCTTAGCATCCAAGGTAAGTATGGGCGTAAAATCCATTTCGCGGGCGAATTTGCGGATTTTTGACGATTTCGTCATCCGTGAATCGCGTGAATTTACCCAAAAATCCGCAAATACGCAAGCTACGAATTATTTTGCTTGGTCGGGCTTGACAAATTCAATATCGCGCGCGCGGCGTGGACTTACCGTGATTCTGAGTCCGCCGAGTTGTTTTTCTCCCGGTTTTACGTGTGCTGCGCCATTTTCGATCTTGCTGCCTGATCGCGCGAGAGTTTTTCGAACGAAAATACGTTATCGCGGCTTGCCATCTCGCACGGCGAGAGTTTGACAACGCGAGTACGTCATAAAGGCCCGCAACGGCGCGCAGCTGACTTCCGGCGGGAGATTTGAACAGCTCTCGTTCCCGAAATTGCAAAAATTGCAATTCTGCACAAGAAATCCATCGCAGGAAACATAAACCTTGTGAAAATGATGATTTTGATCAGAATAACTCCTCAGATTGACATTTGGATGCACTTTTTGGTGCAGGAGTCCATTTTTTGGGGTGGGTGGGAGGAAGGAAGTGCCCCAGAGTCTCCAATTTCCTGTTCCTGTCCAGCAGGCTCCTCCCAGTGCTTTGTCCATGTACTGGTCACTTTTCATTTGGCTGTGGAGCTGGAAGGATTACTTTCTGTGACTGCTGCTGGATATTTGTATGTGAGGACTTTTTGGACTTTGGAGTTTGGATCACTTTTGGACTTGAGATTTTACAAGTAAGTTGGTGTTGTTTGTTTGGGGCATTGCTGTTGAGGCAACTACAGTTCTAAATCTTTTTTCACAACTTTAACAAAATATATATTGTGGTGGGTAGCCACAGTATCCAGTAGGCCCAGTGTTAGTCATGGGTGCATGATACAACTGTTTCTGTGATTTTTTTTAACTTAATTCTCATTTATGTCATGGAATTTTAGCTCACCGTTATATGTTGATTTTTATTTTGGGGTGCCTGTAAAGCCTCACTAGCCAGTAGGCCCAGGTGTAGTGAGTGGTGCATGGGCCTAGTCTTTCTGTGGGGTGTCTTGAATTTAAACATCATTGAGGGCATGGATGGCATGGGATTGTGGTCATTCTTAAGTGTTTTTCGACTTTTTGGGGTGTTGTTGGGGCCTGGCCATGTGGGTGGGGGCCATCTTGAGGTCTGATACAGGCAGCGCCTAGCCATGTGGTGGGGGTCAAGGGGCCATTTTGAAGCCAGGCAGTGTGCTCAGGCCTGCACCCAGTTTGCCTTGCTTTCAACCATTATGCCCAGGGGTACTCAGTGGTGCATGGGCCTGGTCTTTCTCTGGGGTGTCTTGAATTTAAACATCATTGAGGGCATGGATGGCATGGGATTGTGGTGATTTTTGAGTGTTTTCCGACTTTTTGGGGTGTTGTTGGGGCCTGGCCATGTGGGTGGGGGCCATCTTGAGGCCTGATACAGCAGGGCCTGGCCATGTGGTGGGGTCAAGGGGCTATTTTGAAGCCAGGCAGTTTGATCAGGCCTGCACCCAGTTTGCCTTGCTTTCAACCATTATGCCCAGGGGTACTCAGTGGTGCATGGGCCTCGTCTTTCTGTGGGGTGTCTTGAATGTAAACATCATTGAGTGCATGGATGGCATGGGATTGTGGTGATTTTTGAGTGTTTTTCGACTTTTTGGGATGTTGATGGGGCTGGCCATGTGGGTGGGGGCCATTTTGAGGCCTGGCCATGTGGTGTGGGTCAAGGGGCCATTTTTAAAGCCAGGCAGTGTGTTCAGGCCTGCACCCAGTTTGCCTTGCTTTCAACCATTATGCCCAGGGGTACTCAGTGGTGCATGGGCCTAGTCTTTCTGTGGGGTGTCTTGAATTTAAACATCATTGAGGGCGTGGATGGCATGGGATTGTGGTGATTTTTGAGTGTTTTTCGACTTTTTGGGATGTTGATGGGGCTGGCCATGTGGGTGGGGGCCATTTTGAGGCCTGGCCATGTGGTGTGGGTCAAGGGGCCATTTTTAAAGCCAGGCAGTGTGTTCAGGCCTGCACCCAGTTTGCCTTGCTTTCAACCATTATGCCCAGGGGTACTCAGTGGTGCATGGGCCTAGTCTTTCTGTGGGGTGTCTTGAATTTAAACATCATTGAGGGCGTGGATGGCATGGGATTGTGGTGATTTTTGAGTGTTTTCGACTTTTTGGGGTGTTGTTGGGGCCTGGGCATGTGGGTGGGGGCCATTTTGAGGCCTGGTACAGGCAGGGCCTGGCCATGTGGTGGGGGTTAAGGGGCCATTTTGAAGCCAGGCAGTGTGTTCAGGCCTGCACCCAGTTTGCCTTGCTTTCAACCATTATGCCCAGGGGTACTCCGTGGTGCATGGGCCTAGTCTTTCTGTGGGGTGTCTTGAATTTAAACATCATTGAGGGCATGGATGGCATGGGATTGTGGTGATTTTTGAGTGTTATTTACTTTTTGGGGTGTTGTTAGGGCCTGGCCATGTGGGTGGGGGCCATTTTGAGGCCTGGTACAGGCAGGGCCTGGCCATGTGGTGGGGGTTAATGGGGTCATTTTGAAGCCAGGCAGTGTGCTCAGGACTGCACCCAGTTTGCCTTGCTTTGAACCATTATGCCCAGGGGTACTCTGTAGTGCATGGACCTAGTCTTTCTGTGGGGTTTCTTGAATTTAAACATCATTGAGGGCATGTATGGCATGGGATTGTGGAGATTTTTGAGTGTTTTTTTACTTTTTGGGGTGTATAACTGATGTTCCTCTGGCTTCCATTGCTTTTGGGTGCACAAGAGAACCACCAGTGCCAGGAAGAAGTCCTGCAGTGGTGTGTGCAGCACAACGTCACGTGACGTCACGTGTGGCCACAGACAAGACAAGTCTGCAACTCATGCAACTGCGGCCTGCTGTTCTGACATCTCAAGAAGATGGCCCCAAAGAAAGTTGGCCGTAGCGCCTCAGCGAAAAACGTTGCCAGTGCCACTGCCAGTAAGAAGGAGCAGAAGAAGCAAGTGGCACCACCTACCAAGGAGACTGGTGTGCCCACCGACACCTTTTTTTGGGAAAAAAAACTATGCCTGCAGCAGCAGCAGTATCCGCCGGGGACCAATCTGGAAGCAGCACCTCCGCTTCATTGGGCTCAGTACCACCACGCCAAGTTAGGTCCAAGACCACCATGAGTGCTGCTGCGGCAGCCACTTTGGTTGTTGAATCACCATCGACCAGTGATCTTGGTTCATCACAACAAAGTACCATCCAATCAACGCCGGGTGTAACTCAGCTGACGAGTGTTCAACAACCACAGCCACAAACACAGTTGCAACTAGTACAAGCGCAAGTACATGGGCAAGGAGAGGCACAAGTACAGGCGCAAGTAGAGCCGCAAGGAGAGGCGCAAGTACAGCCGCAAGGAGAGGCGCATGGACAGGTGCATGGAGAGGTGGACTAGAGGTTCATGGAGCGGCACAACTGCCTACAACGCTTGTTCCTCCAGAAGTAGGGGCACATCAGCAAATTGCTATTCAAGAGGAGGTATCATCCGAGGAAGCCACTCCTCCTGATGATGATCCATTGTCTTTCAGATCCCCAGCAAGAGAGCTACTAAAAGTTCTTCTTCAAGCCCCCTTCCTTCTGATGATCTTGATGTTGATTGGAACCCACCAATGCAGTCTGAGAGTGAGTCACACCATGAGCAGACAAAGGTAGCTAAGCCTTAAAGGAAGGCTCCCGCAAGGCTTCAACTTATGGCTGATGACGACGAACAAGAAGTGGTGTCTTCTGCTGCTGATGAACAGTCTGACGCGACCCAGTCATCACAGTCGTCACTCCAGCCCCAGCGGGCATGCAGCAGACACACATTTTGACCCTATCCCGAATGGCTGCTGAGCGGGATATGGGCGGCGTGGCACTGATACCACCACCATTAACTACAACACCAACACGACCTACAGCTTCCATCTTTTTTAGTCAGAAGGGCCGGCATGGACCTCCGTCCAGCTCAACCTCAAGTAGTGGTGCTGTAAGTGAACAACAGAAACGAATTCAGCCACGCCTATACTTTACTTCATCTGGCATTGAAAGTCAAAGTAGCACCTCCACCTTCAGCAGACATCACCAGTCCCCAGTTTGGGACTTCTTTACTGTTAGCGCAAAGGCGGAATACATGGTCGTTTGTTCGATTTGTAAAGTATCCGTTAGTCGGGGTAAGCTTGGTACTAACTATGGTACAGGAGGCCAGAGAGGTCATCTCAAGCAACACCACACTATCATTTGAGAAGCACACATGAGGAAGATCGAGGAAGGCAAAAGAAAAACAAATCCAAATGTATCCCTTGATATTGCATCTGATGATGACTAGAATCTGATCGTGCATGGGGGAAGTGATGAAGCGACAGACATTTTTTCTCGTACACCCAGTTCTGCTGGCAGCAGCACTGCAGTGGTATCGTCCACACCCTCTACCCCTGTGAAATCTATTAGGCACACTAAGAGTGTTGTAGAAACACCAATACAAAAAACTACATCAATAGGCCTAACTGGTTTGAAGACGTCATCATCATCATCATCATCACGTAAAACGATCCAGCCCACCATTTGCGGAATGTTGTGGTCGGAGGCGCCATTTGAAAGCAACCACCCAACGGTACGACTGTATAACGCCAAGCTGGCTAAAATGATAGCACTGGACCTTCTTCCTTTTTCTTTCATGGAAGGGGTGGGGTTTCTAGAATTAGTGGCAACAGTCTGCCCTAAATGGAAGGTTCCTAGCCGGTACTATTTTGCCATAGTTGCGGTTCCAGCACTCCATCAAGATGTGCTGGAGGTGATTCAATCAATCAATCAATCAATCAATCAGAACAATTTGTAAAGCGCGCTACTTACCCGGAAGGGTCTCAAGGCGCTGCTCGAAAAGCCAGGTCTTGAGTTGCTTCCTAAAGGAGAGATGGTCCTGGGTCAGCCGTAGGTGGATGGGGAGGGTGTGGTACTGAAAATTCTGGACTCGTGTCGTAACCATCGTCGTATCATGACGATTTTGGTATCAGCAGACCGGTAATGAAGTGAATAGTATGCACAAGCATTTCCGTCATTATTCAATGACGGAATCACCCGGAAATCGGAGTTTTCGTCCTGAACCCTCGGGTTCCATTTTGTGAACGGCAACCATTTTGTGATTGCCCTCACATAGCCAAATAACTAAGGCTAAATTTGATCTGAAGGACACGTATGCCTTTGCTGACTCCTCTGTGACCTGGGCAAGCTGACTCCACTGCATGAAGCCAAACCTGTTCGGCCTGCTCCTCTTCTTGTGGCCGAAGGAGATTAGTATCAAGGCGCAACATGTCGTAAACCGTTCATCGCACACAAACTATGTCTAATCTCACACACACCTGTCCCTGTTTCTTCTTTATGACCTGCTTTACGAGGAGGAGGTGCCCGTTTTTATTAGGGGTCCGTCAATATCTGATGAAAGTTCTGGGCCTTGCCGGGTAATTGATCATGGACTGGACAAACTGAAATGTGGGCTTGTCATCATGACTCTGCTTTTTCTTTGTAGTGAAAATATGTGAATGGTCAACTGTAAAATAAGGAATGTTTGCCGGAAGCATATTATTTTGTATAAAAGGAGAAGTCTGGCTTTGTAATTTTGAGCAGTCTCCTGAGAACTTACATGCTGTTGTACTTCTAGGATACCTGTTACTGGCTGCAGCCAATAAATATGATCTTTGACTTCACCAAGAAGACTCTGTGTTTCTGTAGTCTGAAACAGGAAGGACTCGAAGTCTTTGGGTGTTCTCCCTGGCACCGATGGGTTCTTAAAAACCTGGTACTTCAGTTGGCGCCCAACGTGGGGCGGTATCAGCGGTACCGGTCCAAGCCAGAGGTTCGTGAGGAGCTTCGTGTGAAAATTCTGGAGGACGGCCAACCACTTCATCGACCCCTGTATGTCAACGTGGTCCGAAAGTCTTTGCTGCGAGGTTCCCCGCGTCCCGACGGCTACGAAGGACTGCTGCCCTGACTATCACCCTGTTTTGGACCCGTGATGATTGGTAGACCGAAACGATAGACGAGTCTTCTGGTGACGTCATCGATACCTCAGTTAAGTATAATTGGAGCGTCTCCCAGTCCTTAGTTTGGTTCTTAGTTTTTGGTATCCTTCGGGATCAATTTGTTTGGAACTTGCAAGTGCCAAAGCCGAAGGACTCGTGTATTCACGAGACTATCGTATTCGATAATCCTTTGAAGTTTGAAGCTAGACTAGAGAGCGAAGATGCCTGGTCTTAGCAGACTTGGAAATTTGTTTTGTCTTGGTTGCAATAGGGATTCCCGGTTGGAGGACTTGTGTCTGGTACCTCCAATTGGAACTCCGACCTATGAATTATATGTGAAACATGGCGTAGGCCCTATCACATATAACAAAGTATGCATCCGATACACCAGAAAGGATGGTGTTTTAAAATGGCCCCAATATGGTAGTTTTGACACAGAGATTTTGGATAATCTAGAGGTAAAACTTTTTAAGAAGAAAGCCCGGCCGGCGATGTTTGACTCTTTCCGCTTATGGCGTAAGGAAGCCAAACAGAAGGAAATTAAATTAGCAAAGAAAAATAAGAGAGAAAGGAGTATCGCGATAATGCAAGCTGCTACCCAGTTTAAGGATAATGAAGAAGAACAGGCAAGTGAGCAGTTGCACAGGCAACGTAAAATGGCGATTGATAAATGTTATCCAGTTTTGCCGCCTCTTCAGCAAGATGCAGCAAAAGAACTTGAAAAAGATCCTTTAATGTCACACTTGTTGAGCTCGCCACCCCCTTATGCACAAAATGCTACGGCGCCACCGCCACCAGTCGTGGCCGTACAACCTCCGAATGTTGTGCCACCTGTGATTCCTCCACAGCCAGCTCCTTTTCCGTTGGCTACCGTTCCTTTGGCGCAGCCTCCTCAGGGGCCGCCAACTTTGCCTTTGCCTACTACTTCTACGTCTGTTCTTAATACTCCTCCTGCTCCGACTCTGGATTCTTCTACTGTTGTTCCGTCTTCCCTTATTCTTTCTTCTTCTCCTTCTACTAGACAGCGAATGACTGCTGCCTTTTCTGGTTTCTTTTCTCCTTGGTTGGGACAATTGGGTATGTCCCCTGCTACAGAGCGTAGACAGTCAGGCAGTCAATTGCCTGATTCTAGAGAGAGAGAGATATTGGATCGTTTGGCACATAAATGGGTTACAGACCCGATAAATATGAGTTAGAATCTATTATGGATGTCTTCCATCAGTGGGAAGCATCGAAACAGAGATACGTTTTTGAGAAAATGTGTGTTTTCCTTTGCGAGGAATTGGAGGAAAATAATTTGGAATCCAATATGTCTGAGTTGTATCGTGTGCGGTTCGAGTTTGCAAAAGGCACAATTGTAGGTTCTGATGTTAAGAAAGCAGTTACGACATTATTATCGTTTAGGAGTGATCGTATTTCCCAGTCGTTGTTTGAGTCCGATTTTTCTGTTGAGAAGAAGGCAAGACAATATCCAATGAGAGAAGTTCCCCCGGTGTGGAAAGAGGAAGTGGCTGCTGGTCCAGGTACTAATCCACCACTTGTACCGGCTCATTTCCAGCGCATCAGTGTGCATGTCCCATGGAAACACGCTGAAGTTTTAGCTATCAAACAGTCTTTACCTGATTCACGCAAAAATCCAGCAGGATATTATAAAGAACTGACTCAGACTGTGGGTTCGTGTATTATGAATTTGGCGGACATTGACATGTTGTTTGGTAATGTTGTTCCACAACCTATTTGGAGTAAGATTCGTCATACGGATCATGTGGTTGAATTGGGTGATACATGGGTTAATCTAAGAGACGCCGACAATAGACAAGTAGGTGGTGCTAAGCCTGAGGATCTGATTACTGAACTCCCTGATAAGATTATTACGTATATGAAGACTTTAATGCCCGAATTGCGTGTTAATTGGGACAAGTTGTCTGCGTGCAAACAGAAGAAAGATGAGACTGTGTCTGACTTTTTCACGCGGTTTGAAGAGACTTTTGTAGATCATAGCGGTCAGGATATGGCTACTGAAGGTGGCCAGAGATTGTTCGTCGACAAATTTGTGCATAATTTACTTCCCGAGTTGTGTGCTAAGTTGAAGGATTCTGAGAGTGCTTGGGCTGTTTCAACGTCAGCACAGATTTTAGCTACAGCCCAGTACTATGAGAATAGGCGCAAAGATGAGTTAGAGAAAGCGGATAAAAAGACTAAGGAATTAAAGACTAAAGTTCTGCTGCAACAAGCTTATCTACTCCGTAGTAATAATCAGCGCGATTATCAGCAGCATCAGCAATATTCGAGAAACTCGCAAAGAAACGAGTCTTCTCAACAGCGTTTACCGTATGGACCCAATCAGTGTGCGTATTGTAAAGAGGAGGGCCATTTTAAGAATAGTTGTCCGGTTTTGTTGCAACCTACGAATGGTGCTTCTGGTGTACGAGGTCGCGGTGTTCAACAAACGCCTAGAGGTAGGGGACGCGGTGCGTTCCCACAAAACGCACGTTCGTTTCTGCCACAGAATTCAATGAATTGTTTTGACCAGCAGAATAACGCATCTGTTAGGACGACTCAGTACTATGCTGATGACTACTATGCAGAGGATGAGAATATGGAAGGTAATGATTGCTAGGACAGCCATGGACAAAGAGAGGGAGTTGTTTCGGTTCCAGTAGATCAGAGTGGACCTTATGTTGAGGTGATTACATCAGGTGTGTCAGAGCCTTTTCTGTTGGATACTGGTGCTACAAAGAGTTCTATTATGCACTCAAAACTCCCTGGCGCACCTTTGTCTGGCGAAATGAATGTTTCAGTAGGTTTTTCTGGCGCCCAGGTTAGGAACCCGATTTCTAGTCCTATGTCTCTTTCTGTTGGACCTTGCGAATCTGAAGCACCCCTTATTCTTACAACAGGTTGTGGTGAAAACTTGTTGGGATTGGATCTGTTGAAAAGATTATATGCGACTTTGTACTGTTCTCCTTTGGGAGTACAACTTACACTGGGTAAGAAAGTGGTTTCTCCAATGTATTTGTCGAAGGATAAACTTCCGACAGAATTGTCTTCTCTTTCGGATATTCTTTGGGCTACTGGTCCTAATGATGTGGGTCTCTTGGAAATAGCACCATATGTTGTAACATTGAAAGCCAATGTTAGAATGCTGCATATTCCCCAATACAAGATCTCTAGCGAAGGTGAAAAGACGTTGGTAACGATCATTTATGATCTGATTGAAAAAGATGTAATTGAAGAGACAAGAGGCAACGTTTGTAATAGTCCTGTTCTGCCTGTTTTGAACCGTACTGACCCTTCTCAGCCACCTGTTTACAGGTTTGTGATTGATCTTAGAGAGGTCAATAAAATAGTTGTGCCACAGTTTCCCGTTGTCCCTGATATCACTGCCTTACTGACTATGATTCCAGCTTCAGCCACTTGGTTCTCAGTGATTGACTTGAAGAATGCTTTCTTCAGCATCCTGATTGCCGAGGAGAGCAGAGATGTTTTTGGTTTCAGTTTAGGAGGCCGAAGCTTCCGCTTTAAACGTGCTCCTCGGGGCTACTGTGAAAGTCCATCAATATACAGTCAGGCTTTAAAAACACAGCTTGATACGATTGTTTTACCTGATGGCGCTACCCTTATTCAGTACCTTGACGATTTGCTAATCGCTGCAGATACTGAGGAGATTTGTAAAGAAGCCACATTGTCGTTGTTGCGTCATTTGTGTGATCTGCATCACAAAGTCTCTCTTTCAAAATTGCAATATTGTCGACAAGAAGTGACCTACTTAGGTCACCTCTTATCGAAGGAGGAAAGGAAACTGACCCCAGAAAGAATTCAGGCAATTGCAAAATTGAGTGTCCCAAGGACACAGAGAGAAGTGCGTGCTTTCTTGGGCATTACATCATATTGCAGGCAATGGATACTGAATTTTTCCTTATTGGCCAAACCTTTGGTGGCATTAACTTGTAAAGATACACCGAATCCCATTCCGTGGTCTGAAGAATGCCAGAATATTTTTTCCGAAGTGCGTGATGCATTGTGTTCGGCTCCTGTGTTAGGTACCCCCGACTACAGTAAGCCCTTTACATTGTATGTCCATGAGAAAGAAGGTTGTGCATTGTCAGTATTGATACAGTCTTTTGGGGACAAGCAACGTCCATGCGCGTATTTTTCGTCGACTTTAGATCCGGTAGCTAAGGCGTTGCCGAGTTGCTTGAGAGCCACTGCGGCAGCAGCTGTTTCTATTCGGCAGTCTGCTGGGTTAGTGATGAATAACATGTTAATTGTAATGGTTCCGCATGCAGTAGACATTTTGTTAAACAGAACCAAGACACAGCACTTAACTAGTGCTCGATTGTCAGGTTACGAGCTGACACTGTTAGCGAGTCATGTGCACAGCGCTGAATCCAGCCACGTTATTGCCAATTTCAGTAGAGACAGATGAGGCCGAAGAGCATGATTGCTGTCTTAGGACAGAAGAAGAAACGAAAGGGAGAATAGATCTTAGGGACACCCCCCTTCCAGAATGTGATGGTACTTTGTGGGTTGATGGTTCGTGTTTCAAGTTGCCGAATTGTGATACGACTGCAGCATATGCTGTGACGACTTTGCATACGATTGTTGAAGCTGCACGTATCCCACACAATTCAGCGCAAGCAGCAGAGTTGATTGCACTTACAAGAGCGTGTGTGTTGGTGAAAGGAAAACGAGTGAATGTGTACACGGACAGCCAGTATGCATTTGGTGTGGCTCACAGTTTTGGACGATTGTGGAAAGAACGTGGGTTCCTGACTTCGCATGGTGCTAAGATCCAGCATGGTCAGTTGGTAAATGAACTTCTCGAGTCACTGACCTTGCCGTTACAAGTTGCGATTGTGAAATGCAGTGCACACAAAAAGGTTACTGATGATATTGGCCGCGGAAATGCGTTTGCGGATGAAGTTGCGAAAGAAACTGCAAGGAATGTAATGAGTCGAATGTATGTTGCAGGCCCTGCAAGATGGGTTGGTGATGTTGGTATGTGTGAAGATACGATTGAGAGTGTGAAATCCATTCAAGCTGAAGCTACAGAGAAAGAATTGAGTGTGTGGAGAGAAAGTACGGGTAAATTGGATGCGAATGGTTGTTGGGTTGAATTGTCAGAACATCAGCGATGGTTGTTACCCGATGCGTATGTGCTTGCAGTGGTGACCATGGCTCATGGAATGGCTCATATCAGCGTGAAAGGGATTTGTAAGTTGTTAGCTCCAGTATGGCAAAATGCTGGAATTCCTAAGTGTGCAGAGAATGTGGTCAAGAATTGTATGATGTGCCTGAAATACAATCCTGGTAGCGGAACCCCAACTCCAGCTGGTCATTTTGCGCCTCCAACGTATCCGTTCAAGGTTTTGCAGCTAGATTCCATCCACATGGAAAGGTGCAACAATTTGAAATACGTACTCGTGGTTGTTTGTGCCTTTTCAAGATGGGTAGAAGCATATCCTTTAAAGGATAATACTGCCTTATCCACCGCTAAAGCCCTTGTCAAAGAATTCTTCCCCAGATTTGGAATGCCGAGAATGGTTTGGAGTGATAATGGGAGTGAATTTGTGGGTCGAGTGATCAAGAAAGTGTGTGAAGGGCTAGGCATTCAACAGAAGTTCCACGCTGCAAATCACCCCCAATCAGCTGGACTAGTAGAGTGTTATAATGGCACCTTGAAGCTTAAACTAGCCAAGATTCAAGCAAGCACTGGTATTAAATGGCCTGACGCTCTTCCTTTGGCACTCCTATCAACGAGAATGACTGTGCATTCACGTGTAGGACTTAGTCCCTATGAAATCGTGTTCGGCCGCCCGGCCAACATATGGGGAGTGCCAAGGCCAACCAAGTTTAGCGACATTGAACACCCTGTGCTGCTTGATTATTTATATGAATTGACGGCTAAATTGCGTGTTTTACACCAACAGGTCCACGGCACTCTGCCTCAGGCCACTGAAGCTCCAGGGCATCCTATCGATCCTGGATCCTATGTGCTAATAAAGAACTTTTAGCGAACAAAGAACGACCAGCCCCGGTGGACCGGCCCTCATCTAGTCCTTCTTTTAACAAGATCAGCTGTTCGAGTGGAAGGAAAGAAACACTGGATCCACGGCATTCATTGTAAGAAGGTCCCACTGCCTCTTCCGTACGACCGGCGGGTCCAGGAGGGGATCGCTGACTCTGAAACTGAGACGTGCCTCGTTTTCAACCTTTTAGCGATGTACGTGTAAAAGGAACAATTTCTGAACAAGAAAGCGACGATATCTTGCAAGAAGCTGTGCTTCCGTCAATTCGATTGAACACTACAGAGCCTGAACTCTTATTCCAAGACCAGACAGCACCTGGAAGAAACCGTTACAATTTAAGGCAGAGAACTATGACTATGGACAAATAAAATATTTTGTTTTCACTTTTTGATTGTGCAGCTCTCTCGTCTGAGGAACTTGCTCATTTTTGTTTTTCGAACCGCCATCCCGTTCTGCTGCTAGGGTCGCGGTTGCCCAAGTCTTTGGAGTGCAGCTGAAGACGTTAGGTCGACAGTTCTGGTTGGTCTAAGGGAGTTGCCCTGGACTGACAGAAGCACTCTTTAGCAGAAACACCATACCACCGCAGGCAGCAAATTAGAGAGGATGGAGTTTTCTAAGATGGAGAGACCTGCCAAACGAATGAACTTTAAAGACAAAATGTGTATATTAATGACGAAGAAAAGATCTTTGATATTTTGTATTTTCATGTTGCTTTGTGTGATGACGTTTTTAACAGGATATGTTTTATTCACTTTTCAAGTGACATTTGCACCCACTACATAGCCCATACCTCCTCCTACTGTTTCTTCACACTCTTTTCACCCTCTGCCTGAGCATGAGTCCGCTAGAAGATTAGAGTTTATTAATAACTCTTTCATTCAACTTTTAAACCAACACCAATTAGTAGTAAACACAACTAACTGCTGGGTGTGTGGTCTTATGCCGCATACGACAGATAAGGGTATCCCATACTTGGTCCTACCATTTAGCTACAATGTTTCCTTGTGGGCATTTCAGACGATGTTCATATTTGCCATCGAACCATATTCCCCACGTTCCACGAAAAGTAACTCAAGCAACAAAGCATTGGTAGTAGGAATTGCAAATATGAGCAGAACAATTGACTCGTACAGAACGATTCCTAGAGATGAGTTGCAAGCTTACGTTAGATGGAATATAACAAAATATGGAGTTGCTTTGAGTGAGAACCAGCGAGCAAAAAGATCCTCCTCGATTTGGATTGTACCCCATCAGGGTCACCTATGTCTGCAAGGTAATGGCAAAAATCTCAGAGCTCAGTTGGGGAAGAGCGTCTGCACTGAAACATATGTTTTTGCATCTCAAAATTCCCCTTCATTCTTAGCAGCTAAGGGTACTTATTTCATCTGCCATGATAGGGCCTATACATGGTTGCCCCCTGACTTCTCGGGCACATGTTTTGTCTCGTTCCTGTTGCCTCCCACCTACATGGCCGCGGCAGATTACCACAGGACAAGGATAGTTAGAGGTGTCATCAGTAAAGAAGACACTGCAGGGCAAGAATTCAGAGATTTTGTAAAGGGTTTTCTGCCGTTTTTTTTATGGGCCTATGGTGAACAGCAGGAGCATAAGGCAATTGACAAGGGTGGTTGAATCAACTGTTGTTGAAACTGTCGGTGCCCTTAGTAATTTGACTGCTGAGCTCCAGTCGGATCGCCTTATGACTCTTCAGAACAGGGTCGCGTTAGATGTCATACTTGCAGACCGAGGTGGGGTATGTAAAGTGATCCAATCAAGTTGCTGCATTTTCATCCCAGACAACGCTCCAACAATATACCAGGCCATCTCCAAACTACATAAGATCTCCGAATCCATTCATATGAATGAAGGAGACTGGTCCTTGTTGGGGTGGTTCTGGGAACTGATATCTGCCTGGGGATGGAAGATTCTGATAGTCATTGGGATGATCTTAGCCATTATTTTCCGGTTCTGTCTGTGTGTACAGTGTGCTCCTGCAATATGTGGCCTCTGTGCTACGTCATGTGTAAGGAAACCTACATCTAGAAACGAACTAAGTAATAGGATGATGCTACAGCAACATCTCAATGACTTTGTGAATATAGACCTGGACTCAGATTAGCGTGAGTATAGGTTATTGCCTATGTAAGGGCAAAAGGAGGGGCTGTGGTACTGAAAATTCTGGACTCGTGTCATAAACATTGTCATATCATGACGATTTTGGTATCAGCAGACCGGTAATGAAGTGAATAGTATGCACAAGCATTTCCGTCATTATTCAATGACGGAATCACCCGGAAATCGGAGTTTTCGTCCTGAACCCTCGGGTTCCATTTTGTGAACTGCAGCCATTTTGTGATTGCCCTCACATAGCCAAATAACTAAGGCTAAATTCGATCTGAAGGACACGTATGCCTTTGCTGACTCCTCTGTGACCTGGGCAAGCTGACTCCACTGCCTGAAGCCAAACCTGTTCGGCCAGCTCCTCTTCTTGTGGCCGAAGGAGATTAGTATCAAGGCGCAACATGTCGTAAACCGTTCATCGCACACAAACTATGTCTAATCTAACACACACCTGTCCCTGTTTCTTCTTTATGTCCTGCTTTACGAGGAGGAGGTGCCCGTTTTTATTAGGGGTCTGTCAATATCTGATGAAAGTTCTGGGCCTTGCCGGGTAATTGATCATGGACAGGACAAACTGAAATGTGGGCTTGTCATCATGACTCTGCTTTTTCTTTGTAGTGAAAATATGTGAATGGTCAACTGTAAAATAAGGAATGTTTGCCTGAAGCATATTATTTTGTATAAAAGGAGAAGTCTGGCTTTGTAATTTTGAGCAGTCTCCTGAGAACATACATGCTGTTGTACTTCTAGGATACCTGTTACTGGCTGCAGCCAATAAATACGATCTTTGACTTCACCAAGAAGACTCTGTGTTTCTGTAGTCTGAAACAGGAAGGACTTGAAGTCTTTGGGTGTTCTCCCTGGCACCGCTGGGTTCTTAAAAACCCGGTACTTCAGTGGAGTTCCATGTCTTGGCCGCAAGGTAGGAGAAGGATCTTCCTCCGGCGGTGGCTCTGCGGATGCGTGGTACGGCGGCAAGGGCGAGGCTGGTCGATCGCAGCTGGCAGGTGGGCGTGTAGAAAGTGAGGCGGTTGTTGAGGTATTTGGGGCCCAGGTCATGGAGAGCTTTGTGTGCATGGGTGAGGAGTCTGAACTTGATCCTCTTGCTGGCGGGGAGCCAGTACAGGTCGCTCAGGTGGGCGGAGATGTGGTTGTGGTGAGGATGTCCAGGACGAGTCGTGCGGAGGCGTTCTGTATGCGTTGAAGTCTTTTCTGTATTTTGGCAGTGGTTCCCGAGTAGAGGGTTTTCCTGTAGTCCATTCGGCTGGTGACGAGTGCCTGGGTGACCGTCTTCCTGGTTTCGGTGGGGATCCATCGGAAGGTCTTACGGAGCATGCGCAGGGTGTTGAAGCAGGATGACGATACAGCGTTGACTTGTCTGGTCATTGCGAGGGTGGAGTCCAGGATGAAGCCCAGGTTTGGTGCATGCTCCGTGGGCTTGGGAGTGGTGCCCAGGGCAGGGGGCCACCAGGAGTCGTCCCAGGTGGAGGGGGATGATCCCAGGATGAGGACTTATGTCTTGTCTGAGTTCAGCTTTAGGCGGCTGTTCTTCATCCATTCGGCTACGTCCTTCATTCCCTCGTGTAGGCTGGCTCTGGCGTTGGCCGGGTCGTTGGTGAGGGAGAGGATCAGCTGGTGTCGTCGGCGTATGAGATGATGTTAAGGTTGTGTTGGCGTGCGATGGCTGCGAGGGGGCTCATGTAGACATTGAAGAGGGTGGGGCTGAGCAAGGATCCTTGAGGTACGCCGCAGATGACTTTGGTGGCCAAGGACCTGAATGGGAGGAGGCGGACTCTCTGGGTTCTTCCGGCGAGGAACGAGGTGATCCACTCCAGTGCTTTCCCTTGGATTCCGATGTTGCTGAGGCGCTGTATTACGGTGCGGTGGCAGACTGTGTCGAATGCTTCAGAGAGATGCAGGAGGATGAGGGCAGCTGTTTCCCCCGTTGTCAAGCAGGGATCTGATGTCGTTGGTGGCTGCGATGAGGGCGGTCTTGGTGCTGTGGTTGGCTCCGAAACCGGACTGTGAGGGGTTGAGGGATCCGTTTGTCTCGAGGAAGGCAGTGAGCTGTATGTTGACGGTCTTCTCAATGACTTTGGCAGTAAAAGGGAGGAGCGAGATGGGGCAGAAGTTCTTGAGGTCAGTGGGGTTTGCTGTCGGTTTCTTCAGGAGGGCGCTGAGCTCGGCATGCTTCCAGCTCTCCGGGAAGGTGGCGGTGTTGAAGGAGATGTTGATGATGTTCCGGAGTTGGGGTGCGATGATGGAGCCGTCCTTGTGGAACACGTGGTGGGGGCAGGGGTCGGTTGGGGATCCGGAGTGGATGGTGTTCATCGTGCAGGTGGTGTCTTCGGTGCTGACCGGGGTCCAGTTGCATAGGGTGGTGGTGGGGGGCGTTGTTTTGGTGGTTGGGTGCATGGTTGGTGCCTCGAAGCTGTTGTGTATGTTGGCGATCTTGCGGTGGAAGAAGGAGGCGAGTGTGTTGCAGAGGTCTTGTTTCCGGCACTGGGGTTGGAGAGCTCTTTGACGATGCTGAAGAGTTCCTTGCTGTTGTGGGTGTTGTTGTCCAAGCGTTCTTTGAATGATGTCCTTTTGGTGGTGCGGATCAGCTGGTGGTGTGTGCAGGTGGCGTTCTTGAGGGCGGTCATGTTTTCTGTGGTCTGGTCGTGGCGCCAGGCTTTTTCGAGGGTGCGGCAGTTTTTCTTGGATGTTTTGAGTTCATTGGTGAACCACGAGGCTTTTTTGCTACCGTGTCTGCTGGGAGGGTTCTTCAGTGGTGCGAGGAAGTCATCGCAGTTGATGAGCCACTGTGTGAAGATGCGGCCTGCTTTGTTGGGGTCCGTCGTGTTAGTGGGAGGGTTCTGGCTGAGGGAGGTGGTGAGCTGGTCGGCGGTGATCTTGCTCCAGCTCCTGCGGGGAACCTGTTGCGGGTGGTAGAGGGTTGTGGTTCTCTTGAAGCTAAAGTGGACACAGCTGTGATTGGTCCAGTGAATTCCGGTGGAGTGGCTGAAGGCGATGTGCTTGCTGGAGTAGAAGACGGGGTCAAGCGTGTGGCCGGCGTAGTGGCTGGGGGTGTTCACCAGTTGCTTGAGTCCGAGGTTGGCGAGGTTGTCCAGCAGGGTAGTGGTGTTGCTGTCGTTGCTGTTCTGCAGGTAGAAGTTGAGGTCCCCTAGGAGGATGTAGTCAAAGGAGGCGAGGGCGTGCGGGCTGATGAAGTCTGCGATGACTTCGCTCAATTGTGTGCGTGTCCCGGGGGTCTATAGATAAGAGTGCCTCTGAGGGTGGTCTTGGTGTTGGTGTGTATCTGGAAGTGGAGGTGCTCGGCGGCGGTGAGGGTGTCATCGGAGTTGGTTGTGATGCGGATGGTGCTCCTGTGGACGATGGCGATGCCTCCTCCGGTCTGGTTGACGCGGTCCTTCCGGGTGATCTTGTATCCGTCCGGGATGGCTATGGTGATGTCGGGTGCTGAGGAGGTGTTCATCCATGTTTCAGTGAGGAAGGCAACGTCTGGAGATGTTGAGTCGAGCAGGTTCCAGAGTTTGACGGCGTGTCTGTGGACGGAGCGGGTGTTGAGCAGGATGCACTTGAGGTGGTTGTTGCTGGTGCCTGGCCTTTCGGGTGCGATGATGGTCCGGAGGCAGGTGAACTTGCAGGCTTGACAGGTGAAGGGTCCGTGGGTGCGTTTCGGTGTGGCTCAGTAGCAGGCGGGGTTCCGGTCGGGGTTGAGTGCGTTGAGGGTGGCAGCGTCGTAGGTCCATCATGCTGGCTGGCATCTTCGGGGGCCAGGGGTCCTGGCACTGGGCGCCGTCCAGGTGCCGATGGGCGCAGACGGGCTTGCCTTTGGCATGCCATCGGCGCGCCAGCGGCGCACCCACTGAGCGCGTCCGCTGCACGGTCGCTGATTGGGGCAGCTTTGCTGAAGAGTGCTGTTCACACTATCCACTTGGCAACAGACATGTGGACCAGTTGCCAAGCCCTTGATTACATGTGCATCACTGCACATTGGGTCTCTTTTGCAGGGTCTTTTGCCGGGGTTAGAGACAAGTCAAGTGCAGTTGTTGACCTGAATACAGTTTTTCAAGCTACTCGGAAACATGCAACATTAGCCATGTTTGCCATGGAGAAAACTCATACTGCAAAAATATTTTGGAGGAGTTTAACAGTAAGGTCTCTGAATGGCTGCAACCAAGAAATCGCATAGTTGGTTATGTTTCCATGGATAATGGCAGTAATATAGTTAAGGCCATGCAGGACGGTGAATATTTCAGAGTGCCGTGTTTGGCGCACTGTATAAACCTGGTTGTTCAAGATTTCTTGAAAACTGAAAACCAAGTCAAGAAGATACTGACCACCTGCCGAAGAATCGGCACACATTTCAGCCATTCTTTTAAGGCCCGGATGAATCTGACGAGCATTCAACATGTACATAAAGAGCCAGTCAAAGGACTCACCCAGGAGGTGGCAACACGTTGGAACTCAACCTTTTACATGCTTGAGCGTCTGTTTGAGCAGTGAATGGTAATCAATGACTATATCTTTACTGTAGGTTCTGCTATGAATGACATGAGGCTAGAGTTGGAGGAATGGCAGTTAGTTCAAAGCCTGACAGACATGCTTCGTCCTTTTGAGGTCTTCACGCATGAAGTCAGCAGGGAGGACTGTTCTTTGAGCAAAGCTATCCCATTGTTGTGCATGCTAGAGCACCAACTGACGGCGGTGTCTTCAACGTTCAGAGATGATGTTGGAAAGCAATCTGCATATCTGTTGGCGGAGAACTTATTAAGCCGCCTAGTTGCCAATGAAAGGCTTCAAAAGATACATACAGAACAACATTACATTTGTGCCACTTTTCTTGATCCACGGTACAAAAAGGCAGTGGCCAGCAAAGCATTCATTCCTTTTGATGAGGCAGATGTTTCAAAAGTACAAACATTGGATAGCTGTGTCAGCCAGTCAGTTCGAAAAAGATCGGCAGAAAATTCAAGGAGCCGTCAGAAGTCCAACTGAATCAGCAGGCGATCCAGTGTCAAGTTCCACTTCTGAATCTGTGGGCGAAGGGAGTAACTTTCCCTCACAACCGTTAACGACATCATCATCCTCACCTGCAACAAGCCCACCCATAATATTTTCGGAAGCGGATTGGCTAGCTCATCAAGGGTTTGTTCGTTCCAGTGCTGAGAAGGCCACAGATGGTACGTAAAGTGGAGCAACCGTGGAGAACCTTGAATTGATTGTGCAGGCTTATCTGGATGACCCAACACAGGTCTTTGTTAATACGAACCCATTGTTGTATTATTACAGAAAAATGGCTCTATGGCCACTGATCACCAACCTGGCTGTAAATTATTTGTCTTACCCACTCGCAAGCGTGTCTTCTGAACGTGTTTTCAGTGCTGCTGGTGCCATTGTAACTTCAAAAAGGACCCGCCTCTCTGCCAAAAATGTGGAGAGGTTAACACTGATCAAGATGAATCAGCACTTGATACCACCAGATTACAAAGTATGTGAATGCCCGCAGGAAGAAGAGGACACCGACTTAGGTGACGGAAGTTCTTCTCTGTTACCTGACCTACTCCCGTCTCAATTCATGGAGTTGGAGGACAAGCTCTACTTCCCTGACACCGAGCCCTGAAAATGACTTCCTTTTTTTCGTCCTTATTCACTTTTATTCCTGTGTGTCTTTCTTAGTTTTGCAACTTTTACCACAACAAAACTCTAATTAACTAATCACAACAAGTCCATCAGCAGCACTGTCTTCAACTTATATTCCTTATTGATTTGAAGGTGCCGCAGTCTGCATTTCTGAGGTTCACAAGTTCACAGCTCAATCATGCTCCTTTATACTCCTCCTCCAGACTCCCCCTATCCACTTCCCTCAAGGCAGATGGATGGATTACGACGAATCCCCTCAAGTGGGACTGAAATTACTGACTGACTACAAGCTTGCTGATTGCTGACAGAGTTACTTCGGAAATTGACAGGAGAGGCTGCCCTGTGGGCCCTTACTTCCCGAAGAAGATGCGGACAAAAAGTAGAACAGGTAATGAATAATTGAGAAGATGGCATACGGTTTTGCTTTTTGGCTGTTTGGGGGGGTTAAACTTGTTTCCGCCTTGGTTGACGGGTCTGGGGGCATTGCTGTGAAGGTCTAATACCGGATAAAAGTGGTTGGAGAAAATCTGAGGTGAAAAAGTTTTTGCATTTTCAGGCATTTTGCTCACTTTCGCGTTTTCGGGGGTCCGTTTGGGGGGTTCTCGATGTTTGTGGGTGGGTTTTGGGGTCTTGGAGTAACGCTGGGTATGGATACTTTTGATTGCAAAAGGTTTGACGAAAATCCTTGGTGGCAAAGGGGAGTTAGGGCCTAGCTGCAGAGCGCGCACGGAGTGGTCTGGGAAATATGCAGAAATTTGTCAAAGTGCCCATTTTTCCATGTTTGCTTTTTGGCTGTTTGGGGGGGGGGGTTAAACTTGTTTCCGCCTGGGTTGACGGGTCTGGGGGCATTGCTGTGAAGGTCCAATACCGGATAAAAGTGGTCTGCAGAAAATCGGAGGTGAAAAAGTTTTTCCATTTTTAGGCATTTCGCTCACTTTAGCAATTTTGGGAGGCTGTTTGGGGGGGTTCCTGGTGTTTCTGGGTGGGTTTTGGGGTCTTGGAGCAACGCTGGGTATGGATACTTTTGATTGCAAGAGGTTTGAAGAAAATCCATGGTGGCAAAGGGGAGTTAGGGCCTATCTGCAGAGCGCGCACAGAGTGATCTGGGAAAAAAGCAGAAATTTGTCAAAGTGCCAATTTTTCCATCTTTTCATTTTGCCTGTTTGGGGGGTTAAACTTGTTTCCGCCTGGGTTGACGGGTCTGGGGGCATTGCTGTGAAGGTCTAATACCGTATAAAAGTGGTTAGGAGAAAAGCGGAGGTGAAAAAGTTTTTCCATTTTCAGGCATTTCGCTCACTTTCACGTTTTCGGGGGGCAGTTTGGGGTGGTTCCCGGTGTTTGTGGGTGGGTTTTGGGGTCTTGGAACAATGCTGGGTATTGATACTTTTGATTGTAAGATGTTTGAAGAAAATCCATGGTGGCAAAGGGGAGTTAGGGCCTAGCTGCAGAGCGCGCACGGAGTGATCTGGGAAACATGCAGAAATTTGTCAAAGTGCCCATTTTTGCATTTTTGCTTCTTGGCTGTTTGGGGGGGTTAAACTTGTGTCTGCCTGGGTTGACGGGTTCTGGGGGAATTGCTGTGAAGGTCTAATACCGGATAAAAGTGGTTTGGAGAAAATCGGAGGCGAAAAAGCTTTTCCATTTTCAGGCATTTCGCTCACTTTGCATTATCGGAGGGCTGTTTGGGGGGGTTCGTGCTGTTTGTGGGTGGGTTTTGGGGTCTTGGAGCGACGCTGGGTATGGATACTTTTGACTGCAAGAGGTTTGAAGAAAATCCATGGTGGCAAAGGGGAGTTAGGGCCTAGCTGCAGAGCGCGCACGGAGTGATCTGGGAAATATGCAGAAATTTGTAAAAGTGCCCATTTTTCCATTTTTGCTTTTTGGCTGTTTGGTGGGGTTAAACTTGTTTCCGCCTGGGTTGACGGGTCTGGGGGCATTGCTGTGAAGGTCTAATACCGGATAAAATTTGTTTGGAGAAAATCGGAGGTGAAAAAGTTTTTCCATTTTCAGGCATTTCACTCACTTTCGCATTTTTGGGGGGCAGTTTGGGGGGGTTCCCAGTGTTTGTGGGTGGGTTTTGGGGTCTTGGAGCAACGCTGGGTATGGATACTTTTGATTGCAAGAGGTTTGAAGAAAATCCATGGTGGCAACGGGGGGTTAGGCCCTAGTTGAAGAAAGCGTTTGACACTATTTTTAACTTAGGGCTCGTTATGGTTAGCAGTATTGCATTTGTTTGGGGGTGTTTGGCAACTGGGTTCTGGGGTCTACTCTTGGAGCACATGTCGAGAAATGTCTGATTTTGGTTGCAAGTGGTTTGAAGAAAATCCATGGTGGGAAAGGGGGGATTTGGGCCTACTTTACTTTCAAAGTACGTTTTGTCACCATTTTCCACTAGGCTTCAGACAGGTAGCAGTATCGCACGTTTTTTGTGGTCTGATTGGGGGTATTCTACATTTTAGCATCTGTGTTAAAGGGTCCGGGAGCACTGCTGGGAAGGTCTAATTTTGTTCTAAAATCGTAGTTTACACTACACCTAGCTTGAGAGGAAAGATCCGCAAAATTCGCCCATACTTATTTATCCTTCAAAAGGAGACTCAGAGTACGCCCTTTCGAAACTATTGTACTGTCAATTCTGAAACTAAAAGTGTGACTTTTTGCACTACACAGCGTACGTACCTTATATTTTTTCTCAGTGGTGTTTTAATATCACTTCCTGTTTTTGCATCAACATTTACAGGGCGGCTTTCACCCTGTGCAATGGAAAAAAGGATAAAGTCATGCTTCACATTAGCGACCTGCAATTCAGCATCCGCCAGGCAGGCAGTGGACAGGGTGTCTTCTGGTCACCAACATTGATCGACGGAGCGTCAGATGGAACGGAGGAGTACCGCAAATAAGAGGAATGGCTTGATGCATGCAACTTCCCAAATTCAACAGGACAAGTACAACAACATACAGTAACAGTATCCATTCATTTCTACTTATCTTTTAAGTAATGTTATTGCTGTGAACTTCTATGAGTGTGACTCTGCATTTCTTTGCTCTCTTCTTCTAAATTTGCTATGTTTTTGCTATGTTTAACAGTAATTTAATGTTCTAAGTGTTCATTCTCTCCGAGGGCAGAGAGGCAAGTGAAATTGCGTAATGACTGCAGCCCTGTACTCTCAACTTGTTTCTTCGTAGTTACTAGTAAGTTGCAGTAAGTAGTAGTGCTACTTTGCAGTAACCTAACCATCCATTTAGTAAACAACTTCTGGCATGCAGTAGCGCACTTCCTTTATGTCCCTTTAAAGATTTATCAATATCTTCAAATCCAAAGATTTGTTATTCTTCATTTGTTGTTTGACTTTCCATGCTGTGTTTTTTTCCTCTCTACCAAACTTCCCCAACAAACCCCATTCCCATCCAATTTTCAAACCCTAACCCTCTTCCTGTGTGTATTTCATTGTGGTGTGACTGACAACAACAATAAATTCCACACACTTGCTGGGGAGGATAAGGTCAAAGCAGCCAAAATCATTACAATCAGAAGTTCATGTGCGCCATTGTGGATTGATAAGAACATCCTCCTCCTACACGACGTGAACAATCAAATGCTTAATGCTAACGTTACGTTGATGACGTGTCCTTTGCCTTAATTTCTTATAGCAGTCCAACTTCACACATCTACTACTTATATTTACATTAATTTAACACTGCTTAGGCTACAATTTAGGGCACTGTTCTCTACCGTACTATCTAATGTACTGTTTCTAATGCTACGCTCAGCCCACTCAATGTTTCATTTCCTTTTTTGCATATGGTAATACTGCCAGTGTGTACCACTACTGCTACCAGCACTACAATGATATTGCATCCGTCGAGGATTCAAGTCAACAGCCAACCTTATTCACCAACCGTGATTCACCAATCACAGGTAAGATAAGCATATTGGAGAGGTAGTAGAATAATGGGCTAGGACTAAGTTGGGAGGAGAGCAGAGACTGACAGCACAACTAGTAAAGTACAGTAGTAGGGCAACTGAATTGACTAACTCGGTTACTTGCATTTTGGTACATTTCAGGACAAGATGTTTCATTCATGCTGGTAAGTTTGAAAAAACAAACGTCCAGTAACCACCGCCAACCCCCACACAAAATAATATGAGCGCGTATACTGTGTTTTGGTATGGAAAATATAATTATTAAGAAATATAAATTATGGATGTTGTTGTCACAAAAATAAAACAAATTACCCCAACTCACCCCCCCTCACTAACCAAACTAATGTCCAAAAATCAAAAAGTCCCCTTTCCCAAAAACCCAATTCCCACCCCCCAACAGTCTTTAAAAAAGGGGCAAGGGACAGTCACTTCCTCCGGTGGCGTAGTGTGGACAGCTGGTTCTGCACGTCCCGCCGCTTTTTGCGGAGGTCCCGGAGCTGGCGCTGATGTTTTTCGCCCAACCGCTCCAGGTAGTCCCCTCACTTTCGGAGGCGGCGCACACGTGCCATCCAGGCTCTGGGGGGGGCAGCTGTTGTTTTTGCTGCTGTGCGGCGGCGGCGGCGGGAGGCTGTCGGACAACTGCTCCGTTTGGCTGGAGGCTTGTGGCTGGTGGACCTGGGGCAGTGGAGGAGGATGCACTGGTTGATGTTGATGTGTACTCATGCTCCCGAGCCCACAACCATAGATACTCGGCACAAATAGCCTCCAGCTTACGGGCCCTGGCCCGGACAGCCATCTCCTTGCGGGTGAGCTTTTTTGGAGTAGCATCTATGAAGAAAGAAAGAAAAATACTGTAGCCAATAGTCTTTAACATAAAGTCAAAATAATTCAACGGAAAGTTGACACTCAGTAACACCAGCATCAGTAACACCAGCAAGTAGCAAACACAGTATAACATTTTGAAGATAACGGAACAGGTTTTTTGATTGTCGATTCACAACTGGCGCCTCCCGTGTGTGACGTTATTTATAATTTCTAACCACTATTTTGACGGTGCCCCAGATAGGAGGAAGAACCTAAACCTCCAATTAGGACCAAGATCCAAACATAATTGATACAACATGTATATGTGCACACGTCGCCTTTTACAGAGTAAAAGCTGTAGGTAATCAAACAACACAAGCAATAGACAAACAATGTGGAAGTAGTCTTGATGGAAGTTTTTCTTCAATTCAGATTTTATTCACCACGCCCAGCCAACACGTGTTTCGTCAGGGCTAGTAGCCCACAACTTCATCAGGGCTCCCGCGGGCAGCGGTTCCAAAGCTATTTGCCCAATGGCTATGTGCTCTCAGGCGGTTCTAATTTCGACCCGGCCACCGAGTACTTTGGAGGTTCTCGCTGATTCATCTCAGCCGTCGGTGTGATGGTTAATACCAAAGATGCGACACACCATAGGAGTATCCGTGTGCGTGGCAGGTTCAGCCGTACTGCTTTCCAGCGTCTCCGTGTGTAGATGCGGAAGTCATTTTTTACACGCGGAGACGCTGGAAAGCTGAGATGAATCAGCGAGCACCTCCACAGTACTCGGTGGCCGGGTCGGAATTAGAACCTCCTGGGAGCACATAGCCATTGTGGCAATAGCTTTGGAACCGCTGCCCGCGGGAGCACTGATGAAGTCGTGGGCTACTAGCCCTGACGAAACACGTGTTGGCTGGGCGTGGTGAATAAAATCTGAATTGAAGAAAAACTTCCATTAAGACTACTTCCACATTGTTTGTCTATTGCCTGTGTTGTTTGATTACCTACAGCATTTACTCTGTAAAAGGTGACGTGTGCACAGATACCTGTTGTAACAGTATAACATTTTGGCATGTATCTTTCCACCGTCTTTGTAAGCCTGAAAATTACTGGGAGTTTCAGGAATTCCACTAGCAGCACTATGGGTGGACTCACTACTACATACATAGTCAGAGAGTACTAAAAAAAGGCCTTTTTAACTTTTTTTCTCTTGTGTTGCAAAAGAAATTACTGGTACGTGAACTGGTGGTAGCCGCCATAATGGCAGCTCACTCAGCTTTCACCCAAGAAATACAGACACAAGCCATGATGATGCAGACTCGCAGTACTTTAAGCAGTACATGCAGGTGGGGATAGGAATGTCTTACTTTTCTATAGGGGTGGCATTGCCACTGGCCATACTTCATCCACTCAGCGTCTGCTCTACTACATCATACACCTCTGCTATCGATGAGGATAAAGAAGATAACATCCAGGCTTCAAAAGTACGTCTATGATTCTTCTTAATGTCTCAAATGTACCAAAATTTCTTTTTGGCAACAACTAACTAACACCCGTTTCATTATATTTAGGAAACCGCCGTCTTCTTATCTTGAATTGCATTCAACAAAACCATTCTTTACAGTCATAAATATTAAGACTAGCTTGTCCTTTATTTCACCCTTCTTTACCTTTTTGTTCTTCACATCCCTAAACTACATCTGATATGACTTGCCTTCACAATAAAAATTTGCCAGCTGAGTTGAAGTGAGTTAGAGGGGGCCATTGGTTACCCGAGAAGTACCTCAGCTAATGCTATTACAAGTCAAGGTTGACTGTCTTCTCCGTGATAGTAGCCCAAAAAGTAGTTCTAAATTAGTAACTGTTCTTAACAGTACAGTCTACTTATACTAGTCTACTGTGTACTACTGCACAGTACATCATACACTCCTTTGCGAGCCTACTCAAAAACATTTCAATGAGTAAGGAGTATAATAACTTACCATCGTCCACTGCCGCTGAGTCTTCCCCCCCAGCTCCTTCTGTTGGCGCCGCCGCATCCAGAGTGGACCCCTCCGCACTCTTGGCCCCGGCACTGGTGGTCATCTGTGCTGCATTAGATGTTGTGACGTCTAGGAAAAACATGTCATATTTTCAGATGCCATACACAACCCCCTATTTTGTCTCGTAATGGAAGAAAATGTTACACAACACATTTTTTATTACTAGGATTTTAAAAAAGTAATGGTTTTGGGGAGGGAGTGTAAGCTTTTATATGCTTATTCCATTAAATGCTACACTTCTTCTTATGACAACTGATTAATGCTTGCTTAACGTGCACCATTTTTCTCATTACAGAAAGAAGATTCCATTGCCCTTCTGCCAGACGATTCACCAACTACTAGTAAGTCATCACCAGCAGTACTTTAAGTACTTTAAAGAAGGTGGGGGCTCCCACACAGTTATTCTAATAATGTCATGTGTCTGTTAACGATTATTAAGTTTGAGTCATAGTAATTTAATTCATGGGAATGTTGTTTAAACTTTAACGTCGTCTTCATCCATCGCCATTGCTCGCTCCGAATACTACGCTATTAAAAATAAAGAAATAATGTTTTCATTTCTTAATTGAAAATAAAACTTTAAAACTAACAAACACTGTGTGGTTTTTGTTCATGAGTGAGTGAGCGGAAGAGTTTGAACTACTGCACTTGGCAGTCATGTTTCAGTGACTCAGATAGGCCGGGACTCGAAGGTAGTCTTCTTCTGTTCTTCGGGTTCGTAAAATCATTGGTCAGACACACTAGATAGTCGGTCAGGGGATTGGGGGTTCAACTTCTGTTCGGACTGAGCTATGTCGAAAGTCGAACTGCACCTATCATCAACACTGTCATATTTCTCTTGTCCATACTTCTTTGTGTGCAGAATAGTCCCTGAAACACTAACGGTATGGGATGTGCTCCTCACAAATCAAAAAGGCAACTGCTACCTTTTACTTGGTGTAAACAATTACATTTTGTTGTTGGAAATTGTCAAAGCACTTACATTAAGAAGACTGGAATAGACAACAAGGGCTACCAAGAGGACTGCACTCAGTGCCTAGAGCTATTTCTGGATCAGAGTTTTGTTTCACACCGTTTGCCGACTGGGCAAGCTTAGCTACCTACACAGACCGACTCATAATCGTAAATAGTAGTCGCACAGAGAGTGATGGTAGAGGCAGGATAAGAATGTAGAACGTAGTCTACATTAGAAGAAGATCAAATACTTTTTTGTAAAACAGAATTATTAGGAAACAGTTTGTAATGAATAGGAGCTGTAAAAGTTAGGGAAGTAGAAGTACTAATATAACAATAGAACAACTTACTGGGGCCAGCAGAAGAGCCTGCAAGGGACTGATCCTGTACACCTTCTTCCAACAGAGTCTCAGTCGCCATCGCCGCCTTGCCCCTGGGAGCTTCTGGTGAACATGAAATAAAGAAACACAACATGGATGATTGTTTTTTGGGAAATACTAGATTTCTTTGAAAACAATCTACAATTATGTCGGGGAAACAAATTAACAACAATTGCACCTGATCTGGTCAACTAGGAGGATAGTAGAACAGTATTGCAGGATTTGCAGACCGTCTAATACAAAAGTTATGTAATTCACTAACTACACCAACAACAAAAAGGTTCTAGAACGACTGCCATCACTCAGCAGCATGAGACGTCGCGTGACAGACACAGTCCGTCATCATGATTGCAGACCACTAACAAATGTCCTATGACAAGTAATAAATAATATACTCAACGTATCAATCCACCACTATCTCTTCAAAGTGGCAGCAGCAGGAGTACAAAGAAGGACTAGACTTCAGTGTACTGTCTCTACCATTACGCAGTAATGCTCTCAAATGAGTAAAAAGTTGCAAACAAGTAAGCATAGTAGCAACGCCAATAACCAGGCGAGCACCTGCAATGACAGAAGCTATTTAAAGATTAATTTACCTGCAATGTAATTGAATCAGCCGCATTCGTATTCTTCAGGAAAGAAATAGATTAGCAATATAACAGAGAAAAAGAAAAAAAAAGTAGGTATTAAATAGCTACTTACCAAGGCCAGGGATCTCCAATCCTAGCAGCTTGAGCATATCATGCTCCCGGTCCAGGATGTCAGTCCACCGGTGCGTCGCTTGCTGGTAGGTGCACCTGAACCCACACTCCTTCCACATGCGCCGGCACACCTTCTCCCACAGCTGGCGACTTCCCCGGAGGCCGTAACCGGAAGCAATCTGCCCACCTGCTGCCATGGTCTTAGGGAGGAGAACTTGCACAAACACCATCAAGGCGGCCACCTCCACCGCAGAGAAGATCTCCCTGGCCTGGACTAGCTCCCCCCTCAAACGCCCGCAAGGGAGCCGGGTACGGGGTGCTGGGCTCTTCCCCTTGCCCTTGTCAGCTCTCTTTGCCATGGTCCTGGGCACAAGAAAAAGGAAAGAAGAATAGGTGTGAAAATAAAGTAAGAGAGAGAGCGAAAGAAAAAAAGTAGGTAATAAAGTAACAAAAAGTTAAAAAAACACACAAAATATAGATGCAGGAAATTGTAGAGATAGATAATAAGCAAAAAAAAGTTCAGAAAAACATAGGATTACAAAAATGTAAGATGGATAGAAAGGTAGCATGCCCAAAAACCATACCAATGAATGAAAAACAAGATGGCCGCGCCCATAGAGGTCCGCGTGGGTAAGCTTGCGCAATATTTTCCCCGCGAGCACGCAAAAATTCAGGCGAATTCGTAATAGCGCGCCACACACAACGCAAGATTGCCAATAGCGCCCAGAACCAGAAATACGCAATTCGCACAAGATGGCCCGCCCTTGTACGACCGCATGGGTAACTTCGCGGTTGGTGCATTGCAAGCGGCTTGCAAAGACGAAAAAAAACCTGCGAACACGCAAAAAAAGAAACAATCTGCTAATTTGTACGAATTCGCGGATTGCGAGTTCGATTTAGCACTAATTCGCGCCCCGCGAATCTTGCGAAATTGCACAAAAACGAATTTTGCAAAACTGAAAGCACTTAGCAGGTGCAAAAGTTCAAGCTAATTTGTAACCATTCCCTGTAGTGCTTCCTGAGGGGCCCCTCCAAAGTACAGTTGCCTACTTGCAACTATTCTCTGACCCTGATCTGACCCTCAAAGCAGGGTCAGAGAATAGTTACATGTATGGCACAATGCTCCTGTAAAAAAAAATTAAACTGCAACAGGAAGCACTTACAGCTAAGGAAGCAGGTGCCAGACTTGAAGCTCAAATTCTGTGACACATTAACCAGCCCCAAATTAATTCATCTCAGTTGAGGTTGGGCAGGTGTGCTTTCCCCCCATAATCTACAGTGGTGAACCAGAGGGTTCTGTGATGAACCAGAGGGTAGCAGTGATGAACCAGAGGGTGGCAGGGATGAGCCGGAGGGTGGCAGTGGTGAACCAGAGGGTGCTGTGATGAACCAGAGGCTGGCAGTGATCAACCAGAGGGTGGCAGTCTTGAACCAGAGGGTGGCAGTGATCAACCAGAGGGTGGCAGGGATGAACCAACCAGAGGATGGCAGTGATCAACCAGAGGGTGGCAGCCTTGAACCAGAGGGTGGCAGTGATCAACCAGAGGGTGGCAGTGATGAACTAGAGGGTGGCACTGGTGAACCAGAGGGTGGCAGTGATGATCCAGAGGGTGGCAGTGGCAAACCAGAGGGTGCTGTGATGAACCAGAGGGTGGCAGTGATGATCCAGAGGGTGGCAGTGGCAAACCAGAGTGTGGCAGTAATGAACCAGAGGGTGGCAGTGATGATCCCGAGGTTGGCAGTGGTGAACCAGAGGGTGGCAGTAATGAGCCAGAGGATGGCAGTAATGAACCAGAGGGTGGCAGTGGTGAACCACAAGGTGATGAACCAGAGGATAGCAGTGATGAACCAGAGGGTGCTGTGATGAACCAGAGGGTGGCAGTGGTGAGTGCTGAACCAGAGGGTAGCAGGGGTGAACCAGAGGGTGGCAGTGATGATCCAGAGGGTGGCAGTGGCGAACCAGAGGGTGCTGTGATGAACCAGAGGGTGGCAGTGATGAACCAGAGGGTGGCAGTGGTGAACTACAAGGTGATGAAGCAGAGGATAGCAGTGATGAACCAGAGGGTGGCAGTGATGAGTGCTGAGCCAGAGGGGGGCAGGGGTGAACCAGAGGGTGGCAGTGATGATCCTGAGGGTGGCAGTGGGGAACCAGAGGGTGGCAGTAATGAACCAGAGGGTGGCAGTGATAAACCAGAGGGTGCTGTGATAAACCAGAGGGGGACAGTGATGATCCAGAGGGTGGCAGTGGCAAACCAGAGGGTGGCAGTGATGAACAAGAGGGTGGCAGTGATGATCCAGATGACCCTGTGCCTCATGGGAACAGTCCAGCCCGAACTGCCAAGCCATGCCTTCCCTGGACCAGAAACAAGCTTCCGAGGACTGGTTTCTGGCATTCCAGCCGTCTTCAGCCCGGCTTGCTTGAATCCAGTGGCAAAGTGAGCAAGGGACTCACGTCTGAGCATACCCTGCCACACTTATAGTGGCCAAAAGCGGTACAAAAGGGGGTGGTAATGGACGGAGCATCTGAACCAATCAAACACTCACACCCAGTCAAAAGATCTGGGTTTAATCCATCACCGTTCTTTAGCCCACTCTGCCACCCCAGTTCAGACATGGCTATATTATTTAGCTTATTGCACCACATTGTGCAATAGGCTAAATAATTACTTTTTCGAAAAAATTGCTATAATTAAAGCAAGTATCCCCGTAACTAGTACACCCATTCCATTTGCCTCGCCTGACTAAATTCTCCTCCCTCGACTGGATCCTTTTCCTCCATCAGCCTAGACTCCTTTTCCAACCTGATGAACAGGGTCAAATCTGGCTCTCCCCTGGACAGTGGTCCTCCCCATATATTACGCGAGGCTTTCGGCGCCTGCCCTGACCCTCCCATATCTCTTCTCTGGCAAACCAGAGGGTGCTGTGATGAACCAGAGGATGGCAGTGATCAACCAGAGGGTGGCAGTCTTGAACCAGAGGGCGGCAGTGGTGAACCAGAGGGTGCTGTGATGAACCAGTGGGTGGCAGTGGTGAACCAGAGAGTGGCAGTGGTGAACCAGAGGGTGACAGTGGTGAATCAGAGAGTGGCAGTGGTGAACCAGAGGGTGCTGTGATGAACCAGAGGGTGGCAGTGGTGAACCAGAGGGTGGCAGTGGTAAACCAGAGGGTGCTGTGATGAACCAGAGGGTGGCAGTGATGAATAAGCATGGGCGGAAAATCTGTTCCGCTCGCGGATTTTGTGGTTTTTCGGTAAATTCGCAATCCGCGAGATTGGCGAATTTCCCGCAAAATCCGCGAACGGAAATCCGCGAACGGGATTGGGTCAAAAGTTCAAGCTGACTTTTGTAACTCTTTTAGAATGGCGCCAGCAAGCTGCCAGAGCCATTTTAAAATATTTACAAAAGTCAGCTTCAACAGGAAGCTCTAATAGATAAAGTAAAGCAGGGTCAAATCTGGCTCTCCCCTGGACAGTGGTCCTCCCCATATATTACGCGAGGCTTCGGCGCCTGCCCTGACCCTCCCATATCTCTTCTCTGGCAAACCAGAGGGTGCTGTGATGAACCAGAGGATGGCAGTGATCAACCAGAGGGTGGCAGTCTTGAACCAGAGGGCGGCAGTGGTGAACCAGAGGGTGCTGTGATGAACCAGTGGGTGGCAGTGGTGAACCAGAGAGTGGCAGTGGTGAACCAGAGGGTGACAGTGGTGAATCAGAGAGTGGCAGTGGTGAACCAGAGGGTGCTGTGATGAACCAGAGGGTGGCAGTGGTGAACCAGAGGGTGGCAGTGGTAAACCAGAGGGTGCTGTGATGAAACAGAGGGTGGCAGTGATGAATAAGCATGGGCGGAAAATCTGTTCCGCTCGCGGATTTTGTGGTTTTTCGGTAAATTCGCAATCAGCGAGATTCGCGAATTTCCCGCAAAATCCGCGAACGGAAATCCGCGAACGGGATTGGGTCAAAAGTTCAAGCTGACTTTTGTAACTCTTTTAGAATGGCGCCAGCAAGCTGCCAGAGCCATTTTAAAATATTTACAAAAGTCAGCTTCAACAGGAAGCTCTAATAGATAAAGTAAAGAAGGTGCTGCTCAAATTCAGTTACACAATCATTAATCACCCCCAAACTTGGGGTGATTAATGATTGTGTAACTTAATTTGACCTTCAACTGGAGCACCTGCTTTACTTTATCTATTAGTGCTTCCTGTTGAAGCTATTTCTAGCTATTTTAGAATGGCGCTGGCAGCTTGCCGGCGCCATTCTAAGTGGGGCTGAGGGCAGAAGAGCACAAAAGTGGGACAGAGGGCAGAAGGGGACAAAAAATCAGTGGGGCAGAGGGCAGAAGGACACAGAAACAAGTGGTACAGAGGGCAGATGGGCATAAAAACAAGAGGGTGGCAGTGATTAAGCAGGCAAAAAAAAAAAAAACAGCGAAAAGGCAAAGCGGCTCGCGAACACCCGCGAACACGCAAAGCGCCTCGCGAACACCCGCGAACACGCAAAAATAAAAAAATTTGCGCGAGCTCGCGAATTTTGCGGATTGCCAATTCGCAAATCCGCAAATTCGCGAATTGCCAATTCGCAAAATTCGCCCATGCTTAGTGATGAACCAGAGGCTGGCAGTGGTGAACCAGAGGGTGATGAACCAGAGGATAGCAGTGATGAACCAGAGGGTGGGTGACAGTCTTGAACCAGACGGTGGCAGTGATCAACCAGAGGGTGGCAGTGATCAACCAGAGGGTGGCACTGGTGAACCAGAGGGTGGCAGTGCGGAACCAGGAGGTGGCAGTGATGAACTAGAGGATGGCAGTGATCAACCAGAGGGTGGCAGCCTTGAACCAGAGGGTGGCAGTGATGATCCAGAGGGTGGCAGTGATGAACCAGAGGGTGGCAGTGGTGAACCAGAGGGTGGCAGTGATGATCCAGAGGGTGGCAGTGACATACCAGAGGGTGGCAGTGATGAACCAGAGGGTGGCAGTGATGATCCAGAGGGTGGCAGTGGCGATCCAGAGGGTGGCAGTAATGAACCAGAGGGTGGCAGTGATGAACCAGAGGGTGGCAGTGGTGAACCACAAGGTGATGAACCAGAGGATAGCAGTGATGAACCAGAGGGTGGCAGTGATGATCCAGAGGGTGGCAGTGGCAAACCAGAGGGTGGCATTGGTGAACCAGAGGGTGGCAGTGATGAACCGGAGGGTGGCCGGGATGAACCACTGGGTGGCAAACAGGCTGGACTCGTAGAAACAACATGGTTGCGACCGTTGCGACCACACAAGTAAGTTCGCGTTCCCGAACTTGTAAAAAACCCTCGCGAACTGGCAAAAACCCTTGCGAACGCGCAAAAAAATAAATTCGCACGAATTCGCCGATTTTGCGAATAGCGAGTTCGCTTTCGCAAGAATTCGCGGATTGCGAATTTGCAAATTTCACCCATATGTAACTTCATCCTCCAAACGAGTAGTGCGCCAGCAGCCCTGTTCACAGAGTGACTATAAAAGGGGGTAGAGCCTTTGATGAGGTCTCAGCAGTGCCGCTGTGTGGGATTTACTGATGGAAACATTAGAAGTTCTTGGTTCCCAATGAACCTCGGCAACCACAAGAACTTCAAAGCCCAACATGTAATGTTCCAGGAGATGTGTTTGCAGAGTGGTTGAGAAAGGGGGAAAGGGAGGGGCCTCTTATTGGGTCTCAGCAGTCCCACTGTGTTGGACTTAGTGGTGGTAATAGGAGGGATTCTAGGCCCCCAAGGACCCTCAGCATCCAAGAGGACCTCCTCCTACAATGAGTAGCGCTGTTTTTTTTTGTTTTTATGCCGCACATTTGCAGATTTCGTGAGTTTGTGGCCTAATTCTTTTTAAACAAAATGGAGTTTTTTGCCCTGCCGGGGTCCCTTTAGAACTCTCGGAGCAAGGCTAGGGGGTTAGGGTATTTGTACCCTGCCACCTTTTCTCTTTTTGTGTGTTTTCTTCTGGAACCCTGCTAAAACCAAGTTTCAAGGTGGCTGCCAATGCTTCCTGGTTATGAGAGCTTTACATTTCCTTGCACATGCTTGTTATTATTAGGGAAGTAATTGCAATTGCAGCTATCCTTCTTTTTCTCTCTTACATTTCTTAACAACTGCTTTATGGATTTACACCAAATAATAAAAAAGCACAGTATGTGGACCAAAGACGAGATTTCTAACAAAGTTGTTGAAATTCCATTCAGCAGTTCCGGCTGCAACCGTGTATAAAGAATTTTTTAGAATTAACATGGCAGGGGAGAGAGGCTGTGGCAGCACAGAAGACAATGCATGTCAACATGGGTATTGTGGCCCCCCTCCTGGAGCCATAAATGGCCTTGGGGACTGCCCCCCCCAGGGCTGGCTCCTCCTGTGTCCTGGGGTGCCCACTCGTGGACACGACTATTTGCTATGTCCTGGCGGGAGCTTTACCGATCTCACCAATCCTCAGCAAACTGTGCTCGGCTTTCAGCAACCAAGAGCTTTAAGAATACTCTTGCTTGCTGAAAGCAGAGTAGAATTGCTTTTACAGAGAGGGAGCTGCATGCTTAACAGCTCCTTCTCTGTAAAAGCAATGCCTGCTCATGCAGGAAGCGAAGAGCCAGCAGGGCTTGAGGCCCCCCCCCACGATCCCCAACAGATGTGGGTGGATGCCCTGGGGGCACCCAAAATAGAGACTGTGCCCCAGGGGATGTGGTCCCTGGTCCCAAAATTGGCCCTTGGATGGGGATCAAGTGGCCTGCTCCATACTTTTAGAAAGGCCGAGCCCCAGGGAATGGCATATTCATGGCCAAAAGTGGCCTGGGAAGGGGATCCATGTGCCCCCTCTCTTATACAATGAAAAGGCCTGGCCCTGAAGTATGGGGTCCCCAGAACTCAAATTGGTCCAGGGGGGGCTGTGTACCCCGTTCTCTATATCATTTAGGCCAGACCCCTGATAATGGGACCCTGGGGTCCAAATCGGCCAGTGGAGGGGGGCCATGTGGCTCCACTCCAATAAAAATAATAATAATATTATTTTTTAAAAGGCCAGGTCATTGGGGATAGGGTCGTTGGGACAAAATCGGGGGCCGCACAGCCTGCCTCCCCCATTTCAAAAGGGCATGACCCTGGGAGATGGGTTCCCTATGGCCTTGATTGCCCAGGGAAGGGGGACCATGCTGCCCTACTCCCATCATAAAAAGAAAAACACTTGCACAGGTCACCTGAGGCCCTGTCCTCATTCACCATCACTCTGCAAATGCCCCTCCTAGCACACTACTAGTTGGGGAATTAAGTACTCCTGACTCCAGAGGGTCCTTGGAGGCCAAATACCCCTTCTGTTACCTCCAGTAAATCCCACAAATTGCAATTACAGAGAGGTTGTACGAGGCCATGCCCCCTTTTTCCACCAGTCTGTAAATGCACCTCCTTGTACGCTACTAGTTAGGGGATGGAGTTCCCTTGGCTCTTGAGGGTCCTTGGGGATCAACTACAACTCCTATTACCTCCATAAATTCCCATACAGTGGGATTGCTGAGAGGTAGTAGGGGGCTACGCCCCCCTTCTACACCACTCTTCAAATGCACCTCCTGCAGCAAACTGGTTGGGAGACGAATTCCCCTTGGTTGCTGAGGGTTCTTGGGGCCAACTACCCCTCATGTTACGTCCAGTATGTCTCACACAGCGGTATTGCTGTAACATTGTCGGAGGTCATGCCCCTTTTCTCCACCATTCTGAAAATGCACCTCCTGGTGCACAACCGGTTGGGAGATGAAGTCCCCTTGGCTGCTGAGGGTCCTTGGGGGCCAACCAGCACTCCTGTTACCCCCAGTAAGTGCCACACAGTGGGATTGCTGAGAAGTCTTTAGAGGCCATGCCTCCTTTCTATACCACTCAGCAAATGTGCCTCCTGGTGCACTACTGGTTGGCGGATAAAGTCCTATTGAATGCTGAGGGACCTCGGGGTAAGAAGCCCTCCTGTTACCTCCAGTAAATTCCTTACAGTGGGATTCCTGAGAGCTAGACCAAGGCCAAGCCATCTTTCTCTACAACCCGCAAGCACAACTACTAGTTAGAAAACCATAGAAATTCACTCAGAAAAACAAAGGTTACAGGGAAGTTATAGTTAGGAAATATAATTTAAAATACCTTAGAAATGTTACCTCAAAAAACCAAAGGCTGCAAAGACATTATAGTTAGGAAATAGAACTAAAAAAACTTAGAAACTCACGGAAAAATATATCAAAGATTACAGGAAAGTTATAGTTAGACTCCGGTTTGACTCATACAAAATTAGTGAAATTCAGCAGCTATAGTTACATGAGCTAACTATAACTTATGCCCCTTCAGTGCACTGCTTATGACCTCACATATTACATCACTCATGTCATGGTCATTGACATCACTCAAGACATCTCAAGTATGCCATTGAATCCTCTGCAATTAAGAGAAACACAGACAACCTCGAACTAAAATTCTGTGTTTTTATCCGATGTGGAGTTTTTAGCTTCTTTGGTTCTCTTAAATGATATTGGATGCATTTGAATATGTAATATGTATCTATTGATGATCAGAGCATGAACAATATTTATGAATTCATTTGATGTCATGGTAAGCAATACTGTGGATCTCAATAAAAAAAGAATTAAAAAAACAACTTCAAATTGCAGGTAAAAACTAAGTATGGGCAAAATTTGCAAAATCGAATTCGCAATCCGCAAAATCCGCGAATTCGTGCAAATTTGCGGATTTTTTGTTTTTTGCATGTTTGCGGGTTTTTTTGCGTGTTTGCGGGTTTTTTTGCGTGTTCGCGGGCCGCTTGCATGAAATAAATTAACCATGCGGTAGTGTATGGGCACAGCACCCTCTGGTTCACCACTGCCACCCTCTGGTTCATCACTGCCACCCTCTGGTTTACCACTGCCACCCTCTGGTTCACCCCTGCCACCCTCTGGTTCACCCCTGCCACCCTCTGGTTCACCACTGCCACCCTCTGGTTCAGCACTGTCACTCTCTGGTTCATCCCTGCCACCCTCTGGTTCAGCACTGTCACCATGTGGTTCACCACTGCCACCCTCTGGTGCACGACTGCCACCCTCTGGTACATCACAGCACCTCTGGTTCACCACTGCTACCCTCCGATTAACCACTGTCACCCTCTGGTTCAGCACTGCCACCCTCTAGTTCACCACTGCCACCCTCTGGTTCACCTCTGCCACCCTCTGGTTCACCACTGCCACCCTCTGGTTTATCACAGCACCCTCTGGTTCACCCCTGCCACCCTCTGGTTCAGCACTGTCACCCTCTGGTTCACCACTGCTGCCCTCTGGTTCACGACTGCCACCCTCTGGTTCATCACAGCACCTCTGGTTCACCACTGCCACCCTCTGGTTAACTACTGCCACACTCTGGTTCATCCCTGCCACCCTCTGGTTCAGCACTGTCACCCTGTGGTTCACCACTGCCACCCTCTGGTTCACGACTGCCACCCTCTGGTACATCACAGCACCTCTGGTTCACCACTGCCACCCTCTGGTTAACCACTGTCACCCACTGGTTCAGCACTGCCACCCTCTAGTTCACCACGGCCACCCTCTGGTTCACCCCTACCACCCTCTGGTTCACCACTGCCACCCTCTGGTTCATCACAGCACCCTCTGGTTCACCCCTGCCACCCTCTGGTTCAGCACTGTCACCCTCTGGTTCACCACTGCTGCCCTCTGCTTCACGACTGCCACCCTCTGGTTCATCACAGCACCTCTGGTTCACCACTGCCACCCTCTGGTTAACCACTGTCACCCTCTGGTTCTGCACTGCCACCCTCTGGTTCACCACTGCCACTCTCCGGTTCACCACTGCCCCCCTCTGGTTCACCCATGCCACCCTCTGGTTCACCACTGCCACCCTCTGGTTCACCCCTGCCACCATCTGGTTCATCACTGCCACCCTCTGGTACACCCCTGCCACCCTCTAGTTCACCCCTGCCACCCTCTGGTTCAGCACTGCCACCCTCTGGTTTAGCATTGCCACCCTCTGGTTCACCCCTGCCACCCTCTGGTTCATCACTGTCACCCTCTGGTTCATCACTGCCACCCTCTGGTTCACCACTGCCACCCTCTACCGAGACCTTTTGTGACGCAGCGGCAGCACAAAAAGATGCGCCATGGTGCTGGGTATTAACAACGTGACGATTCTGAGAGATGCGTCACGTTGTAAAGCCCTGCGCCATCAGGAGGCGTTCCCGCGCAGGGGAGGGCGTTCCTGCGCAGGAACGCCTCCTAAAAGTGGCTGAGTGAAATCTACAAGATTTCACTCAGTCACTTTTAGGCCAATGCTGCTTGAAGCAGGCGCAAGGCTTGATGCAGCATTGGGGAAATAGGGCCCCCCAGAGCATTGCTGGAGCAATGCGCTGCTTTTACGGCACAGATGCGTGACGCATCTGTGCCGTTTTTGCCACATGGTGCGCCGCATTGTAAATGCAAAAACCACAGTTTGTGGACAAAATGCAGAATAATGTCATACATTCACCCCAGTACAGAGATCTGGGCCTAAATCCATAGTTTTTTTGCACTCCACACCACCCCAGTTCAGACATGGCCATGTGCAAATCAGTCTGACCCTGTGCCTCATGGGAACAGTCCAGCCCGAACCGCCAAGCCATGCCTTCCCTGGACCGGAAACAAGCTTCCGAGGACCGGTTTCTGGCATTCCAGCCGTCTTCAGCCCGGCTTGCTTGAATCCAGTGGTGTGGAGAGCATGGGACTCACGTCTGAGCATACCCATCCCTCTCGGGGTGACAAATGCAAAAACCACAGTTGATGGACAGAATGCAGAACAATGTCATACATTCACCCCAGTACAGAGATCTGGGCCTAAATCCATCGTTTTTTTGCACTCCACACCACCCCAGTTCAGACATGGCCATATGCAAATCAGTCTGACCCTGTGCCTCATGGGAACAGTCCAGTCCGAACTTGCTCAAACACTCCGTCCATCATCCCCTTCTGTATCGCTTTGTTCGCCCTAAGTTGGCAGGGTATGCTCAGACGTGAGTCCCTTGCTCACTTGGCCACTGGATTCAAGATAGCCTGGCTGATGAGGATTATGAATCCGAAACCGGTCCTAGGATGCTTGTTTCCGGTCCAGGGAAGACATGGCTTGGCAGTTCGGGCTGGACTGTTCCCATGAGGCACAGGGTCAGACTGATTTGCATATGGCCATGTCTGAACTGAGGTGGCTGAGTGAGCTAAAGAATGGTGATGGATTAAACCCAGATCAGTTGACTGGGAGTGAGTGTTTGATTTGCTCAAACACTCCGTCCATCATCCCCTTTTTTATTGCTTTGTTCGCCCTAAGTTGGCAGGGTATGCTCAGACGTGAGGCCCTTCCTCACTTGGCCACTGGATTCAAGATAGCCTGGCTGATGAGGATTATGAATCCAAAACTGGTCCTAGGATGCTTGTTTCCGTTCCAGGGAAGACATGGCTTGGCAGTTCGGGCTGGACTGTTCCCATGAGGCACAGGGTCAGACTGATTTGCATATAGCCATGTCTGAACTGAGGTGGCAGAGTGGGCTAAAGAACGGTGATGGATTAAACCCAGATCTCTTGACTGGGTGTGAGTGTCTGATTGATTCAGAAGCTCCGTCCATCATCAACCCCTTTTGTACCGCTTTTGGCCGCCATAAGTGTGGCAGGGTATACTCAGACGAGAGTCCCTTGCTCACTTTGCCACTGGATTCAAGCAAGCCGGGCTGAAGAAGGCTGGAATGCCAGAAACTGGTCCTCGGAAGCTTGTTTCTGGTCCTGGGAAGACATGGCTTGGCAGTTCGGGCTGCACTGTTCCCATGAGGCACAGGGTCAGACTGATTTGCATATAGCCATGTCTGAACTGGGGTGGCAGAGTGGGCTAAAGAACGGTGATGGATTAAACCCAGATCTCTTGACTGGGTGTGAGTGTCTGATTGATTTAGAAGCTCCGTCCATCACCAACCCCTTTTGTACCGCTTTTGGCCGCCATAAGTGTGGCAGGGTATACTCAGACGTGAGTCCCTTGCTCACTTTGCCACTGGATTCAAGCAAGCCGGGCTGAAGAAGGCTGGAATGCCAGAAACCGGTCCTCGGAAGCTTGTTTCAGGTCCAGGGAAGACATGGCTTGGCAGTTCGGGCTGCACTGTTCCCATGAGGCACAGGGTCAGACTGATTTGCATATAGCCATGTCTGAACTGGGGTGGCTGAGTGAGCTAAAGAATGGTGATGGATTAAACCCAGATCAGTTGACTGGGGTGAGTGTTTGATTTTCTCAAACACTCCGTCCATCATCCCCTTTTGTATTGCATTGTAAATGCGGCACACCATGGGTGGCGGAGCTGCGGTGCACAATAACTGGCGCATCCCTGGGGATGCACCAGTTATTGTAAATATGCCCCTATACATTTAGCCAAGGAGGGAGCACTTACTGATTAGACAGTAGAAAGTACTCTAGTTGAGTAGAGGTATTGCACAAAAAGGTGGCATCTTTGTTGACAAACACGCCCCCTGTTAGACTCATTTTTTGTGCTCTTCTGCCCTCTGTTAGACTCGTCTTTCCCTTGTTTTTCTGCCCTTCTGCCCACTGTTAGACTCGTTTTACCTTGTTTTTCTGCCCTTCTGCCCCATGTTAGTCTCGTTTTTTTGTGCTCTTCTGCCCTCTGTTAGACTCGTTTTTGTGCCTTTCTGCCCCGTTAGACTCGTTTTTTGTGCCCATCTGCCCTCTGTTAAACTCGCTTTTCTCTTGTTTGTCTGCCCTTCTGTCCTCTTTTAGACTGTTTTTTGTGTCCTTCTGCCCTCTGTTAGACTCGTTTTTCCCTTGTTTTTCTGCCCTTCTGCCCTTTGTTAGACTGCTTTGTGTGCCTTCCTGCCCTCTGCATCACCACATCATCACTCAGCGCTACCCCAGCATCACTCAGCACCACCACATTATCACTCAGCACCACCACATTATCACTCAGCACCACCACAGCACCACTCAGCACCACCACAGCATCACTCAGCACCACCACAGCACCACTCAGCACCACCACAGCATCACTCAGTGTCACCACAGCATCACTCAGCACCACCACAGCATCACTCAGCACTGCCACATTATCACTCAGCACCACCAAAGCACCACTCAGCACCACCACAGCATCACTCAGCACCACCACAGCATCACCCAGCACCACCACAGCACCACTCAGTGCCACCACAGCATCACTCAGCGCCACCACAGCATCACTCAGCGTTACCACAGCATCACTCAGCGCCACCACATTATTACTCAGCACCCCCACAGCACCACTCAGCACAACCACAGCATCACTAAGCACCACTACAGCATCACTCAGCACCACCACAGCACCAATCAGCACCACCACAGCACCACTCAGCGCCACGACAGCATCACTAAGCACCACCACAGCATCACTCAGCATCACCACATTATCACTCAGCACCACCACAGCATCACTCAGCACCACCACAGCACCACTCAGCACCACCCCAGCATCTCTCAGCACCATCCCAGTATCACTCAGCACCACCACAGCACCACTCAGCATCACCACAGCACCACTCAGCACCACCACAGCACCACTCAGCGCCACCCCAGCATCAATCTGCACAACCATTCAACAACAACTGGTTCAAATATGTTCTCTCAATGTTTCAACCTTTATTACAAATGTCACAAAAAGATGTTAATATTTCACTTCTGTTCTTGGATTTTCGTCACAATAAAATACACTGAACATAATCTTCACAAAAGTTATTTACAAAAGTTTAAGCTATTGCCATTATAAATTAAAATCACTTTTATTTAAGTATTAATTATTTTAAAAAATTAAAAGCCATTGTAATTTGTAATATCAATACAGCTAAGTCACATAAATACAAAACATGTTGCATTACAAATGCTATAAGTGTCACATTTGCGAAAGTAATAACTATTGGCATTGTAAATGACAAAGCTATTAATTTAGCTATTTTCAAAACCAACACATAAATAAAAAAAATTGTCATTTACAAGACCAATAGCTCAAACTTTCCTAATGCGAGACCTATTGCATTGCAAATGCTTGTTTTTATATCTGTCAGTGCTTCCTGTTGAGGTTTAATTTTCGTGACAGGCGCCTCATTGCCTACTTGTAACTATTCTCTGACCCTGCTCCAAGGGTCAGATCAGGGTCAGAAAATAGTTGCAAAGTGAGCAACGAGGCGCCAGGAAGCACTTACAGGCTTACAGCAGCAGGTGCCCAAGTTAAAGTTAATTTCTTTGTAACCCTTTTGTAAAAGGTTACAAAAAATTAGCTTCAACTTTTGCACATGCTGCTGTAACCCTGTAAGTGCTTGGCTGAAAATCAGTCCCCGCTGATTCGCGGATTTTACCGCGACTTCGCGTGATTTGCGGATCGCGAAATCGCGGAAAATCCGCAAATTTAGCGAGCGGAACGAATTTAATTTTCAGCCCATGCTTAGTAAAAGCACTCACATGGAGGGGTACTAGAATGTTTAGTTTATTCAGCAAAAGCTCACATGATGTGTTTTGTCCCAAAGCGGCTTAATCACATGATCATTATGTGACGTGACATCCAAATATAGTGATTAAACATCGATGACAGACAATTGATAAAGTGTACATGTGCAAGCGCCACTTTGGAAGTACAGAATACATTTCCAATAACTGCACAAGCTCTGTTATTGTATCTGCAAATTAAAATTCCATTAAAGTAAAATGGGAGATAATGGTCAGTGGATCATACATCAACACATCAACCCCAAGTGGGCATCATAAGAACTGATTCCTTGAGAAGGGCGCCATCCTAAAAGTAAAATAAATAAAACAAATACATACATATTCACCATGTTACATATGCATATTACCACTCCCTCAATAAAAGTAAGTGACTGATCAGGGATCACGCATCGGCATATCCAGGTCAAGAGATTTTTGGGGATTTTTGTTATCATTTGCCCACGTATTTGCCAGAATCATCTTTTTGGCCGAGTGTACCGTCAATCACATATAACTCATTTTACATGGACACTCTTGAACATACACAACCAATTGCGAAGTACATGTTGGGAATCTAGTTAACTTCTTAGTTTTCTGGCCATAGGTTACATCAAATTCCATCCTCCCTGTGCTGTATTTTCAAGATTTATACTTCTTACAGAGAAATAAACCCATTAGGTACTCTGTGAGATTGTCTACTAAGGGTATGATCAAGAGTGGAACCTATGATTTGGTCATTAGAAAGAACCTGTCAATTCCTTCTTAGAATTGTTTCCACTTCCCTATGTTGCCTGTTAAAAGGTTATGAATCTAATAGTGCCTTCTCCTTCCATGTCCTGTTACTGTGTTTGTGGGAATAGGATATTTTCTCTGACTTTGCTTTTAACCCTATTCATTGCTCTCTTACGTACCCATGAGGGATAGACCCTGACCTAAAATCTGGTAAGCTTGGTTTCTTGGTTCACCAAAAAGGCTTCATTGAAGCTACAATTTCTCTTGGCTCCCAATAATTCCCTATAAGGTAAGGTATACTCCTTTACAGAGTTTCTGGGTGATTACTAAGGGCATGTAATAGGCTGTTCTCTGTCACAGGTTTATAGAAGAGTTTGGCAGTGAGCCTGCCTTCTTGTATTTCAACAATAATATCAAGAAATTCAATTCTGTTAGTACAGATGTTACAAGTGAAATACAAGTTGGTGGAGTTATCGCTACACTTGGCAACAAAACGTTTGGCAGAATCTACCGACCCTTTCCAAATAATGAACAAGCCATCAATGTAGCACAGCCATATAATTGCCTTCTTCATATCATTGACTGCATGTTTGTGGCAGATAACTGTTCCTCCTACCACCCCATGAAGAAGTTGGCATAGTTGGGAGAAAATTAAGGTCCTGAGAATAAATTCCTCCTCCCAATCCCTCAATTTTCTGAATGAAATCCTTCATGTCACAGATATATGACTGTAGCATTGACATAAAGATTCCCCTCTCCCCAAAAAATTTATGTATCTATATTCTCAAAGGCGCTTCCTCTAGAAAAGACAATTGGCCTACCCTGTGGATCACTTCGGTCCTTGTGAATCATGGTGAGGAGATATTACGCTGGTCAGCAGGTGAAATCTGTCTTCAGATACTCAAATTATTTCGGTTCTAATAATCTTCTATCCTTCCAGTCTTCCAATTTGTTTGAGAACAGCACAATGGCCTTGTGTTAACTTTCTTTTGATATAGAGGTACAAAATTCTATATCCTCCAGTTGTCTAAGAACCTAGTAAAGACTCATCTCTCTAGCGTTAAGAACTATGCTGCCCCCTTTGTCAACAGGGTGGATAATATGGTTTGGTCTCAGGCAAGGACTTCTATGGCCTGAGCATGCCTTTGTTCTCTTGTAATGTTGTGTGTCCTGTTTTGCTGACTACGCCTTCGTTATTTTAACTCCCTAACAACCTGCTCATGAAAAGTATCAATAGTAGCATGCCGCATTTGTGGAGTGACCGATGATGTAGTGCTGAAGGAATAGGTGCTGATCTGTCATATACAATTCCTAGTTCATCTAAAAGATAGGTAGAGTCATAAATATGTTCCTTACAGCTTTCCCTGTTCCAACTCATGGAGGGTAACCAGCATATCTACATCATGTATTGTTAAATCAGTAATGAGGTAGCATTTGAAATATCATTACTGACAGTTCTACTCCTCGATCTCAACATGTGCCATTTCTTCAATTTCAGTTTTCTAATCAGTCTGAACATGCCAATATGGGACTGCACATATTCAACATTTTTAGAGGGGCAGAAAGAGAGGCCAAGCCTAACACAGAGAGTTAATTTTGTGTTAATTGCCTCTGAGGAAGAATCATCACTCTATCATTTACCCAGTCTCAATCCATTGCTGGTGTGCGTTGCTGTCCTCAGGCTCATTCCCACCAGGGCCTCTGTGATTTGCTTGTTTTGTTCTTTTCCTCTTTTTCGTCTTCCTCCTATTCCTCATCTACTTGATTGACTGTCTTCCTACCTCAGCTCTCATAGTTTCTTTATGATACTGTCATTCCGTGCCTCAAGAGGCGATACTGGTAAAAACATGTCAAAGGATTCATTCTGTCTTCCCCTTCCGTTGTACTTGTCCCATCTAATTCTGAAACATCTGTTTCTTGGTACTCTGATTCTGTATCTGAAATTCTGGTGCCATACACTTCAGTTAGGCCTTGAATTAATTTTGCAGTGTCAAACACACTGTCATAGATTCTGCTGAATCTATATTTCCTACTGGATAGTCCTCATAGTCTCTGATGCATTTTCTTTCTTTGCATTGTTTAATTTCTCCCTCCAATTTTTCTAACCTAACTTCTATTTCCTTGTTGAATTCTTTTATTGTATATTTTTCACTTGTGGCCTTCCACTCAGCCTAGGCTGTGCTGGTTCCTTTTGTTATTTTTCCTTATCAGACCACGCATATTTGACCAATAGTTCTAGCATAGATCTATAACTTTTGAACTTTTAGTGGAATTTTCAGATCATTCCTCTAGCATCTTCAGATCTTGGAATTCATATAATGATGTAGTATAAGTATGTAATCCTCTAGGTATCTCATTGCTGTCCAATTCGTTTTGTAGGGAGGTATTTTCCCACTGTTTGGAGAGTTCCATTCTGGATAGTTTTTCAAATGTTTTAAGTTTCTCTTTTAGATCCTGGTTTATTTGTTTATTAATATAATATTTTTGGGGGAGTGAACAAAGCACAAACTAGACATCAGAGCGCTTTATATGAGCACCAGTTTTGTTACAGATAGACACGTTTATTTTTGTTAGGCACTGTGAGATTAAGTGATTTTCCAAGAACCACAAGATGTTGAGCATCATTGCCGAAACTCAAACCCAGTTCCCCAATTCCAAGTTTGAACGCTCTAGCAATAAGGCTACATCCTCTCTCTTGAGCATTTATCTGCCCCCTGATAATGTTTTGGAAAAAAGCATTTTTGCTTCCTTGGCTTTTTTTTATTTCTTCCTTCTGCCGTGATCATGATTATGTGGTGTTTAGACAGAACATTACAACACAAAACATAGTTAAATTAAATAGTTTGTCAAGAATATTAAGTACAAAGATGTTGTGAAGTTAAGTTTCTATAGGTAAGAAAAGTTTTACTAAATATAACTCCACAAATGTGTACCTTGACGATACATGCATTGTAAAGGTACGTAGATTCCGAGTTATGAATAGTACATCTAGATTTACCTTCTCGATATTTTGGTCCTCGATTTTTTTGACATGATATTCTGTCCACACAATTTTTTTGGTTCTGACATGCTCCCCGTGATCCGTTTTCTGTCTTAGTCAAAGCACAGTTTAGTCAGTGTCAGAAGTCTCCCCCGTAGACTTACAGGTTTCAAATTATCCTCTCTAGCAGATTTCAAACATGAAACAGGTGTCTAACCTATTTCGCAGGGACTCTGGTCCAGGCATTTTGAGAGCTTTCTTGTTGTTATAGGTAGTAGTTATTATAGATAGGACCGAGTTTCCATAGGAAGAACATTTTTTGTTTTGCTTATAACGTTGGCGTTGTTCGATGAATCTTTATGAAATTCTCAAAACTAATTCTTTGTTCACATCAGCTCCTATGTTGAAAGTTTGGGGGTGATTCATCAAGGGGGGCTGTGAAAAAAGGGGGGTCCCAAAATGTGTTTTCTTCATGTTAATTTCCTTTTTTATTTCTTTTTTTTTTTTTTAGCAAAATCAGTAGAAATACAGACTGTCAATTCATTATAAAGGAGTAACAGCATGAGATAACAATAATGCATCGGATAATTCAGTACAAAAAGTATAAAAATGTTAATTTCCATGGGAAACTTTAGCCACCGCTACAGGTCAAACGGGTGAACAGAATTACCCCAAATGTTGGCAGGTAGTAGGGTCTTGGTCTAGAAAGCATGCTTTTGTTTATTTGGTGTAAATCTGTTCAGTAGTTTTTGAGAAATACTGAAATTTACAGATATCGATATTTTGGAATTCTGCTATCTGATTGGCTGAGGCGTTATGAGCACAAGCTTGCTGCTGATTGGCTGCGAGCGGTGCGAGCGGTTGCAACTAGGAAGTGTTGGCCGCCATTTTGTGATTCTGTTGAATCGAGTGAGGGGAAAAAATGGCAAACAAAGTGGGAAAGAGGAGGGTAGGAGCACTGTAACCTCTGTGGGGTGTTTAGGGTGTGCTATAGAGGGGGTGCAAAGCGAAGTATTCACCCCTACCAGTGTGAAAGTGGTAGGCTACGGAAATTAAGTGAGGTATTGCCTAGGTGATTAAAGCATGAGCCCAAATTGTGTGTCTTATGCTGTGAAGTCATGTGCCTTAGACACTGCACTAAACCTGTGGAATTAGTGTCAGCAGGTGTTTATACCTACGAGGATGAACTACTGACCCTTACTGGTGTGAAAGTCCTGGAGTACAGAAAATTTGTGAGGTATTGTCTAAGGTCACATGGTGCTAAGCTGAGCTGCTGCCGGACTCGGGGTTGAAAGCGTGAGCCTAAACTCTGTGTCATATGCTGTGAAGTCATGTGCTCTAGGTGCTGTGCCACATCTGTCTAAGTAGTGTGAGCATGTAGTTATAGCTTATTGGATGAACTTTTGTTTTGAAAATTGTAGCTTGTGTATGGTGCTTAGGGGGTGTTATAGAGTGAGTGCGAAGGTAAATTTGCGTGTATCAAATTAATTCGGTATTTGTGAAGTGCTAACTACTCACTCGTATGGCTCTGATGGTACTGGAGGTGTAATCTGAGCTGCTAATGGACTTGGAGTAAAGCTGTTGAACTTCAGACCCCTACCAGTCCGTACCAGTCTGAAAGTGCAGGGTACGGAAATTAAGTGAGGTTTTGCCTAGAGTGTCATGCTGTTAAATTGAGCTGCTGCTGGACTCGGGGATGAAACCGTGAGCCTCACCTGTGTGTGCTATGCTAAGAAGTCATGCTCTGGGCGCTGTACCACACCTGTCCAACTTGTATATGGTGCTTAGGTGTGTATTGTATAGGGAGTGCGAAGGCAAATCAATACGGTATTTGTAAAGTGCAAACTACTCACCCTTATGGGTGAGTAGAGCCGGGGATCAAAGCGAGAGCTCTGTGCTGCAAAGTGAGATGGTCTGGCCGCGGCACCACAGCTGTGTGGAGAATACATTTTGGCGAGGGTCCGGGAGTTGCCGTTATCTGGCCCTAAAATAGCGGGCCTAAGCTGTAAGTTATAGGGTGGCTCTAAAAAGAGCCCTTGTGTTCATTAGTTGTAGCTACATGTAAGTGGGGTTGCACAGCTTCAAGATATTCAATAAAACTCGTTTTCCCCGATCTGTGAAGTGTACTCCATCACTTCTGTAGATATCCACCATATCAAAACGTATGTTGTTGTTGTAGATGGACCCCATTATGTGGTCTCTGAGGTATGCAGACACAGCTTTGTTGACTTTCTTCCCAGATTTTTCATTCTGAGGACACAATGGTTTGGACCATTTCCACTTCTGTCTTAGGCATATATTGGAATATACAAAGACAGTTGGAGGCAAAAGTAACATCAATTGTTCAAAGGTGTCCTTCATAAGCATTTCCAAACCTACCCCAGTCAATGTGACTAGGTCGTTTCCAACACAGTGCACAATCACGAGGTCAGGGCATTGAAGAGGCAAACAGGTTTTAGCCAAAGGCAACAATTGGTGCCACTTCAATCCTCTCTGTCCAAACCATTTAATGTCCACATTTTGTAAACCAAGGTCTAAGTCAATAAATCTCTATTCTGCATACCTCTTTCACCAGAAAACATAGTTATGTCCTACGATCCACACTAGCATTTTGAAGGTATGGCTGGAAGGTATGGAAAGATGTCTGTAGCTCATGGAGTTCCTTCGTAGAATAAGAGATATGTTTAAAGATGGGGAACTAGTTTCTTTTCACATACAAAACGGTACCTGATTGGGAGATGAAAAGCATTGTTTTTTAAAAGTAGGGTGCACATTTGTTTTGTGGAAAATCATCTTTGTGATTGGTTAAGAAAAAGCAGTTTGAACGTGGAGTACAAATTATAGGATAACATTTGATAAACTTAACCACACCTGCTACTTGCATTTGTAACGCAGTGTTCGTACTTAAAACAATCTTGAACTTTTACCCTGCACGTACCGTTAAATGTTTGAGAAATTGTTCCAAAAAAATTTCATTCGGTTTAAAAAAATGTATGAACTTTTAACCTTCACAGAATGTTCTAGAAAGTGTGTTGATAGAATACGTTGCATTTCTGACTTCTATGTGTACTTGAATATTAAAAAAACTGTTTATATGGAAAATTAGAAAGACAGTAATAGAGAGACATTTTGAATGCTAAAAGAATCAAGGAACTATTCTAATTTATTCTTTATTACCTTCTGGCGGTTGCCTGTAGGTAGTTATAGAGTTAGACCGAGTTTCAATAGGAAGAAAATGTTTTGTTTTGCTTATAACTTTGGCGTTGTTTGATGAAACTTCATGAAATTTTGAAAACGAATTCTTCGTTCGTATCAGCTCCTATGTTGAAAGTTTGGGGGTGATTTGTCAAGGGGGGGCCAAGATAAAAGGGGTTCCTAAAACGTGTTTCCTCTATGTTAATTACCATGGGAAACTTTAGACAAGGCTACAGGTTGAATGGGTGAACGCAATTACCCCAAATTTTGCAGGTTGAAGAGTTTTGTAGTAGAAAGCATGCTTTTGTTTATTTGGTGTAAATCCTTTCAGTAGTTTTTGAAAAATATCAAAATTTACAGATATCGATATTTGGGAACTCTGCCATCTGATTGGTGGAGGCGTTATGGGCAGGAGCTTGCTGCTTATTGGCTGCGAGCGCCATGAGCAGTGCAGCTAGGAAGTGTTGGCCGCCATTTTCTGATTCTGTTGAAGCGAGTAAGGGGAAAAAAGGGTAAAAAAAGTTGGAAAGGCGGCTAGGAGCACTGTAACCTCTGTGGGGGAGTGCGAAGCGAAGTAGTCACTGTTATAGGTCTGAAAGTGCGGTGTTGCTCAGAGTGACATGGTGCTGATATGATATGGTGCTACACTTGGGTATGAAACCGAAAGCATAAACCATGAGGTCATTGCTGTAAAGTGATGTGGTCTGGTCTTTGTAGCATACGTGTGCAAGAAGTGTTAGTAGGCATTTCTATCATACAGGGAGTGGGAAGCGAACTACTGACCGCTCCTGTGTGATTATAGTATACCGGAAGCGGGAAGCGAAGTACTCACACATACCGGTGTGAAGAGTTGGGGATGAAACCGAGGTAATTGCTGTAAAGGGATGGGCTCTCGGCGCTGTAGTATATGTGTGCAAGTTATTAGGCATTTATACCATACAGGGAGTGGGAAGCAGACTACTGACCAGTGCTGTGCGTTTATGCTATACCAGAAGTAGGAAGCGAAGTACTCACGCCTACCGGTGTGAAGAGTCGGGGATAAAACCGAACTGAGTGGTGTAAATTGATGGGACCTGGGCGCTGTAGGATACTAGCCGCTGTACTAAGTGTGTAAGTAGTGTTAGTATGCGTTTATAGTATATAGGGAGTAGGAAGCAAATTACTCACCCCTACTGGTGTGAAGACTCGGGGATTAAACCATTAGCCTAAATTGTGAGCTCATTGCTGTAAAATGATGTGCTCTGGGTGCTGTAGCATACCTGTGGAAGTAATGTTAGTTTGCGTTTATACAATACAGGGAGTGGGAAGCGAACTGCTCACCCCTACCGGTGTCAAGACTCGTGGATGAAACCATGAGCACATTGCTGTAAATTCATGTGCTCTGTGTAGTATTCCAATGTAAGTCATAGTAGATGTTAGTATGTAATTCTACTAGAATCTTAGTATGTAATGTTAGAATGTAGGGCTGTCATGAGGGGAACCTTGCAGAGTTTGTACACGTTGCTGGAGAAAACAATTGCCTTGCTGTCTTTTCCTGTTGGTGGCTGTTTCAGGTGTCTTGTTTTCCTGTAATAAATCTACTTATTGGATCCACTGCTGTCTGTCTCTTCACTACATACATTTGGTGACGAGCGGGAGAAGGTAAAAAGAAGGCAGCACTCACCAATATTTCAAAATTGCGTGCGTTGTGCTGAAGACCCGTTTTCTTTGTGTAGCTGTTTCTACTCATGCCAGGGTTGTCGGCTCATTGAACTATGTCATCTGACTTCTGGTAGGATTTATATTTTTAGATTTTGCACTTCCTCTGCTTCTTCACTACATTCTGGTAACTGTACTACACATGTGTAAGTAGTGTTAGTATGCGTTTATACTAACAAATGCATCATGATCCTAGGGAGGGTGGCCTCTCAGGTACAGCTCATACAATGTCCCAGGGTGTGCATTCGCAGGACATTTGTGTTTGCTATTACAGGGCTGGTGCATGGCTACCCTAAGATAGCAAATCCTTGTTTGACTACTTGAAGCGAGAGGAGGAAAACCTTGTATCGCTTTATTAGAGGGGATGCGGATGGTAAAAATGGAGAGAAAAAAACAAAACAAAAAATAGGCGGGGTCTCACCTGTTCATTTAAATGAGGCCCCTGGTGGATAATGTTCTGTGGCCAATCCAATTATTATATTGCGGGGTCTCTGTAGGACTGGGGATCTTAATGTCACATGTAAATTAGGCGCGGAAGGGCACAGAGACGTTTCAAAGCCTAGGGGACAGCCACCTTCCCGGGTATTGTTTACTAATTGTTCGGGGGGTTCGAGGCCAACTGAAGTCAGGGGATCGCCACACCACAGGGCTTTACTTAAATATGAGAAGCCCAGGTTCTAGTGTGAACCTAGGCTTCTATGGGAATACACAAGGGCATATTATCAAGCCCCTTATCGCCGCTTTAGCAGCAGTTTCCTGCCGCTAAAGCAGCAATAGTGTTATCATCGTTGATTGATAAAATAGTCCTACATTATTAGCTATGGGAAAATCGCTTGCATGCACCTGTGCACCCAGGGTGCTGCACCCCAGTCCCTTCCCCCCCACTGTGCTCAATTTTAGATCCTGCACACCGAGGTTTCACTGCTCACCTGCCGCCACTGGTGTCTCCCACGACCGTGTTGGTGCAAGCTGCAAGTCCGGGGTACATTCGTACGGTAGGAGAGCAGGTCTACGGTCGGGGAGGGTGTCTTGATACCACGATGGAAAGCGTCAGAATGCCCAGGGCATCATTGCGGGGTGTGCTCCCGCTCCGCCCATCTTGAGCCAATCAATTTAGTGTCTGAAAAGGGAGAAATAATTTAATGGTGGAAATGTCTGGAGGTAAATGAAGGTTTATTTCATGATTGATAGAAAACAGGAGTTGAGTGCATCCTTCATGTTTGAAGTACCATCTACCAACTGTTAGTAGTGATCGTGGTTCAAAGAGGAGTTGGAGTGCACGAAAATTCACAAGGTTAAATAATAATACGTTATAGGAAGGGTCACATAGAAAGTACAGAGCGCTGAACAGAAAACTGATTTAATGATAAGCGCAACATAATTCTGACACATGGCATTTTATCCATTCATATTTAAGGATCCTATAATTGCAAATAAATATATAATAAATATTAAATACAATAGCAGCAAAAAATGTTTACCCATAGAAATACGAAAAATGGTTACATTTTCAAACTGATATTCATAAAAATCAATGTTTAAACAATAAATTTGTTGAACATGATTTCAAATATTTCGTTTTTTTTAATGTTTCCATGTAAAATTGCCTAAAACATCCTTGCATAACGCAACTTTTAGTTTTAGTTTTAGTTTTCTTTGGTTTGTCACTGTAGACTGTCCAAAGCAATCACCTGATAGATAAAGTGCTAGTGCAAATTTGATTTAAAACTCAAAATGAGTGGTTTAGACCCTTTTGTGACCTAAAAGATATTATAAAAAACACCACTTAATGTGTAAAAAAAGGAATTTTTGATTAAAAAACCTTTATATTTATGGTTTAGTTCAGGTGGCAGCCTCCTATAGTTGTTATAAAATGTTGTTTAACCTCCATCTTTTCTTTTAAAAACATTTGCAGTTGCAGCTAAATCTACAAATAGATTGTATACAGCATTAAAACCAGAATTAAAGGGTATTTCATAAATATTGAAGATGATAAACATTATTATAAATATTGCAGTAAATCTACCAGAGGCATGTGTATGATTCTTCAATAGTATTTATTCCACCGGAGGTCTTACTATTGAGAGCTGAAATGTACTTAATTTCTGACCTCCATAGTGCACCTTCTCAGTCACCTCCCCTTCTATTTTTCGGTATTGAATCTATGAGGAAATATGAGAGGTGGTGGAGGTCCCTAGTATGGACTTCTTGAAAATGTCTGGCCCCCTGGTAGGTCGGGTCATGATTTGTAATGGGCCGGATGTGCTGTAGAATTCTCTTGTTGGCAGGGAGTTTGGTGCTCCCTACATATTTAAGGTTGCAAGAGCACTCTAAGATGTAAATACCATGATCAGTTTTACAGTGCAGGGAACGTGGAATTTCTATTTCCCTGTCACTAAACAATGTTTTGTATGTATTTTTGTTTGTACCGTACTGACAGACTTTGCAACTTTTACACTTCGTAAAGCCCTTCCTTTGTGTTAGCCAATTTTGCTGTTCTAGAACCTCCATACTACTTTTGACTAAACTTTCGCTTATAAATTGCGCTCTCCTGTATGTTATCCCCAGGTTCTTTGTTAAGCTATCACCTATAACCATATCACTCAACACTATGGGCCAGTTCTGCTGCATAACATTTTTGATGGTCTTGTTCTGTAAGTTATACGCTAAGATTAGCCTCAGGTGCATTGTTTCTTTTTGTTTCTTGGCATCTGTTTCGGCTTTAAAAGTACATTTCTGTCTAAGCCCTGGGTTTTGATATTAGCTGCATCTATGGTTCTTCTTTTGTACCCCCTTGCTAAGAATCTTTTTTTGCTTTCCAGTTGTGCTTTTTGCAGATCAATGGGGCTGCTGCATATTCGTTTGATTTGCAGCCTTTCCCCAAAGGGTATACGGTTAACAAGGTGTCATGGATGGAAACTGGTTGAGTGTAGGACCAAATTTCCTGCTGTCTCTTTTCTGATTAATCTGGTTTCCAATTTGTTTTCGTGCACAAAGATTTCTGCATCAAGGAAATGTATTATTGTGCTGCTAATAGTAGACGTAAAGCTTAAATTGATATTTGTTATTGATATCCCTTAAGATATTGTTGCTTCGGTTTTTGACCCATCCCACACAATGAACAAATCATCGATAAATCTCAGGAACAGTTTAACATTTTTGTCCATAATATGCGTGTGCGTTACACCAAGGACCAGCTCCTCCCACCACCCCTTTTGTAAACATGCGTAGCTGGGGGAGAAGCTGGCCCCATTGCAACGCTACACATCTGTTGGTATAGTGTTTTATTGAATAAAATTTTTTGTTGTTTTGACAAAAATGAGTCATATTGCTTAACATTGTACACTTTTGTGTCAATCCTGTATGTCCACTGCCCAAATAATCATTGAGTGCCCTTATACCATCTCTATGGTTAATACTGGTATAAAAGGACACTACATCCATTGACATTAGTAGATAGTTCTCCTTCCATTCAAAGTTTTGAAGCTTTGTTAAAAAGTCACTTGTATCTTTATTGTACGTGGGCAGAGATTGGACCAATTCCTGTCAAAATAGTCAATGAATTGGCTTGCATTCTCAAGTAAATTGTTCTGTGCTGAAATAATAGGATGACGTGGCTTTCTTACATCTTTATGAATTTTTGGGATGAAGTATATTTGTGTCTTTTGTAAAGCGCTCAGCTACCCCAACGGGGTGTCCCGGCGCTGTATATATATATTAGGAATTACTGAGTTGTCTTTCCGTATGAATTTATTTTCATCCATTGTCAGGATTCCTGTGCTCTTCTAAGCTAGACGTTTTCCATAGAAGTTGTCATATATTGATTTTAGTGTCCATATATTGCTGATCTTCTAGCATGCTCTGTTGTTAAGCTGAGCCTCCTCCACATAATCCTTTCTGTCCCACAGGACAATGTTGCCCCCTTTATCAGCGTTTCTGACAATGATGTTATTATTTTTTGGGAATTCGGTTATCAACTGTTTGTGTTGCCAGACTTTTTTGTTCGATTTCCATTTGGTGTGTTGCATCTTGAAATTATGTTTTTTGATTTCAATAGTTATTTGTTCATTAAAGATGTCTATACTGTCCGTGGGCAATATTGGGTTTAATGTAGATTTTCTTTTGAAAGGAGTTGAATTGCGTTCTTGTATTGACACATTTGCTTCTTGTGTTGCCACATATGCATTTCGGGTGCAGTGATCCATGCTATCAACGTTCTCCAAAACGTGTGTATTTGTTACTTCCATCGGGAGTTCCATTAACGTTTTCAAAAGAGCTGCATCCCCACTGTCTGTTAACCCCTGCGAGTTATCATTGGGTCTTTTTTGCTTCCTTCATTTCCTTTTCTCAATCCTTTTGTTTGTATATATATATATATATTCACTGAAAAAACCATAGGTTATAGACCATATATAGTTAGGAATTAGCATTTACAAAACCTTAATTTACTCGCACAAAACCATAGAAATTCGCATATATAGTTAGTTGCAATAACTATATATCGCGCACCCGCAATCCACTGCTGATGATGTCACATATTACATCATTCATGACATGGTCAGTGACATCACTGATGACATCACTGATGACATCTCAAATGACATCACTGACAACATCACTGATGACATCATTCCAGTGATAATATGATGAACCTCTTCAGACTCTAATATAACCTTAGATACACTCAGTGGAGAAGTGTGGCTCACTGGTTAGAGGAGGCAGACCCGGACGCTGAGATCAGGCCCGGGACCAGGGTTCAATTCCCGACGCGGCAGGGTCTTGAGCCCAAAATGTCCATGGACTCGGTAATTCTCGCTTCGGTGCCTACTCGAATCACAGGTTCACACTCTGCAACTCTGGGCAATAGTTTGCTTAATCTCCACAACGGCCCCCCGCGGCGGGATGCCTGGCTTTCACCTTGGGGATACCAAGTAGGGGCTATCTCACAGGGAAAAACCAGGACGGGTTCCCAATGCAAAGCGCTTTGAGACCTGGCGGTGATATTGCGCTATATAAAAACCCATCCATCCATCCATCCATCCACTCAGTGTAAACAGACACTCACAGACTGTCACTCATCCATGGAGTTATTCACACACCTAGTCAGTCATGCAAAAAATCAATCACACGTCCATTTCCACAACTATACAGTTATACACACCTTACTTATTCAAACATATACTAACACATATTTACTCTCTTATACAATCCTGTTACAAGTTTATAATGATACATACAGCCACTCACTCATTCACTGGCTCTTATGCACAGTTATTTATATATGTCAACTCTCACATGTACTGTGTTTTACATATGTACTTACTTTGACATGTTGCACTGAGATATCCATTCACTCACAAATACACTCATGCACACAGTCAACCGCCCATACAGCTGTTTCCACATGCACGTTTGAACCCATACAGCCAGTGAATCATCTGCTCACACATCTATGCACAGAGTCATACACCTCCCAGCCACCCACACACACACTCAGTCTCCCATACAAATACTTGGGCAACCAATCAATAACCCATATAGTTACTCATATAGCTACTGATCAACACATGCAGCAGTTTACAGAACAACAGACATAATGATGCACAAATTAAGACAGTTTAGTCACTAACCCATGCACTCAGTGAGACACATTTAATCGCTCACTCATACAGTCAGTCATGCACCTACTAAATCCTTCATCCAGACACTTATGCATCCACTCATTCTTCAATATGTAAGACATATTTTAACTTTACAGAAACATACAAACACTGGATGATGTCATCAGTGATGTCATCAGTGATGTCACTGACCATGTCATGAATGATGTAATATGTGACATCATCAGCAGTGGATTGCGGGTGCGCGATATATAGTTATTGCAACTAACTATATATGCAAATTTCTATGGTTTTGTGCGAGTAAATTAAGGTTTTGTAAATGCTAATTCCTAACTATATATGGTCTATAACCTATGGTTTTTTCAGTGAATTTCAATGGTTTTTTAATAGCAAATATGAAAAGCTGTAAAATGTGAAGTACGTGGTAGGTAAAAACATTTTTGTATTTATGCACGCTGATGTGCTTTGAAAGCTGCCCCCCCCCCCTCCTCTTTTCTTTTAGGAGTATTCTCTCTTTGCAGATAGTGAAGGATAGGTAACGTAAGCCTTTGCCCCCGTTGTAACCCGTCGTGCCTGCTTCCCTCTACATTTGGATGATTGTTATCCAAGCATTTACTGTTTTAGAATTGGGTGCTCTCATGCTGACGCCAGCTTCAATCTGAAACATCCAGAAACACTGTAGACTACCAATTCAATCAGTTCCGGTGAAGCCACAACGTGACCCAGTAGAGAAGAACTTGCCCTCCCCTCTTTGACTGATTGTTCTTGTTGCCTGTCCCTTCTCTTGTCATTTAACAGAACTTTTTGGACTGCTGAAAGGGGTTGTATTCCGACCGCTGGTTGGTGGAGACATTTTAACTATATTCTGGACCTGCGTTGTCGCGTAATGCGTCATATGACGCGCCGCGTTAGCGCACCCAGAAGTGCTCCGGTGCGCAAGGCGCAGCTTCCCGGAAACGATCCAGAGCGCGGCGCGCAGCGCGTAACGTAACCATAACAGGTCATGTGACTTGTTAATAAAACTTTTCATTGGTTCATTTTACTTTTGTTATTCTAATGATGAAAGGCTTGGTTATATGACCTAAAAATAACGCTTTTCATTGCTTTCGAACATTTTTTTTTCCCCAAATGATGAAAGCCCCACTTTTTTTTTCTCACTCTGACTTGTAAAGCAAAGGACCCTGATGCATTTACAGTTTACCACTAACAATGTTCCAGGCTAATGTATTTTTCCGGGAAATTTACAACTGTCCTGCAAGTAAAATATTCCTATTTCGAGAAAAAGGGCGTTTCTTCGTCCCATGAGGGAGCCGTTGAGCAATAGAGGCTCGGCCTGCTGTCTTAGTCGCTGATAGGCATGAATATCGGATTCTTATCGATCACTTTATGTTGCAGGAGTAAAAAACACAACAGCCCTTGACCATTTATCTTTACTGCGTTCCTGCGTATTATCCGCCTGATTCATCAAGCTTTTTTGCGCTCGCAAAGGGCCAGATTCTGAGAATCTGGCCCTTTGCGAGAGCGATTTTTGCATTTGGGATTCAGCATCCCAAATGTAAAAATCGCTAATTGCGATCTCGCAATTTTGCGAGGAATTACATTTAAGGAATCTCTATTTGAGATTCCTTAAATGCAATTCATCATCCAATTTTATTTTGCGAATTCGCAATTTCTTGCCGCAATTTACCGCGAGGTCAGACCTCGCGGTAAATTGCGAAAACTCAGAAAAATGAATTTAAATGCATTTTTCTGAGTTGCATGTTACACACACACATGTCCTTTGGACATGTGTGTGTGCAACACCTGTGTAAAATTTCATTTGAGGGGTGCTACAGGGTGTCCTTTGGACACCCCTGGCACCCTTCAAATCGCTATCTCATTTGCGATTAGCAAATTGCTAATCGCAAATAAGGAATACTCCCCATTCATTCCTATGGGCCTTTTGGCCCATAGGAATGAATGGCGAGTTATTCCTTATTTGCGATTAGCAATTTGCTAATCGCAAATAAGGAATATGTAGGAATCGCATTTCTTTATGCAATTCCTACATGAATCCCGTTTTGCGAGTCCTTAATAGCGATTCGCTATGAATCGCTATTAGGGCCTCGCAAAACGGGAGTATGATGAATCAGGCTGTATACCTTTTAACCGTCATGTAATCGGACTACTTTATTTCACTTGCCTTTTACTGATCAAAACAGTGGCTATTATTCAAAACTTTACCAATGTAAATACTACTACCATGTTTTGTTTTAAAAACATTTATTGTGAAAATGTCAGTATACAAATACGGGCCTATAACCACGTGGGCCGGCCACGGAGCAAACTGAAATCGTATATGATGAGAGGACATTTACACTGTAAAAGAACATAACAGGCGGGCCATTAGGTTGCAAGAACTAAGGTGTCTACCATTTACGGAATCGGTGGACGTACATTTTATAATTAAAGTACGACAGGGCCAGTTACAATAAAATTATCTAGATATACATTTGCGGGCAAGTACCATGGGTGACGTTAATTCGAACTTTCAACAGTACAGTAATCAATAACACATCAGAACTTAATATCAATAGGGATGTCAAAATGTTCAATCAATTCTCGTCCCTGCTCGCCATGTGCTTCAAAACTGCATACGTATCTCGTGATATCAAGGTTGGGCAACCAGTACACAACAAGGAGTTACGAGTCCCATTTATACCGACACCATTTTGGGCGCGGCCGGGCAGGTCCAGGATATAGTCAAACATAACAAATGAGGCTGACGTCTCTGAAGCAGTTCACGCACAGCAGGACATAGCAAATAAAGATGAAGTCTCTGAAGCTGTTAACTCACTGCAGGACAAAACAAGTGAACCTGAAACCTCTGGAATAATTGTCGCTCAGAAGAATAACACACAAAACTCTGTAGTGTCTGAGGAAAGTAAAACAGAGAAGGGCACTATAGTTTCAGACACACTTAACACTAATGACTTAACAAAGATATCGTCTGTCTATGAAGCAGCTGTCATGTTCACAGAATTGACAAAGAAGTGTGCAGACACCAATGCTATTAAGAAACACAAGGAAATCCCTAACGCATCTGCATTCTCGGAAGAGGTTGACACAGATGACATCTTAAGGAACAAAGAAAGACAAATTAAGGATGAGGAAGTTGTCACTTTAGTTTTTTCATCAGCTAGCGACAGCAACAAACACATTGTAATGGAGATTAGAGAGGCTACGGATGGGTGAATAAATTATCAAAAGAAATGGCGACTCCCCCCTTTAGCAGATTAGCTAAATGTTTGCGTAATTTGGGCATAAAAGTTATATTATTGGAAGTAGATGGTTATAGTTCTGGTTAATTTCCATTCAGCGTGTCCTACACAGCACCACTCTATGTAAACACTACTTTATGTAAAACCTGGGACATAGCACTCATTGGAATGTTTGTGATCTTTCCTGTTAAGTTGCATCATACGTTTTTTTAACCATTCCATATAAAGTCATGCATAAAAATGAATACACAGACACAAATAAGATGTGTATCCAAAAACAAAATACAGATTTCGGCCTTATTTATTGCCTCTAGTTTTCAAAGGCAAATTTCTGTGGAAAACATGCACATTAAGGGTTGCCTTTCCTTAAACCTTTGTTTTTAAAAAAAATTGGAAGAAACAAAAAGTCTTCCCTTCCATAAATAACCCAAGACTTTTATTTTGTTATGGCAAGGGAACGAAATAGAGAATAAACTATAGTTGGTCACCATGGGGTTTAAAGAAGGGATGGTTCTTCACCAGATTAGATATTTACCCAGACCCTCATTCTCCAATGTGATGAACTAGGCTAAAATTCTTCTGGTGCCTGCACCGTGTCACAGAATATCACCCCAAAACATGGAAGCGCCCAAACACCAGATTGAGTTGAACCCAACAGTAAGCCTTATTTCTTCAGGGCCTCAGAATTTCTTTTGCTTTGCTCATGGAAATTGTGAGATATAGGAGAGATAAGGTGTCACCATTAAGAAAGGGTAGTATTTAAATTTGCATATCAATTATGTTTAACCTTTTAGACATATGATATGCTAGCTTGAACTTATGCTTTACATTTGAAGCCGAATTCAACAGCTTAAGTAAGTAGGTTTTCGTAGTTGTAACTTTAAAGGGTGATCTAGCAAGCTGTAAAGATTTTCTAAAACAGTGGAGCGTATTTAGTTTTTTAATGTACATGTTTATGAAACGATTACACAAATGAAACATTTGTGAGTTTTAAATTTCCGGAGAAGTATAATTCACCAATAGTTTTCTCTGTAGATGTTTTTCCATTAACAATCCCAGTTCCAACACCCGCCCAGGATATCACTACTGTTCCCCATGTCATAAAACCTTAGGATGTTCAATAACCGTTTGCGCTGCCTCCCCCTCCTCCCCCCCGGGCACCCCACGCAGTCTTTCGGCGCAGCATTGTAGGATGGCCACACAAGTGAAACTTGCTGGACACCACCTCGGTGCCATCCGGATCTTAGCGCGTTCGAGTCACTGTACCGCAAGAGTGGGAGAAACTCAGCTGGACACGCCGTCTTTCGGCGCAGCATTGTAGGATGGCCACACCAGTGCGGCATCTTGCTGGACACCACCTCGGTGCCATCCGGATCTCGTCGCGTTGTGCTGCCTTCGGCGTACTGTAGCAGCAAGAGTGACCGCAACTCAGCTGGACACGCCGTCTTTCGGCGCAGCATTGTAGGATGGCCACACCAGTGCGGCAACTTGCTGGACACCACCTCGGTGCCATCCGGATCTCGTTGCGTTGTGCTGTCTTCGGCGTACTGTAGCAGCAAGAGTGACCGCAACTCAGCTGGACACGCCGTCTTTCGGCGCAACATTGTAGGATGGCCACACCAGTGCGGCAACTTGCTGGACACCACCTCGGTGCCATCCGGATCTCGGCGCGTTGTGCTGCCTTCGGCCTACTGTAGCAGCAAGTGCGGGCGCAACTCGGCTGGAAGGCGAGTGAAACGCTAAGGGGCGCCGCACTGCACATGAGGTGCCTCCACCTGGGGAGGCGGAAGAAGGCCGTTCGCGCCGCCTCCCCCCGGGCACCCCACGCCGTCTTTCGGCGCAGCATTGTAGGATGGCCATACCAGTGCGGCAACTTGCTGGACACCACCTCGGTGCCATCCGGATCTCGGCGCGTTGTGCTGCCTTCGGCCTACTGTAGCAGCAAGTGCGGGCGCAACTCTGCTGGACGGCGTGCGAAACGCTAAGGGGCGCCCCACTGCAGATGAGGTGCCTCCACCTGGGGAAGCGGAAGAGGGCCCTTTGCGCCGCCTCCCCCCGGGCACCCCACGCCGTCTTTCGGCGCAGCATTGTAGGATGGCCACACCAGTGCAACTTGCTGGACACCACCTCGGTGCCATCCGGATCTCGGCCCGTTGTGCTGCCTTCGGGCTATTCGCACATCGGTCCGCTACTGACGCCGCCTCATGGGCCAACGGATTTTGTACCCTTTTTATAGCCCACAGCCGCATAACAGGTCATGTGACTTGTTTATAAAACTTTTCATTGGTTCATTTTACTTTTGGTTTCCTAATGATGGAAGGCTTGATCATATGACCTAAAAATAACACTTTTCATTGGATTAAAACATTTTTTTTTCCCAAACGATGAAAGACCCACCTTTTTTTTTCTCACTCGGCAATCAAAAAAGGTTCCGTTAGATGACAACAGATGGGACAGGCAACAAGAACCATCACTCAAAAAAGGGGAGGGCAAGTTCTTCCCTACCGGGTCACGTTGGGGCTCCACCGGAACTCATCGAATTGATAGTCTACAGTGTTTCTGGATGTTTCAGACTGAAGCTGGCGTCAGCATGAGAGCACCACCATCTCGTAGCTCCGTCGTGGCCATTCCGCAAGCAATCATGGCAGCCGCTCCCCACCGGAAGCCTACGGGAGTCGGGGGCCCCCAAGACTTTTGTAGAATCTTCAAGGCTGAGGGGACGCTTTCGAGAATGGGGCCCAAGCCCTAGCAGACAAGCGTCCGAGTTCCAAGGTGTCCCAGGGCCATTTTAGCGGACCAGGCCCAAATCCGAAGAGCCGGCCGCCATTTTAAGAGTCCTCTGGCAGCCGCCTATCGCTGCACCGCAAGAGTGGGAGAAACTCAACTACATGGTGACCGAGACGCTGTAGCCGCAAGAGCGGGCGGTAAACAGCTGAATGGCGGATGAGGCACAGTGTAGCAAAAGCGGGCGGAATGGCAACTGAAACGGTAAAGGGGCGCCCCACTACAGCAGACGAGCCTCCACCTGGGGAGGCCCATTCACGCCGCCTCCCCCCCCCCGGGGCGCCCCACGCCGTTTTTAGTAGCAGCATTGTAGGATACCAAAACCAGTGCGGCAACTTACTGGACATCACCTGGGTGCCGTCCAGATCTCAGCGCGTACTGCTGCCTTGGGACTATTCGCACAACAGACCGCTACTGACGAGGCACAATGCAGCAAAAGCGGGCGGAAAAACGCTGAATGGCAAGTGAAACGCTAAAGGGGAGCCCCACTACAACAGACGAGCCTCCACCTGGGGAGGCCCGTTCATGCCGCCTCAACCCCACCCCCCCCGGGGCGCCCCAGCATTGTAGGATACCAAAACCAGTGCGGCACCCAGGTGACATCACCTGGGTGCCGTCCAGAACTCAGCACGTTGTGCTGCCTTGGGACTATTCGCACAACAGACCGCTACTGACCATTGATGCTTCTGTTTTAATAAAAAAAAATGTAAGGTGTTTACTGTTTTTGTTGCGATGTATATATTTATAAGTTATTAAAGTGTTATAATCCTACTACTTTGTTGGAGTGCTATATATTTTTAATGTGACACATAATTGTGAAGACTTTGATGTACAAAAAGGCATCCCTGGAATCTTCCGCTTCAGGCTCGGTCCCACACACCCTCACAGTGAGAATCCCCTCCCCAATCACAATACAGGATGGTTATCAGATAGTAGGAACGCGTGTGGTGTGACGGATCTCATCGGGTGGGGGCCTTGATCTACTGTAACTCCTTTGAAGAGGGGTGATTCTTTACAGTTGAGGCCATAAACTACATCGGGTGCGGTAGTGAATAGGGTGAAAGGGTGGTGTCGGGCGGGCACAGGGTGTGATTCTCAGGGAAGAGCAGTGCAGATGGGGGGAGGTTTATGGCCCATGCATGAGAGAGAGAGCGGGGGTGACCAGTGCGTGGGGGAGATGCTTGCGAGGGTGGGGAGCCATGCTGAGGATCAACGGCGTGCAGAGAGTGGGTCTGGTCAAGACATCTAAAATGGCTGCCGTGCACGACAAAAGTGTGGCATTGGGAAAAAAGCAAGATGGCGCAGACAATGTTTATCAATACGGATTAATTTATAACAATTATTTTTAACAATATATTTACTCCTCAGTGTCAAAATGGCGGTCAACACTTCCTGATTTCCTTCGAATCGAACGTTAACAAATGTCACGCAGCAAAAAAAAAAATCCGCTCACACACAGCCGCTGGAAGACATGTATCAACATATATGAGCCTCCTCAGCCACCCTCAGAAAACATAGGGGGTCAGGATGCGTCTCCCGTACCCCCTTATACCCATTTCGCACATTGTTTTTCCTCCATCTTGTAATTTAATTAAAACGAAACACAAAATGGCGAATTCCCGTTTCGCTACCAGTTCGCGACCCGGTTTGCGAACCGGGAAGCGCTTCTACCGCAAAAAATCAATTTTTTTTCATTTGCCCCACGGGACCCTTTAATAACCCCAACATCATTCCTACGGGGTCAAGAAGGGTCTACCTCGCCCCCTTTCATTAAATTCCCCCTTCGTTTTTCTCCTCCTCTTGTCTCTCGATCCTACCGAGAGACAAGATGGCGGCCGCTCCGGACTGTTTAGAATGTTGACAGACACCGGAGAGCCAATCAGCTTCGCTTCGCAAAGCTCCGTTACGCGAAAAGTACGCGATCGGGAGCGCTACCCGGGACGCTGTCACAGATATATCTGTTTTTTTAAATGTTAATTTCTCAAAATCCACTGGAGCACATATATTGAGACCCAGCAAAGGCACATCGGGCTAACAGTCCCTACAATTTTGCCAAGTTTCGTGCAAATCCATTCAGCCGTTCGAGCTAAAAGTGAGGCCAAACGCCCTATGGAAAACTCAATGTTAAAAACGCGTTTTGGGACCCCCCTTTTTTCTCGGCCCCCCCTTGACGAAACCCCCCCAAATTTTCAGGGGCTGATCAGAAACAAAATGTGCCATTTTCCTGAAAATTTCAGCCGATTCCGTCCACAAACGCCAAAGTTATTAGACATAGAATTTTCAAAAGTTACATAGAGAAAAAATCCTAACTATATATACCTACTGGCGACCGCCAGTAGGTAATATATATATTACCTACTGGCGGTCGCCAGTAGGTATATATAGTTAGGATTTTTTCTCTATGGGATTTTTGAAAATTCTATGTCTTATAACTTTGGCGTTTGTGGACGGAATTGGCTGAAATTTTCCGGAAAATTGAACATTTTGTTTCTGAGCAGCCCCTGACAATTTGGGGGGGTTTCATCAAGGGGGGCCGAGAAAAAAGGGGGGTCCCAAAACGCGTTTTTCCCATGTTAATTTCCATAGGGCGGTTGGCCTCACTTTTAGCTCGAACAGCTGAATGGATTTGCACGAAACTTGGCAAAATTGTAGGGACTGTTAGCCCGATGTGCCTTTGCTAGGTCTCAATATATGTGCTCCAGTGGATTTTGAGTAATTTAGGTTCAAAAAAAGATATATATCTGGGCGGAGCCTAACCACACATCTGATCTGATTGGCTGTCAGCACTTCATCCAAGAAGTGTTGGCAGCCATCTTGGGACCAATATACATGATAGCACCTCATTAAAAAGCATTGTAGTTAATAGAGGGTTTTAGGACTTTAGTTACATTATAAATCATTTGTTGATGGTACCATACTCGTTTTAGGAATTGTGGTGGGTTCTAAGGTGATTTTACCATGTGAAAAAACCTTCTGCTGTGATATCATGAATATTGTTTGAAAGAAAACTAATATCTCATGATTTTCCCACAGTGGTTTGGAAGGGGATCTATAAGCTAAACTGAAAGCATATTTTCTGTAAATTCACATTATCTTTCTCAGTCATGTGAAAATGAAGTCTGACATTCTCAGTAAAACATGTACATCCAACAAGGACAGAGACTGTCAGTTGATTCCTTTGTGTTCTACTGCAGCCTCCTAGAATGTTCTAAAGAACAACTAGAGCGCTAACAGTCCTACTTATTACAAAGGTATGGCACACCTGAAGCCATCTTGATTGGAATAAAGTGGTAACTCTTAAAACATTTAATTTAAAAAGAAACAACATGAGGGGGTATATTTTACCATAGAAAGTATGATTAGTGCTGCAGGACACCCCCGCGCCGCACGGCCACCAGCTGCTGCGTGTGTTCCCCCTCTGCCTGCCTTCTGCCTCGCCGCCGGCCTCGCTGACGCCGTGGTCGCTCCCCTCTGGTTTCCCAGTTGTTTTGCCCTAAATTTGTGCTTGTCTGTTTCTGCCGTCTGCTCGCGTATTTTGCTGTTTTTCCTTGTTTTGCCCTAAATTTGTGCTTGTCTGTTTCTGCCGTCTGCTCGCGTATTTTGCTGTTTTTCCTCGTTTTGCCCGTAATTTGTGCTTGTCTGTTTCTGCCGTCTGCTCGCGTATTTTGCTGTTTTTATTTGTTTTGCCCTAAATTTGTGCTTGTCTGTTTCTGCCGTCTGCTCGCGTATTTTGCCGTTTTTATTTGTTTTGCCCTAAATTTGTGCCTGTTAATTCCTTTGTATCCCCTGTGCCGTGTCCAGTTTCCTTCCTGATTGGCCGCCTACCTCGCCGCCCTCCGCTCTCGCTTCCCGCCACCGCCATTGGCCCCGCCCCTTTTTCTCTTCTGTTCCCTCCCCGCTCCCGCCTCCCAGCTGCTCCGCCCACCCGCGCACTTCGCCTTAAATGGCGACCGTGCGGACGCGCAGCGGTCACGCGCAGCGGGCGCGCCGATTGTGCGCCGAAGGCGCGCCAAAGGTAAGCCCGTCTACGCCCGTCCGCGACCGGATCGCGACCAGCGCCAGGACCCCTGGCCCACGAAGACCCCGACCGACCCGCCTGACGTACTCCGCCGCCACCCTCACCGCTCTCAACACCGGCCGACTCCCAGAATGCCATCAAGCCTCTCCACGACGTACCCACGGACCCTTCAGCTGCCACGCCTGCAAGTTCACCTGCATCCGGACCTGCCTCGCACCAGCACCCACCAAGCCGAACACCAGCAGTACCCACCTCAAGTGCATCCTGCTCAACACCCGCTCCATCCACAGACATGCCATCGAACTCTGGAACCTCCTCGACACCACAGCTCCAGACGTTGCCTTCCTCACGGAGACCTGGATGAACGCCTCTTCAGCTCCCGACATCGCCATCGCCATCCCAGAGGGCTACAAGATCGTCCGGAGGGACCGAAACGCCAACCAGATGGGAGGAGGCATCGCCATCATCCACAGGAGCACCATCCGTCTCACGACCAGCACCGACAACTCCCTGACCACCGCCGAACACCTGCATTTCCAGATCCACACCAACCCGAACACCACCCTCAGAGGCACCCTGATCTACCGACCCCCTGGACCACGCACACAATTCAGCGAGGACATCGCCGACTTCGTCAGCCCACATGCCCTCCCCTCCGCTGACTACATCCTCCTGGGAGACCTCAACTTCCATCTGGAGAACAACAACGACCGCAACACCAGCACCCTGCTCGACAACCTCACCAACCTGGGACTCAAGCAACTAGTGTCCACCCCCACCCACCTCGCCGGACACACACTCGACGCTGTCTTCTCATCCAGCAAGGACATCAACTTCAGCCACACCACAGAGCTTCAATGGACGGACCACAGCTGCGTCCACTTCACCTTCAAGAAAACAACGACCCACCACCACCAGCAACAGACCGCCCGCAGAAGCTGGAACAAGATCACAGCAGACCAGCTCGCCACCTCCCTGAGCCAGCACCCTCCGGCCAGCTCAGCGAACCCCAGCCAGGCCGCCGACAACCTCACGAAGTGGATCAGCAACTGCGCGGACGAACTCGCCCCACTGAGGACCCCGCCCAGCAGACCCGGCAGCAAGAAAGCCCCATGGTTCACCGACGAACTCAAGAGCTCCAAGAAGAACTGCCGAGCCCTCGAGAAAGTCTGGAGAAGGGAACCGACACCGGACAACAGGACCTCCTTCAAACTTGCCACCCGGAAACACCACCAGCTGATCCGCGCCGCCAAGAAAACAGCATTCAAGGACCGGTTGGACAACAACGCACACAACTGCAAGGAACTCTTCAACATCGTCAAAGAGCTTTCCAACCCCAGCGCAGGAAACAACGACATCACCCCATCGCAAGACCTCTGCAACTCCCTGGCTTCATACTTCCACAACAAGATCGCGGACATACACAACAGCTTCAACAACCAACCAACGCACACCATGACCGAACAACCACCCCCCACCACCACCCTCCACGCCTGGACCCCGATCAGCACCGAAGACACCATCCGCACGATGAACTCCATCCACTCCGGATCACCGACCGACCCCTGCCCTCACCACGTCTTCAACAAAGCCGACGCTGTCATCGCACCCCACCTGCGAGACATCATCAACACATCCCTCGACACCACCATCTTCCCCGAGAGCTGGAAACACGCCGAACTCAGCGCCCTACTCAAGAAACCAACAGCGGACCCCACCGACCTCAAGAATTACCGCCCCATCTCGCTCCTCCCGTTTCCAGCCAAAGTCATCGAGAAGACCGTCAACAAGCAGATGGCCGCTTTCCTCGAGACGAACGGATCCCTCGACCCCTCACAGTCCGGCTTCCGAGCCAACCACAGCACCGAGACCGCCCTCATCGCCGCCACCGACGACATCCGAGCCCTGATGGACAATGGAGAAACAGCGGCCCTCATCCTCCTAGACCTCTCCGCGGCATTCGACACGGTCTGCCACCGCACCCTAGTACGGCGCCTCAGCAACGTCGGAATCCAGGACAAGGCGCTGGAGTGGATCACCTCCTTCCTCGACGGGAGAACACAGAGAGTCCGCCTACCACCGTACAAGTCAGAGGCCACCGAAGTCATCTGCGGCGTCCCCCAAGGATCATCTCTGAGCCCCACCCTCTTCAACGTCTACATGAGCCCCCTCGCGGCCATCGTACGCAAACACAACCTCAGCATAATCTCCTACGCCGACGACACCCAGCTGATCCTCTCCCTGACCAACGACCCCGCCGCCGCCAGAGCCAACCTGCACGAAGGGATGAAAGAGGTAGCCGAGTGGATGACGACCAGCCGCCTGAAACTGAACTCGGACAAGACGGAGGTCCTCATCCTGGGCTCCTCTCCCTCCGCCTGGGACGACTCCTGGTGGCCTCCCGCCCTGGGCACCGCACCCAAACCGACAGACCATGCACGCAACCTGGGCTTCATCCTGGACTCCTCCCTCTCCATGACCAGGCAAGTCAACAACGTCTCCTCGGCATGCTTCAACATCCTACGCATGCTACGGAAGATCTTCTGGTGGATCCCCACCGAGACCAGGAAGACCGTCACCCAGGCCCTCGTCACCAGCCGACTGGACTACGGCAACGCCCTCTACGCCGGGACCACCGCCAAGCTCCAGAAGAGACTCCAGCGGATCCAGAACGCCTCAGCCAGACTCATCCTCGACATCCCACGAACCAGCCACATCTCCGGACATCTGCGAGACCTTCACTGGCTCCCCGTCAACAAAAGAATCACCTTCCGCCTCCTCACCCACGCACACAAAGCCCTACACGACCAAGGCCCGAGCTACCTCAACAGCCGAGTCAACTTCTACGCTCCCAAACGCCACCTCCGATCAGCCAACCACGCCCTCGCCGCCGTCCCCCGCATCCGAAGAGCGACTACAGGAGGAAGGTCCTTCTCCCACCTGGCCGCCAAGACCTGGAACTCCCTCCCGACCGACCTGCGCCTGACCCAAGACCACCTCTCCTTCAGGAAGAAGCTGAAGACCTGGCTGTTCGAGCAGTAGCGGCTCCCCCCCCCCCAGCACCTTGAGACCCCACGGGTATGTAGCGCGCTTTATAAGTGTCACTGATTGATTGATTGAATGAAAAATTAGGGCACATTTTGAGTGACTTCTCAAATCCTTTTCTATTTCATTAAAACATTCTGACATGCAGTCTCCCAAAATGGCCACCAGAGACAAAAGAGCCCAAATGTAGCCCAAATATCACCCAGATGTAGCCCAAGTATAGCCCAATGACAGAATGTCCCAGAGTGTTCTAAAGAACAACTAGAGCGCTAACAGTCCTACTTATTACAAAGGTATGGCACACCTGAAGCCATCTTAATTGGAATAAAGTGGTAACTCTTAAAACATTTAATTTAAAAAGAAACAACATGAGGGGGTATATTTTGCCATAGAAAGTATGATTAGTGCTGCAGAATGAAAAATTAGGGCACATTTTGAGTGACTTCTCAAATCCTTTTCTATTTCATTAAAACATTCTGACATGCAGTCTCCCAAAATGGCCACCAGAGACAAAAGAGCCCAAATGTAGCCCAAATATCACCCAGATGTAGCCCAAGTATAGCCCAATGACAGAATGTCCCAGAGTGTTCTAAAGAACAACTAGAGCGCTAACAGTCCTACTTATTACAAAGGTATAGCACACCTGGAGCCATCGTGATGGGAATAAAGTGGTAACTCTTAAAACATTTAATTTAAAAAGGAACAAAATGAGGGGGTATATTATGCAATAGAAGGTATTATTAGTGCTGCAGAAAGAAAAATTAGGGCCCATTTTGAGTGACTTTTCAAATCCTCTTCTATTTCATTAAAAAATTCTGACATGCAGTCTCCCAAAATGGCCACCAGAGACAAAAGAGCCCAAATGTAGCCCAAATATCACCCAGATGTAGCCCAAGTATAGCCCAATGACAGAATGTCCCAGAGTGTTCTAAAGAACAACTAGAGCGCTAACAGTCCTACTTATTACAAAGGTATGGCACACCTGAAGCCATCTTGATTGGAATAAAGTGGTAACTCTTAAAACATTTAATTTAAAAAGGAACACAATGAGGGGGTATATTTTGCCATATGAATTATGATTAGTGCTGCAGAAAGAAAAATTAGGGCACATTTTGAGTGACTTCTCAAACCCTCTTCAATTTCATTAAAAAATTCTGACATACAGTCTCCCAAGATGGCCACCAGAGACAAAAGAGCCTAAATGTAGCCCAAATATCACCCAGATGTACCCCAAGTATAGCCCAATGACAGAATGTCCCAGAGTGTTCTAAAGAACAACTAGAGCGCTAACAGTCTTACTTATGACAAAAGTATGGCACACCAGAAGCCATCTTGATTGGAATGAAGTGGTAAGTCTGAAAACACTCAATTTAAAAAGGAACAACATGAGGGGGTTAATTTTGCCATAGAAAGTATGATTAGTGCTTCAGAAAGAAAAATTAGGGATCATTTTGAGGGACTTCTCAAATCCTTTTCTATTTCATTAAAAAAATTCGGACATGCAGACTGAAACATGCACTTTGAATACCAGCAGCAGACGTCCCTGGTGAGCAGTAGCTTTACTACAGTGATCTAATGTGCAACTAGAGTGCTAACATTCAGAATTTATGGCAAATGTGTGACACATCTGAATGCCTTCTTGATGGAACCAAAGTAAACAAGCATTGAAAATGCAATAGATCTCGCCCTCGTTTAAGTTAAAGCCATTCTGTTTGTAATGAGGTGGCTTTTTAGCTTTGCTTTTATTAGTGTTTTTTCAACTTTCATGTAAATAACATGCATCTGTATGCATATAAGTATATGTATGCATGCATTTATGTTTGTATTTATATAGATATACAGATGATATATGTTTGTATATGTATGTATATATATATATTCACTGAAAAAACCATAGGCTATAGACCATATATAGTTAGGAATTAGCATTTACAAAACCTTGAAAATTCACTGAAAAAAACATAGGTTATAGACCATATATAGTTAGGAATTAGCATTTACAAAACCTTGAAAATTCACTGAAAAAACCATAGGTTATAGACCATATATAGTTAGGAATTCGCATTTACAAAACCTTATTTTACTCACACAAAACCATTGAAATTCCATATATAGTTAGTTGCACTAACTATATATCGCGCACCCGCAATCCACTGCTGATGATGTCACATATTACATCATTCATGACATGGTCAGTGACATCACTGATGACATCACTGATGACATCTCAAATGACATCACTGATGACATCACTGATGACAACATCCAGTGACTGTATGTTTCTGTAAAGTTAAAATATGTCTTACATATTGAAGAATGAGTGGATGTATAAGTGTCTGGATGAAGGATTTAGTAGGTGCATTTCTGACTGTATGATTGAGTGATTAAATGTGTCTCACTGAGTGCATGGGTTAGTGACTAAACTGTCTTAATTTGTGCATCATTATGTCTGTTGTTCTGTAAACTGTTGCATGTGTTGATAAGTAGCTATATGAGTAACTATATGGGTTATTGATTGGTTGCCCAAGTATTTGTATGGGAGACTGAGTGTGTGTGTGGGTGGCTGGGAGGTGTATGACTCTGTGCATAGATGTGTGAGCAGTTGATTCACTAGATGTATGGTTTCAAAAGTGCATGTGGAAACAGCTGCATGGGCGGTTGACTGTGTGCATGAGTGTATTGGTGAGTGAATGGATATCTCAGTGCTACATGTCAAAGTAAGCACATATGTAAAACACAGTACATGTGAGAGTTGACATATATAAATAACTGTGCATAAGAGCCAGTGAATGTTTGAGTGGCTGTATGGATCATTGTGAACTTGTATCAGGGATTGTATAAGAGAGTAAATATGTGTTAGTATATGTTTGAATAAGTAAAGTTTGTATAACTGTATAGTTGAGGAAATGGAGATGTGATTGATTCTTTGCATGACTGACTAGGTGTGTGAGTAACTCCATGGATGAGTGACAGTCTGTGAGTGTCTGTTTACACTGATTGTATCTAAGGTTATATTAGAGTCTGAAGAGGTTCATCGTATTATCGCATGAATGATATCATCAGTGATGTGATCAGTAATGTCAAATGAGATGTCATCAGTGATGTCATCAGTGATGTCATTTGAGATGTCATCAGTGATGTCATTGAGATGTCATCAGTGATGTCATCAGTGATGTCACTGACCATGTCAGGAATGATGTAATATGTGACATCATCAGCAGTGGATTGCGGGTGCGCGATATATAGTTAGTGCAACTAACTATATATGGAATTTCAATGGTTTTGTGTGAGTAAAATAAGGTTTTGTAAATGCGAATTCCTAACTATATATGGTCTATAACCTATGGTTTTTTCAGTGAATATATATATATTTATTTATTTATGTCATTTCTAAAGCGCGCTGCAACCCTACGGGCATCCTGGCGCTGAAAAAAATGCAACTAGAAAAAACTGAACATCAAAGGGACAAGTGAGTGGAACAGCTCTAGGGAAGTGTGATTTTGGGGAAAAGCCAAGTCTTTATCCTTTTGCGAAAAAGCAACAGTTCGTTGGTTTTCCTAATTGCCAAGGGAAGGCTATTCCAAAGATGAGCTGCAGCTATGCTAAAAGCTCTGCCACCATGAGTAGCTTTCCTAATCCTAGGTATACTAAGAAGGTTAGTGGATGAGGAGCGGAGGGTCCGTGTGGGTTCATACCACTTGAATTTGGCCTGAAGGGGCTTAGGACCCAAACCATGCGCTGCCTTGAAGACGGTGCACAGGGATTTGAACCGGATCCTCTGATGAACGGGCAGCCAGTGCAACTCAGCTAGAGCAAGGGAGGTGGAGGATCGACGTCCTCGAGAAAGCACCATCTTTGCAGCTGCCGCCTGGATGCTCTGGAGTCTGGAGATCAGATAGGCAGGAGATTCCAGTAACAGAGCGTTGCAGTAATCCAGGCGGCTGAGGATGGTACTTCTGACCACGGTTGCTCTGGTGTGTGCTGGAAGTAAAGGCAGCAGCTTTCGAAGGCCCCGCATTAAGGCGAAGCAGCTGCTCACCTGTCTGTTGACGTTGGTCTCCAGACTCAGGTTGTCATTGAGACTGACCCCCAGATTCCGCACTGTTTTTACTGGTGCCAGTGGCTCACATGAGTCTAGAGGCCAAAAGCCAACAGGCAGGTTTCTGGCTATTCTTCCCACTTTGCATTGCATTATCTCAGTTTTGCTGCTGTTAAACTGTAGTGAATTTCTTTTTAGCCAGGTTGCCATTTTCATTATGCAGGTGTGGAAGGTCTCAAGAGATTCTACATGGGCACCATCCAGGGAAATCATCAGCTGCGTGTCATCCGCATAGTTGATCACGCTAATGCCGTGAGCCTTGATGATGGCCATCAGGGGCTGCATATAAACATTAAAAAGGATCGGGCTAATCGCAGACCCCTGAGGGACCCCATGTGGGACCATAGCGAACTCAGACTGATACGGGGGCAATGCCACTGCCTGCCATCTATCTGACAGATAAGAGCGGAGCCAGTCAAGTGTCATACCCTGTACTCCAAAGGTTTTCAACCTAGTCAGCAGGATGTCGTGGTTCACCGTATCGAATGCGGCGGACAGGTCAAGCAGAATCAGAATTGCTGATTCTCCCCTGTCCGCCCTCATTCTCAGGTCATCCAGTACCATCAGTAAAGCTGACTCGGTTCCATGGGCTGGTCTGAAACCGAATATATATATATACTCCAACCGGAAAGTTCGTGCAGCGCCTTCGCACGAAACCCAGTGCGCAGACACAGGTGAATGAATCCACAGCCAGACTTACTTGGATATTCCTTTTTCTTTATTGCATTTTAAAGTGCAGAGGTGCAACACACTGCCAAAACAGACGCGTTTCGGGCGTGAACGCCCTTGCTCACTGTCAGCGGGTACGCGGTTAGGTGTCAGTTTAAATAATACATTGCTTAATTGCTACATCGCTCCAAAACTCCACCAAAGGTCATTTGATATAGACAGAGGACTGCATTAGTCGCTAGGTGAATGCACACCTTACATTATTTGTCAGCCATATTGGAATGGTGATAATGTGTATCCAACGCTGTTATTGCTGTCTAGTGCATAATATGAAGACAATTTTTAAATATCAAAAAGACATTGTTGAACTGGGTACATAACTATAAGGAAATTCCAATTCAAAAGTGCAAATGCATGAAAATTTCTACAGTGCAAATATTTAGCTGTGCAAATACGCAAGAATTTTTTTCATACCTGTGCAAATACGCATGTAAACTGATACTCTAATTTCATATATATACACAAACTTAAAATGAATTTCCCCAAATATATCGTAGTTACCCATGTTCATAATTCCCTTTTTCTTAAAAGTAGATCTATGGTGGATAACACATTATAATACAATTTACACAATACGATTTCAAGCAATGCGGTCCTCTAATTTAGTATGTAAATACCAATTTTAAGAGTGAGTCATTGGCATAATTTACAACGGACAATCCAGAAACAATGTATTAACAATCCGCTCAAATAATAAGTTCAATAAACTAAAGGTGAAGGAGTGTTAAGATGCTGGCTCAAATCAAGGAAAGACATCGAGGGGTATGGGAAACAAAAAATAAATCAATCAGAATCATGTTAAAATATGCAAACGCATAGTGTACCAGATCAATTAGTATATCACATATTACCCATGCGTGATCCAGGATGGTGTGATTAATAATCCACATGGTGAAGCCATGAATCCCTGCCACAGATCATAGGCTTCCCTATTATGTGACAATGTGGTGGTGTATCTTGTATTTAAGAATAACAGTGGATTGGAGGTAAAAAAGGTAGCGCTTAACAGAAAGTTGTTTGTGAAATACATTTGTAGCCAGGGAAGTGCGGATGTTAACCCGCCCTAGTATAGATAAATGAGATAGCGACCCATAGAATGATACAGATGTCATATTTCAAAGAAAGGTGCTTAGATCTTCCCCCATGTTCAAACCTCCTGGGATCTTAGTATTGAGGCGAACAATATACAGGGACTCCAACTGTCTTAGTTGTTTCTCATAGTCCCCACCTTTCTTGCTAGTTCTATTACAAAATAGCTCAGATGGGATAGATTTCTATTGTGCACTTGATCAAAATGGCGAGCTACAGGATAATTTTTGTCACAGTTCACTATCGCCCTTAAGTGCTGTAAGATTCGTTGGTGTACTGGTAGTTTTGTACTGCCAACGTATCTCATATTGCATGAGCACGTAAGTACATATACTGCTAGCTCGGTTTTGCAAGTATAGTGGCCTCTTATTTTGGTTGGTTTACTGTCGAATGGTGTCGTGTATGATCTAGTGTTCGTGCCAAATTTGCACACTCTACACGATATACATCGGAAGAAACCCTTCCGAGGTGACAACCAATCATCATTATTTGTTAATTCTGGTGAACTGGACACTAAAGCATTTCTCATGCTATAAGCTCGTCTATAGGTCACTTCAGGTTTTTTGGGCAGGATGTCCTTAAGAATGGGATCAGTAAGTATGACAGGCCACTGTCCTCTGACTAGTTTGGAAATCTGATTGGCCTGCCTACTAAACCCAGTTATCAACCTCATGGTATTGCTGTCCTCTTTACGATTTTCAGATGTAGGGACAACATTGGATGGGGCCTGCAGGAGACTTCTTCTGTCCAATTTGTTAGCATTATTCATCGCTAATTTAAGGGCACTAGATTTGTAGCCCCTAGCTTCCAACCTTTTCATAGCTTCCTTTTGGTGGAAATCCCGTTGTTCTAATGAACTACATGTCCTATGAATTCTAAGGAACTCCCCATATGGTATGGATCTGATGGTGTGACCCGGATGAAAGCTATTGGCGTGCAGTATTGTGTTGCCCGCTGTGCTTTTTCTGTATAGGCTTGTTGTTATGATGCCATTAACTACAGTTACTTGCACATCCAAAAAACTGATATTGGTATTGCTTATATCAGCACTGAAAATCAGGTTGGAATCATTAACATTGATAGTTCTGACAAAACTCTCTGCTTCTTCCTGGCTCCCTTTCCAAATGATGAAAATATCATCAATGTACCTCATATACTTTACAATATTATTTTGCCATATATTCGAGTGTTGTGACCTGAGGACATGCTCCTCCCACCATCCCACGTGGAGCCCCGCGTAGGTCGGAGAGAAGCATGCCCCCATAGCCACTCCTCGCAATTGTTTAAACACTTTGTCGTCAAACAAAAAGATGTTATTATTAAGGCATCGTTCAACCATAGACAAAAGCATTGCAATGTGTTTATGTAGTTCTACCGGTCTTTTGTCTAAAAAATATTTCAAAGCTTTGAGGCCATCCTGATGAGAAATACTAGTGTAGAGGCTAGCAATGTCCATGGTGATCAACAGAAATTCTGAAGACCACTCACACTGTTCCAAATTTCTTAGAAAATCCGTACTGTTCCTGATGTATGCTGGCAGGGTGGTCACGAAATCTTGCAAGTAATGATCAATGTACTTTGAGGTGTTTTCAAACAAGCTATGAATAGCTGATACTATGGGTCTTCCAGGAACCGGTCTGACCCCTTTGTGGACCTTTGGGATGAAATATATATTCGGTATAACGGGATGTTCGTTATATAGATATCTCATTTCGACCTTTGTTAAAAGGCCATCTCTTTTCCACCCATTTAGTTCCTTCCAGTATGCTGATTGAATGTTCTTTGCTGTTCTCAGGTCACATTGTGCATAGCAAACTGTGTCATTCAAGTGGCGATAGGCGTCATCCATATATTCAGATTTACTCCAAAGTACCACGTTACCCCCTTTGTCAGACTGATTTATAATGATAGTATTGTTAGTTTGCAATTTCTTGATTAAATCATTATACGGTTTAGTTCTTGAATTGATGGTGTTTTTCTGTCTGCTGACTTGGGTATGTAATTTTTTCAGGCCATTAGTTAGTAGCTCTGCATAAGTATCTATGGCATCCTTGGGCATAGATGGGATGAAAGTTGATGGTGGTTTAAAGCCACTAGGTTCACTTTGGCCAATGTCTATATTGTCCACGCAGGCTACATCCTGGGTGCTTGGGGTGGATGTATTGTCATGGCGCAAACAATGCATAGTTTTCATAAGGGGCACATCCCTGGCCTGTAACCCACTTCTTTCTGGGTCGATTGTTGTTAAGCCGTTTTTTTTAGTCTGAGTTAGGCCCCCCTTCACAGCATAATATTTGCGCAATTTCAGTTTCCTGATAAATTTAAATACATCCACTCGGGTGTTGCCATAGTTGAAATTGCTCTCAGGGCAATATGACAGTCCGAGAGCAAGTAGTTGTTTTTCCGCTTGGTCAAGTTGCACATTTGTCAAATTCACAATGGATTTTTCAATCGCTATTGCTTGTTCACCCAGTTCTTCTTCCTTTGTGGCCGCCCTTTGCTTTTTGGTGCATTTGCGGCGTTCCCTCCGTCTTGTGTTTCTGCGCCGCTTGTTTTCACGTTTCTCGAGCGCAGAGTGCTTTTGCGTTGGATCCTCACGAATTCCATTTCTTCGTCCAGGGTTAGTTGCCCCAGATCCCCTTCCTCTGAACCTTGGGCTCCTCCATCGGATTCCTCACTGCTTGGAACAAGGCTCTCTGTTGAACTTGAGGCATTAAGGTCAGTTGTTCCCGATGCACTGGGTTGGACTTGAGGAGGTGCTGGTGTTTGTTTGGGCAGTTTGTTGCCTGTAGATCTTTGTTTCCGTAAATGATCATATTTTCTAGCAAACGTGTAAATGTCACTGACCATGTCATGAGTGATGTAATATGTGATGTCATCAGCAGTGCATTGCAGGCGTGCAAGTTATAGTGAGTCCAACTAACTATATCGTGGGAATTTCAATGGTTTTATGTCAGTAAAATTTCCAGCTAACTATAACTGGTGTGAAACCTATGGTTTTTTCAGTGAATTTAATAGGTTTTTTAAATGCTAATTCCTAACTATAACTGGTGTGAAACCTATGTTTTTTTCAGTGAATTTCATAGGTTTTTTAAAATGCTAATTCCTAACTATATATAGGGCCTTAAACCTATATTTCTTTCAGTGAATTTCAAAGGTTTTTTAATAGCAAATTTCTATAGCTATGAAATGTAATATTTTTTATAATGAATCCTATATTGTATATTTATGTAATACTTTTTTTTTGATATATAGTGTTCATGTATTTTTTTTTGTTGCCCTGGAGCGCTCCCGGTGAGTGCACTGGTAAGCGCAGTCTTGCGGCGCGCCCCGGTGTGCGTACCGGTGAGCGTCCCGTTAGCGCTATTGCCGCGAACGAAAACATCATCGTGACGTATCGCGTAGCCGTGTCCGCGTGATACGCACGGCGTAAGCGCACCCGGAAGCACTCGAGCGCATACGATCGCACTACGTGGGCCCGGGGCGCGTAGCGTGAGCGCATCAGGTCATGTGACCTGAAAATAACACTTTTCATTGGTTCAAGACAGTTTTGGTTTCCAAATGATGAAAGCCCGGGTCATGTGACCTGAAATAACACTTTTCATTGGTTCAGGACAGTTTTGTTTTCCAAATGATGAAAGCCCCCACCTTTTTTCCTCATTTTCACTTTTTACTTTGACTGACGAAGATCTGTTTGCAGACCTATTTGTACTTATTTCTACTGAGAAATGGCTGAAGGTAGCAGCAGCAGCAGGAGCATCTCAACCACCACCACCACCACCACCACAAGGACCACCACAACACCACAGTGGTGCAGAAGAAGAAGAGGAGGAGGAGGAGGAGGAGGAGGAGAGGCGGTACCTGCCTTAAGATACTACCACCTATAAGCCAAATGAGCACATTGTCCGGGAGTTTTTTTAAATCCCAAGGGGCCTCAAGAAAGTTAATGCGCCAAAGGTTACTTGTCTGATCTGTGGCACTGTACTTTCCAGGGGGAACCCTGCCAAAAAGTATTCTTTTGGCAACAACACCATGATTCGCCAGATGCAACGCCGGCACCCAAACAACTATGCTGCGGCAGAGGTCAGAGAACTGACCAGAAACCCTCCCCAATCTTCTCCCAGCACCTCCCAAAGTAAGCAACCCACTCCATCAGGTCCAGAGACAAGTGAGATGGTCCCAAACATCCAAACCCAGTTTGGAGATTTCAAAATCGTTTGAAAATTTTGTGGAAGGACAATTTGCTATGGAGAGCAGAGTATTAAATTGATTAACCGTGCTGGAAACAACCACAAGTGCAAAAACAAACCTTAATTTTTTCCTGGTTTTTTTGCTCCAATTGAGACGTTTACAATTCCCTGTTTTTGTTTGTCCCCATAAAAATTACAAAAAAATATAAAATTGTTCATAAAAGCCATAAAAAGTAAAAAATGTTCCAGAAAACAATAAAAAAATATAAAACAACAAAAAGAATACAAAAGCTGTTCTTTTTAGAACTACCTCCAATTTATAAAAAAAGCTACATTTTTAAAAAACTCCCCGGTGCGCGTACCGGGTGCTCCCCCGCGCAAATTGGCCCCCACATCAAACCTAGGGGGTCAGGGGGGTCTACCCTGCCCCCTTTTGGTCATTTCCACCTTTGTTTTTGCCACCTCTTGTGTCTCGATCCTACTGAGACACAAGATGGCGGCCGCTTCAGACTGTTCAGGATGTTGACAGACACCGAGAGCCAATCAGCTTTCCGCGAGCGAACTCGCGTAGCGCGCTGGAGCGCGCCCCGGTGCGCCTACCAGGGCGCGCTTATAGATGTATATATTTTTTTGAACCTAAATTACTCAAAACCCACTGGAGCACATATCTTGAGACGTAGGAAAGGCACATCGGGCTACCAGTCCCTACAATTTTGCCAAGTTTGGTGGAAATCCATTCAGCCGTTCGGGCTAAAAGTGAGTCCAACCGCCCTATGGAAATTAACATGGGGAAAACACGTTTTGGGACCCCCCTTTTATCTCGGCCCTCGCTAGACGAATCCCCCCCAAACTTTCAGGGAAGGAGCGGAGCGCAGCGAGGCAAATTTAAGGAAAATTACAGGCAGATTCCTCAACCGGCGCCAAAGTCATTCCCAATAGAATGTTGCGGATTTCCTATGGAAAACAATCCTAACTATAACTACCTACTGGCGACCGCCAGTAGGTAATATATATATAAGTTTTTTAAATGACATTCAAGGCAGCAATTGCAGCCTGACGCGTTTTGGGGCTCATAGCTCCTTGGTTATGGGTCAGGTTGCGTTTGCAAGTAACATATGTAAACTTTTGTGCTAACACCAACAATAAAAGTAGGACTCACAGACGCCATTGAGTCATGTTTTACAAGGCGGTCATCAGGGCCGGACTAGCATAGGGCTGGTTTTGGGCCCCTGGGGGCCGTTTTTGTTACCGGGCCATTTTTGCAGGGGGGGGGGCAAGCACTTTGCCAGGGCCGGTTGTGGTCCCCAGTCAAGCCCTGGCAGTCATCACAGAACATCAATCCTATTTCAAAGGCCTGTGGTCCATTAATATTTCAACATCATTAAGTGAACACATTTCATATTTAATGTTACCTTATTAAACCTTTTCAATTGCGATGTAAAGTCACCAGTTTTACCCAATGTATGACCATTTTATTACATCAATCTTAACATTGTGATATATTCAGCAATACAACATTCACCCTATGTGGGCCTTGCTTTTCATTGTATTGACTGATAAATCATTCTTTGTGGTATATCATCCTATCTAGCTAGGCATGCCACATCCCTTCATCAACACTGTGTATTATTCGATAATATTAATTGAATATTTTTTACTATAACACAACTCTGGCCCTTTGGGCAATTCCTACAGTGCAATTCTGATCCACCGTGGTGGGCAGTAAAACTATTCAGTAATGCACTTAACAATATTAAACCAATTTGATGAAAAATGGCAAACTAATACTTTAAAAAAAATCTCAGTAATGACTTCATATTAATAAAGTTAATTGATTAAAAAAAAGCTACACTTATCCCTTTAACGAAATTAGGTATGCAACAGGATTAGATATATTTGGTTCTCTTGCATTTTTTTCTTCCTCTTACGGCATTCTGAACTACTACAAAAATAAAAACAACACAAGCTCAATCAAGACCTCATATTTGTGCATTTGAAAAACAGCAAACTTAAATCTTCAAGACTCAAAGTCTGTATTAGAATGGTGCTAGAATACAGAACAAAAGGATTTAACACATGAAAAAATTTAAAACAGTGAAAAGACCTTCTTTAGTAATTCAATGATCATTGACTAACAGTATTATTCAATGCATGTAATCTAAATGGACTCCTCATTCTGTGTCCTTGTTTAATCCTTCTGGGGTTAAAGTCTTGTATCTAATGGTTAATCAAGACTCTAGTCTCCATAGTTGCTGTATACTAGTTCTTTCTATTTCAAGGATGGGAATTCTATCTAGTACACAAAACTTTAACAAGCTCAGAATTTGTTCATGTTATTGTTTAAAATGTCTCGCTATGGGATATTGCTTTACTTCATTGGTCATTGCTCTCATGTGTTCCAGAATTCTTTTTTCTCTTCATGAATTATGTTGTCAATATAGTACATCTTACATGGGCAGCACAATGCCAATACACAAAAGTCTGAGTTGCATGTAAGATGCTTTGTGATGATCTAAGGTCTTTCCTCTTTAGATAGTTGCACCATCTTACAGGCTGTACATGTCCCACATGTAAAGTAGCCTTTTATCAAGTTGGGGCCTTCACCTGATGGCACTAGACTTTTACTTAAAGTGTCCTTTCGTGAAGCACATCTCCTAAAAGCCACCTGCAGATTGTCTCCTATGTGTTGGGCTAAGATTTAATCTTTCTTAAGCACGTGCTAGAATTTTATCAGACTGCATTTCACCTCCCAAGCCTGACTGCTAAACAAAGTTATGAATCTCACAGGTTAGGGTTGTTCTATCATGTCTTTATCTTGGTACTAATAGTCCTTGTCTTTTTACATTTTTTACTTTAGTAGAAGCTTGCTCTATAACTTAAATAGAATGATATCCCCTTTCTTTAAATCTCCCTTTCATAACCTCCAGTTCTTCTACAAATGTATCTTCTGAACTACAATTTCTTTTGTCTCTTAATAGTTAGATGCACGGTATGCTCTTAATTAGGTTCTTGGAATGACAACTCCCTGCATGTTGCAGACTAATGCCTCCTGTCTTTTTACGAAAGAGACTGCTTTCCGATTTATTGTTGCATATCTTCAGTTGTACATCAAGGAATTCCATTTCTGATTTGTGTTTATGACTAGTAAAACTGAGTTTCAATGAGTTATCATTCAATCAACCAATCAATCGGGATTCTGTAAAGTGCGACTACTCACTCGTCATGGTCTCAAGTCCCTGTGTGTAGTTCAAATGAAGAGTCAGGCCTTGAGGTTCTTCCTGAATTGCGGCAGCAATTGTGATTGCCTGAAGTTCAGAGGCAGGGAGTTTTAGGTCATTGCAGTAAGGTAGGAGAGGGATCTTCCTACAGCCATGGTCTTCTGGATCCATGGGATGGTAGCCAGTGCAGGTTGGGCGGAGTGGATATGTCTGGTGGGTGTGTAGAAGGAGAGGCAGTGGTGGAGAAAGTCTCTCAGATGGCCGGTGATGTGGCTGCGGTGTGGAATGTTCAGTTTGAGTCTGGCGAAGGCGTTCTGGATATTCTGTAGTTTCTTTTGGAGTTTCTGGGTCATGTCAGCATAGAAAGCGTTGCCATAGTTAAGTCTGCTGCTGACAAGCGCATGTGTGACTGGATATCCACTTGAAAATCTTATGAAGCAGACAGAGCACGTGGAAGCAGGAGGATGAAACAGCATTGATTTGGTGGTTTATTGAGAGCGAGGAGTCTAGGATGATGCCAAGGTTTTGTGTGTGGTCCGTGGGTGTGGGAGGTTCCAAGTGCTGCAGGCCACCAAGAGTCATCCTAGGTGAAGCCCAGGATGAAGACCTCGGTCTTGTCTGAGTTAAGCTTGAGGCAGCTGTCCTTCATCCATGTTGCAATTGCCTTCATCCTGTTGTTGAAGTTGCTCTTGGTGGTTGTGGGTTCGTGAGTAAGAGACAGAGAATCAGCTGGGTGTTGTCAGAGTAGGCGATGATGTTGAGTCAGTGGCTTCTGATGATGGCTGCGAGTGGGCCATGTAGATGCTGAAGAGGGTGGGGCTCAGGCAGGATCCCTGAGGACCTCTTCAGCTGATCTCATTGGGTTCTGACTTGAATGGTGGAAGTCTGACTCTATGTATTCAGCTGGTGAGGAAGGAACAAATCCATTCTAGTACTTTGTCACAGATGCCGGCATCATTGTTTCTTGTGCAAAGGGTGTGGTAGGAGACGGTGAGAGGTCCAGGAGGATGAAGGCAGCAGTTTCGCCTCAGTCAAGGAGATTGCAATTGCCGTCTGTAGTGGTGTAGAGAACGGTCTCAGTGCGGTGGTTGTTTCTGAAGCCTGATTTGGAAGGTCCAGGATGTGGTTCGTTTTGATGAACTGATTGAGTTGGGCATTGATGGCTTTCTCAATGACTTTGGCTGGGAAGAGTAGCAGAGAGATGAGTCAGCAGTTTTTGAGGTCCGTCTGGTCAACAGAGGGTTTCTTGGAGGGCAACTTGCATGAGGGAAGCCAGTGTGTTGGGGAAGTCAGGGATTCAGCTGTGGAGGTTGCGTGCTGAGGTGCTAGCATCTGTGGATGTCGTTGGTGGGGTTAGCTGAGGGATGTGGTGAGCTGTTGTTTGGTGACCTTGTTGCAGCTTCTGCTAGGAACGCAGTGGGCATGGTGGAGTATGGTAGTTTTGATAAGGAGGAGAAGTGGACGCAGTGGTTGTTGGTCCAGTGTGACTCGGAGGTGTGACTGATGTTGTTGTTGCTTGCAGAAAATATGGTGCCAGTGTGTGTCCCGCTGAGTGGGTTGGTGTGGTGACCAGTTGTTTGAGTGCTATGGTGGTGGGGTTCTCAAGTAGGGATGAGGTGTTGTGGTCGTTGAGGTTGTTCAAGTGGAAATTGAGGTCGCAGAGGAGGATGAAGTCAATTGAGGTGGGAGCATGGTGAGCAATTAAGTCAGATATGGCTTTGCTGAAGGGTGAGTGGGGTCCGGGAAGTCTGTAGATGAGGGCGCCAAGGAGGGTGGTGTTCAGCTTAGTCTGGATATGGAAGTAGAAATGCTCCATGTCAGGTGAGTGGTTGATGCAGCTGGTTGTAAGGTCGAGTGTGTTTTGTGTACGATGGCGATGCCACCTCCTGTCGGATGATTAACTATATCTTTATGCAATTTGGGTAACAAATAAAATGCTGGCAGTTTCTTAAAAGTTAAAAACATTGATATTCATCCCACTCTATTAGATTCCGGTCTCTCCAGACAATTTCTCTCATTGGCTGTCTCATAATTCTTCCTTTTTTTATGCAAGGAACGAACATACTGCATATATAAAGCATTGGGAAGTGGAAACATAATCCAGACAATTCGAAAGGCAAAGAAAATTTTTTTTTTTGAAGACATTGCCACAAAAACATAAGAGATAAACCAGTGCATTAGGTAAACACAAACAGAGGGAGATAGCGATGAAAAGAGCAACAAAAATACCAGAGCAAGCATGAACAAAAAACAGAGAAAGCAATAAGACAACTCATACAGGAGGGACACAATCTAGTATAAGGAACATCACTCTATGCCTGAGTTCACAAATTCTTAATTCCATTCCACTACAGGGGCCCAGATTTTCAGCCCTCTTGCTCTCTGGCGATTCCTCTTGGTCTCATAAATTGCCGATTCAAGGTTATACGTTGCAAGGAGCCTAGCCGTCCAAGAGGAGAATAGCGGAGGATCAGCAGAAATCCACTCCTGAGTGATACAAGCATGGAGAATAGCCATACAAATAAACAAAAAGGAGTTCATTGATTTAGATCTTATTTGCACTTCAGGTTCAGATTCTGTTTTTACTCCTATCAATACCAACTCCCCTGTAATGCTAACTGTTGAACCCAGTATTACTGCAAGAAAATCTTGAATTGAAGATAGCACATCCACCAATTTTTCATAATTCTTTGTGAATATTTTATACCTGTTTGTATCTTTCAACTGCCTCTTTCTTTCTAGCAGATTTTCATGTCAATGGGAAAATAACAAATTTCCTTCTGTATCAGATTTCTTTTACCACAACTCATTTGTTGTCTTTTAGTTTTTTACAGTGTCTATAAATGCTTCTTGCCCAGTTTTTCCTGTGTGAACCTTCTTTTTTTGTGAGGGGGGGGCTCTAATGCAAACCAGCGTTTCAATTTTAATTTAGGAGTGAAAAAAAACAGATCAATTAGACTTTGTGTGTAATTAAAACAATGCTGTTGGACAAAAGGACAAGTCTAACGATAAAATCTCAGTTTGGAAATCAGTAAGTGTCAAACTAGATTGGTGTACCGTAGTCCTTTTATCGATTCTTTTGTTGCTGCTTATCCTCTTGTCTGCATTCCCATGTAGCCTTCTATATTTCCTTGCTTTTTTGCATCTTTTTTGTTGCCTCTTCTGCCGCCCCGTCCTCGACATCTGGATACCTGTACCCCTTGGCTGCCTTGTGCTGTCATTCTTTCGTGTGCCATGACGTTGAACTGCTTTAAAAGTTTTGATTTTACTCCCACCACATTTGATTGTACCAATGCATCCCTTTCGCTGTTGTTTATTTATTTTATTTATTTATACCATTTATAGAGCGCACTAATACCAACCGGTGTCCTGGCGCTAAAGTGGTAGCTCCCTGGGATTATAATCTTGGATCTAGCTCGAGAATAGCCAAGTTTTCAGACTTTTTCGGAATGCCAGAAGGTTGGCACTCTGCTTCAGGGCTAAAGGAAGAGCATTCCAGGCCAGCACTGCCCCTCTCACAAAGCTTCGGCCCCCCCAACGCACCTTCCTAATACGGGCGATCTTGATCAGCCCCAGGTTAGCCGATCTTAATTGTCTTTCCGGCGTATACCATTGAAAGAGCTGGTGGAGGAATTTTGGGCCTCTTCCATGGAGTGCTTTGTAAACAATGCATAGGGCCTTAAACCTGATCCGCTTCCGCACCGGGAGCCAATGCAGCTTAACTAACTCCCTGGAAACGGGGGCGAATTTCGGCAGGCCAAGAATAAGACGGGCCGCCGCATTTTGCAGTATCTGCAGCTTATTAAGCAGTCCCTGGTGAGCCTCAAGCAGTAGACTGTTACAGTAATCGAGGTGGGAAAGCACCAGGGCTGACACCACCGTCTTTCTACTCCCTACCGGTAAGAAGGGAAGGATTTTCCTGATAATTTTCAGGGTCCAATGAATGTATGATGAAAGCGCATTCACTTGGGGTTTGTAGGAGAGTTGGTCATCAATAATTACTCCTAAATTCTTCACCTTTATCACGGGGGAGGGGGGGGGTACCCATATCTTCCGGCCACCAATCCGGGCTCCAAAGATTGGTTTTCTGCCCAAAAAGTAGCACCTCTGTTTTAGAGGAATTCAATTTTAAGCAGCTTTTTCCCATCCATATGCTGACTGCTTTCATACAGCCTTGAAACCTAGCAGCAACTCCTGGGTTTTTTCCCGGGAGCAATGATACCACAATCTGGGTATCATCGGCATACGATGTTAGCTCGAACCCGTAGGATCGGATCACCGGGGCAAGAGAGGAAACATAAAGGTTGAATAAGGTGGGGCTTAGGGAGGATCCCTGTGGGACCCCCCAGGGAGTTTAAAAGGTTTTGACTCGAAATCTCCCATTGCCACCACCTGAACCCTGTTCCTCAGAAAGGCTTTCAAAATGCTCAGTGCCTTCCCCTGAATTCCGCAGTCTTCTAAACGGTCCACCAACACCTTGTGGTGGACCGTTTCGAAGGCCGCGGTTAAGTCGAGAAGAACCAGAACAGCTTGTCCTCCTGCATCAAGAGCCATCCTAACCTCTTCCGTAGATTTGATCAGGGCGGTCTCAGTACTGTGACCTTCCCTGAACCCATGCTGGGCTAGGTCCAGGCCCTGTGTTGTGTGCAGGAAGGCAGATAGTTGGAGGTTCATGGTCTTCTCGATTATTTTGGCAGGGAGCGGCAGTCTGGCAATGGGCCTATAGCTGTTTGGATCAGTAATATCCAGTGTGGTCTTCTTGAGCAAAGGAAGGATGGAGGCCCGTTTCCAGCATGTAGGAAAGTCACCCACCTCAAACATCTGGTTAAACAGCCCAGTTAGAGTGTCTGCAATTGGGCGGGCTGCCAGCTTTGCTACTGCCACCGGACAAGGGTCCAAGGGGGAACCCGAGTTAGTGGCTTGCAATAAACTAAGGATGTCTGTAGTAAGTACTGGGGCAAACGCCAAAAATTTCTCTTCTTGAAGAATACTCACGGGAGACCTGTGGGAGTCCTCTCGAAGACTCAAGGCGACCTGTGGCTCAAGAGAGGTGAAGATAGCCTGTACTTTGTTATGAAAGAAATTAGCTAAAGACTCACAAAGGTCTAAACTAGGAGGAACGGTCACTGGCTTGGGAGTAGCTAAGCCAGCAACGGTGTCAAAGAGTTCTCTAGAAGAGTTCTTTGCCCTCTCAATCCGATCTGTATAATATGTAGTCTTAGCCTGCCTCATAAGATCCTTATACATCCTAAGTGCAGCTTTTAATCTGGCCTTGTCTGTATCATTATAGTTGGAGCGCCAGGTTCTTGCAAACAATTTTGGCATCTCTAAGCTCATCTGTAAACCATGGGGCTGAGGGGGCCGATCTCTTTGAGCTGCATACTTTCGGCGGGGCTAGCGTGCGACAGGCCTGATCGATCCATTCCGTATACCTAGCCGCCGCTTTGTTCACATCTATTGGCAACATAGAGCTAGAAGACACCAGTAGCTCCTCAAGAGCAGTGCCCTCCAGTTTTTTCCAGGGCCTGCAAGTCATTACTGTGTTCCCGTCGGGCGTAGATTTACGCACAGTGGGGCTGACGATGTTAAACAGCACCCGAGCATGGTCTGTCCAGGCCATAGGTTCGACCTTTTCAAATGTTATGTCAGAATTGTTAGCAAAGATTCCGTCTAGCGTGTGTCCCGCCAGATGTGTCGCTCCCTTTACCAACTGAGTAAATCCTACTCCGTGCACTGCTTCACATAATGTGAGCGTATCAGGATCAGTGCTGTCCTCTAGGTAAAAATTAAAGTCGCCTAGGGCTATAAAAGAGTTTGCGCATAGGGCTTCCTCAAGGATATTATTCATCTCTTCGAGAAACCGGGCCCTTGCCCCAGGAGGCCTGTAAAGAAGACACCCTTTAATGGCCTGATGATTAGATAACTGAAGCTTAAATCCCATGGCTTCACATGTTTTAAGCACCATAGGGTGAAAGGATCCTTGGATAGAGGCCTGATAGATAATAGCCAGCCCCCCTCCCCTTTTCCCTGGCCTATCCAGAGTAAAATTCAAATAGTTGGGTGGGGTTGCTTTAGCTAGGTCTGGCCCAAAGGCTGCATCAGTCCAAGTCTCTGTGATGAAGGCAATTTTTATGTTTCTGTCCTGAATGAGTACTGCACACTCGACACTATGTTTTACTAAAGATCTTGCATTAATCAGGAGGCAGCTGGTGTTAAGCTCTCCCCGAATCTCTTTCAGAGAAAAGGTCCTATGAAGGGACCGGATCCGCTCCCACATAAACACAGGGGGAGGTATCAAGCAGGATAAACAACAATGCGGTCTTACCTGGCCATCGATATCTGGTCTATAAATAGTACATCCCTCTATAACAATGCTCGGATTAAGCTTCAACAGCTGATCACGGCTGAAGACCCGTCGGGGCGGGATTCCCAAGCAGTGTGGTCCAAGGGTTGTGGCGCTAGGCGCGGGTCCGGCGCGGACGGGTGCAGACGGGCTTGCCTTTGGCGCGCCGCCGGCGCGCCCGCTACGCCCACCCGCTGGGCGGGCGAACCCGTGCTGTCATTTGAGGAGCAGGAGGAGGGCAGGAGGCAGCGAAAGCTAGACCGCCGACCTGTCCTACCCCCAAGATGGCGGTTCCCTGTGCCCCCTACCGCAACAGCGCTTAATCGGCTGTGCGGGGGGTCGGGACGTGTTTGCATGCAGGTATGTGTGTCCAGCAAATAATATTTACCAAGGGTGAAGAGCAAATGTAAAATTACTTGCGATGCGCAATTTTTTAAAATATGATTCTGCAGGGCTCATAAAAACTTATAACGCTGGAGCGTTATTCCTAAGTCCTAGTCCCCCGGCTTTCCGCCTCAGGGGAGTACCAACACTGCGCGGGACTCACCAGTGCGATTTAAAGACTCTGGGCGGGCGGGAGGCAGGGAAAGCTAGTCCGCCGACCTGTCCTACCCCCAAGATGGCGGTTCCCTGTGCCCCCTACCGCAACAGCGCTTAATCGGCTGAGCGGGGGGTCGGGACGTGTTTGCAAGCAGGTATGTGTCTCCAGCAAATAATATTAACCAAGGGTGAAGAGCAAATGTAAAATTACTTGCGATGCACAATTTAAAAAAAAATTATTCTGCAGGGCTCATAAAAACATATAACGCTGGAGCGTTATTCCTAAGTCCTAGTCTCCTGGACTGCACCATATTCCCAGTCCATAGCGCGTTGCTGCCCTCAGTTACACTCTTCGTCGAGGTTGAAGGTTGTCCTTGATCCATTTCTCTTAAATGATCGAATTTGCGGCCACAAGTTAGGATTTGCCCTTTTTCCTAGTCAACTTGATCTCTATAAGATTTTCAATGTTTCTTTGCTCTAATTTCATCTTCTGCTTTTACTAATTCTGTATCAAATTCATCATTTATCTACTTGTCCTTTAGCATGCTGATCATCTTGTTAATCTCCATAGATAACTGCTCTGTATCTTTCGTAGTATACCTAATGAACAATTTCAACATGATTGTTGAACATTTATGATTGTTGGCTGCCCACTCTTCAATTAATTTTAGAATATTAAAAGTTGGGTGTATAAAAATCCTCAATTTTCTAGCCATTCTTCCGCAATCCACATATTTCTGTAACACGCTGTAGCCTTCTAATCAGGCCCCTTCATTTACAGCATTGGTGTGTGGATCGTCGTCAGTGATGTCATCAGTGATGTCACTGACCATGTCAGGAATGATGTAATATGTGACATCATCAGCAGTGGATTGCAGGCGCGCGAGTTATAGTGAGTACAACTAACTATAACGGGGGAATTTCAATGGTTTTGTATGAGTAAAATGTCCAGCTAACTATAACTGGTGTGAAACCTATGTTTTTTTCATTGAATTTCTAAGGTTTTTAAAATGCTAATTCCTAACTATAACGTGTGTGAAACCTATGGCTTTTTTCAGTGAATTTCAAAGGTTTTTTAAATGCTAAATCCTAACTATAATGTGTGTGAAACCTATGGTTTTTTCAGTGAATTTCAAAGGTTTTTTAAATGCTAATTCCTAACTATAACGTGTGTGAAACCTATGGTTTTTTCAGTGAATTTCAAAGGTTTTTTAAATGCTAATTTTAAAATTTATCAATTATTGTCTTTTTTGTGTTATTATACAAATGTTCTATATTTTAAACAATACTAACATTTTTATTTTGATTTATGTATTATGTACTAATTTTAGTTTTGTTTAATAATTCTGGCCTTATTTTTTGGGGGGGGGTGTTTTTTAAGGTGCGCGCTCACGGTGTTCGCACGCCTGCGCGCACAGAGTTCGCACGCATGCGCGCACGGACGTTCACACCCCGCGAAAACATTTTCATTCCAAAAAGTAATTTCTGTAAATGTAATGTACATAATAACCCAAGACATTCTGTGACATAAATGTAAAAATAGTATTTTTGACTTTTTTTAACCGTATATTAGCTTTAAAAGCATTTACGAAAATCAGGTAAAACGTCATTCATATGTGACTCGTGCGAACACCGTGAGTGCATGTGTGCACGCACCTTGCGCGCACGTAAAGTCATGTGACTTGAAAACAACGCTTTGGATTGGTTTATAGTAGTTTTTTTCCAAATCTTCAAAAACCCCACCCACTTCTCTCACAAGATGTTTCACTTTCCAGAGAGAAACATCTACAAGGAATTGTTTGTGCTTTTAACCTTCTGAACATGGCAGAACAGCAGCAGCCACAGCACTCTTCCTCTGATTCAGATGTGGAGTTTGTTCCTGAACAGCCACCTCCAAAGAAAACCAAGGAATCTTTCATTTGGAAGTTTTTCACATATCCAGAGGGGCAAAAAAAGGTAAATGCTTCGAAGGTCACTTGCAAAATCTGTGGCACCATCCTTTCAAGGGGTGATGCCACCAAACATTATTCTTTCAGTATTGCAACTATGATTCGGCATGTGAAAAATCTTCATCCCATCAACTACGCTCGGGCATCTACTCAAGACCTCAGGGACAATCCTACAGCTGCTGTCCCCAGCACCTCTTGTTCGGGAGCATCTCCATCTGCAACTGCTCTAGATATTCGGCCAAATTTTGCAGACGTACATATACGTTGCAACTATTGCAACAAAATTTTGTGCTACGGGACAACATAGCATTGACTTAATTGTGGCAAAGAAGAGGCAGCACATATTTCTGTTCCTGTTCCTGTTGAGCAGTTTTTGGTTACCTGTTTTTTTTTTTGTTACAGAAAAAACAAAAAATATATAAAAATGTTCTAAAAAACAGAAAAAAAATTTAAACAAAAAAAGACAAAAAAACAGTTCTTCTAAGAACTAACTTCACTTCTCCAAGAAGAGCTATATTTCTTATATACTGTGTCATACTTTTTTTGAATGAGTGTGTAGTGCATACATGAATGACTGAAATGACTGAGTGAAGGGGAGGAAGGGACTGAGGGAATGGGTGAGGAAAGGGGAGTGTGGTGAGAGAGGAAAGGGGAGGGAAAGAGTGACTCAAAGAAGGGGGCTAAGGGTAGGGGAGTGAGGTAAGGAGAGTAAAAGAGTAAGGGAAGGGCAGTAAGGAAAGGAGAGTGAGGGAGGGGGTGTGAGAGAAAGGAAGCGGGGATGGATACAGGGAAGGGGAGTAAGGGACGGAGAGTGGGAAGTGGAGCAGGGTAAGGGGAGTGAAGGTAAGGGAAGTGGAGTGTCGGTGAGTGAAGGGGTATGAGGATGAGAAAAGGGGGTAAGGGAAAGTGAGAGAATGGGAGTGAAGGAGACAGAAGGGGTGTGAGGGGATGGAGGGAGTTAGGGAAGGGGAGTGAGGGAAGGGGAGTAAGGAATAGAGTGAGGGAAGGAGAGCGAGGGGGAGTGAGGGAAGGGAGCGAGAAAAGGGAAGGGATGTGAGATACAGATAGGAAGAAGTGGACAAGGGGAAGGGGAGTGATGGTGAGTGAAGGGCAGTGACAGTTAGGGAAGGTGAATGAGGGTGAGGGAAGGTGAATGAGGGAGAAGGAAGAACATTAAGAGAGAGGGAAAGTGAGTGAGGGAGAGAGGAGGAGTGAAAGAGAGAGAGAGGGGAAGAGTGAGAGAGAGGGAGAGCAAGGAACTGAGAAGGAGTGAGGCAGTTAGAGTGAGTCAGACAGAGGGAGACAGGGAGAGAAACATGGATAAAAAAGTGAGGGAGGGAGTGAACGAAGGGGAGTAAGTGAGATGGAGTGAGGGAGTAAGGAAAGAGGAGTGAAGGAAGGGGAGTGAGGGAAGGGGAGTGAGGGAAAAGTAGTGTGGGTGATTGAAAGGCAGTAACAGTGAGAGAAGGTGTATGAGGGTGACGAAAGGGGAATGAGAAAGAAGGAAGGAGATTAAGAGAGAGGAAAAGGGGCTGAGGGATAAAGTAGGAGTGAAGGAAACAGAAAGGGAAAGAGAGGAAGGGTGAGGGAGAGAGAGGGAGATAGTGAGAGAGAAAGAGAGGGAGAGTGAGTGAGTGACTGAGAGGGAGTGAGGCGGTTAGACTGAGTGAGACAGAGGGAGAGGGAAATTGAGTGAAGGGGAGTGAGGGAGTAAAGGAAGGGGAGTGAGCAAAAGGAACATGAGGGAGTGAGAGAAGGGGAGTGAGTGAAAGTGAGTGAGGGATGGTGTGAAGGAAAGAGAGTGAGGGGGGAGTGAGAAGAGAGTGAGGGATAGAGCTAGAGAAGGGTAGTGATGGAGGAAGAAAGGAAAGAGAATTTAGGGACAGAGAGGGGAAAGACGGAGCAGGAGAAGGTGAGTGAGGGTGAGGGAAGGGTACTGATGGTTCTGCATTGTTGTTGGAGGCTATGCAAACTCTTTTTTTCCTCTACCTGGACGCTGCTCGGTCGCGAGGTGTCCCTGATCCCAGCGCGGAGCAAGGAAAGCGCTGAAGGCACGGAGGAGGGCTGAGCATCAGAAGGACTCGCAGTCCCAGGAGTCCACTGGCTAACCACACACCTGGCTCCCCTTCAGAACTCTGCCCACAACTTGCCGCTGCCTCTTAAACAACTGGCTCACCCGCTGCGCGCGATCACGCGGGAGCGCGTGGGAGCGTCCCAGGAGAAGCCCGGGACAAGTGTGGGAAGCCCTAGGCCGTCACAGGCTGAAGGAGACCGGACAGGGCCAACCCCCCAATGTGCCAACTATCGCAGGAAGAGCGACTCCAGGTGAACTGGACTATCATTATCACTTGCTGTACATTGTAGCCCTTGTTTGTACTTGATTTGCCCACTACGAGTAATCCTTCACTTGACAACCATGTTCCCTCGACCTGGGAAGGGGGAAAGGTTAGTACCAAATCCCGTTGGGGCAGTATCACTGGGACTTTTGACAACTTCATCACAAGGGCAGCAGTTGTCCTTGAACGAGAAATAGCGCTTAATGAAAAGCGGCTCTCCCTTGAATCACTTAGCTCAAAATGGTCATTCCTGGGCCACATAAAGAATGCCAAAACCCCAGAACACCTAGCAAGCCTGAATCTTAATGGCATCAATTTGTTAGAGAACAGCATAGGACCAGACGGCCATAACATCATTACCTTGGAGAACAGCTTATCGGGTAGTAATAATTTATTTGAAGCACGTGGGTCACCCAATACATGTTCCACAAAGGCCAAAGCACGTCCCATTGTTAAAACTTTAGTAACACGCATCACACAATCAGGGAAACAAAAGCGGGGCGGGGTGGACAGAACGGTAAATGTTCAAAGATACCTAAAATCTCTAATAAAGTGGGTAACCAATCTGCTCCAAGCATCTCTACATCAGTTAACGTACCTGTCATATCAAAAAGTATTCCTCCCAAAACTACTAACGGCCAATCCCAGCAGTCGAAACAATCTATATTAGCCATACAGGGCGATGGAGGTTTAGTTTAGTTGGACAGGTAGAACAGATCTTAAAGTCCCTTATGCTCCCTCTCATTGAGAGATTGAAGGTAATCAACGAGAATCTGGAGAAATTACAACAGACCACTCTAGATAACACCCACATGTTGGAAACCCTGTCAGCTAGCATGAAATTTGGGGGTCAAGTCATAAACCAAAGCAAATTGGTAGATTCTAATAAACATTCCCCATTAAAATCTACTATAATTCCATCTGTTATGACCAAGGAGAGAGGGACCCCGGCAATCAGAGAGCATAGAGCAGAGGACACCATGATCCAACCGCAGGGAGACGAGGAAAACTTGCGCAAAGAGGGGGTCTACAAGAAACATCAGATAGATTGCACACAATCTGCTACATATGCTAATGGAAACACATATACCAACAAGATACTCTGGAGTGTGGGTAACCTCCCCATCATTGATTTACCCCCACAATCGACCCCCTTGGTGATAGTATTGGGCAATGTTCCACCTCTTCCTGAGGGAGTCAAAGAGGATTTTAACCAGCTTAAAAATAAAGTAACTCACTGGCTATCCAGTAACACCGTAGAGGGTCATCTGGCGGTGCATAATATAATCATGGCTCGGCGAGTATCCTGGCTGGGCAGCTCCAGAAAAAACAGATATGGAGATTGTATAGTGATAAACTTCAACAGCCCGGTACCAGTATAAAGGATATTCAGGGAAGTGGAGATGGGAACATCTCACAAGGGTCAGGGCATAGAGACATTACCCCTTGGGAACTGGACTAATGATAATAAGATAATCAATTCCAGAGGGCAACTGGGGATGAATACATTATCTCTGTGGCCTACCTGAGTTCGAGAGATGGGTGGATATGGATACTCCCCGCTTCCAGTGGGTACAAACAGATACACAGTCCTCTCTGGTCTTAATGACTGTGATTGACTGTGTGGTAACCAAGAAATATCAAATCCTCGCCACAGATTCAGCCACCTGACGTTTTACCCTCCCACAACAGATAGTCCTATGCCAGAGCCTGTACCTGTGTTGGTTAATCTTGATAAACCTGTTTCCTCAGCAGAAGTTGGCCCATGTGCAGGTGATCTTATGGAAAAAACATTGCCTGACCTATCTGGAGAGTCTATTTCTGGTATACAGGAGAATACTCAGGATTTTAACGTACTCTCCTGGAATATCGCGGGGCTGGCAGGAAAGATCTCAGACCCTTTATGGGTGAAATTTGTTAGTTACTACTAAATCATCTGTCTCCAAGAGACGTGGGCTGTTAACTGTGACATCTCGCTGGTGGGGTACAGAGCTTTCTTTATCCCAGCGATATGATCAAACAGTGGACATGCAATGGGAGGACTGGTCATTTTTATATCTTTGGCCCTAAAATGTAGCATTAGGACCTTTCTTTCCGATAACAGAAACATGCAAGCCATCGTCATGGGGAAAAAAGATAGTAGTCTCTGCGTGGTTAACTTCTATAATGCTATTCACAAGGACGAGGGTTGCAGGATCACCGAACTGACTGATTACATAGCACAGTGCTGTGGTCCAACAAGGAAGAACCTGCTCATCGCAGGAGACTTCAATGTGCACCCATGTGGCAACCCTAAGCTACATCCTATAGGGACCTCAGGCTGTTCTAGGATAGCGGGTCTTCCTTTTGAGCATACTACATAGGGAAATGCTCTAAATGATATGTTAAATGAGCATAATTTATCTTCTGCTATGAGCTATGCCCCGCCGCTAAGCAGACAAAGGGAACCAACCTTTAAAGGCAGTGGACAGGGATCTTTTATAGATCACATATTGGTTTCCAGCACAGTTTTGTCCCTGCTCCAGGGCTTTTCTATAACCCCCAGCGCACACAGTGACCATAATCCAGTCTGTGTGAAGATAGGAGGGAACCTTAAGAAGAAAAAGGGTCAAGCAGCAGGTACCAACATGCTTCAACCTATAAACGGAGGGCGGCGGATCAAATGGAACTATGTTGTCCCGTCCCTTTTCCACGATAGATTAGAGATTGTCTGTGCAGAAGAATTCTCATGCTGTCTTCGTGGCGAATCCTCGTTGGAAGGAGTTCTTAAAGCCTTCAAAGGGATCGCAAAGGCGGGAGATATGCTACTTGGAGATCAAGTATAACCAGTGAACCAAAATGGTTCTTTTGGGGGGCGTGGCCAGGTGCCGTCAAAAATGGCCGCCTAGATCCCGAGCTCCGCCGGGACCGCTGCTGTCCCCTGCCAATCTGGCCAAATATCCTAGCTGTGAGGCTTTGCTTCGAAGGCCCACGCTCCCACAGGAACAGTGCTCACTCCGAGCATTGGAACAGAGTCCGGAGACCCACGGGAAGAGCCACTGCGAGATCCCGAACTTTTGACGGCTGACCTGCAGCTCAGGTCTGGAGCCCCGGGGCAGCCAGCTGCTTAACTCTACACCCCGGTCTGGGGCCTACTACGCAACGCGGCCTGTGTGGCGCGAAGACGACAGAGGGCATGGCCACACCCACAACGCTGTAGATCGTGGCCGGGAAGCTGTTGAGGCGATACGGGCCACAAGTATACACGACTGCACCTGCCGCTGAACGACTCTGGAACACAGTAACCACGGCAGCATTTACGTCATGGGACTCACTGTTGCAGCGGGTGCTAACGGTGGTGGTGAGTGAAGATAGCGGACCCACACACGCTGCCTCCTGTTACGGCTACTCTGCGGTGCGCACCGCGGGGACTTTGCAAAGTGACCCCAACTCCTAGAGGTTTCCTATACACTATGGCCGACGCAGGTGGCTACGAACTGGACGACAACGGGAGACCTGCAACGAACCTGCCCTGCCGACTCTCGCGGAACAGCTCGGGCGGAGATATATTCGGACCCAGAGACACCCGTGCCACCATGAGGCCCAAAGAGGGACTTGGGACTCAAACCAACAAATTGGACAACTATGATGTGCCTAGAACGCAGCCACAGTCTGGCGGTACGACGAAGGACGGCAAAGACCAAGCGGAATCCTCCCTGACCTCCATAATGGCGGCAATCCAGACCCTGGGCACCAGCCTTGAATCGAAAATGGATAAGATCACGATTGAGGTCAATCTGCTCCGGGCTGACCTTGGAAAGACCACAGAAAGATCCAAATCCAACGAAGTGGACATCAAGGCACTACAGGAATCTGAAAAGCGACTGGAGGGAAGGGTTAACGAACTCATGCACCAGCACAGGCTGATGGCCTCACGGCTTGAGGACCAGGAAGGCAGGGCCCGGAGGAGCAACATACGTGTGGTAGGTGTATCGGAAGGACTTGAAGGGGACAGTGTGGAGCTCTTCCTTGAAGACCTGATCCTCCGACACTTGAAACCCAAGAGGCTCTCTAAGATCTTCACCATCGAACGAGCACACAGAGCGCCTATTCCAAAACCCAAACCCGGGGCCTCACTAAGGACAATTATCGCAAAAATCCTTAATTATCGAGATCGCAATGCCATCCTACAGGCCGCAAGACAACATGGCGATCTACACTACGAGGGGGCAACGGTTCGCTTCTTCCCAGACTTCACGCTTCAAGTTCAACAGGAGAGGCGCTCATTTCAAGGGGTGAAGGCTGCGCTCCGAGAACGCAGAATTCGCTATATTATGTTTTTCCCAGCAAAACTGAAAATTATCTCTGGGGGCAAATCCCACTTTTTCACTTTGCCAGCAGAAGTCCAGGATTGGCTGGACACATCGGAGCTGGAGGCACAAGCAAGACAAGATGGTGGACAATGGCGGGAAACCGAAGCTGCCTCTCCAGGGTCTACTGTGGGAAGAGCGGAAGAGGACGAGCGAAGTCAGCGATCCTGGCGTTCCAGGTTGATCAGTCCCCGCTGGGACTCGGCCAGGGAAAAGACGGAGAGATAAGGACGCTATGGTTTGAACTGGAGGCCATCGAACAGTAAAGTATAAACTGCGCCTATTGTAAGACTTAATTGCCCGATGGGGCAGAATGCATATAGGTCTGGGGTCTCTTGAACCGAACACACTTCTGCCAATGCACTGTTTACCTGTAGGGTTGACCCTTTTGGGTACTTTGGGCGGGGCGGCCGGGACGGGACTGGCCCACGTTATTCCCTACTAGGGTTTCCTCGAAGGGGGGGTCTCCCCGGGGCACGGTTGGGCGACAGGCGCTCTGCTAATTGGGGTGGTGGGTAGTTTGGAACCCACGGAGCAGGGAGCAGGAAGCGGGTATTGTTTTTGCAGGGGACGGGAGGGTTGGGACGAATAGTTGTGGGGGGGAGCCGTGAGCACTGCGTTCAACATGACCGCCTGTATTGAACACAAAGGCTGGGGGGGAACCAGGGAGGGTCGGGGAGTTTGGGGTTTGTTATGGTCGTACAGAGTATATGTTCACGGAGTCTATGATAGTTCCGAGGTGCTGAGTCAAGAAACCTTGCAAAGTAATGGATATGGCTAAGAGATGGGAAAAAAGTCTGAAAATCATGAGCTGGAATGTTAATGTGTTGGGGGACAGACTTAAACGCACCATAGTCTTACAGTTTATTAAAAGGTACCAGCCGGACGTAGTAATGCTACAAGAAACGCATCTCATGGGTAATACATGCCAGGCCTTCAACAGATGGGGCTACACTCTCACAGCACACTCCGGCTTCACCTCAGGTTCAAGGGGGCTGGGAATCCTTTTACGCCGCTCACTGCCCTTCCATATAGACCACACTGAATCCGACCCGCAGGGCCGCTTCGCTGCAGTCTCTGGATGATGGGAGGGATACACATTGAACCTGCTTTCAGCCTATGTCCCGCCTGGTCTCCAAACTCGAGCTTACACAGACCTCGGCAAATTGCTACTCTCTCTCCCCGACGGTCAGTTGGTTTTGGGCGGGGACTTTAATTCAGTAGTGTCAGGAACCCTGGACAGACGACCCCCCAGAGACCTGCCCCAAGGGCAGAAGTGGCTAGCTGACTTCCTTGAGGCCTTCGGACTCACTGACGTTTGGTGCCTTCTTCATCCCACAGATAGCCAATACACCTTCTTCTCTGGGCCACATCATTCCTTCTCACGCCTCGACTACATCCTCACCTTACTGCAGCACGGCACTACAGTGCAAGATGCAACACTCTTAACTCATGGCATATCGGACCACTCACCGGTCTCTACCCACATCACATTCGGAATCAGGCGAGAGGGCTGCATAGCGCCAATAAACCCCTGGCATTTAAAAAACGAAGACACGCGGAAAAAATTTGCCACCTCAATTACCCAGTACTTTGAACACAATGTGGGATCTGTGAACTCCCCTTTTACTGTATGGGAGGCGTTTAAAACTGTGGTATGGGGGGAAGCGCTGTCCGCCATCTCAGGCAAACGGAAAGAAAAGCGCTGTCATGTCACGGCAGTTGAGGTAGATCTTGCAGAACTTGAGAAGGAGGCACTCGAAAAAGGGGCTAATACAATACGACATAAGTTGCAGATCAAGTTGGCAGAGTACAAGGCACTAGTTTCTCAAGAGGCCCAGACGGTGGCTAGGCATAAGATGGGTAGGCTGTATGATCAGGGCGACAAAGCCGGAAAACTCATAGCCTGGCTCGATAAAAAGCAACAGGCCAGAAAGGTAGTGCCGGAAATACACACGGTATCCGGGACGGTACTCACAGAGCCCCGGGACATAGTGGAGGAATTTGCTAAACACTATAAACAGGTGTACACTCGGGTGTCTGACCGTCCAGAGGAGGACTCTATAGCCCTCCTTGCAGACATACGAATGCCATGTCTATCGGACGATGATAGGGAAGCCATTGATAGCCCTCTCACAGAGGCCGAAATACAGCGCGCAATAGTGGAACTCCGTCCAGGGAAAGCGCTGGGTCCCAATGGCCTCCCCATAGAATTGTAAAAGCTTAAACCTGATACTATTAGTAAACACCTCAAATCCATGTTCAAAAAGAGCTGGAAGACGGGAATACTGCCGCGTGACCAACGCATAGCTACTATAGTGGTGATCCCAAAAGAAGGGAAACCCAAAGAGTCCTGCGCCTCCTATAGGCCAACTTCCCTCCTCAACGCGGAGCCCAAAATACTGGCAAAAACACTCGCTAATAGGCTTAAGTTGGTACTGACTACATTGGTCCATCCTGACCAGTCAGGTTTTTTGCCACACCGCAACACAGCCCTCAATATTCGACACCTCAACGGGGTGATCGGGCAACGCCATAGATTGCGGGAGGACACGGTTGTGGACTCCCTGGACGCCACCATGGCGTTTGACACCCTTGAATGGCCCCACATGTTCGCTGTCCTACGCAAATTGGGCTTCGGACCTCAATTTATAACCTGGATCCGTCTTCTTTATTCCGAACCGCTGGCACAGGTACTGGTAAACAACAAGGTATCGGAGGTCTTCACTTTAGAGAGAGGGACTAGACAGGGCTGCCCCCTTTCTCCCCTCCTATTCGCCCTTTCCATGGAACCCCTAGCAGCCTGGATCAGACAAGACGTCTACCTGAAAGGCATAGCGTGGGCGGAGGATAGGAAGACAAAATATCCCTCTACGCAGACGATATTCTTCTGTACCTCTCCAAGCCAAGAAGGTCGATACTTGCTGCACTTGACATCTTCGCAAGCTTTGGTCGTAATTCCGGCCTCCGAGTCAACTGGAGCAAATCGTATCTTTACGTCCTACGTGGGGACCCCCCCAGGCTCCCCGACACATGTCCCATCACAGTAGCGGAGGACGGGTTCCATTACCTGGGAGTATTCATCTCCACAGATAAGACCTTGTCCTACGAGCGTAATCTTCAACCACCTCTAAGCCGACTTCAGAGCGAGGCCAAGTCCTGGCAGAAACTGCCATTGTCGTTACTGGGCCGAGCGGCCTTATTTAAAATGATGGCGCTGCCACGGTTCCTCTACGCTCTCCAAAACTACCCTGACCTGGTGCCTAATGCTTACCTTACAGCAATTGAGGCGGCTCAACGTGACCTCCTGTGGGCAGGCACACCACGCATTGCATTGTAAAAACTCACACTGGGGTGGTATGACGGTGGCATAGCCCTCCCTGACATCCGTAAATACTACTGGGCAGCCCATCTCGCAGCAATAAATCAAGGGACATATGGGGATGGTAATGATCCGGCCTATGGGATGGACAGATGGCTACTCCCTGGGGGGAACTATGAGGCTGCACTTTACTCTAAGACGGGCAAACATCAACTCACTGGGCCTACACAACACTCTGTACAGATATGGCCCATAGCCCAGAAGAAACTCGGATGGCCCGGGGTCCTCACCATGGCAACACCACTCTGGGCCTCTGAAAAATTAGGCAACCTGGGTCGCACAAAAGGGTTCCGGAACTGGGACCTGATTGGGATCTCCCAAATAAAAGACATCTGGGGTCCTAAAGGTATTCACACATTCGCTCACCTGCAGGCAACGTATGAACTAGCACACACAGAATACTTCAGATATATGCAGGTGCGGCACTCCCTTCAGGCAAATATTCCACCTAACACTAAAGTGCCACAAATCTCCCCTCTTGAAGACAGACTACTGGATGGCCATATGCCAGAACACGCCATATCTCTCACATACAAAAAACTAATCAATAACCCCGACCTGCTCCTTCCCCTGAAAGAGAAATGGATTGCAGATGGGTTGGAAATTGACGAGGAAGAATGGCTGTATGCTCTTGCCTCACCGCGTGAGGTGGCGATATCAGCCCGAATGCGCCTAATTCAACTGAAAATACTACATAGAATATATATTTCTTGTACGAGGCTGCAAATGATGAGGAGGGGGGGACGGGCTCTGTAGAAGGGGATGTGGTGCAACAGGTACCTTTTTTCATATACTGTGGGATTGCCCGAAAGTACAAAAGTACTGGAGGAGGGTGGTGCAATGCATGCAGGAGGTGTGGGAGGTGGAGATTCACCTAGAGGCCAAGAGACGTCTTCTCAACATCTGGGAAGCCACGGACCTATAGCCGAAAGGGAAACTTTGGGTAACGCTTGGGCAAATGGTGGCAAAAAGAAACATTGCTAGATTGTGGGGTGACCCTAATCCACCGAAGCTGAGAGACTGGCAATGTGACATGGACTGGTGTATGCTGCAGGAAAAGACAGTATATGTAACGAGAGGATGTCCTCGTAAGTGGGTGGAAATGTGGTCCAGTTGGAACGATTACAGGGGTAACATCTGCGAGCCTCCTCATACCACGCAGACTAGCTCGTTGGATATATAATGATTTTCCATAACTAAATGACTCTCAGCACATGAACACGATTAGATATCATTTTCACACCGGAACTGCACTGTACTCGATTGTGCTGTAACTTGACGACCAAGTTAAAGTGGGAATTGTTCTTTGTTTGTTTTATTTTAAAAAAAATTAAAAACTGTGGACCTTATCCTATGCTATAAAATATAAAATTAGACCTTCATCATCCTGCCATATACTTCACGATCTCATGCACATGCACTTTAAAACGCTGACGTACTCCCGAGTTGACGGCACAGGGGCTGTGTATTTCGTGCAACAATATTAACACTGCTTCAATTGTTTGGCCGGCCCATCGGGTTGTAGGCGGGAGAATTTTGTACGATGTGAACTACTTGAATAAAGGTCTTCAAAAAAAAAAAATGGTTCTGTCATCAATGCTCCAAAGCTGCTAGATGTCTTAAGGCGGCCCTGAAAGTAATTCCCAGGGATAGATCCCTGATCAGGTCACTGAGGATAACATACAAAAATGTTCAGGCTAACAGGAAAGCTGAGCTGAAAGATGCATTATGGAGGGAGCTTCTAGACCCCCTGACTTTATCGAGTAGCTCCAGATTCTGGTCCACAATCAATCGATCACTGTTCATAGCGGTGGGGGCCAAAGAAGTGGGCTCCAACATTACAGATGAATGGGTCTCCCACTTCGTCAATATTTTTAAAAACACATCTACCAAGCTAGTCTTGCCTGAGAAGACGTCAGGCATTGATGTAGTGGTGCTTACAGTAAAAGAAATGGTGGAGGGCATCAATAATCTTACAAACAAGAAGGCCCCAGGCCCGGATGGTATTCCTCCAGACTTTTTTAAATCTAACCCCTTTTTTTGGGCTCCGATCTTGGCCGCAGTGGGAAATGCTGCCGCAAAAAAGGTTTCAACTATTGTCCCAGTATTTAAAAAGGGAGACCGCAACTGCACCATAAACTATTGGCCCATCTCCCTGATCGACTCTGTTGTAAAAGTTGTTGGGGGAGTTATATTAAAGAGATTGACCACCTGGGCGGAGAACAAGATCATTTCCGACATTCAGTTTGGATTCCGCCCAGGTCACTCGACCATGGCCCAATGCCTAAATCTCTACCTGATCCTGGGGAAGTACACCATTGCTCGCACAGGGGTAATCTACATGGCCTTCATGGATCTTTCTTCCGCCTTTGACTGTGTAAAGACACAAAGGCACACATCAGAAACACTGCAGACCTTAAAGTATCTAGTAACTTCAGCACAAGTCGGAGGGTCAGACAGGGGTGTATTCTGGCCCCCTTCCTGTTTAATCTCTACGTAAACGACCTGGAAGAATCACTACTAGAAACAGGGGATGATTACCCTCATGTGGGAAGACGGGGATTGCCTGTCTTGCTATATGCAGAAGACGCCGTCCTTCTGGCCCGCACCCCCAAAGGGCAACAAACCCTACTTGATGCCTTCCACGGGTTTATGGCAAGAAGAGATTTATCCATCAACAATTCAAAATTATACGTGATGCAGGTAGTGCAGTGCGTTAAAAGACAGTATCCCTTTAAGGTCAACGGAGCTAGGGTGCCTACATGTACATCCTTTTCATATCTGGGAGTTCTTTTAGATCATCGGTTAAATTGGGCCACACTTTTAAACAAGAAAAGGGGAGAGGTCACTAGGGCCAATGCAGCGCTCTTCGGTTTTGCCTCCAAAATAGAAAATCGACCTGTGGCGGCCATATTAAAGATCTATCAAGCAAAAAGCATATCGATAGCCAGCTACAGGAGCGATTTATGGGGATACTGTGGCCTTGAGGGTCTCCAGGTGATTGAAAATAGTTTTTTAAAGCAGCTACTGAGTCTCCCAAAGGGGACCTCAAATCTGTCCGTGCACGAAGAAACCGGCATGCCCTTCATTAGTGATACGTTGTCATTGCGCCCCCTCACCTTTTGGCTCCAATGTTGGCTTAACAAACATCTTGGCCTTACACATAGCCTCCTAAGAGAGACTTTGGGATTAGACTGCATGACCAAAATCCCCTGGATAAAATACCTAAAATCCAGCTTTAGCAAGGAGGGTCGCTTGGACTTGTTTTTAAAACAAGAAGATATCACCAGAAAGGATGTGGCGCTCATCAAACACTCCTTCATCCTACATAAGATAGCGGAAAGGGAGGAGAAAGGGCTGATGAAGCCCAGTGTGCGCTTACACCTGATGCTTAAAACATCACTCGAAGCGGAACCATATTTACTCTGGCCGCTACCATCATATGAGCGATTTTTACTAACCAGGTTTAGGCTTAATCTTTTTCATCTTTTATTAACAGTACCAAGGGGTAGTCATAAAGGGACAGTGTTAGCACCCTGTGGCTGAGACGACTTGTCTCCATAGGATTTGCTGCACTTCATGTTTTTTTGTAAATATTATGAATTCCCAAGGGCTTTTTATCTAAAATCCATATTAAAAAGGTTACATTTTGGGCAAGCTCGACCCGCTTTATATTACTTGCAATTGCTAAACCCTGATAGTATACCACTTGTGGCCGGTTTCTTGAAATGTTCAATGAAGTACAGAAAAAGTTTGGATTTTAAAGTGTTTTAACTTTTCTCTTTTTCTTGGTATCTTTTTCAGCTGCCCTTCAAACTGTAGAAGTATAAACCACCTCATTGTTTTTACTTGGGTAACATGTAATGTGTATTTTAACCTTACGTTAGAACTGTATTTTGTATAATGAACTTTTATGGTCTTACACAAGTAAACCGAATAAAGTAATTTGAATTTGAATTTGAATTTACTGATGGTGAGAGAAGGAGTATAAAGGTGAATGAAGGACCGTAAGGAGAGTGAGAGAAGGGGAGTAAGATGAGTAAAGGAAGGGGAGTAAGGGAGAGAGTGAAGATAGGGAAAGAGGGAAAGAGAAGTAAGAGACTGATGAAAAAGTATTTTTTGTTTATCATACTTACCTTATAAGTAATGACAAGTTAATAATTTTTTTTTTTATAAATATAGTATCTGTGGAAGAAAAGAAAAAAATTGTGTTATAATATATATTTCACAATACAAAATAATTTGTGCAATATGTTTTGTATCTTATTTTGCTGTTCTCAGAATATATTGAATTTCACTGAAAACAGTGAGTTCAATAGTACTCATCATATAACAGTGGGCAAAAAAAAGGCAATCAATAAGATTGTCTTTAAAAAACCCATTCAACATTTTCATTGATAATGTAAAAATTAGAAAAAACATATCTTTAATGTTTTTTCAAACAGCAATTTCTTACGTAAATATAGGACATGTCCAATAATCACAAAGTAACAAAACATTATTACTTCTTTTTTATACACTCTAAATAAAGTTATGTACAAACATATGCTAACAATATTTACCCCAAATAGTCATTTTTTGTTTCAGATACTTTTCCGCATGGCCAAATAGTATGTGTTAAATCCTCAGTTTAGAAGTTACTTAATAGTACTCTTAAGCTTCCTTTTCCCAACCTTCTGAATCAAAAGCACCAACATCTTTTGTACCATCTAACAATGGTTATACCTCCACCTAATGCTATTTATAAAGTACATAGAACCTTAAACAACTAGCATGCTATCAGAATCTTAACTTCATCTGGTATGCCGATGACACTCTGCTCATCCTTTATCTTAGCAAGGAGCTGTATACCATTAAAAGAAACATCTAAAAGGGAATAAAAAATGTCACCAACATCCACAACAACTACAACAAATCTATAAACCTCTGCCTCACTGATGATCAACATTTCCTGTGATAGCCACATCACCCACTATCTGATACACTTACACTACCTCTATGTCAACTACAAGAATTTTTTTAACTTGATCACTCTCACTTCCAAAGTATTTTTCAACACCAGACTACCCTTTCTCAATAGCAGTAATTTCCCCAGGTCAATTATTTTCCCTAACATTTTGGTTGTAAAAACACTAGGTAATAATTTGGTAAGTCATAAGGCAAACATTGTTTAAAAATCAATTGGGTATCATTACAATGAGTCCAGTCTTTTGTACATTTGAAATAAGCTGTGTAATGTCCTGATGTTGTAGAAGGACCATCATGGAAAATAATTGTTACAGTTACAAAAGTTCTTCCTGATATTGATAGTTGAGAAGCCACAATTTTTTTTATTAAAGTTGTCAGTTTTCTTCCATCAGATCTGCATCGTTGCAGCATTAAAATGACATACTGTCCATATCTTTGTATAAATAATGTTGATATCATTCGTGAGTTACATTGGGTACAGACCATGTTTTGATTTGCTTCTCTAACTAGATTATTAAAAGACACTGATTTGCAGTCTGGTAAAGTGAAATATATAAATCTTTCAGTGTCTATATTAGTACTACTTGAAAACGAACAATTGTCACAGTCATGTTGCCATTTATAATAAAGGGCAAAAAGATTTTCAATATCTATACCTTCATCTTGCAATATAACAAGCATATACATTAGAAATTCCTGACAATCTTGCTGAATATTCTGAGAAAATTGATTTAAACCAGAACATATGTCTAAAACATTTCGAATATCAGAAACACTTTCTATTTTAGTTTTAACACTACTACATTTCTCAAACACAGAATTCAACAAACAACAAAATCTTTTGTCCTGATTTTCAACAATTTGTTGTAGTAAAGTTTCAAGAAAAAAACATGAACCACTACATTAGCATAGCAGTTGACACCAGAACTGTTTTCAAACTGAAAACCAACAATCTCTTCAATGGTATCCTTTTTCTTTTTGCTTACTATTACTGGTTCATCTAGTTTTTTTCTTTTCTTTACAACCTCGCTACAATTTTTCTCATATCCTCTTTTTCTACCTACCACATGCTTTTCAAATAAAGGATAATGAGGTAAATTGGGAGCATGTTCTCTTCTTAACCGATTATACTCTTTTACTCATCAAAATCAATCAGGTATAATCCAGATAAAGTTCTGACTCAAGATAAAGCAACATATGCCATACTCTCTTTAAAATCAGTACTTCCAATATTCACCAAAGCACAATCTACACTTAAACCTTGAGATTTATGAATAGTCACTGCATATGCTAAACAAACAGGAAACTGTTTTCGGCGGACATATAAATCTTTTACAAGCAAAAATCGAGCTGAACAACGACTCAATTGTTGTACTTCTTCAATTTCATCAAATTTGATTTTCAAAAATTCAATATCATCTCTATTTGGGTAATTAACAAAATCAACAACATTACCCATTGCTCCATTTACTAAACCTCTTTCCACATGTAAATTACGTCGTAAAATTATCTGACAATTTATACATGCATATATATTCTTTTCTAAACCAGCAGTTTTAGACATTAATTTCTTTAAAGAATCCAATTTTGACTTCAACATTTCTGACAAAATAATAGTAGCTCCTTCATGTTCTATTCTATCAATAGCTTCTAGTTTTATTAGTTCTTGATTTTCTAACTTTAACATTTTTTCATTGAATATTAAACATTCTTGCAGAGTTGGCATCAAGCATATCACTGATTTCTTTTCAGCAATTTTTCTATATATATTCTCTGGAATAATATTTTCGTTTGGAAACAAATTTGAAAATAATCGTGCCTGGAAAGCTTCTTTGCCATGTTCACTCACTTTTCCAATTCTTATATCTTCAAGAATACTTTTATAATCAGCAACCTTTGCCTGTCGCATATTTGTAATGAGTTCAGTATATTCGAAATATGACCAAATATTAACATTTCCAATGCTTCCCAGGCACTTTCTGGTGTCTTCATGTGTAACTGTTTTAAATACTGGCTGTACTTTCACAGGAGTTAGTTGTAGTAGATCTCTAAATACTATGACGTGTTTGCCTCCAAATAACACATCATACTCTGTTTTAAAGATTTGTTGCATTCTTAAATGCACAAAGGTAAGCATTACATTTGGTACCATGCTTACCTTATCAATAATGAGAAGTTTCATTTTTTTCAAGACTCTAGAAACTTCACAACAAGTTTCTCCAGATGGCTTGTGGTATTCTAATTTAGTTTCATGTTCTACTGGCAGCATTAAAAACGTTGTAAAGTAATCCCTTTAATGTTATGTGCTGCCAACACAGTTGGAGAAGTAACAACATAAGAGAGTGACAACTCTGTTCTTTTCTGTATATAAGTTGCAATTCCTTTAATTAGAAAACTTTTTCCAGTTCCTGCTTCTCCACTCACGTACAATTGGACAGGTTTAAATGACGTACATGAACACTCTTTTTTCTCATGATATAAACCATGTTCAATCTGTTCTGTAACTTGATCATATATTTGTTTTTGCTCAACATTTAGTTGTTTCTCCAATTCTTCTAAGTTTATTACATCGTCTTGAGCTTGTTGCATTGTTCTTTCCACCTCATCCATGGCAGTTGAAGCTTCATTTTGGATAATTGATTCTCCTAGTGGATTCTGACTCAACGAAGCAGAACTTTGACTGTCTTGAGAACTGTCTCTAGCAATCTCTGCTGCAATTGTAGCTTCTTGCTGTATTTCGTCATTCAACATTGTCAGATAATTAGTAAAAACAGGACATTCTATAGTAATTTTAGTTGCGTTGAATGAATCTTCATAACTGTCAAAATCTCCAAGTAGTTCCAATTCTGTACGCCATGGCTTAAAGAGTTGCAAAGGAGCTAAATAGTAAAATTCCCTTTTGTCAGGAGTTTTGCAACACAGTTTTCGGTGATTAATCAAATGTCCTTTTCTTTGTTTCACTAAACATCCTTCAGATCCAATCACAGCATATACTCCTTTATTGATATCTTCTGTAATATTCCTCTTAAAAGTATAGATTTGCAGTACTTCATAGAGACAAACGTTCTCAAGATGATAACTTCTATTTGGATAGTATGTATCCAACATATTTGTCTTCAAAATATCTGTACTGTCTGGTTCTCTCTCTGCTAAATACTCAATTTCTTGTCCAGATTTCAAAACTCGGTTTCGTGTTCTTGCAAGACCTAAACTCATCCAAATGATTGTTCTAGATTTGGAGTATAGACTTGCAGATGATAAGCAATCTGAACATTCATATGCTTTGATTTCTCGATGAGACAACATCTTCAAACTGTAGCTGTACAATTTCTTACTTAGGCTCTTTTCATGCGAAATTTCTTCCCACATTTCCTTTAGTTCAGTTTTTTCAGATTTAGTAATGTAAGACGTTACATATCGAGCCACAGCAATGGAGTTGTTTGCAACATATTGAATATCCATGTTAGCATTCCACATGGATAAAATGACTGGTTTATAGTCATTTATGTATTTTGACTCTTCATTTCTTCTTCAGTTGTAGGTATTTTTTGGTGTTTTTCTTGTGACATTATGTCGCAAAGCTGACATAAAATTGTTCACTCTTCCTTTTGATATTACTGGACGTGGAAATCCAAATCGACATTTTGTGTGGAACTTATCCTTAGATTTGTACTTTCGACGTCAGTATTTCCACAACGATGGGTTTGAAACCGTAAGACTTGATGTCTTAAATTCTTTTGTTCTGTACTTTTTGGTACAGCACATGTAGAATATTGTTCAATAAAACTCATCACTGTGTCATCTGAATCTGTTCCAAATTTGGGGGCATCTTTCATCCATAGCAGCATATGTATGTGAGGAGCACCTCTTGCTTGATACTCCTTTCTCCAAAAGAAATCCAGAACCTCTCCAAGAGGAGGATTTTTTATTTTTGTGATAAAAGACACCATAGCTTCAAATCTATGATTGAAATACCTACATACATTAACTGGATCCAAAGAGCACAGTTCTCCAGGTGTCTTGTATTCTATATTTTCTATGTTTGCATTTGCCTGTCGAAGAAATTGAAGTAAATATTCCCAAGCATACTCTGCACAGCTTAGAGTAAGGAACCTTGTAGGAGTTCCTAAGTTTCTTAGCATACATTTCAATTCCCCATGACGATGGTACCAATACTCATTAGTACCACGCTGACATGCCATTAGACTATTTAGCTGAGATTCCAAAACAGTATCTTTCTGTTGGACTTTATCCATAAAGTCCTTTGCCGAAACATTTAGCTGATCTACTCCACTTTTTAGTATATGGTTCACTGCATAAGAATGTCCAGACAAGTCACTCTCAAACAGAAGATGAAACAAAGATGGAATACATTGGCGAAACCTTGGATCTTCTGCATATAATCTTGATGCCCAGTATTCAGATGCAGGACTCTGCACAGGTCGTTCATCATATCGTCCACCTTTGCCTGTTGGAAATAACTGAGGGAGACAACAAGCTTCCAAGCTTTCTTCCCATACACTAATGTGACTTCCTTTTGCTTCGTTCATTTGAAATAACTCAACTCTTTATAGTGAAGTGGATGCACACTATAATGTTCATAAATTTCTTCAGTTCTGGACACATCCACTTTTTCAATTTGTCCAGTTGACAAATCACTGTCCTCTTCAACAGTTGTTTCCTCTTCTCTTACATATACATTTTTATAGTATTGATTATTTTTTACCAAATACAACGTTTCCTTTTTCACTTTCCTAACATCCACTAATTCTTGCCAGATTTTCTTACTCTTCGTAGGAACGCCATTAACTAGAATAACAAGAGGTTCCTCTTCCACAATTTCTACACCAATTGTTTCAATAGTTTTCTTTAAATATAGAGGCAAATATACAACTCTTCCCTTTAATCCTCTCTGTAAATCTGAAGGAGGCAATATCCCTGTCTTAGGCTCCATGCGAACAATAGCCTGAAATGGATGCACACATTGAATAAGAATAGACTCATAAGTATTTAAATCCATCAGTTCAGAAGGAATATTTACCAACTCAAGATTATTATGTACAGCTCTCACAAGCATTGTGTTTTCATTTAATTTATTACAACAATATTTACAAATACGTTGATCAGAACCCAAATCAAAACAATTCTCTACCAACAAATAAGTTGCAAATTCCTTCCACTGAATATTATTCTCTTTCTCACTTTTTAAATATAGATCAGCTAACCTGGTCTGATTTTCATAATGAATTTGTCTACAACAAATACAAGAAAAGTTTGACCTTTCACCCGAAATGACCTTAAACCTTGTTATTTCATGCTCAAAATTTTATGTACTAAAATTCTGTACATTTTCTTCCACATTTCCTTCTATTAATGTATCTGTTTCTGCACTGTCTTCTTCAGGACCAAAGTAACTAACCTCAATTTCTTCACAAATGTTGATTACATCTAAGACAGATCCATGCAAAAGAGCACTGTTTAAGTGTTTTAGCTTAAGTGCTGGACTTTTTGCATGATACAACCTTCTCACACATTTCCTCACTTCAATATGATGCACTGCTAACATCCTGAAATGGTGAAAAACACTCTGACATACTTTTTTAGAAAGACAAGCCAGAGAATGACCTTGCAAACCCGTTTTTTCTCTCACTCTGCAAGGGTGTAATTCTTGCAATATCTTAATCTTTTGTTTAACACTTTTCTTAGTATACTTACGTAAGAAGTTGCGAAAAAAATCAATTGAATCCTGTCATACACTACTAATACTACTACAATTCCAAGTTTACACTGGAGACTTAGGATGTTTCCATAAAATTCATCAGCTAACAACTCTTCTGCATTTCTAGGGACAATTTTCTCTTTTTCAATCGGACAACCATTCTTAACCTCATAAGCTCGACCACTGGTGTCAACTGCATGCAACAAATCATTACTTTGAAGGTAACTCTCTTCATTAAAAAACGGCTCACAACTTGAACTATGTTTCCATTCTCCAGAAAAAACATTACAAAAATTAGTTCTAATAATTAGTCGTTTCCACTTACTTTTGGACTTCATAACATTGATTGGCTTATCTAGTGTCTGAATCCTATTGATTACTAAAATGAATAACTTTTTTTTTTTATTCAAAAGCCTTCTCAACAATTGTTTCAATATATTTCTTTTTCTTATAAAAACCTGTTTTTATTTTGCAATTCTTTATATTTTTTAATAAATTTAAAACAACTCTGTTATAAAACATTTGCTTCCGAATTTCAATAAACTGATTTTTTCGTCTATTACTATACACAATATCTTTACCACATAGTTTTCCATAATTTTTCTTTTTTGTCTGGTTTTTCTTTGTAGTAACAGATATATATATTTTTCCTGATTCTCCACACTTTCTTTAGTTTGTGTTATTTTCCTTATAAAATTCTTTGTTGTCTTGCCAGGAGCTTTCTTCTTTTTTTCCACACATTGTTGTTTAGATAAATCTTGTACTTGTTTTTTCTTGGAAAAGTAAACCTGTTTATATCTTTTTCTTTCCTCACTCTTCAAAGGCATAATGTTTTTTCTTTCTGTAGATAATTAAAATCTGTTTAGAAGAAAAGAAACATGTTAAAAATTGTTTTACAATTATAGACCACTATTAGCATACTACATAGCAATTAGAAGCACTACATGTTGTAAAGTGTGGTTCACTCCATAAGTAAGTATAAGGCACAGCAGCAGTGTACGGGCAGTGTAGGATATCATGCAGGGAGTGCCGTTTCAGGGTTTAGGGCAGAGCAGTGGTGTTGAAAGAGTTTAGCAGGTTTTGCTAGGGGTGGTGTTTCAGGGTTTTGGTCAGTTCAGTGGTGTTCATGCGTTGTAGGAGATCAAGGTGGGACTGATATTTCTGAGTTTAGAGCAATGCAGTTGTGTTTGGGAAGTGTATGGTATCATGCAAGGGCTAGGACTCTAAAGCACTGCATGTCCTAAAGCCTAACTCACTTCATGAGTACATGTATTCACATATTTTTAAACACATCAACTAAGCAAATTATTCTGCCACATTTTTCAGAAATGAATACTGACTCACACTGTGCTCTTAGACACATGACAGTATCCCTTGCAATTCAGTAAAATGATTAATACAGTGAAAGGGGGCCTTGCTGGGAGTGCTGTTTCAGGGTTTGGAGCAGTGCAGTAGTATTCACCCAGTGTAGGGGGTATAGCAGGGGGTGTTCTTTCAGAGTTTAAGGCACAGCAGCAGTGTTCGGGCAGTGTAGGAAATCATGCAGGAAGTGCTGTTTCAGGGTTTAGGGCAGTGCAGTGGTGTTTCAACATTATAGGGGCATTCGCTAAGGATGGTGTTTCTGGGGTTAGAACAGTGCAGTAGTGTTGAAAGAGTTTAGCAGGTTTTGCTAGGGATTGTGTTTCAGGGTTTAGGACAGTGCAGATGTGTTCAGGCAGTGTAGGGGGTCAAGGTGGGACTGATATTTCTCAGTTTAGAGCAATGCAGTTGTGTTTTGGCAGTGTATTGTATCATGCAAGGGCTAGGACTGTAAAGCACTGCATGTCCTAAAGCCTAACTCACTTCATGAGTACATGTATTCCCATATTTTTAAACACATCAACTAAGCAAATTATTCTGCCACATTTTTCTGAAATGAATACTGACTCACACTGTGATCTTAGACACATGACAGTATCCCTTGTAATTCAGTAAAATGATTACTACAGTGAAAGAGTGTCTTGATGGCTGGGAGTGCTGTTTCGGGGTTTAGAGCAGTGCAGTAGTGTTAAAAGAGTTTAGCAGGTTTTGCTAGGGATGGTGTTTCAGGCTTTAGGTCAGTGCAGTGGTGTTCAGGCAGTATAGGATATCAAGGTGGGACTGATATTTCTGAGTTTAGAGCAATGCAGTTGTGTTTGGGCAGTGTATGGTATCATGCAAGTGCTAGGACTATAAAGCGCTGCGTGTCCTAAAGCCTGACTCACTTCATGAGTACATGTATTCCCATATTTTTAAACACATCAACTAAGCAAATTATTCTGCCACATGCTACTGAAATATTTTTTATGGCATATGTGCAGCACACCCAAAATGTTTACTAGACTGCAAGGAGACTATCTGAGAATTCTAACCCTGATATACAAGTGTGTAAGTGGTTAGACCACTTCATGTACACACTCTACATTTTTAACAACAGCACTGTACTGCAAAAAAATATCTCCTCAAACACATTAACATACCAAATGCTCCTAACACAATGTTTTTCCCAAAGCAGACAAATTCAGAATCAGACTCTATACAAATAAACTCCTGCTTCCACGTTAGAACACGTTTTTCTTATTAACTTAAAGTGCACAACATAGATCCTGTTACAGATTAACAACTCACTTTTAAAAATGCTTTTGTAAAATTAGAACAGAGTCAATCACACACCAGATTTTCTTAAGCAGAATATCTGAATTGTGCACCTGTCACTGCAACCATAGAATGGCATTGCTTCCCTCTCATGTTCCACACATATTCATGTAGATAACCAATGAAATTTCTTCCCACACAAATTCAAAACCAAACTAACATTTTAATTGGTTATACATTTCTACACTTTCAAACTCACATAATGTTCAACCTTCCCCCACTGCTCTCTCTTCCTGTTACCGTGGTAACACTCCATGGAACACCAAACGGAACACACAGGTGAAAAGTTCATCACAAAAATGTTGCAAACCAAACCAGCAAGGGTGTTTGACTTCTCAATATTCAAGCTTATCCTGTGCAATGTTCATTTCAATGACTTTTTCTCAACCATTAGCATTTCTCCTTTTAAAAAAACAGTACAATGCACCCTAGTTTTCAATGTTGAATTTTCAGAAACCGCTAATCATTTCTTTTTTTTCAAGTGCACTGAATCTCATCTACATTTGTTTCTAAAACCCTACTTTTCAAACTGCCATTTCATTTCCAGAGCCCATCTGAGTACAACCAGATCTCCCTTCAAAATGCTCAGAGTGTGGATTGTAGGACACAGCTATATTTTCTGGACTGAAAGATATTCAGCAAATAGATGCTTTCTCAAACTTGATTTACCAAATGTGGATATTATGTGGATCGGCCAGAGAGGATTGAGATGTCACCAATTGATGCCATTGGTAAAATCCTTTTTGCGTCTCCCACACCCTGACCTCATAATTGTGCACTGTGGTGGCAATGGCCTAGGCACTTTGACTGGGGTAGGTCTGGAAATGCTTTTAAAGAACACCTTTGGGCAATCGATGTCACGTTTTCCACAAACTGCCATTGTATATTCTAATATATGCCAAAGGAAAAAATGGAACCGGTCCAACCAATATTGTCCACAGATTGACAAAGCAAGGAAACATGTGAATAAGTCTGTTTCTGCTTTCCTCAGAGACTATGGTATGGGTTGTATATACCACAACAACTTGCGTTACAACATGCAAGGCATTTATAGAGGAGACAGTGTACATTTCACAGATGAGGGGAACAGAGTCTTCCTTTTGAACTTTAGACTCTGCATCTGTACTTACTTGTAGGTACAAAAAACACTCAATGAACACAACTGCTCTTTTTAGAGCCAACCAACATCTAATCACTCAAACTTGTCATTTAACTGAATTTTTTTGCCGATGTATTTGCACAGTGCACGTACGGGTGCGTGCATTGTGCGCGCACATCGCGATTTAAAACAAAATTTATATATATATTTTTTTTGCCCTTTTGGGTCCTTCAGGGACTCCCTGAGAAGGCCTATGGGGTCAGGGAGTCTCTACCCTGCCTTCTTTTCACGTTCTCCACTTTTTTTTTTGAATCTCTTCTGCCTCGGAGTGACAAAATGGCGGCCAACACTTCCTGGTTTCCACCGATTGGAATGTTGACAGACGTCTAACAGCAAATCAGAATTCCGCTCACGCACACCCGATACGCGCACGGTAAGCGCATGGGTGCGCGCTTCTAGATATATATATTTTTTTTCTTTTCATTTTCTCAAGAACTACTGGAGGGATATACACCATTTAAGAAAAGCGTGATCTGCGAATCAGACTCTACCATTTTGCCAAATTTCTTGCAATTCGTTCAGCAGTTCTGGCTGTAGCCGTGTCTAATCATCCTATGGAAAATAACATGGGGAAAACACATTTTGGGACCCAATCTTCTTTGAGAAATTCACGAAGATTCATCAACCGGCGCCAAAGTTATTCCCAATAGAATGTTGCGAATTTCCTATGGAAACGAGGTCCTAACTATAACTTCCTACTGGCGACCGCCAGTAGGTAATATATATATACATATATATATATAAACCACCGTGCGTTCACGGTCCGTGACTACACGGAGAAACCTGGATGATGTACTGGAGTCTCGGATACTGTGGAACTTGGTTTGTGTGGTTAAGGCAATTGGGGACCAAGGAGAAGATTTTTTTTGAGGCAGGAAGATCAGGACATTTTTAGATGCACCCATTTTGCACTGTGTTGAACTTTCCCCAGCACTCACTATGAGGTTTCAAGGGCGACATGAGCAACTTACTTACCTGGCAGAGATGGTGCCTTCTGGGTACTGTAGTCTGTGAAGGAAGGCTGCAGTGACGTGCTCAGGAACAAACTCGACCCAGCTGGAATCCCGCCAATCGGGAGTGAGATGGAACATTCAAAGAGTGATTGGTGCATTTTACTGATTTGCAACTGGTATATGATTAAGGCACATGCAAAAACAACAATTGATGGACAGACTGCAGAACAATGTCATACATTCACCCCAGTACAGAGATCTGGGCCTAAATCCATCGTTTGTTTGCACTCCACACCACCCCAGTTCAGACATGGCCATATGCAAATCAGCCTTGACCCTGTGCCTCATGGGAACAGTCCAGCCCGAACTGCCAAGCCATGTCTTTCCTGGACCGGAATCAAGCATCCTAGGACCGGTTTCTGGCTATCAGCCGTCTTCAGCCAGGATAGCTTGACTCCAGTGGTGTGGAGAGCATGGGACTCACGTCTGAGAATACCCATCCCACTCGGGGTGACAAATGCAAAAACAACAATTGATGGACAGAATGCAGAACAATGTCATACATTCACCCCAGTACAGAGATCTGGGCCTAAATCCATCGTTTTTGTTGCACTCCACACCACCCCAGTTCAGACATGGGCATATGCAAATCAGCCTTGACCCTGTGCATCATGGGAACAGTCCAGCCCGAAATGACAAGCCATGTCTTTCCTCGACCGGAATCAAGCATCCTAGGACCGGTTTCTGGCTATCAGCCGTCTTCAGCCAGGATAGCTTGACTACAGTGGTGTGGAGAGCATGGGACTCATGTCTGAGCATACCATTCCCACTCGGGGTGACAAATGCAAAAACAACAATTGATGGACAGAATGCAGAACAATGTCATACATTCACCCCAGTACAGAGATCTGGGCCTAAATCCATCGTTTGTTTGCACTCCACACCACCCCAGTTCAGACATGGCCATATGCAAATCAGCCTTGACACTGTGCCTCATGGGAACAGTCCAGCCCGAACTACCAAGCCATGTCTTTCCTGGACCGGAATCAAACATCCTAGGACCAGTTTCTGGCTATCAGCCATCTTCAGCCAAGATATCTTGACTCCAGTGGTGTGGAGAGCATGGGACTCACGTCTGAGCATACCCATCTCACTCGGGGTGACAAATGCAAAAAAAACAATTGATGGACAGAATGCAGAACAATGTCATACATTCACCCCAGTACAGAGATCTGGGCCTAAATCCATCGTTTTTTTGCACCCCACACCACCCCAGTTCAGACATGGCCATATGCAAATTTGCCTTGACCCTGTGCCTCATGGGAACAGTCCAGCCCGAACTGCCAAGCCATTTCTTCCCTGGACCAGAAACAAGCATCCTGGGACCGGTTTCGGATTTATAATCCTCATCAGCCAGGCTATCTTGAATCCAGTGGCCAAGTGAGCAAGGGACTCACGTCTGAGCATACCCTGCCAACTTAGGGTGAACAAAGCGATACAAAAGGGGATAATGGATGGAGCATTCGAGCAAATCAAACACTCACCCCCAGTCAACTGATCTGGGTTTAATCCATCACCATTCTTTAGCTCACTGAGCCACCCTGGTTCAGACATGGCCATATGCAAATCAGTAATGGACTTTTAATTGGAATAGCACACTCAAACTTACTTAAAGTTGAATGCTTACCTGCATGGTTAACTACATGCCCCACAATGCACCGAGGGACAATTAATCCATCACATGGCCACGGGAGGCGGGGATGTAGTTTATTAAAGCCAGTAACAATGAAATGCAGGCTTCGAGTTTGTTATTCATGCCCAGGAAGAAGGGGCCTTGAGCCCTGAAACGCGTCGGCAAAGGTAACCAGATGCCAGAGATTGAAGATGCAAGCAGCACATTTAGGCTGGAAGGCTGAGCATGGCGTGTGCCTTCTTAATTCTTAGGGCATTTTGCTAAATACATGTTTGCGCACGGCGGCCCGGTCGTGGAGAAGAGCACTGACCATGTCATGAGTGATGTAATATGTGACATCATCAGCAGTGCATTGCAGGCAAGCAAGTTATAGTGAGTCCAACTAACTATAACGTGGGATTTTCAATAGTTTTATGTCAGTAAAATTTCCAGCTAACTATAACTGGTGTCAAACTTATGGTTTTTTCAGGGAATTTAATAGGTTTTTTAAATGCTAATTCCTAACTATAACTGGTGTGAAACCTATGGTTTTTTCTGTGAATTTCATAGGTTTTGTTAATGCTAATTCCTAACTATATATAGTGCCTCAAACCTATGTTTTTTTCAGTGAATTTCAAAGATTTTTTAATAGCAAATTTCTATTGCTATCAAATATAATATTTTTTATAATGAATCCTATATTGTATATTTATGTAATACAATTTCTTTTATGTATATTCTTCATTTATTTTTATTTTTTTGCCTTGGAGCGCTCCCGGTGCGCGTCCCGGTGCGCGTACCGGTGTGCGCACCGGAAAGCGCAGTCTTGCGGCGCGCCCCGGTGCGCATACCGGTAAGCGTCCCGTTTGCGCTATTGCCGCAAATGAAAATATCATTGTGACGTATCGCGTAGCCGCGTCCGCGTGATACGCACGGCGTAAGCGCACATGGAAGCACCCGAGCACATACGATATAAGCGCGAAATATAGTTAGTACAACTAACTATATAGGAGCAATCCCAATGGTTTTGTATGAGTGAAATGTCCAGCTAACTATAACACCCCTAAAACGTACTGTTTTTTTGAGTGAATTTTAAAGGTTTTTAAAATGCTAATTCCTAACTATATAAGGCCTGAAACCTATGGTTTTTTCAGTGAATTTCAAAGGTTTTTTAAATGCTAATTCCTAACTATATTAGGCCTGAAACCTATGGTTTTTTCTGTGAATTTGCAAGGTTTTTTAAATGCTAATTCCTAACTATATAAGGCCTGAAACCTATGTTTTTTCAGTGAATTTCAAAGGTTTTTTTAATGCTAATTCCTAACTATATAAGACCTGAAAGCCCACCAGGAATCTCCAGTATGCGCCAGGGGACTGCATTGCAGAGAGGTGTAAAGAAGCCACGCCCCTTTTTACACCTCTCTGCAATGCAGCCCCCGTGCATGTTTGAAGAGGGGGAACTAATTCCCCTTGCATACTGGGGGCCCCTGGGGGCCAACTAGCCCACCTGGAACCTCCAGTATGCGCCAGGGGGCTGCATTGCAGAGGTGTAATGAGGCTATGCCCCTTGTTACACCTCTCTGCAACATAGTCCCCTGCCGCGTTTGCAGAGGGGGAACTAATTCCCCTTGTATACTGGGGGTCCCTGGGGGCCAACTAGCCCACCAGGAGCCTCCAGTATGCGCCAGGGGGCTGCATTGCACAGAGGTGTAATGAGGCTATGCCCCTTTTTACAACTCTCTGCAACGCAGGCCACTGGCGCGTTTGCAGAGGGGGGACTAATTCCCCTTGCATACTGGGGGTCCCTGGGTCATATCTGCCCAAAAACCGATATTCCGAACGATTGAAAATGACTTTTCTTGAGAAACATTTGGATTTGGATTATCATGTCCTATAGTTTGGAATTTTTGAAAGACTGACTTTGAGGATGCTATAAATTACTCAAGTCTGCCCGAATTGTGTGGGTAAAATTGATACCTAGTCACTTTAAATAAGAATGTACTTACGTCTCGTCTAACATTTGGAAGAAATATCTAGTTATATGACAACAGGATACCGACATAACTTGAAGGAAATAAGAACACCCTGAAGAAGTTCTGTTGTACAGAACGAAACCTTTCGGCTGGCTGTGGTACATAAACTTAAGGAAAATAAAAGCATTTGAATATACACCAAGATTCAGCGCTTCAATAAGGACTCTAAGTGATATGATTTGATTGGACTTATTGTGCAAGTGGTGCTGTGCCAAACTTTGGAATATTCTCCACTACTCTCTACTACTTACTCTCTCCTACTCCACTACTCTCAAATACTCACTCTCTACTACTCATTCTCTACTACTCTCTACTACTCTCTCTCTACTACTCACTCTTTACTACTCACTCTCTACTACTCTCTACTACTCACTCTCTACATCTCACTCTCTACTACTCTCTACTACTCACTCTCTACTACTCTCTCTCTACTACTCACTCTCTACTACTCACTCTACTACTCACTCTCTACTACTCTCTACTACTCACTCTCTACTACTCTCTCTCTACTAGTCTCTACTACTCACTCTACTACTCACTCTCTACTACTCTCTACTATTCTCTCTCTCTGCTACTCACTCTCTACTACTCTCTACTACTCACCCTCTACTACTCACTCTTTACTACTCTCTACTACTCACTCTCTACTGTTCTCTACTACTCACTCTACTACTTACTCTCTACTACTCTCTACTACTCACTCTCTACTACTCACTCTCTACTACTCTCTACTACTCACTCTACTATTCACTCTACTACTCTCTACTACTCACTCTCTGCTACTCTCTCTACTGCTCTCTACTACTCTCTACTACTCACTCTCTACTCTCTATTACTCACTCTCTACTCTCTACCTCTCTTTACTTCTCTCTCTACTAGTGTCTACCTCACTACCGCTACCTCTCTACCTCTACCTCTCTACCACTACACGTCTACCTCTCTACCTCTCTCTACACGCACACATATATATACATATATATTTGCATATATATGCATATGCATTTATATATATGTATTTTTATGTATTTATATATATATATATATATTCACTGAAAAAAACAGAGGTTTCACACCAGTTATAGTTAGGAATTAGCATTTAAAAAACCTATTAAATTCACTGAAAAAAACAGAGGTTTCACACCAGTTATAGTTAGCTGGAAATTTTACTGACATAAAACCATTGAAATTCGCACGTTATAGTTAGTTGGACTCACTATAACTTGCGCGTGCAATGCACTGCTGATGACATCACATATTACATCACTCATGACATGGTCAGTGACATCACTCATGAGTCATGACATACTGATGACACCATCCAGTAAATGTGTGTCTTTCTGAAAAATAAATATGTTTTATATATGTATATGTAAAGGTCGATGGAAGAATAAATGATTAAATTATTGTCTTAATTAATGGTTTTTTTTTTTTAAATTGATTGGTTAACTGGCTTATTAAGTGTATCATAGTGAATACATATATTAGCGAGTAATGTTTAAATATTTAAATATATGTATCAGTGTTTCACTTTGTGTATAAGTGGCTGTATGGGTTGGTGAGTAGCTACATGTGTGTGTATATGGGTTATTATATTTTTTTAGTATCAGTATGAGTGTCTGTATAGTTTGGTGGGGGTGTTACTTAGCATATAGATGTATCAATGACTAAATCACTGTTTGTATGTTTTTTGAAAACAGCATATGTGCAGGACTGTATGAGTGGATGAGTGTGTATATGTGTGTGTTAGTGATTGAATGCCTGTTTCACTAGTGTGTTTATCAGTAACAAGATATATTTTAATCTAGTATATGTGATTATTGATGTATATAAGTCAGTATATGTGAGAGTGAGAGATTGTAAGAGTTCCTGTTTAAATAAGTATGTGTTTCTATAAGTGATTGTTTAAGAGAGTACATATGTGTAAGTTTCCTTAGAAGTAAGTTGGTAGTGTGTGTATATCTGTATATGCAAATAAATGGATGTTTATTAGTTTATTTGCATGTGTGAGTATATGTGTGAGTAACTTTTTGATGACTGTCGGTGTGTAACAGGATGAATAGTGGTATCACTACATATGATGAGTGAGTATATGTATGAGTGACTATATAAAACTGTTGGTGAATGTGTGAATGAGTACATAGATGGTGAAATTACTGAATTGGTTGTTGTAACTGGTATGGGTATATCCACTTTTTTGAAAATGTTAGTTTCTATTTTTGAATATGTGTTTCAAAGGTTACTTTACAGTGAAAGAAGGTCTGTCACTGTGCCACAAGGATGGTGTCATCAGTGATGTCATGAGTGATGTCACTGACCATGTCATGAGTGATGTAATATGTGATGTCATCAGCAGTGCATTGCACGCGCAAGTTATAGTGAGTCCAACTAACTATAACGTGGGAATTTCAATGGTTTTATGTCAGTAAAATTTCCAGCTAATTATAACTGGTGTGAAACCTGTTTTTTTCAGTGAATTTAATAGGTTTTTTAAATGCTAATTCCTAACTATAACTGGTGTGAAACCTCTGGTTTTTTCAGTGAATTTCAAAGGTTTTTTAAATGCTAATTCCTAACTATAACTGGTGTGAAACCTCTGTTTTTTTCAGTGAATTTCATAGGCTTTTTTAATGCTAATTCCTAACTATAACTGGTGTGAAACCTCTGGTTTTTTCAGTGAATTTCATAGGTTTTTTTAATGCTAATTTCTAACTATAACTGGTCTGAAACCTTTGGTTTTTTCTGTGAATTTCATAGGTTTTTAACTGCTAATTTTTAACTTTTTATAGGGCTTCATACCTATGTACTTTTTAGTGAATTTCTAAGCTTATTTTTTTGCAAATGTCTATAGCTGAGAAAGGTATGTTTTTCTAAAAATGAACTCTATATTGTATATTAAGATAATATTTTTGTTTTAAACGCGTACCGGTGCGCGTCCCGTCAGCGCACCAACAAAAAAAAAGAAAAAAAAATAATGAAGGAGTGAGCATGAGGAATGGGGACAGAGAGAGTGGTGTTAAGACAAAGAGAGCTAGAGGGAGGAACACAGAGGACTGTGTAATAGATAGTAAGACAGAGAAAAGGTGTAAGAGGAAGTAACTGAGAAAAAGAAAATGAATAAGGGAGCAAAAGAAGAGAAGAAAGAGGAAGTAGACTAAAGCAGAGGTTCTGGTAAAATGTGAATGGGTGATGAAAGTAAAAGGAAGGAGACTTAAGTATGGGGAATGACAGATAGTGACGGAACCAGAGAAAAAAACAGTAGTGACTGAGGGAAAGAAAATAGCAGTGAGTGTAAGTAAAGAGGAGTGAAAGAGGGTGGATATAAGTGAATAAGGGTAAGACATGGGGAGTGACAGAGAGAAAGAAGAGAGAGAGTAAAGGAAGGAGTGTCACAAAGGGACTAAGTGAACCAGTAAAAAAGGTAAGTGAAGGAGTGTGGATAAGCAGAGGGAATGAAAGAAGTTGAATGTGGTAGGAAGTAAACATGGAGGATAAGAATAAGTGAGGGAAGCAAAGTAAGGAAACAGGGGTGAGGTAGAGTGAGAGAAAAGTAGTGAGGTTAAAGCAAAGGGTGATAACAAACTACATTTTGTAAACACACTTACCATATAATTAATGAAAACTTGTATCTGTGAAAGACAAAAGAAAAAACACGTTATAATTAGTTAAAAATATATATTAAAATAGAAGAAACAGTTCAAGAGGTTTAAAAATCTAAAAAAGTTTACTAAGAAATAAAGCAATAGTGAAGGATACAAAAACAGAAATAAAGTAATGTAGAAAGAGAAAAAAGAAGGAAAAAGAAATAGAAAGAGAACAAATTACTGAAGGTAAGTAAAATACTAAAAGAATGTGAGATACCAAAACGAAATCAGGAAAGATAAGAAAGTAAATGGAAAATGAGTGAAAAGGAGAGGAGTCTGAATGAGGAACTATTAATAAAAAAGAGGAATAGAAGATGACTGAGAGTGAGTGAAGGGGAGTCACAGAGTGAAGGGATGAAGGGAATGAGGTTAATATAGAACGATGGATGAAACAGGAGTGAGAGAGTAAGTACACAGAAAAACAAAAGGAAGGACTAAGTGAACTACAGTACAATGAGTGCGAAAGAAAAAAAATGGAGAAAAAGAAAGAAAGAGAGGGGAAGAAAACTAAAGCAGTGGTACTGAGAGAATGTGAAAAGGATAAAAAGTGGTGGAAGGAAGAGAGGAAATGCAGACAGTTCAAATTGGATTGAGAAGTTGTGAATGAAGTGCAGTAAAGGAACAGCGATGAAACAAAGTTAAAAAAAAGGCAGTGTAAATGAGTAAAGAGAGGTAAATAAGGGTGAAAAAGGAAAATGAGTGTGAGACAATGTGAATACAATATAAATTACACAATGAAAACTATACAATAACTTCTACAATATTTTACATTATTTATTTTTGCTGTTCTCAGAATATATTGAATTTCACTTAAATTAGTGAGTTCAAAGTCTTCATCATATAACAGCGGGAAAAAAAAACACAATCTAAAAGATTGTGTTTAAAAAAAATCATTCAAACATACATCTCATATATGTACACTAATCTTTGATTTACTTACTTTTCCGTGAGGCCAAATAAAAGATAGTGAAGGTCCTTTTGGTGGAAAAAAAAGTCTGCTGTGCTCTATAACTTCCATTTCATCGACGTCTTATGAAAAAAGATCTAAGAACATCATACCTTACACTTTCCTCACGGCCAATTTGTGTCAGATATATCAGTATTTTTTACTTTGAGATCCACTTAAAGTATCTATAGGAGATAAATAATTTAAAACATTAGATTAACTAACTAACTAACTAACTTTTATTATCTATTCCCGTCTTCAAAGGCCAATTCCCTTTACTAAAACTTTGGTTTTAAAAACACTAGATAAGAATTTGTAGAGTCATAAGGCAAACGTTGCTTATAAGTTAAATGAGAATCATTGCAGTAACTCTATCCTTTTTCACATTTTAAGTAGCATGTATAATGTCGTGAGGTTGTCGAAGAACCGTCATGATAAAGAATAGCTTCAGTTGTAAAGGTTCTTCCTGAAATTGATAACTGAGAAGCCACAAAATGTTTGATAGAAGTTGTCAATTTAGTTCCATCAGGTCTACATCGTTGGAAAACTAAAATGATATACTGCCCATAACTTTGTATAAATAATGTGGATAGCATTGGATAGTTACATTGAGTACACACCATATTATGATCTGCTGCTTTAACTAGATTTTTAAATGACACTGATTTACAGTCAGGTGAAGTCAAATATATAAATCTTTCAGTGTCTATTCTAGTAGTACTTGATGAACTACAATTGTGGCAGTCATGCTGCCATTGATAAGAAAGGCTGAAAAGATTATCTACATCTACACCGTCATCTTCCAAAACACCAAACATATACATTAAAAATTCCTGACAATCCTGCTGAATGTTCTGTGAAAATTTATCTTGACCAGAACACATATCTAAAATATTTCAAATTTCTGTTACACTTTCTATTTTTGCTCTATCACTGCTACATTTCTCAAACACAGAATTCAATAAACCACACAATCTTTGATCCCGATTTTCAACAATCTGTTCTTGTAAAATGTTAAGAATAAAACATTAACCACTACATTAGCATAGCAGTTGACACCAGAACTATTTTCAAACTGAAATCCAACATTTTCTTCACAATTCTTTTTCTTCCTGTTTTCAATTACAGTTTTGTCTACTTTTTGTCTTTTTGCTACTACCTCACTGCAATTACTCTCATTTCTTCTTTTTCGGCCTACCATACGTTTTTCAAACAGAGGATATTGAGGCAAATGTGGAGCATATTCTCTTCTTAACCTATTGTATTCTTTAACACAATCTAGATCTGCAAAATTTTTTGTCTCATCACACTCAATCAAGTACAATCCTGATAAAGTTCTGACTCGGGATAATGCCACATATGCCATACCCTCTTTAAACACAGATCTTCCAATGTTCACTAAAGCATTATCTACACTTAAACCTTGAGATTTATGAATTGTTACTGCATATGCCAAACAAACAGGAAACTGTTTTCGGCGAACATATAAGTCTTATACAAGTAAAAATCTAGCAGAACAACAACTGATTTGTTGTACTTGCTCAATGGCATCAAATTTTATTTTTTAAAAAATTCCATCTCTATTTCTATAATTCACAAAATCAACAACATAACCCATTGCTCCATTTACCAGACCTCTTTCAACATTTAAATTCCTTCTCAAAATGATACGACAATTTAAACACACATTCAGAGTCTTTTCAAAACCAGCTGTTTTAGAAATACTTTTCTCTAATGAATCCAATTTAGTTTTCAAATTTTCAGACAAAACAATTGTTGCACCCATATGCTCTATTTTATCTATTGCTTCCAGTTTCACAATCTCTTCATTTTCTAACTCTAACATTTTGTTGTTGAAGATGGAACATTCTTGCAGAGTTGGCATCAAACATATCCCAGATTTCTTCTCAGTCATTTTTTAAAAAATATTCTCTGGAAGAATGTTTTCATTTGGATACAAATTTGAAATTAATCGACCATGTAAAGCTTCTTTCCCAAGCTCGCTTACTTTTCCAATTCTTACATCTTGTAGAATATTTTTATAATCTTCATCCTTTGCCTGTCGCATATTTTGAAGCAGTCAGCATATTTAAAATTTAACCATATATTAACGTTTCCAATGCTTCCAAGGGACTTCCTAGTATCTTCATGTGTGAGCATTTTAAACACTGGTTGTCCTTTTACTGGAGTCAACTGCAATAGATCTCCAAAAACAATAATGTGTTTTCCTCCAAATAACACATCATACTCTGTTCTAAGAATTTCTTGCATTCTCAAATGCACAAAAGCAAGCATTAGATTTGAGACCATGCTTACTTCATCAATGATAAGAAGTTTCATTTTTTTCAAGACTCTTGAAACTTCAGAACACGCATCTCCAGATAACTTGTTGTAATGCAATTTATTATCATGCTCAACTGGCAGCATCAGTAAACGATGTAGAGTAATCCCTTTAATGTTATGTGCTGCCAGACCAGTTGGAGCAGTTACAACACAAGACAGCGGTGAATCAGTCCTTTTCTGCAGATAACTTGCAATGGCTTTAATTAGAAACCTTTTTCCTGTCCCCGCTTCTCCACTTACGTACAGTCGGACAGGGTCAAATGATGTACATGAGCACTCTTTTTTCTCATGTCTGAATCCATGTTCAATCTACTCTGTGACTTCATCATATATCTTTTTCTGCTCAACGTTTAGTTGCTTTACCAAATTTTCTAAATTAACTCCATCCTCTTGAGCTTGTTCCATAGCTCTTTCCACCTCATCCATGGCAGTGGCAGCTTCATTTTGGATAATAGGTCCTCCTAGTTGATCCTGACTCAATGAAGTAGAACTCTGACTGTCTTGAGAACTGTCTCTAGCTATCTCTTCAGCAATTGTGGTTTCTTGCTCTATTTCTTCGTTCAACATTTGCAGATAATTTAGAAAAATAGGACATTCTATGGTATCCTTAGTTGCATTAAAAGAGTCTTCATAACAGAGAAAATCTCCAAGTAGTTCCTCTTCTGTACGCCCTGGCTTAAAGAGTTGCAAAAGAGCTAAATAGTAAAATTCTCTTTTGTCTGGAGCTTCGCAACTCAACTTTCGATAATTAATCAAATGGCCTTTTCTCTGCTTCACTAGACATCCTTTATACCCAATGACTGCCACCTAGTAGTATGTATCCAACATATTTGTCTTCAAAATATCTGTACTGTTTGGTTCTTTCAACGCCAAATATTCAATTTCTTGTACAGATTTCAAAACTCGGTTTCGTGTTGCAGCAAGACCTAGACTCACCCAAATGATTGTTCTTGATTTGGCATAGAGACTTGCTGATGATAACCGATCAGAACATTCATATCCTCCAATTTCTCGATGCGACAACATCTTCAGACTGAAACTATATAATTTCTTGCTTAGACTCTTTTCATGTAAAATGTCCTCCCACATTTCCTTCAGTTCTGTCTTTTCTTTTTTGGTGATGTAAGATGTCACATATCGAGCCACAGCAATAGAATTGTCAGCAACGAACTGAATATCCATGTTAGCATTCCACATGGACAAAATCACTGGGTTGTAATCGTTGATGTACTTAGATTCTTCGTTTCTTTTCAAATTGTATTTATTTTTGGGAGATTTCCTCGTCACAGTATGTCGTAGAGATGACATCAAATTATTTACTCTTCCCTTAGAAATCACTGGTCGTGGAAACGCAAAACGACATTTCGTGTAGTACTTTTCCTTGTTTTTAAATTTTCGACGACAGTACTTTCCACAACGATGAGATTGAAAACGTAAAACTTGTTGCCTTAAACTGTTTTCTTCAGTAGATTTTGGAACAGCACATGTTGAATACTCTTCAATGAAACTCATCACTGTTTCATCCAAATCTGATCCAAATTTGGGTGCATCTTTAATCCATAACAACATATGTATATGAGGAGCCCCTCTCGCTTGATATTCCTTCCTCCAAAAGAAATCCAAAACCTCTCCAAGGGATGATTTTTTTTGTTGGTAATAAAAGACATCATAGCTTCAAATCTATGATTAAAATATCTGCAAACATTTACTGGATCCAAAGAACACAGTTCTCCAGGTGTTTTCAATTCTATATTTTGTATGTTTCCATTTGCCTCTTGTAGAAATTCAAGTAAGTTGTCCCATGCATACTCAGCACAGCTAAGAGTGAGGAACCATGTAGGAGTTCCTAAGTTTCTTAGCATACATTTCAATTCTCCATGACGACGGAACCAATACTCATTGGTTCCACGTTGACATGCCATGAGATTGATTAGCTGAGATTCCAAAATACTATCTTGCAGATTAACTTTCTCCATAAAGTCCCTTGCAGAAACATTGTGCAGATGAGCTCCACTTTTCAGTATATGATTAACTGCATAAGAAAGCCCAGACAAATCACTTTCAAACAGTAGATGAAACAAATACGGAATGCATTGACGAAACTTTGGATCTTCAGCATATAATCTTAAAGTCCGGTATTCAGCTGCAGGAATTTGAACTGGTCGATCATCATATCGTCCACCACGACCTGTTGGAAATAATTGTGGAAAACAACGAGCTTCCAAACTTTCTTCCCATACACTAATAGGACTTGCTTTTGCTGCTTTCATTTGAAACAAGTCAATTGCATTCCCCATTACTTCTTTGGAATGCAAAGGATGAACAGTATAATGTTCATATATTTCTTCACTTCTAGACACATCAACTTTTTCAATTTGACCAACTGAACAATCACTGTCTTCTTCTGTAGCTGTTTCCTCTGCTCCAACACTTACATCTTTGTAGTACTCATTGTTTTTGATCAAATACAACGTTGCCTTTTTGACTTTCCTAACATCCACTAAATCTTGCCAGATTTTCTTACTCTTTGTCGGAACCCCATTAACTAGAATAACCAGAGGATCCTCTTCTACTCTTTCTACACCAATTGTATCAATATTTTTCTTTACATCTAGAGGCAAATAAACAACTCTTCCCTTTAATCCTCTTTGTAAATCTGTAGGAGGTAATTTCCCTATTTTAGGCTCCATGCGAACAATAGCTTGAAAAGGATGGACACATTGAATCAAAATTGATTCATAAGTATTTAAATCCATCAATTCAGAAGGAATATCTATCAACTGAAGATTATTATGAACTGCTCTAGCAGGCATTCTATTTTCATTTAATTTTTTCAAACAATAATTACAAATTTGCTGATCAAAACTCAAATCAAAAGAATTCTCCACCAACAAATAACTTACAAAATCCTTCCATTCACTATTATTTTCCAATTCACATTTTGCATATAAATCAACTAACCTAGTCTGAATTTTATAATGAGTCCATCGACAACACACACAAGTTAAATTAGGCCTTTCACTTGATTTCACCTTGAACTTGGTAATTTCCTCGTCAAACTTTTCTGTACTTGAAATCTGTCCATTATCTTCCACATTACCATCCTTTACTATATCCATTTCTACACTGTCCTCTTTGTTCCCAAAATAACAAAACTCAATTTCTTCACAAATAGTCTTCACATCCACTTCAGATCTATGCAAAAGAGCACTGTTTAACTGTTTAAGCTTAAGTGCTGGACTTTTTGCATAATACAACTTTCTCACTAATTTCCTCACCTTATTATGATGCACTGCTAACATCCTAAAATGATGAAAAACACTCTGACATACTTTTCTAGAAAGACAAGCTAGTGAATGCCCATGCAAACCTGTGCTTTCTCTCACTCTGCAAGGATCTAACTCTTGCAAGATCTTCATTTCATTTTTTGTTTGAGACTCTTCTTACTATATGTACGTAAGAAATTTCGAAGCAAATCGATTGAATCCTGTCGCACACTACAAACACTACTACACTTCCATGTGTACAATGGACCCTTAGTACGTCTCCCTAAAACTTCATCAGCTAACACCTCTTCTGCATCTCTAGACACAAGTTTCTCTTTTTCCATCACACAACCATCTTTCACCTCATATGCTAGACCACTGGTGTCAACTGCATGCACCAAATCATTTTCCTGAAAGTAACTCTCCTCATTGAAAAATGGCTCAGAACTTGAACTATGCATCCATTCACCAGAAAATACTTCACAAAAATTACTCCGATTAATAATTCTTTTCCATCTACTGTTCGATTTGAAAACATCAATTGCCTTTTATTAAGTATCCTAATTCTATTGATTACTAAAAGAAATAATTTTTTCTTAACTTCAAAAGCCTGATCAACAATCTTCTCTACACTTTTCTTTTTCTTGTAAAAAGCAGTTCTCAGTTTACCTTTCTTATCATTTTTTAGCAAATTTAAAACTACCCTATTGCGAAACATTCGCCAACGAATGTCCCTAAATTGATTTACCCTTCTATTGTTATCCATTCTCTTCTCTCCTTCTCCAATCGAGACATATTTTGTGGGCCTCTCCTTCCTTTTTAGATTTGCTGTCTCCTTCTGAATATTCACATTAGCAATATCATTTCTTTTTGTACGACATATGTTGCGAAGAAAAGACTTAATTGGCTTACCAGGAGCTTTTCTGGTGTTTTTTGAAGTAGTTGTTGTAGAGGATTCCATAAATTCTGTTGTTGATGTTCTCCTTTTACGTATGGTATTTTTGATCATTCTTTGCCTTGAAGGCATTTTTTCTTGCTTTTCAGAAGTTGATTTGAATCTGTTGTTCTGAAAAAAAAAACACATGAAAGACCACTATTAGCAAACAACAAAGTAATGACAAAAAGCAAACAATATAAACAATAAATTGCAATTGGGGGACTGCTGCAAACTCTACGGAGTGCTGCGCTGGAACGCACTCACCATCTGGAGACTGCTGCTGCTGGGCGCTGGGCTGCTGACGCCGTGTGTAACCCCCGTTGACGGCGCCATTCACCATCTCGGCTGCCGAGGGGAGGAACTACGGTTCCCAGCGTCCCTTGCGGCCGTACACCACCACTCCCTGTCCCGCGCACCAGGAGGTGCTTAAAATCGCGGAGCTCCCTCGGTGGAGCGGGGACTGCTGCAAACTCTACCGAGTGCTGCGCTGGAACGCACTCACCATCTGGAGACTGCTGCTGCTTGGCGCTGGGCTGCTGACGCCGTGTGTAACCCCCGTTGACGGCGCCATTCACCATCTCGGCTGCCGAGGGGAGGAACTACGGTTCCCAGCGTCCCTTGCGGCCGTACACCACCACTTCCTGTCCCGCGCACCAGGAGGTGCTTAAAATCGCGGAGCTCCCTCGGTGGAGCGGGGACTGCTGAAAACTCTACCGAGTGCTGCGCTGGAACGCACTCACCATCTGGAGACTGCTGCTGCTGGGCGCTGGGCTGCTGACGCCGTGTGTAACCCCCGTTGACGGCGCCATTCACCATCTCGGCTGCCGAGGGGAGGAACTACGGTTCCCAGTGTCCCTTGCGGCCGTACACCACCACTTCCTGTCCCGCGCACCAGGAGGTGCTTAAAATCGCGGAGCTCCCTCGGTGGAGCGGGGACTGCTGAAAACTCTACCAAGTGCTGCGCTGGAACGCACTCACCATCTGGAGACTGCTGCTGCTGGGCGCTGGGCTGCTGACGCCGTGTGTAACCCCCGTTGACGGCGCCATTCACCATCTCGACTGCCGAGGGGAGGAACTACGGTTTCCAGCGTCCCTTGCGGCCGTACACCACCACTTCCTGTCCCGCGCACCAGGAGGTGCTTAAAATCGCGGAGCTACCTCCGCGTCGCGGACGCGCGGACAGCGCCGGGCGGAGCCCGGGCAGAGGGCGGGCCGTCTGTGGCCGTCAGTGGTCAGCAGTGGTCAGGCGGGCCACCCCTCTAACATCGCCATTCTGCCCGTGGTAAGTTTACTCACTACTACCATCATGGAGTCTGCTGTCTCAGCTACTACACAGGATGATTTTCCTTCCCCCCCCCCTACATTCGAGTCCCTACTTGAAAACGCACTTACTTTGGTATCAAATGAAATAGCCGATACTGAAAGGAGAATGTCCATGAGTTGTACCAATAACACTACACAGTCGATATCATTATCAAATAGCCCTGCTATTCCACTATCACCAGTTGTTGTCATTACAAAGCCGGTACTGATATCAACACCCCCAGTACCCCCTGTACCCCTGTTGACTGAAACTGAAACTGTTCACACTATTACAATAGCCTCCCAAGACGATGCCACTACCTTGGGTACTATGGAATCTAGTAGTAACAAACAGGGAGGGGAAAAACGCAAAAGAGGCATCACTAAGCAAAGTGCCAACAAAAGGAAACAACCTTTAACCAACAAGAATCAGCCCACACCTCAAAGTTTGTGGAATAAACAAAAATCTACTGGGGCACAAACCGTTCTTGTTGTGGATAAAGACATAGTGGACACGGGCATTACTTCTGCCGCAACCACCACTCATTCAAGTGGGACCTCTAATACTATATGGACCCAAACATCAATAATGGGAGATAACTATAATCTCTCAAAACAAAATGGGAACCTTATAGAAACTATAGTAGATACTATTTTTAACCGACTAGAAAAGCAAATGATCAACCAATTTAATAACGTTTTTAAAAGACTTGATAGATTAGACAACCTGGTCAAAAATGGAGATACAAAAAGAAAGGGGTCCGCCATCTTGGACCAAATCAGAGTTGACCGCCTCTTAAAAGACCTGGAATCTGTAAGCAACACACTGTCACTAAATAAACAGGAAGCTTCCACCTTATTGGGTGGGGGTATGAGTAACCCTGGAACATTACCTCCGCCTATCGCACCACCTACAATTCAACCCCGATCCAACAATGGAGGGAAGAACCCGACAAAACCCAATTTACCTACTAAACCGACCCCCACGCCTGCACCCAGAAAAACCACCTCTCCCGTTACTATCAACAACCACGCTTCAAACCACAATAATGGTTCCACCCAACCTACTACAGCATCAAGATCAACTGCTGCTAACAATAAGGGTATTGGGCAACAAGGGTCAAGCAAGCCTTTTAAACACCAAGGGCCTACGTTACATTTGCCACCGGATGCCTGTCCTTTTGTCCTGGTTCTTGCAGGAGTACCGCCATTGAGGGAGGATCAGGGGGAATCATGGGTGCAATTGCGAAACAAATGCATAGACTGGCTGACTAAGCACAAAGGTGTTGGATATGATATCTCAAGACAGATTCTATCGGCTCGCAGGGTGTCATGGGTTGGGCCCTTACTCAAAGATAAGGAAGGCGATTGCATAGTTCTCAATTTTAAAAATCCAGGGACTGTAAGAAACCTTCTCAACAGAAACGGCAACTACTCTGCCGTTTCTACAGTTGCAACTATGTTACCCCTAAGCTACTTCTACAGACAGCCGGCAATGCAATCTCGGCCACCCTTTATGCAATTTCAAACACCACCAATGCACTTTCAACCACCACCAATGCCTTTTCAGCCACCCCCCATGCAATTCCAACCAGCTCCATTCCCTTTCAAGATGTTTAATAGATTTGCACCTTTGTCGGATTTGGATATGCAAGACTGACCACCTTTGACTAATTTAGTTGAATTACCTCCGGCACCAATTTCTGAACCTCTGGAAGCCCCACAACCTTTGCCACGGACTGTTGTGAGTCAAATATCCCCGATTCACAAACAATTGCCTCAGGATTCCGAACTATCTCTTGTTAGTTGGAACATAGCGGGACTTAATTCCAAATTGAAAATTAAAGAATGGCTAGACTGGGTCGATAACAACTGTGACATATTGATGCTACAAGAGACTTGGTGCACAACTACACCGACAATGGAGGGTTTTTGTTGCTATAACTTAAAGGCTTCCCCCTCACCCATGGGTCGCCCCAGTGGGGGTCTATCTATCTGGTCCAAAATAAAATCCGGGGTGCAAACCAAACTGATCCCTACACCGGGTAATTGTTTTATGGCTATGAAGTACACAAACAGGATGAAATTATGTATAATTAACTTTTATAATAATGATTTTGTTACCCGTCCCAATGATAATTTTACGTCATTGTTTATTTTTATTGATGAAATTATGGAGGGGCTGAAGTATGGGCCCTTTGATGGCATCTGCATTGGAGGGGATTTTAATGCCCATATGTATCGCAATAGCCCACTATGCAAAAACGGTGAGGAGCTGAAAAACCATCTAGCCTCCCGTGACCTAGTAAATGTAATGGAAATTGTAGGTTCTAGTGCAAATAATATAACAACACCTACATATATAGGTCAGGGCTGTGCCTCTACGATAGATTATATATTTATCTGCCCAACAATAAGTGATATAATCCTAAAAGCTGAAGTCATCTGTTCCGCATATAGCGACCACTATCCGCTTAGAATATATTTACATACTCCACAGATCATGAAGGTTGCAGCGAGATTTGAGATTGGGGCACAAAATCTGGCATTATCTACTGACAGATTAAGACTAATATGGAAAGGAGTGGACAACAAAGATATTTTAGCCAGAGTAATTAAAAAACATCCTAAGACAGTAGAGACTTGCCTGTCATACACGAGTCCCGGCAGTGATGTGGTCGCTGCCTTTGGTAATTTATGTGGGGCTATTAAAAGAGAATCCTCTAACCCTACCAGGCACAATATAGATCAAGGTCCACGCTGGTTCGATTCCTCCTGCTCTAAGGCCAATAGGGACCTGAGGGCTGCCTTGAAAATTAAACCAAGGGATTCTCCACTCGTGAGAGAATTAAGATCAAAATACAAAATTGCGTTACGCACTAGATCTGAGGCCTTAGTGACTAACCGCTGGGAATCTCTCACGCGCACTGCCACATTAAAGGACACAACAGGTTTTTGGAGAGAAGTTAAGTCCCTCAGATCCTTTGGTTCTAATATCTTTTTTTTTAATATCTTTATTCGGCAAATTGATCACCATAAAAGAATACATATACATATACATTTCCAATTTACCAATAAAAAAGATTGTAAAATACAATTAAAAGAAGCATGGGCACCTCATTCACTAGTTTGGTAACAGCGTATTCATCATCAGCCTGTAGGATCCCCCGGGTGCAGTTTCAATAAGCGGGAGCGTGTCAACCACGCACTTCCCAAAAATTTAGCCACCCCACAAATCATAATGGAAGATGAAGAATCTGTAGAGAGGACGCGTAGTGCCTGGCTATGGCACCTCAACCCTAATTCCCTGCAGACGGGTTTCAACCAGAATTTCCGCGCCCCTTTGTAGGCTGGGCAGGCGAAAAACAAGTGAGCCACCGATTCCTTTGGTGCCGCACAGCCAGGGCATGCGCGCAAGAGGGCATCTGAATTCGACCACCTCACCGTAAAGTCATGCACCGGGAGCGTCCCATATCGCAGTTTTAGGTACAACGCTCGATCCAACGGTTTGGTTATCAGGTCGAGAAAGGGTTCCAATTTTCTCACACATTTAAATAACAAAAATTGATCAGTAAGTGAGCCCACATTCGTAACCCTCGTAGCGTTACTCTGTACCCAGTCCCAGTATAGTTTTTTAATCACATCTTTGGGTGGCGGCGATTGCGACTCCCATGCCTCTCTTAGACCCAAATTGAAAGCCAGTTCTTTCAGTTTGTTTAGCCATCCTATTTTTTTACCCGTGTCCAGTAAAAGAAGATCGTCCAACCCTTCTGCATACTTTGCGAGCTCCTCAGTTCTTCTTAAACGGGACCAGAAGAGCAACGGGCGTAGCCTCACCAAGTCCTTTAGTGTTCTTCTGCCCAGATCTAATCTTAGTGGAATCATTGGGGTGGAAGCGGGTAGAGCTACCACCTTTCTAAAGAAATTATTTTACGCTGTCATCAGATCTGAAACCCCTTCGAACCCCCAAAGTTCGGAGCCATAAAGTGCCGCAGGAAGAATCTGTCCCTCGTAGATGGCCATAGCTGGGGAGACCGGTTTGCTACTTGATTCACGGAGCTCCTTCAGCGTCACCCCGGATACTCTTCGGTGACTGAGTAACATTTTGGAAAGATGGTCCTTCCAGGTCATGCGGCTGTTTATCCGGACACCAAGATAATCAAAAGATTCAACCAGCTCGAGGGGAGCACTATTGAGCACAAAATTATTTTTAAATCTTTTTGAGGGGGCGAAAGCCATCAATTTGGTTTTCGATGTATTGATGGTTAAGCCTCGGATAGTGCAGAAGGAGCTAAACCGATTCAAGAGTTTTTGCAAGCCCACTGGGGATTTGGAGATTAATAAGGTGTCATCAGCGAAGAGAAGTGTGGGGATTCTTTCCCCCGCCAGGGCTGGGGCATCCGTCTCCACCCCCTTTCGATGGTCTACCACTCCATTTACGAATAGGGAGAAAAGGGTCGGAGCCATAACACAGCCCTGACGTACTCCTCTCCGCACTGGGATCCTATCTGTTAGTTGTCCCTGGGATCCCCATCTAACCCTCGCATAATTCCCCTCGTGCAGCTTTACGATTAGGTTCAGAAGACCACTGGGAAAACCCATCTCTCCAAGTATTTCCCAAAGTTTTGTACGAGGGACCAGGTCGAACGCTGTCTTGAGATCTATGAAGGCCATATACAAACTGCCTTTCTTGATAGTAACCGCCTTCCAATAGATGGCAAAAAAGCGAAAGACCTGGTCCATCGTGCCTACCTTCCTTCTAAAACCCGCTTGTAAGTGGGAGAGAATACTGGCCTCCTCTATCCAATCGCCTACTCTTGAAATGATGACCCTGCCGACCACTTTCTGGATTATGTCTATCAAACTGATAGGTCTGTAGTTCGCAGGGTCATCTCTTACCCCCTTCTTAAACACAGTGACTACCTCAGCCCCTTTCCAGGAGTCTGGTACCTGGTGTCCCCTCGTGATCAGATTCATTATTATAGCAATTAGTTTGGCCCAGGCCTCTGGCTCCGCCATCAACAGGTCTCCAGGAATCCCATCCTGCCCGGCTGCTTTCTTAGGGGTTAGATGTCTAATCGCCATCACTACTTCTGAGGTCGAAAATAAAAGGGCGTTATCCTCTAGGTGGTCCCCTTCATCCAGACTATTCACCCCAAGACTAGCTGTTTCCTCCAAGTCTCCATATAGGGATGAAAAGTGAGTAAACCATTGCTGGCTAGTTATGTGAGCAGCCAATGGTTGCGATTTTCTCTGCCTTGTTCTATTAATCAAATCCCAAAAAAGGTTCGGGTTCCTACTGCTCACAGCCTTGGAGAGATCCTGCCAATGCTGTTCCTCCCACTCCCGATTGGCCAATGATAATGTTTTCAGATAATCCTTCCTGGCCGCTCTAACCAGTAAAGGGTCCCCTGAAAGCAAAGCTTTTGTCAGATTTTTCCTTTTGCTCTTACAGTGATCTGTATACCATGGTTTACAAAGAGTAGAGGGTATAACGGGACCCCTGTTACTTTTCCCTTTCGAGATAAAAAATTGGCCAACTTGATCTATTGTGGCTTTATAGGCAGAGTCAAGGGAGGGGTGTTGGGGGCTGTTAATCCGGTTTTCACCGACCCAGACCTCTAAATTAGAAGACAAGCCCTCTACCAGAGATTTAATGATTCCTATATCATCCTCCTTAAGGTTAGCCTTATCCCATTTCAATCTGCGATTATTGTTATATGGGATAATCTCTTTAGTTATTTTTAAGGTGTCGTTCGCCCGCCTGTCTTTAAAAACACCCCAATTGAACTTACAACACAGGGGGTTGTGGTCACTATCCTGACTTGGAAAGACATCCATATCAATAAGGTCTGCCCAGAATCCAACATCCATTAGGATGTAATCGATTCGGGACGGCCCTGTGAGTCTATTAAAGGTCAGTGCCCCTGTCTGATCGGATATAGTCCTGCCATTAAGGGCTCTTAGTTTGTGGTCCCTTGTTAGTGCATTAATTTGAATGGCCCTAGGTGACCATTTCCTAATAGTGGGCAGGGATAGAGTTGGGATAGACCATTTTGAATCCTCCTCTTCAATTCCTAAGGGGTCATCTCCGAGGAGGGGTTCAAACGTACAATTAAAATCACCCCCCACAAGGATTTTAGCTGAACAGGGGCAATTGGCTAAGGCGGAGTCCAGAGCTGTTAAGGTCAAGGAGGAAGAGTCACCCGGTGTCCCTCTAGCATAGACATTAAAAAGGTCAAGCCTAACGACATCCTCCCGTCCTCTTGCCGAAAGGTGGAGTATATCATTACACTCCACATTATGGCATGTGACCACCCAGTCCAGTTCTATTTTTATCCAAACCATGAGACCACCCGCTGGTCTACCCTTTCCCTTACTTACAGCGGGCACAGAGTGGGTGGTATACCCCGATTTATGTAGCGGTAATAGACTCCATGTTTCCTGAAACAGGCAAACATCAAACTGCTCAATGAGTGTATGCCACTCCGGGATTTCTAGCTTCCTCTTTAGCCCAGCAATATTCCAAGAAAGGAGGTTTATTACCCGCCGTCCTCTGGGCATAGAAGTATAACCCACCTCAGTCACACTCTCGTCATCCACCCTGGTCATAGGGCTCCCCCCCTCCTGAACCAAGGGAATGGTGGTTGCAAGGCAACCAGCCATACTAGTCAAAGGCCCAGCTAGCCTAGAATCCTCAATAATGTTGTTGGTGGTGGCCATATGGGCTGTAAGTAGACTAACTTCTCCTGTATCTATATTACCACATAGTAGTCGAGAGTCCTCCTCCCCAGGGAGTTCCTTTAGCCCCCCCCCCCCCCAGGCCCCAAACTTCAATCACAGTCTTCCAGCCCTGACAGCTGAGAAAACCGATTGTAAGTATCCAACGGGGTAAAGGGTCTCAGATGATTCATCCTAGAGCCCTGGTTCATCATATGTCTATAAGGAACCATGGACCAAACGGAGTGTTGGTCAGGCACCCTGGTGAACTGATGCCCATACTGGGGATAATTGTTAATGTAGGGTAGTGTAAGAGGCGGCCTATAAGACTGTGGTCTGTTTGGATATTTAGAGGTAATAGCTTCTGACCTGGGGTAGAAGTATGTTAAAGCCCGAGGGGTGATACAGGTTTCCCCATTCCCAGGTGGCCAGTTTAAGATATAATCAACAGCCCGAGGGTCTCTAAAATTGACCACCACAAGGTCCCCCTCTATATTTTTGGTTCTACTCCCCAGCCAGTTGATCCGTCTAACATGAACTATGTCCCCATCTATATTAGGCGCTATCGGCCTGTGCAACCTCAACCAATGGATGATTTTATTCTTGAGATCAGCATATCCCTCCTTCTTATTTTCTGTTAACTGAGGGACCCCCGTTAAAATCACCACATAGGGCACTGCTTCTGGAGGAATCTCTACTTGTGGGACCCTTTTATGAGGTATTTTGCTATTTTCACCATCCCCGTGGACGTTCTGGTTGTTACTCGTCGGGGCCTTTAAGGTTGATTTGTTGGAGGCAGCACCCAATTCAATGGCTGGTGCCTTTAGTTGTTTAAGCGACGGTGTATTATGAGGTGGGGGGTCAGCTCTACCCTGAGGCTGGCAAGTTTGCTTAATCAGAGCTGGGGCAGATGGAATTTTAGATTTTCTTTGAGCTGTGGTGGGAGGGGGCCCTGTCGAGGGTGTGGGATGCACCACCCCACTTCCTTTATTTTTGGTGAGAGTAGACATACTAGTTATGGCAGCTTCCAATATGATCAGTCTAATTTCCACCTTTTTAATGGACTCATTAATAGGTAGAAGGAGAGATCTCAACAAAAATTCCAAGTTCCCTGTCACTGTGGGGGGGGAGTAGAGGTGTAGTAACGGTTGGAGTGGCTCTATCGTTGTTATCTGGAGCCACATCTTGTGTGGCTGCTACAGATGAACAATAAACCGGTAGAGCTACTACTTGTGGTGTATAATCCTGCTCCACTACTGGGGGAATCTCAGTTACGATGGGGGTTTTTGTCCCTTTACCAAAATCAGTATGCGGTGTTTTGGCTTTACCTGGTACCACCCTTTGTTTCTTCCTTTTTTTACTAGGGGGTGGGCGGTGGGTCTGGGCTGCAGGTAAAAGTTTAGCTTTCTGCTTCCTAGATTTAGATGTGACAATGACGCGGCTACAACTAGAGGTAGGGGAAACAATTATAATATTATCCGAGGGCAAACAGGGAGTGGCTACAAAATCACGAAACAATAAGGGGACTCCGTCTTGACTAACGTTATCCTCACTCAAGTCAGTCGAATCTCCCTCCCGGTTCAATACCAGCAGACTATCAGTGAGGGGTCTATGTTTCATACTCTCAACTGAGCGGCGCCGCTCTGCCCTACGCTCTGCTAGGATAGAGTCCTTTTCTCCCTCACTCTTCTTAGGAAAATAATTCTCCAGTGAGCCATTGCGTAATCTGGATTTTTTACCCGGAGTTACATCTTCTGTTGCCATATCCATCTTGTGGCGAGACACTAACCTCCTGGCTACAAGTGAAAAGAGGTCAGGCCCTGCCCGGCCTCCTCCGGCCCCGGACGGCCAAAGACGGTCCCGCCCTGGTCCCGGGCTTCTCCCGGCGCCCTCCCGCGCGCTCCCGCGCAGCGGGGCACTCAGCTGTAGATGTAGTAACGATAAAATAAGGGGAGGAGCCCTGATTATGAAGCGTGTGGGGCTGGGCGGGGCGGTCAGGGAGAGCGGGCCAGCTGGAACGGCCAAGGCAACCCGGGACTCCTGGGAAACTGAGTCCGGGTTGCAGCTCGCAGCCCTGTCGCACACTCACCGCCCAGCAGCGCAGTACAGACTTGGTTCACCCCCTTCTGCGACGCGGGACCCGCGGAGCGGGTTCCGCTAGCTGTGATGACAGATAGGTATGGAGGAGAGAAGTCTGTGGTCCGTGGAGTGCAGAAATGCAGGCGTCCTTGAGGGTCCCAAGGCAGGTAGGAAACGCTGCCGATTATGAAGCGTGTGGGGCTGGGCGGGGCGGTCAGGGAGAGCGGGCCAGCTGGAACGGCCAAGGCAACCCGGGACTCCTGGGAAACTGAGTCCGGGTTGCAGCTCGCAGCCCTGTCGCACACTCACCGCCCAGCAGTGCAGTACAGACTTGGTTCACCCCCTTCTGCGACGCGGGACCCGCGGAGCGGGTTCCGCTAGCTGTGATGACAGATAGGTATGGAGGAGAGAAGTCCGTGGTCCGTGGAGTGCAGCAATGCAGGCGTCCTTGAGGGTCCCAAGGCAGGTAGGAAACGCTGCCGATTATGAAGCGTCCTTTTCTCCCTCACTCTTCTTAGGAAAATAATTCTCCAGTGAGCCATTGCGTGATCTGGATTTTTTACCCGGAGTTACATCTTCTGTTGCCATATCCATCTTGTGGCGAGACACTAACCTCCGGGCTACAAGTGAAAAGAGGTCAGGCCCTGCCCGGCCTCCTCCGGCCCCGGACGGCCAAAGACGGTCCCGCCCTGGTCCCGGGCTTCTCCCGGCGCCCTCCCGCGCGCTCCCGCGCAGCGGGGCACTCAGCTGTAGATGTAGTAACGATAAAATAAGGGGAGGAGCCCTGATTATGAAGCGTGTGGGGCTGGGCGGGGCGGTCAGGGAGAGCGGGCCAGCTGGAACGGCCAAGGCAACCCGGGACTCCTGGGAAACTGAGTCCGGGTTGCAGCTCGCAGCCCTGTCGCACACTCACCGCCCAGCAGCGCAGTACAGACTTGGTTCACCCCCTTCTGCGACGCGGGACCCGCGGAGCGGGTTCCGCTAGCTGTGATGACAGATAGGTATGGAGGAGAGAAGTCTGTGGTCCGTGGAGTGCAGCAATGCAGGCGTCCTTGAGGGTCCCAAGGCAGGTAGGAAACGCTGCCGATTATGAAGCGTGTGGGGCTGGGCGGGGCGGTCAGGGAGAGCGGGCCAGCTGGAACGGCCAAGGCAACCCGGGACTCCTGGGAAACTGAGTCCGGGTTGCAGCTCGCAGCCCTGTCGCACACTCACCGCCCAGCAGTGCAGTACAGACTTGGTTCACCCCCTTCTGCGACGCGGGACCCGCGGAGCGGGTTCCGCTAGCTGTGATGACAGATAGGTATGGAGGAGAGAAGTCCGTGGTCCGTGGAGTGCAGCAATGCAGGCGTCCTTGAGGGTCCCAAGGCAGGTAGGAAACGCTGCCGATTATGAAGCGTGTGGGGCTGGGCGGGGCGGTCAGGGAGAGCGGGCCAGCTGGAACGGCCAAGGCAACCCGGGACTCCTGGGAAACTGAGTCCGGGTTGCAGCTCGCAGCCCTGTCGCACACTCACCGCCCAGCAGCGCAGTACAGACTTGGTTCACCCCCTTCTGCGACGCGGGACCCGCGGAGCAGGTTCCGCTAGCTGTGATGACAGATAGGTATGGAGGAGAGAAGTCCGTGGTCCGTGGAGTGCACCAATGCAGGCGTCCTTGAGGTTCTAATATCAAACCAATCAACTGTAACATAACGGGTGAGGCGTGGGTAGAGCATTTTTCTACAATTTATGCTATATCAGCTACTTCTCTAGATACTGTCCCTCTATTCAATACTGTTGAACCACTGAACTTTTCACTGCTCGAGGTCGAGGATGCTATAATTGATAGCGCCAGCAATAAAGCTCCCGGCCCGGATGGTCTTTCTATTGACCAGATTAAATCTGAAATAAATTTTTGGGCCCCTTTATTATGCAACCTATTTAATAACTTGACTGACAGCTCAATCCCCGAATCCTGGTCGAACAGTGTCATCGTACCGATATTCAAAAAAGGTGACAGGTCGGACCCTGCCTGTTACCGTCCGATCTCACTGATCGATAACACGCTAAAGGTCCTTGGTAGGGTAATCTTTAAAAGGATAAGGAATTGGGCTGAGGATAATAATGTTCTACATTGCAGTCAACTGGGATTTAGAAGCCAAGTAGGCACTGTTGAACAATGTCTAAATTTGAATTTGATTATGGCCAAATACACCATTGTTAAAAAATCCCCTCTTTATTTAGGCTTCATGGATCTGAGTTCCGCTTTTGATTTTGTTAATCGTTCTAGGTTGTGGTCACTTTTGCTTGATTATGGTTTGGATGACTCACTGGTGTATTTTCTTTCTTATTTACATAGGGATTTAAAAGCGAGAGTACGAATTAATAATGATGGCGAATTATCCCATGATGTTTTTATTAGCAGAGGAGTTAGACAGGGCTGTGTACTCGCCCCACTGCTTTTTATCCTATATATTAATGGGTTGAGTAGCACTTTAAGTAAGATCACCAAGGATGTACATATTATTAATGGTCTCCCCATTACTACACTACTTTATGCGGATGACGCAGTATTAATGGGGCGCACCCCGAATGCTTTACGCACTTTAATCACTGGGTTTGTTGCCTTTATGTCCGACCTTGGTCTAAATACCAATTTTAAAAAATCCTTTAATATGAACTGTGGACCTAAAAAGTATAATATTACCTCAATTAAATCCGGCGACAATATTTTAAAATGCACTAGCACTTTCCCTTATTTAGGGTTATTATTCTCCAACACAGGCTCATGGCAGCCACATGCTGCCTATGCGAGAAATAAAATTGGTAAGTCAATCAACTCAATTTTATCTCTCCGACAACCCAAACTGGCTGATGTCATTACCCCCCTGCTCAACATTTATCGATCCCAATGCCATCCAACTGGGACATATGGAGCAGAAGTGTAGGGTTATTGTAACAGCATGTCTCCCCAGTTGGAGGAAAATAGATTTTGTAGAAGGGTGCTGGGGGGAGTTCCTTGTGCCCCTACATTTATTTGTCACAATGAACTGAGGTTGCCATACATTGTTGATTTTATCAGGTCTAGGCCCGCGCTTTTCTGGATCAAAATATGGTTAAATCCAGCGGCATCCTTAACGCGCAGTATAATATCTGACTGTTTAGTATGCGAAAGATTCCATCACATACCTTGGTTAAATGCAGTCAAGAATAGCCTGCTGAGCGTGGGACATGATAGTCTGTTCAGTTCTCCTAATACCATTGTACCCGCCCATAAGAACAGTGTTAAACGGGCATTGCTTGTCTCATATAAAGAGGAACGAATGAGATCTGAATCTATCAAACCTGTTGTTATCAGATATTTGCCCCTTATTGACTTTGGCAACGATAATTTGAATAATTTTTGCAGATACCTGTCAATCCCAATAGGAAGATGGAATCGGAGCCTTTTGTTTAGGTTTCGGGATGGAAGCTTAGTCAACTTACTTAGCTTCCCCCTTGGCTATAACAAAAAACTAGAAGAGTTAGATTGTCCCTGCTCCGAAGGCGGGAAGCAAAGTCTGCTGCATTATTTCCTCTTCGGTGGCCATTATAAATTGTACACCCGCCAATATTTAAGGCCGATTCTCCGCAAACATAACTTAAGAGATTTCAATCTAGCATTGAGATTTTTACAAATGCTGCTAACAGATGAAGTTATATATATACTGTAAGCTGTTTTATAAAAGCTTGTGTGAGATCGAGGGCAAGTATGGAATCTGCAGAAGGGACAACAGTACTATGCTATTTTATGCACTTTGCACTTGCTTTTTCTGTTATAATTTGTTTACAGATTTCATTATATATGTGTCTGGATATATACGATCATTTCAGGAGTATATAAATTGAATTCTGTGACTAAATATACTAATAGCTTAATGTTTCTCCCTTTACTATGTATTTCGCACTTTATATTATGTACTTGGCACCTTACGATATATATGCTGCTTAAACCCAATTGGAAGATCAGTTTTTAATTTTTATACATGCTTTTTAATGTGTTTTAAACGTATTTCATTCTGTATGTACTTTTATGGATGCACTAAAATCCGAATAAAGATCATTTGAATTTGAATTTGAATAAATTGCAACATATTTAAGTTTATACAACAGCAACTCAGGGCCTTATTTATGAAGGCCTTGCACCACCAGTGCAAACCATTTTAAAAGTGACATACCGGCGCCACAAGACAATCATAAATAAGACCCAAATATAAATACCATTGATTGGCACCAAAAATCGTTTTTTGAATAACATAAAAAAAACACAGGGCAGAACCTATGTACAAGCACTGAATTTCACTTTTGAAACCTCACTGTTTCCCAAAATACAAATCCTCTACCTTGCAAATGTTGATAGCAAACATTATCAAGAAGCAGAATACAAACCAAGAGCATAAAAACTGAGGGCCTTATTTATGAAAGACTTGTGCCACCAGTGCGTCACTTTCTTCCCATGTTAAAAGTGACATACCTACGCCACAAGACAATCATAAATAAGACCCAAATATAAATTCCATTGATTTGCACCAAAAATCGTTTTTGGATTAACATTTAAAAAACACAGGGCAGAACCTATGTACAAACACATAATTTCACTTTTGAAACATCACTGTTTCCCAAAATACAAATCCTCTACCTTGCAAATGTTGATATCAAGCATTATCAAATAGCAGAGCACAAACCAAGAGCAAAGAAACTCAGGGCCTTATTTATGAAGGCCTTGCGCCACCAGTGCGTCACTTTCTTCCCATGTTAAAAGTGACATACTGGCGCCACAAGACAATTATAAATAACAGCCAAATATAAATTCCATTGATTTGCCCCCAAAATCGTTTTTTGGTTAACATTTAAAAAACACAGGGCAGAACCTATATACAAGCACAGAATTTCACTTTTGAAACATCACTGTTTCCCAAAATACAAATCCTCTACCTTGCAAATGTTGATATCAAGCATTATTAAAAAGCAGAACACAAACCAAGAGCAAAGAAACTCAGAGCCTTATTTATGAAGACCTTGCGCCAAAAGAGCATCACTTATTTCCCATGTATAAAGTGATGCACCGGTTGCACAAGGCAATCATAAATAAGGGCCACATGAAAATACCATTCATTTGCACCCAAAATCGTTTTTTGAATAACATTTAAAAAACACTGCCCAGAACCTATGTACAAGCACTGAATTTCACTTTTGAAATCTCACTATTTCCCAAAATACAAATCCTCTATCTTGCAAATGTTGATAGCAAGCATTATCAAAAAGCAGAACACAAACCAAGAGCAAAGAAACTCAAGGCCTTATTTATAAAGGCCTTGCGCCAGAAGAACGTCATTTATTTCCCATGTTAAAAGTGACATACTGACGCCACAAGACAATCATAAATAACAGCCAAATATAAATTCCATTGATTTGCCCCCAAAATCGTTTTTTGATTAACATTTAAAAAACACGGCGCAGAACCTATGTACAAGCACAGAATTTATTTCAGTTTTGAAACATCACTATTTCCCAAAATACAAATCCTCTACCTTGCAAATGTTGATATCAAGCATTATCAAAAAGCAGAACACAAACCAAGAGCAAACAAACTCAAAGCCTTATTTATGAAGACCTTGCACCAGAAGAGCGTCACTTATTTCCCATGTATAAAGTGATGCACCGGTTGCACAAGGCAATCATAAATAAGGGCCACATGAAAATACCATTCATTTGCACCCAAAATCGTTTTTTGAATAACATTTTAGAAACACTGCGCAGAACCTATGTACAAGCACAGAATTTCACTTTTGAAATATCACTGTTTCCCAAAATACAAATCCTCTTCTTGCAAATGTTGATATCAAGCATGATCAAAAAGCCAAAAACAAACCAAAAGCAAATAAACTCAGGGCCTTATTTATGAAGACCTTGCGCCAAAAGAGCATCACTTATTTCCCATGTATAAAGTGATGCACCGGTTGCACAAGGCAATCATAAATAAGGGCCACATGAAAATACCATTCATTTGCACCCAAAATCGTTTTTTGAATAACATTTAAAAAACACTGCCCAGAACCTATGTACAAGCACTGAATTTCACTTTTGAAATCTCACTATTTCCCAAAATACAAATCCTCTACCATGCAAATGTTGATAGCAAGCATTATCAAAAAGCAGAACACAAACCAAGAGCAAAGAAACTCAAGGCCTTATTTATAAAGGCCTTGTGCCAGAAGAACGTCATTTATTTCCCATGTTAAAAGTGACATACTGACACCACAAGACAATCATAAATAACAGCCAAATATAAATTCCATTGATTTGCCCCCAAATCGTTTTTTGGTTAACATTTAAAAAACACAGGGCAGAACCTATATACAAGCACAGAATTTCACTTTTGAAACATCACTGTTTCCCAAAATACAAATCCTCTACCTTGCAAATGTTGATATCAAGCATTATTAAAAAGCAGAACACAAACCAAGAGCAAACAAACTCAAAGCCTTATTTATGAAGACCTTGCGCCACAAGAGCGTCACTTATTTCCCATGTATAAAGAGATGCATCGGTTGCATAAGGCAATCATAAATAAGGGCCAAATGAAAATACCATTCATTTGCACCCAAAATCGTTTTTTGAATAACATTTAAAAATACTGCCCAGAACCTATGTATAAGCACTCAATATCACTTTTGAAACGTCACTGTTTCCAAAATACAAATCCTCTACCTTGCAAATGTTGATATCAAGCATTATCAAAAAGCGGAACACAAACCAAGAACAAAGAAATTCAAGGCCTTATTTATGAAGGCCTTGCGCCACAAGAGCGTCATTTATTTCCCATGTTTAAAGTGATGCACCGGCTGCACAAGGCAATCATAAATAAGGGCCAAATGAAAATACCATTGATTTGCACCCAAAATCATTTGTTGAATAACATTTAAGAAACACTGCGCAGAACCTATGTACAGGCATTCAATTTCACTACTGAAACTTAACTATCTGCTTCCAAATATTCTCCATAGAGCAAACAAGTCTCTATCTTAATTAAATAAATCATTTCTTACCTTTACAAATGCTTTGGGAGATTGAAAACCGTGTCAGACACACACACCAATTTTTCTTTAGCAGAGCAAAAGGTGTGCACTCAATACACTGAAACCAAGACTGGCATAGAAAATCTCTAACTTTGTATACATATGCCTTAATTCAACCAATCAAAAGTCTTCCCTCACTATTTTCAAACCAACACCCTTCCCCCTCTCAGATCTTTCTATCTGTTACCATAGCAACTCCCTCCTAACTGAACTCTCAGGTTCAAAAGTTTATTGTACAATGTTGCAAATTAACTCAGCAAGGATGTTTGACCTCTCAATACACCAGCTTATCCAGGACATTATTGCTTTTAGTGACTTTTTTTTAACCATTCAAATTGCTTCTTTCACACAACACAACCATGCACCCTAACTCTCAGTTTTCAACTGTCTGAATCCACCAATCATTGCTTGTGATTCAAGAGCAGGGAAACTCCACAATTATTTTTTTGTAAACTCCTACTGTTCCAACTGACATTTCATTCCCACACTTCATCTGACTGCACCAGAACCTTCTCACATCATGTATTCTGTATGGATTATTGTACATAGCTACATCCACTGGGCTCAAAGGTATGCAGCAAGCAGAAATTATCACAACCTTGATTTATCAAATCTGGAAATCAAGTGGATTGGCCAGAGAGGATTGAGATGTCATCAATTGATACCATTGGTGAAAACCTTTTTGCATCTGCCAAGCCCTGACCTCTTAATAATGCACTGTGGTGGAAATGATTTGGGTACTATGACTGGGGTTGGTCTGGAAATGCTTGTAAAGGACGCCTTTGATCAATTGATGACACTTTTTCCACAAACTGCCTTGGTATATTCCAATATATGCTAAAGACAGAAATGGAACTGGTCCAACCAATTTTGACCACAATTTGAGAAAGCACGGAAACATGTGAATAAATCTGTTTCTGCTTACATGAGAGACTGTGGAATGGGTTCAATATACAATAATAACTTGCGTTACAACATGCAAGACATCTACAGAGGCGATGGTGTGCACTTCTCAGATGAGGGGAATAGAATATTCCTCCTGAATTTAAGACTGTGCATTGGAACCTACTTGTAGGTACCTAAATCAACCACAGAACCCAAAAGCTCTTTTCAGAGCTACCCTACCTCTGATCATTCAAAACGTTTATCTTTTTCTAACTTTTTTCACTATTTTTCACCAAAGTACGCTTCCCGGTACGCGCACCGGTGCGCGTACCGGGCGCTTCCCCCGCAGAAAATTGAAGAATTTTTTATTTTTTTTTGCCTTTATGAGTCTCCTAAGCCCCCCTCAGAAAACCTAGAGGGTCAAGAAGTGTCTACCGTGCCCCCTTCTACCCATTCCGAACAATGTTTGCCCTCCATCTTGTGTCTCAATTGTACCGAAACACAAAATGGAGGACTCCCGTTACGCTGCCGGTACGCGTACCGGGGCGCGTACCGGTAAGCCCTCCATAAAAAAAGGTGGGAAAGTAATTTACAGAAAAACCACTGGAGACACTTTCATCCAATATAGAATAGGCCCTACTACATAGCAGTCCCTTCCATTTGCCCAAATTTGGTGGAATTCCATTGAGACATTTAGGCTACAGGCCTGTCTAAATATCCTGAGGTAAATTACATGACCAAAACACATATGAAGTGTTAGAATTTACAACCAATTAAAAAGTTTCTTTCATTTTCTACGATTATTTCCTGACATTTGATTGGTTATGTACATGAATAAATAAAAAAAAAGAGAAGGAAACACAGCCATTTTGACTACTGCTTCCTGAAGTACATTTGAAAAGAAATAACACTGACAACTTCAACTGCTTTCTCAAAGGTAAGTTGTTATTTTGGAAAGTGAAGTATGTTGTACACTTTAAGTTAATTTGAGAAAAAATATTCTGTTAGTTATATACTATCCCTCTGTAATAGTTATAGATTGAGATAGACTTCTCTGTTATAGTTATGGATTGAGTTAGGCTTCCCTTGTATTATTATAAATTTACTTAGGCTTCATCACATACTCTTTGTTATATTTCAAATTCCAGCCTGATACCATACACTGCCCAAAGATAACTTCACTGTTAAAAAATCCAAACTACATGTCTGAACTTAAACCCAACAGTGCCCTATCTCTACTGATATAATTATTTTTTATGCAATTTACAGCAACAAAATGGAAGGAGAAAAGAATATTTCTTTTGAAATTGTTTTGGACAACAATCATGATGGAAAAAATGCTGAAAATGATAACATTGACTTTATGGATGAGTCTCTGGACCTTGAAATACTTGAGTGTGTGGAATCAATGGAAACACAGAATGTAAATGAAGAGATTCCAGACAACATTTTATTAGAAGTTTTATTAAATTATGAAAAGGAATCAGAAGAATAAATTTATATTTAATAATCAAAAATTGTTCGAGCCATTATTCATTTTTATATGTAATTCATCAAGAAGATCAAAAATGTTTAAAATATAAAGTGAGACTTATAGTATACTGTACAACTTTTTTGTGGTACATAGGAAGTTTGCTCATAGTTACTTAATTTCTCCCACTATATTATCTCCAATGTCTATTTTACATCTCTTTATCATCTCCTGCCTCCATGTTGTTTCTGCTTTCCTGACAGACTATTGTATGGATTCCATATACCACAATAACTTCTGTAACAACATGCAAGATATCTACAAAGGAAACGGTGTATATTAAATTATAGACTCTGCATTGATACCTACATGTTGGTACTTAAATAAAAAAAAAACAACAAAAAAAACAATGAATAAACATACAATTTTTTAAAGTGATTTTTTTCCCCATAGTATGCTCCCCGGTGCGCTCCCCGGTGCGCGTACCGGGCGCTTCCCCCGCGAAAATTGAAAAAAAAACATTTGAGACCCCGCGGGGCCCTTTAATGGCCCCCACATCAAACCTAGGGGGTCAGGGGCGGTCTACCCTGCCCCCTTATGGTCAATTCCCCCCTTTGTTTTTGCCACCTCTTGTGTCTCGATTTTACCGAGACACAAGATGGCGGCCGCTCCAGACTGTTTAGAATGTTTACAGACACCCGAGACCCAATCAGCTTTCTGCGCGCAAGTCGCGTGGCGCGCCCGGTGCGCGTACCCGTGCACGTACCGGGCGCGCCTATAGATATATATATTTTTTTTAACCTAAATTACTCAAAATCCACTGGAGCACATATCTTGAGACATAGCAAAGGCACATCGGGCTACCAGTCCCTACAATTTTGCCAAGTTTGGTGTAAATCCATTCAGCCGTTTGAGCTAAAAGTGAAATCGACCGCCCTAAGGAAATTAACATGGGGAAAACGTGTTTTGGGACCCCCCTTTTATCTCGGACCCTTTTATCTCGGACCCCGCTTGACGAATCCCCCCCAAACTTTCAGGGAAGGACCGGGGCGCCGCGAGGCCATTTTGAGGAAATTTTCAGGCAGATTCGTCAACCGGCGCCAAAGTTATTCCAAAAAGAATTTTGAGATTTAACATTGAAAAAAATCCTAACTATAACTACCTACTGGCGACCGCCAGTAGGTAATATATATACCACGTGACTCCTCCGGATCTCACGGCGTCTCCAACTAGCACGCCAGCAAACAGAAGGAAGATGGACCACGTTAATCCAGCATCAGAAAGATTTTATTTTCGGTACACAGAAAGCAGCTACGCGTTTCTGGCAATATATGCCCTTGATCACGCTGCAACATGTAATGAAGACATAATGCTTTTTTAAGTGCAAGGTTCAAAAGGAACACCCCCTCATAGTGACGTAGTGAGTCATGTGACAATTAAAAAGTGAAGACATACTGCCACTGTTAAGCCACTGACAAACCATAAGCATGGATAATGTTCACCGGATAAATCCAGGGTTCTTACATGTATAATGTGGGAGTTAGATAAACCTACCACATGATAACGTCACATAATGGAACATACATATATAAACATATATAATCTGTATATCTATATATATACAAATATATGCATACAGATGCATGTTATTTACATGAAAGTCTAAAAAACACTAATAAAAGCAAAGCTAAAAAGCCACCTCATTACAAACAGAATGGCTTTAACTTAAACAAGGGCGAGATCTATTGCATTTTCAATGGTTGTTTACTTTGGTTCCATCAAGAAGGCATTCAGATGTGTCACACATTTGCCATAAATTCTGAATGTTAGCAGTCTAGTTGCTCATTAGATCACTGTAGTAAAGCTACTGCTCACCAGGGAAGTCTGCTGCTGGTATTCAAAGTGCATGTTTCAGTCTGCATGTCAGAATTTTTTAATGAAATTGAAGAGGATTTGAGAAGTCACTCAAAATGTGCCCTAATTTTTCTTTCTGCAGCACTAATCATACTTTCTATGGCAAAATATACCCCCTCTTTTTATATTAAATGTTTTAAGAGTTACCACTTTATTCCAATCAAGATGGCTTCAGGTGTGCCATACCTTTGTAATAAGTAGGACTGCTAGCGCTCTAGTTGTTCTTTAGAACACTCTGGGACATTCCATCATTGGGCTATACTTTGGCTACATCTGGGTGATATTTGGGCTACATTTGGGCTGCTCTTTTGTCTCTGGTGGCCATCTTGGGAGACTGATTGTCAGTATTTTTTAATGAAATAGAAGAGGATTTGAGAAGTCACTCAAATGTGCCCTAATTTCTCTTTCTGCAGCACTAATAATACTTTCTATGGCATAATATACCCCCTCATTTTGTTCCTTTTTAAATTAAATGTTTTAAGAGTTACCACTTTATTCCCATCACGATGGCTTCAGGTGTGCTTTACCTTTGTAATAAGTAGGACTGTTAGCGCTCTAGTTGTTCTTTAGGACACTCTAGGAGGCTGCAGTAGAACACAAATGAATCAACTGACAGTCTCTGTCCTTGTTGGATGTACATGTTTTACTGAGAATGTCAGACTTCATTCTCACATGACTGAGAAAGATAATGTGAATTTACAGAAAATATGCTTTCAGTTTAGCTTATAGATCCCCTTCCAAACCACTGTGGGAAAATCATGAGATATTAGTTTTCTTTCAAACATGATTCATGATATTACAGCAGAAGGCTTTTTCACATGGTAAAATCACCTTAGAACACACCACAATTCCTAAAATGAGTATGGTACCATCAACAAATGATTTATAATGTAACTAAAGTCCTAAAACCCTCTATTAACTACAATGCTTTTTAATAAGGTGCTATCATGTATATTGGTCCCAAGATGACTGCCAACACTTCTTGGATGAAGTGCTGACAGCCAATCAGAACAGATGTGTGGTTAGGCTCCGGCCAGATATATATATTTTTTTTAACCTAAATTACTCAAAACCCACTGGAGCAGATATCTTGAGACATAGCAAAGGCACACCGGGCTACCAGTCCCTACAATTTTGCCAAGTTTTGTGGAAATCCATTTTGCCGTTCGGGCTAAAAGTGAGTCCAACCGCCGTATGGAAATTAACATGGGGAAAACATGTTTTGGGACCCCCCTTTTATCTCGGCCCCCGCTTGACGAATCCCCCCCAAACTTTCTGGGAAGGAGCGGAGCGCAGCGAGGCAAATTTAAGGAAAATTACAGGCAGATTCCTCAACCGGCGCCAAAGTTATTACCAATAGAATGTTGCGGATTTCCTGTAGAAAACAATCCTAACTATAACTACCTACTGGCGACCGCCAGTAGGTAATATATATATATAGGTAGGTATATATAGTTAGGATTTTTTCTCTATGGGACTTTTGAAAATTCTATGTCTAATAACTTTGGCGTTTGTGGACGGAATCGGCTGAAATTTTCAGGAAAATGGCACATTTTGTTTCTGAGCAGCCCCTTTCCCATTCATTTTTCCATAGGGCGTTTGGCCTCACTTTTAGCTCGAACGGCTGAATGGATTTGCACGAAACTTGGCAAAATTGTAGGGACTGTTAGCCCGATGTGCCTTTGCTGGGTCTCAATATATGTGCTCCAGTGGATTTTGAGAAATTAACGTTTAAAAAAACAGATATATCTGTGACAGCGTCCCGGGTAGCTCTCCGGTTCGCGTACTTTTCGCGTTACGGAACTTTGCGAAGCAAAGCTGATTGGCTCTCCGGTGACTGTCAACATTCTAAACAGTCCGGAGCGGCCGCCATCTTGTCTCTCGGTAGGATCGAGAGACAAGAGGAGGAGAAAAACGAAGGGGGAATTTAATGAAAGGGGGCAAGGTAGACCCCTCTTGACCTCCTAGGAATGATGTTGGGGTTATTAAAGGGTCCCGTGGGGAAAATAAAAAAAATTTGATTTTTCACGGTAGAAGCGCTTCCCGGTTCGCGAAGCGGTAGCGAAACGGGAATCGCCATTTTGTGTTTCGTTTTAATTAAATTACAAGATGGAGGAAAAACTATGTGTGAGATGGGTAGAAGGGGGTACGGGAGACGTATCCTGACCCCCTATGTTTTCTGAGGGTGGCTGAGGAGGCTCATATATGTTGATACATGTCTTCCAGCGGCTGCGCGTGAGCGGATTTTTTTTTTTTGGGCTGCGTGACGTCTGTTAACATTCGATTTGAAGGAAATCAGGAAGTGTTGACCGCATTTTGTCACTGCGAGTAAATATTTTGTTAAAAATAATTGTTATAAATTAATCCGTATTGATAAACATTGTCTGCGCCATCTTGTCTTTTTTCCAATGCCACACTTTTCTCGTGCACGGCAGCCATTTTAGATGCCTTGACCAGACCCACTCTCTGCACGCCGCCAATCCTCAGCACGGCTCCCCACCCTCGCAAGCATCTCCCCCACGCACTGGTCACCCCCGCTCTCTCTCTCATGCATGGGCCATAAACCTCCCCCCATCTGCGGTGCTCTTCCCTGAGAATTCCACCCTGTGCCCGTCCGACGCCTCCCTTTCACCCTATTCACTACCGCACCCTCTGACATTCCTCTTCCTTTGTGTCTGATTGTCCAGGCCGGTCCGAGGCTATCACCTAGCCCTGTGGATGTAGTTTATGGCCTCAACTGTAAAGAATCACCCCTCTTCAAAGGAGTTACAGTAGATCAAGGCCCCCACCCGATGAGATCTGTCACACCACTCGCGTTCCTACTATCTGATAACGATCCTGTATTGTGATTGGGGAGGGGATTCTCACTGTGAGGGTGTGTGGGACCGAGCCTGAAGCGGAAGATTCCAGGGATGCCTTTTTGTACATCAAAGTCTTCACAATTATGTGTCTCATTAAAAATATATAGCACTCCAACAAAGTAGTAGGATTATAACACTTTAATAACTTATAAATATATACAACGCAACAAAAACAGTAAACACGTTAAAAAAATGTATTAAACAGAAGCAACAATGGTCAGTAGCGGTCTGTTGTGCGAATAGTCTGAAGGTAGCACAACGCGCTGAGATCTGGACGGCACCCAGGTGATGTCCTTTACTTGCTGCACTGGTTTTGGCATCCTACAATGCTGCTCCGAAAAACGGCGTGGGGCGCTCCGGGGGGGTGGGTGGGAGGCGGCGTGAACGGGCCTCCCCAGGTGGAGGCTCGTGTGCTGTAGTGGGGCGCCCCTTTAGCATTTCACTTGCCATTCAGCGGTTTTCCGCCCGCTTTTGCTGCACTGTGCCTCATCAGTAGCGGTCTGTTGTGCGAATAGTCCGAAGGCAGCACAACGCGCTGAGATCTGGACGGCACCCAGGTGATGTCCTTTACTTGCCGCACTGGTCTTGGTATCCTACAATGCTGTGTCGAAAAACGGTGTGGGGCGCCCCGGGGGGGGGGGGAGGCGGCGTGAACGGGCCTCCCCAGGTGGAGGCTTGTCTGCTGTAGTGGGGCGCCCCTTTAGAGTTTCACTTGTCATTCAGCGGTTTTCCGCCGGCTTTTGCTGCACTGTGCCTCATCCGCCATTCAGCTGTTTACCACCCGCTCTTGCGGCTACAGCGTCTCGCTCACCATCCAGTTGAATTGCGCCCACTCTTGCGGTGCAGCGATAGGCGGCTGTCACAGGACTCTTAAAATGGCGGCCGGCTCTTCGGATTTGGGCCTGGTCCACTAAAATGGCCCTGGGACACCTTGGAACTCGGACGCTTGTCTGCTAGGGCTTGGGCCCCATTCTCGAAAGCGTCCCCTCAGCCTTGAAGATTCTACAAAAGTCTTGGGGGCCCCCGACTCCCGCAGGCTTCCGGTGGGGAGCCGCTGCCATGATTGCTTGCGGAATGGCCACGACGGAGCTACGAGATGGTGGTGCTCTCATGCTGACGCCAGCTTCAGTCTGAAACATCCAGAAACACTGTAGACTATCAATTCGATGAGTTCCGGTGGAGCCCCAACGTGACCCGGTAGGGAAGAACTTGCCCTCCCCTTTTTTGAGTGATGGTTCTTGTTGCCTGTCCCTTCTGTTGTCATTTAACAGAACTTTTTTGACTGCTGAAAGGGGTTGTGTTCCGACCGCTGGTCGGTGGAGACATTTTGACTATATTCTGGACTTGCGTTGTCGCGTAATGCGTCATATGACGCGCCGCGTTAGCGCACCCGGAAGTGCTCCGGTGCGCGAGGCGCGAAGCGCAGCTTCCCGGAAGCGATCCGGGGCGCGGAGCGGAGCGCGTAACGTAAGCATAACAGGTCATGTGACTTGTTAATAAAACTTTTCATTGGGTCATTTTACTTTTGTTATTCTATGACGCATTACGCGACAACGCAAGTCCAGAATATAGTCAAAATGTCTCCACCGACCAGCGGTCGGAACACAACCCCTTTCAGCAGTCAAAAAAGTTCTGTTAAATGACAACAGAAGGGACAGGCAACAAGAACCTTCAGTCAAAGAGGGGAGGGCAAGTTCTTCTCTACCGGGTCACGTTGGGGCTCCACCAGAACTGATCGAATTGGTAGTGTACAGTGTTTCTGGATGTTTCAGATTGAAGCTGGCGTCAGCATGAGAGCACCCCGTGGCTACGTCGTGGCCATTCCGCGAGCAATCATGGCAGTCGCTCGCCACCGGAATTCTGCGGGAGTCGGGGGCCCCGGTGACTTTTGTAGAATCTTCAAGGCTGAGGGGACGCTTTCGGGAATGGGGTCCATGCCCTAGCAGACAAGCGTCCGAGTTCCAAGGTGTCCCAGGGCCATTTTAGTGGACCAGGCCCAAATCCGAAGAGCCGGCCGCCATTTTGAGAGTCCTGTTGCAGCCGCCTATCGCTGCACCGCAAGAGTGGGCGCAATTCAAGTGGATGGCGGGCGAGACGCTGTAGCCGCAAGAGCGGGCACAACTCAGCTGGTTGCGTGAAGCGCTGGGGTGTACCTGAGAAACCTCCACCTGGGGAGGTGGGGGAGGCTCGTTCGCGCCGCCTCTCCCTTCTAGTGCATCCCACGCCGTCTTCTGGCGCAGAAATATGTGATGGTTGGACTAGGGCACCGCAGGACGTGTCTTTAGGTCAAACGAATTGTGGGACAATGTTCAGAATGGAAGAGTCACCAAAAGGCAAAAAGTTCCGCTTGACCCCGGGAGCCGGCCGCCTATGTCGGGGGCGATCTCAGGCCACACCAGGGCAACAAGACTTGGGGAGGGGGTCGGAGCCAAGCGCCCTCTCCGAGTCCGCGCCATCACACCGCCACTCGGGGGCCTCCGTCAAGCGGTTCAGGGAGGCACCGCATCACATTGTTTTCCAATGCAGTCAGGTCCACAAACAGCCCCCACTTACTTTAAGATTAGTGAAGCTGCAGCAGGTGCAAATAAGCTTCAGACAGTGTTACAAGCACTGCTCAGAACTCTGAACTATGGCACCCAACATCCAGGACTTATGCCATTTGTGCAAGGCAGTGACATCGAAGCAACTCAGGGACCAAAACCATGAACGTACACTCATGTATGAAAATCTTACTATTGATGCTTGACTGAGGCCAAGGAGATCAGAGTGCATGAGTCTCATGCTCGATCGATTGAGCTAGCCGGATCGGGCAACAAAAAGGTGGTGGTGGGGGTGGCGGCATCAGCAAGGCATCCTCACACACAACTTGTCGGACATCAGCTCTGGATGTACTGGGGACGAGTTTTGGCGCATGGTGTCGTCCTCGGGCAATTTGCACAATGGTCCTCCACCCCTAGGCCGCCAGCTATGCTACCTCGACAGGAACAGTGATGGATGTTGCAGCATGCTACCATGTAAATAGTTATTTAATAAAACGTTTTACCCTGTTACTTTGCTGGTGTGTTGTATATATTTATAATATTTGCATAGGGTTTGTCGTTATTTTGGGCGGGGTCGGTGGCGGAGCCGAGCTGTCTTGCAGCCATCATGGTGTCGAGCTCAGTTCATCTCACTAGTTTCGTATTTCTCATGAGGGGTTGTTCCTAATGTTTCTATTTTAGCGAGGTAAAAAAGAGATCCCATTAGTGGCCTACTGATTTTGCTCGATTCCTTTTGTTTTTTTAAATGATTTTTCACTATCTGCAAAGACTAAACAGAGTATTGCGACTCTGTGCTTGTTTGTAAATAGAGAATGAACCAAAGAGAATCAATTCTAAAACAGTAAATGCTTGGATAACAATCAATCAAATGGAGAGAGAAGCAGGCACGACGGATTACAACGGGGGCAAAGGCCTGCGTTACCTACCCTTCACTATCTGCAAAGAGAGAATACTCCTAAAAGAAAAGAGGGGGAGGGGGGGGCAACGTTCAAAGCACATCAGCGTGCATAAACACGAAAATGTTTTTACCTATCACGTACTTGACATTTTACAGCTTTTGATATTTGCTATTGAAAAACCATTGAAATTCACTGAAAAAACCATAGGTTATAGACCATATATAGTTAGGGATTAGCATTTACAAAACCTTAATTTACTCGCACAAAACCATTGAAATTTGCATATATAGTTAGTTGCAATAACTATATATCGCGCACCCGCAATCCACTGCTGATGATGTCACATATTACATCATTCATGACATGGTCAGTGACATCACTGATGACATCACTGATGACATCTCAAATGACATCACTGATGACATCTCAAATGACATCACTGATGACATCGCTGATGACATCTCAAATGACATCACTGATGACATCTCATTTGACATTACTGATCACATCACTGATGATATCATTCATGTGATAATACGATGAACCTCTTCAGATTCTAATATAACCTTAGATACAATCAGTGTAAACAGACACTCACAGACTGTCACTCATCCATGGAGTTACTCACACACCTAGTCAGTCATGCAAAGAATCAATCACACCCCCATTTCCTCAACTATACAGGTATACACACCTTACTTATTCAAACATATACTAACACATAATTACTCTCTTATACAATCCCTGATACAAGTTCAGGTAATCAGACAAAATATCGAAAAAAATATATCGGAAAGACAAAATATCGAAGTAAAAATATCGATGGTCAAAAATATAGGTAAGCAAAAATATCGGATACAAAAATATCGTAATAGGTAAGTATGAAAAAATATCGAAAAAAAAAATATCGAGTGACAAAATATCGTTAAAAAAAAATATCGTGTAGTAATGGAAATAATCAATAGTATAGGAAAAAGTAAAATAATTGTATATAAAATGTATTAAAAAAGGTGTATTAGTATAAATTAAACAATATCAAATAAATTATTTAAAAAAACATATCTATGTTTAGGAGCGGGTTATTGGGTTTATAGGGGATAAGGGTGGGAAGTAATTTATTAATAATTAATTAATATATGTTATTAAATAATACTAAATTATACCTATTTGTTAATTAATTATAATTAATTAGTTAATTAATTAAGGTCATATAGTCTATATTATTAATTACTAATTAATTGGTAATTAATTAATATTAATTAAGAAATCATAATTATATAGTTAAATAATTTAATGTAGATACATGTTTATGTAGTATTTCTAAATTTATTAAAAATAATTTTTAAAAAAATAACATTTCTAGGTTTAGGAGCGGGTTATTGGGTTTATAGGGGATAAGGGTGGGAAGTAATTTATTAATAATTAATTCATTAATTAATAAATGTAATTAAATATTTCTAAATTATACCTAATTGGTAATTAATTATTATTAATTAGTTAATTAATTATTATTATATAGTCACATTTTTTAATTACTAATTAATTGGTAATTAATTAATGTTTATTTAAATAAATTATAATAATGTACTTAATTTTTTTTGGTTAAAGGGGTATTTGTTGGGTTCAGGGTCAGTTTTTAGTTTTTTGGTAAAGGCCTGTTTGTTGGGTTCTGGGTCAGTTTTTAGTTTTTGGGGACAGGGGTTTTTGTTGGGTTTAGGGTTAGTTTTTAGTTTTTGGGTCAAGGGGTATTTGTTGGGTTCTGGGTCAGTTTTCAGTTTTTGGGTGAAGGGGTATTTGTTGGGTTCTGGGTCAGTTTTCAGTTTTTGGATAAAGGGGTATTTGTTGGGTTCTGGGTCAGTTTTCAGTTTTTGGATAAAGGGTTATTTGTTGGGTTCAGGGTCAGTTTTCAGTTTTTGGGTAAAGGGCTAATTTTAGGGTTCAGGGTTAGTTTTTAGTTTTTGGGTAAAGGGGTATTTTTAGAGTTCTGGGTCAGTTTTTAGTTTTTGGCTAAAGGGGTATTTTTTAGGGTTCAGGGTCAGTTTTCAGTTTTTGGGTAAAGGGGTATTTGTTGGGTTCTGGGTCAGTTTTCAGTTTTTGGGTCAAGGGGTATTTGTTGAGTTAAGGGTCAGTTTTTAGTTTTTGGGTAAAGGGGTATTTTTTTGGGTTCAGGGTCAGTTTTCAGTTTTTGGGTAAAGGGGTATTTGTTGGGTTCAGGGTCAGTTTTCAGTTTTTGGGTAAAGGCATATTTTTAGTGTTCAGGGTCAGTTTTTAGATTTTGGGTAAAGGGGTATTTGTTGGGTTCTGGGCCAGTTTTCAGTTTTTGGGTATAGGGGTATTTGTTGAGTTAAGGGTCAGTTTTTAGTTTTTGGGTAAAGGGGTATTTTTTGGGTTCAGGGTCAGTTTTCAGTTTTTGGGTAAAGGGGTATTTGTTGGGTTCAGGGTCAGTTTTCAGTTTTTGGGTAAAGGCATATTTTTAGGGTTCAGGGTCAGTTTTTAGTTTTTGGGTAAAGGGGTATTTGTTGGGTTCAGGGTCAGTTTTTAGTTTGTGGGTAAAGGGGTCATTGTTGGGTTCTGGGTCAGTTTTCAGTTTTTAGGTAAAGGTATATTTTTGGTGTTCTGGGTCAGTGTTCTGATTTTGGGTAAAGGAGTATTTGTAGGGTTCAGGGTCAATTTTGTGTTTTTGGTACCTAGTTCTACAGGATAAAAATATAATTATTTTACATTTAATCAATTAAAGGAAATTATACATATATAACATTACACCAACTCTAATTTACTGTAGACTACAGTTGGAATAATCTATTCTAATTAATTAGTGTACAGCACATATTAACATTTTATGTAGAATGCAGTAGGAATATTAATACTTATGTTATTACTGTGCAACACCTACTGTAATTTAATGTACACTGGATTTGGTATATGAATCATTACATTATTAGAGTCCAACATATACTCACATGTCATATACAGTTAAATATTTTTTTTTACATTGATACTTTTTAGCAAGATAATAATACAAATTATTCACCATGATTGTATAAACTTTTATTTTATTAACGTTTTAACAAATAAAATAAATTCATAATAACATTTTTTTATTTACATTTCATTTGAAAAATACTTTTATAAACACACTTAATAACAACTATACAGAACCATTATTATTTTTCTTTTTTTTCATATGAAATTAACATTCTTTATTATCTCTTTTACATATTGTTATGTCAGAAAATAAATGTAAATATCACAAATATTTTTCTGTTAAGCTTTTTTCTGCTTCATTAGTGAAGATCAAAATTGTATAATATACAAAAAAATGTTTACATCTTTTTTAAATTTTTTCATTTTGTGACAATGTACTTACATTTTTTTACATTGTTAACATAAACATTATTGTTGTAATCATATTTAATTATTACATTCATGTACATTTTTTTAATGAGTTCTTTGCAGGATAAAAAAAAACAATTTTTCACTATAACATAAATTAATACTTTTTTTACACTTTTGGTTCTGTATAGATATTATATTTTACACTTGGGACTATTTTATTGATTTTTGGTGCTTTCTTTTGTAACCGGGTTAGGTCGTTTTGGGTTATTTGGAAGAAGGGCTGATCGCGGTTGGGAGACACTTCACGTCGCTGCAGGTAAGGCTCATTTTATATGTTATATGTGTATTATTATGATGTTTTTAGACTAGTGACCTTATATTTAGTGTTGTTGAATGTGAGGGAGCTATGTTTTAGATTTTGAAATCAGATATTTACGTATGGTATATACACGTCGTGTTAGTTAGTTAACTAATTATTTATAGAGTTAATTTAAGTCTTTTAGGGTATATCTAACATTAAATCATCAATGTTAATATGTTGGTATGTAATTATTAGCTAATTATTGTGGGTGGGAATGTCTGTTTTCTATGTTTTTTTCATAGGTGTACGCTACATCGGAAGTTCCGTTTTTTTTTTAAGGAAGTGTTAGTTTTTTTCATCCAACACTGATTTACAAACACTTCTTTACATTTTTCGGGTTTTCCGGAGCGATTCTTTCTTTTATTCTACTTTTTCGGGTTTTTTATGGTAGTTCGATGGCTAAGGACCGCGTGGATTTCTTAATTTTGGAACAGTTGTATTTTTACATTTTTTTTTGGGTTACTTTTGCACTACCTGGATTACTTTGGTGGTGAAGGACGTTATTGGATTGACAACATAATTGGTAAGTCTTTGCTTTCTATTATTTTTGTGGGTGGGTAATGTCATATTTATTATGGAATTGTTTTTAACTTATTATTTTTTTTTAATGTGTGCATATATTACAATAATATCATTATATATTGCATACATTAAATACTTTAGAAGCTCACGTTACATATTTTTGCATACTTAGGTGCTACTTTTGGTGTTTTATAACAGTTTCGGAATTATTTACAGTAGTGTTTTGGCTATGATGTTTAGGTATTCTATGCCTTTCGTATTAGGGTAAAGTTTAACTTGTTCTTCCAGGTACTTGTGCATTTGTTTATTTTGCTTGGATGTTTTAGGGACAAGTTCGGTTACAGATTGGTCCATTCTAAATTCTTGATAGCTCTGTTCTTTCTGTAGGCATTTTATGAATTTTTCGAGAGTAGGTTTGCTTCTGCCAGTTGATTGGACAAATGCATTGTGCCAACCTTCAACGGCATTGTTAGTTTTTGACTCCCCGTTAAGGGTACTATTGTACACATTCCACCAGGGAATGAGGAATTTTGGATTTCTTCTGTGGCCAGATCTGTGGAGTCTGCCTACCCAGGTGTCTTCAAAGTAATCGAGAAAAGGAGTTAATCTAGCTTCGTTTTGTTTGTAGAATGGACTGTCTATAATAATATTGTAATGTTCAGCTACATCTGTTGTAGGGACATAGGCAAGTGCAATAAGTTTTTTGATTTGAAAAGCAAATGATGAATTTGTAGCATATTCGACACTTAGGGTAGTTTTTTGAAGGCGTCGCCATAAACACTGGTTGAAATGATAATAGCAGCCTTGAATGGAGGAATGGGGGTGGATTTTTAGAATAGTTGAGAGCATTGCATGCTCAAAATCAAGAATGATTTTGTCAGGAGAGAAATCATTCGTTTTTTTTTAATGACATTTAATAATTCCATATATGTAGAATTGTTTTTGTTAGGCAATAGTGCATATAACAAAGGGATGTTGCAGTTGTGATAGAGGCCATGTATTGTGTATAATTGGAAGAATGGTTTGGGACAGATGTTAAATGTCCCATCCATCATCCAATATTGGCTTTGCTGCAGTTTCACTAAATTCATACTGGTACCAAAAATTATAAGCCTATTCTCATTGCTTTCGTTGTCATAAACTATAAAGGGTTGTTTATTTAAAGTTATTATTTCGTTAGCAGTAAAATTAATATCCTGATATGTTCTGGGACATGGTGTTGAAGAAGTTGTAGCTTTTTTGGTTCGTGCTATAGTTCTTTTTAATGATAGGATATTTGGCATTTGGGTTGTGGCTGTTTTGGGAATTTTAGGAATGGCGTATTTTAAAATTACATTAGTTTGCTTTTGGGATCCGGTACTAGCTTCTTTTATAGTTTCCATAGCTGTTCTAACTTCTATTTCTGTAATATTAGGTGGATGATTATGTTCCCTAGTATATAGTACTGTAGCTTCTTTTGTTGTTGCTCTGCCATAGCACTTGTTCGAATAATATTTGCAACATTTCCAATTCACTTTCATGCCATATTGTTTTTCCTGTGTGTACGTGTAACCCATGTAGCATAGTAATAATTTTCCTTTTTGGCTGGTCACAAATTCGGCTCCTTCGGTCATTTTGTATTTTGTATATCTACAAAATATATATATAATAGTTAATGTCAATTTAAATGTGATCAATAATCTATGTTAGTGATAAGTAGGAATGTTTATACTTACGTGTTTTAGAATGTACAGCAAAACTTAGGAGTTTCTTGCTTCTTTAATTGAGGATAAATTGTTGTGATGTTGTTGTAGCTGTTATGAGAAACATGAAAGTAGTATATTATTAATTAATGTTTAGGTAAATTAGCAATTTTAGAGCTCATTTTTACTACAAAAGTGTATCTTCATGATTCACATTGTGAAGATACTTACATAATTTTTTGTGGTTGGTATTTGGCAGTAGAATTGTTTCTTCAGCTTCTGTAGAATAGTTTGTAGTGTTATCTTTAAAAAATAAGGAACATATGAGTTAGTTTAATCACCATGTTGGTAGGTTTTTTTAAACATGTGGTAAATATGTTATTTAATATACTTACTTAGTGATTTGTATTACTATTGTTTAGAATGTGAAGTTCTGTATGTTGTCTGTACATCTATTCACCGTGTTTGCTCTGTAAATAAACAATATATCATAGAAATTTATTAGAACAGTTATAAATGTTTGTATTTTTTTTCCACATTTATTGCAGTTGCATAATACTTACTTACTAAAATGTATTTTAGAAATAGTACTGAGGTCCTTAGTTAATTAGTAGTGCAGTTTTCAGTAGTCGAATCTACAGAGAAAAAAATATATGTTGAGCACAACTGATTATTTTTGTGTGTTTAGATTTTTGAGCACATAATTAAACAATGTGACCTAACTTACATAGTTATTCGATTCTGTATTCCTATGCTTTGTTCACACTTTGTTTGAGCAGAATATTCAGTTGTCGTAGTATCTAAAAAAATAATAATATTTTATTATTTAGCATGTTAAGTAGTATGAATAGCAAAGGGCCACTGGGTATTTAGCAGGTAAATAATTAGTAGTACTCAATTATGCAGTTTCTATTTTATGTACTTACTTAGGAAAAAGTATTGTAGAAATAGTTCTGATGTTCTTACTTCAGTAGTAGAGCAGATTTTAGTAGTATAATCTATAGAAATAAATAAATATGTGGGGGACAAATGATTATTTCAGTGTGTTTAGATTTATGTGGACATAATGAAACAAGGTGAAATTACTTACATATATTTTTGAATCTGTATTCCTATGCTTTGTTCACAGTTATTTTGAGTAGAATATTCAGTTCTCGTAGTATCTTAAACAAATAGTTGTAGATAATTATTTAGCATGTTAACTGCAATGAATAGCAAAGGGGTACTGGGTATTTAGCAGGTAATTAAGTATTACTAGCAAATAAAGCAGTTTCTATTTTATTTACTTACTTAGTAAAAAGTATTGTAGATGTAGTACTGATGTCCTTAGTTCAGTAGTAGTGCAGTTTTCAGTAGTAGAATCTACAGAAAAATAAAAAGATGGTGTGCAAAAGTCATTATTTCTGTGTGTTTAGATTAATGTGCACATAATGAAACAATGTCAAATTACTTACATAGTTTTCAGAATCTGTATTCCTATGTTTTGTTCACAATTATTTGGAGTAGAATTATCAGTAGTGGTAGTATCTAAAAAAAATATTTTTATATAATTATTTAGAATGTTAAGTAGTATGAATAGCAAAGGGGCACTGGGTATTTAGCAGGTAAGTAAATACAATTAGCAAATAATGCACTATCTATTTTATTTACTTACTTAGAAGATGTAATAGTAGGTTTATAGTCTCGTTCTTCTAGTTGTTGTGCAGCAATTCGGATAGAGATGAATCTCCTTCTGTGACTTTTGGCAAGTAGTTTGTGCTTACGTTTTCATTGCTTATATAGGGGAGTGTCAGTAGTAATTACTTTACTATTGGTTCATTTAAAAAATTAGGGTTGTGATTGGTTAGTTAGTAGATTTGAATTTCTGTTGAGATTAATTAGTATTAGAATTGAAAAACCAACAATAAATATAAAAGTATACAAAGTAGCATAGAATATTTTTATATGTGTAGGTGACATTATTTTTACCAATATTAAACATTATATGAATTTATAGTGTGTGTATAGTAGAAATTAAAGTGTTGTATGTTATTTTTGATGTGAAAACATATAAAGCGTTAATTAATTATGTAAAGAAATGCTTTTAAAAAGTCGATATAGTTTATAATCCGATATTTATGTGAACGATATATTTGATGTCGATATTTTTGTAAATGTCATTATTTTTTGTAGATTGCGATATTTTTGTCTTCCGATATTAATGTAGTCGATATCACAGTAAACGATATTTTTGTATATCGATATTAAAAAATCGATATTAGTGTAGATATATAGTTAAGTATAGGATCCCGATATTTTTGACATCGATAATTTTGTTCCGATATTTTTGTACAGCGATATTCTAGTTTTCGATATTTTGTCAGACATTCACAAGTTCACAATGATCCATACAGCCACTCACACATTCACTGGCTCTTATGCACAGTTATTTATATATGTCTACTCTCACATGTACTGTGTTTTACATATGTACTTACTTTGACATGTAGCACTGAGAAATCCATTCACTCACCAATACACTCATGCAGACAGTCAACCACCCATACAGCTGTTTCCACATGCACTTTCGAACCCATACATCTAGTGAATCAACTGCTCACACATCTACGCACAGAGTCACACACCTCCCAGCCACCCACACACACACTCAGTCTCCCATACAAATACTTGGGCAACCAATCAATAACCCATATAGTTACTCATATAGCTACTGATCAACACATGCAACAGTTTACAGAACAACAGACATAATGATGCACAAATTAAGACAGTTTAGTCACTAACCCATGCACTCAGTAAGACACATTAAATCCCTCACTCATACAGTCAGGCATGCACCTACTAAATCCTTCATCCAGATAATGTTATCAGTGATGTCATTTGAGATGTCATCAGTGATGTCATCAGTGATGTCACTGACCATGTCATGAATGATGTAATATGTGACATCATCAGCAGTGGATTGCGGGTGCGCGATATATAGTTATTGCAACTAACTATATATGCGAATTTCTATGGTTTTGTGCGAGTAAATTAAGGTTTTGTAAATGCTAATCCCTAACTATATATGGTCTATAACCAATGGTTTTTTCAGTGAATTTTCAAGGTTTTGTAAATGCTAATTCCTAACTATATATGGTCTATAACCTATGGTTTTTTCAGTGAATTTCAATGGTTTTTTAATAGCAAATATCAAAAGCTGTAAAATGTGAAGTACGTGGTAGGTAAAAACATTTTCTTATTTATGCACGCTGATGTGCTTTGAACGCTGCCCCCCCCTCTTTTCTTTTAGGAGTATTCTCTCTTTGCAGATAGTGAAGGATAGGTAACGTAAGCCTTTGCCCCCGTTGTAACCCGCCGTGCCTGCTTCCCTCTACATTTGATTTATTGTTATCCAAGCAGTTACTGTTTTAGAATTGGGTGCTCTCATGCTGACGCCAGCTTCAATCTGAAACATCCAGAAACACTGTAGACTACCAATTTAATCAGTTCCGGTGAAGCCCCAACGTGACCCAGTAGAGAAGAACTTGCCCTCCCCTCTTTGACTGATTTTTCTTGTTGCCTGTCCCTTCTCTTGTTATTTAACAAAACTTTTTGGACTGCTGAAAGGGGTTGTATTCCGACCGCTGGTTGGTGGAGACATTTTAACTATATTCTGGACCTGCGTTGTCGCGCAATGCGTCATATGACGCGCCGCGTTAGCGCACCCGGAAGTGCTCAAGTGCGCGAGGCGCAGCTTCCCGGAAACGATCCAGAGCGCGGCGCGCAGCGCGTAACGTAAGCATAACAGGTAATGTGACTTGTTAATAAAACTTTTCATTGGTTCATTTTACTTTTTGTTCCCATAAGGGAGCCGTTGAACAAAAGAGGCTCGGCCTGCTCTCTTAGTCGCTGATAGGCATGAATATCAGATTCTTATCGATCACTTTATGTTGCAGGAGTGGAAAACACAACAGCCCTTGACCATTTATCTTTACTGCGTTCCTGCGTATTATACCTTTTACCCGTCATGTAATCGGGCTGCTTTATTTCACTTGCCTTTTACTGATTCGAAAACAGTGGCTATTATTCAAAACTTTACCAATCTAGGTACTACTACCATGTTTTGTTTTAAAAACCTTTATTGTGAAAATGTCAGTATACAAATACGGCCTATAACCACGTGGGCCGGCCACGGAGCAAACTTTAATCGTATATGATGAGGGGACATTTACACTGTAGAAGAACGTAACGGGCGGGCCATTAGGTTGCAAGAACTAAGGTGTCTAACAGTTGCTGAATCGGTGGATGTACATTTTATAATTAAAGTACGACAGGGCCAGTTACAATAAAATTATCTAGATATACATTTGCGGGCAAGTACCATGGGTGACGTTAATTCGAACTTTCAATAGTACAGTAATCAATAACACATCAGAACCTGATATCAATAGGGATTTCAAATTGTTCAATCAGTACTCGTCCCCGCCCGCCATGTGCTTCAAAACTGCATACGTATCTCGTGATATCAAGGTTGGGCAACCAGTACACAACAAGGAGTTACGAGTCCCATTTATACCGGCGCCATTTTGGGCGAGGCCGGGCAGGTCCAGGATATAGTCAAAATGTCTCCACCAACCAGCGACTATGATGATGTTCATAAGCTCTATTGATTAGAGTAACACTCCTCTCTCCACATGAAATTAATTCGCCGCAAGTTAAACATGTCATTTTCATTTGTCCAAAGTTCTTCTGAAGATTTAGAACCGTTTCCCTTACCGCAACTCAGCTGGACACGTCGTCTTTCGGCGCAGCATTGTAGGATGGCCACACCAGTGCGGCAACTTGCTGGACACCACCTCGGTGCCATCCGGATCTCGGCGCGTTGTGCTGCCTTCGGCCTACTAATTGTCGCTCAGAAGAACAACACACAAAACTCTGTAGTGTCTGAGGAACTCAGCTGGACACGCCGTCTTAAGGCGCAGCATTGTAGGATGGCCACACCAGTGCGGCAACTTGCTGGACACCACCTCGGTGCCATCCGGATCTCATCGCGTTGTGCTGCCTTCGGCGTACTGTAGCAGCAAGAGTGACCGCAACTCAGCTGGACACGCCGTCTTTCGGCGCAGCATTGTAGGATGGCCACACCAGTGCGGCAACTTGCTGGACACCACCTCGGTGCCATCCGGATCTCGGCGCGTTGTGCTGCCTTCGGCCTACTAATTGTCGCTCAGAAGAACAACACACAAAACTCTGTAGTGTCTGAGGAACTCAGCTGGACACGCCGTCTTTCGGCGCAGCATTGTAGGATGGCCACACCAGTGCGGCAACTTGCTGGACACCACCTCAGTGCCATCCGGATCTCGTCGCGTTGTGCTGCCTTCGGCGTACTGTAGCAGCAAGAGTGAGCGCAACTCAGCTGGACACGCCGTCTTTCGGCGCAGCATTGTAGGATGGCCACACCAGTGCGGCAACTTGCTGGACACCACCTCGGTGCCATCCGGATCTCGTCACGTTGTGCTGCCTTCGGAGTACTGTAGCAGCAAAAGTAACAGCAACTCAGCTGGACACGCCGTCATTGTAAGTTCTTCTGAAGATTTAGAACCGTTTCCCTTGCCTCTGATTCTGTCACTGCCACTTCATTGGTGGATGGAGCAACTCAGCTGGACACGCCGTCTTTCGGCGCAGCATTGTAGGATGGCCACACCAGTGCAGCAACTTGCTGGACACCACCTCGGTGCCATCCGGATCTCGGCCCGTTGTGCTGCCTTCGGGATATTCGCACATCGGTCCGCTACTGACGCCGCCTCATGGGCCTACGGATTTTGTATGCTTTTTATAGCCCAAAGCCGCATAACAGGTCATGTGACTTGTTTATAAAACTTTTCATTGGTTCATTTTACTTTTGGTTTCCTAATGATGGAAGGCTTGATCATATGACCTAAAAATAACACTTTTCATCGGATTAAAATTTTTTTTTTCCCAAACGATGAAAGCCCCACCTTTTTTTTTCTCAGTCGGCAATCAAAAAAGGTTCCGTTAGATGACAACAGAGGGGACAGGCAACAAGAACCATCAGTCAAAAGAGGGGAGGGCAAGTTCTTCCCTACCGGGTCACGTTGGGGCTCCACCGGAAGTCATCGAATTGGTAGTCTACAGTGTTTCTGGATGTTTCAGACTGAAGCTGGCGTCAGCATGAGAGCACCACCATCTCGTAGCTCCGTCGTGGCCATTCCGCAAGCAATCATGGCAGCCACTCCCCACCGGAAGCCTGCGGGAGTCGGGGGCCCCCAAGACTTTTGTAGAATCTTCAAGGCTGAGGGGACGCTTTCGAGAATGGAGCCCAAGCCCTAGCAGACAAGCGTCCGAGTTCCAAGGTGTCCCAGGGCCATTTTAGTGGACCAGGCCCAAATCCGAAGAGCCGGCCGCCATTTTAAGAGTCCTGTGGCAGCCGCCTATCGCTGCACCGCAAGAGTGGGAGAAACTCAACTACATGGTGAGCGAGACGCTGTAGCCGCAAGAGCGGGCGGTAAACAGCTGAATGGCGGATGAGGCACAGTGTAGCAAAAGCGGGCGGAATGGCAACTGAAATGGTAAAGGGGCGCCCCACTACAGCAGACGAGCCTCCACCTGGGGAGGCCCATTCACGCCGCCTCCCCCCCCCTGGGGCGCCCCATGCCGTTTTTCGGAGGAGCATTGTAGGATACCAAAACCAGTGCGGCAACTTACTGGACATCACCTGGGTGCCGTCCAGATCTCAGCGCGAACTGCTGCCTTGGGACTATTCGCACAACAGACCGCTACTGACGAGGCACAGTGCAGCAAAAGCGGGTGGAAAACCGCTGAATGGCAACTGAAACGCTAAAGGGGCGCCCCACTACAACAGACGAGCCTCCACCTGGGGAGGCCCGTTCACGCCGACTACCCCCCCCCCCGGCCCGTCCACGCCGTTTTTCGGAGGAGCATTGTAGGATACCAAAACCAGTGTGCGACACCCAGGTGACATCACCTGGGTGCCGTCCAGAACTCAGCACGTTGTGCTGCCTTGGGACTATTCGCACAAGAACAAAAGGGTCCGGTGGGGCAAATAAAAAAAATTTGATTTTTCGCGGTAGAAGCGCTTCCCGGTTCGCGAACCGGGTCGCGAACAGGTAGCGAAACGGGAATTCGCCATTTTGTGTTTCGATTTAATTAAATTACAAGATGGAGGAAAAACAATGTGAGAAAACGGTATAAGGGGGTACGGGAGACGTATCCTGACCCTCTATGTTTTCTGAGGGTGGCTGAGGAGGCTCATATATGTTGATACATGTCTTCCAGCGGCTGCGCATGAGCGGATTTTTTTTTTTTTGGTTGCGTGACGTCTGTTAACGTTCGATTTCAAGGAAATCAGGAAGTGTTGACCGCCATTTTGTCACTGCGAGTAAATATTTTGTTAAAAATAATTGTTATAAATTAATCCGTATTGATAAACATTGTCAGCGCCATCTTGCTTTTTTTCCAATGCCACACTTTTGTCGTGCACGGCAGCCATTTTAGATGCCTTGACCAGATCCACTCTCTGCACGCCGCCGATCCTCAGCATGGCTCCCCACCCTCACAAGCATCTCCCCCACGCACTGGTCACTCCCGCTCTCTGTCTTATGCATGGGCCATAAACCTCCCCCCATCTGCGCTGCTCTTCCCTGAGAATCACACTCTGTGCCCGCCCGACACCACCCTTTCACCCTATTCACTACCGCACCCTCTGACATTCCTCTTCCTTTGTGTCTGATTGTCCAGGCCGGTCCCAGGCTATCACGTAGCCCTGCGGATGTAGTTTATGGCCTCAACTGTAAAGAATCACCCCTTTTCAAAGGAGTTACAGTAGATCAAGGCCCCCACCCGATGAGATCCGTCACACCACACGCGTTCCTACTATCTGATAACCATCCTGTATTGTGATTCGGGAGGGGATTCTCACTGTGAGGGTGTGTGGGACCAAGCCTGAAGCGGAAGATTCCAGGGATACCTTTTTGTACATCAAAGTCTTCACAATTATATGTCACATTAAAAATATATAGCACTCCAACAAAGTAGTAGGATTATAACACTTTATTAACTTATAAATATATACATGGCAACAAAAGCAGTAAACACCTTAATTTTTTTTTATTAAAACAGAAGCAACAATGCTCAGTCTGTTGTGCGAATAGTCCCAAGGCAGCACAACGTGCTGAGTTCTGGATGGCACCCAGGTGTGTTTGTTGCTGTCGCTAGCTGATGAAAAAACTAAAGTGACAACTTCCTCATCCTTAATTTGTCTTTCTTTGTTCCTTAAGATGTCATCTGTGTCAACCTCTTCCGAGAATGCAGATGCGTAAGGGATTTCCTTGTCTTTCTTAATAGCATTGGTGTCTGCACACTTCTTTGTCAATTCTGTGAACATGACAGCTGCTTCATAGACAGACGATATCTTTGTTAAGTCATTAGTGTTAAGTGTGTCTGAAACTACAGTGCTCTTCTCTGTTTTACTTTCCTTAGACACTACAGAGTTTTGTGTGTTGTTCTTCTGAGCGACAATTATTCAAGAGGTTATTCTAGCGTTATTCTAGCGTTTCACTTCGCTTTTGCTGCACTGTGCCTCGTCAGCAGCGGTCTGTTGTGCGAATAGTCCCAAGGCAGCAGAACGCGCTGAGATCTGGACGGCACCCAGGTGATGTTACCTGGGTGCCGCACTGGTTTTGGTATCCTACAATGCTGCTCTGAAAAACGGCGTGGGGCACCCCGGGGGGCGAGGGGGAGGCGGCGTGAATGGGCCTCCCCAGGTGGAGGCTCGTCTGCTGTAGTGGGGCGCCCCTTTACCGTTTCAGTTGCCATTCCGCCCGCTTTTGCTACACTGTGCCTCTTCCGCCATTCAGCTGTTTACCGCCCGCTCTTGCAGGCACAGCGTCTCGCTCACCATGTAGTTGAGTTGCTCCCACTCTTGCGGTGCAGCGATAGGCGGCTGCCACAGGACTCTTAAAATGGCGGCCGGCTCTTCGGATTTGGGCGTGGTCCAATAAAATGGCCCTGGGACACCTTGGAACTCGGACGCTTGTCTGCTAGGGCTTGGGCCCCATTCTCGAAAGCGTCCCCTCAGCCTTGAAGATTCTACAAAAGTTTTGGGGGGCCCCGACTCCCGCAGGCTTCCGGTGGGGAGCGGCTGCCATGATTGCTTGCGGAATGGCCACGACGGAGCTACGAGATGGTGGTGCTCTCATGCTGATGCCAGCTTCAGTCTGAAACATCCAGAAACACTGTAGACTATCAATTCGATGAGTTCCGGTGGAGCCCCAACGTGACCCGGTAGGGAAGAACTTGCCCTCCCCTTTTTGAGTGATGGTTCTTGTTGCCTGTCCCCTCTGTTGTCATCTAACGGAACCTTTTTTGATTGCCGAGTGAGAAAAAAAAAGGTGGGTCTTTCATCATTTGGGAAAAAAAAATGTTTTAATCCAATGAAAAGTGTTATTTTTAGGTCATATGATCAAGCCTTCCATCATTAGGAAACCAAAAGTAAAATGAACCAATGAAAAGTTTTATAAACAAGTCACATGACATGTTATGCGGCTTTGGGTTATAAAAAGTATACAAAACCCGTTGGCCCATGAGGCGGCCTCAGTAGCGGACCGATGTGCGAATAGGCCGAAGGCAGCACAACTCGCCGAGATCTCTAAAACAGTAAATGCTTGGATAACAATAAATCAAATGTAGAGGGAAGCAGGCACGACGGGTTACAACGGGGGCAAAGGCTTAAGTTACTTATCCTTCACTATCTGCAAACAGAGAATACTCCTAAAAGAAAAGAGGAGGGGGGGAGGCAGCGTTCAAAGCACATCAGCGTGCATAAATACGAAAATGTTTTTACCTACCACGTACTTCACATTTTACAGCTTTTGATATTTGCTATTAAAAAACCATTGAAATTCACTGAAAAAACCATAGGTTATAGACCATATATAGTTAGGAATTAGCATTTACAAAACCTTGAAAATTCACTGAAAAAACCATTGGTTATAGACCATATATAGTTAGGGATTAGCATTTACAAAACCTTAATTTACTCGCACAAAACCATAGAAATTCGCATATATAGTTAGTTGCAATAACTATATATCGCGCACCCGCAATCCACTGCTGATGATGTCACATATTACATCATTCATGACATGGTCAGTGACATCACTGATGACATCACTGATGACATTACATTACATTACATTAAAAATATTTATAACGCGCACATACACCAACGGTTTCTTGGCGCTCTTGACAAATAGCAGAGATCATGGAGAGGGGGTTACTCGAATGCTGACTGGAAATGGAGGGTTTTCAACTGTCTACGGAAGGAGTCATAACTGGGACAAAGACGGAGAGTGAGGGGCAAGGAGTTCCAGGTGGAGGGAGCCAAAACAGAGAAACTCGAACCACAGTGTTTTTTCCGTTTGTATTTGGGGACCACAAGAAGATTGAGAGAAGAGGAACGGAGAGCTCTGGGGGGGGTGTAACGAACCAGGCGTGATGATATAAAGGCGGGAGCCACCTCGGTGAGTGCCTTGAAAACAGTACAAGCCATCTTGAACAGACAGCGAGAGGAGACAGGGAGCCAGTGGAGACTGCGGAGGAGGGGGGTGACATGATGGTACTTGGGTTGGTGAAAGATCAGGCGAGCAGCCTGATTTTGCACCAATTGCAGCCGATGGAGGTGGCATGCCGGGGTCCCCACGTACAGCAGGTTGGCGTAGTCAAGCCTAGAGGTGATGAGGGCAATGACCACTAGTATCAGGGCGCCTCTTGTGAGGAACCTACTAATTTTACGGATCCTCCTGAGTTGGAAAAAACAAAATGAAGTCACTGAGTTTATTTGTGGCCTCATCGAGAGATCTTCAGAAATCATCACCCCTAGGCTCTTGACTGTACTGACCGGGATGGGAGCCGTCCCCAGGGAAGGTGGCCAGAAGGTGTTATTCCAAGGGTTAGCGGGGCCACCCGTGAGTACCAGCTCAGTCTTTGTGGGGTTTAGTTTTAGTTGGCTATGGCACATCCAATCTGAGATGGTCAACATAGTGGACTGGAAATGAAAACTGGAAGAAGGTTGGGAATCGATGGGAAAGATTAACTGAAGATCATCTGCGTAATTGAAGATTGTGACCGGAGAGTTTCTGAGGAGAGCTAAAAGGGGTTGTAAGTACAAATTAAACAAAAGAGGGGAAAGTGCCGAGCCCTGGGGGACCCCGCAAGTTAAGGATACGTAAGGTGCAGAAAAGGTGGACAAGTGGACAGCTTGCGTTCGCTGGTCAAGAAAGGAACTTAGCCAGTCGAGGGCCACTCCCTGAATGCCAGCATTGTGGACACGGTCGATCAGAATAGCATGATCGACCGTGTCGAAAGCTGCAGAAAGGTCCAAAAGGACAAGGGCCTGAAAGGTGTTTTTATCGGCTCCAGTCCTGAGGGCATCCATGACTGCCACTATAACCGCCTCGGTGGAATGGAGGGGTCGGAATCCAGCTTGTTGGACATCCAGGAAGGAGGATTTCTCTATAAAAGAGGTCAAGCAGCGGGTTACATACGTCTCCAAAATCTTTCCTAAATAAGGAAGAAGGGATATAGGGCGGTAATTACTTAAGATGGTAGGGTCCGCATTAGGTTTTTTCAAGATAGGTAGGACGGCTGCTTGTTTAAAGGCACAGGGGACCTCTCCAGTGGCCAGGGAATGGTTAAGCAGGGCCAGAGGAGGGTCCGGACAGGCCAGAAAGACATCTCAAATGACATCACTGATGACATCACTGATGACATCTCAAATGACATCACTGATGACATCACTGATGACATCTCAAATGACATCACTGATAACATCACTGATGACATCTCATTTGACATTACTGATCACATCACTGATGACATCATTCATGTGATTATACGATGAACCTCTTCAGACTCTAATATAACCTTAAATACACTCAGTGTAAACAGACACTCACAGACTGTCACTCATCCATGGAGTTACTCACACACCTAGTCAGTCATGCAAAGAATCAATCACACCTCCATTTCCTCAACTATACAGTTATACACACCTTACTTATTCAAACATATACTAACACATATTTACTCTCTTATACAATCCCTGATACAAGTTCACAATGATCCATACAGCCACTCACACATTCACTGGCTCTTATGCACAGTTTTTTATATATGTCAACTCTCACATGTACTGTGTTTTACATATGTACTTACTTTGACATGTAGCACTGAGATATCCATTCACTCACCAATACACTCATGCACACAGTCAACTGTCCATACAGCTGTTTCCACCTGCACTTTTGAACCCATACATCTAGTGAATCAACTGCTCACACATCTATGCACAGAGTCACACACCTCCCAGCCACCCACACACACACTCAGTCTCCCATACAAATACTTGGGCAACCAATCAATAACCCATATAGTTACTCATATAGGTACTGATCAACACATGCAGCAGTTTACTGATCAACAGACATAATGATGCACAAATTAAGACAGTTTAGTCACTAACCCATGCACTCAGTGAGACACATTTAATCACTCACTCATACAGTCAGTCATGCACCTACTAAATCCTTCATCCAGATAATTTCATCAGTGATGTCATTTGAGATGTCATCAGTGATGTCATCAGTGATGTCACTGACCATGTCATGAATTATGTAATATGTGACATCATCAGCAGTGGATTGCGGGTGCGCGATATATAGTTATTGCATCTAACTATATATGCGAATTTCTATGGTTTTGTGCGAGTACATTAAGGTTTTGTAAATGCTAATCCCTAACTATATATGGTCTATAACCAATGGTTTTTTCAGTGAATATATATATATATATTTGTATATAGTATTAAATATTAGTGAAATATATTCCATTTACATCATAATTAAATATTAACATATTTTACATTTACTAGTAAATCAATATTTTGGCCTATTTTTGGATGATATTAGTGTGAACGATATTTTTTTCCTAATGTTTTTGTACTTACCACTATAGGTATAGAATCACAATATGTGGTAAACAATATTTTTGACACAATTTTTTGTCAATGATATTGTTTACCACAATATTGTGTACGTTATTCCACTCCCTGCACCTTTAACTCACTCCAGCAGGTTCCGGCTTTCTCCCTTTGTGACTGTTTCACCGTATTTCTAGCCCTCCTCCTTTCTGTTTTGTGTGTTTTTCACTCTCTTCTGCTCCATCAGTGTATGATGAAGAAAATAAGTGGTGGTCCAAAAAAATAGGTGTCTGTGACCTGACTGGCAACCACTGGCTAAAATTACGCACTGACAGAAGGTAAAGCACAGGTTAGCTCTGACAAGGATTGCGTTTGTGGTTTTAAGAGGGCTTCCAACCCCTCAACCAATAACCCATCTTCTTACAATATATTGCTTGACATTTCAGGTCTACCACCTCTTTTTCACAGCATCCATTTTCTGTAGCTAGGTAGTCACAGCATTCACTTCGTAAGTGGTGAAATGTCAATTTATGTGACACATTTGTGGTGGAAAAATGTTTGGAAATCTACGTATTGTAAACTGGTTGCATCAGGGACGGTGAAGTGCCTCTGCTGCTCCAACTACTTATTGACCTGCACTTGGAATAATAAATGAGGTCCTATGTATTTACCAAGAGAGAATATTTGGACAACAGGGTAAAAGGTATAGCCTCTTCTATAATGTCTTCTTCTGTCAAGATAATACGTGAGAGAACTTATATTTCATGACACTTCCAGCTGCAGAGACTGGCAAGATGTTCTGCAAATGTGATATTTAATGCACTATTGTAAATCTGTTGTGTGGGGAAAAAGTAAGGGAAAGAAGAAGACACTACATTTCACGTTAACTGCAGCTTTCAGTGAGCAGCCCTAAAAATGTTTGCTGATACACTAAATCCAACATAAACTTTATTGCATGTGCTAACATTTAAAAACTCAAAAATCAAAAGCAAGACTCTCAGAGAAATACTAAAATCTAAAAACAGTGGTCAGTCCTTACAACTTACAAGGCGGTTATCGAATATTTTACGCAAAATGATGTTAAAACTCATGGGCTAATAGCCTTTCAGTATAATTATACCTTAGCATTTACAAGCAGTTGCAAATTTCACACTCACAAATTTAATTTCCAACTGCAATCTCAAGTTGGTCAGTGTGCAATATTCCCCTAATCATACCGCAATGCGTAATAATACAATAATTGTGCGTGTTATTCCCTGTTCAGTTTATGCTGTCACTGCATGTGATCTATTTGCTTTCACAGTTTGCATTGATGTAGCGGAAATCGCATTTTGTTTGTAGGGCTGCAATATAATCACACGTGTAGAGCGCACCCGCATACAATCCTTTGTTGTATTAATTTGAGGTGTTAGAATTTTGAAAAGTAATAACATGAACATGATGTGTTTAGGCCATTAAATAATAACATGGAAGATTAACGTAGGAAAGTAAATTTAACTAGCTGAAAATATTAATTTGAAGAGCTTGTGTTGTGGTATTCAAATCCATTGATGTATTAAAATCATTATTAGTTGTGGCATTTCATACGTGGTAATGTAGTAATCAAATGTGCCCTATAGCCTATGCAATTTCGTGAAGCTCGTATGCCATTTTTTCTTATGTTAGCTGAATCCTGTAGGCCTGAAATGCATTTCCCTGAAGGCTCTCGCTTTAGAATTAATATCTAAATTCAAGTACGCTGTGGATTTTGTTCTGTCTCACGTTTTGAATGGAGTGTGGAAGAAGCGCCCTTTGTAGTTAGAATAATGTGTTTGTGTTATTAGTCAGGTAAGGAGAGAAGGAGATACATCATAAACTGAAGCCGATAAGAGTAAATATTGTGCTTTCACACCAGAGAAGGCCTGGGAATCAAGTTCAACATGTTGCAGTTCAGGAACATCGCTATCCAGTGTAAAACTACCTTTGCCATCATGTCCAGAGCGAATGGCATGACCTGCAAGGACTCTTGGGAAAAATACCTGTAATAATGCGATTTTAGAGTAGGGAAAGTTCCCACTCCTGTGCCATCAGAGAGAGAGCATCTTAGAACTCTGTCTTGGTAGCTTTACGCTACATGACCCATTATTGTAGCGTGGCTTCCTGGGAGACTCCATGTACTGACACCTTTTATTTCCGGTCCCAGAAGATGCTTAAGTAGGGATGTCATTATAGTGTTAGAGTACGGATAGATTAATGCTTTATATTCATCAACCCTTGAAGCAAGGAAACTTGGCCTCATGCTTTCTGATCCTCTGCATTCTGTTTCGTGGCTTGTTTCATTTATGGTGCACCGCTTAAACTTTATATGTAGGTTTGGATTTATGCTGATGCTGATGTATTTCTACACTCTCATTTTGAGAAGCCTCTGTCTTCAGCTGTTTAAGGCTTAGTAATAAATTGACTAACCCTACGTAGTTGTCTGTAATTACTATGTGACAAGAACATTCTCTGTTGAATTGACCAGTAATAATAAACAATGTTTCTCCCCTCTACGCTTATATGCTGCTAAAAAGAAGCATCTGATTAAGATTCTAGAATAGGTTCAGAACTCATGGGCCCGGCTCTTTCAGCATATTGATTGGAGTGTTACAAATTGTGGGAAAGACACCCACCTGTATGCACTAAACATAATCCAGTTTTGGGTGGCAACAGGATTTTGGTCCTAAAATGCTTTTTTTGCCTGATAGTGATCTAAGTCTAGTTGTTATGAGCTCATGCAGCAAGAACCCCGGAGCAATTTTTCCACAATAGGTTTGGCCATGTGTATTCAGAACATGGGCTATTATAGGCTGTTCAATTAGATCACAGCAGTGCTTAATTTGCAATAAAAAATAAAAAAAATTACGTCCCAAGGCCCAAGGTTTTTCTTGGGAGATCACTGTAACTTTCACACCCTCCCCTTGCTTCCAAATGCCAGTGCCTCCATTACCTAGCAACCATCACACTCCAATAAATGTGACATTTTCGATTATTCCATGTCACTAAAATTTAAGAGTGGCCTGGACGAGGTATTTTTATTTTAATTATAATGTGTATTAAATGTTTAAACTATCTTCTTAAGCGCTCTGCTCAAAAAGAGACAGACAGTACCACCATGTGGTAGACTGTCAGAAATAAGTGCTGGTGCTGAGCACTGGCACACACCTGCACAAGTTCAGGTCAAGTCAAATCAAAAATAGCTTTATTTGATTTATTTTAAGAAAATCATAAAAAGAACATAAAATCACATAAGTGTTAAAAATCACTTGTTTCAATCCTCTTTGCATCATTATATTTTGAGCCTTCGGGTGAACATATTATTATGGATTTCCTACAATTCATTATGCTCTTTAAATACATTGCTAAAAACCATACTATATAATCATGAACTAAATACTGTAATGCTAAAAAGACGGGACGACCTTGCCTAAAACCAAGCTTTTTTAAAAGGGTTAAAATCCATTTCTTACTTTGCATTTGGTAAAATGTGCAAAATAAAACCACGTGAAGTGTTGTTTGCTTTAAAAGATCATCACACGGGCATGGTTACAACACTTTCGACCAATCATTTATCTTTGGAAAACTCATTAGCCTGTGCAGTATCCCTAGTCTAAATCGTGTTAATAAGAGTCTATTGTACATGCCACAGACTAATGTGAGATATGGTTGGATGCTATATGCAGTTAAGGTCATTTGATTGTGCAATTAATGTGGGCTTTGGCATTTCCACTGTTAGTCTAAGGGTTTCAAGATGAGTTAAACTTTTCCTTTTTAGCTCTTTCTTTTCCATTATGCATGGCTTGGTATAAAAGTCTCAGTTGCCTAAATCATACATAGAATCCCACACATATTTTAGCCATGGAATTCTTGGAACATCCAGTTTAAAAATATAATTTAAAATATCTTTGTTAGGGTTAGTATCTGCAGATGTACATATTTTGTGCCATAACAAGATTGGTTCCACTTTTATTAAATCTGAAATATAAGGGATACTCAGTTCAGAGTGGCAAACACATGATGGGGTACTGGCCGGGGCTGCCAGTATAATTTGTAGAAACATATTTTCCCCAGATTGAAGGGCCTGAACTACTGAGTATCCCCAGATCCCGGAGCCATATATTGCAGTCGAGACACTCTTAGCCCTATATATCTCTATTTACTCGCGTGGGGGTCTCCTGCACAATTATTTTGCGAAATTAACTAGGGCGGCATTTGTTTTCATGAAAGCGATTTTTCTGGCTTGCACTGTGTGAGTCCAGGAACCATTTTAATCAAAGAGAAAACCCAAAAAGCTACATTTATTTGTAAAATCTATATTTTGCCTGCCTATGTACATTTCTTTACATTTTTGGCTGCCAGTGCCGCATCGCATAATGGAGGATTTGTTGCGTTTACCCTTAACCCTAAATCATGCATTAAGGCCGAGAAGTTATTCAGTATTTTTTATAAGCCCACTTGAGTGCAAGCCATCAAGAAGGCATCATTTGCATACAGTAAAACGGGTATTTGCCGCACTTCTATTTGGGGGCGATCTTAACATTTATTTACAATTGCTTGTCCTAACTCATTTATATAAAGGTTATAAAGGAAGGGGGCCTACACACAGCCTTGTCTTACACCCTTCTTAATTTGTAGCAGATCTGTACATTCTCCATTTGCACCATAGCACACCGTCGGCTTGGCATTCCTGTATGATTGTCTTTAAAAAAAGTATAACATTTTTCTCCACACCCATGTCCCGAACTATACACCAGAGATCATCATGCCTAACACAATCAAATGCCGCTGTAAGGTCGATAAAAGCTAAGAACACCCTGCCACTCTTAGCGAGGGTGTATTTTCCTATTAGAATGTTCAGGTTTAGTCCTTGTTCAATCATTCCCAGCTCCTTACGAAACCCAACTGCAGCTCAGATATAAACTTGTTTTCCTCTGCCCAATCCTGTAGTCCCTTGAGCAAAATGTGCCCGACTACTTTAACCAGGGAATCTAAAGTTGATACCAGACGATAGCACTCCGGATCTTGACTATCCCCTTTTTTAAAATTGGGACTGAAATGGATTCTGACCATGTGTCAATAAATTTAAAGGACCAGCTCACATTGATTACCTGTGCTTAAAGTGAGCCCCATATCGACATATTATATTTAAATAACTCTACAGGGATCCCGGGGGGGCGTGGCCTGCTGAGCAGCAGAATGGCCGCTCATTGAGTGTGCTCCGCTGGTCGGGACAAAATCCTTCTAAAGTCCTGCACTTTGGAGAGACCTTGCACCGCCCAGCTCCATTAAAACTATAGCGGATGGTGTGGGGATGCTGCATATGAAATCCTGAGACCCCTGTGACTTGTGGGGCTGAATACGGAAGCGACGACATACCCGCCGAGAAGCCACAGGCAGTCGTGATAGCCGGCGGATAATTGAGCTAGAGGCTCCGGAGGCCTTTGACTGTGGCGGAGATGCCTAGTCTCGACTTCGCCTAGGGGGGAACACCATAGTTGCAGGAGGGCTACTACGGAGAAGTCGAGAAACGCTGCAGAGGCCCTGTGAGTTACCAAGTGGGTGCGAACGGGGGGCGGCGTACCTGTGCAAGCAGACCCTGCCCGTGTGAGCCCTGTGAAGGCGCCGCTAGTCAGAGCATTGCGATCGGGCAGAGAGGACCGCTGATCTGTGGACAGCGGCAAATGCTGGTTGGAGCTAAGTGGAGGGGCTGACGAGATACCGGGCGGAGGAGGCCAAATTTATTTCGAGGCCCACATTGACTGGGCAGAGCCCTGGGTGAGGTCTGGGACAGGCATCCAACGAGGAGCCCAGTGGCCACCATTTTGTGCATGCATGTCGGGGGCACCTGTCGTGGAAGCATAGGTGACGGGGTTCTCGGACCCGGGAGCTACTTGTGGACACCCACAGGGGAGGATCGGCACGCAGAGCATAGGTGTGGGAGCGAAGCCCGCAGTTGGCCCCATTTTGAACTTCAACCCTCACGGAGCTCTCAGCCACAATTTTGGATCACTCTCCATTCTGGCCTCGGAGCGCTGTGGAGAAGGTGCGATAGTCTACACATGCATTAAAGTGCTGCCTGGAAACTGCGGGCACGGGATATAGATCTTTGTCTAGGCCGAGGATACGATCCGACAGCCCACTGGACACACTAACAAGGGCCGAGACCGGAGTAAGAGGCAGGCCGGAACTGATCCCAGGCGCACACAGGTGGGTGCGTAATGCTTGTGCGATCATCTACTCCTTGTAAAGCTTTAGCGGCGAGGGGCTCATGTAACACTGGACCTGGGTGTGCTAGAATCGTTAACAAGTAGCAGCCACACTAACCTGAATTGTCCTGCATCCCTGCGGGCAGCGGCGGTTGAGTACTTTACCACTGCAATTGACAGTTAGATACAGCATTGCTCGTCAGCGAGTGGGACACAGGGCGGTTAGTTTACATCCAAGAGGTCCAATCTGACTAATGAAGGATCTAGTCTGCATATCGGTTGAGTCACATAGGAGGATCGTGGGCAGCTCTCTGGGCCAACAGGGGGCATAGGTTGTGCCGCTGTTGGGCTCTCGCGGCACATATCCTGAGGAGCCGGCTGACCACTTTTGCTGACCGCCCCACATACCAGAAACCATGGGAAGACAAGACGCCAAACAAGCCAAGCTAACATTCGAAAATAAGCTATCCACAAACTTGTTTATATAGATTTATTGAGTACACAGAACATGAATTTCATGTTATGTTTTGGTTTGATTTGATGTTATATGGTGTTTTGTTTTCCATATAATTTATAGACAGAAAGTGTTCCATATACTACAGTGAATCCAATGCAAAATATCAGTAGTATGTACGTTGGCTTATGTAATTTATTTTCTGAAATTGCATTTTGAAAAAACTATTGTAAATAAATAACAATAGTTATACATTTTCTGTCACCCTGTGTGAATACATTAGCGATCACGTTTGTGACAAAAGATGAATCTATAATCAATGTTGAATGATTCCCTGGTGGACGATTATTTTTTGTGCTTAAACTTACCTGGTCCCTAGGGAAAAACGAGTTGCCCTATTTTGTTGTAGATTTGAAGCTGAACTAAATGGTGGTATTTATCCTCGGCCCCACCCCCTCAGCCTGGGAAGACTCCTGGTGGCTGACAACACTGGGAACAGCACCAACACCCACCGACCACACATGCAACATAGGGGTCATCCTCGACGCCACTCTATCCATGACTAAGCAGGTCAATGCAGTCTCCTCGTCCTGCTTCAACACCCTCCGAATGCTCCACAGGATCTTCAAGTGGATACCCATCGAAACGAGAAAAACAGTCACAAGCAGGCTAGACTACGGAAATGCCGTCTACGCAGGAACGTCGGCCAAGCTCCTGAGATGGCTGCAACGCAGCCAGGACGCCTCGGCACGCTTGATCCTTGACATACCCCGCCGCAGCCACATCACCTCCACCTAAGAGACCTGCACTGGCTCCCTGTTAACAAGAGGGTCACCTTCAAAATCCTCCTCCACGCGCACAAAGTTCTATACAACACCGGCCCAGCCTACCTCATCAGACCACTCAGCTTCTACACCCCCACCCGCCAGCTCCACTCCGTAGGCCTCGCCCTTGCCACAGTCCCTCGCATCCGAAGAACAACCGCCGGCAGCAGATCATTCTCCCACCTCGCCGCCAAGACCTGGAACACCCTCCTCACAAAACTACAGCAGACCCAAGACCTACTGGCCTTCTGAAGGCTCCTCAAGTTGTTTAAAAAAAAACATTTTTTAATTAGTGTTATGTATTTTAGTATATGTTTGAAATGTTTATCTTTTATATAATATGCGTGTTAAGTTTTTAGTAGTTCTCAATTCTATTTTAATTCAATTCAATTTTGTGTTTTTTAGTTCCCTAGCGGGTTGTGGTTTATGAGGGAATAGGGAGGGAAGTAATTTATTTATAATAATTTAATGATATCCATTTGTTTATTAATATTTATTTAATTGAGATTTTATAAAGTTAATTGTGGGAAGTAATTTATTTTGTATTCATTATTAATTTGTTGTTAAATAATATTATTTAATAATTGTAAATTTAATATGGAAATTGTGTAATATAATTTTAGCTGCAGGTTATAGGGTTTATAGGGGTAAAAGATGATAAGTAATGTATTTTTATTTAAATAATTAGTTGTAAATTATTATTAATGAATTAAACGAAAATTAAATGTGGAAATTGTGTAATTAATTTTAGGTGCGGGTTGTGGGGTTTATAGAGGTAAAGGGTGGAAAGTAATTTATTATAATTAGTTAATAATTAATTATTAATTTGTTGTTAAGTAATAATAATTAATTAATTGACTTTTTTTTAATACATTTTAGGTGCTGGTTGTAGTATTTATAAAGGTAGGGGGTGGGAAGTAATTTATTTTTAATTTATTAATAAGTAGTTGTTAATTAATAGTGAATATTTGATTGCAAATTAAATATGAAAATGGTGTCATTAATTTTAGGTCTGGGTTGTGGGGTTTCCAGAGTTTAAGGTTGGGGTGTTAATACATTTGTATTTGCTTTTCAATTAATTATATTTATTTAATTGATAATCAATTATGTTAATTGTGGACGTACTTTTTATTTTTAATTTAAATGTGGGTTGTGAATTGTCTGGTGTTTTAGGGTAGGATGTAAATAAAATAAATGTATGTAATAGTGTTTTGTTTATAAATAATTTCTAACTAACAATAGTTGTTTGAAATAACTATATATTTTATTTAATCTAATAATGGTAGGCATTTGTGATATGTATTTAACATTATAATACTGTTAACAATTTGATATATATTTTTTATTTATTTAGTTTTTCAAATATTTTTTGTTTTATGTTGAGGTTTTGAATGTACTGTAGTGGGAGTAGTATTTTTTACCTCTCTGCTATCCAACATTTACCCTACTGTGTCACTGACGGGATTGGGAATAGTAATTTTTACCTCTCCGCTATGCAACACTTTCCCTACATTTGTACTTATTGGTGTGGGAATAGTAATTTTTACCCCTCCGCTATCCAACAATTTCCCCACTGTTACACTCACTAGAGTGGGAATAGTACTTTTTATCTGTCCCTTATCCAACACTTTCCCTACTGTTGCACTGACTAGAGTGGTAATAGTAATTTTTACCCCTCCGCTATTAAACACTTTTTCGTTACTGTTGCACTGACTGCAGAGGGAATAGTACATTTTATCCGTCCACTATCCAACACTTTCCCTACTGTTGCACTCAATGGAGTGGGAATAATAATTTTTACCACTCCACTATCCAACACTTTCCCTACTGTTGCGTTGACTGGAGGGGGAAATTTCAGTTAAAACATGTTTTAAGATACATTTTATGTTATTGGTATTTGTATATATAGATAAAAATATATATATATATATATATATATTCACTGATAAAACCATAGGTTATAGACCATATATAGTTAGGGATTTGCATTTACAAAACCTTATTTTACTCGCATAAAACCATTGAAATTCCATATATAGTTAGTTGCGCTAACTATATATCGCGCACCCGCAATCCACTGCTGATGATGTCACATATTACATCATTCATGACATGGTCAGTGACATCACTGATGACATCACTGATGACAACATCCAGTGACTGTATGTTTCTGTAAAGTGTAAATATGTCTTACATATTGAAGAATGAGTGGATGTATAAGTGTCTGGATGAAGGATTTAGTAGGTGCATGACTGACTGTATGAGTGAGTGATTAAATGTGTCTCACTGAGTGCATGGGTTAGTGACTAAACTGTCTTAATTTGTGCATCATTATGTCTGTTGTTCTGTAAACTGCTGCATGTGTTGATAAGTAGCTATATGAGTAACTATATGGGTTATTGATTGGTTGCCCAAGTATTTGTATGGGAGACTGAGTGTGTGTGTGGGTGGCTGGGAGGTGTATGACTCTGTGCATAGATGTGTGAGCAGTTGATTCACTAGATGTATGGTTTCAAAAGTGCATGTGGAAACAGCTGTATGGGCGGTTGACTGTGTGCATGAGTGTATTGGTGAGTGAATGGATATCTCAGTGCTACATGTCAAAGTAAGTACATATGTAAAACACAGTACATGTGAGAGTTGACATATATAAATAACTGTGCATAAGAGCCAGTGAATGTGTGAGTGGCTGTATGGATCATTGTGAACTTGTATCAGGGATTGTATAAGAGAGTAAATATGTGTTAGTATATGTTTGAATAAGTAAAGTTTGTATAACTGTATAGTTGAGGAAATGGAGGTGTGATTGATTCTTTGCATGACTGACTAGTTGTGTGAGTAACTCCATGGATGAGTGACAGTCTGTGAGTGTCTGTTTACACTGATTGTATCTAAGGTTATATTAGAGTCTGAAGAGGTTCATCGTATTATCACATGAATGATATCATCAGTGATGTGATCAGTAATATCAAATGAAATGTCATCAGTGATGTCATTTGAGATGTCATCAGTGATGTCATTTGAGATGCCATCAGTGATGTCATCAGTGACGTCATTTGAGATGTCATCAGTGATGTCATCAGTGATGTCACTGACCATGTCATGAATGATGTAATATGTGACATCATCAGCAGTGGATTGCGGGTGCGCGATATATAGTTAGCGCAACTAACTATATATGGAATTTCAATGGTTTTATGCGAGTAAAATAAGGTTTTGTAAATGCAAATCCCTAACTATATATGGTCTATAACCTATGGTTTTTTCAGTGAATTTTCAAGGTTTTGTAAATGCAAATTCCTAACTATATATGGTCTATAACCTATGGTTTTTTCTGTGAATTTCATTGGTTTTTTAAAAGCTAACATCTCTAGCTGTAAAATGTATTCTTCTTTAAATCTTAGAATATATTTTAGATGTTTATTAATAATTTTTTTTTAAATATTTTTTTTCTTCGCTTCCATTTCGCGAACCGGGAAGCTTTCCGTTAGCTCATCTTGATGCCGCGACCTAGTCCGCGAACCGGTAAACGTTACGTTAGCGCAACTGTGACGCGTCGCGGAAGCGCGACGTATCACGTTGTCGCGTAATGCGTCTTATGACGCGCCGCGTTAGCGCTCCCGGAAGTGCTCCGGACCGCGAACCGGAAGCGATCCGGGACGCGGCGCGCACCGCGTAACGTAAGCGGAACAGGTCATGTGACTTGTTTATCAAACTTTTCATTGGTTCATTTCACTTTTGGTTTCCAAATGATGTATGACTAGGTCATGTGACCTAAAAATAACACTTTTCATTGGTTCAGAACTTTTGCTTTTCCCAAATCATGTAAACCCCTCCTTCTTTCCTCACTCTGACTTTCATCTTGGTGAGAGAAAGACCATTTTCCTGGAGTTCAGCAATGGCTTCTATACTTGCTGCAGCTGGTGCACCCCCACCACCACCTCCACCTCCTCATAAGAAGAGAGGACCACCAAGTCAATTCATCTCCAACAGAGAGGAGGAAGAGGAGGAACAAGAAGAAGAGGATAGAGATGAACCAGAATTTATACAGGAGTTGCCCCGTGTTTCTCGAAGGAAAACAAGTTTCATATGGCAGTTTTTTTCCATCCCTCAAGGGGAGAAGAAGGTCAATGCTAAATATGCCACCTGCCTCATCTGTAAATACAGATTGTCTAGAGGCACAGAGAAAAAATATAGTATGGGCAACTATACTATGCATCGCCATATGGCCAGGTGGCATCCACTAAACTACAGCCGGGCAGAGTTGCGTGACCTCCAAGATAATCCCCCGACAACTCCTGTGGCCAGGTCAACGTCAACTATCTCTTTGACAGGAAGAGAGGCACAGGAAACTGTGCCAAATATACAGCAAAACTTCAAACACATGAAGTTTACCTGCTTATATTGTGGTGCGATGCTCTCATGTGGAAACATGAGCGTGAAATTGATCAACATTGCATACGAAAACCACAAGTGCCCTAACCCACCCAAGCAGTAATTTTTTTTTTGCTCCTGTCGAGCCCTTTTCAATGCCTGTTTTTTTGTTGTTTCCCCTCCATAAAAAACACAAAAAAAACATAAAACTGTTCTAAAAATACAAAAAAATCAAAAAATGTTCAGAAAAAAAAAAAAAAAAAAACAACAAAAACAAAAAAAAAGTTCTTTTCAGAACTACCTCCCCTTTCAAATAAAATTGCTAGAATGTTTAGCACTCTGGCAAACTCTATTTCTTTGGTTCGCTTTCCCGTTCGCTGCCCGGTTCGCGAACTTGAAGCGAACCAAAAAAATATTTTTTTAAAAAAAAGAAGAGTTAGTATAAGGGAAGTAAACAGAGAGTAATGTTAAAAGAAAGACAGCTATAGGGAGTAAACCAGAGATACTGTTTAATAGATCTATTTATTAATTCAGGATGACGATAAGGTGTGATCTCTCCTGAGGTTTGTTTAAGGTGAGACCTACTCAGGGTTACAGATCAATTTTACACTTGTTGAAGAATACAGAGCAGATAATGCATGTAAAGGCCTACCAATGAAGTAAGTCATGTCCTCTTATTACATCATTCATGACATGGTCAGTGCCATCATCAGCAGTGCATTGCGGGTAAAAAGAGTAGAAAACATTTACCTTATAATTCTTGTTACCTTTTTAAAATATTTTTTCATACTTTCAATCTGTAAAAGAGAGAACAAACATTTCCAAAAATATTAAAACATGTATTTAAAAATTAGAAAAGACAAGGGAAAAGGTTCAAGAAGAAACAGTTTTTCAACAACTTTGACATTTACAGAAGCCTCTGCTTCTCTACGTCCCCTACACAATCCTAAACATATATATTTTAAACAAACTGTATCTTGATGTTGATGAACTGAGGCCTATTTTGGAACATGGTGCTTCTTTTGCACTGCTAATGTCTCACAATAGTGATGCAATAGCAGCGCAAAAAAGATGTAAAGCCATCATAAAATTGTGTCTAACATTTTAAATGATTGTTTCAGGATGCAAATAAGATGTGTGCTTTCAAGAGCTTTCTTTGAGGTGAGGCCTATTCATTTTTTAAAAAAAAAAACAGTACCCAGAAGTACAGCACTGTAAGCATTAAAATTGGCACTTACAGAAGCCTCAGTTTCTCCATATCTACCTCACATTTCTAAATGTATATCATAAGTACAAAAAGCAGAACATTAATTATACATGTTAAATGGTTTATTTTTGCTGTTCTCAGAATGTATCAAATTTCACTGAAATCAGTGACTTGAAGGTATTCATCATGTAACAGCGGGGAAAAAAAAACACAATCAAAATGATTGTGTTTAAAAATCCCATTCAACATAAGAAATCTGAATTCAAAACTCCTTAAAATTAACTTACTTTCAATGACGTCGAAGGATGTCCTATGAACAGCGTCCACTGTGTTGTGCTATAAATATTGTCAGCCCGCCACTTTCTGAAAGAAAACCTCCAACGATTCGAAAAATATGTTACATACAAGAAAAGACTTCTCACATTCTACCACATGTTTCCACTAGGCCAAATCATGTTGCAGCGATTCACAAGTCTTGTAATTCTTCCAATCAAATCCCGTCATTTTCTATTTTCGCAACTTTCAAAAAGAAAACATTTAAGATAATTTTCACAATCCTGGACTACTAATATCTTACCCTTCTTTGTCACTCATGTTCTCCTTTTCCTATGACACTGATACTGCTTACTATGAAGCAGACTTACTTGCATCAGGTTTATATAGTCGGATTTTAAAAATTGACATTATAATTAAAAGTTTTGGACCAATAATCTAGACAGCATTGCAGACTTACATTCCCTCAACTTGATGAACCTTTTACAATTCTTCACAGGAAATCCCGAGATTCTTTCTTTAAAATTTTGGTTTTAAAAACACCAGGTAAGAATTTTTAAGGTCAAACGGCAATTTTTTTTTGAAAGTTACAACGGAATCATTGCAGAATGACCAGCCGTTTCGAGACTTTAAATAAGCTGTATAATGTCCTGAAGTTGTTGAAGGACCATCGTGATAGATAATTGCTACAGTTACAAAAGTCCTTCCTGATATTGAAAGCTGAGAAGCCACAAATTTTTTTATTAAAGTTGACAATTTTGATCCATCAGGCCTACATCGTTGCATCATTAAAATGACATACTGTCCATATCTACGTATAAATAATGTTGACATCATTTCAGATTTACATTGGCTACACTCCATGTTGTGATCCGCTGCATTTACTAGCTTATTAAAGGAGACTGATTTACTGTCTGGCAAAGTTAAATATATAAATCTTTCTGAGTCTACACTAGTAGTACTTGATACCCTACAATTCTCGCAGTCATGCTGCCATTGATAAGAAAGCCCAAACAGGTGATCTACATCTACACCCTCATCTTGCAATATATCAAGCATATACATTAAAAACTCCTGACAATCTTGCTGATTATTTTCAGAGAAGTCTGTTTGACCTGAACATTCATCTAACAGATAACGAACTTCAGACACACTTTCTACTTTTGTTCGATCAGTGCTACATTTCTCGAAAACAGAATTCAACAAACAGCATAAAATTTGTTCTGAATTCAACAGAATCTGTTCTTTTAAACTCTCTAGTGAAAAGAGAACATTAACCACTACATTTGCATAGCAGTTGACACCAGAACTGTTTTCAAATTGAAAACCGACAACATCTTCAACAGAATCCACTTTCTTTCTGCTAACAATTTTCGGTTCATTGACTTTTAGTCTTTTTGCAACAACCTCCCTACTATTACTGCTATTTCTACGTTTCCGGCCTACCACACGTTTCTCAAACAAAGGATATTGAGGCAAATGTGGCGCATACTCTCTTCTTAACCTATTGTATTCCTTAACACAATCTAGATCCGCACAAATGTTTGTGACATCACAGTCAATCAAGTACAATCCCGATAAAGTTCTAACTCGTGACAATGCCACATATGCCATACCCTCCTTGAACACAGAACTGCCAATATTCACCAATGCACTGTCTACACTTAAACCTTGCGATTTATGGATTGCCACCGCATATGCCAAGCAAACAGGAAACTGTTTACGGCGAACATATAAGTCTTTAACAAGCAAAAACCTAGCAGAACAACGACCAATTTGCTGTACTTCCTCAATGCCATCAAATTTAATTCTTAAAAATTCTATTCCATCTCTATTTCTGTATTTCTCAAAATCAACAACATTACCCATTGATCCATTTACCAGACCTCTTTCTACATGTAAATTCCTTCTCAAAATGATTCGGCAATTTAAACACACATTCAAAGTCTTTTCAAAACCCGCTGTTTTAGATATAGTCTTCTCTAATGAATCCAATTTTGATTTCAAATTGTCTGACAAAATAATTGTTGATCCCATATGCTCTATTTTATCAATAGCTTCAAGTTTCACAATCTCTTGCTTTTCTAAATTCAACATTTTGTTGTTGAAGAAGGCACATTCTGCAAGAGTTGGCATCAAACATATTCCGGATTTCTTCTCAGTAATTTTCTGAAAAATATTCTCAGGCACAATCTCTTGTTCGGGATATAAATTTGAAAGTAATCGTGTATTTAAAGCTTCTTTTCCATGCTCGGTCACTTTTCCAATTCTAATATCTTGTAGAATTTTCTTGTAATCTTCATCCTTCGCCTGACGCATATTTTCATGCAGTTCAGCATAATTGAAGTTTAACCATATATTGACGTTGCCAATGCTCCCTAGGCACTTCCTGGTATCTTCATGCGTGAGTATTTTGAACACAGGTTGACCTTTTACTGGTGTCAGCTGCAGAAGATCTCCAAAAACAATGATGTGTTTGCCACCAAATAACACATCATATTCAGTTTTAAGTACTTCTTCCATTCTCAAATGCACAAAGGCAAGCATGACATTGGAAACCATGCTTACTTCATCAATGATAAGTAGTTTCATTTTCCTCAAGACTCTTGAAACTTCACAGCAAGCATCCCCAGATAACTTGTTGTATTGTAATTTGTTGTCATGCTCCACCGGCAGCATCAGTAGACGATGCAAAGTAATACCTTTAATGTTATGTGCTGCCAGTCCAGTAGGAGCGGTGACAACACAAGACAGCGATGACTCAGTCCTTTCCTGCAAATAACAAGAGATTGCTTTAATGAGGAAACTTTTTCCAGTTCCCGCTTCTCCACTCACGTACAGTCGGACAGGCTTCAACGATGTACATGAGCACTCGTTCTTCTCATGACTTAATCCGTGCTCAATTTCCTTGGTAACTTCATCATATATTTTCCTCTGCTCAACGTTGAGTTGTTTTTCCAAGTCTTCTAAGTTAACTGAATCCTCCTGAGCATGTGCCATGGCTCTTTCTACTTCATTCATAGCAGTGGCAGCTTCATTTTCGATAATAGGTCCTCCAAGTGGATCTTGACTCAATGAAACAGAACTCTGACTGTCCTGAGAACTGTCTCTGGCAATCTCGGCTGCAATCGTTGCTTCCTGCTCAATTTCCAAAGTTAGCATTTCTTGATATTTAGAAAAAGCAGGACATTCTATGGACTCCTTGGCTGCATTGAAAGAGTCTTCATAACAGAGGAAATCTCCAAGCAGTTCCTCTTCTGCACGCCAAGGCTTGAAAAGTTGCAAAAGTGCTAAATAAAAAAACTCCTTTTTTTCTGGAGATTCACCACTCAATTTTCGATGGTTTACTAATTGGCATTTTCTTTGCTTGACCAGGCATCCCTCACTTCCAATTACAGCATACACTCCTTTCTCAATATCTTCTTTGATGTTCCTCTTGAATATATAATTTTGGAGAACCTCATATAGACAAACATTCTCAAGGTGACTGCTTCGATTTGGATAATATGTATCCAACATGTTGGTCTTCAAAATGTCGGTACTGTTTGGTTCCTTTTCTGCCAAATACTCAATTTCCCGGACAGGTTTTAGAACTCGATTTCGCGTTGCAGCAAGACCAAGACTCGCCCAAACGAGACTCCTGGATTTGGCATAGAGACTTGCTGAAGACAATCGATCAGAACATTCGTAAGCTCCGATTTCTCGATGCGACAACATCTTCAGACTGAAACTGTACAACTTCTTGCTGAGGCTCTTTTCATGGGAAATGTCCTCCCACATATCCTTCAGTTCGGTCTTTTCTTTTTTGGTGATGTAAGATGTCACATACCGAGCCACAGCCATACAGTTGTCAGCCACAAACTGTATATCCATGTTAGCATTCCACATGGACAAAATCACTGGGTTGTAGTCATTGATGTACTTGGACTCTTCGTTCCTTTTCAAATTGTATGTATTCTTGGGTGATTTCCTCGTCACATTATGTCGCAGCGAAGACATCAAACTGTTCACTCTTCCTTTAGAAATCACCGGTCGTGGAAAGTTGAAACGACATTTGGTGTAGAACTTGTCCTTGTTTCTGAATTTACGACGACAGTACTTTCCACAACGATGGCTTTGGAAACGTAGAACTTGTTCTCTTAGACTTTTCTTCTCCGTTGCGTTTGGAACAGCACACGTAGAATACTGTTCTATGAAATTCATCACTAAGTCATCCGGATCTGTTCCAAATTTAGGTGCATCCTTGATCCACAACAACATATGTATATGAGGGGCACCACTTGCTTGGTACTCCTTTCTCCAGAAGAAATCCAACACCTCTCCAAGAGGTGGATTCTTTTTATTTGTGATGAAAGACATCATAGCTTCAAATCTATGATTGAAGTACCTGCATACATTCACTGGATCCAAAGAACACAGTTCTCCAGGTGTCTTGAATTCAATGTTTTCAATATTTCCATTTGCCTCTCGTAGAAATTCAAGTAAGTCTTCCCAGCCATACTCGGCACAGCTCAGAGTGAGGAACCATGTTGGAGTTCCTAAGTTCCTCAGCATACATTTTAAATCACCATGACGACGGTACCAGTACTCATTAGTACCACGCTGACACGCCATGAGATTAATTAAGTGAGAATCCAAAATACTGTCTTGGACATTGACTTTATGCATAAAGTCACTTGCCGAGATGTTTCGCATCTGTATACCACTTTTTAAAATGTGGTTCACTGCATATGACAGTCCTGACAGATCGCTTTCAAACAAGAGATGAAACAAATAGGGAATGCATTGCCGAAACCTAGGATCTTCTGCATACAATCGTAAAGTCCGGTATTCAGACGCAGGAATTTGATGAGGTCGCTCATCATATCTTCCTCCTTGACCTGTGGGAAATAGCTGTGGGAAACACCGAGCTTCCAAACTTTCCTCCCAAACACTAATGGGACTCCCTTTGGCTTGTTTCATTTGAAACAACTCAATTGCATTCCCCATGACTTCCTTGGAATGCAAAGGATGAACACTATAATGTTCATATATTTCTTCACTATTAGACACCTCTACTTTCTCAATTTGGCCAGCACACAAAACGCTATCCTCTTCATCACTTACTTCCTCTTCTGCAACATATACATTCTTATAGTACTTATTATTTTTCTTCAAATACAAAGTTGCATTTTTCACTTTCCTAACATCCACTAAATCTTGCCATATTTTCTTATTCTTTGTCGGAACCCCATTAACCAAGATAACCAGAGGTTCCTCTTCCACTTTCTCAACTCCAATTGTGTTAATGTTTTTGTTCAAATCTAGAGGCAAATAAACAACTCTTCCCTTTAATCCTCTCTGTAAATCTGCTGGAGGCAACTTCCCTGTCTTTGGCTCCATTCTTACAATAGCCTGAAAGGGATGGATACTTTGAATCAAAATAGATTCATAAGTATTTAAATCCTTCAATTCTGAAGGAATCTCAACCAATTCCAGATTATTATGAACCGCCCTAGCAGGCATCTGGTTTTGGTTTAATTTGTTACAACAATAAGTACACACACGTTGGTCCACTCCCAAATCAAAACAATTTTCTACCATCAAGTATGTGGCAAAATCCTTCCATTCACTATTATTTTCCCTTTCACTTTTTGCATATAAATCCACTAACTTAGTCTGATTCTTATAATAAGTGCGTCGACAACATACACAAGTGAAATTAGGCCTCTCACTTGATTTCATCTGAAACGTGGCAATTTCCTTCTGAAAATAATCTGTACTGGAAACCTGTACATTATCTTCAACATTACCCTCTACTTCAGGGTCAATTTGAACATTCTCATCTTTACTACCAAAGTAACAAAACTCAATTTCTTCACAAATATTCTTCACATCTATTTCAGAACCATGCAAAAGAGCAGCACATAATTGTTTAAGCATAATTGCTGGACTCTTAGCATAATACAACATTCTCACTAATTTTCTCACTTTATTATGATGCACTGCTAGCATCCTGAAATGATGAAAAACACTCTGGCATACTCTCCTGGAAAGACAAGCCAGTGAATGACCACGCAAACCTGTCATTTGTCTCACTCTGCAAGGATCTAAATCTTGCAACAACTTCATTTTCTGCTTCAAACTTTTCTTATTAAATGTCCGTATAAAATCACAAAGCAAATTGATGGAAACCTGTCGCACACTGCAAATAGAACTACACTTCCAAATGTACACAGGACCCTTAGGACGTCTTCCTAAAACCTCATCACTTAGCGCCTCTTCTGTCTCTGTTGTCACAAGTTGTTCTTTTTCAACTGGACAACCATCCTTCACTTCATAAGCTCGACCACTGGTGTCAACTGCAAACACCAAATCATTATCCTGAAAATAACTCTCCTCATTAAAAAATGCCTCACAACTTGAACTATGCATCCATTCTCCGGAAAAAACTTCACAAAAGTTAGTACGATTTACTACTCTCTTCCATCTACTTTTTGTTTTGAAATCAGAAATTACCTTGCTTAGTTTCCTAATTCTATTGATTACCAAAATAAACAACTTTCGCTTAATTTCAAAAGCATGATCAATAATTTTCTCTACATTTTTCTTCTTCTTATAAAATGCCGCTTTCTGTTGGTCTTTCTTTTTAATATTTTTCAATAAATTAACTATTATCCTGTTACGGAACATTCGATTTCGAATGTCCCTAAACTGTTGTTTCCTTCTACTATCATGCACAGAGTTATCTCTTCCTCTACCAGTAACATTTGTGATGGGTCTCTCCTTTCCATTTAAATTACTTTTCTTTTTGTGGACTGAAACATTTTTTTGAGCAAAACTTTTTTTACTACAAATATTTCTTAAGAATGATTTCGTGCTCTTACCCGGACCTTTCTTGGTGTTTTGACAAGTATTTGGGGAAGAGGACTGCTGCAATAAAACATCATCCTGCTGTCTTTGACGTTTTCTAGCCTTTCTTATTCTATTTTTTGTAGGCATTTTCCAAACTATGAAAGAATCTGCAGTTGAATCTGTGGAAAAATATAATATAAAATGTTATTAACCACTATTACCAAACAGTAAATAAATAACAGTCATCTAAAACTTAATGCGCTACTAATTATTTAACATAGCAAATGTTTTCCACCAGCACTGCATCACAAAAATGACACTCAATAGTACAAAACAGGCATACAACAATCATAAATCACTCCCTAATATTTTAAATGATTAATTCAGGATGACGATAAGATGTAGCCTATCTAAAGATTTGTTTAGGCCCAGATCTTTAGACTGGGGTGAATGTGTGTCATTGATCCACATTCAGTCCATCACCTGTTTTGTTTATTTGAGGTGAGGCCAACACATGGTTGCAGATAAGATTTTCACTGAATAAAACCAAGGTAAAAAAACATGTGAAGGCCTACCAATGAAGTAAATCATTAAATGAAAACCAATACATTTCTGGAAATATGCACTGCTAGTGCTTCATAAGTTGTTTTGGGTCATATTTATAAGGCATTTGAGTGTCTATTATGCTATTTTACGTTCTTGATGGTGCAAATTTCTTGTAAATACGCTCCCACCTGCGGTTGGCAAATTTTGTTTTTGATTATGGGAGTTACATAGGCATGTTAATAATTTCCCAAAAATGGTGTATGACCCCAAACAACCTTTGAAGCAAATGCTCTTAGCCATGTTATCCACCTCCCATTGGATAACATGGCTAAGAGGTGCTCGCAAAAGGGAAAAAAAACGGCCGCAATGCATGAATATCGCAGAAAAGTCAGCGATATTCATGCATTTTCCAGCAAATGCTCTTAGCCATGTTATCCACTTCCTATTAAATAACATGGCTAAGAACTGCTCAGGGCCCCATGAGGAACGCTTTCCATTTAAAAAGGGAAAAATAACATCAAAGACACTAAAATGCCTTCTAAATATGACCCCAAACAACCTATGAAGCTCTAACAGTACATATCCTGAAATTTAATTGATTTCAAAATTCGTTTTTAAACACAGCATATAAATCAATTGTATACCTGCATTCATGAAGAAATGACTAAAAATGTCCTTGAGACACATGAAAGTGTTTTCTGGAATGCCCTAGCACCATTTTTGTGACACTATTAACATGGCTAGGTAACTCCCATAATCAAAATCTAAATTTGCCAAGCGCAAGTGGGAGCGTATTTACAAGACACTTGCCCCATGAGGAACGCTTTCCATTTAAAAAGGTAAACATAACATCAAAGACACTAAAATGCCTTCTAAATATGACCCCAAACAACCTATGAAGCTCTAACAGTACATATCAAGAAATGTAATTGTTTATCACAAATGCGATTAAAAACGGCCGCAATGCATGAATATCGCTGAAAAGTCAACGATATTCATGCATTATCCAGCAAATGCTCTTAGCCATGTTATCCACCTCCCATTGGATAACATGGCTAAGAACTGCTCGCAAATGCGAAAAAAAACGGCCGCAATGCATGAATATCGCAGAAAAGTCAGCGATATTCATGCATTTTCCAGCAAATGCTCTTAGCCATGTTATCCACTTCCTATTAAATAACATGGCTAAGAACTGCTCGCAAATGCGAAAGAAAACGCCCGCAATGCATGAATATCGCAGAAAAGTCAGCGATATTCATGCATTTTCCAGCAAATGCTCTTAGCCATGTTATCCACTTCCCATTAAATAACATGGCTAAGAACTGCACAGGGCCCCATGAGGAACGCTTTCCATTTAAAAAGGTAAACATAACATCAAAGACACTAAAATGCCTTCTAAATATGACCCCAAACAACCTATGAAGCTCTAACAGTACATATCAAGAAATGTAATTGATTTGAAAATTCGTTTTTAAACACAGCATATAAATCAATTGTATACCTGCATTCAAGAGGAAAGGACTGAAAATGTCCTAGAGACACAGAAAAACGTTTTCTTGAATGCCCTACCACCATTGTTTGGACATTATTAACATGGCTATGTAACTCCCATAATCAAAATCTAAATTTGCAAAGCACAAGTGGGAGCGTATTTACAAGACACTTGCCCCATGAGGAACACTTTACATTTTAAAAGGAAAACATAACATCAAAGACACTCAAATGCCTTGTAAATATGGCTCAAAACAACCTATGAAGCTCTAGCAGTACATATCCAGAAATGTAATTGATTTCTTAAATCGTTTTTAAAAACAACATATCTGTTTCAGCTTACATAACAGACCATGGAATGGGCTCCATGTACCACAATAACTTGTGTTACTGCATGCCAGAATGCTACACCGAATATGCAATTACAATTTCTCAAAGAAACTAATTCTATTAGTATATCACTAGAGACAAAACCACATTTTAAAAACACAGCTTTCTTCATCATTTTCTCCTTAAATCATACTATTCTCTATCAAAATTAAATAAATCTTTTCTCACCTTAGCAAATATTTTTTGAGGTTTGAAAACAGTCTCAGAAATACACCAAATTGTCTTCAGCAGAAGAAAAAGGATGCACTCCAAAGGCTGCAGCTATTGAAAGCACAGAAATACAGATATTCATTTCACATATCTCTCATATTAGCCAATCATAACTCTTCCCTCACTTTTTTCAAATCAAAACCCTTCCCCCCTCTGCCCTCTCTGCCTTTTTTCCATAGCAACCACCTCCTGGAAGACCTCTCATGTTTGCAAATTCACACAACAATGTTTCAATTGAACTCTGAACTCTCAGTGCACCTGCGTATCCAGTGCAATCTTTCATTAAATGTTTCTTCCTTGACCATTCAAATTACATGTTTCAAAGAACACATCCATGCACCCTAACTTTCTGTTTTCAGAAATGGAAATGCACCAATCACTGCTAATGATTCATTAGCATTGCAAACCCACACTTTTTTTTCTTTAGAAACTCCTACTGTTTCAACTGCCCTTTCATTATCACACTTCATCTGACTGCAGAACAACCTTCTCCCACCATGTTTAAGGTCTGGATTGTTGGACATAGTTACATCCACTGGGCTCAAAGGTATGCTGAGAACAGAAATTTACCTAACCTCAATTTACAAGATGTGGAAATTAAGTGGTTGGGCCAAAGAGGATTAAAATGTCACCAATTGATACCATTGGTGAAAACCTTTATGCATTTGCCAAAACCTGACCTGTTAATAGTGCACTGTGGAGGTAATGATTTGGGCACTTTGACAGGGGTAGGTCTGGAAATGCTTTTAAAGGACACCTTTGAGCAATTAATGGCACTTTTTCCTCAAACTGCCTTGGTATATTCCAATATATGCCAAAGACAGAAATGGAGGTGGTCCAACCAATTTTGTCCACAAATTGAGAAAGCGAGGAAGCATGTAAACAAATCTGTTTCAGCTTTCATGAGAGACCATGGAATGGGCTCTCTGTACAACAATAACTTGCGTTACTACATGCAAGATATCTACAGAGGAGATGGAGTTCACTTCTCAGATGAGGGCAACAGAATTTTCATTCTGAATTTAAGACTGTGCATTGGTACCTACTTATAAGTACCTAAATGTACCATAAACCCAAAAGCTCTTCTCAGAGCTACCCTTCATCTGATCACTCACAATTATTATTTTTTTCTAACTTTTTTCACTAATTTTCCACAAAATACGCTCCCCGGGGCGCTACCCGGTTCGCGAACCGAAAGCTAACCTCGCGGAATTTTTAAAAAAAATGTTTTTTTCCGCACATATAAGCCTCCTCAGCCACCCTCAGAAAACCTAGAGGGTCAAGATAAGTCTACCATGACCCCTTCTACCCATTCTAAACATTATTTGCCCTCCATCTTGTATCTTAATGCGACCGAAACACAAAATGGTGGACTCCCGTGACGCTTAAGGTTCGCGAACCGGGCCGCTTCCCGGAAAGCGGTCCTAAAAAAAAGGTGGGAAAGTAATTTACAGAAAAACGACTAGAGACACTCTCACCAAATATAGATTAGCTCATACTACATAACAATCCCTTTCATTTTCACAAATTTGATTGAAATTCCATTTAGCCATTAAGCCTGTAGACCTCTCTAAGTACCGTGAGGTAAATTACTTCACAAAACACATCTGAAGTGTTGGAATTGACAACCAATGAAAATGTTACTTTCATTTTCAATTTTTTTTTCCTGACATTTGATTGGTTATGTACCTGAATATATATAAAGGAAGAGAAGGAAACACAGCCATTTTGACTACTACTTCCTGAACTACATTTCAAGAGCCTTTTCACCTCCCTGTAAAGTTATTTGATAATTTGTAAGTGGCACTTTAAATTAATTTGTAAAAACGTTTATTGATAATTATTTACTGTCCCCCTGCTATAGTTATAGATACAGATAACCTCCTCTGTTACATTTATTGATTGACTTACACTTCTCTGCCATAATTATGAATTTACTTACTTTAACTTCACTGTTAAAAAAACAGAACTACATGTCTGAACTTAAACCCAACAGTGCCCTAACTCTTCTAATATAATTATTTTTTTTATGCAATTTACAGCAAAAAAATGGAAGGGGAGCAAGAAAAAACTAATGTTTCCTTCGAGATTACATCCGAAGACATTGTAACTGAAGAAAATGTGGATGAAGATTTTATGGATCAATCTTTTGACGAACAATTTATTCAAACCTTACAAGAGACAGAAACATCCATGTTTGACGAGATACCAGATGATATAATGCTGGAAGTTTTAATGAACTATGAAAATAATAAATAATTTTTTTTTAAATCAAAATAAATAAATAAATAAAAAAACGAACAAAAACAACAAATAATTAACATACAGTATTAGAAAAGTCTATCATTCTTTTATCCTTAAAGTACGCTGCCCAGAACGCTTTCCGGTTCGCGAACTTGGCGCTTACCACGCAAAAAAAATATATATATATTTTTTTTTTGGGACCCTCCTAGGCCCTTTTAAAACCTCCACATAAAACCTAGGGGGTCAACGAGGATCTACTATGCCCCCTTATGGTAATTTCCCCCTTTGTTTTGGCCTCCTCTTGTCTCTCGATCCTACCGAGAGACAAGATGGCGGCCGCTCCGGACTGTTTAGAATGTTGACAGACACCGGAGGGCCAATCAGCTTCGCATCGCAAAGTTCCGATACGCGAAAAGTTCGCTAACCGGAGCGCTGCCCGGAGCGCTGTTACAGATATATATCTTGATTAAAACATTAATTTCTCAAATTCCACTGAAGCACATATATTGAGACCTAGCAAAGGCACATCGGGCTAACAGTCCCTACAATTTTGCCAAGTTTCGTGAAAATCCATTCAGCCGTTCGGGCTAAAAGTGAGTCCAACCGCCCTATGGAAATTAACATGGGAAAAACGCGTTTTGGGACCCCCCTTTTTTCTCGGCCCCCCCTTGACGACCCCCCCCCAAATTTCCAGGAGCTGCTCAGAAACAAAATGTGCCATTTTCCAGAAAATTTCAGCCAATTCCGTCCACAAACGCCAAAGTTATTAGGCATAGAATTTTCAGAAATCCCATAGGGAAAAAATCCTAACTATATATACCTACTGGCGACCGCCAGTAGGTAATATATATATATATATATTCAATGAAAAAACCATTGGTTTTAGGCCATATATAGTTAGGGATTTGCATTTACAAAACCTTATTTTACTCGCATAAAACCATTGAAATTCCATATATAGTTATAAGCGCTAACTATATATCGCGCACCCGCAATCCACTGCTGATGATGTCACATATTACATCATTCATGACATGGTTAGTGACATCACTGATGACATCACTGATGACATCTCAAATGACATCACTGATGACATCACTGATGACAACATCCAGTGACTGTATGTTTCTGTAAAGTTAAAATATCTCTTACATATTGAAGAATGAGTGGATATATAAGTGTCTGGATGAAGGATTTAGTAGGTGCATGACTGACTGTATGAGTGAGTGATTAAATGTGTCTCACTGAGTGCATGGGTTAGTGACTAAACTGTCTTAATTTGTGCATCATTATGTCTGTTGTTCTGTAAACTGTTGCATGTGTTGATAAGTAGCTATATGAGTAACTATATGGGTTATTGATTGGTTGCCCAAGTATTTGTATGGGATACTGAGTGTGTGTGTGGGTGGCTGGGAGGTGTATGACTCTGTGCATAGATGTGTGAGCAGTTGATTCACTAGATGTATGGTTTCAAAAGTGCATGTGGAAACAGCTGTATGGGCGGTTGACTGTGTGCATGAGTGCATTGATGAGTGAATGGATATCTCAGAGCTACATGTCAAAGTAAGTACATATGTAAAACACAGTACATGTGAGAGTTGACATATATAAATAACTGTGCATAAGAGCCAGTGAATGTGTGAGTGGCTGTATGGATCATTGTGAACTTGTATCAGGGATTGTATAATAGAGTAAATATGTGTTAGTATATGTTTGAATAAGTAAAGTTTGTATAACTGTATAGTTGAGGAAATGGAGGTGTGATTGATTCTTTGCATGACTGACTAGGTGTGTGAGTAACTCCATGGATGAGTGACAGTCTGTGAGTGTCTGTTTACACTGATTGTATCTAAGGTTATATTAGAGTCTGAAGAGGTTCATCATATTATCACATGAATGATATCATCAGTGATGTTATCAGTCATGTCAAATGAGATGTTTTCAGTGATGTCATCAGTGATGTCATTTGAGATGTCATCAGTGATGTCATCAGTGATGTCACTAACCATGTCATGAATGATGTAATATGTGACATCATCAGCAGTGGATTGCGGGTGCGCGATATATAGTTAGCGCTTATAACTATATATGGAATTTCAATGGTTTTATGCGAGTAAAATAAGGTTTTGTAAATGCAAATCCCTAACTATATATGGCCTAAAACCAATGGTTTTTTCATTGAATTTTCAAGGTTTTGTAAATGCAAATTCCTAACTATATATCCACTATAACCTATGGTTTTTTCTGTGAATTTCATTGGTTTTTTAATAGCAAATATGAAAAGCTTTAAAATGTCAAGTACGTGATAGATAAAAACATTTTCGTATTTATGCACGCTGATGTGCTTTGAACGCTGCACCCCCCCCTCCCCTCTTTTGTCTTAGTAGTACTCTCTCTTTGCAGATAGTGAACGGTAGTTAACGCAAGCCTTTGCCCCCGTTGTAATCCGTCGTGCCTGCTTGTCTCTCCATTTGATTGATTGTTGTCCAAGCATTTACTGTTTTAGAATTGGTTCTCTTTGGATCATTCTCTATTTACAAACAAGCACAAAGTCGCAATACTCTGTTTAGTCTTTGCAGATAGTGAAAAATCGTGTAAAAAAATAAAAGTAATCGAGCAAAATCAGTAGGCCACTAATTGGATCTCTTTTTGACCTCGCTAAAATAGAAATATTAGGAACAACCCTTCATGAGAAATACGAAAATAGTGAGATGAACTGAGCTCCACACCATGAGAGCTGCAAGACAGCTCGGCTCCATCACCCATCCCGCACAAAATAATGACAAACCCTATGCAAATATTAAAAATATAGACAACACACCAGCAAAGAAACAGGGTAAAACATTTTATTAAAAAACTATTTACATAACGTTGGTTTATAAGATGATGTCAGTAGTGGACCGATGTGTGAATAGATCGAAAGCAGCACAAGGCTCCAAGATCCGGATGGCAAGCTCCTGGATGTTGGGTGCCATAGTTCAGAGTTCTGAGTTTGAGCCTTTTTCAATGCCTGTGCTTTGTTGAATCAAAATGCCGACTTGACACAAAGCTGACTCAAGCGTTGCTACTGATGCTAAGCAGACCAAAACTGGTTTTCAGTTTGTACATTTTTCTAGATTTTTCAATCCAAGTTTGGTTGACTTTGTAGAACGATGGCTTCAAATTTTCAACATACGGTGTGGTGGCGCTGACTGGGAGGGGGCGCTTCGCTCCTGCCCCCTCCCCAAGTAAGATTTTCATACGTGAAAGTACGTTAATGGTTTTGGTCCCTGAGTTGCTTCGATGTCACTGCCATTCTCAAATAGCATAAGTTCTGGATGTTGGGTGCCATAGTTAAGAGTTCTGAGCAGTGCTTGTAACACTGTCTGAAGCTTATTTCCACCTACTGCAGCTTCACTATTCTCAAAGTAAGTGAGTGTCGTTTGTGGACCTGACTGCATTAGAAAACAATGTGATATGTTACCTTCCTAAACAGCTTGACGGAGGCCCCTGAGGGGCGGTGTGATGGCCATGGACTCAGATAAGACGCTTGGCTCCGACACCCTCCCCAAGTCTTATAGCACTGGTGTAGCCTGAGATCGCCCCCGACATAGGCGGCCGGCTCCCGGGGTCCGGCGGAACTTTTTGCCTTTTGATGACTCTTCAATTCTGGACCTTGTCCCACAATCCGTTTCACCTGAAGACAAGCTGTAGTGGGGCGCCCCTTTACCGTTTTAGTTGCCATTCCGCCCGCTTTTGCTACACTGTGCCTCTTCCGCCATTCAGCTGTTTACCGCCCGCTCTTGCGACTACAGCGTCTCGCTCACCATGTAGTTGAGTTGCTCCCGCTCTTGCGGTGCAGCGATAGGCGGCTGCCACATGGCTCTCAAAATGGCGGCCGGCTCTTCGGTTTTGGGCCTGGTCCACTAAAATGGCCCTGGGACACATTGGAACTCGGACGCTTCCCTGATAGGGCTTGGGTCCCATTCTCGAAAAGCGTCCCCTCAGCCGTGAAGATTCTACAAAAGTCTTGGGGGCCTCCGACTCCCGCAGGCTTCTGGTGGGGAGCGGCTGCCATGATTGCTCGTGGAATGGCCACGACGGAGCTACGAGATGGTAGTGGTCTCATGCTGACGCCAGCTTTAGTCTGAAACATCCAGAAACACTGTAGACTACCAATTCGATCAGTTCCGGTAGCGCCCCAACATGACCCGGAAGAGAAGAACTTGCCCTCCCCTCTTTGACTGATGGTTCTTGTTGCCTGTCCCATCTGTTGTCATTTAACAGAACTTTTTGGACTGCTGAAAGGGGTTGTGTTCTGAACGCTGGTTGGTGGAGACATTTTGACTATATTCTTGACCTACGTTGTCGCGTAATGCGTTATATGACACGCCGCGTTAGCGCACCCGGAAGTGATCCGAGGCGCAGCGCGCAGCGCGTAACGTAAGCATAACAGGTCATGTGACTTGTTAATAAAACTTTTCATTGGTTCATTTTACTTTTGTTAATTTAATGATGAAAAGCTTGGTCATATGACCTAAAAATTACGCTTTTTATTGTTTTCGAATATTTTTTTTTCAAACATATGTTATAATATTCCAGGCTAATGTACTTTCCCGGAAAATTTACAACTGTCTTGCAAGTAAAATATATTCCTTTTTCGAGAAAAAGGGCGTTTCTTCCTTCCATGACGGAACCGTTGAGTAAAAGAGATTCGGCCTGCTGTCTTAGTCGCCGATACGCCTGATTATCAGATTCTTATCGATCACTTTATGTTGCAGACATGAAAAACACAACTGCCCTTGACCATTTATCTTTACTGCGTTCCTACATATTATACCTTTTATCCGTCATGTAATTGGACTGCTTTATTTCACTTGCCTTTTACTGATTCGAAAACAGTGACTAAAAGTAAAAACTTTACCAATGTAAATACTACTACCGTGTTTTGTTTTAAAAACCTTTATTGTGAAAATGTCAGTATACAAATACGGGCCTATAACCACGTGGGCCGGCCACGGAGCAAACTGAAATCGTATATGATGAGGAGACATTTACACTGTAGAGGAACGTAACGAGCGGGCCATTAGGTTGCAAGAACTTAGGTGTTTAACAGTTGCGGAATCGGTGGACATACATTTTGTAATTAAAATAGGACAGGGCCACTTACAATAACATTTTCTAGATATACATTTGCGGGCAAGGAGTTACGAGTCCCATTTATACCGGCGCCATTTTGGGCGAGGCCGGGCAGGTCCAAGATATAGTCAAAATGTCTCCACCAACCATCGGCCAGACCAGAACCCCTTTCGGCCCTTTATGCTACAAGATGGTGTCTTCCATTCAGAAAATATTGTTGGCAGCATTTTGAAAGGAAACAGAAACAGCCGTTCTCCTAGTGAGTTTCACATTGTTACATTTAGGAAGAATGTTGAAGAGTAGTATGTGGAAAATCTGAAGCCATTTTTCTACAAACTCTTAATCAGACTTGGATGGAAAAAAAAAACATGAAGAATGTACAAACTGAAAACCAATTTTTGTCTGTATAGCATCAACAGTAACGCTTGAGTCAGCTTTGTGTCAAGCCGCCATTTTCATTCAATCAATAGCGTCCCCCTGCACACATTCAGGGACCTGGTCGTGTCTTCAGATGAAACGGATTGTAGGAAAAGAAGCAGAAAGGAAAAGGCAAAAAGTTCAGCCGGACCTCGGGAGCCGGCCGCCTATGTCATGTGCGACCTTTGGCCACACAAGGGCAATAGTGAAGCTGCAGCAGATGCAAATAAGCTTCAGACAATCTTACAAGCACTGCTCAGAAATCTCAACTGAGGCACTCAACATCCAGGACTTGCCATTCGAATCTTGGCGCCTTGTGCTGGTTCCGACCTATTCACACATCGGTCCTGGATCTCGGCGCGTTCGACTCACTGTACCGCAACAGTGACCGCAATTCAGCTGGACAAGCCGCCATTTTCATTCACTCAATAGCGTCCCCCTACACACATTCAGGGACCTGGTCGTGTCTTCAGATGAAACGGATTGTAGGAAAAGAAGCAGAAAGGAAAAGGAAAAAAGTTCCGCTGAACACCACCTTGGGCAATAGTGAAGCTGCAAAAGGTGCAAATAAGCTTCAGACAGTCTTCAACTTACTCTGATTCTTATAATAAACTTCAGATAGTCTTACAAGAACTGCTCAGAACTCTCAACTGAGGCACTCAACATCCAGGACTTGCCGTTCGGATCTTGGCGCCTTGTGCTGGTTCCGACCTATTCACACATCGGTCCACTACTGACATCACCTCATAAGCCAACGGGGCACCCCACGCCGACTTTCGGCGCAGCATTGTAGGATGGCCACACCAGTGCGGCAACTTGCTGGACACAACATCGGGGCCATCCAGATCTCGGCGCGTTCGACTCACTGTACCGCAACAGTGACCGCAACTCAGCTGGACACGCCGTCTTTCGGCGCAGCTTTGTAGGATGGCCACACCAGTGCGGCAATTTGCTGGACACCACCTCGGTGCCATCCGGATCTCGGCGCGTTCGAGTCACTGTACCGCAACAGTGACCGCAATTCAGCTGGACACGCCGTCTTTCGGCGCAGCATTGTAGGATGGCCACACCAGTGCGGCAATTTGCTGGACACCACCTCGGTGCCATCCGGATCTCGGCGCGTTCGAGTCACTGTACCGCAACAGTGACCGCAACTCAGCTGGACACGCCGTCTTTCGGCGCAGCATTGTAGGATGGCCACACCAGTGCGGCAATTTGCTGGACACCACCTCGGTGCCATCCGGATCTCGGCGCGTTGTGCTGCCTTCGGCCTATTCGCACATCGGTCCGCTACTGACGCCGCCTCACGTGCCAACGGATTTTCTACGCTTTTTGTAGCCCTATGCCGCATAACAGGTCATGTGACTTGTTTATAAAACTTTTCATTGGTTCATTTTACTTTTGGTTTCCTAAAGATGGAAGGCTTGGTCATATGACCTAAAAATAACACTTTTCATTGGTTTAGAACATTTTTTTTTCCCAAACGATGAAAGCCCCACCTTGTTTCTGGATCATTCAGACTGAAACTGGCGTCAGCATGAGAGCACCACCATCTCGTGGCTCCGTCGTGGTCATTCCGCGAGCAATCATGGCAGCCGCTCCCCACCGGAAGCCTGCGGGAGTCGGGGGCCCCTAAAACTTTTGTAGAATCTTCACGGCTGAGGGGACGCTTTTTGAGAATGGAGCCCAAGCCCTAGCAGGCAAGCGTCCGAGTTCCAAGGTGTCCCAGGGCCATTTCAGTGGACCAGGCCCAAAACCGAGGAGCCGTCCGCCATTTTACGAGCCATGTGGCAGCCGCCTATCGCTGCACTGCAAGAGTGGAAGCAACTCAACAACATGGTGAGCGAGACGCTGTAGCCGCAAAAGCGAGCGCAACTCAGCTAGATGGCCGCCACCTGGGGAGGCCCGTTCACGCCGCCTCCCCCACCCCCGGGCCGCCGCTCGCCAATTTTCGGAGCAGCATTGTAGGATACCAAAACCAGTGCGGCAGTTTACTGGACATCACCTGGGTGCCTGTCGTACATGTTGTGTCAGCCATGTGACACTGGACACAGTCCCATCAACATCTCAACGCGTTCTGCTGCCTTGGGACTATTCGCACAACAGACCGCTACTGACGAGGCCTCCCCCCGCACCACCCGGGACGCCCCACGCTGTTTTTCTGTGCTGCATTGTAGGATCCCAAAACCAGTGCGGCACCCAGGCGACATCACCTGGGTGCCGTCCAGAACTCTGCACGTTGTGCTGCCTTGGGACTATTCGCACAAAAGACAGCTTCTAACCATTGTTGCTTTTTGTGTTGAAAAATGTTTAAATGTTTTTAGTTTTTGTTCCGTTCGTTATAGTTAATAGTTAATAAAGTTTTATAATCTTACTTTGTTGGAGTGTTATCTATTTTTTTAAAAACGGGTGAATGGGGCCTTGAATCGGGTTATTGTCATGTGTGGGCTTTGGAAGTGTGCTGCTGCAGGATCGGACATTTCAAACTCAAATGCACGTTCTTTTTCTTACCTTTCCGAAGCATGGAGCGCAATAGCAGGCAGAGAAAGGGTGATGCACGTGTTGAACACTACCTGACCTGGCAAGTTGCTGGCAGTGCCCCCCCGCCCGCTCCTGAAAGAGGGCACACACACACCGCCGCCCCGAGTACTTCACAAATCTTTAAAAGACCATGCGCTTGTTCATGAGGCTTAAATGGTTTATCACCTCTTCTAGAACCCCTGCATCGACCCTCTGACGTTTCCTGGAAAAATTACCATGTAACACAATACCAAGCCCTGTCAGCTGAAACCCCCAAGGAATCGTGGGGCATATTATCAAGGGGGTTTATCTCCGCTTTTTTGGCTTTAAAAGCCAAGAAAGCGGAGATAAAAATATCTCCCTATTACCAAGCTGTCGCTAACACCAGTTAGTGACAGCTAAAAGGAGATAGCGACCATCTTGGGCCCCGCTTTGCATGTCAGTGATACTTATCACTAATGACATGCAAAGCGGGCGTGCCAAGATGTTAGCGACTGGAAACAGTCCCTAACATCGCTATCTCCTATTACCAACTTTTGGAGATATTCGCGCTAAGCGCGAATATCTCCAAAATCTAACACCTGCCCTGAGCAGTTCTTAGCCATGTTATCCAATGGGAGGTGGATAACATGGCTAAGAGCATTTGCTCGATAATACATGAATATCGCTGACTTTTCCGCGATAATAGCAAGGTTTATCTGCGATAAAAATCGCCGATGTGCGGCGATAATTTTTGTCTCTAAACAAATAAGAGACAAAAATTATCGCTAGTTGTTGGTAATATGCCCCCGAGTTTTTGCTTGCAGAAATCGGGAGGCGGGAGACTAGCACTGAAATCAGTAGTCACACGCCTGAATCGGGAGGGTTGGCATGTCTGAATTCTCTACAGCTGGGGCCATAAACTACATCCGCAGGGGTAGGTGATAGCCTAGGTCCGGCCTGGACAATCGGACACAGAGGAAGAGGAGTGTCAGAGGGTGCGGTAGTGAATAGGGTGAAAGAGAGGTGTCGGGAGGGCACAGGGTGTGATTCTCAGAGAAGAGCAGCGCAGATGGGGGGAAGTATATGGCCCATGCATGAGAGACAGAGCGGGGATGACCAGTGCGTGGGGGAGATGCTTGCGAGGGTGGGAAGCCATGCTGAGGATCGGCGGCGTGCAGAGAGTGGGCCTGGTCAAGGCATCTAAAATGGCTGCCGTGCACGACAAAATTGTGGCATTGGACAAAAAGGCAAGATGGCGCAGACAATGTTTTTCAATAAGGATTCATTTATAACAAAATATTTACTCGCAGTGACAAAATGGTGGTCAACACTTCCTGATTTCCATCGAATCGAACGTTAACAAACGTCACGCAGCAAAAAAAAAAAAAAAAAAAAAAAAAGCTCACGCACAGAGCAGTTTTTAACCATGTTATCCAATGGAAGGTGGATAACACGGCTAAGAGCATTTGCTGGATAATGCATGAATATCGCTGACTTTTCAACGATACTCATGCATTGTGGCCGATGTGCGGCGATAATTTTTATCTCTAAACAATTAAAACGAAGCACAAAATGGCGAATTCCCGTTTCGCTACCAGTTTGCGGCCCAGTTCGCGGCCCGTGAAGCGCTTCTACCGTGAAAAATCATTTTTTTTTCTTTTCCCCACGGGACCCTTTAATAACCCCAACAACATTCCTAGGGGGTCAAGAGGGGGATACCTTGCCCCCTTTCATTAAATTCCCCTTTCGTTTTTCACCTCTTCTTCTCTCTCGATCCTACCGAGAGACAAGATGGCGGCCGCTCCGGACTGTTTAGAATGTTGACAGACACCGGAGAGCCAATCAGCTTTCTGCACGCAAAGTTCCGAAACGCGAAAAGTAAGCGGACCGGATCGCTGCCCGGAGCGCTGTTACAGATATATATCTTGATTTAAACGTTAATTTCTCAAAATCCACTGAAGCACATATATTGAGACCTAGCAAAGGCACATCGGGCTAACAGTCCCTACAATTTTGCCAAGTTTCGTGCAAATCCATTCAGCCGTTCGAGCTAAAAGTGAGTCCAACCGCCCTATGGAAAACTCAATGCAAAAAACGCGTTTTGGGACCCCCCTTTTTTCTCAGCCCCCCCTTGACGAAACCCCACCAAATTTTCAGGGGCTGCTCAGAAACAAAATGTGCCATTTTCCTGAAATTTCAGCTGATTCCGTCCACAAACGCCAAAGTTATTAGACATAGAATTTTCAGAAATCCCATAGGGAATTAATCCTAACTATATATACCTACTGGCGATAGCCAGTAGGTAATTTATATATATATATATATATATATATATATATATATATATATATATATATATATATATATATATATATATATATATATATATATATATATATATTACCTACTGGCGGTTGCCAGTAGGTATATATAGTTAGGATTTTTTCTCTATGTAACTTTTGAAAATTCTATGTCTAATAACTTTGGCGTTTGTGGACGGAATCGGCTGAAATTTTCAGGAAGATGGCACATTGTGTTTCTGAGCAGCCCCTGAAAATTTGGGGGGGTTTCGTCAAGGGGGGGCCGAGAAAAAAGGGGGGTCCCAAAACCCGTTTTAACATTGAGTTTTCCATAGGGCGTTTGGCCTCACTTTTAGCTCGAACGGCTGAATGGATTTGCACGAAACTTGGCAAAATTGTAGGGACTGGTAGCCCAATGTGCCTTTGCTGGGTCTCAATATATGTGCTCCAGTGGATTTTGAGAAATTAACGTTTTAAAAAATGTATATATCTGTGACAGCGTCCCGGGTAGCGCTCCGGTTCGCGTACTTTTCGCGTAACGGAACTTTGCGAAGCGAAGCTGATTGGCTCTCCGGTGTCTGTCAACATTCTAAACAGTCCGGAGCGGCCGCCATCTTGTCTCTCGGTAGGATCAAGAGACAAGAGGAGGAGAAAAACGAAGGGGGAATTTAATGAAAGGGGGCAAGGTAGACCCCTCTTGACCCCCTAGGAATGATGTTGGGGTTATTAAAGGGTCCCGTGGGAAAAATAAAAAAAAAATGATTTTTCACGGTAGAAGCGCTTCCCGGTTCGCGAACCGGGTCGCAAACAGGTAGCGAAACGGGAATTCGCCATTTTGTATTTTGTTTTAATTAAATTACAGGGTATAAGGGGGTACGGGAGACGTATCCTGACCCTTTATGTTTTCTGAGGGTGGCTGAGGAGGCTCATATATGTTGATACATGTCTTCCAGCGGCTGCGCGTGAGCGTTTTTTTTTTTTTTGCTGCGTGACGTCTGTTAACGTTCGATTCGAAGGAAATCAGGAAGTGTTGAGCGCCATTTTGTCACTGCGAGTAAATATTTTGTTAAAAATAATTGTTATAAATTAATCCGTATTGATAAACATTGTCTGCGCCATCTTGCCTTTTTTCCAATGCCACAATTTTGTCGTGCACGGCAGCCATTTTAGATGCCTTGACCAGACCCACTCTCTGCACGTCGCCGATCCTCAGCATGGCTCCCCACCCTCGCAAGCATCTCCCCCACGCACTGGTCACCCCCGCTCTCTCTCTCATGCATGGGCCATAAACCTCCCCCCATCTGCGCTGTTCTTCCCTGAGAATCACACCCTGTGCCCGCCCGACACCTCCCTTTCACCCTATTCACTACCGCACCCTCTGACACTCCTCTTCCTCTGTGTCTGATTGTCCAGGCCGGTCCTAGGCTATCACCTAGCCGTGCGGATGTAGTTTATGGCCCCAACTTTAAAGAATCACCCCTCTTCAAAGGAGTTACAGTAGATCAAGGCCCCCACCTCATGAGATCCGTCACAGCACACGCGTTCCTACTATCTGATAACCATCCTGTATTGTGATTGGGGAGGGGATTCTCACTGTGAGGGTGTGTGGGACCGAGCCTGAAGCGGAAGATTCCAGGGATGCCTCTTTGTACATCAAAGTTTTTACAATTATGTGTCACATTAAAAATATATAGCACTCCAACAAAGTAGTATGATTATAAAACTTTAATAACTTATAAATATATACAACGCAATAAAAACAGTAAACACATTTAAAAAATGTTTTGAAAAAAGAAGCAACAATGGTCAGTAGCTGTCTCTTGTGCGAATAGTCCCAAGGCAGCACAACGTGCTGAGTTCTGGACGGCACCCCGCACTGGTTTTTGGTATCCTACAATGCTGCTCCGAAAAATGGCGTGGGGCGCCCCGGGGGGGGGGGGGGGGGAGGCCTCGTCAGTAGCGGTCTGTTGTGCGAATAGTCCCAAGGCAGCAGAACGCGCTGAGATGTGGATGGCACCCAGGTGATGTCCAGTAAGTTGCCGCACTGGTTTTGGTATCCTACAATGCTGCTCCGAAAAACGGCGTGGGGCGCCCCGGGGAGGCGGCGTGAACGGGCCTCCCCAGGTGGAGGCTCGTCTGCTGTAGTGGGGCGCCCCTTTACCGTTTCAGTTGCCATTCCGCCCGCTTTTGGTACACTGTGCCAAAATCCGCCATTCAGCTGAGTTGCGCCCACTCTTGCGGTGCAGCGATAGGCGGCTGCCACAGGACTCTCAAAATGGCGGCAGGCTCTTCGGATTTGGGCCTGGTCCACTAAAATGGCCCTGGGACACCTTGGAACTCGGACGCTTGTCTGCTAGGGCTTGGACCCCATTCTCGAAAGCGTCCCCTCAGCCTTGAAGATTCTACAAAAGTCTTGGGGGCCCCCGACTCCCGCAGGCTTCCGGTGGGGAGCGGCTGTCATGATTGCTTGCGGGAAGGCCACGACGGAGCTATGAGATGGTGGTGCTCTCATGCTGACACCAGCTTCAGTCTGAAACATCCAGAAACACTGTAGACTATCAATTCGATGAGTTCCGGTGGAGCCCCAACGTGACCCGGTCGGGAAGAACTTGCCCTCCCCTTTTTTGAGTGATGGTTCTTGTTGCCTGTCCCCTCTGTTGTCATCTAACAGAACCTTTTTGGATTGCCGAGTGAGAAAAAAAAAGGTGGGGCTTTCATCGTTTGGGAAAAAAACATGTTTTAATCCAATGAAAAGTGTTATTTTTAGGTCATATGATCAAGCCTTCCATCATTAGGAAACCAAAAGTAAAATGAACCAATGAAAAGTTTTATAAACAAGTCACATGACCTGTTATGCGGCTTTGGGCTATAAAAAGCCAAAAAAATCTGTTGGCCCGTGAGGCGGCGTCAGTAGCGGACCGATGTGCGAATAGGCCGAAGGCAGCACAACGCGCCGAGATCCGGATGGCACCGAGGTGGTGTCCAGCAAGTTGCCGCACTGGTGTGGCCATCCTACAATGCTGCGCCGAAAGTCGCCGTGGGGTGCCCTGTTGGCCTGTGAGGTGGCGTCAGTAAGTGGGGGCTGTTTGAGGATCTGACTGCATTGGAAAGCAATGTGATGCGGTGCCTCGCCCCCAAGATGGAGGCTCCTCGGCTGCAGTGCGGCGCCCCTTAGCGTTTCACACGCCGGCCAGCAGAGTTGGGTCCGCACTTGCTGCTACAGTAGGCCGAAGGCAGCACAAGGCGCCGAGATCTGGATGGCACCGAGGTGGTGTCCAGCAAGTTGCCGTACTGGTGTGGCTATCCTACAATGCTGCGGGGGGGGGGGGAGGCGGCGCAAATGAGCCTCCCGCCTCTCCAGGTGGAGGCACTTCATCTGCATTGGGGCGCCGTCTAGCTGAGTTTCGCCCGCTCTTGCTGCTACAGCGATAGGCGGCTGCAACAGGACTCTCAAAATGGCGGCCTGTTCTTTGGATTTGGGCCTGGTCCACTAAAATGGCCCTGGGACACCTTGGAACTCGGACGCTCAAATTTCTTTCCTTTCCTCCACATGCAAAAAAGGTAAATGCCCGGTACGTTACCTGCCTCATCTGCCACGATGTACTCTCCAGAGGAACCGAAAAAAAATATAGTTATGGTAATTATACCATGCATCGTCATATGGAGAGGTGGCACCCGATTAATTATGGTGCTGCCCAAATTCGAGATTTGGTGGATAACCCCCGACCTGCCAGTACATCCACCAATGAAGTGGCAGTGACAGCATCAGAGGCAAGGGAAACGGTTCTAAATCTTCAGAAGAACTTTGGACAAATGAAAATGACATGTTTAACTTGCGGCAAATTAATTTCATGTGGAGAGAGGAGTGTTAGTCTAATCAATAGAGCTTATGAACATCATCATAGTCGATGGTTGGTGGAGACATTTTGACTATATCCTGGACCTGCTCGGCCTCGCCCAAAATGGCGCCGGTATAAATGGGACTCGTAACTCCTTGTTGTGTACTGGTTGCCCAACCTTGATATCACGAGATACGTATGCAGTTTTGAAGCACATGGCGGGCGGGGACGAGAATTGATTGAACATTTCGACATCCCTATTGATATTAAGTTCTGATGTGTTATTGATTACTGTACTATTGAAAGTTCGAATTAACGTCACCCATGGTACTTGCCCGCAAATGTATATCTAGATAATTTTATTGTAACTGGCTTGTCGTATTTTAATTATAAAATGTACGTCCACCGATTCCGCAAGTGTTAAGACACCTTAGTTCTTGCAACCTAATGGCCCGCCCGTTACGTTCTTCTACAGTGTAAATGTTCCCTCATCATATACGATTCCAGTTTGCTCCGTGGCCGGCCCACGTGGTTATAGGCCCGTATTTGTATACTGACATTTTCACAATAAAGGTTTTTAAAACAAAACATGGTAGTAGTACTTACATTGGTAAAGTTTTGAATAATAGCCACTGTTTTCGAATCAGTAAAAGGCAAGTGAAATAAAGCAGTCCAATTACATGACGGTTAAAAGGTATAATACGCAGGAACGCAGTAAAGATAAATGGTCAAGGGCTGTTGTGTTTTCTACTCCTGCAACATAAAGTGATCAATTAGAATCTGATATTCATGCCTATCAGCGACTAAGACAGCAGGCCGAGCCTCTTTTGCTCAACGGTTCCCTCATGGGACGAAGAAACGCCCTTTTTCTCGAAAAAGGAATATTTTACTTGCAGGACAGTTGTAAATTTCCCGGGAAAATACATTAGCCTGGAACATTGTTAGTGATAAACTGTAAATGCATCTGGGTCCTTTGCTTTACAAGTCAGAGTGAGAAAAAAAAGGTGGGGCTTTCATCATTTGGGAAAAAAAAATGTTCGAAAGCAATGAAAAGCGTTATTTTTAGGTCATATGACCAAGCCTTTCATCATTAGAATAACAAAAGTAAAATGAACCAATGAAAAGTTTTATTAACAAGTCACATGACCTGTTATGCTTACGTTACGCGCCGCGCTCTGGATCGCTTCCGGGAAGCTGCGCCTCGCGCACCGGAGCACTTCCGGGTGCGCTAACGCGACGCGTCATTTGACGCATTACGCGACAACGCAGGTCCAGAATATAGTCAAAATGTCTCCACCAACCAGCGGTCGGAACACAACCCCTTTCAGTAGTCCAAAAAGTTCTGTAAAATGACAACAGAAGGGACAGGCAACAAGAACCATCACTCAAAAAAGGGGAGGGCAAGTTCTTTTCTACCGGGTCACGTTGGGGCTCCACCGGAACTGATCGAATTGGTAGTCTACAGTGTTTCTGGATGTTTCAGATTGAAGCTGGCGTCAGCATGAGAGCACCCCGTGGCTACGTCGTGGCCATTCCGCGAGCAATCATGGCAGTCGCTCACCACCGGAAGTCTGCGGGAGTCGGGGGCCCCGGTGACTTTTGTAGAATCTTCAAGGCTGAGGGGACGCTTTTGGGAATGGGGTCCATGCCCTAGCAGTCAAGCGTCCGAGTTCCAAGGTGTCCCAGGTCCATTTTAGTGGGCCAGGCCTAAATCCGAAGAGCCGGCCGCCATTTTGAGAGTCCTGTGGCAGCCGCCTATCGCTGCACTGCAAGAGTGGGCGCAATTCAAGTGGATGGTGGGCGAGACGCTGTAGCCGCAAGAGCGGGCGCAACTCAGCTGGTTGCGTAAAGCGCTGGGGTGTACCTGAAAAACCTCCACCTGGGGAGGTGGGGGAGGCTCGTTCGCGCCGCCTCTCCCTTCTAGTGCATCCCACGCCGTTTCCTGGCGCAGGAATATGTGATGGTCGGACTAAGGCACCGCAGGACGTGTCTTCAGGTCGAACGGATTGTGGGACAAGGTCCAGAATGGAAGAGTCACCAAAAGGCAAAAAGTTCCGCTTGACCCCGGGAGCCGGCCGCCTATGTCGGGGGCGATCTCAGGCCACACCAGGGCAACAAGACTTGGGGAGGGGGTCGGAGCCAAGCGCCCCCTCCGAGTCCGCGCCATCACACCGCCCCTCGGGGGCCTCCGTCAAGCGGTTCAGGGAGGCACCGCATCACATTGTTTTCTAATGCAGTCAGGTCCACAAACAGCCTCCACTTACTTTGAGAATAGTGAAGCTGCAGCAGGTGCAAATAAGCTTCAGACAGTGTTACAAGCGCTGCTCAGAACTCTGAACTATGGCACCCAACATCCAGGACTTATGCCATTTGTGCAAGGCAGTGACATCGAAGCAACTCAGGGACCAAAACCATGAACGCTCACTCATGTATGAAAATCTTACTATTGATGCTTGACTGAGGCCAAGGAGATCAGAGTGCATGAGTCTCATGCTCGATCGATTGAGCTAGCCGGACGATCGATTGAGCTAGCCGGATCGGGCAACAAAAAGTATAAAATAGTTATGTAAATAGTTATTTAATAAAATGTTTTACCCTGTTACTTTGCTGGTGTGTTGTATATATTTATAATATTTGCATAGGGTTTGTCGTTATTTTGGGTGGGGTGGGTGGCGGAGCCGAGCTGTCTTGCAGCCATCATGGTGTGGAGCTCAGTTCATCTCACTAGTTTTGTATTTCTCATGAGGGGTTGTTCTTGATGTTTCTATTTTAGCGAGGTCAAAAAGAGATCCCATTAGTGGCCTACTGATTTTGCTCGATTCCTTTTGTTTTTTTAAACGATTTTTCACTATCTGCAAAGACTAAACCGAGTATTACGACTCTGTGCTTGTTTGTAAATAGAGAATGAACCAAAGAGAACCAATTCTACAACAGTAAATGCTTGGATAACAATCAATCAAATGGAGAGAGAAGCAGGCACGACGGATTACAACGGGGGCAAAGGCCTGCGTTAACTACCCTTCACTATCTGCAAAGAGAGAGTACTCCTAAGAGAAAAGAGGGGGGGCGGGGGCAGCGTTCAAAGCACATCAGCGTGCATAAACACGAAAATGTTTTTACCTATCACGTACTTGACATTTGACAGCTTTTGATATTTGCTATTAAAAAACCATTGAAATTCACTGAAAAAACCATAGGTTATAGACCATATATAGTTAGGAATTAGCATTTACAAAACCTTGAATATGTGACATGTTCAGCAGTGGATTGCGGGTGCGCGATATATAGTTAGCGCAACTAACTATATATGCGAATTTCAATGGTTTTGTGCGAGTAAAATAAGGTTTTGTAAATGCTAATCCCTAACTATATATGGTCTATAACCTATGGTTTTTTCAGTGAATATATATATATATATGAAAACAAGTCCCAGCCGCTCTCGACACGGCTTCTGTTGGGTGCGGACCTCTTTCTCCCTCCAACTCCCAAAATCCAGGAATTAGGACGCCATCACACAAAATAGAGTGAGCAGTGCAGTTTTAATATTCTGCCATTTAACAAGCAAGTGCTCTCCCTGACGCGTTTCGCTCTGCACGCAGAGCTTGATTACATGACGCGTCAGGAGTAGGCACGGCAGTTTTAAAGAAATAAAAGGTCATGTGACTAAAGATATAAGTCATATGAGTATAAAACGAGTGCAACAGGTTAAAAAATTCATAGCTTGCTGCATGTAAATACATTCCACAGCAAAACCAACAAATGTATAGATGGTCCTTGGTTTTTTAGAAGAATTTGAGCATAGTGCTCATAGATATAGATGTAATAGAATGCAATTAGGTGAGCATATATCCAATATCTATAATGGTAAAAAGTTTCTTGACAATTATCAGCTGTCAATCAGCAAAAAATAAAGTGCAAGTGCAACAATCACCTCAATGTAGATGAATACATTTGATGAATACAATAAAGTGCAAGTGCCTATATAACCATGACAGTTAATGCTCAATTATCCTATGTTATAATAACTCTAACTCCAAAACCAAAGACAAATTGCAATAGAATGAAATGGTTCCCTCGTTTCGTTTTTGTGAAAAGATCATTTTTTTGTGAGTCCAAACAAAATTAAAGCGACTGAAACCTAATGAAATTTACATGTTAATACAATAGTTCTACCAATTCAGATAAAATACATTTATAAGTATTTCAAACACAACCTAAAGAATTCATGGTATAGTAGCAATTAACCACAGTCACAATTTAAGAAACATAGATCAAAGTATTCAGAGATGTACATCAAAAATGTTCAACATTAAAGAAAATGATGAAGCTCATCAATGGTGTTCAGGCCATTAGGGGAACGGGTATCGAGAAGTAGGATAAGTGAAGACTCCTTCTGTCTAAGCAGTCTCTCTCTATTCCCACCCCGTCCGGGGTTAGGGACAGAGCACAACAGAGTATATTTCAAGTCACTTAATTTTTTATTATGAATTGATTTAAAGTGACGAGCTACCGGATAGTTAAGGTCACAATTAACTATAGCACGAAGATGTTGAAGAATTTGTTGGTTAGCTGGTAGCTTTGTGCTGCCTATGTAGGAAAGATTGCAAGTACATGTCAGCTGATATACTACATATTCACTACTGCAGGTAAGATACTATTTGATGGGTATAGGGTTGCTGCTAAATGCTGAAGTATAGTGTGTACTGTTACTCGCAAAATTGCAGGCTCTACAAGATGTGCATCTAAAAAAACCATTTTTAGTGTGCTTTTTCCTTTTTATTGGTAATTCCGGCTGAGTGATGTCAAGTGCATCTCTCATGGAAGGCGCACGCCTAAAGGTGATAGAGGGCAGTTTCGGCAGGATTGGACCTAATATCACGTCTGTTAAGACAATTGGCCATTCTTTGTTGATAATCTTTCGCAGCTTATGTTCTTGTGTACAGTAAGTGGTTATTAATCTGACATTAGCTGGAATATTCTCTGCCTTTCCTTCCCTTGTTTTACTAGTAAGAAGGTCTGCTCTCGGACGTTTAGATGCCTTTTGTAGAGCCTGATTTAGGAGGCTAAGGCTATAGCCACATTGTAAAAATCTCTGTTTAGAATCACTTAAACATTCCTCAGTAACTACAGCATTGCTACAAATCCTTTTTACTCGAATAAATTCCCCATAGGGTATACTTTTGATGGTGTGCGGAGGGTGAGCACTGCGGGCATGGAGAATAGAATTGCCCGCAGTGGTTTTTCTATGTAACCTGGTGTGGAGTTTACCTTGATCAATGTAAACCTGTACATCTAAAAACACAGCTGATTCAGTAGTAATTGAAGCAGTGAACTTAAGATTTCTGTCATTACTGTTGATCTCATTAACAAACAAAGTAGCTGATTCCCTAGAGCCGTTCCAAACAATGAAAATATCATCGATGAAACGATAATAATGGGCTATATTCTGGAGCCAATGGCGATGAGTCCCCCGGAGAACGTGTTCCTCCCACCAGCCAACGTGAAGACACGAATAGCTGGGGGAGAAACACGAACCCATGGCCACACCTCGTTCTTGATGGAAAATATCACCTCCAAATTGGAAGTAATTGTTGCTCAAACAGATATGAATCATACCCAAAAGCATTGTATTATGGTCTCTAAAGGTAGCATCTCTAGTTTCCAAAAAATATTTCACTGCCTCTAAACCTTGTGAATGGTGTATACTGGTGTACAAAGATTCAATATCCATCACCAGAAAACAAAATTCAGGGCACCAAGTGATCTGTTGAATCTTAAGTAAAAAATCTGTGGTGTCTTTTAAAAATGAAGGAAGTGAACTCATAAGTGGCTGTAAAAAGAAATCAACATATTTGGAGAGGTTTTCATTGAAACTACCTAATGCAGAAATAATAGGACGGCCCGGGATGGGAGTAGTGCATTTGTGAATTTTAGGCAGTAAATAAAATAAAGGGGTGATAGGGTGTGTAACATTCAAGAACTTCACCTCATCTTTTGTCAAAAGACCCTGCCTCTGCCACTGAAAGATGTTTTTCCTAGTTTTTTCAAAGGTTTTTAACATGGCAAATTTCGTAGATTTTGTATAACAAAGCGGGTCGTTTAATTGTCGGGCTGCCTCAAGAAGATACTCAGGTTTGCCCCATAGAACAATATTGCCCCCTTTATCTGCAGTTTTAACAACTACATCTGCATTACTCTGGATTTTTTTGATCAGATTTGAATATTGTTGGTTGTTGTAGTCAGTTTTTTGATTTCTTCTGTTTAATTCAGTTCTGGTCAAGGTCTTTAGTTCAGAAATGACTTTGTCACTGAAGACATCTAGGGCATCCTTTGGCATCAATGGTAAAAAGGTAGATTTACCTCGAAAAGGACTAGGAGATGTTGTATTGGTCGCAATAACTTGACTAATCGTAGGTTCTTGTTGGGAACTGTCCTCATGTGCCAGTTGAAGCAATGCTTGGAGGCCTCCAAGATTTTTAACTTGCAAAGGTTGAGCTGGCACAGTTGTAGATGAATCAGCAGGGGCATTGGAGTCAACATCTTTATTGCATAGTTGAGGATGCAATTGAAAATATTTCATGAGTTTGATTTTTCTAATAAACTTGAAGATGTCAATGCGCGCCTGTACATAAGAAAAGTTATTGGGGGGACAGTAAGATAAACCCAGTGAGAGTAATTGTTCTTCCGCCCGGGTTAAAACTACATTAGTCAAATTAATTACAGAATTTTCCTGTGTCGAGGTTAACTGTTCCAGTTCTTGCGCCGATTTCCTCTTCTTGTACCTTGCTTTGGTGGCACGCCTTCGGGCGCTACGCTTTTTGTTCCTGCTCTGCCTGCTGGTTGAGGAGGATTCCTGGCACGCAGGGAGTAGCGTCGGTCCTCGCTGACAAAATTCAGCTCATCAGCCAGGGTAAAGTTTGTCAAGTCCAATTGTGCTGGAGTAGCAGTTGTCAAATTATTCTCAGAGCCGCTATATGAAGACACTGACAGATTGTCCTCATTAGTTGTTGCCAAAACAGTAGGCGCTGCTGCAGTGTTTGAAGCGCCCGGTTTTTGGACCGCTGACATAGCTTTGCGTTTATAAGAGTCATATTTTCTGGCGAAAGTAAAAATTCGACCAGTTGCATAGTCCTGTTGGTCCCTCGCAAACTTATGAAGTTTTCATGTTTGGATGGTTTGTTCGAGTTTATTCAATCTAACATCAATGTCTTTCCTTGCTTTATTGATCATTTTAGTCTCCCCTGTGGCCTCCAATAGCCCATTCACACGATCAGTTTCAGTTAGCAAGGTTTCACGGTCTGAGTGAGCATATTTGATCAATATATGCAACATGTTTTTTGATGATTGCAGACTATTTTCTGCCCACTCCTGCAACATTTTTGGATCAGGGTTCTCATAGGTGGGAACAATAAGAACACGTAAACCCCTAGGAACTCTGTTGGCATCTAAGTACTTTTCCAATGATTTCTTTTCCCACCATTTGGAAAGTTCACTTCGAAGACGTTTCTCCAGGATCTTTAGTAAATCTCTTGTGCTACTAGTGGTGGGTGTAGTTTGAATATCTGCAGGTATGATGATGTTTCCTGCCGGTAAATTTTCATACAAGGCATCAGCCGCCGTCTCCCTACTCCTGAGAGCATCACTGGATAGCATATTTGCAGATTCGATATTTTATTCAAATAAACGGCTTGCTGAAGCAAATGCCAATGCACTGCTATATATATATATATTCGATAATCCGAATCCAGCAATGTTAAAGGAGGGGGGCGAGAGCAATTTGGCCGCTTCTATGAATTTAGTGTGCATTTTAATCAAATATGCAGCCATAGATCTTGAAAGCTTATTGGAAGTAATTAAAGCGATTGAAACTGAAATAGCAGCACGAGGAGAAACTGATGAGATAACGAAATTGACTGATACAATGAATGACCATCTAAAAAAACATGAGGAGAAAATCAAATTTCGTAAAGCGCACAAATTTGCACATGATGAAGATGATTACAATAATGGGCAAATCTTTTCATTCGCATGAAAATGTAAATCAGTCAAAAGACAGGAGTACAGTAAAAAAAAAAGTCCAAATATTCCGTCCAGTTCACATGCATCTACAAGTGCCAATACAAACATATTACCAACTGAGAATGAAGATACAGATCAGTCAAGCTTAGACTCAATTTCTTTAACCAGCGATTCCAGCACTGACTCTACCACCTCAAATTTACATGGGTTAACAAAATTAAATTTAGAACAGGAGGTGGATTTTATCGTGGAGGAAAGACTCCAAACTTTACGACCGAGGCAACAAAAACAACAAACAGGCAGAGAAGGAACCAACGGAGAAAAGAAAGGAGACGCAAGTGCAAACAAAATTCAATTAAAAAAGAAGAAAAAAAGCACTTGGGTAAACAAACGTCAATAGATAACACTATCATCAATTTATCTACAGTTGTTTTGAGCAAAGCTGAGGAACAATTACTATCCCTGGGATTAAATTATTGCCCCTTTAAGAGCTTTAACTATGCTATGATACGGATAGACTTGTTCTGTTTCATTCGGAAACTAAAATTGAAAAAACATTTTGCTCTCAAAACTGTTAAAGACGCCATAGCTTCTGAATGCAATGTAAAGTCACCAAACAAATCAGAATATTGGTCTATCTGCCTTGGATGCCCACACCTTCCTGGATATGCATGATTTAAACAGTACCACCGATTCTCAATCATTAGGAGTTGAACAAGATCTAGCTACCCAAATAAGGTTAAACAAGATTGACATACATCAAAAAGGAGCGGGTTTGAGTCCATTCAAAAGCAAATCTAGCTTCATGCCGCTCATGCCTAAAGACTCTATTGACATTTTCCATGATTGTGCAACAAATGATATCAAGAAGCTTTATCAGTTTACTAAAGGCAAAAAGAGAAAGAAAGTTTTAAATACAAAACGTGAATATGTGAAATTAATGAAGAAATTACGAGACAACCACGAGATTGTGATTACAAAATCTGACAAAGGGGGTAATCTGGTCATTTGGCCAAAAAAGGATTACATACAAGAAGCCAACAGACAAACTAATGACAATATCTGTTATGAGAAATCACCGCAAAAAGAATATGCAAAAGCTAAAGAGACTCTGCACAATATGTTGGTACAATGCCGTAGGGAAGGTTTAATTTCATTTGAGGAGTACAAATTCACGAATGTTGGATTTCCAGTTCTCCCTACCCTATACTTAATTCCCAAATACATAAGGGGGTCAGCCCCATACCAGGAAGGCCAATTATATCGGCTATCAAAAGCATGGGTGAGAAGGCAGGAGAATATATAGATTATTTTCTGCAGAATATAGTAAAAATTCTACCTAGCTTTGTAAGAGATACTAGTGATTTTCTAGAAAAGATCAAAACATGGAATGGAATTCTAACATGCTTCTGTTGACAACAGATGACAATAGATGTAGAGTTTCTCTACATTAGCATTGATCAATCACATTGATTGGCTGCTGTTAAACACTTTTTGGCCAATAGGCACATTGAATACTATGAACATAATAAGATCATTGTTTGTCTCATTGAATGGTGCCTTCACAACAATTTCATCTTATTTGGTAAGGATGTATTCAAACAACTGAGAGGAGTAGCTATGGGGGCCCGTTTCTCCCCCAGCAATGCATGTTTACACGTTGGCTGGTGGGAGGAACAGGTCCTACCTGCTCAACACAAAACTTGGGTAGATGAGAACGTTAAATGTTATCTGAGATATATAGATGACATTTTCATCTTATGGCAGGGAAGCCAAGATGAGGCACTCAAGTTTGTTCAAGAAATTAACACTAATTCTCTCAATCTACATTTCACTGCTCACATACATAAGACCTGCATGCAATTCTTAGATGTAGAGGTTTATATTAACAACTCCTCCATTCAAACTACTTTATATAGGAAATCTACCGCAGGAAATGCGACGCTTCATGCGACTAGTATGAATCCGAGGCATCTAATATCAAGCATTCCATATGGAGAAATCCTTAGATTAAAAAGAATATGCAGCTCTACATATGACTTTGATCTTTGCCTGAAAGAAATGGTCACACGCTTTAAAGCACGTGGATATACTGAAATGGTACTGAAACAGGCTATTGATAAGGCCAAACTTAGAACTAGAGACAGCATTTTTAAGGCTAATGATCTAATGGACACTGAGACAGAAATACAATTGTCATCTACCAATTTAAAATGTATTAAAGACTGTCCACGACTGATAACCACATTTAGCAGCGAGGATAGACAATTGAAAGCCATAATAAAGAAAAATTGGCCTATCATAATAACTGATACCGTACTTAATTCCAGACTTCCACAGACTCCAACTATTACCTTTAGACGAGCAAGGAATATGGGGACTGTCTTGGACAAGGCCGCCCCTGAATTAAAACATAACATTTCCCGGCTCCAACCAATGAAGGGCTTTAGTAAATGTTCTAGTTGTGGAGCTTGTAAATTTGGTCTGAATGCCACCCATTATTCTACTCCATTTAGCAGACAAGAAATGCCCATCACTGGCAGTTTCAGTTGCAAGACTGAATATGCTGTATATGTTTTGTCTTGTACCTGTGGCTTAAACTACATCGGTCGCACTAAGCTACAGTTCCATGTTAGACTACTGCAACATCTTAGGGCCATCTTACATAGCGATCCGGCGTATCCGGTGGCCCGCCACTTCAAAAGTACACATAACAATGACGTGGCTTGTTTAAAATACTTTGTGATTGGAGCAATTCCTAAATTAAGGAGAGGTGGCAACAGGAAATTATTACTAATGCAATTAGAAACAAAAATGATTCCGGAATTTGATAGTAAATGTCCGAATGGACTTAACAATACAGAAGAAATGCACCATTTTTTATAAGATAAGAACATATTTCTATCCTCTGTTGTGCATACTGCCAGTGGTTATATAATATAATATATATAATACAACTTACTTAATAGTTAGGATCCCTAATATTAAGCATAAAACTAGAGTTGTTATATATGTATATATACATCAATTTTTTTTATTCCTCTTTATTGTCGTTATGTAACCATTTCTTGATACTGAATGCTCTGTATATAAGGATGAATTGTTTACACTTTTTCTACACATTTTTTACACTTTTTTGTATATATTTATATTAATAAGTATTGGTGATCCTTTTTCTATTGAATTTCATACTGTTATGATGAATTTTAGAAGTTGATGATTTTCAAAATTTTAACAAACACATTTTATCTCAGGGATCTGAGACATTATCGTTAGTAATATTGAAATGCTTCTTGAAACATTGCAGTATGCACTTTTTTGCTTTCTTTGCACCTATTTTTGCACAGTTCTCTACGTACTCTAAATTGATTGCTGCTTTGTTATTTTTGCACTATTAGATTTAGATATTGGACTGCTTTGTGTGTCTAAAAAATGTAGTACTGTCATTTTGCAGCTATTACATAGAAATAACTCTGGCAATATTGATATAGGTGTCATCAAATATGTATTTAAACAGATAGAATGGAAACCTATTGCAGAATGTATAAATTGCACATTTCATATACTATTAGTAATTGATAAAAATGTAGAGAATACATATAAATGAATATATTTATTTATATTTATTTATTTATTTCTCTTGCTACTAATATGTTACTATTACAAGATGTTGCAAATTATGAATTATTCCGTTAGTTTACTGAAGGACACACAAACACAAAAATATATCTTCTCTTTCCATGAACATGTGATTTCTGATGTCACGGATTGAGGTGTGTTTCATTTTAAATGCATATAAAAAAGCGATTGATTTTATTGACTGTTACAGTGTGAACAAGGGTGATCTAGCCCAAAACGCATAGCTGTTGTCTGTGGCACAATAAAATAACATCATTTCTGCACCTGGTGGTCCGTCTCCTTTGTCGCCCGCGTGGCGTGGCGTGCTTGTCTGCCTGCTGGAAGTTGAGAGGAGCTGATTATATATATATGTATACTGTTCCTTGTTTCACCATGAGGCCACAGCTGCACTCTTCAAGGCGGGTGTACTGATACACGGTGGTGAGTCCGTGCTAACAAATTACGCTCCCATCTCCCAAAGGAAATTCAGTGCACTCTCGGGGTTTCTTGATAACTTTATTCAGCGAGGACACGTTTCAGCGCTTAGCCTTCTTCCAGCTCGCATTATGTTTGAGACATCACCAGCATTGCACTTTTAAAACTCCACCTCACTGGATGAGGGAATTGTTGGAAACCAAGGAAGGACTGCAGTTGTTTTGCTCCCAGACCAATGTCCAGTCCCCTTATATCCGGTGTATACAGATTTCCTAGTCATTCAGCGGGGCATTCACGTTGTTAAAAATCCTTGTCTGTATGACAATGAACCTGCCCGTTACGGCGCATTATATATATATATATATATATATATATATATATATATATATATATCCACCTCTTAAGTAGTAAAACCACAAGTTGACGAGACTGTGTGCTGGCCAAAGAAATTTATTTTCAGTCAGCCCTCGGACGCGTTTCGCCTGACCAGCAGGCTTGTTCACCGAAGCTTCAATTCATTACGATCGCCATTTTAACCAGTGTGCAACAAGTACAATCATGTGACCAAAAACTACTGGGTGAAAGAGAGTGAGAAAAGACTCGTAGTTTTTACAAGTAAATAACTCGTGCATCGGCTTTTGTTACAAAACTGCTGGAATTACACGAGATTAAATGTCTTTACAATTGCACGGAAGGGCATGAAATAATAACATTTGCAAATATCAACTCTCATACAGGCGCTACGATCCTATCACTTAATTCGATCAAAGTGATAGGATCGTAGCGCATCCGAGGGCTGACTGAAAATAAATTTCATTGGCCAGCACACAGTCTCGTCAACTTGTGGTTTTACTACTTGAGAGGTGGAGTGTTGTAAAGACCCGACTTCGGAGGTCTTTTTTCGACCAGACACCCGCTGTTCTGGCAGGCAGCAGCTACAATCTGAAGTGAGGAGGAGTTGAATATATATATATATATATTCACTGAAAAAACCATAGGTTTGACACCAGTTATAGTTAGCTGGAAATTTTACTGACATAAAACCATTGAAATTCCCACGTTATAGTTAGTTGGACTCACTATAACTTGCGCACCTGCAATGCACTGCTGATGACGTCACATATTACATCACTCATGACATGGTCAGTGACATCACTCATGACATCACTATTGACACCATCCAGTGAATGTGTGTCTTTCTGAAAAATAAATATGTTTTATATATGTATATGTAAAGGTCGATGGAAGAATAAATGTTCAAATAAGTATTGTTTAATATTTAAATGTTTGTATCAGTGTTTCACTTTGTGTATAAGTGGCTGCATGGGTTGGTGAGTAGCTACATGTGTGTGTATATGGGTTATTAGATGTTTTTTTTTGTATCAGTATGATTTTTATTCAGATTTATATCAGTATATGTATTTTTCAGAAAGACACACATTCACTGGATGGTGTCATCAGTGATGTCATGAGTGATGTCACTGACCATGTCATGAGTGATGTAATATGTGACGTCATCAGCAGCGCATTGCAGGCTCGCAGTTATAGTGAGTCCAACTAACTATAACGTGGCAATTTCAATGGTTTTATGTCAGTAAAATTTACAGCTAACTATAACTGGTGTCAAACCTATGGTTTTTTCAGTGAATTTATTAGGTTTTTTAAATGCTAATTCCTAACTATAACTGGTGTGAAACCTATGGTTTTTTCTGTGAATTTCATAGGTTTTGTAAATGCTAATTCCTAACTATATATAGGGCCTCAAACCTATGTTTTTTTCAGTGAATTTCAAAGGTTTTTTAATAGCAAATTTCTATTGCTATCAAATATAATATTTTTTATAATGAAACCTATATTGCATATTTATGTAATACTATTTTTTTTATGTATATTCTTCATTTTTTTGCCCTGGAGCGCTACCGGTGCACGTACCGGTGTGCGCACCGGAAAGCGCGGTCTTGCGGCGCGTACCGGTGAGCGTCCCGTTTGCGCTATTGCTGCGAACAAAAACATCATCGTGACGTATCGCGTAGCCGTGTCCGCGTAATACGCACGGCATAAGCGCACCCGGAAGCACCCGAGCGCATACGATCGCGCTACGTAAGCGCCCCGGGGCGCGTAGCGTAAGCGCGTCGGGTCATGTGACCTGAAAATAACACTTTTCATTGGTTCAGAACAGTTTTTTTTCCAAATGATGAAAGCCCCCACCTTTTTTCCTCATTCTCACTTTGTACTTTGACTGAGGAAGACCTGTTTGCAGACCTATTTGTACTGAGAAATGGTTACAGTAGCAGCAGCAGCAGGAGCATCTCAACCACCACCACCACCACCATAAGGACCACCACAACATCACAGTGGTGGAGAAGAAGAAGAGGATGAGGAGGAGAAGGAGGAGGAGAGGCGGTTCCTGCCTGACGATAATACCCCCTATAAGCCAAAGGAGCACATTGTCTGGGAGTTTTTTCAAATCCCAAGGGGCCTAAAGAAAGTTAATGCTCCAAAAGTTACATGTCTGATCTGTGGCACTGTACTTTCCAGGGGGAACCCTGCCAAAAAGTATTCTTTTGGCAACAATACTATGATTTGCCACATGCAATGCCGGCACCCAAACAACTATGCTGCGGCAGAGGTCAGAGAACTGACCCGAAACCCTCCCCAATCTTCTCCCAGCACCTCCCAAAGTAAACAAACCACTCCATCAGGTCCAGAGACAAGGGAGATGGTCCCAAATATCCAACCCCAGTTTGGAGATTTTAAAATAGTTTGTAAATTTTGCGGGACTACAATTTGCTATGGAGAGCAAAGTATTAAACTGATTAACCGTGCTGGAGACAACCACAAGTGCAAAAACAAACCTTAATTTTTTCTTGTTTTTTTTTTGCTCCAGTTGAGCCGTTTACAATTCCCTGTTTTTTGTTTGTCCCCATAAAAATTACAAAAAAAATATAAAATTGTTCATAAAAGCCAAAAAAAGTAAAAAATGTTCCAAAAAAAATAAAAAAAATATAAAACAACAAAAAGAATAAAAAAAACAGTTCTTTTTAGAACTACCTCCAATTTATAAATAAATGCTACATTTTGTTAAAAACTCTGTCATTCTTTTTTCCCCATGGTACGCTCCCCGGTACACTCCGCGGTGCGCGTACCGGGCGCTCCCCCCGCGCAAATCAAATTATTTTTTTTTTTTGCCCCGCGGGTCCCTTTTATGGCCCCCACATCAAACCTAGGGGGTCAGGGGGGGTCTTCCCAGCCCCCTTATGGTCATTTTGATAGAGCGCGCACCTCACCCGACTCTTATTTTACCAAATATGCACACCTGGGCCCATAACGTATTTATCACTATATTTCATTAATCAGGTAACCTACACACCGCTATCAGTAATCCTTGTTCCTTTCTATTATTTCCGTGTACCTGACTTACCAATCCTCGGAAAACAGGTACCTAAGATCACAATGGATCAGGAGCTAGCTGTGGGATTAAGTAGAAAACACAAATACCATGTACATTTGATCTGTTTGTATTTTGTAATAACCACAAACGCAAGAAGTTTTCAACACCTTTATCTAATTAATTTTCATCATCAAATGCAATGAGAATGAAATTTACACAGATCAGACTATCAATAACTAAGATCAGAAATATAGTGTAGCTATGAATCACAGTGAGAATCATCTATAAATCGAAGAATAAAGGGAGGGGAAAAATAAGGAACACGCTATTTTAGTCTAACCGACTTTCACAACGTCACTAAAGGTGGGTAAAGAAAAGGAACATACTAATCAAAGTAAGCTTTCATATAATGCTAACGGTAAAGAAGAGACGTAACTCATGAAAGTTTCTATATCAACATGCACTTATTTTCTATGGAGAGGGTAAGAATGGAACATACTTTATATGTAAACAGTTCAGTATTTGACTAAAGGTAGGGAGAAAATATGGAACATGCTAGTAAACACGTTGCATGAAAGTAAAAATGTATATAAAGACAGGGAAAATAACATAGGCAAGTTTGCTTTATTTAAGATGGGAGAGAGAACAGGTTTAGATAGACAAACACCCACACGGAATATATTTACCTAGTACGGGATGGAGACTAACCCTGGCCACGGGTCAGTTGGGAAAGGCGGGAAATGACCCTCAAGGACTTAGGATGCCAGTAGGCGAGCAGGTACAGCTCGTGGACAATCAGGACAGGATAACCCAGGATTTGGATCAGGACCGGGCGCACCAAAGGGTACGACCAACACCTGCAGCTTCGGATGCAACGTCTGCGCTACTCCCTCTCTGCAAGGAATCTGCCAATAACCCGATTGGGTTCTCGAATCTCCCAGCAAAGTGCTTTGTCAGCACTTAAGGTTTCCAAACTCCGACTTTTGTGGAAATTACGGACTGAGTGCTCCGCAGCTCTCTGTATCAATCACCTATAGAGTTCGTTGGGTCAGTGACAGGTCAGCTATTCGGACAAGTCGGACAAGTTCTCTAGCTAAACCTAGGCTAGTTATACTGTTTTTGGGTCAGTGTACCACCCACCAATGTTGCAAGTGAAAGGATCCCCAACTTCGGATTGGACAAGAGAGGTGGTTAGGTCATGACACCACCTATAATTTGAACTGTCTCACACTAAATATTCAATAGTTGAACCCACCCCTTACATTTCAGTTCTCATGGCATGTGAGTTTAGGAAAACAATAGAGTACACAGTACAACATTACAATGTAACAAATGCAGGTATGGGTTTGAGTCTTCTTGCTGGGGCACAGTTCAGGTTCCCATGAGCATCTTAGCTTCGGCAGCCAGCTGGCTAGGTTTCACAGCTGCAAGACTCTCTTTTCCTCCATTGCGTGATTAGTACCGCACGGGCTTCAAAGATGGAGTGGCACACCTCTCCCAGGCCCACAAAGATCGATACATGAAAAGTAAGCGGAAACAATTTAGAAACACAGAAAATAATGAATACACTGTATACCATGATTGGCTATACTACACCCCTTACTTTATAATAACTATAGCATTAGGAGTTAAGCAGAACGAAACAGCCGGGCTAAAGCAGCAGTGCAAGTGAAAAGCATGTGAGAAACAAAGCGGCCATTTTAGCTGTACTGCGCATGAGCGACACGTTCCCTCCATAACTGCGAGTGCGTCACATCACATGGGTATGACCGACGCATGCGCAGACTGTATTCCCGCAAAGCAGCGACCACGTAATAAGCAAGCGCAGTTAGGATTAATAAACACATAGGCAAGCGTCACTGGGACACCCCCGTGTAGTGTAAAAGTGCAATATTAATAAGACAAACATGTTGGTTATGACGTTAACGTTATTCGAGGTTCATGAATGCAAGCAAGTCGCGTAACGTGCGCTTGCTCCATCAATCCCCTCTTTGATGATATTTACTATCATCACTATTAATGGAAGCAGATGCCAACTTTTTTCTTTCACAGCTCACCCATTTCAATTTCTATGATTTTTTTGTTCAACCTTTTCTCAGCATCCTTATTAGGATGGTAATTCTTTATTCTTTTAAAAATATTATTATTCAGTTCTTCCAATTCAAGCTCATCAACATTCTGTTTCACTCCTCTCCTATTCACAGCATACTTCTTTTTGCATTTTTGACATTTACAGCAAATTATTATTATTAGCACTATTAAACGTATTCCTGCTATTGGCATCAGTATTTTACTCACAAGACTGGTACCTATGTTAGAAAACCAACTACCTACAGAGGAAAGACCATCAGTTAGTCTCTTGCAGGCACTGTCAACCTCCAGTGGTTTGAGCTCTTTTTCCAAATTAGTTATGTTTCTCACATATTTCTTAATTTCAACACTTTTGTCAGGAATGTAAGTGCAACAATGTTGCGCTTTCAACATTCTACAGACTCCGCCCTCTTTTGCCAATAAGGTATCAAGAGCGAGTCGATTTTGTAAAACCATTGATCTGATCGCAACCATTTTCGGTATTGACCAGCAAGAAACCAGCAGCAGTGTCAGTTGATAACCGATCTACCACTGTAGACAATTATCAAATTCTGTGTGTGTTCAGAACCACTCCCACTCCTGGTATCAATGCACTAAATATATCACCTAAAATTTCTCCTACACTTTCTCTTTTACTACGCACTAATCCATTATTATTTTCATTGCTTCCAGCGGCGTCATTCACATGGTATATTTTCAGGAAGACAATTCCAAAATAGCAGCTTCCATACCAGTGATCCGGCAAATTTGAAATAAGCCGTGTTTCCACATATATAATAAATTCCAGGAAACACAGGTTATGACCCATTTTTGAAACCCCAACCTCCAATTACCTTATAATTGTGTTCGCATTCACTGGAACCGATGAATATATTATTATAATATTTAGTCTTTTCTCTATGAAGACAAAGTTTCCCTTTTCTTTCGAAATCCAGCAACAAAGCAGGGTTGGCTTCACCATTTGAGGTGCTTCCCATGTTTTCTGCCCATTTAGGAGTTTTCTGTCTTTTATCATTTGCCTTTCTTTGGAAACTTTCCCTTCTTTTCTCTGCCATGTTTAGAAACATTTTCTCTTGTTCATGTAGTGAACAGGTCAAGTTATCTCTGTGTGCTTCACCTAAATCTATTGTACCGATAGTCAGAAAGTATTCTCCCATATAACGTGTCACATCACTCTTGGTATGTACAATATTCAGATTTCCACGTATAGGAAGTTCAGAAAAGATTACGTCAGAGTTAGAATAATAATACTGTAATGTTCCTCTATAAAATAAGCTAGCTAAAATACTACAGGAAATTCCATAGGTTAGGGGTAAATGGTGATAGGTCACACCTTCAGCTACAGAAGTGGGTAGCTTCATACAAACGTAACAGTCTTCTATTTCCATGGCTTCTACGTAGTGTACTAAAAGGTTTGCAAATACATTTAAATGAGTTCTGTTTTTGATTCTGTGATAATGTAGTCTTCCCTCATCTGATGCATCTAAGTCCATTTTAGTCTGTCTAAGACTAAGTGTTTTCTCACGTCTTTCTACACTTCGTGGTGCCTCTTCTGTTTGCAGAACTTCTGTCTCTTTTGTCACTTGTTTAGTAGGGTACAGGTTAGTGTCTTTACTCATCATGAACGGAATAGTAATGGTTAGTCCTATCCATATTATCAGTACTATTGCTACACTACACAAACATACTTTGCAGCATGTTTTACAACAATTTCCTCTAGGTCTTCCATTCACATTGGAATCAGACATTGTGGCTCAAAAGAAGTTTTCCAACCCCTCTTTGTAACTTTACACAGGTAGGATCTTCTTCTTCGAAAACTTGGTCAGCAATCAGTTCTTCATCACTCTCATCACTTATGTCGAGGTCTTCAAATTCCTCTAACACTAGGTAAGTCCACTCAGGATTCTAATATTTTTTGTTTTGTCTTTTTATTCGGTTACTTCTTCTTTTAGGCTTGGCTCCAGCTTTCTCTTTTCACTGGAGGCCTGTTTTCGGTCTTCTAGTTTTTCCTCTACAGTTTTCAGTCTTAGTCTCAGTCTTTTTATGAATCTTAGTTCACTTTTCTTCTTTTTGAGTCTTTTAACTTGCACTGTTGTTTTGCTTTCTTTTAATGGTCTTTTATTTTCATTCAGTTGTGGCACATTTATTTCAATGCTGTCTTCTTCCCTTCCTGTCTGACTAGTTCCAGGTCTTATTTCAGTCTCTTCTGCCTGGTTACTAAGCTGGTCTTGTTCAGGTGTATTCTGATTTTGACTTTTGTTTGTTTCAAATTCTGTTTCACATTCGTCTATCTCTATCTGATCCTGTTCATGCACTTCGAACCCTTGTTTTTCTTCCGCATGAACTTCAGCCCTAATTTCTAACTGTCCCTTTTCAGTCTCTGGAGTTCTTGGAGGTGTGTCGATAACCTGCCCTGTCCCTATCTGACCTTCCTCCTCATCAGATTTGACATGGATTTCGATTATCTGATTATCTCCTTCTATTCCTGTCTCGTCCTCACTCTCCCACTCTCTATCTAAGTATGTGTATCTTCGGGTTCTTATTGGATCAAGAGTCTGATCGATTACTGGGACCCACTCGTCTTGACTGGTGCTCGGTTGTTCGTCATCAGCTATTTCAGGACCAACGTCTGGAGACCCTTCATCTACACAACCTTCAGCCTCAGTTGCTTCTTCTTCTGTCACCCTCTTGGTATGACTGGCATGGATCTACTTTGGCACACCTGCGCACTTCACCGCGGTTGTGGTGACAAGGATCACTTGTCTTGGCTTTCCCCACTTCGGTGCAAGGCCATCTCGACCGGGTGTGTTTCTTTAGTACAACCCAAATCACCCAGGTTCAGATTATGGACTGGAGCTGTTGGCCTGGCGACGGCGTCTTCCCCAATCTGGTGAGAGATAAAACGCACTTGATCACCCAGTTGCTTGCAGTACTCTAGTACCAAATCATCAGAAATACTTAGCAGTTTGTGTTCTGGTACCCATGCTTGCCGCATTACTCTTCCCATCAGTATCTTGTGGGGACTCAGGCCTGTTTTTCGGTATGGAATACTTCTTAGTCCCATCAGGACAATGGGTAAAGCGTCTATCCAATTCATTCCAGTAGAGTCACACATTTTCCTCAATCTTGACTTTATAGTGCCATTCAGCTGTTCTACTACTCCAGAAGCCTCTGGATGATATGCACAGTGCAGTTTTTGTGTAATTTTGAATGCTTCACAGAGCTGACCTATTACGTCATTTGAAAACTGCCCACCTCTGTCTTATTCAATTGTGACTGGAAAACCGAACCTAGGTATCAGTTCCCTTAGTAACAATTTGGCTACAGTAATAGCATCATTTTTCTTAGCTGCGTAAGCTTCCACCCATTTTGAAAACAGGCAGACTATGACAAGGACATACTTCATTCCTTTACAGCGGGGTAGCTGTATAAAGTCAATTTGTAGTCTGACAAAAGGGCTCTCTGCTTTTCCAATTGTACTTGGCAACACTACTGTTTTCTTCCCAGGATTAAATTGCTGACAAGTTAAGCACCTCTGGCAGAGTGCCTCTGCAATGTTCCTGAACTTCGAATTGTACCATTCCTGTTTGAAAACCCGGACCATTGCGTCTCTCCCTATGTGTGTATCTCCATGTATCAGTCGGGCAATAGGAGCAAGCAAGCTGTCTGGCAACACAGGCATACCATCAATACAGACAATGACACCATCTTCATTCCTTGGCCGACAACCAGATTTTTTCCATCTTTCCTTTTCCTCTGGTTCTGCTGCCCTTTGCAATTCTTTCAGTTCCTCCCAAGTTGATACATCCTCAAACACCATAAGTTGGCAGCTGTTTCCGATTCCCCCCAATTTGATATTGACTGACATTCTATGTCTTGCACAATGTTGGGCTGATTGGTCAGCATATCTATTTCCGGCTGTCACATTGTCATTGCCAATTGTGTGAGCAGCACACTTGACCACTGCCAATTCTTTTGGTAACTGGATTGCTTCCAGTAGGTTCTGCACCACTTTCCCATTTCTGATAGGAGTACCCGAGGAAGTCATAAATTCTCTTTGCAGCCACAACTGGCCGAAGTCATGCACAACCCCATAACCATACTGGCTATCAGTGTATATGGTCATTCTCTTGATTTTCCCATTTTTACAGGCTCTTGCCAATACAACCAATTTGGCTACCTGTGCAGACTTTAATCCAATTAGGTAGGATGCTTCTACTGTCTTTTCTAGAGCGCACACGGCATAGGCAGCACTTAGACCTCCATCCTCATGTCTTAAACATGAGCCATCTACAAAAAACTCAAAATCTTCTATAGGGAGGGGCGTTTCCTTGATATCTGGGCGTGGTTTTGTGCTAAATTCAGTCAGGTCAATGCAGTTATGCTCAACCTCTCCTTTGACTTCTGCAACCAGTGTATCTGGTAATAGAGTTGCTGGATTCAGTATATTACATTGAGTGATGGTTACATTTGCTGCACCTACCAGAATTCTTTCATACTTAGTCAGCCGTCTAGGTGTGAGGTACTGAGTCTTGGTTCGGGTTAGTAGGATTATAACTGCATGTGGGACATATACAGTTACAGGATGTCCCATGACAATGGATTCACTTTGTTCAAGACTCATGCAAGTTGCAGCTACTGCTTTCAGACATCCAGGTAATCCAGCCGCCACTGGATCCAAGGTAGCAGAAAAATATGCCACCGGACGTCTAGTCAGACCATGAATTTGAGTTAGGACTGACAGTGCACAATTGTCTCGTATGTCACAAAACAGGGCAAAGTCTTTTGAATAGTCAGGCATTCCCAATGCAGGAGCTGTGCATAGACAGTCTCGCAATTTCACAAAAGATGTCATGCTTTCATCATCCCATTCCACTGGATCTTTAGCTCCTTTCTTTGTCAGTTTTATTAATGGCTTTGCTAGGACTGCAAATCCCACAATCCACTGCCTACAGTATCCTACTACTCCAAGAAACATTCTGATTTCTTTCTGAGTATTTGGTATTTCCATGTTTTGAATTATCCTAATTCGTTCTGAAGTGACTTTCCTGATACCTTTTTCTATCTGGTGCCCCAGATATTTCACTGAATTGGTACAGAACTGTAATTTGTCTGGTGATACTTTATGTCCTCCTTTACCTAAATGATTCAATAAGGCAATGGTATCAGTTACACAGTCTTTCCGACTTTTAGACGCCACCAGGAGGTCGTCTATGTATTGGACCAAAACTGATTCTCCAGGTAGGACTAATGATTCAAGGCATCTTTTCAAAATCTGATTGAAAATCAAAGGACTCTCTGTGTACCCTTGAGGAACACGATTCCAGACATAGACATGACTGTCAAATTCAAATGAGAAAAGAAATTTGCTGTCTGGATGTAATTGGATCGAAAAAAATGTGTGACATAAGTCAATGACGGTAAACCATCCAGCATTCCATGGAATTTGGTACAAAATCACTGCAGGGTTTGGTACAATAGGACAGCAAGGGACAACAATTTTGTTTACCTTGCGCAGGTCCTGCACTACCCTGTACTTCCCACTAGGCTTTTTGATTCCAATTATGGGTGCATTACAAGAAATGCTCATCACCTCTTGTAGGATGTTTGCTTCTAGCAATCTTTTTATTTCAATGGCAACCCCTGCTTTTACTTCTGCACTCATTTTATACTGCTTGGGATTTGGGTACACTGCATTTACTTTTATGGCTATTTGGATCGGGTCTACATTTGCCATTAATCCTACATTTTTTCCAGTGAAATCCCGCACCTCCGGTTTCACTGTCTGTTGAAGTTCTTCAGGTAAGTCTTGTATTGTCAGTTTCTTAATTTCTGAGTCAGGACTTATTAACATTAATTTGTACAGTCCATCTTCACCTGGGGTCTGAATTTCAACGCCTTTTGGTGTGCAAAAGATGGTACAGTTCATTTTGCACAGCAAATCACGTCCCAGTAAGTTCACAGGACTGGAATCACAGACGACAAATCTGTGCATCTCTTTAAAATTCCCTATTGTGATGTCCATGGGCTCAGTTACTGGGGTACTAATTATCTGATTAGAAACACCCACTACTTGGATTGCTTCTCCCGAGAGGGATAGGTTTGGAACGTCTGCTGTTCTTACAGTAGAACGGGTAGCACCAGTGTCCAACAGAAAGGTGACGTCATTTCCTTCAACCTTTCCTTCAATGTATGGCCCTGTCTGGTCTAGCGGCAAGGAGGCGCCAGGCACGCACTCCTCGTCCTCCCCCCTCAGGCCCCGTCAGTAAGGTTCATCACAGAGAAATGTACCATTCAACAGGAATTGCAAAGTTGCTGCATTTCTATCCTCCCTTCCTCCCAATACTTCGACTTCCTCATTCTGCTGTGCTCTATTCTTATAGTTTGGCCTAGGTGCGCGAGGCAGCTGTGTCTGCTTTACCTGCTGCTGTGTCTTTTGTGGCCCCTCTTTCTGCACCTGTGGATTTAAATCATTATTGGGCACATTACCATTCTGTAGCATAGGACACTCGTCTCTCCAGTGCCCTATCTGACCGCACCAGTGACAGGGGAATTTCTTCCGGGCTTCCTCTCGGCTCATTTTTATTCTGGGTTTCCCTCCACCCCAGGGCCTTGATTCGGGGTATTATTATTCATTTTACCTAACTGCTTTTCTTGTTGCTCTGCTAATTTCACTTGTGCCCACATGACCTTTTCTTTTAATGCTTTCCGTTTATTTTCCATCTCATCTTCACAATACTTGGCGTATTTCAGGACCTCATCTATAGGTTTTCCTTGCCAACTGATTTTAATGTCTCTAATCCACTGTGAGATTTCAGGTCTTAGCCCTAACACGAATCGATAACTAAAATGGGTCATATCCTTCATCTCAATGTTATCTATTCCACTGTATGTTTTGAACACTTGTAACAGTCGTTCATAATATGACTGAACAGTTTCATCACGATTTTGGGTAGTTCTATCTATGCGGGTACAATCAGTTTCTTTGGCTGGCACCTTTCCTTTTAAATACAGTATTACTTTGTCATACTGTCTCATCACCTCCGCTGAGGGGGCTCCAGTTCTTGGGTCTCTGGCATACTCCTCACTGGGCCAATCAACCGCAATCTTACATTCTGTCCATAAATCTACAGGAACTACAATGTCGAAGAACCCATCTATGTCCTTCAGAAGACATTTTTGAACCTTAACAAATCTCTCGACCTGTCTATACTACTCTCCAGGCTTTTCTCGTAATTTCGGGAAATCATTTGTAAATGACACAATATCTTGTTGAGACCATGGAACATGTACATATTTCCCACCTGGCACTTCTCTCATAGGATACAAAGTCTCTGCCTTGTCAACTTCTTTTAGGACATATTCAGAAGTCATTTGTCTGGACTTACTGTCTTCCTTTTTCTTTGCCCATCTGGCTTTCCATTTTTCTAAATCTCCCCATTTCTGTAACAGATTCAGCAATTCTCTTATCTGCACCTTTCTCCCTGACACATTCATGTTTTCTAAATCCTTGTCAGAAAATTCTGCTCTGTAGGGCTTCTGCAATACTTTGGATCTGCTAACATGTACTCCCATATTAGCTGCTGTGTCCATTAATTTCTCATGGAACACTCTGGTGTTTCTGGTAATGCTTTTACAGATGAACAATAACTCTTCCTCACTAAGGGTGTTCAACCTGTCTAGTCCCACATTCCCAGCCATTAGTTATTCCAGTTATATTCTTAATTTATAAATATCTAATGGTTTTGGCTGAGGATTTATCTTTTTTAATTCTCGTGTCCATCGATCTATCTCTTCCGTAGTCACTACCGTGGCACTTCGAGTACCTGCAGATGACTCTATCAGGACTTCTCTTGCCCTAGTCTGAGTTCTTGTTCTCTGCGCACTACCTTCTTGTTCTCTTATGGGCAAATCCATTAGGGAAATTACAGACTCGCATACACTTGCCTGGTCATCAACTATTAAAGGCTCCTTTCTGGGTGGTACTGCAGCTGGAGTAATAACTGGAGATTTTGGACCAGCCTGTCTATCCCCATAGAGAGGAACAACTGGGCCAATGGTTACTGGAATTGTCAATGCTTCAGGACTGGTATTTAGCTGAGTTATTTTCTGAATGAGTTCAATTCTCTGTTTCTCTAAGGCTTCCTTTTCTCGTTCGTGTAAAATCGTTTCCATAGAGGTTACAGGTATCACGTGTGGAACTAAAGGAGGGTAAAGACTCGGGCAGTTGGAACTGTCATACTTGATCCCACACCACAAATCGGTCTATAACAAGGAATAGTCGGATCAGACATGCTTAACCCCTCTTTGCCACCAGGTCTGTAACCTAGTCCTGTCGCTTCAGTTGTACTGGCCCTTCTATCCCTAGGATGTCTGAAAAATGGGTTTTTCGAACCCAGGAACCTAGACTCCTCATCATATGGTGGTGGATTTTTCATTAATAAATCCTCCAGGTATTCGTCTTCTGAATCACCCGCAGCTATTTGGTGTCGGGTTTTCTCTGTGCTTTTTCCTCCTACGGGTTCGTCTACACCAAATACTGGAAATAGTCCCTCGACCATCATATTCTGTCTTCATTGTTTCATCTTTTTCTCTTTGGTCTCTCTCTGCATTTTCGGGTACCATTTACTTATTCCCTTATCCATTCTGGGTCTGTCTCGTTCCAAGGCCTCAATCTCCCATTCTTCTAAAGCCTCATATTGCGCCAATCTTGGTCTGGGGTGTAAGTCATTCATTCGGGTCCTCAAATTAATCAAAATTCTACTAATAAAGGTACCATCTAGGGGAAATGCTAAGATTCCGTCGTCCTTGGTATACTCTACCCAATTTTCCAACCATAGACAGGTATGGTATCCTTTGTCAAACATCATAAATGATGCAGGAGTATTAGGTGGTGGAATGATTACACCTTCTCTAGTTTTAATGGGCTTATCTTTCTTGAAATAATTTTTTACCTTGTCTGCGAAAGTCATTTTTCTCTTGCTTCCGTACATATTGTAAGGTCTGCCTCTTAGCATGTAATCCTTATCAAAACCTAAGTGTTTCGGATCAGGTAAAAATTCTGGATACCAAATATACTACGTAAACCTAGTTTGCGTGTGAAACCTACGTATTTCGTTTACAATCCTTTTCCAATGCTAGCGCGTCTTTCAATATTTCAACAACCAATCAACACTGTGATTGCAAGTATTTTCGACCAATGGGTGCTCGGCCTCTTTCGCGAGACACGGTCTCATGCTCCGGCACTCACCCCTCCTTTACAATTCCAGTTTCATTACACACCCGCTGTTTCGACCAATACCAGCGCGGCTCAGAGTGACATCAGCGCAGCTCCGCGACCGACTCCCTCCTTCACAAGGTAACGGAAACTTGATTTCTTTCTTAAAGTGCAATTGCTTGATTTAGTTTACAACGTATAACATTCGCCACTGAACTCGAGTGTCTAAAGGGAAAGATTTGTTTTACTGCAAGTAAACCTCTTCTGTCTACTTTTCATATACTACGGATAGACCCTTCTGCCTACCCTTTAAACAAGCATTAGAGAACCTGTTACTTCTTTGACTCATCCACTCTTTCCGGGATGTATACTAAGTCTAAAGTTTCACCAGCGAACTCCTTTGCTATCACTCAAGCTCCGATGAACCTACTACTCCTTCCTCGTGTGACCCTTACTAGGTAATATCACAACTGAAGTTTCAATAGCGAACTCGTTGCTATCATTTATTCAATAATTCATACAGAAAAACCCTAATTAGCGCTTCCAGTTCTGCCTAACCATGCACTAATTTTCCTCGAGCCACTGACCTCACTGCGAGGTTGATTCTCCTCACCACCCGCTATTCTGTCTCCGGAGATTCTAGACAAAAATATAACGATCACTAACGAGTTGTTAATTACATATAATCAAATAGCTGCATTTCATCAAAATTATTTAAACATTTCATAACATTTCCAAAAGTAATATATTTACATCCGATCGGTTTCGCAGAAAAAATATGTTTAGCAGCAATAAAATTTTAGCAGCACTTTTAATTTTTCACAGTTTATCAGCAAGTAATTTATCTACCTATCTTAACTAGTCCTAACCATCATTCTGCTGCCAGAAAATTACTGATAGAGTGCGCAGGTCACCCGACTCTTATTTTACCAAATATGCACACCTGGGCCCATAACGTATTTATCACTATATTTCATTAATCAGGTAACCTACACACCGCTATCAGTAATCCTTGTTCCTTTCTATTATTTCTGTGTACCTGATTTACCAATCCTCGGAAAACAGGTACCTAAGATCACAATGGATCAGGAGCTAGCTGTGGGATTAAGTAGAAAACACAAATACCATGTACATTTGATTTGTTTGTATTTTGTAATAACCACAAATGCAAGAAGTTTTCAACACCTTTATCTAATTAATTTTCATCATCAAATGCCATGAGAATGAAATTTACACAGATCAGACTATCAATAACTAAGATCAGAAATATAGTGTAGCTATGAATCAAAGTGAGAATCATCTATAAATCGAAGAATAAAGGGGGGGGGGAATAAGGAACACGCTATTTTAGTCTAACCGACTTTCACAACGTCACTAAAGGTGGGTAAAGAAAAGGAACATACTAATCAAAGTAAGCTTTCATATAATGCTAACGGTAAAGGAGAGACGGAACTCATGAAAGTTTCTATATCAACATGCGCTTATTTTCTATGGAGAGGGTAAGAATGGAACATACTATATATGTAAACAGTTCAGTATTTGACTAAAGGTAGGGAGGAAATATGGAACATGCTAGTAAACACGTTGCATGAAAGTCTAAATTTATATAAAGACAGGTAAAATAACATAGGCAAGTTTGCTTTATTTAAGATGGGAGAGAGAACAGGTTTAGATAGACAAACACCCACACGGAATATATTTACCTAGAACGGGATGGAGACTAACCCTGGCCACGGGTCAGTTGGGAAAGGCGGGAAAGGACCCTCAAGGACAGTAGACGAGCAGGTACAGCTCATGGACAATCAGGACAGGATAACCCAGGATTTGGATCAGGACCGAGCTCACCAAAGGGTACAACCAACACCTGCAGCTTCGGATGCAACGCCTGCGCTACTCCCTCTCTGCAAGGAATCTGCCAATAACCTGATTGGGTTTTCGAATCTCCCAGCAAAGTGCTTCGCCAGCACTTAAGGTTTCCAAACTCCGACTTTTGTGGAAATTACGGACAGAGTGCTCCGCAGCTCTCTGTATCAATCACCTATAGAGTTCGTTGGGTCAGTGACAGGTCAGCTATTCGGACTAGTCGGAAAATTTCTCTAGCTAAACCTAGGCTAGTTATACTGTTTTCGGGTCAGTGTACCACCCACCAATGTTGCAAGTGAAAGGATCCCCAACTTCGGATTGGACAAGAGAGGTGGTTAGGTCATGACACCACCTATAATTTGAACTTTCTCACACTAAATATTCAATAGTTGAACCCATCCGTTACATTTCAGTTCCCATGGCATGTGAGTTTAGGAAAACAATAGAGTACACAGTACAACATTACAATGTAACAAATGCAGGTATGGGTTTGAGTCTTCTTGCTGGGGCACAGTTTAGGTTGTCATGAGCATCTTAGCTTCGGCAGCCAGCTGGCTGGGTTCCACTGCTGCAAGACTCTCTTTTCCTCCATCACGTGATTAGTACCGCACGGGCTTCAAAGATGGAGTGGCACACCCCTCCCAGGCCCACAAAGATGGATACATGAAAAGTAAGCGGAAACAATTTAGAACCAAAGAAAATAATGAATACACTGTATACCATGATTGGCTATACTACACCCCTTACTTTATAATAACTATAGCATTAGGAGTTAAGCAGAACGAAACAGCTGGGCTAAAGCAGCAGTGCAAGCGAAAAGCATGTGAGAATCAAAGCGGCCATTTTAGCTGTACTGCGCATGAGCGACACGTTCCCTCCAGAACTGCGAGTGCGTCACATCACATGGGTATGACCGACGCATGCGCAGACTGTATTCCCGCAAAGCAGCGACCATGTAATAAGCAAGCGTAGTTAGGATTAATAAACACATAGGCAAGCGTCACTGGGACACCCCCGTGTAGTGTAAAAGTGCAATATTAATAAGACAAACATGTTGGTTATGACGTTAACATTATTCGAGGTTCATGAATACAAGCAAGTCACGTAACGTGCGAATCCTTGCTCCATCAATTTCCCCCTTTGTTTTTGCCACCTCTTGTGTCTCGATCCTAACGAGACACAAGATGGCGCCCGCTCCGGACTGTTTGGAATGTTGACAGACACCCGAGAGCCAATCTGCTTTCTGCTTGCGAACTCGCGTAGCACGCTGGAGCGCGCCCCGGTGCGCGTACCGGGGCGCGCTTGTAGATATATATATATTTTTTTAACCTAAATTAATTAAAATCCACTGGAGCACATATCTTGAGACATAGCAAAGGCACATCGGGCTACCAGTCCCTACAATTTTGCCAAGTTTTGTGAAAATCCATTCAGCCGCTCAGGATAAAAGTGAGTCCAACCGCCCTATGGAAATTAACATGGGGAAAATACGTTTTGGGACCCCCCTTTTGTCTCGGCCCCCGCTTGACGAATCCCCCCCAAACTTTCAGGGAAGGAGCGGAGGGCAGCGAGGCAAATTTAGGGAAAATTACAGGCAGATTCCTCAACCTTCGCCAAAGTTATTCCCAATAGAATTTTGCGGATTTCCTATGGAAAACAATCCTAACTATAACTACCTACTGGCGACCGCCAGTAGGTAATATATATATATATATATTTATATAAAAGGGTCCTGCGGGGCAAAAAAAATAATAATTCGATTTGCCCGGGGGGAGCGCCCGGTACGCGCACCGCGGAGCGTACCGGGGAGCGTACCGGGGAGCGTACCATGGGGAAATAAGAATGACAGAGTTTTTAAAAAATTTAGCATTTTTTTATAAATTGGAGGTAGTTCTAAAAAGAACTGTTTTTTTTATTCTTTTTGTTGTTTTATTTTTTTTATTGTTTTTTGGAACATTTTTTACTTTGTTTGGCTTTTATGAACAATTTTATATTTTTTTTGTAATTTTTATGGGGACAAACAAAAAACAGGGAATTGTAAATGGCTGAACTGGAGCAAAAAAACCAGGAAAAAAATAAGGTTTGTTTTTGCACTTGTGGTTGTCTCCAGCACGGTTAATCAGTTTAATACTTTGCTCTCCATAGCAAATTGCAGTCCCGCAAAATTTACAAACTATTTTAAAATCTCCAAACTGGGGTTGGATATTTGGGACCATCTCCCTTGTCTCTGGACCCGATGGAGTGGGTTGTTTACTTTGGGAGGTGCTGGGAGAAGATTGGGGAGGGTTTCTGGTCAGTTCTCTGATTTCTGCCGCAGCATAGTTGTTTGGGTGCCGGCGTTGCATGTGGCGAATCATAGTCTTGTTGCCAAAAGAATACTTTTTGGCAGGGTTCCCCCTGTTGTCTGATCAGTGCCACAGATCAGACATGTAACTTTTAGAGCATTAACTTTCTTTAGGCCCCTTGGGATTTTAAAAAACTCCCAGACAATGTGCTCCTTTGGCTTATAGGGGGTATTTATCTTCAGGCAGGAACCGCCTCTCCTCCTCCTCCTCCTCCTCCTCCTCTTCTTCTTCTCCACCACTGTGGTGTTGTGGTGGTCCTTGTGGTGGTGGTGGTTGAGATGCTCCTGCTGCTGCTGCTACTTTAGCCATTTCTCAATACAAATAGGTCTGCAAACAGGGCTTCCTCAGTCAAAGTACAAAGTGAGATTGAAGAAAAAAAGTGGGGGCTATCATCATTTGGAAAAAAAACTGTACTGAACCAATGAAAAGTGTTATTTTCAGGTGACATGACCCGACGCGCTTATGCTACGCGCCCCGGGGGCGCTTACGTAGCGCGATCGTATGCGCTCGGGTGCTTCCGGGTGCGCTTACGCCGTGCGTGTCACGCGGACGCGGCTACGCAATACGTCACGATGATGTTTTCGTTCACGGCAATAGCGCAAATGGGACGCTCACCGGTACGCACAGGGGCGCGCCGCAAGACTGCACTTTATGGTGCGCACACCGGTACGCGCACCGGGAGCGCTCCAGGGCAAAGAAAATAAAAAATTAAGAATATACATAAAAAAATAGTATTACATAAATATACAATACAGGATTCATTATAAAAAATATTATATTTGATAGCAATAGAAATTTGCTAATAAAAAACCTTTGAAATTCACTGAAAAAAACATAGTTTTGAGGCCCTATATATAGTTATGAATTAGCATTTACAAAACCTATGAAATTCACAGAAAAAACCATCGGTTTCACACCAGTTATAGTTAGGAATTAGCATTTAAAAAACCTATTAAATTCACTGAAAAAAACATAGGTTTGACACCAGTTATAGTTAGCTGGAAATTTTACTGACATAAAACCTTTGAAATTCCCACGTTATAGTTAGTTGGACTCACTATAACTTGCGCGCCTGCAATGCACTGCTGATGACGTCACATATTACATCACTCATGACATGGTCAGTGACATCACTCATGACATCACTGATGACACCATCCTTGTGACAGAGTGACAGACCTCCTTTCAGTGTAATGTAACCCTTGAAACACATATTCAAAAATAGAAACTAAAATTTTCAAAAAAATAGAGATACCCATACCAGTTAAAACAACCAATTCAGTAATACCACCATCTATATACTCATCCACTCATTCACCAACAGTTCTATATAGTCACTCATACATATATTCACTCATCATATGTAGTGAAACACCTATACATCCTGTTACACACCGACAGTCATCCAAAAGTTACTCACACACATAATCACACATGCAAATAAACTATTGAACATCCATTTGTTTGCATATACAGCTATACACAGACTACCACCTTACTTCTAAGGAAACTTACACATACTTACTCTCTTAAACAATCACTTATAGAAACACATACTTATTTAAACAAGAACTCTTTCAATCTCTCACTCTCACATATACTCACTTATATACATCAATACTCACATATACTAGATTAAAACATATGTAGTTACTGATAAAGATACTAGTGAGACAGTCATTTACTCACTAACACACACATATACACACTCATCCACTCATACAGTCCTGCACATATGCTGTCTTCAAAACACATACAAACAGTGAGTCAGTCATTGATGCATCTATATGCTAAGTAACACCCGCAATAAATCATACAGAAACACTCAAACTGATACTAAAAAAAAAATCTAATAACCCATATACACACACATGTAGCTACTCACCAACCCATGCAGCCACTTAAACACAAAGTGAAACACTGATACAAACATTTAAATATTTAAACAATACTCGCTAATATATGTATTCACTAAGATACACTTAATAAGCCAGTTAACCAATCAATTAAAAAAAAAAAACATCCATTAAGACACTTATTTAAACATTTATTCTTCCATCGACCTTTACATATACATATATAAAACATATTTATTTTTCAGAAAGACACACATTCACTGGATGGTGTCATGAGTGATGTCATGAGTGATGTCACTGACCATGTCATGAGTGATGTAATATGTCACATCATCAGCAGTGCATTGCAGGCGCGCAAGTTATAGTGAGTCCAACTGACTATAATGTGAGAATTTCAATGGTTTTATGTCAGTAAAATTTCCAGCTAACTATAACTGGTGTCAAACCTATGGTTTTTTCAGTGAATATATATATATATATATATATATATATATATATATATATATATATATATATATAAAAATATTCACGAAGATTCTTCCGGCACATCCAACACGGAAAATAAAGACTCGCACTCTAGGGTCCGTGTTTATCAAAGTGTGTATTATTGGTGAGGCATTTTGAATGAGCGGTCTTCTTCACTAGCCAACATTTTAGGGTCAATTCTGATCCGGTAAAATCCCCTACGAATCGCAGTATGGCCCGTTTTCCCCATACGATTCGTACACCTATACCCTCCCCGTACGTACGATGAAGTACGATAATAACCCAAAGCATTTCAACATACGATTCGTACCAAACACCATACGAACCAAAAATACATACAATACATATCCGGGTTACGCTGTACGCGCCGTTCGTACGTAAACAGGCACCAGTTTCCGGCCCAGCAAGTACGATTCGTGTCAGCGACACTCCGTACGACCCTACTGCTATGGGAGCTGAAAACTACTGTAAAAGCAGAGTCCGGGTGTAGATATGACTCCCAGCAGTGCCCAGACATAGGAGGGGTGGCTGGATAGGACTCCCAGCTTTGCCCAGACATAGGAGGGGAGTGTGCAGAGGCCCCCCAGCATTGCTCAGTGAAGGGGGGGGGCATTATCATTATCATACAACAACTACTTGTGTGTATGTTTACAGCCCTAACCTGTGACAGTCCTGATAGTGCCATAGCCACACATCACTTACAGCAGTGTCCCACTCCATGGAGGTTTAATACCTGTCATACACTGCGTGACACACCACATGTGGGTGTGATGTCAGATGACACATGCCGATCCACCCATGGAGTTTGCAGGGACACCTACACACCATACCATCATGACTCAATAGTGTATAATCATGTAACAGCCCACCAAACAAATAGAGCAAAAAGGATAAACACACTGTCATGTATATCCCGGCGGCCCTGATATGAATGTACAGGTGGTGAAACATGTACTGTTTAATGGAAGGAACAGGGTTGAAACACCTTAGATACAAATCAATAAATTGGGAGTTGTGTGCACTAATTCCCTGCATTACAAATCAAAACATAAGGGTAAGGCTGTGATCTTATATATCTGCATAGTGTGAACAAGGCAGATGGTGTCCATGATGGCATTTATACATACTACAAACACAACTACAGTGAGTAGCATGGATGGCACACATCAATGAGCACAACTCATCTGTGAGCAGGCATGGCCATTGCCAAAAGGAAGGTCCAAAAAAAAGGAACTCTGCACAAAAGTAACCACAACAATTGTGCAACTGTCTGTAGTGAAGATCTCATGTGTCACTGAGGAAGGGACACTTTTTGGACAATGTCTGTATGCAAACTGCACACACACTAATCAAGAGAATTTGCTGTAACATTGGGATGGCACATAGATACCATGGGCAACCTCATCACCATCAGAAAATAGACATCTTTCACAATACTAAAACATTAACATGACACTAACTCCTAGGCACACAGCACCTAAAGCAAGTACCTGAAATGCAATAGTTCAGAATGAAAAATAAAATGCTTTATTAAGCTCCTAAATGAAAATTAGTAAATAAATGAGTCCGTGCTCAAAGAAGGCCAATGGCCAGTCCAAAATACTGTTCATGACAGTGGTGATGTTGTGGAGGTTGTCACCCCCAAACTTGCCTGCACATGGTGGATTTAGAGGTCTGTGGACCCATGGGGGGGCATCATCTGGGTCAGTGACTGGCACGGCAGGGACAGGAGAGGGAAGGTTAGGTGTAGTGGGTGCAGGTGGGGAGGATTCCTCCACAGTGGCTGCTGCATTGCAAAAGGTCGAAACATATACTTTGCTGCACACTGCTGCCAGTTCGGACAGGCTACCACCTGACCCCGGGGACACAATGGGAGTGGAGGTAGAGGGTTGAGAGTCAGGTGTAGTGTGTCTGAGTGCTGTCTGTCCCCAGTCGCTGTGGGTGTGCCTACATTCCCATGAGAGTGTGTGCCTGGAGAACTACGCCTAGACCTCCGTGGTGGTGTGCTGGGTGTCCCTGTTGGTGTGCGTGCCCTTGTGTGTCTGCGTGTTCTTTGTGCAGGTATGGGAGAGGGGGATGTGGATGGGTCTGAACGAGTGATGGGATAGACCGCTGCAGGAGGGCAACTGCTGCCGTCAGTGTTGAGTCTATGGACGATAGACTCCGACGCTGGTCAGATATGTTATCTGACATGCCCTCCACGAATAACAACAACTGTGTCAGTATCTGTGTTTGGCCATGGAGGACAGTCAGCATTGATGTCTGACCAACAAGAATCTGCCAGAGTAGGTCCACAGACTCGGCAGTGAGGACAGCAGGGGAGACAGGGGCAGGGGCTGCGGTGCCGGGGACGAAGGAGACATGTGGGGCCGCACGGACAGAAGGGACACTAGCAACTTGGAGGGTGGAGATGTGTCTGGAGGAGGCGGGGACTGACACAGAGATGGAAGAAGGTCTTGCCGCGTATTCCCCCTCCTCCAGGGAGTCAGATGATGATCCGTCAGCATTATATGAAGTGTTGCCTCCAAAAGGTATGGACGGTTGACTCCCCTCACCCTCCATGCCACTAGCTTCCTCCAACTCCTCAGCACTGGTGGCACTGTGGCTGGGTCCCTCCTCCTGGTCCGTGCTCACGTCTCCTCCTTCTGGCTCGTTTGATGATGCTGTGGGCAAGAAGAAACAAAAATGCATCAGTCACCTGTACACATATGACACATGAGCACAAAATCAGTTGGTCACATAGCAAATCATGGCACGCATCATGAGTAACAGCCAGATAGATCTGCACATATTTGAGACTAGTACTGAACAGTTGGTATTGACACAATGCTAGTTGGACACAAGGATACCATCAACACACCAGGCCCCAACTTCAATGAGAGTTACTCTTAGAAGATTCTGTTGGTTCTCATGATAGCAGACCCATACAATGAAGTGATAGCACTTAAAGTTTACTAATAAAAAAGCTTTGTGGTGGCCTTCAGGGCAAACTAACCCACCTCACTCCCCAAGGTGACACCACACTCAGAGCCCTGTAAGTACATTTGGGTGATCAAAAATTTAAGAAATAGTGTACATCTTGTGACTCACAATACTTCAAACCAAACATTCAACATGTATTGAAAGTGTACATTTTTTAACTTGTGAAGAGAACACGTATGTGCCTGCATGAAAGGACACTCACAAGGAAATGCACCCAATAAACATAGACGCATTCACTGAAACAGCTGGCACCCGGTCAGATGAAACACTGGTAGGAATAAATGGCTTTTCAGATTTGCCATACACATGGGCCAACGGAGGTCTTGATGGCTTTACACACATTAGTCTGTACAATTGACATCAAAGGAGTTGCAAGACCCAAAAACCACAGTGTGGACATGTATATGGAGATCAACGTACAACATTAATCACGAACAATGGGCTCATTCAGAAGCTGCCAGCTTGTAACACAAAATTTGATAATGTTGTTTCGTGTGCACTACCTTGTGAGACAACTATCATGCAGGCACATAAGTGTAACTTACACAAATCGTCGTATGAACACATTCAAAACATAAAGAAATAATGACAAGATTTTGGGAGTGCCAGGGTACAATCATTAATGTGAGTCAACTTGAAATATGTCAGTCCTCACAGGGGCATCTGGTACCTGATCATGCAGTTGCTTGCACATAAGACCTACTGGCTGTCATGTGAAGTGGCCTCCATGTCCTAAATCTGGACAATGCTCAAGCTAATGGGCCTGCAAATGTGAAACAACAAAATCATACCTGCATCGTGGACACACCCTCATCCCCAGGCTAAATGACAACACTAGTGTGCACACCAACACAAAACAGCGTTCCACCACAACTACATACATGTGTGTACAAAAGAATGAGGCACAATCATGTTTTGGAAATAATTACATAGGCTGTCAAGCATAAAATAAAAACACTGCCCACCATCACAGGGGAAGTGCATGGTGAAACATCAGCCATCCAATGCCCACACACAGGTCACACCTTGCAAGGCAAAATCAGGCAGGCCCATTAGACATCCCCTGCATAAAATCCCCATCCCTCAGTCCATGTGATTGAAGATCAAGAAGTGAGAAATCGGAATCAGGGTACACAAAACTGTGCAGCAACGAGTCCAAAAGTAACACAAGCTCACCTCGTGGGGATGGCAATACATATTAGTCACAAACAAACAACCACAGATTTCTGTGAATAGGCACACAGGCACTGCCCAGTGTAACCATGCAAATGCCAGATCTTGTATCCATGTTCAGTGGGCACATGTAGCAGACACAGGATTCATACAAACTATGCCAGGCTCCAATGCCACTGAGGCAGATCCATGATGAACACACATTGAATGGGCACAGTTTTGCATGATACACATGCAGAACTGTGGCCAAACCCCAATGCACTACATGCCTATGAAAGACAACAGATGGCATAAGGGGGGTAACACACTCACTGATCATGGCACACACTGTACAACACATGCAACTACAGGGTGTGGAATAGCATGTGGCAAGCAGTCACATTTCCTATTCCACTTAACAACCCTCACCAGACCAGACAGATACACACTGACGGAGATCATTTGCCAGTCACTGACCACAGCAGGTACAACCATCAGTTTGCACATGTGCCACTTCACATTGAGGTGTCACAGGTGTCATGCTAACTTTGCTAGTCTGGCACACAGCACTGCTCACTTGTCACATCAGATGGCCAGAGCTGATGCATACGCCATGCAGCTGCGGTGCAACACATCACATACACACTCACCCAGATGACAAGGAACATTCACATACTTCAATGTCCATGAGGTCAGAAACATTATTTCTTGAATATCACCACAGGTCCCCACAAGTCATGAACTTCTGTGAGTACATTCAGCTGTCAGCCTGGGGGAAACACTATGACATCTCCGGCCATTTGTGAATAAAGCCACCAAGGTATTGTACGCCTGAGTGTGTATTTCACAATGCATTGAATGTCACAGTAAGCACAATGCAAGTGAGGAGTGAACACACATGAACTACATCATGCTCTGCATGAGAAACACCATCATGTACACCCCCTGTGACTCTCTCAAAACCGCATTGCATGTCTGTCCCACCAATACACAATGACACGCACACAACAGGTGCACAGTCACAGCTAGTGCATTCAGCACTCACCTGCTCCCCTGGTCTCTCATACAGCTTGCTGTACTATGGTTGGAGGGCATCCAGCAGGGCCTGCTTTTCCTCATCAGAGAATGCAGGTGTCCTCTCCACCGTACGCAACATGATGGTCCAGGGAATGCAGAGACAGCAGCAGTGTGGTCCACTCCAATGTTGTGCAGGCAAGTGCTCTCTCACAGCCACATGCAGCCTTACATCTGTGCTGCTGAGGGGCTTTCAGTCTCAGGGGTACAGTGTGATAGACAAGATCACTTTGCATCCTACCTCTCATCCAATCCCTTTAAACTTAAGGGTCTGACACACATTTGCATGGTTTAAAATTTGAGCACCAGCTCCACAATCAATTTGCAACATTGTATTTTTTTGACCAACTGACTTTTGCAGGACACCTGTAGCACACATCCAAATTTCAGTATCCATGACAACCAGGCTGCATTCAGGTGTACCTAGAGCATTTTTTGAGATCCCCTCACGTGTACAGTGCGTTTCACGTCGGGTATGGCATCATTACAATGGTGAAATGTCCCGCACACACGCACGCACTGTCGGGGTACGGTTCGCTCGCGTATGGCACCATTACAATGGTGTGGGAATGAGATAAAAGCGCACCGCCTTCTTTTGTATCACACGTGTCTTAATGCTTTCAAAAATAGTTTTCAAATTAGGAGCGTGCTGCCAGGGCGGCGCCTCTTGTCCTAGGCGTCTAGTTTAGAAATGTAGATGTCGTGCTCGCCTCCTAGTAGTGAGAGCATCCCCTGACGCACAACTCACCACAGATGTGCCTTTTTTAGAGCAAAGCCCCGCCACAATAGACGACCCAGGAGGGGAAAAGGATCCTCCAAGCACAAGAAGCGTGACCATGAAAACCAAAGAAAAAGAGAAGAAAAAAACAACAGTCAAGAACACCTAGTAATTAACATTCCAACTACAGAGTCACAGATCAAGAACTTGCAGTGTTCCAGAAAGGCACCTCTTTTGTTCCCACTACCCAAACAAACTCTTTAGAATTGGAAGTGAGTTTTTTCAAATTAATGCGTAAACTAAGGTTACGTCACTTTTTTGATAACACGATGCCCAAACCATTAAATCAAGAACCTGATCAACTCAAAGGCCTACAACCAAGAAGTACATTTATGGCTCCCATGAGCCATAAGACTCTAGATTTATTTGAGACGATAGTTAAACAAGATCGGAACAAAATCAAATGTGATAAGAAAGTGAGGAGAAATTTGACTAACAAAGACCTAAGTCTGTTGAGGAACTTGGCAAATAATCCTGACATAATTTGTGTGAAAGCAGATAAGGGTGGCAGCCTGGTTATAATGAACTCTTCGATGTATCAAAGAAAAGTTATGGAACACTTATCTGACATCAACACCTATGCAGTTCTTGATTTCAATCCCACTCAAGAATATATGAAAAAACTCACAGAAATCATTATGAGAGCGAAGGATAATGGAATTATATCTGAAAGAACTAAGAATTTTTTGATTAGATCAAATCCAAAAAGTTCCACTTTCTACATGATGCCCAAGGTGCATAAGAACTTGTTTGACCCACCTTTACGCCTGATTGTTTCTTCTAAGAACATTATTCATGAACCCATAGGTCAACTGATTGATAAATATTTACAACCATATCAATAAGGACTAGCTAGAGAAGGAATTTAGAAGACTCAGGTAGGTACGTCATTGTGTAAGGAAAAGCATTGTTTTCCTTATAAAGCCCTCACCCAACGACCTAGTCGGTGGCATGCTTCATCATCGGGCCCACCACAGTGGCACCGAATGTGCCCCGGGTGTGCTTCAACGCCAGGAGACTGCGGAGCTGGTGTGTTGCTGAGTGTGCAGTGAAAAAGGTGAGAAATTGAAAAGTTAAAAGCTATACAGATGGTCCCAGCACCCGAGGGTTACTTACTTTTAATAAACTGGGCCTCTGTTAGCGAATAAAAGGCAGATAGACGTAATTTTGGAGTATGAATTATGACCTACAATGTCTAGTGTGGTCTACATGTTTCAGCCAGTACCTTTGTTTAAGCTGGCTTTCCTCAGGACCATTTATTTATGTGAGAAGGTGCAAATTAAATTAAATATTAAACTTAAATTTAAGTGGTTGTGTAGTTCTTTGACTATGTGTAGCGCACGCTAAGGCGCTATAACTGTTAGAGGGGGATTCCCTCAAGCTTGACTACAGATAACACATAGGACAAAGACAAGACGTACATGGTAGAGTCATGTTAATATACTATATTGTTGTACTTTAAAATGCCGGCATATAAGGTGGTGAACGACCTATAATGGGCTATGGTGATTTCATGCCAGTTGCATGAAATAGGTGAGAATTCTGATAAAACCGTTGGTGTTTGGTGGTGGGCTAAAGAGCGTATTTACAAGGTGAGGTACAGGTAAGTATAATCAATGAAAAACTCCTCTTACAAAAAGAACAAAGATGGATATATCGTTTGTCCACCCATACTCATGGCCTCAATGACTCCATACCTTGGAACTCCCTAGCTGTATAAAACTCTATTCTGTAGTAAGAAACAGTTAACACAGACCCTGATACCTGTGCCAGGGTATCTATGCATGAGCGTCCCCGTCCCGATTCCTATCTTCTTCCAAAAGAGCACCACATATGATTGTGAGACCCGGGTGCACACATGTGCACTTATAAAATCACCCCTGTGTATTAGTATTTCACTGTGTAAATCCATCGCCACAATGCTGGCGTTTCTGCTTTCAGCTTAAATTACCCATGAATAGGCCAGCCCGCCTGCCCCGGTACGCATGCGCCGCACACCCGCGCATGCTCACACCAATGTCCCCAGCCAGTATCCTAAACCGGTACCAGCACGCATGCGCTACACACTTGTGCATGCGCGACTCGCGCACCACTCTTCAGCGCATGCGCGAATCGCGCACTACTCTTCAGCGCATGGGCACAACAGGGAAGCAATGACATGGCGATTGGCGCGCACCCCTCCCTCTCTTTCTACCTCATACAGGTGAAACCAATTAAATAGAATGTATAAAACAGAGACCAGCGGCCCCTTTCTCCATAACGGGCGCCGCGGATGGACGAATAGGTCCAAGGAGGAACCAGATCGAAATACTCGTGAGTAAAACTACAGCTACGACTGGGGTAAGCCACCACTCTTTCTCCCTACAGGTTGGATACATTTTGACCAAACTCTCATCCCAACAGGGTCTCTTTCTCTGCCAGGCGACCCTTGAAGCTTTTTACAAGATAAAACAGAGTGAGGACCTAGCATTATACTTACCTGTACCTCACCTTGTAAATACGCTCTTTAGCCCACCACCAAACACCAACGGTTTTATCTAGAATTCTCACCTATTTCATGCAACTGGCATGAAATCACCATAGCCCATTATAGGTCGTTCACCACCTTATATGCTGGCATTTTAAAGTACAACAATATAGTATATTAACATGACTCTACCATGTACGTCTTGTCTTTGTCCTATGTGTTATCTGTAGTCAAGCTTGAGGGAATCCCCCTCTAACAGTTATAGCGCCTTAGCGTGCGCTACACATAGTCAAAGAACTACACAACCACTTAAATTTAAGTTCATTATTTAATTTAATTTGCACCTTCTCACATAAATAAATGGTCCTGAGGAAAGCCAGCTTAAACAAAGGCACTGGCTGAAACATGTAGACCACACTAGACGTTGGAGGTCATAATTCATACTCCAAAATTACGTCTACCTGCCTTTTATTCGCTAACAGAGGCCCAGTTTATTAAAAGTAAGTAACCCTCGGGTGCTGGGACCATCTGTATAGCTTTTAACTTTTCACTTTCTCACCCTTTTCACTGCACACTCAGCAACACACCAGCTCCGCAGTCTCCTGGCGTTGAAGCACACCTGGGTCACATTCGGTGCCATTGTGGTGGGCCCGATGATGAAGCATGCCACCGACTAGGTCGGTGGGTGAGGGCTTTATAAGGAAAACAATGCTTTTCCTTACACAATGACGTACCTAACTGAGTCTTCTAAATTCCTTCTCTAGCTAGTCCTTATTGATATTTACATATAATTCAGCGGATACGGTCTAGCCTATCTAGTCCTCTCTCTCCCATTGATCTGAGCAAATATTTACAACCAACAGTTCAGCAGATGGTCACCTATATCAGGGACACTACCGATTTTTTGTCGAGACTCAACATGCTACAAATAGAGAAGAATGAACACCTGATACTCTGCACAGCGGATGTTAAGTCTCTATATACCTCAATTCCACACGGAGCAGGAATTGAGGCAATGGAGGAAGCAATTCTGACAACAGACTATAATCAGCCTTTTCAGGTGTTTTTGATGGAACTGGTAGTTTTCACGCTTTACCACAGCTACTATAAATTTGACAACAACTGGTACCAACAGCTGGTTGGAACTTCTATGGGCAATTGTGCCGCCCCGGTGTATGCTAACATTTACATGAAATCCTACGAAGAACAGCACATATTGAATAATCCTGCATGGACAGACAACCTAAAAATGTTGGTTCGTTATATTGACAACATTTTTATCCTATGGAAAGACACCAAGGAATCATTAGAAATTGCACTTACAGAATTAAACACAAGAAATGAACGTATACAACTAACATGGGAAATATCAGACACGACCATCACCTTCCTGGACGTGCGAGTTAATCTAGGTCCAGGGGGGATAGAAACCGAAATGTACAGGAAAGATACAGACAGGAATAACACTCTACATTTTCAGAGTTTCCACCAAGAGCCATTGAAACTTCACTTACCAACATCCCAAATGATGAGGGCTAAAAGAATAATTTCTGATCCGGAGAAAACAAAAATCAAGCTCAAAGAAATGGGAGACAGGTTCCGGAACAGAGGCTATCCTGACTCTTTAATCAAACAATCAGAAGACAAAGTCATCAACTAACAGAGAGCAGATTTATTAAAAACGCGCACAAAAGATAAAGAAAATAGAATGACCATTGTGTCTAAATACTCCACTGTGAGTTACAGATTCAAGAAAATCATTAGAAGCCATTGGAAAATTCTTAAAGCAGAACCGGATTTTAAGAATACATTCGATGAGCAACCTATCTTTGCTTTCACTAGAGGCAAAAATCTAGGGGAACTACTAAATATGAAAGCGACCACAGAGGAAACTTTTCGTGGAACTAGACCATGCCTACAGTGTGGTGATTGTAATAATATCATCAGAGGAAATGGTTTGACACATCCGATGAAAGGACATCAAATCAAACTACGAGTCAATGCCACCTGTGACACCATGAATGCCATATACATGCTAAAGTGCCCGTGTGGTAAGGTATATGTTGGCAAAACTACATGAAAAATAAAAATAAGATTGAATGAACACAAGTCCAATATCAGAACAGGTAATGAAAAATCTTCCATAGCAATGCACTTTAAAGAATTTCATCACAACGTATCTCAGTTGCAATTTTTGATCCTCAAAGTGATTGAAAAAAAAGAAGGAAGGTACAATAACTGTTTTTTATTACAAAGAGAGAACAACTGGATATACCTGTTAAATTCACATAAGCCGTTTGGTCTGAATGACCGGACTTAATTTACATGTTACCTATGAACTACATAACTGACTGTTTTTTGAACATTGGAATATTATTACATTTGCCTAGCCTTGAACCTATGCCAGTGGGTATGAGGTCTTTTCGCAGTGCACAGTAATTTACTCATTATTTACATTTCTGTTTCCTTAATCATATGCAATTTGAACCTTAGTTTTTTTCATGAAGTCTTTTGTCTAGGAGTCTTTTTGTTTGTTTTATTCTTTTGAACATTGAGCGCTATCACGACCATGTGACTGATCCGATTGGCCGAACCCCGATCACGTGATCGGTAGATGGGCCAATCGAAACATGCGACACACTGAATGCATAGACCGTTTGACAGTCATATAATATGATAGGCGGCCGTGCGCGAATGCCGGATTTACGCCAAACATATGGAGAATGATTTGAAGGAGACGCTTTGCGTCGTACCAGTACGTTCATAAATCTTTATAAACCATGGGAATTGGCTAGTTTGTATATTATGCGCATTGATACCGCTATGAGCAGATGCTCATCAGAATCTTTTATTTTTAGGATCAGGGAAATTGCACATTTAACCGTTATGAATTCATGTGAGTGTCGGGAGACAACGTTTTGTTATTATCATTATCACACACAGTCACTTGGGATATAGCACGCATGCTCACTATATTTGTTATAACAATGAATGTATCATGTATTGGACCATAACGTGTTCGGATATTGACAATGTTAATATTGTACCTTGTTTCAGTTAATCATCCCTGATGAAGGGCCGAAATGCCCGAAATGCATTGGATTAATGGATTTTGATTCGACATGAAATGATGACTAAGAACGTTAAGAATATTTGAAATGAAAACTTTGAAGGATTTATGAAGTAAAATGAGTCCGTTGAAAAGTTAAACCTCGCTTGTGGATTATTTGAGGAGGAATTCTGGTAATCCCAGGAGAACTTACAGTTGTGCGTCAGAGGATGCTCTCACTACTAGGTGGCGAGCACGACATCTACACCATTACAATGGTGAAACGTCCTGCACACATGCACGCACTGTCGGGGTACGGTTCGCTCGCGTATGGCACCATTCCAATGGTGAAATGTCCCGCACACACGCATGCACTCTAGGGGTACAGTCGGCTCGCATATGGCACCATTACAATGGTGAAACGCCCCGCACACACGCACGCACTGTCGGGGTACGGTTCGCTTGCGTAAGGCACCATTACAATGGTGAAATGTCCGTACACATGCACGCACTCTCGGGGTACGGTCCTCTCGTGTATGGCACCATTACAATGGTGAAACATACCGCACACACGCATGCACTCTCGGGGTACGGTTCGCTCGCGTATGGCATCATTACAATGGTGAAAAGTCCCACACACATGCACGCACTCTCGGGGTACGATGCATTATGCACAGTGCGTTTCACATGCTGGAGTCAAAGCAGGGGGATGGTACGTTGCACACGGTCATGTATGGCTAGTGATACGAGGCGCACAAATGACAGGGATGTAGCAGTACGGTGAACACAAGGATGTCTATCAAGTTCTTGTCATTGCATACTTACATGAACTAGGCCCTAGGTGTGGCAGGCACTGATATAGCACAGCATATCATTTCATGTTGCACAATTGATGTGTGATTACCTGGTGGCACATGTGATGTGTGATGGGGCACTATGTGGTACACATCACCTTTCCACTTGTCCCCTGTGTATCATCATGCACATGTTGTCATGCACAGAAGCACTGGGATTGCACAGTCATCACTTCCGGAACCTGTCACATGATGGCAGGGACCGTAGCAATTTCTCAGTTGTCATTTTGACTCTAATCAGGTCCCTATGTAACAATGTACTGTGTGTGTAATTCTTAATGCAGATTTTTCATTTTGGGGTCCGTATAATCCATCTGCTGCGGGTGCATCTCTAATGGGTCTGTGTTGTGACTGAAATGGTTTTGCATGCACCCACACCATGGCACATGTGCCTTTTTAAGGGATTTTGTGTCTGATGGCATCATGCATCAATGATCCAAATGCATACATGTCTGCATCTGACAATTGCTGTGGTCTTGCATTGTCACATACTCACCTCCTTAGCAAGTTGTATGATATGTCCAATAGATATTCCATGTGACCTGGGTCTGTGCCTTGCAGTGAGCTGTCTGTGTGGGATGACAACCTTCTAATGCAGGTCTGGTGATGTCTGTCACTCCAGTGATATCTTGCTCTGCTCAGCCCCGCACTTTTTTGTGTGCATGCAAAGTTTATTACTATTACTACAGATGTATCTTGGTAATTTTTAAAGTGCCATGAAGCTGCCACATGTGTCCAGGATGTATTGCTTACACCAGACCCCATAGTACCTTGATGTGTAGTAGCAAGGTTGCATGTGCTATGTACATTGGAATATTTCTGGCTGACAGCTGTTCTACATTATTCCTAAATATGTACTGCAGGGCACCACCTCTACCAAGGCCTTTTCCCGACTTGGAGATCATGAGGGAACGTGATTGCATCCAGTGTTACAGATTCACTCAGGAGTTGATTCAGGACTTGACGGACAGGCTGGAGCCACATCTCCAACCTCGACACAGGTATCCAACTGCGCTGACACCAAAGCTAAAGGTGATGGCAGCCCTACATTTTTTGCCACAGGTATGTTTCAATTTACCATTGCAGATGTGGGGGGTATGTCATAGACCATGTTCAGCCGTGTCCTACGTGTTGTCTTAGCTGCCATGTTAGAGCACATTGATGAATTCATCAAATTTCCAAACCCTGAAGAGTTGAGAGATGTCAAGGGTAAATTCTATGCCCTGGGAGGGATTCCACATGTCATTGGGTCCATTGATGGTACACATGTGGCTTTGGTGCTACCACAGCCTCAGGAGCAGGCCTACCACAATAGGAAGCATTACCACTCCATAAATGCCCTTATGGTGTGTCTTGCCAACATGCTGATTTCCCATGTTTGTGCTCGTTTTTCAGGATCGTGCCATGATGCATTCATCATGAGGCGTAGCAGGGTACCACAGATGATGCTGCAGCTGTGCAATGATCGGGCATGTCTTGTTGGTGGGTATACTCTGTTTGTCCTGTATGTTTCACATTTTAAAATTCTCTGACAAAATTGCTTTACCCTACATTTCAACACGCTGTATATTTTTAGGAGATGCAGGATATCCGAACATGCCATGGCTCATGACACCGCTCCGCAACCCAAGGACAGCTGCAGACCATTGGAACAACAATGCACATGGGCAGACCAGGCGAGTGATTGAGCGAACGTTTGGACTCATGAAGAGCCGATTCCGGTGCCTCAATAAGACCGGCGGATCCCTCCCATATGCCCCGGTCAAGGTGTGCAACATCTTCATTGTGTTCTGCATGCTGCACAACATGGCAGTTGAGAAGTCCGTGCCACTCATCCTGGATCCTGATGAGCTGGAACATCTACCCGTTGAGGATGAAGGGCTTGGGCACGATGCAAGTGGTGATGAGGAGGAGGATGATATCCGGAGTCAGCTTATACGCAACTTCTTCTCTTAATGGTGAGTCACTGGGTAGTTGTGTGCATGCTTGTGGCATGGAGTGGCATGTGTTGCATACTGTGTGTCCAACTGACTTTATGTGAGAACACTTTGATGTTTGTTGTGATGTGTCACACAAGTAATGATGTAATGACACACGCATATGTGCAATGACTGTTTTTGAAATGTACCTATGTACTACATATTAATGTATTTTCACATGACCATGTCTGTATGCAATTATTATTAATGTGTCCCCTTGTGTGCCTGTCTTTCCCAGGCCACTCTTCCTGTTGTCTGTTCGTGTCATCTTGGTACTCCTGCTATTGATCATGATGATTGCAACGTGTGTGTCGAATCACCGTTCCATGCACAGACCTGTGGAAATGTCAGTTTTGGTAAGATATCTAAACATTGTTTTTGGGTTGGTATGCTATGGGAATGTGTGGGAGCTGTTACTGTTCTTGTTGTTGAAGCATACATACATGTGTCATTAACATGGATCAAGATGCCTGTTGCCACACTCCCATTACTGGACACTCACCCTTCTTCTCAGTCATCTGTTGTTGATTGATGACTCTGTGGAATGCATCAATGTGTGTATACCATGGTCCACAGACATTGCGGATGTGACCGGTTTACATTGTGTGTGACATCACAACCACAGGCTCTGTGTGGATTTGCAAACTCACTGTGTGCAGCAGGATGTGTTTGGCTCATCAAATTGATGCTGTTAGCCACTACAGTTAGGTTTACCTATTGACATGTTGTGAAGGTGTGGACCACTGTAGGTCCCACATGTTCTGGCAATTGTCCAGTGAGTGTGTTTGTATGGGTGCATTTCCCCCTGTGCCAGTATGTAATGTCACTGTCAGGTCGCAACATCTGTGCCAGTGGAGATCACTGCTTTGCAAGCCTTCTTGGTAACTTTATGTCAACTTTGTCTTCCCATTATTCCAGGAATGTTGCACTGATGATGTAGGAACGCAGAGGTGTTGGTAATGTAAACACTTCCATTACACCAGTCGGTTGACGTTAATTGCAGAAAAGTCTTGTGCCGTGCTGCATATCCTGGTCACGGTAGAAGTGGTTTACTGGGTTTGTTCCTCATTACTCTCTGTAGAGTTTGCTCACACCTGCTTGTCATGTTTGTCATTGTAAGGCACAGTTTGATGAGCCAATGCTTGGCTCTTGATAGGCTTCCTTGTGTTTTAATAATCCTCTTCCTCATTGCATCAGCTAAGTACGGCTCTAGTAGGTGATGTGTATCTTACATTCATGAGCCGCACTAATTCCTAGGGCTGACTACAGTAATTTGATTTTTGTGAGTAGCACATTCAATTCACTGTATTTTTTGAGCCACATTAATACACTGTGAGTAAGTTTGTGAGCGCCTGGTTCGAATTGCATTGAATCAGCCTGGTGAGCGTTAGACCCCCTTCATTTTGGAGGCAAAACTCTGCTACCTTTTATGTGTCCGTGTTGAAAACTGTTATGTACTATCATGTCTAAACATGTGCAGACAAATAGGATACATTGGCTGTGTATTAATGTACACCGGTGTAACAGTTACAGAATACGTCCTTAGTATAATGTGAATCAGTGCCAAGAACAGTTGAATTGTAATGCTTCACTACCTTTGTTTCAGATCTCCCTCCCTGCTGCTCCTATCCTCTCCTTCCCTCGCCTGATCTCCCTTTTGAGTCTGTTATTCATACTCAGACCAAGGGGCTATCTGGAGATGGACCCCTTTGAGCATCAAACAAATCAGAGGATCAAAGGTACCGACAGTCCCTGGCAGTCATGTGGAGATTGTTTCACCAGCATTACAGGTACCCTCATTGCATGACAGTTATTTTCTTCTGAGCAATGCCACGGGCCATGTACTTTGCCTAAAGCAGCATGGCCTCACAACAAACTTCCACCATTTATGTATGAAATGTTTTCCAAAGTGTACATTGTGCCCCATTACCGTCACCGCAGATCTCTTGCCAGTCTGCATGCATCATCTATGGAATACTTTACAATGATTGTGCATATGTTGTTATGTGTACTGGTTCAACATGCATGGTGTTTGTAATAGGTCATGGTCCATATTGTAATTGACATACATGGTTGTGTATGTATTGTTTGAACTTAATATCCACAACTAACATGCAACATTTGCTGACGCTGTTTGTCCTGTGCCCCGCTTGGCCTTTTGGTGCCTGGTCCTGATGCCTTCATATTTGGTGATTGTTCTCACATTTTCTAGCAGTGACCCCTGAGTTACCAGACACTCCTTCCTTTCCATACACATGTAACATGCTGCTATGCAAATATCCTTGTCTTTTTGTGCCACTTTTGCATAGTGTCTCACACCTTCAGCCATCATGTGTTCAGACATTCCTGATGCTGCATCCCCAGTGACACCTCAAAAGCCAGTGGCCAGATTCTGCGATACACATGCCTCCAATATGCTCCACCATCCATCAATCCATTCTTAGGGCATACAGCAGATTGTCCGTGCCACAGTTGCACCACATCCATGACAAAGGCAAGGCCCTGTGGTCATTGATTGGCACGGGTTAAACTACGGACTCATGCTCCTGCCATCCTCCACACAGTGAACACCAGACAATCAAGCACCTGGTATCAGGCAACCCCTAAGAGCACACATTACAGCTTTGCAAGCTGTGTGTGCAATTCATACTGCCAACCCCGCACTGCCACACATAACAGTGCATGTCCGTACAAGCAGGTCATGTGCGTTGTTCTGCACATATGCTACTTACAGCAGCACAACATTGGACTCTGTTACCTTATCCACATAACAGCACAACACAAAACCATCATTAATGTGACCTGGTTGTAAGTAAGACCCAAACACTACTTCTACATTGCCATCACAGATGGATAGTAGACCACCCGCAAGGTAAAACCAACTTTCCAGGAGTATGATTGATAAAAGTATGTGAGGTACACCCCCAGAGTGACATACTACACCAAGTACCAACTGTGGTGATACTCACATTGTGCAGTTCTGACTGAATTTTCATTGATTAGAATCAGAAGATCCTCTGCATATGATATCATTTAGACTCTAGACATAGCAATCAATTCAGCCTGCGGGCCAATGAAAATATTGCCTTAGTATGGGTCCTCTGAGCAGAGCCCTGCAGCATAACCCACTTGTGTGTTTTGACTAAGGAGTCGATGTTGTAGGTGCGGTATTGATGTGTGCAGTCAGATAGTTATGATAATATCCAGTTCAGCACTGAGGACCACACACCTATGGTCTTCATCTGGTTCTGAAGATTGTGATGGTCTACGGTGTCAAATGCTGTAGACATGTCGGACAGCACCAACGCCGCCTTGGAACCTCCATCTACATCCCAGCATACAGAGTCTGCCATTTGTATGAGGGCCACCTGTGTAGTATGGGTGGGATGGAGGCTGGAAAGTGAGTAATGAAGGAGGCTATTAGCTTCAAAAAAGGCCATCAGTTGCTTACAAGAAAATTCGACATAAATCTTTGCCAGACTGATAAATAGATATTGGTGTATGATTGGAAGCTTAAACAGGATCTGTGTTACCTTAAGTAAAGATGTGCAGGATGAACGTGTGTCTCCACACATCTGGGTTACAGACCAATCTGACCTAAGGGTTACACGTGACGTTTCAGTGTTCATAGTGTATCTTAGCAAGGATGTTGTTGTGGTTTGTGGTCAGGGGGTCAGTAGGGGAAGTGGATTAACATATGCTAATGGAGCTGAGAGGCTTCAACATCAATTGAGTTCAAATCTTAAACCACTGGGCTGCCACACAACTTTCCTGATTGCTCCTCAGACATTGTACTAGTACTTTAGCACGCAGGCCCACAGCTAAACATGAAAAAAATGTTTCCGTGGTAGAGCTACTTCTGCCTGGAGAACAGACACACCACCATCCTGCTTTGCTACATCAATGTTTGCATGTAGTTCATCAAATCCACACCATTGCTAACTCATGATGCAAGTCCCTACACATGCTGGAACCGACCTTCAGATTAATCCACTCCTAGTCAAGACAGACAACCACCCAGGTCCACAACAGCATCCGGCTAAACTACATGAACAACCTCTGTACAGGAAGAAGAGCCAATCTCCAGGAGGACATTTGCAAACCACAAACACATGCGCACACCTCATCATCAACATCCCCTGCCACAGCTGCATAACCGTCCACCTGAGATACCTACTAGAGTCAAGAGTGACCCTTGACCCTGCTTGCAGGCCAGCTCGCCCCCTGCCACCAAACAGCTCCACCTGTTCCTTGCCTGTTACTGCATGTAGCGTGACTTTGCAACTGCTGTGACCAGTCTTCCACTGTGCACTTGCGGTTGCCTACTGCACTTTCCGCAGTGATTTGTAACTTGTATTATCTTTCACCTCCATGTACGCTGTGCCCTGTGTTTCCATTGTAGCTGCTAAGGCGTGCTCATGCAATTTAAAATAAACACCTGCACCCATGCTTCTACGCACCCCTTCCCGCTGCTGCCCATGAGGCAACGCCCCCTTGCCACTATGCTCCAGCCTCCGATATGCACCTCCCTCCATGCTTTAAAATGTCGGACGCTGTGCATTCACACAGTGGACGTACACATCGGGTGCACCACTGGTGCACTACCGGTGCACCAAAAGCAACGCCATCTGTGTCCGTTCGCGCTTGGACCACGCCCAGCGCCAGAACCCCGGGTCCCCAAAGCCACCACAACACCAGCCTGCTCTACTATTCCAGCACCCTCCATGCACGCAACCTTGGATGCAATGACCCCTGCTACCGGGCTACCCCAAAAAACACCAAAGGGACCTTCACCTGCTGGAACTGCAGCTTCTACTGCACCCAGCTCCCCAAACCATCTAACAGAGTACCCACCACCTGCAATGCATCCTCCTCAACACCCACTCTGCTCGCAAGTATGCCATCATACTCTGGGACCTCCTACACTCAACCACCCCTGACGTTGCCTTCCAGACAGAAATCTGGCTGAACGTCACCTCGGCACAAGACATCGCCATTGCCATCTAAGAGGGCTACCAAATCTCCAGCAGAGAGCCCACCAACAGAGTGGGAGGGGGGATCGCCATCATCCACAAGGACTCCCTCAGAGTCACAAACAACACCAATGACACCCTCAGCACCGCCAAGCATTTGGACTTCCAGATCCACACCGACCCCAAAACAAGCCTCAGAGTGACTCTCGTATCCAGACCACCCAGAACCCCACCACACTACAGCAACACCATCACCAACCTCATCAGCACACACGCCCTCGCATCCACGGACTTCATCCTCCTCAGGGACCTGAACTTCAAACTCAAATACAAAAACAACGCAAAATCCACCATCCAGATCGACAACCTTGGCAACCTCAGACTGAAACAGCTTGTGACAACACCCACACACGCCACTGGACACACACTGGACCCCATGTTGTCCGCAAGTCCCCACGTCTCTGTCAACCACACAACCAAACATTGTTGGATTGACCACAAATGCGTCCACTTCACCTTCAGGAAGCACACCAAACACCACACCACCCAACAGTTTCCACGCTACTGCTGGGGCAAGGTCACCAAGGACCAAGGGACCACCACCCTTGCCCTGAGACCACCCATTGCCCCCACCAACCCCAACACCACCACCATCAACATCATACAGTGGATCGACAACTGCACACACACCCTTGCCCCACACAAGACTTCCGCAACTAATCACAACAACAAGAAAGCCACTTGGTTCACCAAAGACCTCCCGCCCTCCAAACACACCTGCTGGAAACTGGAGGAGAACTGGCTCTGCGACTGAACACCAGACAGCTACACAGCCCACAAGAATGCCACCCGCAAACAACACCAACTGATCAGGACTACCAGGAGGCGCACCTTAAAGGACCGCCTACACAACAACACACACAACACCAAAGAGCTCTTGAACATCGGGAAAGACCTCTACAACCCCACCTCCAACACCAACGACCTTCCATCATCACAAGACCTGTGGAAATCAGTGGCCACCTTCTCTCCCTGCAAGATCACCAACATCCACAACAGCTTCATCAACGATACCCCCTCATCCAACACCAAGACCACCACCCCTGCCACCCCCACACGGACCAGTCTCCTGACCGCCTGGTCCAACGTCAGTGACAAACACACCATCAAGCCCATGAACTCCATCCACTCTGGATCCCCATCTGACCGATGCCCCCACCATGTTTTAAACAAAGCAAGCACAGCCATCGCAGGGGCACTAGGTGGCGCACTTGCAAATGGCCGATAATTAGCGAGCTCCTGCCGCCCAGCATCATTTATCCTTAAAATAATCCTTTTTTGGCCAAACTGGCGAATTCCAACCCCCCCTGATTGCAGGTACTAGCCACCCTGCACCTGTGGGCTGAATTTCGACCTTCTGGATCGCCTGCTGCCCCGGGGATCAGCGACGAAAGCTAGCTCCGTCCGATCGAGAGCCTCCTGGAGCCTGAGTGCCAGCCCACTGGGACTACTTTATTCCGGTGCTGCGGCGTGGCTGCCTGGGCCGCATACGCCGTGTCCCCTCGCCACGGACCCGATGACCTGGACCCCACCACACGCGACCTCTCTACCGCTAGCTGACGGTAGCGGACTAGTGCAGGATTGGGCCTGGGGAGCGACGGTGAGTGCACGCCTCGCGGTTCTTCTCCGTGACCTTTTTTGGGCCCCTGGTCTGACGCAGCCGCTGCGGTGCCACCATCCCACGTTGCGGTACTCGATTGTCCCCGGACACTCCTGGGCGTGATTTTGAGGCCAACGGCACCCGACTAAGCACGGACCTGGACGGCCCTACCGGCAGCTGGCCGGCCTGGTGCCTACTGGAGTGGCAAAGCGGGGTAGAGTGGCGCCTGAAGGGTGCGAGCTATCGGCACCATTTTGTATGCGAGAACCATGGTAGAGCTGTGCTGATGTGAGGACCCGACCTTGCACGCCTGAACGACTTGGGAGGTATGCTTGTACTACCCTACTGGCTTATTATGTGACGGCCTTATCTCCCTTTTGCAGTCAACTTTGACGAGCGCATTGGCCTGGACCGGCCTTCCTGCGGCTGTTCGCCACCATTGCTTTCACGCTTCGGCTCATTCCCTGGAACCGCGGCAGGAGCGGTAGTGGGCTCAGCTACCCCCATCTCCCTTTTTGAACACTGATACGTATCAGCTGCTTGCCCTTACGCTACGGTGCACTTACCAACGAACTGACGGAACACATTGACCACGGTCCCTGAGAAACCTATTGGGCGCCATGGGTAAGCCAGACACGCGTCAGCCCAAACTCAATTTTGATGCCGCCAAAAGAGCAAACCGTCCTGGACAGGATGATCAGGAGCAAGCTGGAAATAGCGCGGCTGGCGCTGCTGCGGCCTCCCAAACCACTGACGTCCAGGACATCCTCCGGGTGGTGAGACAAGGGTTTGCCACCATTGTCGACAAAGTGGAGAGAATGTCGTCACGCATGGACGCTATCGCCCACAAACTCGATGGGCACGATGAGCGAATCAAAGAGACGGAAAGGCGCATCTCTGACTCGGAAGACGTCTCCACAACTCACACGTCCCAGTTGGCTCGCATGGATAACCTGCTCCGCATCATAGCGGCGAAGAACGAAGATTTAGAAGCGCTCAGTCGGCGCAACAGCGTCCGCCTTATTGGCATTCCGGAGTCCACCAACACTGGGCGTATGGAGGAATACGTGGAGAAGATGCTCCTGACAGCTATAGGCCCTGAAGCCTTTTCCATTCAATTCATTGTTGAATGCGCCCACAGATCACTGGGGCCTCGGCCCAAACCTGGAGACACCCTTTGCCCTATAATAGCAAGACTCTTAAACTATAGGGACCGTGACATGGCCTTGCGAGCTGCACGCAGCAAACGAGTGTTGACCTATGATTATTATTATTAGTCCCTAAGGTTAAACCAGGTTAACTAAATCTACTGCCTATAACCATATTACCCAGGCACATCCAACTTTGGTTTTAGTACTCCGCGTAAATCACCTAGGCACTTTCTAATTTTGCCTTCCCATTATTGATCTGTACAATTTATGTGGTTATAACAGTTCGACTCCATATGGTCTAAATAGTTCCCTTCCATCTAGGTTGACCGACGGGCTTCCCTCTGGAATCACCTTCCATTCGACCAAACCCCCTTGTAAGTAACCATTAGCTACTCCTGTCATTTTTGACGTTAAATACCAGCACCTCTCTGATACCTCTTTCCCTTCCTTTCAGCCCCCCTGTCTTGATAAAGACCCGCCGCGACCACCAATTGGGGCGCAACCAGGGTTGAAACGTCGACGCTCTTACTTGGCCAAGATAGCTCCAGGAACTTGGACATTAACCATCTGTTTTCCTTGGAATATTAACTTTGCAATACTGGCCTTTTAACGAAAGAAAACAACTTCGTTTTTTTCCCAAAGTCCCCCCCCCCTGTGGTATTATTGTATAAATGTTGTATATAAGTGTCACTATATGCAATGCACTAGTCACTTTGTTCACCACAGTCACTATTCACAAATTTGAAGTATTTATCAGTACCAAAACGGAATGAAGTAATTCCCGTGTATTGTTTATCCTTGTTTTTTAATATATAAAAAACTTTGCCTTCAGAGAGGTTTGCTTGCTTTGTGTTTTGAGCTGTTTCAGCCTTCCTTTAAAGTAATTCATGTTACCACCCAACAGAACCACTTTTTTGGTTTACACAATGTGTCAGGGGGGGCTCTGTTCAGTGATAGCCCTGCTATATAATATATGCTCATGTATCTGTGACAAGCCGGATTGTGCCTCATCGCCGGGCACCCCTGTCTGCATGTACAGCAGCTCCGGCTGTTGGACTGTATGGATAGGGTGTGGTTGTGTCACCGCCTAGAATGACTTTACCCCACTTTGGTCCACTACATAAGATTAGTGAGACTTATAATCTTGTTGTTTTTCCTGTTGGGAGGAGGGTGGGGAAGGGGGGACTGCGCATGGTACTGGCATGTTTGGGATGCTTCAGTGGGTGGGGGAATAAGGGGGGGAGTTAGGCAGAGAGGGTGTTGTATGGAAAGGTTTGTTGTACTCCACTACGTACTTATTATTTGCATGACTTCACTGTGCGTGTTGACTGCAACTGTTGGTGTTGCACATAGTAGGCCACATTTTGGATGCGCACATTGCACTTTTGCCTGGCTGGGCATGGTCAACTTATTCACTCACACACAGGATGACTTATGAAGTGACACCGCTAAATGTTATCACATGGAATGTCAGAGGACTGGGGGATCCCTGGAAGAGGAGGCAGATTATAGCTTATTTAGATCGCCACCAAATCCATATAGCGATGCTGCAGGAAACCCATCTTAATCCCCTGCGGGCCCCTGCTTTTGCTTCCCGATGGTCAATGCACAGGGTCTTTTCGTCCTACTCCACTTATGCTAGGGGAACTGCCATACTGGTTAAGAATAACGTGCCCTTTTATGCAGCCGGCTCCTCCAGCGATGATCAGGGGAGGTTTTGCCTTACTTGGGGGCGGCTAGGACTTGATTGGGTGACCCTGGTATGCTGGTTGACTCCCCCGAATTTTTCTCCTCCTTATTGGAGAAGGTAAAGGAGATTGGCTCGACTTATATTATCTGGGGTGGGGATTTCAATGTCACCTATGCTCCTGATATGGATAGGTCGAATCCTGCACCACACCATTGCACTAAAGCTGCAACGACGCTAAATGACATTATTTCAGACAATTGTTTATTAGATGCTTGGCGACATGTCCGCCGGCGCTAGGGCACACACTTAACTGCTCATGCTGCCTCTTGGGCATGACTGGATTATTGGCTCATATCTCGTGGACTCGGCCCTGTGGTTAGCACAGTGCAGCACTTGGTCAGAACAAATTCAGCCCATGCACCTGTCAAGCATACGCTCTCTCTGCGACTTTTGGACCCCCGCGCTGCGCATGAAGACTGAATACACGCATGATGTTAGATGAGGTATTGCTTACAGAATTGAAGGACGAGATTAGGGAGTTTTATTTAAAGAATAGAGGGTCTGTGCAGAGTGTAGAAACTATTTGGGAGGCGTTCAAGGTCACAATCAGAGGAGTTTGCATATCTAAGGGTGCGGGAGTACTGAAGAGCATTACTGATTCACTCCATAGGCTGGAGCACGACCTCCAAACACTTGAAGCGCGGCTAACACAGCACCCGATGGGGACACGCAAGAAATGTTTAAGGCGACATTGACTGAATTTATGGCAGAGGCGCAGGGAGATGCGCTTTCGGGGGAAACACTGGGTGGCGCGTATATATGGAGAAGGAGAACGCCCAGGCAAAGCGCTCGCAGACACGGTTACGCGCCCACGACATTTCAGCTACATTATAGAATTAGAAAAATCAGATGGTACAAGATGCTGGGATACCGCCAGCATCTTAGACGAATTCACCGGCCATTATGCCACCCTATACACAAGCACTGGCCAAAGTGATCTTGATCTGGATTTCTATTTAGATGATGTCGCTTTAGGCTGGCTGAGTGATGTGCACCGCGAATTCTTAGGCGGACCATTTGAACTGGATGAGGTACGCAAGGCCATCATGGGCATGCAATCGGGCAAGGCCGCCGGACTGGATGGCATCCCGATTAAATTTTACAAAACATACATAGACCTAATGGCGCCCATCCTGCGCGAAGTATTTGAAGAAGCTTTGGACGTTGGTATCCTCCCGCCATCCATGGGAGAAGCGCTCATCGTCTCCCTCTTGAAACCTGAGAAGCCGCCTCACTTGTGTGGCTCTTATCGTCCCCTTTCCCTACTCAATTGTGATGCCAAAATTTTGGAGAAACTTATTGCCAATAGGCTGAGCTTGCTGCTAGCCCACTTAGTCTTACCGGATCAGTTTGGGTTTGTCCCGGGGAGGTCTACCTCCCACAAATTGCGCACTCTTTTTACTGTCTTGGATACTGTCTCCCCAGACCTTCCCTTGGCGGCGGTCTTTCTTGACGCCACCAAAGCCTTCGATTCCGTCAAATGGGATTACATATTTGGGATTATGCAACGGATGGGCTTTCCCCCACTTTTTATTTCTTGGATCAGACTCTTGTATTGCCAACCAGGCGCCAAGGTGCTTGTTAATGGGTACATGTCCACGACATTTTCGATTACTCGAGGCACCGGACAGGGTTGCCCTTTGTCCCCCCTTCTATTTACCTTGGTCACTGAACCACTAGCGGCACGGATGAGACAACGTCATAATGACATGGCGCTGCGTTGTAACTTACGGCAGATACTGATATCAATGTACGCCGACGATATCACTCTGGACGTCCGCGATCCTTGTGCTAATCTCAATGTGCTCCTCCGGGAATTTGCCATTTTTGGCGGTATTTCTGGAGTCTGAATTAACTGGGAAAAGTTCTGTCTTTTTCCTCTAACGGACTCGGTACAGCGCTTTCCCCTGGACTACCCATTGGAATGGTGCAGTGACGAATTTCGCTATTTGGGGATTGGCATCACGAGAGATAAGGAGGAGCTCATGAGGCTTAATTATGGAGTGGCCCTGACCCGCATTACCGATAACGTGACTCGTTGGATAAAGCTCCCCCTTTCCCTGGCCGGGCGAGCGTCTTTGATTAAAATGGTCAAACTTCCGCAGCTGCTTTACCTATTTTTAAATATCCCGTACTGCCCGGGACGAAATTTTTTCAAAACTACTAAAAACTGAACTGATCAGATTGGTGTGGGGGGGGAAGCAGGCTCGTCTCCAGTGGGCTGTCCTTACCAGGCCCTACGCCACGGGCGGCTTTGGCATCCCGGACCTTGAATTGTATTATATAAGCGCCCAAGCCCACTATTTGTATTTCTGGATACGGTGTCCCCAATTTATGCCGCAATTAGCAGCCGAACATTGGCTTGCGCATCCGATTCCAATAGAGGGGGTGCTGTTTGCCAGCTTGCAGGCTCGTGAGCGCACGCAGAATACGGTGAATGCCACGATTACTGTGTGGCAACGCATTAAGAAACTCCTGGGGGCGGACACACTTTACTCCCCGCTTTTACCACTGGCTTATCACCCTACAATGCCACTTCTGCAGGATACGTTTTTTCTTAGGCTTAAAGATCGGACGGCTCTTGTCACCTGGGGAGATCTGTACGAAAATGGTCAATTTCGCACCTCATAAAGCATGTTCCAAAACCTGGACCACACGCCACTGGACAGTTTTCTGTACATGAGGCTTAAACAGGGGATCCGAGGGTTACACGCAGACTTCCCGGCGGAACCCCCAACACTTGTGCCCCTCCATTTGCTCCTACAACGCGATGCTCCTAAAAAACTGGTCTCTTTATTGTACCGCACTACTCATGTGCAGCGAGTTGAGCCATCCCCGCAGTCCCGAACGCGGTGGAGGGAGGAGCTGGGATTTGAACTCACAGATGACCAGTGGGAGTTTTCCTGCCTGCAAACTGAGCGCATATCTGCTAGCAGTCGGTTGCGCGTCATTCATTATATATACCTTCACAGGCTGTACTACACGCCGGCCAAAATGCACTGATATCAGCTGCGAGACTCAGATGACTGCGATAGGTGCCATGCGTCAAACGCGGACATGCTGAACTTAGCATGGGATTGCCCAACAGTCCAGACCTTTTGGGAACAGGTCTTTGCTGCTTTGCACCAGATGACTGAAGTACATCTAGATACCACACCACTAGTAGCCCTGCTTGGCTATGTCAAAAGTGTTCCGACCGACATCCCATAGGTACATAGCTTTAGCGTTATTAATTGCGAAGAGAAGAGTGGCCTGTCACTGGGGCAGAGGGAGGGCGTTCAAGTTTAAGGAGTGGCTTTATGACATGATTTATTGTCAGGAGCAGCTCACCAACTATGCCGAACTGCTGCCCAGCTCCTCTAGGCCCGAGACATTTGGGTACCATTGACATCTTACCTCTTGGCGTGTCCGAATGGTGCTGGCGAGGACGATCCGGTGGGTCAAGCTTCGTAATGCTAGCCTGGGGATCTTTATTTTCCCGATGGCAACATTCTTAGATCGCCTTACCATAGCGATATGTGAGATGCACACCATCCCCTGATGTGCACATGCACGCCCGATTATACAAGCCGAGGTTGCTGTTTTTTTTGGAGTGCTCTTGTAACATATGAATGCTTTCTTGCCTTACACCTGACGTGTGTACTTCAATGTGTCCTTTCTTAGAGAATTCTGTTTTATATATTGTAGTGCATAAAAACGCCTAATTGTGCAAAAATCATTGACCAACTGCATTTTTCTTTTTCTTTGTGGCCATAGTGTGCAACTTTAACTTGCCTCCAGATCTTATTTGTATATTGCACATGCCATCAGTATGATTTTATATAACTGTTTGACGCCGCCGGCCCGATGAGGTTGTAGGTGACTTGCTGTGTACTGAACTGCCACTTTGAAGGTATTTTGCTTACTGTTCTCATACGGCAGCCGGCCACTTCGTGGATGTAGGCTACAGGTCCCGTGTTTATTGTGCTTGAACAATAAAACCTTTTTAAAAAAAAAAAGCAGAGCCATCGCACAACATCTCCTTCAAGACAGCAACCTTTACAGAGAGCTGGCAGCATGCCGAGATCAACACCCTACTGAAGTAGCACAAGGCAGACCCAAATGATTTAAATAACTTCTGGTCCATCTCCTTGCTCACTTTCCCCGCCAAAGTCAAGGCGAAGATTGTCAACAGACAGCTGACCCGCTACCTAGTAGACAACAACATCATGGACCCACCCCAGTCCGGCTTTTGCAGCAACCACAGCACCGAGACGGCCCTCATCACCACCACAAACGACATCTGGATCCTGATGGACAAAGGAGGACCAGCCGCACTGATCCTTCTGGACATATCTGCAGCCTTCAACACGGTCTGCCACTGCACCCTAACAGCATGCCGCCATGACGCTGGAATACAAGAGATGGCCCCAGCCTGGACAACATCCTTCCTCTCCGGCAGTACCCCGAATGTACCCCTCACACACTTCTGCTCCAAGACCACCAAGATCTTCTGCAGCATCCCACAGGGATCATCCCTCAGCCCAGTACAGTTCTATATCTACATGGCACCACTCGCCTACGTTGGTCAACAACACAGCCTCAACATCATCTACGCCAACAACACCCAAATGATCATATCACTCACCAGAGACACCCACACCACCAAAGCCAACCTCCACAGGGGAATGAAGGCCTTTGCAGAATGGATTATGGTTAGAAAGCTGGAGCATAATTCAGACAAGACGGAGGTCCACATCCTCAGCAATACCCCATCAGCCTGGGATGGCTCATGTTGGCCAACATCACTAGGAACAGGCCCAACACCCACCAACCACGCACACAACCTGGGGTTCATCCTCAAATCCGCCCTCTCCATGACTAAGCAAGTCAACGCTGTCTCCACATCATGCTTCTACACCCTGCGATAGCTACGCCGATCTTCAAAAGTATCCCCTCCAACACAAGTAAAACCGTCACCCAGGCCCTCGTCACCAGCAGACTGGACTGTGGAAACATCCTCTATGCAGGAACATCAACCAAACTCCTGAGACAGCTGCAACACATCCTGAATGCCTCAGCTCGACTGATCCTCAACGCCCCCCAACACAGTGACATCACACACCACCTTAGAGTCCTGCATTGGCTCCCCGTCAACAAGAGGATCACCTTCAAACTCCACATCCACGCCCAAAAAGCCCTACACAACGCTGTACCAACATACCTCAATGACCAACTCAGCTTCTACACCCCTTCCCGCAGCCTGTGGTCTGCTAACCTTACCCTCGCCACTGTTGAACGCATTCTGAAATCCACTGCCGGAGGCTGATCCTTCTCTCACCTCGCCACCAAGACCTGGTACACTCTCCAAAACAACCTACATCAGACCCAGGAGCTGTTGCCTTTGACAAGACTCCTCAATACCTGGCTCTTCGATCAGTAGCAGCCCCCTCCCCTCCACCCAGCGCCTTCAAACCATCACGGATATGTAGCGCACTTTAGAAATATCCTGTTTGATTGATTGTTTGAGAGTGCCACTGTCAACTACGGGAACATTCATACTCTTCAGCCACACTCAGTAGGCACTCCACAACCACAACCAAAAAATACTAATATGGACGTCTCCCATCCAACACCACGTTGCCTGTAGTCCGTCCAGCCACCCTTGCCCTGGACAACATTCATCACTTCCACAGTACAACTGCATGAGGCTGATAGATTTCCCACATCAAGAAAAAGACCTGGTAGTCACTCCCTGGACACCAACACATTACCCATGACCTGTACACCTTCGTGAGACTCTTATGTAACTGTCTGTCAGAGCAGTATGGCAACCCCCCCCCCCTCAGCAGATAGTAACCATCAGGTGTAAGTATTTACCACAATGGATGTAGTTGATCATACATTGTGACCTATGTGCGTCCATAACCAGACTCAGATCCCAGTGTATGTATGGCTTGTGTTTGTTCGACACTCTGGCATACTTTGACATATCCCAACACGTATGTTGTTGACTCTGGGTGAAAAATACTCCTACATCAATACCTATTGTGGTATATATTTATTTTATTCTCCATCTTGTGAGTGAAATGTGAGTAGGTGTTAGGTGCTGTACAAAAATGTGGGGAATCCAAATTTCACATAAGGAGATGTGATGCCTTGCAGTTTCAGTCAACAGAGTCCAGAACATAGTGTATGACATCATTGGTGATACTGCGGCCAGCAAGTCCATGTGGGAGAGTGCAACAGTAAATAAGGTGTTGCTGTTGCACAAAAAGGCAATATGCCAGACCAGGTGACCTGGGAGATGTGCATGGCCCTCTGCCTCTCAACGTCTTTTCCGTGGACGACCCGCCTTCCTTGGGGACCCCAATATGCAGGCCTTGACGATGCCTGGGACTCTCCGTCCGATGTATGCACCTCCTCCTCCCTCCCTGTGCCTGTTGCCAGTGTTTGCCTGGATGTTTGTTGCCTAGTGACACAGGGAGGGTGCTGCATGTTGTCAGCAATCCGACGGAGTGAATGGCTGATGTACCTCTGCACCGCCAAGAACTCATCCAGTCTTGCCTCCATCCGTCCTTTGTGTAGTTGTTCACTGGTGTATTGCTCGGCCTGCTGGTTTTTTAAAGCAATGAGGGCCCCTACTCCCTGGCTGAACTCCCTGGTATCCCGCCGGTATCCCTGCATGATGTTTCTGAGTTCAGACATACCGGGCCCGTCAGCTTGCTGGTCAGGTTCTTGCCTCCGCCTTGGGCCACTCCCACCACCCCTGCCCACACAAGCCTGGCCTGCTGTTGTGGGCATATCGGGTCGACAGGACCCTTGAGGGTTGACAGTGGTGGTGTGTTCTGCCTCCTCCTGGGTGTCCGCCGAACCTTGTCCCTCATTGTCCGACTGGCTCAGTTGTGGATTGTGGGCAGAGCTCCCAGCTGTCTGCTGGGATGTGGCAGGAATGGGTGTGGTGGTTGGCGCAGATGCCCCTGATCCAGCTGCTGCACGGGTTTGGGATCCAGAGGTGCCAGGTTGGTCTGTGTCATCCATGGAGTGATGAGAGGCCTCGCTGTTGGTGGGATCAGGGTCCTGTGAAGCCTGCAACTGTGATCCTTCTCCCTCCTGGTTGGGGGTAGATTGTGCACGTTGCCCTGTGTGTGAGAGACGGACGATGTTAATGACATTCAATGCAAAAAAATATGTTTCATATACATTTTCGTTATCACTGTTACACCTGCTTTACATTTTTCACACTGTTCAGTGGTGGTGTCAGATTGATCTGTGTTCAGGACACATTTTAATGTGAGGGTCTATTTACATTGAATGGCACTGGCAGGCATTTCAGCAGTGATTTGACAGTCATTGTGCACCACACCTATGCCAACATGGATGCAACACTTTCACACTGTGGATCCCCATAGTGTGATAACAGTACAGGTGTTTCCTGCATCTGTGCCATGGAAGTGGCACATTGCTTGAGTTGTGTCGCTGGTGCAACGCTGATACAGCAATGCTCTGTGCAGCCCTATCTGCACAATGCTGTGTCAATCCTTATGTCTGCTTCAGGCATGCACATGTTTTTGAGTCAGCATGCGCATGAAAGTGGCTGAGTAAAATTGTCAATATTTCAGTCAGCCACTTTTGGGAGGTGTTGCTGTGCTGTGACAGGCAGCCAATGCACACCACAACACAACCACACCATGACCAGTCCACATACTTCTACCGCAGGGCTTTACAATGTGACACATCTCCCGTGTGCATCACCTTGTCATCCGCTGTGTCAGTAACGTGTAGCTATGGCATCGTGGTATAAGTGCAAGTGACTTGTGAATCAGGCCTGTGCATGCTTTGGCTTACATGCTTCATCAAATCTGTATTTGTGGTGTTACATGAAGGTGGTGACAGTCGAACACTAAATTGCCTGTTCCAGCTGGCTATGTTTATGTAAGGGGTGTATGTGACAGGCTGTGCTGGTAGTTTGAGTGTGCGTTGGAACTGTGCCTCACTCATGGTGTGGCTGTCCCCCTGAGGAAATAGAAATTTTATGTGGTCAGTGTGTTCCCCCACTCGCACCCTATCAATGTATTTATGCCCTATGTATGTCCATGTAATTCCCTTCCCGTGCCTGTAATAATAATACCCCTGCATTTCCGTCTAAGGTTAACATGTCAGTTATTAGGTCTTCCATGAATGAAACGTTAATTCTACACTGAGGCCTACGTTGCCAATGCATTTATATGGTACACGTTTAAAAGTCGAGAAGCACATGTTTTTGTGGCCCAGCCGAGCCAGGCCCTGAATTCAGGCTCCGAGCCTCTTTTCTGACTCTGAAAGCTGCAGTTTAGGTATGCATCCCTGACCTCTCCCTTACTCCCTGCTCAGCCGAGAGGTGCCCGGCCTGGCCTGCCTGCCAAGACGGTATTTTGCCTACAGTTATCTGTTCAGCTCCGCAAAAACACATTCCAGTCTAGTGAAAGAGGTAAACATGTTCCGCCTGCAGAGCATAGGGCCTAGCCTTCCTGTCTCCATGCAAGTGATTTACTGAACCTGTTGCCATAGGAGGCCCATGGCACCCACGCAATGCACGAAGAAATATATGCACACACTATCATTTAGTGATGAACAGCCTTTACTCGAGAAACCTTTACTTCAGACAATACATCCTTGTGAGAAGTTGGCCTGGTATATAATGCTCACTAATTCTAGTGATCACTTTGTACCATGCCAAGCAACCCTTATGATGATGGTTGTAATTCAACCTTGTAGACCAGTTATCCTAGTGGTAACGTGGACAAAGCAGTCTTAGGCTAAACTCTGAAAGGCATGTGAAGCCAGCTGTTATACCATACACAACCCCCTTGAATACCAAATGAAAGGGACACCACACAGATATATATTGAAAATATATATTGATTTATTAACTATAAAATCCCCTGGACTCTTTATGAGCACAGAAGCACAAGCGTAAAATCACAAGACAGTTTAAAATACACAAAAGTTGCACAATATGGATGAGCCCTAGGGGCCACCTAAACCATATACTAAATAAGTGGTATAAGAGATACCTAAAGGAAAGTGAAGAGGCCTAGGGCCTTGGGAATCGCTGGAGCTATTCGAGACTGGAGTTAACTAAGTCGGGAAAGGCCCACGGGACTCGGGTGCAGTGTTCAAAGTGCACGCACTTCTCAATACAAAGTCTATGGTGCGTAAAAAGCACAAAGTTAGAAAGTTAGGAACCTTCCGAGTGACCTACGGAGCTGAAACTTAAAACACAGGCCCTTGGGATGTGTACCAGTGCAGGAGCACCGGCGGAGCTGAGTTACCTCACCCACAGGAAGCGGGTGCACAGGGTCGAAGATGTGTCGGGTTTCGTCACGCTGGTCGATGGTGCTTGGAGCAGGAGATGCTGCAGGCGGCTCGATGAGGAGAGTTCCGGTGGATCCAAGGGTGGATCTGTAGATGTGAAGACCTGAAAGCAGAGGGGACAGTGTTCAAAGTCACTAGCCAGTGACTGCCGTGGAACCAGAGTGGAACCAGGTGATGTCGGGTGCAAACAGGCGTTGTCGGGTAGCTTCTTTCTGCAGCCACGTGGATACCCGGGGTCGAGGACGTCCAGGAGTCGGTCACGAGCTGTCCCACGTAGGCTTCTCGCTGTTGGCGGTGTCGGCGACCTGATCGGAGCAAACAGGCCTTGGCAAATGCAAGCCACGCAGGAGTTGAAAGATGCTGTTCACTCGGACCAGCAAGGTCAGAGCGAGTACTCCTTTTCACAGGAGCTTGGGTAGGTCTGGAGCAACCAGACCTGCTGTTTAAATCTTCGGGTTCGTCGCCAAGATGGCCGCTGGCCGCGTGGCTAGTGGCCGGGATGGCGCGTCGAGTGGCACAATGCAAAAGGGCCCCACGCAGATCGTGGAGATGCTGGAGGGCTGATCTTCGGTGCAAGGGCTGCTCGGTGGTGGGGGTTCTCAATCCCCAAAGCACAACGTCGAGGATGCCTCTGAAGCTGCGCAGTCAGCTTGTCGGGTGTCTTTCAAGAGGTCCGGTCCCACGTCGCTCGGTGCCTCCACGGGTCCCTTCTTCGCAGGGACTGTGGATCGGGCTCTGAGAGGTCTGGGAGTCTGGTTCTTGTCGGGCTCTGGGCTCGGTCTCCGGCGGGAGGCGGCGGCAAAGCAGACGTCGAGTCGCTGGTTGGTACCTGTGTTCACAGGGTGGTCACTCCTTGGCCACAAGGGAGATTCTTCTTCAGTCTTCTGTGCAGCAGAATGTCGAAGTCCAGTCTTCTTCTTAGTTTTAAGTTGATTTCGGGATGATCTGCCGTGCAATGGCACTGCTCCCCCTCTTATTCCCAAACTGGGGGTGGATCACCTACTAGGTCCCTCCTCTGGGAGGAACCAGGAAGGGGGGCGGTTACACCCCCTTTCCTTTGTCCAGCTCCGCGCCAGGACTGGGGCTGGAAGGCCCCAGAACCGGTTTGGACTGGCCTATGCACGGGGACACCTTGTGTGCCCCGGGCATGTCTGATTCTTTTCAGCCCTGTCCTACCTAATACACAAAATCCTGTCTGGGGTGGTGCTCGCACCTCCCAAGGCAGGAAACCCTTTGTCCAGGCCACCATCTGCCGAGTTTCGGTCAGCAGCAGGAGGCCAGACTTGTGTCTGTGGTGGCAGCGTCCATTTTGTGAAGCTGAGGCTCTGTTTAACTTTAACCGGGGTTAAGGCTACGCACATGTCGTGTCCCTCTAGAAGGGTGGAATGCTATCCCCGTCGCCAGAATTGGCGAGGGGATAGTATTCCAATTCGTATGACACCTTACTCGACATGTTTTGATAAAGCCAAACCAAAGTTAGCATTTAACCGCGAGGATTATAATGCACTTAAGAGTATATGGTATGGCAATATCCCGGAACAGCTTAGGGAGTTGTTCCCGACAGCTGCAGACAGGCTCAGCTCATGCCAGAGCACCATCTCACATATTTCCAAGCACTCTGCCTCCAGGATTGATGAGGCCTTCCATAGGAGTGGCTGATAGGAACATATGTGTCCAGTTTAGGGTTAGGCACAGACATACTGTACCTAAGTAAGAGGTGGTTACACCGACTTACCCCAGCTGAGTGATCAGCCAGTTGTGTCAAAGATGGAGGCCAGGCCAGGGGTGGCACAATACGTGCTGCAGCCCCTGGTAGGCCTTGGATACACCTATGCCCTGGGCACCTAGGGTGCACTATTACAGGGGCTCATAAGGTGAACCAGTTCCAATTCGTAATACACCTAAAGTGCATTGGCATCAATTTAGAGAGAGAACAGCAGGCTGTGGGTCTGATTAGCAGGCCCACAGCCACATTAAGTCAGAAACCAGTGAAGCAAAAAGCAAAAATTTGGGGTTACCATAGGATAGCAGACCCTACTCTCCTACATAACCCCCCCCCAAACGCAGGGACATTAGACTAACCTTGACCAGTTGTGTCTTCATGTTCTAAGTGGAAGTACCTGGAGAGACCATCTGCGTTGCCATGGTCAGTCCCTGGGCGGTGCTCCACTGTAAAGTCCATCCCCTGTAGGGAAATGGACCACCTGAGTAGTTTGGGGTTTTCACCCTTCATCTGATTAAGCCATAGGAGGGGCTTATGGTCGGTCTGAATCTTGAAGTGAGTGCCAAATAAGTATGGTCTCAACTTCTTCAGGGCCCACACCACAGCAAAGGCCTCCCTCTCTATAGCTGACCAACGTTTCTCTCTGGGGGTCAGCCTTCTGCTAATGAAAGCAATGGGCTGGTCCTGGCCATCTACATTAAGCTGTGAAAGCACTGCTCCCACTCCCAACTCAGAAGCATCTGTTTGGACAATGAACTCTCTTGAGTAGTCAGGACTCTTCAGGATAGGTGCAGAGCACATGGCCTTCTTCAGGTCATCAAATGCCTTTTGACAGATTTCTGTCCACTGAACCTTTTTGGGCATCTTCTTGGATGTCAGATCATTAAGAGGAGTCACAATGGACCCATAGTTCTTAACAAACTTCCTGTAGTACCCAGTCAGGCCCAAGAAAGCTCTGACCTGAGTCTGGGTAGTTGGAGGGGACCAGTCCTTGATGGTCTGGATCTTACTCTCCAGTGGTTGAACTTGGCCTCCACCTACAAGGTGGCCCAGGTATACAACCTTGCTCTGCCCTATCTGGCACTTTGTTGCCTTGATAGTGAGGCCTGCCTTCTGCAGAGCCTCAAGCACTTCCTTCAGGTGGATCAGGTGATCCTCCCAGGTGGAGCTAAAGACAGCAATATCGTCCAGATAAGCTGCACAAAAGTCATCCAACCCAGTGAGGACTTGGTTCACCAACCTTTGGAAGGTGGCAGGTGCATTTTTCAAACCAAAGGGCATCACCACAAACTGATAATGCCCACTAGGGGTAGAAAATGCTGTCTTGGCTTTAGACTCCTCAGCTAACCTGATTTGCCAGTAGCCAGCTGTCAAGTCAAATGTGCTCAAATATTTGGCAGAAGCCAACTTGTCAATGAGCTCATCTGCCCTTGGAATAGGGTGTGCATCTGTCCTGGTGACAGCATTGAGTCCTCTGTAATCCACACAGAACCTCATCTCTCTCTTGCCATCTTTGGTGTGAGGTTTGGGGACCAGAACCACTGGGCTAGCCCAGGGGCTCTCTGAAGGCTCAATGACACCTAATTCCAGCATCTTTTGCACCTCAGTCTTTATACAGTCCCTGACGTGGTCAGGTTGCCTGTAAATTTTGCTCTTTACAGGAAGACTGTCACCAGTGTCCACCACATGTGTACACCAGTTAGTCTGACTGGGTGTCAATGAGAACATATGCCTGTATGCCTGTAGAACTTGTCTGCAGTCATGTTGCTGATGTTCAGTGAGGCTGCCACCTAAGGTCACACCATCAACTGAGCCATCCTCAGGGTTCTGAGTGAGCAGGTCTGGGAGAGGGTCACTCTCTTCCTCCTGTCCCTCATCTGTAGCCATGAGCAAGCCCATGTCTGCCCTGCTGACATATGCCTTCAATCTGTTCACATGGAGCACCCTGTGGGGGCTCCTGGGAGTTCCTAGGTCCACCAAGTAGGTAACCTCTCCCTTCTTTTCCAGAATTGTATGGGGTCCAGACCATTTGTCTTGGAGTGCTGCTGGGGCCACTGGCTCCAACACCCATACCTTCTGTCCAGGCTGAAACTCAACAAGGACAGCCTTTTGGTCATGCCAAGCTTTTTGTAATTCTTGGCTAGCCTCAAGGTTTTTGGATGCCTTTTCCATGTACTCTGCCATCCTGGAGCGGAGACCAAGTACATAGTCCACTATGTCCTGTTTAGGCTTTTTGAGAGGTAACTCCCATCCTTCCTTCACAAGACACAGGGGTCCTCTTACAGGGTGCCCAAACAACAGTTCAAAGGGGCTGAAGCCAACCCCCTTTTGAGGGACCTCTCTGTAAGCGAACAAAAGGCAGGGCAGAAGGATGTCCCATCTTCGCCTGAGCTTTTCAGGTAATCCTTTAATCATGCCCTTTAGGGTCTTGTTAAATCTCTCAACAAGCCCATTGCATTGTGGGTGATAAGGAGTGGTGAACTTGTAGTTTACACCACATTCCTTCCACATAGCTGTCAAATATCCAGACATGAAGTTAGTACCTCTATCGGATATTACCTCCTTAGGAAACCCCACTCTGGAGAAAACTCCAAGTAAGGCCCTGGCCACAACAGGAGCTGTTGTGGTCCTAAGGGGAATTGCCTCTGGGTACCTGGTGGCATGATCCACTACCACCAGTATGAATCTGTGCCCAGATGCTGTAGGGGGATCCATTGGACCAACAATATCAATCCCCACTCTCTCAAAGGGAACCCCCACCACAGGTAGTGGGATCAGGGGGGCCTTGGTTGTTCCACCTGCTTTACCACTGGCTTGGCAGGTTTCACAGGAGCGACAAAACTCCTTGGTGTCTTCAGACATGTGAGGCCAGTGAAAGTGAGGGACAAGCCTGTCCCAAGTCTTGTTCTGGCCTAGGTGTCCTGCTAAAGGAATATCATGGGCCAAGGTGAGTAGGAAGCCCCTAAATTGCAGAGGTATAACCAACCTCCTGGTAGCACCAGGCTTGGGGTCTCTAGCCTCTGAATAAAGGAGTCCATCGTCCCAATATACTTTATGGGCACCTTGAGCATTCCCAGCAGCCTCAGCAGCAGCCTGCTGTCTGAGGGGTTCAAGAGAAGGACAGGTTAACTGAGCCTGCCCCAAGTCTGCCCTAGAAGGTCCCCCTGTCCCCAGAAACTCAACCTGATCAGGTTCAAGTTCTTCAGGGACAGTTCCTTCAGAGGTCTCAAGATCAGTTTCCTGTGAAGCCTGATCCTCACTTGTAGGCAGTTGGGAAGGCGCAGCCTTAACCCTCCTGTTCTTCTTCTTGGGAGGTACTTGGTCCATTGTTCCAGGATCCAAGACCTGAGGTTCAGAGAGGCACTTTTTGGCCTGTGACCTGGTCACAGCAAGGACATGTGATGATATCCCTAACATCTCTGCATGAGTCCTGTACTCAACTTCTGACCATAGAGAGTTCTCCAGGTCATTGCCCAACAAACATTCTACTGGGAGATCAGCACTAACCACAACTTTCTTTAGGCCAGTTACCCCTCCCCAGGAAAAGTTAACAAGTGCCACACTATGTGTAGTAGTGACATTGCTGGCATTGGTCACCAGGTAATCATCGCCTGGCATGTATTGTCCAGGGTCCACAAAGTTAGGTGTCACCATAGTGACACTGGCACATGTGTCCCTGTAAGCTTGAGCCACTTTGTTGTTAATCAAAGGTGTCTGTCTGTATTTGCCCAGGTTACTGGGACTTATGTCAGGGGTCAAATCTATGTCCCCTTCACAAACCAGAACAGCCTGTGTAAGGGTTCTGACTAGGTCAGAATCTCCTTCAGTTCCCAAAGTGATTCCCACTAAACCCTTGGCTTGAGGACCAACACTGCTAACTGTACTAGTGGGTGCAGGTGCCTTAGGGGCTGCAGTGCTGGGGGCTCCACCCTTTTTACACTCACTTGTCCAGTGAGAGGTGTTCTTACAAGTTTTACACCAGGGTTTCTTCTGACCTTCTTTCTTCTTCTTCTTGGAAGTTTGGGACCCACCCTCTGTCTCAGTTTGGGGCCCTGTTGAAGACTTCTGGTCTTTAGCTTTCTGCTCCCCACCCTTCTGGTCTGTTTTCTTCTGGTCACCACCCTGGTTCTGGTTCTGGTTCTTTTGCTTAACTCTGGTTCTTACCCATTTATCTGCCCTCTTTCCCAATTCTTGGGGAGAGGTCAAATCTGAGTCAACCAAATGTTGATGCAACTGCTGGTTCTGACAATTATTTAAAATTTGTTCTCTCATCAGCAAATTGTACAATCCTTCATAGTCTGTAACCTTACTTCCCAGCAACCATCCCTCCAGAGCCTTAGTGGCACACTCAACAAATTCAGACCAGTCCTGAGTCTGTGTCTTCTGGGTATCTCTGAACATTAACCTGTACTGTTCAGTGGTTAAGCCTAACCCATCAATCAGAGCACTCTTCAGGACCAGGTAGTTTCTAGAATCCCCATCACTAACTGTGAGGAGTCTGTCTCGGCCTCTACCTTCAAAGGAGAGCCACAAGATTGCTGCCCACTGCTCCTGAGGGATCTGCTGTACTCTGCAGGCTCTCTCCATTGCAGTAATCCATTTATGGATGTCATCCCCAGCTTTGTAGGGGGGCACAATCTTACTCAGGTTTCTATTATCAAAAGACCTGTCTTTATCCTTGTGGATATTGCTGCCACCAGTGGGTTCTATTACCCCACTCTCTCTAGGCTGTCTTGCTCTAGCAAGTTTCTCCTTAGCCAGGGCAACCTCTAACTCTTGCCTCTGGATCCTAAGCTCAGCCTCTCTCATCTTGGCCTCATGTTCCCTTCTCTGAGGGCTAGTCATCTCCTTTCTGGAGTGACCATGAGAGCCTCTAGAGACATGGGAGGTATTGGATTCACCTGAGTGATGCCTTCTCCTCCTATGGCCCTGGTTAAGTCCACCTGGGGGTCTGAATGGGTTGTTACCTGATTCATTCCCAAGTTGACTTAAGTTAGCCTGGTTCAGTCTACTGACCAGCACCTGACTATCTCTGTCATCATCTGACTCACTGCTTTCCACCTCCTCCTCCTCTTCTTCTTCTTCCTCTTCATCTACCTGAGGAGCTCCAGTGGTGGAGGCTTCCTCATCTACTAGGATGATAGGGGTAGGGGTGTCTACAGTGTCATCCTCTGAAGGATGGCCTCCTTCAGCATCCCCTGTGGGGTTTGCTTTAGAGGTCTTTAGAGCCTCAGACTGATCCAAGAGCTCTCTTAGGTGGTCTGTAGTAGGGGAAGGCCCTGTCTTCAGACCCCTTAAGACACAAAGCTGTCTTAATTCCTTAAAGGGAAAAATAGCAAACTGGGATGGTGCCCTTGGAGGGTCACTCTCAACAGGAGTAAGTCCACTGGACCCCTCTGTTCCAGACATTGCTCTAGTGTGGGTGGATGTGTTGCAATCTACCTACACTGGTGTTTACCTACTAAACCTATCTAGTAGTTGTAGCTAGGGTGTGCTACTCCCTTTGCTCTACAACAACTAAGTTCAGTAGAACTTAAGTATACTAGTCTTGTTTTATATGTACCTAGCAGGTACCTGTATGATCTTTCAAATGATAATCTCAAAGATTGTAATGGTAAAACAACAGCAAGCTCAGATCCCAATCCGCTGCTCACCAATGTGAGAAGTTGGCCTGGTATATAATGCTCACTAATTCTAGTGATCACTTTGTACCATGCCAAGCAACCCTTATGATGATGGTTGTAATTCAACCTTGTAGACCAGTTATCCTAGTGGTAACGTGGACAAAGCAGTCTTAGGCTAAACTCTGAAAGGCATGTGAAGCCAGCTGTTATACCATACACAACCCCCTTGAATACCAAATGAAAGGGACACCACACAGATATATATTGAAAATATATATTGATTTATTAACTATAAAATCCCCTGGACTCTTTATGAGCACAGAAGCACAAGCGTAAAATCACAAGACAGTTTAAAATACACAAAAGTTGCACAATATGGATGAGCCCTAGGGGCCACCTAAACCATATACTAAATAAGTGGTATAAGAGATACCTAAAGGAAAGTGAAGAGGCCTAGGGCCTTGGGAATCGCTGGAGCTATTCGAGACTGGAGTTAACTAAGTCGGGAAAGGCCCACGGGACTCGGGTGCAGTGTTCAAAGTGCACGCACTTCTCAATACAAAGTCTATGGTGCGTAAAAAGCACAAAGTTAGAAAGTTAGGAACCTTCCGAGTGACCTACGGAGCTGAAACTTAAAACACAGGCCCTTGGGATGTGTACCAGTGCAGGAGCACCGGCGGAGCTGAGTTACCTCACCCACAGGAAGCGGGTGCACAGGGTCGAAGATGTGTCGGGTTTCGTCACGCTGGTCGATGGTGCTTGGAGCAGGAGATGCTGCAGGCGGCTCGATGAGGAGAGTTCCGGTGGATCCAAGGGTGGATCTGTAGATGTGAAGACCTGAAAGCAGAGGGGACAGTGTTCAAAGTCACTAGCCAGTGACTGCCGTGGAACCAGAGTGGAACCAGGTGATGTCGGGTGCAAACAGGCGTTGTCGGGTAGCTTCTTTCTGCAGCCACGTGGATACCCGGGGTCGAGGACGTCCAGGAGTCGGTCACGAGCTGTCCCACGTAGGCTTCTCGCTGTTGGCGGTGTCGGCGACCTGATCGGAGCAAACAGGCCTTGGCAAATGCAAGCCACGCAGGAGTTGAAAGATGCTGTTCACTCGGACCAGCAAGGTCAGAGCGAGTACTCCTTTTCACAGGAGCTTGGGTAGGTCTGGAGCAACCAGACCTGCTGTTTAAATCTTCGGGTTCGTCGCCAAGATGGCCGCTGGCCGCGTGGCTAGTGGCCGGGATGGCGCGTCGAGTGGCACAATGCAAAAGGGCCCCACGCAGATCGTGGAGATGCTGGAGGGCTGATCTTCGGTGCAAGGGCTGCTCGGTGGTGGGGGTTCTCAATCCCCAAAGCACAACGTCGAGGATGCCTCTGAAGCTGCGCAGTCAGCTTGTCGGGTGTCTTTCAAGAGGTCCGGTCCCACGTCGCTCGGTGCCTCCACGGGTCCCTTCTTCGCAGGGACTGTGGATCGGGCTCTGAGAGGTCTGGGAGTCTGGTTCTTGTCGGGCTCTGGGCTCGGTCTCCGGCGGGAGGCGGCGGCAAAGCAGACGTCGAGTCGCTGGTTGGTACCTGTGTTCACAGGGTGGTCACTCCTTGGCCACAAGGGAGATTCTTCTTCAGTCTTCTGTGCAGCAGAATGTCGAAGTCCAGTCTTCTTCTTAGTTTTAAGTTGATTTCGGGATGATCTGCCGTGCAATGGCACTGCTCCCCCTCTTATTCCCAAACTGGGGGTGGATCACCTACTAGGTCCCTCCTCTGGGAGGAACCAGGAAGGGGGGCGGTTACACCCCCTTTCCTTTGTCCAGCTCCGCGCCAGGACTGGGGCTGGAAGGCCCCAGAACCGGTTTGGACTGGCCTATGCACGGGGACACCTTGTGTGCCCCGGGCATGTCTGATTCTTTTCAGCCCTGTCCTACCTAATACACAAAATCCTGTCTGGGGTGGTGCTCGCACCTCCCAAGGCAGGAAACCCTTTGTCCAGGCCACCATCTGCCGAGTTTCGGTCAGCAGCAGGAGGCCAGACTTGTGTCTGTGGTGGCAGCGTCCATTTTGTGAAGCTGAGGCTCTGTTTAACTTTAACCGGGGTTAAGGCTACGCACATGTCGTGTCCCTCTAGAAGGGTGGAATGCTATCCCCGTCGCCAGAATTGGCGAGGGGATAGTATTCCAATTCGTATGACACCTTACTCGACATGTTTTGATAAAGCCAAACCAAAGTTAGCATTTAACCGCGAGGATTATAATGCACTTAAGAGTATATGGTATGGCAATATCCCGGAACAGCTTAGGGAGTTGTTCCCGACAGCTGCAGACAGGCTCAGCTCATGCCAGAGCACCATCTCACATATTTCCAAGCACTCTGCCTCCAGGATTGATGAGGCCTTCCATAGGAGTGGCTGATAGGAACATATGTGTCCAGTTTAGGGTTAGGCACAGACATACTGTACCTAAGTAAGAGGTGGTTACACCGACTTACCCCAGCTGAGTGATCAGCCAGTTGTGTCAAAGATGGAGGCCAGGCCAGGGGTGGCACAATACGTGCTGCAGCCCCTGGTAGGCCTTGGATACACCTATGCCCTGGGCACCTAGGGTGCACTATTACAGGGGCTCATAAGGTGAACCAGTTCCAATTCGTAATACACCTAAAGTGCATTGGCATCAATTTAGAGAGAGAACAGCAGGCTGTGGGTCTGATTAGCAGGCCCACAGCCACATTAAGTCAGAAACCAGTGAAGCAAAAAGCAAAAATTTGGGGTTACCATAGGATAGCAGACCCTACTCTCCTACAATCCTCCAAACACAAGATATCAGATGTGCCAAAGGTGCAGGTCATTCTGACATTCCAGACTCCAGACTCCTCTACTAGTGCTAAAGTCAACTTCCCCCAGTTCTCCCCAGTTACACGTCAATTTTACGTCATGACCAGTTGCGCGCACATGTAGGGTAAAGGTTTCTGCTGACCCTGCAGACCTCCTCTATGTATCCACCCACCTATGACACACCTATGACTCATCAAGTGAACATCCACGTGTACGCCTTCTTACACGCCTTCTTTCACGCCCATGTGTTCTTATCTCTCTCTTTCACTTGCTCCGCCTGGAGCGGCCCGCCTTCTCTCATTCAATGCAATTGTATGGTTTTTCCTATATATAATGTGTTATGTGAATAAAACGTCAGATGTCGATCCTTCCTGAACCTTAGTGGTGATGGAACCCGATTCTCCGTTGACTCGAGTCATTGTATTAAAGCCCTTTTGACTCGGACACCACGGACTCTGCCTCTCATTTTTATGAGCTATCCTTATTCCTTATTAATGTATAGAAATTATGACCGGGTAATGTTTTATTTACCACATAAATCTGGCGCCCGAACAGGGACTAGTCCCCTTCCCCATGCGCCGGCGATGTAGGTGCAGCCCCCTGACCCCTTCTATAGCCGTGACGGACTTATAGTGTACACGTCAGCAGGATTTCCTGCCAACTCCCTCAGGCCCACGGAGGAGACGGAGACTGCGACCAGGCATCCACACGAGGCGGTGAGGATTGCGGACCATCCCGACCAGAGCGCAAACTGAGAGAGCAAGGTCCGAGGTATCCCGAGGCCCACCTGTTCCGAGGCGCATGTACAGCAAGAAGCCGTAGCAGTCCAGTCCAGTATCGAGTTTCCGAGGCCTTCAATTTTTGCTTCCCGGTGAGTACCGTTGTTGGGAACGCATATAGACGGGTTCATTTAATTGAGCCCGGTCAAGACGGGTCTGGGTACACAGATCCGGTAAAGACGTGTCCATTTCGGTGGATACGGTAAAGACGTGTCTCTTTATGAGACCGGTATGACTGTACTGTTCTAGCAGTGCATCCAGTAAACGAGGTTTATTTTAGGATTTTTAGGAGTATGTTTTTCTATGTACTAGTTAGTATCTGTTTTTAATGTTTTAATGTCGTGGTATGAATGATTGTTTTCAGTCTATTATTGTGCTTATTGTGTTCTCGTTCAAGCAAGTTCAAACATGCCGCTGTTTTCGAAATTACGCCAGATAGGGACCAGGAAAGGGATACTCGAAGAGGCAGTTCCCGTCCCGCCTAGGGACACTCCTGGACATTTTATGTACCAAAAGCATGGCCTAGATGCCATACTGTTTCTAGATTTATGGGTAGAATACACGAAGGACCTGGGAAAGAAATATAGATGGCCTGTCTCAGGGACATGGGTTGCTGATTGCATCATGAGAGTAGAGGAAGCGCTGTGGAAAAGAAAGCTAGACAATCCCAGAAAGATGCCATAGAGTTGTGGCGTAAAGAAGCGCATAGAAGAACAGAGAAAGAAATCCACAAAGCAGAGAGAAGTAGAGAAGCATCAGAAAAAGCCAAGGAAAAAGAGCTAAAGGAAGAAGGTGAACGGGTTAAAGCAGAACAAATTGATAGACAAAGAAATGCCCTTATTAAGGGCATGTATCCCATCCTCGCCGAGGGCCTACCTAAAGTGACCACGGAAGTACCCAGTAACTTACCGCCACCAGTGATCCCGACTAAACTCCGTAGTCATAAACAGACAGCAGCGGACATATTTCTTTCCTCTTATTTAGACGACGCTGCTCCAGAGTATGTAAATGAGGATCTTCCTCCTCCTCCCAACCCGACCAATGCTCCTATCAATATCCCTACCAATCCTTTTCGCCAACAACCCGTAGCACAAGATCAACCCGCATTAACAGCAGCACCGGCAGTGCAAGACGACTCAAGTCTAGGGGCATCGGGAGGGGGGCCCTCTGGAGACATACCACATACCCCACCACCACTAAAACGAACATTACGAGAATTAGCACTGCAACGCACGCCAAAACCAATGACACCAACATCTCTTAGACAGTCACTTTCCGATTGTATATATGATCCAGTACCAGGTGAGGGCGTAATGCTCATATACTCAGTACGTTTAAGACGTGTTGCAGACTATCTGATCACTCTACCAGATATGAAGGGAAATTTAGACAGAATATACCATTTCATTAGAACGGGGGAGGGACCAGAAAGTGTACATGAGGCCATGGCAAATAGAAAGGTGGAGATTGAAAGCATGCTTTTAAAGTTGTTGATTAATTGTTTGATCAGGGAACGAGACCAGCCAGATAAAGAAGTAACTAAAGGTATGAGGACTTGGAGTGACAATATAGGTGTTGGTAAACATGATACACAGAACAGAATAGAATGCATGTATAGAAAAATACGTAAGGAAATTCTTGATATACACAAGAAAGAACAAGCCGAGAAACAAGCCGAGAAAGAGGACGACGAAGTCTCAGAAGAGGATGATGCAGAAACAGAGGAAATAAATAAAATGAATTACGTAGGTAGGGCAAGACCGTTTGACAGACCCATAGGCCTAGATTACAATAAACGTTCCCTCTCTCCAATACCAGAAAGATATTCCCTTGAACACCTATTCCAAGCTACCGAACATGCATTGAAAAAACGAGTAGGTAGTAGTGAACTTTGTACTATGCATGAACAAGAACTAGCCCGGTCAGCAGTCCAATGGGCTTGTAATTCTAACATATATAAAGATGACATAGTAGCGCTAACATTTTTGAGCCTTCCTCCGGAAGAACAGCGTTTAGCCGGTATTTACATGATTCAACATCTCATCACCTTGTATGAGAGTCAGCACTCTGATCCAGGTCCCTTGTATAAATTATTGGACGATTTACTGCTAGCAAGATGGAGAGGCCTAGGTACCGAATTAATTAATGTCATTCTAGATCAACGACATAAGTACTTGACTTTTCTGACCCCAGCACTTGATTCTTGCCCCACATCGAGAAAGAAAGACCTTTCACATAGACCGACAGAACCCCCTACGAGAGGTTCATCCCGTCAGAACTACTGGGGGTGAGCTTCAACGAGTATACGTTTACACACCCCTGACGAAAATGGAATTATTGGAAATGAAAAAGTTACTGCCCTGTCATGATAAAGACCCAGGGGGGTTCCACTGTGAATTAAAAGACATGCTCCGCATGGGGGAGTACACATACGCTGATACCATTAAATTGTTGAAAGTACTGTTACCAGCAGGCATTTACGAAAAGCTTAAAGAAAAAGATTGGGAGGTGGGAGAGAAAAAGATTAGCTGGACAGAATTAGAGGACGAAGAGAAAACACGAGGCCCTGGTGTTGGTCTTGGGGACAAAGCTAAAGAATTACCCGAGCTATTAATACAGGTTTTGCCGAGATTATTGACTACTAAAAAGGAAGATTGGGATGCTATTTCAGCCTGCAAACAGAAACAAGATGAAGACACTAGTGATTTTTATTCTAGATTCGAAAAATGTTTTCTTATTAACAGTGGCCTGAAGACAAGTAGTGAATCGTATCCACATCTTTTTGTGAGCAAATTAGTAGAGAATTCCTTACCCCAGATCAAAAATAGAGTACTGAAGGTTGAGAGTACCTGGCAAGCAAATAGCCCTTCCCAAATGTTACAAATGTTACAGTATCACCAGAATCGAATTCGAGAAGAACAGGAACACGAAAAGAGACGCATGAAAGATACGAAAATGAAAGTACTAGTTGCTCAATCAGTTCCAGCTGATGGCCAGAAAAAGGGCGCGGCACCTGTTAAAGGGAATTGTAACTACTGTAAACAGCCAGGTCACTATATAAATGAATGTGCTGTCCTGAAACACAATATAGCTACAGGCAAGACGAAAGAAAGACCGCGTCCTCCTAGACAGGATAACATCCCGCCGAACACGCAAACGCCACAGAACACGCAACAGACAGTAGCTACACCCCAACCCATTGCTGACACACAACATGTCACGCAACAAATGTACCAGTATGCACAGTCAGACTACCCAGATTATCAACAGTACTCATGAAACAGCCTAGAGAGGGAGGTTGGCTTGCCCCTTATTGAGGTTCCTGTAGATCAAGAGGGTCCCTATGTACATAGTCGTGTATTGGGAAAAGACAGAAAGTTTCTGATTGATACAGGGGCGAGCAGAACTACCATCAGTCATGACGAGGTTCCAGGGGCACCCCTCTCAGGCTCACAGAATATTTCCCTGGGATTTTCAGGAAAGCCTATTGTTAACGAAGTGTCAAAGCCAGTTTCCCTAGTAGTCGGTCCATTGTCCCGCACTACAGACTTGTTGCTTACGAAATCATGTCCAGAAAACTTGCTTGGTATAAAAACATTGAAAGAATTAGGAGCAGTGACCTCAGACTCCAGAATGTACCACAGCATTTATGGGCGCAAGGTCCGACTGATGTAGGTTACATGCACATTACACCATACCGTGTCACACTTAAGCAAGGAGTTGTACTGCCACGAATCCGACAATACAAGTTACCACCTGATGCTGTAGTTGCATTATTGAAAATTGTTGACGAACTCATTACACAGGGAGTGGTTGTAGAAACTGACTCCAATGTATGTAATTCTCCTATCATTCCGATTCTTAAACGAACTGATCCAAATGCACCACCGGTCTACAGACTAGTGATTGACCTCAGAGAATTGAACAAATGCATAATACCACAGTACCCAGTGGTCCCAGACATTTCTTCACTATTGACTGCAATTGATTCCGAAGCGACGTTCTTCACTGTAATTGATCTCAAGAACGCCTTCTTTAGTGTCCCGATCCATCCAGAGAGCCAATACCTCTTCGGATTCTGTTTAAATGGACTAAGCTTCAAATTTACGAGGGCTCCTCAAGGGTTCACAGAAAGTCCCAGTATTTACAGTCAAGCATTGAAAAGACAACTAGACAGTATTCACATGCCTACTGACACTGCACTGCTCCAATACGTTGATGATCTTTTGATTACAGAACGAACAGAACGAGACTGTGAACGTGCATCAATGACAGTCTTATACTTCCTGGCAGAAAAGGGGCACAAGGTGTCCCCTTCGAAGTTACAATTCTGTGCCCAGCAAGTGGTGTACCTTGGACACTTGCTGTCCAAGAGGGGTAGACAGTTGACACCTGACCGCATTCAGTTAATTGCACACCTTCCACAGCCCAAGACACAAAAGGAGGTACGGGCCTTTATTGGCCTTACTTCTTACTGCAGACAATGGATTCCTCAGTACGCATATCTAGCCAAACCACTCATACAGTTGACAACACAGGAGGCAGCGACTTCGACTGTCCTCCCTTGGACTCAGGAACATACACTCGCATTTGATGAATTGAAGAAAGCCCTATGTCAAGCACCAGTTTTAGCGACACCATGTTACAGCAAACCTTTTACGATTTTTGTCACTGAACGCGATGGCACAGCATTATCCGTCCTCACACAAGATCAGGCTGGAAAGCACAAGCCATGTGCTTACTTTTCTAGTACATTGGATCCAGTGGCCCAGGCTTTGCCTGCGTGCCTAAAATCAGTTGCAGCAACAGCTCTAGCAATCAGACAAAGTGATTCCATAATGTTAGGACGTCCCCTGACAGTACAGGTTCCACACTCAGTGGAAGTTCTCTTGAACAGGACACAGACACAACACCTGACTATAGCACGACTGACAGGATATGAACTGACATTGTTCCAGCCACACATAGAGATCAGACGTTGCAATATTCTGAACCCTGCTACACTTTTGCCCTCGAGCACAGTAGATCCTGCACCACATGACTGTGTGGAAATAATTAACACAGTGACAAAGCCAAGACAAGACTTGACAGACGTTGCATTACCCGACCCAGACCTGACACTTTATGTGGATGGTTCATGCATGAGAACAAGCACAGGAGAGTTAGTGGCCGCATATGCAGTGACCACTGATACTGAAGTCATAGAGACACATCGAATTGACACCTTGTCTGCCCAAGCAGCAGAGCTCATCTCTCTGACCCAAGCCTGTATAGGAGCCAAGAACTTGAAAGTAAACGTATACACGGATTCACAGTATGCATTCGGAGTCGTACACGACTTTGGAGTCCTTTGGCAAGAGAGAGGTTTTCTGACCTCTCATGGGGCCAAAATACAGCATGGTCCCCTCATTCAAGCTCTGTTAGAAGCAATACATTTACCTACAGCCATAGCCATCATGAAGTGCAAAGCACATACAAAAGTTACAGACACCATTTCCCAGGGTAATGACCTGGCAGATCGAACAGCTAAACTTACAGCTCAGACTCAAACGGACATTTCAACTGACACGACAAAGACTGAAGTGCTATCACTGACAAATTGCATGACAGTCAGGGATCCCTCACAAGATGTACTCGACATACAGACACATGCCACTCCAGATGAAATCAAGAAATGGACCGAACAAGGAGGGGTCCAGACAGATCAGGGATGGATGACGAAAGGCAAAGCCGCGTGGTTTCTCCCCGACTCCATGGTTCAGGCTATCATAAATACAGCACATAGTCCAGCACACTTAGGAGAAAAAGCCATGTTAGACAGTATACAAAATATCTGGTTCAACAAGCACCTGCGTGCAGCAGCGAAACAGAAAGTACGTACCTGCATGATCTGTTGTCAGTTCAATCCAGGCAAAGGCATTCCTGTGGAACAAGGTGGATTTCATCCTCCTGACCACCCTTTTGAAGTCCTCCAGATGGATTATATTCAGATGGACAGATGTCGAGGATTCAAGTATGTCCTCGTAGTTGTATGTGCCCTATCTAGATGGACAGAAGCGTACCCAGTCCCAGATTACACTGCTGTGACCACTTCCAAGCAGTTGGTCCGAGAGTTCTTCCCGCGATATGGCTTGCCCCGTGTCGTGTACTCGGATAATGGACAGCCATTCTCTTCTGAACTGATAAAACAAGTATCTCTTCTGTTAGGGTACCAGTGGAAATTCCATTGCGTACGACATCCCGAGGCAGCAGGTCTCGTCGAGAGACACAATCAGACTCTCAAAACAAAGTTAGCGAAGGTCTGTGCAGACAAAGGCGTGGATTGGATGGTAGCCTTGCCGGTTGCCCTCTTTTACATGCGTATGGTAGCTCATTCCAGAACCGGACTATCCCCGTACGAGTTGGTTTTTGGTAGACCGCCGAATATGTGGGGTACTCCTATGCCAAGAAAGATAACCGATGTCGACAGTACTATGCTGAAAGATTACCTGGCTTCCTTGATGTCTGCACTCTTTTCTTGTCGTTCACAGGTTGCAGCTGCCTTTCCCGACAACACCCAGGTGAAGACTCATGCAATTGTTCCGGGAGACCTGGTGTTTGTCCACAACTTCTACCGTTCAAGCCCTCTGGAGCCCCGCTGGCGCGCGCCCAAATTGGTCTTGTTGACGATGAGGACCGCCGTCAAGGTCGAAGGGAGAAAAGGATGGCTCCACGCCCATCACGTGAAACGATTCCATGGACTTGGTTCAGTAAAAGACTCTAAGGACTGTCCCGAAAACATTGACTCTAAACCCCCTTTGTTAGAAAAGACTCCGCAACAAGAGTATAGACAAAAACTACGGTCTAGTAAGTCAGACAGCGTTTAATTGTTTAAGTCCCCCTCGGGTGAAGCGGTTAGACAGGTTCCTGACATGTATAAGATCGTAGACCCAAATAGCCAGAGAGATAGGCAGAAAAAGATGAAAGAAAAGTACTGCAAAAACTTACGCAGTAGATGCATAGTAACTCTGATCATTATGTTTTTTCTAAGTATATCGATTATATGTATAAGCTTGACGCTACATGTTTTCTTTCCTCCTCCTGGTTCACATATACATTCTTCCTTCAATGACACTGTAGAGCACACATTCAGTGACCTGCCACGCCATGAATTGTCATATCGACTAGCAATGCGCAACAATACTTTTATTCGTATGTTACACCATTCTCACCAGATCAGCAATGTAACGAATTGCTGGGTATGCGGCCGACTCCCACCTTATCAGAAAATGAAGGGAGTTCTGCCCCTCTTTCCTTATCCGTTTTCGCACAATGGTTCGTGCGGAGCCTGGTTTGCTTTAATGTCATCAACACAAGACAGACAGTTTACAAAGTCCCAGAGTGAATGGATTTGGGGGGACCTGAATATAGTCATGAATAAGGCATGTTTTCCCGATAAAGATGGTTTTCCCCAAAGGAAAGGAACAGATCTCGAAAATGAAGTGTACGAATTAGGGAAGGTTTCCCTTAGCCTCATGATTCTGAACGTCCAGTCCGAGACCAATACCGGTTCACCGTTTATAACAGTCCTACCAGTAAAAGGTGAATTATGCGTTAGAAAGAATGGTTCAGTGCACCTAGGACACAGTGATTGTAATACTGTGGTCGAATTCAATGATAAAGGAAAGTCTACTTTCAAAGCTTCCCGCCATTCCTATTTCATTTGTGGTCAGACAGCCTATGTACGTCTGCCCTTAGATTGGGGTGGAACGTGTTATATTGCGTTCCTACTGCCACCCGTTTTTCTAGCCCCATCCCATTATCATCGAGACTCCCGACTTGTACATGTTAGACATAAGAGGGACCTTCCCCCAGTTATCGATCAGACTGAGTCAGCATGGGACCAGTATAAGGATTATATTAAAGGATATTTCTGGTTCGTAGGTCCCGTCCAAAATAGTAAATTAATACGCAGGTTAACAAGAACATTGGAAGCAGTAGTGAACGAGACTACTTTTGCCTTAGGAAACTTAACCGAAGAGCAGTCTGCTATGAGACTTGTTGTTCTTCAGAACCGCCTTGTTCTTGACGTCATCTTGGCCGATAGGGGCGGAGCTTGTAGAGTGATCGGCTCCAGTTGTTGTGTGTTTATTCCTAATAACGCACCATCAGTGTATGCAGCAATAACAAGGCTCCATAAGATAGCTCACGAGATACACCAGAATCCAGGCACCTGGACTTGGTCCGGTTGGCTCTGGAGTGTGATATCAGCCTGGGGATGGAAAGTCTTGTCATTTCTAGGCATAATACTGCTCGTAGTATTCAGTTGCTGTCTCTGTCTGCAAAGTGGCCCAGCGATTTGCGGCTTGTGTGCCACTGCCTGTGTACTCCGTCCACGTTCACGTTCCCGTGTACAAATGAAAAGGGATGAGCAAATGATGCTATATGAACAAATAGATGGTCTCATGAATATAGATGTATCCTAAAGGGCGCAGTAGGGGACAAGGAGGGAATAAGGAAATAGAAATTTTATGTGGTCAGTGTGTTCCCCCACTCGCACCCTATCCATGTATTTATGCCCTATGTATGTCCATGTAATTCCCTTCCCGTGCCTGTAATAATAATACCCCTGCATTTCCGTCTAAGGTTAACATGTCAGTTATTAGGTCTTCCATGACTGAAACGTTAATTCTACACTGAGGCCTACGTTGCCAATGCATTTATATGGTACACGTTTAAAAGTCGAGAAGCACACGTTTTTGTGGCCCAGCCGAGCCAGGCCCTGAATTCAGGCTCCGAGCCTCTTTTCTGACTCTGAAAGCTGCAGTTTAGGTATGCATCCCTGACCTCTCCCTTACTCCCTGCTCAGCCGAGAGGTGCCCGGCCTGGCCTGCCTGCCAAGATGGTATTTTGCCTACAGTTATCTGTTCAGCTCCGCAAAAACACATTCCAGTCTAGTGAAAGAGGTAAACATGTTCCGCCTGCAGAGCATAGGGCCTAGCCTTCCTGTGTCCATGCAAGTGATTTACTGAACCCGTTGCCATAGGAGGCCCATGGCACCCACGCAATGCACGAAGAAATATATGCACACACTATCATTTAGTGATGAACAGCCTTTACTCGAGAAACCTTTACTTCAGACAATACATCCTCCAAACACAAGATATCAGATGTGCCAAAGGTGCAGGTCATTCTGACATTCCAGACTCCAGACTCCTCTACTAGTGCTAAAGTCAACTTCCCCCAGTTCTCCCCAGTTACACGTCAATTTTACGTCATGACCAGTTGCGCGCACATGTAGGGTAAAGGTTTCTGCTGACCCTGCAGACCTCCTCTATGTATCCACCCACCTATGACACACCTATGACTCATCAAGTGAACATCCACGTGTACGCCTTCTTACACGCCTTCTTTCACGCCCATGTGTTCTTATCTCTCTCTTTCACTTGCTCCGCCTGGAGCGGCCCGCCTTCTCTCATTCAATGCAATTGTATGGTTTTTCCTATATATAATGTGTTATGTGAATAAAACGTCAGATGTCGATCCTTCCTGAACCTTAGTGGTGATGGAACCCGATTCTCCGTTAACTCGAGTCATTGTATTAAAGCCCTTTTGACTCGGACACCACGGACTCTGCCTCTCATTTTTATGAGCTATCCTTATTCCTTATTAATGTATAGAAATTATGACCGGGTAATGTTTTATTTACCACACCCCCATGGAGCATGGTGCCATGACCATGTTTGTGAGTTCCAGTTTAAGATATCTGACCTTGTTGTCCTGATGTTACTGTTTGCACTGGTCACAGGCTGACCTTTTGCAGCATACACCATGGTCCAGTGTCAGCTATGTTGTCAGTACTTTCTCACTCCCTGTACATTGAGCATGGTCCATGGGTGTGTACCTGGTCCATATGGGATGCTTGCAATTGGGCTTGTGCGTACACAGTAGCGGTGATAGGGTTGTCCTTAGTTTAAGCTTCTTCACCATCCCCCTTGCAGCCTTCTGGCCCGAGCCTTGCACCCACTCCCATGCTGTTGAGCAGTGGTAGGAGTCATATCTACACCCCCCTCCTATGTCTGGGCACTGCTGGGAGTCCTATCCAGCCACCCCTCCTATGTCTGGGCACTGCTGGGAGTCATATCTACACCCCACTCCTATGTCTGGGCACTGCTGGGAGTCCTATCCAGCCACCCCTCCTATGTCGGGGCACTGCTGGGAGTCATATCTACACCCCCTCCTATGTCACTGGAAACTTTCTTGAATGAAGAGGGAGGGACAAGCTCCCCTGGCTCAGACAAGAAGGGATTCAGTTTCCGACAACCGCATAAACATGACAACTTTTCTCCCTCAGAATAAGAGTGTATCTCTAGAGTCGTGTGAAAACAATAGACAGCTATTTCACTCAGTCAGCAGTGCACACTTAGTTTCACCAGAGTGCAGAGAAATAGAGAGACGGGTGTTTTCAATAAAAAGGTGTTATTTATTGAGCAGTCTTCTTTCTCATGCAAGAGAAATGAATTGCCACAATTGCAATACTTAAAGTAAAGTAAAGTGCGTACAGTAAAAGTAGTATTATGAAATAATACTGTAAAAGCATTGATATGGTTTCTTAGCCATATGATACTTTAAAATGGATTAAATATATACATACATAAATACATTGACTAACATACTCAACTGGTGCTTCTAACTAAGCCTACACCGGTGTACCTGACCTAAGCCTAATACGTGGGAAGGGATGAGTAAGTAGCAGTTTAAGTTAAGTTGGTTAAGAATATTTTGCCAAGAATCTGCATCAAGAATTCTCTTAAGGGTTTAGTCAGCTCCATACCTTGGTAATAGAATGTGGGAGGTCTTGTATCTCTTTCCTCAGGACTCGATATCCCAGCAACCTGCAATGGTAGGCTGGAAACACCGGAGCTGTATTTTCTCGGCTGGAGAAAAAGACAGCGTCTCTCTCAGTAGGTCAAACAGGAGGGGCGGCTTCCATGGGCTTATCGCATCAGCTAGGCTCTCTGGCAAGTAGATGGCCGCTCTGCTCCAAACCACCGTGTGTTTGCTTAAGGCAACTGTTGGTATTTTATACCTGGAAGGTGCCGGGTTTGACGTACGGTTGGACATAAGACGTCAATAAGAACTAACAGTTCTTTCTGGACTTCAGGAGTTCTTGTTAAAATCAAAACAAAAGCAGGGAGGATTTCCCGGGCTGCTGGAGGCTTGGTTTGTTTAACCTCTTCGATGCTAATGACAAAGCCAGCTCGTCATGGGCATTACCTGCGCTACACGGATGACGAGCTGGCTTTGTCACGTATAATGGTATTCATAAAACGTCAGCACCCAGAGGGAAAAACCCATAGCACCCAAGGTGTTAAAGAACGCTTTGTCCTTTCTAGGAGTTGATGGGAGTAGCCGTGCTGTGCTTTGGACTGCATGGGCTATTACTGAATATGGATCTGATTCTTATGCCTTTATCAGGATATTATTGATTATAACCTCACAAGGGCATAAATCGGGAATATAGAATTAGGGTCCTAGATATGAACACGACAATGGGAGTTAGCAAGAAAATAGGTAATAATAAACATTTGTACTCATAAAATAATCACAGACTCGGGAAATATTTAAACACTTTATCTATGTAAATTCTTAAATGTCAGAGTCCATACTAAATCAGTCAAGGTTTGTTCAATTAGGAAAAATATAATCAACGCAAGATGATGCGATAATATTATGAAACTTTCTTTAAGCATTTAAACATAGGAAGGGTAATAAAGGGAAACAGCACAATGACATACCCACACAACTTTATATTTTCCTAGAATGGTGTGAAGACAACCCTGGCCACGGGCTGGGATAAAGGACAGGACCACCGATAGTGCAGGTGCCAACAGGATAGAAAAGATGTAGACCAGAATCAGGATAAGTACGGACCAAATTGGATCAGGAAAGGACCACCGCAGGTCAGGACCGACACCCACTGCTAAAGTGCAACACCAGCGTCACACCCCTCTCTGCAGCTAACAGTCAAACCCTGATTGGGTTAGCGAATCTTCACCCTCAGGAACCCCGATCTCCTTTTCCAGAACCCCGATTGGGTTATCGATTCTTCTGACAGAGTGCTCCGCCAGCACCTCTGCTCTCGAGCGCCTATTGAGTGCGTTGGGTCAGTGGCAGGTCAGCTATTCGGACAAGTCGGACAATCTAACTAGCTAAGCCTACCTTAGTTATACCATTTTCCAGGGCAGTGTACCATCCCCCAATGTTGCAAATGTGCGTATTCCCTCAATTTGATTGGTCAAAAGACGAGGAGAGGTCATCACACCACACTAGTTATGAAGTCATGCTCTTCAATATTCAGATCAATGTTCCCGCCCAATATTTTATTTTCCCATGCGCTTTTATTCCACCCGACATTGAATGTTCCAATAGTAAATACAATGTATAATTTAGCATCCTCTTGGAAGTTCAGGAGGTCGGGTTCCCATGAACATCTTCTAGCAAGTCAGGAGTTGGCCCGTGTTCAATGCCATTGCTTGTGGACTCTTGAGAACGTAGAGCATACGCAGTCGCAGGACCCAAGATGGAGCAACATTGTACTTGATTGGTCCAAGCATGAGCTAATAGCAAAGTCAAAGAAGAACAGTTTGAGAACAAAGAATAAATGAATGCACTGTATACCGCTTATCTCTACTATATAGCATTAGGGATTAGGCAGAACGAACAATTTAGTAAAAGCAGCAATGCAAGCATTAGCGCATGAGAACATAAAACAGCCATCTCTAGTTCTAGTGCGCAGAAGCAAAGATTTCTCACCAAGCTTAAAAATACGTCATGTCACGTGAGTATGACAGACGCATGCGCAGAAAAATTCCTATGTTGTGGGGGCCATTTTAATGCATTCGAGTTACCGATTTATTAAAAGCACATAGACAAGCTTACGCTAGATGCTTCAAATGTTGTGTGGTGCATTGTTAGTAAGACAAAACATGTTGGTTAATACATTACATATTATTTTGAGAGGGTTAAGTCCAAGCAAGTCGCTTTACGTGCAGAACCTAGCTCCATCACTATCTCAACCCTAAACAGCACTAAGGGGCCCATTAGGATGGTGGGCGGACTTTCGTCCGCCCGCCATCCTAGCTGTGTTGGAACCGGCCGCCAGACATGCGGCGGTTCCGCACTACTGATTAGGATGCGACCGCCATCCTGGCGGTCGAATTCTGCTATCATGAAATTGTGGCAGGTGCTCCTGTAAACAGCACCCGCTGCAATGCCAAAATGGAATGTTGTGAATTGCCAAAAATGGCATGTCATGTCGTGCATTGCCATGCACAACCTGGCAGGCACCGTGCGGTGCCTGCCACCTTGTGCATGGCAATGTAGGGGAGTACATTAGGTACCCACCAAGTGCAACCCCTGACCCCTCTGAACCCCCCGGGGGCCCACAATGGGCCCCCAAAGCAATTCCCGCCAGCCTTTCCATGGCGGCATCGCAGCCGTGGAAAGTTCTTTGAGAACACCCATTCTAATATGGATGGCGGTGCCTGGTAGGCACTGCCACCATATTAGTGCCCAAGTCCACTTGGCCAGCAATCGTAACGATTGCCGACTGGCGGTAAAGCGGCGGACGCACTGTGCGTCCATGGCAATACCTCCGACATGAAAATATGGCGGGGGTAAATCAGGTTGTGATGGTTTGGTGGATCACCACCGCCGGTCGGGCAGTGGCGATTCGCCCGCCATCAAAATGACCCCCTAAGCTGCAGCCAACAGACTGATCATGCATCACCAATGGGAGCAAACCACTGACAGCCTGACCGTAGGACAGGAGGCCCTCAGGTCATTTTCTGAGTATTCGTCCAAATTACCTACTCTGGGCTGTAAACCGGGGGGAGCTAATGTCCTCATGTCTCTGGTGTTTTAACTTGGGAAAACAGTGAGACAGGCACTCAAGGCATCTATACATTCATCTATTCATTACTCCATCATCCACTCATATGCTTAGTCAGCTATTAAACCATCCATATGGACATCTATTTATCCAGCCTTTCATCAATACACCCACTCTTTTCTACCTCATCCATTCAGCATCCATCTATGTTCTATCAGCCATCTATACATCCACACACCATTTCATTCAGCTGCACATCAACTCATCCTTTAATTCACCCAACACATTCAAACATTGCCAAACACTTTCAGCCTACAAAGTAGTCAGACTTATCAGTGTTTTCATTAATTGTTTATGCAGCATTAAGATCATAAATTTGATGTCCTGTAGATTTCTACAAAAGAAACAATTGATGGATGGAATGCTGGACAATGCAAACATTCACCCCCAGTCACAGGGATCTGGGTTAAATCCATCATTCTTTTGCTAACCACACGACCCCAGTTTGGACCCTGTCATATGCAAATCAGTCTTGACTTGTTCCCTTGTGGGAACAGTCCAGCCCAAACTACAAAGCTAGGTCCTCCCTGACCAGAAACAAGGATCCTGGGACCAGTTTCAGGGGATCACCCTTTATCAGACAGGCTTGCTTGAATCCAGTGGTGTAGTGAGCAAAAGAATGATGAATTTAACCCAGATCCTTGTGACTGGGGGTGAATGTTTGCATAGTTCAGCATTCCGTCCATCAATTGTTTCACTTGCCTTCGTGTTCTATCCCACCCCTTCTTGGTCAAAAATGTTTCTTAGCCTGAGGACACAGTGAAGGAAACAATGCATGTTGTGTAGCAAAAGCAATATTGCATGCTATTTGTTTTGTACATTCATTTATTTATGTATCTAATAACTGAAATCTAATCAAAATGCATTAGGATTCTTTACAATCAAAACAAAAAAATACCTTAGAGGAGAGTAATAAACAGTAACATTTTTAAAATAGTAATACATGATCATTGAGAGGAACCCAAGACGAGACAAAGGACTTACTAATTTCAATGCTTTCCATGCCAGTCAGATAGCTTAGGGCAATTAGTTCCAAAGTGGTAGTTCGGAAAGAGAAAACGCTTGCCTTGGCACTTTAACATTTTTCAACATGTTTATATATAATCACATACTGAAATGTATACATTATGTTATACATGCATGTCAATAGTACATATGAGTTGATAGACAAGTGCACAGCTGGGTATGATGATAATATGAACACAAAGTTATTTGTGAAAAGTTGGTGCTCCTGAAGGTGTCGTCTTCCACCCAAGAGACGAGTAAATAAATGAGAGAATGTGCGGTCAATTGAAAATTGATGGCATCCCTTTAGGGCGCCCAGAAAGCAGGGACGATTTTCCTCCTTGCAAAGTTAAAGAAACAATCTTAACCAGTTGATTCGAATTCAAAACGTTTGTGTTTAATCCATTATAAACATTTAAGTATGTTTCTCCACATACTTGACGCCATTAAGGAAGTTTTAACTTGCAATATCAACAATTAATTCCTCCATCTCCAATGCATTTCGGGCCAATGCCCTTCGTCTGGGAGCATCTAAAAAACTACATATGAGGCATATATGTAATATCTTCCTATTGATTTAAACAAAATTACACACTGTGTCATTTTAATGGGTAGTCGTGCTTGTTGAAAAAGAGGTCTTTAAACGTTCTCATAGTGATGTGAAGTAAAAGCTATATACTGAATGTTACGGAAAGTGAGGTGAGTAGTTACGCCATTATAAACAACAGGCTAAAAGTAACAATCTGCTGTCATCGCTGTCTAAGAGTAACGGGCGGATAAAGGCTTCCTTGTTCGCATTGCGTTAAAAAAGCGAGATAATCGTGCAAAGATTAAGTTACGATGTGAAGCATGCGGGTTAGGTTACTCACTTTTTGGAGGACGGAATAAGTTGCCAATAGCAAACGAATTCCAAGCGGTTCAGACGCTTAGCAGTTAGTTTGTGAAATCTGCGGGATGAACGCAGCTACGTAAATCAATCGAGTGTGCCGGTCATGTGATTGAAAGTGTAAAGCGAAACAAAGGACCAAAGTCTGTTACGTGCTGGGTAATACTAGAGATGTAAACAGTTGCAGGATAAACGTAAAACATGTCTGAGAGAAAAAGGTAAGCAATAAACAATAGATGCTTCGGTAGAAAGTACATATGAATGCTTGATAATACGGTAAGGAGACTGTCCAGAACTTATGATCCCATCAATGGGGGATTTTTAAAGATAACAAGAAAATTCAATCCGTTCATTTAAACCATATGGCTTCATCGATCTAAGTCTGTAAATCCAATAATTCTCTCTTTGGAGTAAATGTTTGTTATTGTCTCTTCCCTCAACTTTGTTGATTATTTCCAAAATCATGTATTTAAGTTGAGAAATGTTATGATTCATTTTGTGAAAATGAGTCGCAACTGTGAATTTGAATTTGTATATTGCACAGTTAATAAAAACTCACAATTTTACACACAAATTAAAATAGAAATTAAAAGTCTTTTGACTATGTAAAACTTTTCCAGACAAAAAGATGTTGCACATTAATAAAATCTCAAAGAGTCTATAATCAGTTAGTGGGTCTTCCTATTGATCACTGCTATTATTAGTTGTAGTTCTTGTAGTTATAAGGCTGTTGCAGGATCTCTCTTCCCCTGATGAAATTAATTTTCGCTCAGCAGTCTTTATAGTTTTTTTTAGGGTCGTTTGGGAAGGCTACCTTTGTCCCAGTGCAGTTGGTTTTTCGCGTCCTTGTGCTATTTCATTTATTTTTTTGGCCACTATTTCAAAATATTTAACTGTTCTACAGTTTAACTGGGTCTCTTTGGGGTTGAAGCAGAGCATTACTGCTTACCTACATGATCTTACACCCTTCTGGTTCCATAGGGGCCGGAGCATTGACCGCCTAACATCCACAAAAGCTTTACAGATGCATATAATATGTATAAGATCCTCCTTTGCAGATTGACAAAGGCGACATGCGTTAGACGGATCAGGCCTTTTCCAAGGTTCCAGGTGATGTGCTATGGGTATGTTGCCTAAGCGCATATTTAAGAACTTGCTTTTTATTTTTTGTGTAAGGCCCATTGATAGGTATTCTTGTGGCTTTATGGCTCCATACCCTTCGAGCACTACCCATCCGTGTGCTCTCCTGGTCAGGGTGGCTCTGTCCTCGAGTGAGGAGACCAGTTTTGTGACCTTTGTCACCGTTTTCTTAAAAGTCCCAAAGTCCGTCCTTGTTTCCCAGAGCATATTTAATCCTAGGCTCTCCAATGAGTTTGTTAGGTAGGCCCTTGCTGGGGAGATTTCTTTGGCGTGAAGCTCAGTCCATAAGTTTGCATTTAACGATCCTTGCAACTGTGGATTTTGGATTCTTATTGCTAATATTTTACTTGTGTTCATTTAGACGCAATTTGACTTTGCACTCAGTCTTACCAATGTAGATTTTTCCACAAGGACATTTTCAAAAGATACACCACATTGTTGGTGTCACAGGTGGCCGTGACATTTATGGCTATTTTGTGACCTTTCATCGGATGGATTACCTTGTTGCCCAAAATAATGTTATGACAATTATTACAATTCTTGCACGGTCTCGTGCCAAGAGATTCCTTTTTGGTGGTTTTGGTTTGTTTGAGGATTTCTCTCAGATTTTTTCCTCTTGTGTAGGCAAACAATGGTTGAGGTTTAAACATGTCTTTGAAATCTGTCTCCAATTGCAATAGTGGCCAGTGTTTTAGTACTATGTTCCTGAATGTGGTACTTACATTGGAAAATTTAGAAACTACAACCATTCGGTCGCTTTTTGGGTTTGTCATTGTTTTTAGCAAACTTTCTTGTCGGTTAAGTGGAACAACTTGACTCTTGGCTGTTTCCAATATCTGATTAGGATATCCTCTCTGGCGAAATCTATCCGTCATTTCATTAATTCTTATTTCAGCCATTGTGCTGTCTGAGGTGATCCGTTTAACTCTTAACATTTGAGATTTGGGTAAGTGCTTTTTGAAGGATGCCTGATGGAAACTGGTGTAATGTAGGATGTTATTTCGATCCGTAGGTTTACGAAATATGTCCGTATGCATTTGATTGTCCTTTAATGTAATCCTGACATCCAAGAATGTAATGGATTCTGCGTCTATGTTCCATGTGAATCTGATGCGTTCATTGATGGTGTTCAAGGTGGTTAGAGCTAGTTCTAAGCTCTCTCTTGTGTCCTTCCACAATATGAATAGATCATCTATGAAGCGTACGTAAATTTTAAGATTTTTACTCCAATTGGGATTAGACCATATGTTGGTCTGCTCAAACTCTCCCATGAAAATGTTCGCGTAGACTGGGGCTGCGCAATTTCTAGGCCTGGGCGTAGCATGCGTAGTGGGGCTACGCGGAGCTACGCGAAGTGGGCAGAAAACTACGCCCACCCGAGCACTCCGCGTAGCCCCACTACGCGCCGCCCGCCTCCCTCCCGCCCTCTCCTAAATACCAGCATAAAGCACTCACCCGGTCTCCTGCGGGTCTCTTCCTGTGGCCGTCACCGGGTCGTGCGAGTGTTGAGGCTCCAGTCTCCTTCCTGGGTGCCTCCTTTTCTGGGCTGCAGGCTCGGCTACCTGTGGGGCTCTCTTCAGCTCACGAGAGCCCCGTGCCGCAACAGACCGCCTCCAAGGCTCTCCTCCCTTCACAGCACGAGTGAAGTCTCCTCCCTGGGCGCCTCCTTTTCCGGGCTGCAGGCTCGGCTACCTGTGGGGCTCTCTTCAGCTCACGAGAGCCCCGCGCCGCAACAGACCGCCTCCAAGCCTCACCTCCCTTCACAGCACGGGTGAGGAGCGAGGCAGCCCATCCCGCTCCCGGGTGCATCTCCTTACTTCCGCCTGGCTTCCTCTCAGCGTAGGTCCTTTGCTATTGGTTCTCCTTTCCCTCAGGCACCAATCACAGCGCATCTGTCCCCGACGTCACGGGGGAAGCCCTCGCTGTCCTTTACGCGGCTCCCGGGCTTGCGGCGGTGAATCTCCTCTTGGGTGCCACAAGGGGTAGGCTCCCTCCTTATTAAAGTATAGTGCAGGGTAGGCACCTGTGAGCAGCGAACATAAAGAGGGGGCAATAACCAGGATGCAAATGGGCCAGCTACGCCCCGTCTGCGGAGCATGCGTAGTGCTGTATACTACGCATGCTACGCAAAATGCGTAGTAGACGGCACTACGCACGCTCCGTGCACGAAGCGTAGCTGCCCGCCCACCCTTAGCAATTTCCCATGCTAGTGCCTACTAATTGCAAGTGAACATCACTAGTTCCATTAGAAATACTTTTGTGGGTTCATCTAAATCAAGTTTCAAGATGGCTTGTTCCATAGCCTCAATGCCCCCTATATGTGGCATTGAGGTATAAAGTGCACTGACGTCCACAGCGCACATCCACAATGGTTCTTCGGGATCTATGTTTATATTTTATAATTTGCAAAACAAGTCTGTAGTGTCACAGATATAACTAGCCAAAGATTGAACTGTGGGCTGAAGTTTTCGGTCTAGGTATTGTCCAACTGGCTCGTGAATACTTCAACGGGTAGATACTATCGGACATATTGGTGGGTCGGTTAGATTTTTGTGAATTTTTGGCATCGCATATATAGATGGACTCCTTGGGTTTGATAGTAATAGAACATTTTTTGTCCTTAGGTTAATGATGCCTTGTGTTAAAGCCTTGTCAACAATGTCTTTCAAAACAGTAGCAAACTGTTGTGTGGGATTGCCGGGTAGTTTCATGTAAGTTTTCTCATCTAAAACATGTTCATTCAATTTTTGTTGATACATGGATGAGTTCATGACGACTAAGGCGCCACCTTTGTCTGCTTTGGTACAAGTTATTGCTTCATTATTCACAATGGATCTTAATCGGTCTTGGTCCTTTTGAGTGACATTCTTATGATTGACTTTTTGATAATTGAGTGAGGTCAAGTCTTGTTTGATGAGCTGTTCATATAAGTCAATAGTTTTGTGGTTCACCGGAGCTTGGAACGTGCTAGAAACTTTAAGACCCATCAGAGGGTCCGGTTCTTTCTCGCCTTGAGGGTTAACAATGTTTTCAAAATAGTGTCGCAATCTTAATTTCCTGGTGAGTTTAAACGTGCTGATTTCTACTTCAAGTAAGTCAGACTTGTTGGTAGGTACAAATGAAGTTCCTTTTTGTAATAGTTTTATTTCTTGGTTGGTGAAAGTGTAATCTGAAATGTTGATGACCAATTGGTTGTCTTTGTCTATTTCTTTTTCTTTGGTTGGGTCACACTTCTTGTTTGCGGTGGTTTTTTTTGTTTTACCCCTCCTGGGTCGTCTTCCTCTGCTGCCTGTGCTAAAAAAGGAGTTTCACCGAGGTTTGTTGAGGTGCTTGGTACTTGTTTGTTTGTCCTCTCGGTTTGACATGGTCCCTGGGGGCGACCACTTTGTTGTCCGGATTTTCGTTGACGTTCAGTGGTGTCACTTCCTGAAGAAGACGTGTCCGTGTTCTGAGTGTATGGGCGGGCTCTTCGTCTCTGGGCATACAGCTCCGCCCAGGTATATACTTCACCTAGTTTGTAATTAAGCGTCTCACGCCTGTATTTTCTAATTTTCCGTTCATTGATCTCATTGCTATGTTTGTCAAGCTGTCGATTAATATCCTCAATGAATGTATGCCATTCTTCTGTTGGTATACTTTTTGTGAGTTCTTCTTCTGTAGTTTCTAATATTTCTTTCTCTATTTCAATTATGATGTTGGATAGCTCTTCAATGATAAGGAGAATTAAGTCAAGGCTGCACTTGTTAAGAATAGCATACCACTTATCTTGAAATGGTTTAGAGTTCCTACAAAGTGAAGGTTTGAGGGTAATTCATAGGCCCATGGGAAAGAGTAGAGTCTTATGATATTTGATCAATGTAGCCGCATGTAATTTCTGGTTTATTTTGCGCTTGGATAAGTACAATATTTGTTTTACGTTCTGTTCTTTGCTCCTTACTGTAGAGGCTTTTGTTATGTCGTCCTGTATTAATGCATAAATTCTGTTGGCCTCTCCAATGTCAAATGCAAAAGTATCTGCTCTGGCTTCGGTCGAATGAGCTATGTCTTCATAATTCATGATTGCAATTGTTTGTGTGCTACTTGTTAAGTAGGTAGAATTGTTAGAAAAATTGTATGAGTTGATAGACAAGTGCACAGCTGGGTATGATGATAATATGAACTCAAAGTTATTTGTGAAACGTTGGTGCTCCTCAATTGTTTCACTTGCCTTCGTGTTCTATTCCACCCCTTCTTGGTCAAAAATGTTTCTTAGCCTGAGGACACAATGCATGTTGTGTAGCAAAAGCAATATTGCAAGCTATTTGTTTTGTACATTCATTTATTTATGTATCTAATAACTGAAATCTAATCAAAATGCATTAGGATTCTTTTCATTCAAAACAAAAAATACCTTAGAGGAGAGTAATAAACAGTAACATTTTTAAATTAGTAATACATGATCACTGAGAGGAACCCAAGACGAGACAAAGGACTTACTAATTTCAATGCTTTCCATGCCAGTCAGATAGCTTGGGGCAATTAGTTCCAAAGTGGTAGTTCGGAAAGAGAAAACGCTTGCCTTGGCACTTTAACATTTTTTAACATGTTTATATATAATCACATACTGAAATGTATACATTATGTTGTACATGCATGTCAATAGTACATACATCACATTTCAATTTAAACCAACAACTAGATCACATTTCAATGTAAACCAAAAACAACAAAAAAACTGGTCAGCGTAGTAGAATCTTGTATATCTAGACTTGGGTCACAGCATTATAATAGTATCAATATATAATTACACACACATACAAAGATGTAGCATTATGATATTTATTGCATTAGATAACCCTCATCACTGTATGGTATATATCTGTTGAGACAGCTATAGGGCCTCTACACCAAAATTGTTCCTGCATGTCGCAATTGTGTTATATTGGGCCTATTCCAACGTATTGCAGACATAAAGCCTGACAGTGTATGCCCTGTTATGCTATTTGTTGTTATGGCCATGGCTGTTTTGCTTTTGCTGAGTTTCACTGAATCGGACCAAGGGAGTGGCTTGTCTGCAAAAAGGATGTATGGCTATGTGTGGTCTTCATCTCCTTTCGTGGGAGAATTACTATTGGACTGGAGTGTGAGTCAGTTTAGGACTGGTTCCCTTATGTCTTTTGGTCTGGACTGGGCTGGCATTAATTCCCAAAATGTGTATAGCTGGTTTTGACAGAAACTAATATCTTGTCTCCATGTCTTAATTGAGGGTGCGAATTTATCGCCCCAATTTATTGCAACTCTGCGCTTAGCTAACAGGAGCAGTAGAGCCTGTAGTTTCCTTATCTCCGCTGGTATATCTTTGACATAACCTAATATGCCAACTGTGGGTGTTGGAGTTGTGTGTGTTTCCAATATGACATCTATATTACTAAAGATATCTGTCCAGTATTTAGATATGGGGGTGTTGGAAAGTGGGTTATTGGTAGGGGCAAATGTAGGTCTGCCACTGGCAATAAGGCCACTAACACATGATAGGTCTTAGAAAAGTATTCCTTTGCTCATCCCTTGGTAACGTGGCTGCGAGCAGACAGGCTTAACTTCAAAGACAGGCATGTAAAGCATTTAAAAAAAACATTACAGTAAATAATTAAGACACAACACAAAATAAAAATCCAACACCAATTTATAAACATAGGTAATATTTGTATCTTTTAAATGACACCAAAACAAAAATAATCCACTGTAGGGAACCAGAGATATGAATTTTTAAAGATTAGTCACTTTCTAGTGCTTACAAACCAGCAGTGCCCCTTTAAGTCATTTCATTTTCTCTGTCAGGGGCACACCTTTACAAATTGTTCTGAAGAATTCTCACCACTGTAGTGGGCCGCCTTCTTCAGCAAGCGGGTCCAGTTAGAACACCTTCCTGGCGTTCTGCTTGCGGGTCCCAAAGTATCCAACACGCAATCCAAGGTTCTGGAAACTCCAAGAGGGTCCTTGAAAGTGTGAAACTTCAATTCCGCAATCCACTTGAACAAAACCCTTACAAATCCACTGGTACTCCAGTCTTTGAATTCTTTGTGGGGCTGTCCAGGTGAGCTCTGTTAACCTGTAGCTTGCAGGGAGTTTCCACTCTTGAGTCTTTTGGCAGCAAGGTAATCCACAGGGCTGTAGTTTCCAATGGTGCAGTCTTCATAGGTCATGCCTTAGAGTTCCTTGCACAGCAAACTTCAGCAGGGCCCTTCTTGCTTCATTCAGTTTCAAGCAGCAGATCTGGAGGGCTCCGCCCCTCTCAGATACTTATTCAAAATTCTCTAGGTCAAGCACCAGGTCACTGCTGACCAATGAGAGCAGAGCAACTCCTCATGGTTATGACCACATCCTGTGGAGTGTGGCAATTGTTTGTCCCAGAGTGCATCAGTCTTCCAAATCCATAATGGCTGATTTTCCAGCAAGGAGGTAAGAGCTGGCTAAACACCCCCCCTAACATCTGCACATACCTTTCTTAAGCCAAGCCCTGACTCTGGGTCACGACTGTCTTAGTGGATTGAAACCCATGCCTCCCTTCTGTCTTTGAAGAACGTAGTTTACGATGCCACCTCCTGGCCTGGCATTCCTATAGAACAGCACACTGCCCTCCCAGCAGCCTGGCTAATCCACTTAACTCTGACCAATCAGGGCAGACCACTGAAAGGCTGAATTTGGACTTACAAACAAGAAAGTCTCATAACTTATTGTATGTACACTTTAGGAGAAATTCAACAATATAATATTGTTGGATTTCCTACGACCATTCTGGGAAGTCTTTGAATGGTCCGGCTAGTCCTCTCCTATCAATATTTATTAATCAATCACTTCCAGTTCCTACCATGTTAACCTATGAGCCATGGGGTTTGCAATGGGGAAAATGACTTGCGCCACTTTTGCAGCACCAGGGCTTATAAAACCATATTTTATAAGTATTTCCCTAATTTCTACCGGACTCCCACCCCCTGTGCAACTAGGGGAGACTTCAGGGGTTCTGAATATGCAGAAATATTGCAGATCACCCTTACCCAATTCTTCCAGCATCAAAGTCGAATTTGAGCACCTCTTTAAGACAATGTGGGGAGTGAAATGTAAAATTTCACTTTACCCAGGCTTCTAAAAACTCATTTTATAAGGGCGCTCCTTATAGATAACTGACCCCCCACCCCTGGGATACCTAGGGGTGACCCTGGGGGGTCCCTAATATGCAAAAACATGGTAGGTTTTTAATTTTTAAGGGCCGCTACCCCCAAAGTCGAGTTTGGGCACAATTTAAGGTTTTAAAAGCTGTCCTGGCCCCCAGTGCAGCTTTTAAACTGACCTCAGGCTTCAGCACTGCACACATGCTGGTGCAGAGAATCTGCTGGCCTCTAAACTGCCATGCCCCAGGATACTGGAGACTTCTAGGTAGTTTCAATCCCCTGCCCTATTGCATACTAGGGGCTTAGGTGGTAGGTCATGCCAACTACAGGGGTACCCCACCATACTATAGTGTACCCTAGTGTATGTTGGGTGTCTTAAGTGTGTTCTAATGTGTTCTTTTTAGCTTGGCACTGGCCCTGGGCCTGGTTAACCAGACCCAGGGTCAGTCAGAATCAGTTACCACCAGTTCCAGTCAGCAAAACGTTGGGGGTGCCCAGGGCATAGGACGACTTTGCGACTGGGGGCAACACCATGGATTATGAAGAAATAACGCTGAGTCCAAGTTGCATCTCCAACATTTTTTGTCTTGCCTGAGTCGCATTCAATGTAGTCGGATTGGCGTCGTGTAAAATCTATGTAAAAATGGAAAATGAATTAGGCGCAATTTGCAGTTAGGAGATAATAGTTACAGCTGTCCACAGTAGAATGTACGTTGGTCCGCTGTAAGCTGTGGGTGTAGTTCGGAGTTCCAGCCCATAATCGCCTTTGGCATAATTAACGGCACGGATGTCCGCATTGTGTTATATAGTTTGGTGATTAGCTGTCGTGGTGATGGGCTAGGTATTATGTGTTAAAGGGCTTGAAGGGTGGGTGGCAGACTTGGGAAAGTGTTGTGTAATTAGTGACATGCTGCTCTAATACGATAATAAGTGAATATTTCAGAGAAACGCCCTGTCTTTCCATGTGGTGGATCTGGAGGGGCTCTAAATTTGTCCTCGGGAACAGGTCTGCAAATGTATTAGTGCCCATCCATCTCAATAGTTCTACTATCCCCTTGTCTTCCAGTATGAGCAGCTCGGGATTTAGAGCCAAGGGTATCAGTAGAGCATATAGGATCGTAAGTTTTGCCCCTTGGGCTAACCCCTTCCAAGCCCAGTGTAATGTTTCATTAGTATTTATTTCCTCTATGGGGCACTTGTAAGGCTGGTATAAAGCCACCAAGAGGGGCGAGGGTGTCGCCTGGTCCATTTCCACTGCTACACGGGGCTGGAATGATGTAGGGTAGAGCCAAAAGTGTGCAAATTAAGCCTGAGCGCAGTAGGCATACAGTGTGATATCAGGAGCTCCCATCCCTCCCTGTGCCTGCGGGAGCGTCAATAGTTACCATGACACTCGAGGTTCTTTCACCGCCCAGATCAATGAGACCATAAGTGATCAAATTTTTTCTGAAGAAAGATGGTATAATTGCCAATGGGATATTTACAAACATGCAGAGGAATTTTGGCAATATTATCATCTTGGCTATGGTGATTCTGCCTGCCTGTGAGAGCGGGAGTTTGGACCTTATTCCTATTTTCCCTTCCAGCCATTCCACCGCCCGTCTATAATTCATGCCCCAAATTTCCTGTATATTACAACTCAATCAGATCCCTAGGTAATGCACTGCCCTTCTGCCTTTTTCTAGAGGGAATTCTATATTAAACGATGTTGTGGTTTCCATGAGGGGAAACAGCACTGACTTGGTCCAATTTATATGGACTCCGGACAGCCCCCAAAATTGTAGGATCTCCCAAAGTACTGGGTGTAGATCGTCACGCAGGTTGTATATGTAAAGAGTTAGGTCGTCAGCGTAGAGCAATATGATCAAGCCTCTCAAGGAGAAATCTATACCCCTAGCCGCATGGTGTTGTCTAATCCTGGCCGCCAGTGGTTGCATTGCAATAGCAAAGAGTAGGGGTGAGAGGGCGCAACCCTGTCATGTGCCTCTTGTGATATGGTACGGGGGAGGTTTGTCCATTTAGTCATAATCTAGCTGTCGGCTCGGAGTATAGGACTTGAATTTGTTTAATGAAAGTCAGACTAAGTCCCAACCTAGTTAATACTGTGAATAGATAAGACCATTTAAAAGAGTCAATAGCCTTGGTTGCATCAAGAAACACTGCCAAGGCTTGCGTGTAGTGTAGGACTGCAAAGAATGTTCTCAGAATATGTGCGATGGATCTCCCGGTAATAAACCCCGAATGGTTCGGGCGAACAATAATAGGAAGCATAGGTTGTGGTCTATTAGCTAATAATGTCACATACATTTTTGTGTCTAAATTTATTAAAGATAGGGGTCTGTTGGAGTCCTCTCATTAGGAGGCTTGTTTGGTTTTAATAAACATAGTATAATCGCCTCACGCATGGGTGGGGGTAGCCCTCCAGTTTCTAAAGCTTCATCGTATTCCGTTAGTAGATGAGGGGCCAGAATATTCTTCAATGTTTTCTTATCTCCCCATGGATAACAGCATCTAACAAAGCGTTCAGCTGCAATTTCCAATTAAACATCTGTTTATTACTGTTCATACCTCTAATTGTATGTAGCCCTAGGCAAAGTACGACGCTATGCTCGGGTAGTTTGTGAAGTTTGCTCTACCTCGCACTACGCGAATTGCACGTAGCACAGTGCAAACACGCGTAGCTAGCGGTCCTCAACGTCAAGTTGGCGACCACGAGCGAGCAAAATGACATCCCGGCGAGACTTTTTCCTCGTTTGCGATCAGCAACATCAAGTTGCCGACTGCAATCGTGGAAAAAAAACCTCCCGGCGAGAATCTCAACCGGGGAGGTCAGGTTTCTCATTGCAAGTGGTCAAGTATGCTTGCGACCGCACGCGATGAGAAACTACCAGTCCGCGTTGAGAAATCTGCCTCTCGCATAGAAATCTACTCGAGCGGCAGAAAACGACTGCTTGCACTGTGCAAGATGCGGTTTGCACTGATTGCACAGTGCGGACAAGCATCCGGCACTGTGCAATCAGTGCGAACAGCATTTTGCACAGCGCACTACTCAGTTTGCCTAGCTCACGTAGTGCGAAGTGCACTTTGCGTAGCTATGCGTAGAGCTACTACGCGAACTACACCCCTGGTTCATTGTATGCAACAAGGGCATGGTCAGACAGTGTTCGTGGGGGAAATCCAATGGCAGTTGTCCAGGCAGCTAGTTTTTCAGAGACTAGCCAGTACTCTATCCTGGACCAAGCTCCATGATGGGTTGTGATGCATGTTCCTTTGAGTATATCGGGGTGGCTAGTTTGCCAAATGTCTACCAGCTTCCCTTCAGTGAAAATAATGTGCAGCCCCAGCCTTGGGGTGTAATCTGGAAGTAACTTCCATTTTGTCAGTATCGTCATTCAGGATGGCATTAAAGTCTCCTCCCCATATCACTGTGTCCCCTCCCAGCATCATAATTTTAGCCCGGATGTTTAGGAAGAAGTCAGGGCAATCTACGTTTGGACCATATATTGCTGACAACGTTATGCACATTTGTCCTAACTCGCAAGACAATATGATATATATGCCTTCTGGATCTATTTGTGAGTCTGACAGTGTCCAGGCCAACACCCTCCGGATTAAGACAGCGACCCCTCGGGCATAGTTGGAGAATATGGAGAAGTATATGGTGCCCCATCTCTTGTGTTGAAGTTTCAGAGTGGTGTAGCTGTTGATGTGTGTTTCTTGTAATAAACATATGTCTATGTTGTGTCTGGTGAGATAGGCCTGTAATAGTCTAGTTTTTCTGTGGTCATTCAATCCACGGATATTCCATGTTAGAAATGTATAGGTATTCATTGTGTCTCTGGTGGTGTGGAGTGCCTCGTGTAGCCCAGTTGTGCGTGTCACGTCTCTGCAATATTTTTACGGTTGGTTCGATGTGCTTTCTTGGTGCAGGACCTGGTGTATGCTGGCGATCCTACCTCAAAGCAGTGTGCATATTTGGCAACTTCAAGTTTCTGTGTACATTGCTTAGTAAAATAAATAATAAAAACAACAAGAACAATATCCCCCACCCCCCCACCCACACCAACCCCCCAAACAGGTTGTGTAATATATCATTTCCTTCCCCTAGAAAATAGTACAGGGACCAAACAACTAGTCCATAACTTAAGTGCGGTAGATCTCCCTGGGGGCATGGTTGAGCCAGCTAAATGCCCTGCCATTAAGCGGGGTGACCTTATAGTCAATGGAAAGTTCAGCATTAATGTTCGACAACAGCACAATTATATGTGCAAGTAGTTGCTACCTGCAGTATATTAGTTCCCATTGTCCCACTTGAGATCATATGTTGTATGGCCTGTTTCTTAACCTCCTTCTGGCCATACATATGAAGTAAATGTCCTGGCCTCCAACTTCAGTCGTTATCACTTAGCCTGGCTTCTGAGGAACTGGCGCCCTAAGTGGTTGGTGAGCGATTCTTGTTCCCTATGTGTTTCGCAAATTTGATGCCTTATTTTGCATTGGTGAAGTGGTGCGATGTTACCTTGTGAGTTACTTTCAGCTTAGCTGGGTAGAGCAATGTATAAGGAATCTTTGCTTGTAGAAGATTTTTTTTACTAGTAGGAACTCTCGTTTTGCTGCCTGATCTGCCGGAGTGAATTCAGGATAAAATTATAAGTGGTTCCCTTGGTGAGTGACAGTGTTCGGTCTTTGGCACATCTCACAATGATGTCTCTGTCACGATAATTCAGTATGCGGGTGAGTATGGGTCTTGGCGTCAAGCCCACTGGTGGTCTAGGGCCCTGGGTGTGGTGGGCTCTTTCTACCACGAACATGGCGGATAGGTCTGATCTAAAAAGTTCTTGTAATAGTTCTTCCACATATGTCTCCATTTTTGTTATTGCAGTGGTCTCTTTTATGCCCTTAATGTAGAGGGTATTGTGTTGTGACTGGGCTTCGAGGTCATCATTCTTGGCCCTAATGATATTCAGCACTTTGTCCATTTGTAGTAGCTGCTCTTTAGTTTCTACATGAAAGTCATGTGCGTCCGACGTGCAGTTTTCTAGCTGGTCTAATCTAGTCTTGTGGATATAGACTTTTTTCTTGACCAGATCCAGCTGCGCAGTTAGTTTATCTAGTTTGTTGTCTATCGTTTTGAGGCTACACTTAAACTCCAGTAAAAGTGATCTTTGGCTTTACCCTCTGTCTCTTCTTCAGATGCTTGCTGCTTCTCCAGGTCATTATCTGCTTCTTTTCGTCTGGTGGCGTGTCAGCTGTCAAAAGTTAATCTGGGTTGCTCGGGGTAATGCTTTCTCATGTTTGAGGCTTGAGCTGACCAGTTCAATAGATGTGGTGAAAAGTACTTCCCACTCTCCCAGTACCTGTTGTGGTCAGATGTAGGGGTGGTAGGCGATCTTGTAATATAGTGGTGTGCAGTGCTGACTACCCCCAACTCAAACCTTGGGTATTTAATCTGTTTGCATGCTGCTTAGTAATTAATCTTCTGTTTCTGGGCATGGATCAAGGACTTTGGATGATTTTAGGTCTGAGCCAGTGTACTTTGTATGTAAGGGCTCTCTGTTGTTGCCCTTTGTTCCTGCTGCCTGTAGAGTTTATTTAAAGTATGCACCTATCTGTGTAGCTCACACCCAACATAATTGTCCTTCTGTGCCAGCAATTTATTTGTAGGGGCCCAAGACACTAACTCATTGCAATGTGCCTCTGCAGTGAGAGTCATGACCTCCTGTGCCGCTCATTTCTTCGCCTGGGGTCCTACAGCATGAGAGGCAGCAGCGTTGGAAGCAATCCTATGCCAATTGTGGGGGGGGGCACGTTCTGTCTCCTCGCTGGTTCTTCTTCCAGTTTTCCCGCCTCAACCATGTACGCTCCGGGGTGCCCAGACAAGTCAGTGTTCCCTCCTCATGGCGACTACCGTCCCTTGTCGCGCCCGCACTTCTCTCCCTGTGCCGCCGTGCTGGACGGGTGGCCGCCAATGCGATCAGCGATGTTGTTTCCCCAGAGAGGGGGCAGCACAGAGCAGCACGCCACGTACCTTGTTCTCAATTGGGTCACGGTGCTGGAAGGGCCCCGCTCAGCAGACCGGCCTCCTCTCATGTCGCCACCCCAGCACCTAGAGAGGAGCCACCAAAAGCAGGTGAGCATTTCCCCCACCAAGGGGTGCCGACAAAAGAATCTCAGCCTCTCAACCAATATTTGCCTATGCCGTGGTCCAGCCACAGGGTCCGGGCACGAGTTGTTGGCATGTAATCAGGCTGCGTGCTACTCCACAACGCGGTCCGCTCACTGCACGTCGCAAGGCCTCATGTTGTTAGTCGGACATTAGGGTAATGCGCTACGCCTTGGAGGCCCAGTTTTGCCATCAACCAGGTCCGCAGCAGCATTCCAGTTTGTGCTTTTGATTTGGGATACAGATGGCTCCCTTTTCAGCAGGAATTTTCGTGGATATTCGCACGGCCGGTAGAGCCCTCTTAAAGACCGGCCATCTTGGATCAGCCATTCCCCCTGCTTTGGCGCTTTTTGATTGTTTACTTTCAGTGTTTCTACTAGAAGGCTTGACTTGTGCCAGGTATAATGTGAACCAGAGTAATCATTAACTGTTAACGGTGATGTATGCGGTTGTTTGCAAATAACTGCTTTATTTGTACTGCAGCAGATTTGGTATTTCAGTTCAGTTCAGTAGATCTTTATTCGATGATTATAAACCATCATAAAAGTACATATATACAATAAAAATATCAATAAATGACACATCTGAACTCTATTTAAAAACAAAGGTGTAAAAATGATGGGGCTCAGTTTTTGGGTACAGTCATTCCTTGGTATTATCCTCTGGTAACTCTTAACCTTACTGCCACCTTTAAAAAATTCATCACACAGCATAATGTTTGCGTATCACTTGCTTTTTGTAAAAGCAGTAAGGCAGTTCTGGCATGTCGGAATTTTACCTCCTTCAATGTAGCCACCAAGAATTTACGCCTAGGCATCTTATAAAAAGAACACAAAAGTACAAAATGAAGGGTGTCCTGAGGAGACCTATTGTCGCAGCCGCAGGCACCCTTCTGCTCAATTGTTAGCGTAAAACCAGATGGATGAGACAATATATTTGGCAACAAATTGAGCCTAAAACTACACATTAAAAACCGGTCCTGCGAGTTACACAATAAAAATAGATAAGGTTCCATGCCAACATTATTACTCACAAGGCGATGTGCAATTATTGATCTTTTAGCCAATTCAAATCCTGCTCTGCGAGATGCAAACTGTTCAAGCAGCAATTTTTTAACCTGTGATTTGCAGGAGGAGGATATTACATTTGGGTTGGTAAAGAGATCACTATAGTCAACATCCTCTAGTGTGGCCTTGACATAATTTAGCCAGGGGATCTGCACCCTGTTGTCCCTTTGTAAGCAGTCTGTTATAATTACTCTACTTAGATCCGCCTCGGGGTTTGACCAGATTCTAAGCCATGCTCTAATCGGGCTGAGTTTAATCTGATCTACTATGGGGGGGGCCCCTAATTCACTGTGCGCAATTGCGCCTGGAGTGCTCAGGGGGATTTTTAAGAGCCTGCGGAGAAACTTATTCTCCTCCAGCTGCAATTGTTTTTCATCCCGAAGCCCTAAACCTCAGCTCCATAAAGCGCTTTTGCAGTGCTTATGGAGCCATATAGGTTCATCATCTGTTCTGGGGACCAACGTCCGAGTCTCCGGGCAAAACTTAGTATTGCACCATTTGCGGAGACCAATTTGGAGCAGTGTTCCTCTATCAGGTTTTTAAATTTTAATGCTCCATCAAATAAGAGTCCCAAGTAGGTAAAAGTCTTCACCGTTTGCAAAGTATGTGTCCCTATTTTGTATGCATAATGTTTACGCGGCTTTTTACCTGCGAACATTACAAAAGATTTTCTGAGATTCACAGACAGATCCAAGCTGTCAATGAATTTCACAAATCCGTTGATCAAGCACTGTAGACTTCTCGGAGTGCAGGCCAGCAGGACCGCGTCATCCGCATACAAAAGTATTGGAATGTGACGCAGTCCTGCTTTAGGACAGTCTGTATTCAGGGCAATCAGAGTTCTCTCAAGATTGTTAATGTAGAGTGAGAATAAAAAAGGAGCAAGGATGCATCCTTGCCTCACTCCGCTCGTGCACGGAAAAGGTTTAGTGCCCCCCCCCTCCGTGCTGTAGTGAACCCTGGCTGTGGTGTTGCAGTGCAGTTCTTTTAGGATATTAATCAGACCTGGGTCAATTCCTAGGGAACTCATCATGGCCCACAGCTTCTTCCTGTTTACATTATCAAATGCCGCAGCCAAGTCCATAAACCCCAAATAGATAGTTTCACTGCTGGCTTTTGTATACTTTGCAATCAGCAGATAGAGGTTAAGGCACTGATCACTGATGGATTTTCCTGCTCTAAAGCCATACTGGGTATCCGCTATAATATGATGCTCTTCTGTCCATTCCATGAGTCGGTCCAAAATAGCCCGACCCAGGATTTTAGCAGAGACATCGATCAATGATATTGGTCTATAGCATTGAGGGTTGTCCCTGCTTTCCTTCTTTAATACAGGGACAATTGTTGCTGTTGACCAGGAACGTGGGAGCCCAGTTATAACAGCTGCGTTTAAAACCCTTGTCAAGATTCGGGCCCACAGGTCCACATTGCTCAGATACAGATCTGGCAGAGTACCGTCGGGGCCTGGGCTTTATTGTGACTAAGACCTTGGATCGCCTTGGTTTTTTCTATAAGGGAGAATTCTACCACTGAACTCCGAGTCCCGTCCCATCCTCCTTCTGGGCCAATATCGTGGATGTGATTGTAAAGTCCCGCGGAGTGTGTCCCCCATTGTTCAGGGAGGATATTAGTACCAATTACCGGGGCACTGCTATCCTGGAAGCAGGGTCTGATGATTATCCTCCAGAATTCAGTGTAGTCCATTTTCTCTCCAGCCTCCCTCAGGTCAGCCCATACTTCAATTTGAAGGGCAGCCTTTCTCTGTTTTAGGGCATTTTTATAGGCCTGTCTAGAGAGGGCCACTTTTAGTTTGTCCCTGGGCTTAGATTTAAGGGTAGATTGTAATGCCCTTAGTGCTCTAGAGCAGTTACTATCAAGCCATCTAGGGTGGGATGTCTCTCTACTGGGGCCCTTTACCTTCATTAAATCGTCAACCAGGTTGGTTATGGACCCGAACGCCATGACCAGTGAGAGCCCCTCTGTCAGTGGGTCTAGGCATTTATCAATCTGGCTTTTCCCTTTTGCTATTAGTGATTTGTAAAATGCATTGGCATCGATTTTTGACCATTGAAGCCGTCTCCCCTGATCGAAGGCCCTCAATTCAGTGTCTGGTTGTAAACTCCTCTTGGTGCGACCTTTATACGAGAGTACCAAGACTAGAGGGTTGTGGCCACTGAAGATGCTCCAATCAATCCTTGTCCCAACAATCCAGTTTATTGCGTAGCTGGATACTACAATGTAGTCAATGAATGAGGAGCATCCTCTTCCTTTAAAAGTTGGCGTAAGGGCCCCATCATCACCCGGGACTACCAGGTCAATGGTATGTACCAGAGCGTGTGTATTTAATAATTCGTTAAGGGCTAGCCCTTCAGGAGTGTGTTCTAAGTGTGGACCTTTATCAACCGGGCAGGAGGCCCAATCAGAGGTTACCGGGAGCAAGTGAGGGCATAGATGACAATTTAAGTCACCTATCACAATTACAATGGGTTCTGCTGCTCCACTCCTGTGTTCTAGCTCTTGATTGAGTCTATGATCTAATCCCTGGAGTACAACATTGCTCCCTACTACCGGCACTGTGTTGTATATATTAAATAACCGCAACCTTAATCCATTTCCTACAAATTTTACAGCCTGTAGTGTGTGTGACGACCAAGATGGGGCTGTCCATTGTCCTTCTAGGTTTAGGTCTACATATATGGCCAACCCTCCCTTTGCCCTTCCTGATCTGGTTAATTGCTCTGGTACAAAGAAACATTTGTAGCCAGGTGGCTGGAACAGAGTGCTTTCAATCGCCCAAGTCTCCTGGAAACGTATTATTTGGAACTCCCTTAGATATTCCCGCCAGTCATTGTTTTCAAATTTCCCGGCTAGCCCTGCTGTGTTCCACGTCAAAATATGTAGGCCTTCCTCCAGGTGTTGTCTATTCTGTTCACTCAAGATGTCTGGGATAAATCCCTCCCTCTTTGATACCAGTCCCCTTTGTTTCCCTTTACTTCATTTTAATGGGGGATGTACACTTCCCACATCCTGATGGTTCCCCAGTGCTCTCTGGATTAAAGGTTCAGCATCCTCCTTGTCAGCCGTGTGTTTTCGCAAAATTTCCGGCCTATTTAGTCAGTCATTTTCATCCAGTGACAATAAGGGGCTGAATCTATTTGTCGAATCTGCCAGACCCTGGTCGTGTGTGATCCTGCCTACTGGAATGTAGTTCCTGTCCCAGTTCCCTTCTGGGGCCAGGCCCCTCCCTCCAGGTGTGTATCTGGGGGCATTTGTAACCTGTTGTATGGGATAAAAATATCCTAGTGGGAGTGGACGTATGGTACTTGTCCCATTTTTTTTTCCGCTGTTTAGTATAAATTCCACTAGGCTAGTATGTTTAAAATTTACTATGATACAATTACCCACAGTGTCTTTAATCCTGCTGCCTACCCAGTTGACCCTTTTGACATGCACAATCTCCCCACATTCCCCGCTGGGTAAGGGCCTATGCACATTTCACCAGTGCATTACCTTGTTTTTTAGTTCTGCATAAGGCTCTTTCTGCTCAGGCTTGAGCTCTGGAACCCCAACCAGCACGACTACATAGGGACAGGCTTCGGGGGGTACGTTTATGTCTGGCAAGGGATGGGTGACCATCCTGTTTGTCTCACAATGTGTTTTTTGCATCTCCTCCCCCCTGAATGTTGAGGGATTCCTGTATTGTAAGTGCGATGTAGTTGTTTGGCCTTGCCCCTCATCTAGCCCAGTGTTCCCTGTTTTCAGCCTATTACCTAAGTCTGGCTGTGTTACAGGGTTTGGGGGAGCATGTACTTGTGCAATTGTGCACGGCACATTACTGACACAGTTATTTTTAGCGGGGCCTGCTGCACTGGGGTAGGGTTTACTGGCGCGAGGTTGGCTAGTGAATTATTATTGTTAATGGGGCCCTTTACCCTTCTCTGTTTGTTCAGTTCATTGGTGATTTTATCTAGCCTGCTAACTAATGGCTTGATCTGGCTCATGATGAAGAGTTCCAAATGATTTTGGAGATCTATTATTACTTGAGACATCCACCCTGGTGGAACCGGGTGAAAAGTTGCGGGCTCTGCATTTACCTTGCCCTTGGTGTTATTTGTTTTTGGCATCAGGACGTTTGATTTCGGTTTCCCCTGGTGGCATTTTCTAGGCCCTACTTTTCTGGATCTACTATTAGGGGTTTTGTTTCTGGCCACGACTGGTGCCATTACCGTGTCAGGTTCCGGCTGTGCACAAGGAAGGTCGTCAGTGGATGTGTTCAGGGTGACAGGTGAGGGAAGGACCATTATTTCATTATCAGTTGCCTGCGGAGGGGTGGATAGGGCTGTTGCGGGCGTTAAGGATAGCCGTCTCTCCGTGCGCTCAATCTCTCCGGAGACCGCACCGATGACTTTCCTCAACATGAGATCAATTGCTGTGGGTTGAACTTTCTGGGTCAGTGACACATTATTGGTTTCTAACGCTATAGTACAGGGTGTATTAGGGACAAGAGGTTTACCCCTGGTGGAACGCGTTTTAGCTACACTCGCCATGTTTCCACTAACAAAAAAATTAATCTAACTAAAACACCTTGCAACCACCTTTATGTCCTTTAGTCTCTCCAAAAATGTTCTAAATTTGACCACACTCAAAGCTGAACCGACCTTCTCGCTCTTGACAAACAGTTATTGTGACCAAAACCCACCGCCAAAGTCCGGAATGTTCAATCCGCCGTGTACTTGTGCTACGTAGCTGTGACTGAGTGCTGATGAGTCAATTGATGGCAGAACCAAGAGAATTGGCCCAGCACGGCCTGCTCGGCCCAAGACGGCCACAGAAGGCCCGCCCTTTACCCAGGCTTAGCCCAGCGACGCCCGCGTGCGTCCCGCGACGCGGAGGAAGCTCTGCTCCTTTGAGCACCTCCGGGCGCGGGAGTTGTGGTAGGTGGGCGGGACAATGACGCTAGGGCTTCTGGAGGCTGTAGTCCCCCCCCTCGGCGGCCGCGTAGGTGTATCAGGCAGCGGGGAGACTTGCATCTTACAGCCCACAACACTGGCGATGTTCCTGGCAGCGTCCGGGTGGTGTCAGAGTTCGCCTCCCACAGCAGCAAAGCAGAAAAGCAGGGAAGGTGATTTGGTCCCAAACACGTAAACACTGTGATTTTTACAGAGCTCCCGCTCCACCGAGGGAGCTCTGCTCCTTTGACCTCCTCTGGGCGTGGGAGTGGTGGTAGGTGGGCGAGACAATGGCGCTAGGGCTTCCAGAGGCTGTAGACCCCCCCATCGGCCGCCGCGTAGGTGTATCAGGTGGCGGTGGGGGAGACTTGCCTCTTACAGCGCACAACACTGGCGATGTTCCTGGCAGCGTCCGGGTGGTGTCAGAGTTCGCCTCCCACAGTAGCAAAGCAGCAAAGCAGCAAAGCAGGGAAGGTGATTTGGCCCCAAACACATAAACGCTGTGATTTTTACAGAGCTCCCGCTCCACTGAGGGAGCTCTGCTCCTTTGAGCGCCTCCGGGCACGGGAGTTCAAGTTCAAGTTCAAGTTTGGCATTTGTATAGCGCCCTATATACCCAGAGGGTCTCAAGGCGCTTGGGGAAGGGGAAGTTTATTTGTCGAATATCCAAGTTTTTAGTTCTTTTCTGAAGGTGAGGTGGTTCTGGGTAAGGCGGAGATGGGTGGGGAGAGAGTTCCAGGCTTTGGCCGCTAAGTAGGAGAAGGATCTACCACCCATGGTGGATTTATGGATGCGTGGGATTGCGGCGAGGGCTTGTGTGGACGATCGTAGTTGGCGGGGGGGGGGTGTAAAAGGACAGGCGTGTGTTGAGGCAGTCGGGTCCTAGGTCGTAAAGAGCTTTGTGTGCGTGGGTAAGGAGGCGGAACGTTATTCTCTTGTTGACGAGAAGCCAGTGGAGGTCTTTTAGGTGCTCGGAGATGTGAATTTGGCGGGGGAGGTCCAGTATAAGTCTGGCTGAGGCGTTTTGGATGCGTTGGAGTTTTTTCTGGAGTTTGGCGGTGGTTCCGGCGTAGAGTGTGTTTCCGTAGTCCAGTCGGCTGGTCACCAGTGCGTGGGTGACCGTTTTTCTTGTTTCAGTGGGGATACAGCGGAAGATTTTTTTAAGCATGCGTAGGATGTTGAAGCAAGATGAGGTGACGGCGTTGACTTGTCTGGTCATTGAGAGGGAGGAGTCTAGGATGAAGCCTAGGTTGCGTGCGTGGTCAGCAGGTGTGGGTGCATTTCCCAGGGCCGGTGGCCACCAAGAATCGTCCCAGGTGGAGGGGGATGAGCCTAAGATGAGGACTTCAGTTTTGTCCGAGTTCAGTTTTAGGCGGCTGTCTTTCATCCATTCGGCTACTTCTTTCATTCCTTCGTGTAGGTTGGTTTTGGCGGAGCTGGGATCGTTGGTGAGGGAGAGGATGAGCTGTGTGTCATCTGCGTAAGAGATGATGTTGAGGTTGTGTTTGCGTGCGATGGATGCGAGGGGACTCATGTATACGTTGAAGAGGGTGGGGCTGAGTGAGGATCCTTGTGGTACACCACAGATGACTTCGGTGTTTCCAGCTTTCTGGGAAGGTGGCAGCGTTTAGGGAGCAGTTGATGACATCTCGGAGATGGGGTGCGATAACGGAGTCTGCTTTGTTGAAGATGTGGTGGGGACATGGGTCGGTTGGTGATCCTGAGTGGATGGAATTCATCAGACGGATGGTTTCTTCAGTACTGATTGGGTTCCAGGCGCAGAGGTTGTAAGAGGGGTGTTTAGGTTCAGGTGAGGGTGGTGGGGCTTGGATTCCGGTCTCATTTGCGAAGCTGTTATGTATGTCTGCGATTTTGTTGTGGAAGAATGAGGCTAAGGAGTCGCAGAGGTCTTGGGAGGGGGTGATGTTGTTCGTGCCGGCGGGGGGGTTGGTGAATTCTTTGACAATGTTGAATAGTTCCTTTCTGTTTTGGGCGTTGTTGTCGAGTCGGTCTTTGAGTGCTGATTTCTTGGTGGATCGGATCAGTTGGTGGTGTTTGCGGATGGCGTTCTTGAAAGCTGCTTGGTTGTCTGAGGTTCGGTCTTTTTTCCAGGCTTTCTCGAGGGTGCGGCAGGTCTTCTTTGAGTTTTTGAGGTTCTCATTAAACCAAGGGGCTTTATTGTTGATTTGTTTGGATTGCTGTTTTTTCAAGGGTGCTAATTCATCCGCGCTATGGGTGATCCATTGAGTGAGGTTGGTTGCTGCAAGGTTTGGGTCCGATGATTTTGCAGGGAGGTTTTGTTGCAGTGATGTGAAGAGTTGGTCGGTTGTAATTTTGTTCCAGTTTCTGCGCGGAATTGGTTGAGGGAGGTTGTGGGTTGTAGTCTTTTTGTAGCTGAAGTGTACGCAGCAGTGGTCTGTCCATTGGTGGGCTGTGGTGTGGTCGAAGGAGATATGCTTGCTGGAGGTGAAGATTGGGTCGAGCGTGTGCCCTGCGTTGTGAGTGGGGGTGTTGACAAGTTGTTTGAGTCCGAGATTGGCGAGGTTGTCCAGGAGGGTGGTGGTGTTGCTGTCATTGTTCTTTTCTAGATGGAAGTTGATGTCTCCTAGCAGGATGTAGTCCTCGGAGGGGAGGGCGTGAGGGGTGATGAATTCAGTGATGTCTTCGCAGAATTGTGCGCGGGGTCCTGGTGGTCTGTAGATGAGGGTTCCTCTGAGTGTGGACTTCGGGTCGTGTGGATCTGGAAGTGGAGGTGTTCGGCGGTAGCGAGGTTATCGTCGGAGCTGGTAGAGATGCGGATGGTGTTCTTGTGGACGATGGCGATGCCTCCTCCTGTTTGTTTAGTGGTGCGATCTTTTCGGATGATCTTGTAGCCGTCCGGAATGGCAATGGCGATGTCGGGTGCTGAGGATGTGTTCATCCAGGTTTCTGTGAGAAAGGCGATGTCCGGCGCTGTGGTGTCAAGTAGGTTCCATAGTTCGATGGCGTTACTGTGGTCCGAGCGAATGTTGAGCAGGATGCACTTCAGATGGTTGGGGTTGGAGCGCGGTTTGGAATCTGAGGGTGTGGTGGGTTTCTTAATGCAGTTGTACTTGCAGGAGAGGCAGGCGAATGGTCCATGGGTGCGTCCAGGTTCGGCTTGGTAGCAGTTTGGTGATCGGCCGGGATTAAGGGCTGAGAGGGTGGCTGCATTGTATGTGATGCGGGAGGGGTGGGGATTGCGGGAACCAGGGGGTCTGGCGCTGGGTGCGGTCTTGGCGTGGACGGGCGTAGACGGGCTTACCTTTGGCGCACCTTCGGCGCGACCGCAGCGCGTGGAGTGGTGGTAGGTGGGCGGGACAATGGCGCTAGGGCTTCTGGAGGCTGTAGTCCCCCCCCTCAGCGGCCGCGTAGGTGTATCAGGCGGCGGTGGGGGAGACTTGCCTCTTACAGCCCACAACACTGGCGATGTTCCTGGCAGCGTCCGGGTGGTGTCAGAGTTCGCCTCCCACAGCAGCAAATCAGGGAAGGTGATTTGGCCCCAAACACGTAAACGCTGTGATTTTTACAGAGCTCCCGCTCCACCGAGGGAGCTCTGCTCCTTTGAGCGCCTCCGGGCTCGGGAGTGGTGGTAGTTGGGCGGGACAATGGCGCTAGGGCTTCTGGAGGCTGTAGTCCCCCCCCTCGGCGGCCGCGTAGGTGTATCAGGCGGCGGCGGGGGAGACTTGCCTCTTACAGCCCACAACACTGGCGATGTTCCTGACAGCGTCCAGGTGGTGTCAGAGATCACCTCCCACAGCAGCAAAGCAGGGAAGGTGGTTTGGCCCCAAACACGTAAACGCTGTGATTTTTACAGAGCTCCCGCTCCACCGAGGGAGCTCTGCTCCTTTGAGCGCCACCGGGCGCGGAAGTGGTGGTAGGTGGGCGGGCCATTGCGCTAGGGCTTCCAGAGGCTGTAGTCCCCCCCCCTCGGCGGCCACGTAGGTGTATCAGGCGGCGGCGGGGGAGACTTGCCTCTTACAGCCCACAACACTGGCGATGTTCCTGGCAGCATCCGGGTGGTGTCAGAGTTCGCCTCCCACAGCAGCAAAGCAGCAAAGCAGGGAAGGTGATTTGGCCCCAAACACATAAACGCTGTGATTTTTACAGAGCTCCCGCTCCATTGAGTGAACTCTGCTCCTTTGAGCGCCTCTGGGCGCGGGAGTGGTGGTAGGTGGGCGGGACAATGGCGCTAGGGCTTCTGGACTCTGTAGTCCCCCCCCTCGGCGGCCGCGTAGGTGTATCAGGCGGCGGTGGGGGAGACTTGCCTCTTACAGCCCACAACACTGGCGATGTTACTGGCAGCGTCCGGGTGGTGTCAGAGTTCGCCTCCCACAGCAGCAAAGCAGGGAAGGTGATTTGGCCCCAAACACGTAAACACTGTGATTTTTACAGAGCTCCCGCTCCACCGAGGGAGCTCTGCTCCTTTGAGCGCCTCCGGGCGCGGTAGTGGTGGTAGGTGGGCGGGACAATGGCGCTAGGGCTTCTGGAGGCTGTAGTCCCCCCCCTCGGCGGCCGCGTAGGTGTATCAGGCGGCGGCGGGGGAGACTTGCCTCTTACAGCCCACAACACTGGCGATGTTCCTGGCAGCGTCTGGGTGGTGTCAGAGTTCGCCTCCCACAGCAGCAAAGCAGCAAAGCAGGGAAGGTGATTTGGCCCCAAACACGTAAACGCTGTGATTTTTTACAGAGCTCCCGCTCCACCGAGGGAGCTCTGCTCCTTTGAGCGCCTCCGGGCGCGGAAGTGGGGTAGGTGGGCGGTACAATGGCGCTAGGGCTTCTGGAGGCTGTAGTCCCCCCCCTCGGCGGCCGCAAAGGTGTATCAGGCGGCGGCCTGCGGGTGGCGGGTTCACTGCCATCATTATCAGGCCCAAAGTTAATACCAGAAATATGAACTGAAGTGGGACTAGTAAGGATTTAGATGAGACCTTCAATATTGACTGTCATCTACGAGACAAAACTAGTACTTGGATTAAGATCGGATGTTCTCCATGGAAGGCATCAGCTTGCTTTTCTTAAAAATATTTAAGTAACATCATTCTAGCCATGTGATTTTGTGGATTATTGTGAAAATCGATATTGACGCCAAATGATCTAACTGCTGGTACTGTGGTATGCGAAATGCATAGTCCAAGTAGTTGCTCAACACAAGATTGTATTTTAGTGGGAAGATTCTTGAATTATGAGCAGGATAGAAGTACATTTCTTTTGGTTTTAATTTCAAAGAAAAAGAGCCTGTCATGCATCAACTTTATAAAGACATAATTCCCGCTCCAGAATAAATGTTCTTAATAAATCTGGGGTCATCAGCCTATTGAATGCCTGTGTCTCCACCCATTAACGCAATCTGGTCAATTTGATGTGGCGGGTTATAACGTTGAACCCTAATTAACCCTACAGGCAAGGAGTAAAGCAGGCAATCTGGAAGGCCAGATTTGATTTTGTACTAACTGGCAGCGAAGTTACAGGACTGAAGAGGAGCAGCTCATCACAGTGACTGACACCCTTGTGCAAATGTATTTTAGCAGTGTTCCATTCATTATAATATTACACAACTATTTCTTGCATCATAACTCAGACATTGCCTTTATCTGTGATTTGCAGTCCTTCATGAAGAGTGGGTCTCTAAGTGCCAGCATTTTAGTCCAAAACCTGATGTATGAGCAAAGAAGCCTAGTTTATAATCTTTAATTTGGTTGAGGATAGTTTTTCAATGGTCTTAGAAATAAGATAAAACAACTTACTGGTCAGTGGTTTGCAGATGGCGCAGGTCCAGTTTAGCTTTCTTTTTTTTTAACAACTGAGAGATGTGTGCAATGTATGGATGTTTGAGAATACCCCTATTTAGTGGAAATTTTGGCAATGTTCAGGTGATGTCAACTAAGCTACTTTGCAGTCTTTTAATGGGAAAGCCTTGTCATCAAAGGAAGAAAATTGCATACATTCAAGGTGTTGGTTGATAATGTGAGGTCAACTTATTTAAATTCTGACTTCCTCAGAGTCTGCCTTTTTGAAATGACTGTGTTCAGTTGAAAATATTTTTGTAAGATATCCCTTTGATTCAATTAAACATTTCCGCAGATTACTAGAACATCCTGGCTTGAAAAGACGTAAAGCAGCGGCCGACAAATAATACAGAAATTGCTTCATCACTGCAAATAACAATTTTATTGTATGGGTACATTTTAAATATGTGTCTTGAGGCTGTTTGTTTATAGAGTATAAGAAGGGCTTTATCATTTTCCACAGACAGATCTTTGATGACACAGATCAAAGTTTTTCCATTGTGATTTATTTCCTGACGGTTCTCTTGCTTTCCTTTTGGTCTACCATAGAGCAAGGTTTGGGGTGCTCAGGCCCTTTTCCTCCCTATGTTTGCCAGTGTAGTGTGGACTGGTAAGCAGGTTGGTTAGCTTCAGAGCAGTGATGGAACCTGAGTTATTGAGGTGAAGAAAGAGTGTAAACAATGAATGGATTAATTAATGAAGAGAGGCTTGTATAGCGGTGATAAAGCAGGGTAGAGGGTTCCAAAATTAATATATCTTTCCAGTGTTCATTAATCTGCATTTTGGCGTTTGTGGTAGTGATTCATACTGTATATTATTGGCTTTTACTTGCATGGGGATATTCCTAAGGCTTTTAAAAAAGAATAGAACATGGTCACTTATTAAACAATGAAAAATAGCTAGAAACAAAAGCAAAGTGGCTCGTGTCTACTTCGAGACAGATGTACCTCAGGTTCTAATGGAAATAAGACATTATGGGGCATATTACCAAGCCCCTATTGCCACTGCAATGTCACTTTTCGTGATTTTGTGGTGGCGATAGGGTCAGTGCCCTATTACCAAGGCAGCTTTAAACCACATAACGTTGCTAAAAGCCACGTTAAGTGGCTTAACGCTGCCTTAGTAATAGGGCCTCTTTCACGCTAAAATTAGCGTGAAATGGGCGTGCAGTGGGTGTTGCGGTGGGCATTCCACCACACACCCATTCACTTCGACGCTGCCACCTTATTATCAAGAGAGGCGATAATAGGTGGCAGCGCCGAATTTAAGACCACGAAAATCCTGGGGGCTCATTTATGAGCCCTTGTGTCACTTTTGCACCACTGGTGCGTCACTTTTTGTGACGCACCAGCAGTGTAAAAAATGCACCTTGTTGTGCCACATTTACAAAGTGACGCATCTAGGGAGATGCGTCACTTTGTAAACCCCTGCGCTACATTGTACCTGCGCCAGATATAATGTATGCAGGGGAGGGGTTTCCCACGCAAGAAAGCGTCATAGAAGTGACGCAGTGAAATCTACCAGATTTCACTGCGCCACTTCTAGGACTCAAATGCGTCAAAATCTTACGCCTGCCTCACAGCAGGTGTAAGACTGACGCAAGCCCTTTCACATGGAGCTTGCCCCATGTGAAAGGACACATTGCTGGGGTAGCGTCACTTTTGTGACACACTCCAGCAATGCATCACTTTTGCACCATACAGATACGTCAGAAATACTGACGTAACTGTAACTCCTTGTGACATGATGCGTCATACAGTAAATATGACGCATCAATTATGTCGCAAGGAGTGCGCACTGAGAAGTGGCGCATCGCTGCTTTCATGCAGCGATGCGTCATTTCTCATAAAAGAGGCCCCTGGTCTTAAGGTGGCGAAACGAGAAGAAATGCTTCATTTCTCCTTGTTTTTGCTTTTTCCATGTGTTGCTGCACCCATGGAAAAAGCAAAATGCCAAGGTTTGTTTATGTAGAGGAAGGTATCCCTTCCTGTACATAAACCTTTTTTAAAATGCCATTTTGTAACTTACAAGTGTGCTGCATGAAGCAGGAACCATAAGGTGCAGCCTCACACTTCAAAAGTGGCGATGAGAGGCGTTCAGCCAAGGAGGCTAACGTCTCTCACTGCCACTTCCTTGTTAATATGCCTCAGTGGGGCTTATTTACAAGTCCCTTGAGCCACGGTGGGTCACTTTTAATATGAGAAAAGGCGGCGCAAGGGGATCGTAAATAAGCCCCATAGAGAAATGCTCATTACTTAAAATACAAAACCAAATGATTACAGTCCCAGAAGTTGGTTTCACATAAGTACTGTTTTTTCCTGTTAATTTGCATTTTTTACGTTTAGAACTTCCTCGTGAGCAATCATTACACCCAGCGGGCTTCAACCTGTGGGAAGTTTGCCAAATAACCAGCATACAATTCATGCTACAGCGACACCTGCACAGTAGTTTAAAAGGTGACGGGTATTTTTACTAAACAAAAGCATTCTTTGAATATAAGTTCCTTTACTCCTGAATTAGAATAGAGTCAGTGGCGTAACAATAGCACCGCAGGTGTTGGAGGGGGGGGGGGGGGGGGATCGGGGGGCTCCAAGCTTCAGGCGGCCCTTCTGACACTGCAGTGAGGTGGTGGCTCCGAACTTCAGGGGACCCCTTTCGGCACTGCAGTATGGGGGGGCTCTGACTTCAGGGGCCCCCTTCCAGCACCGCAGTGCGTGGGGGAGCTCCAATATTCAGGGGGGCCCTTCCGGCCTGTGCACGGTTGGTCTCTCAGCTCCTGACTGGGTCCAGAGCGTGGGGGGCCTCCTCTGTGCACCTCGCTTGCGGGCCCCCTCAAGATTCGTTACGCCACTGATTAGACTCCGATGCATCTCCAAGGCTTTGTCTGCGTTTGCGTTTCTGCGATGTAGACATTATTGTCCACGTGTGCATGTGTAGTAAAGAGCCTATTCCGTCTCACACTTAAGGTGGATGGCAGGTGCGCGATTCAGTGCAAGAGGTAGGGGCTTGATTTAAAGAGGGACAACCTTGAATATTACTCACAAAGTCACGTTAACGTAATTTCTTTCAAAAGTGGCATTTTCTCTGCGTTATTCTCTTCGAGAGGTATTATCATCATCATGATTGCAAAAGGCAGAAGCGGGAGCTTCCTCCTTAAGTGTACAGTTAACCTGATAATTCTCTACAAAAACAACTCTCCCTGCCGTGCTACAGCATGCCTACGACAATCCCTCCAGTGGGGAATCCTAACTTGGAAATTACCAGTGTGAATTGAAATTAAGTCACCAATACTTTTTGGAGGATTATATATCACCATCCTTCTCTAAAGTGGATACTTGAATCCCCTAAAATAAACAGATCTCATGTTTAATAAGTACAATATAACAGAGACCCAAAAATTAGCAGAACGTTAAATCCGGCCACTCCAGACAGATATAGTAACTCTACGTTGTATATGTGTTGCTTTATTTACTTGTTTTTTTCTTTCTGTGTGTATGTACTAATGCAGTACAATGCTGTCCAGAGGCACCATGGGGCAGATTTATGAAGGGCTTGCGCCACGTTTACGCCGCCGTTGCGTGACGCAACGGCACGGAAACGTGGCGCATCCCTGCGCCCTATTTACAACGTGACGCATCTAGGAGATGCGTCACGTTGTACAGCACTGCGCCACGAGGAGGCGTTCCTGCGCAGGGGGGGGCGTTCCTGCGCAGGAACGCCTCCTGAAAGTGGCTGAGTGAAATCTATGAGATTTCACTCAGTCACTTTCAGGGCAATGCTGCGTCAAAACCCTGCGCCTGCTTGAAGCAGGCGTAAGGCTTGAGGCAGCATTGAAAGAATAGGCCCCCCCAGAGCATTGCTGGAGCTGCGTCGCGCTTGCGACGCAACTCTAGCAATGCGCCACATTTCCGGCACAGATGCGTCACGCATCTGTGCCGTTTTTGCCCCATGGTGCGCCGCATCATAAATGCGGCGCACCATGGGTGGCGTAGCTGTGGCGCACTGTGGCGCATGTTAACTGGCGCATCCCGAGGGATGCGCCAGTTAACATAAATCTGCCCCCATGACTCTAGCAAACAAAAAAGGGATCCACAGACAGCAACTTAGACAAAAGAAGTAAGTAACAGACTGAGCACGAGCCTATGCAGTGGGAGAAAACATGAGGGATCTATTTTTGTTACCTGTTTTTTATTGGTTTCAAAACATAGCAACCAAACACACAGTGTGCGTCGACAGTTGCATACCCATTACCAATTTACTTCCACGGCAGCTACAACAAGACAGCAGAGAGCATTAAAGAGTGGGAGTAGCCACTTGCCAATGATAACAGAAACCAGGACAGCGACCTAATCAGCATACAAGGAAACATAAGCACACACCTGGTCAGCAAGAAATTGTGAAATGCAGAAATAGTAGTTCCCTTCAACTGTCTGCCTTGGAGCTACTATTGTAAAATTCATCAGTGTCTCCCCAAAGCATACCCAGCAGTTGGGCCCACATCATTAAGAGTGTTGGAAAGTAGATTATTGGTAGGGGTAGATGTACATCTACCTCTGGCAGTGAGGCAACTAACACAAACTAGGTCTCAGAAAGGATTCCAATGCTCAACCTGTGGTAGCTTGACTGCAAGCAGGCAGGATTAACTTCAAAGACAGTTATGTAAAGCATTTAAAAACACCAATTCAGTAAATAATTAAGAGACTACACACAATAAAAGTCCAACACCAATTTATAACAATAGGAAATATTGTTATCTTTAAAATGACACCAAACAAAAATAATCTACTGTAGGAAACCAGAGATATGAATTTACACAGAGTAAACACTTTCTAGTGCTTAAATAGCAATAGTGACACTTCTGGACATTTGGCCGCCTCTGACCAAGACAAAGTCAAAGTTTGAGGCTGACCGTGATATAGCAAAAGCATTCTGACACTCTGAGGTCAAATCCACCTTGTTGCGCCTCTTCTTAGAAGTCAGTTCTGTCAAGGACCCAACAATGGTCCCATAATCCCGAACAAACCTTCTATAATACCCTGTCAGTCCAAGGAATGCCCTGACCTGAGTCGAGGTAACAGGAGCAGTCCAGTCCAAACAGTTTGAATCTTGGCCTGGAGAGGCTGTACATGGATTTCACCTACCAGGTGACCCAGGTACACCACCGAACTCTGCCCTATTTGGCACATCCTTGCCATAATAGTCAGGCCTGCCTGCTGAATGGCCTGAAGCACTTCCCTCAGGTGGTTTCAATGACCCCCCCTGGTAGAACTATACCCAACTATGTCAATCAGGTAAGCTGCACTGAACTATTCCAACTCAAACAAGACTCTATTTACCAACCTTTGAAGGTGGCAGGTGCATTCCTAACCCAAAGGGCATTACCTTGAACTGATAATATCCCTCTGGTGTGAAGAATGCAGAACTATCCTTTGCTCAATCTGTGAGAGCAATCTGCCAGTAACCTGAAGTCAAATCAAACATACTCAGGTACTTAGCAGCCCCTTACCTGTCAATGAGGTCATCAGCTGTAGTAAGTAGGTTCTGCTTCTTATGGTTACCCCCACTTTTTGCTTTTTACTCCAACTGTTTTGACGAGTCTGGCTGGGATCCTGCTATTCAGGACCCCAGGATATCTGCTTTCTCCTCTAAATTGATATGTATGTACTTTGGTACAACTCAAGATTGGATACTGGGGTGCCCTTACCAGTACCTAGTATATGGTACTTGTGTACCCAGGGCATAGGTACCACAGAAGCCTCCCATGGGCTGAAGCATGTATTATGCCATCCATGAGAGGCCATGTAAAATAGATCCTCAGCTCTGCTACTGCAGCCTGTGTAAGCTGGTGCTTGCACCACTTACGAGAGATATAGGTTCACTACATCTATATATATCACTAGACCTAAAACCTTATAAGACACCCCTATAGCAGGCCTTAACCATCCTGAAGTCAGGGGGCTGGATTTTACATAAGAGGGTGCTCCTGCATGAGCAGGGCCCCCCTGCAGTCTTCGGAGAGCATTCTCCCGGGCTGTACGTGATACTGCCAGACATATAGGTAGAGGTGCATTATGACCTCGGGGTAAACGTTATCTCAAAAACTACTGCAACAAAGTATGTTGTGTTTGGTGTCAAACACATTGGAATCATACCTCCACACCAGTAACTGGTGTCGGAGGTATGATTCCTCCCCTCAGAACCGAGGTTATGGGGGTACCTAAGTCTATCGGCGCCAACTTTTCCGAGCTTTACAACACAAAATGGATGCTGCCAGCCACAGACATGAGTCTGCCTGCCTGCTGCTGAGCCAAGCTCATGGAGAGGAAGGTCAGACAATAAGTATCTTATCACAGGGAGGATCCTAGGCAGGATTTAGTGTATTGGGGCTGGGTGAGTGCAAAGTCTCTGTGTCAGAAAGTCTGCATGAGGGGCACATCTGGTGTCCCTGTACATAGTCCAGCTCAAACCAGTTCTGGGAACCATTTGCTTTTGCTCTGGCGTGAAACTGGACAAAGAACATGGGTGTAGCCACCCCTCTGTCCTGTCCCTTCCCTCGGAGGGTTCCTAAAATCTGTCCAACCCTTTCCCGTGGGTATAACATGGGTTACCTGGCTACAGGACATTAGATTTTACGTGGACAAGATTTTGCAAGAAGATAGCAAGACACTTTGACCATCTGGACACGCTGGGCTTTGCTGGACCTCCCTTGGGCTCGATTTCGTCTTCCCTTGCCGTCCCCAGTCTCGCCACTGTCCGTGGTCCATACAGGCTCCGTGATGGACCCTGTGGACCTCCAAAACAACAGAAGAATCTCCCCTGGGGTGAAGGAGTACTCCCCTGTAAACATAGGCACCGTAAAGCATCTGACTGGATTGCTGATCCAGAGCTCCTGTGGACTCCGGAGTCTCCAGCAACAAAGGATGTGGGTTTCTGCAGATGTCAGAGGTTGAGCTGCCCTCTCACTGAGTTTGAAGCCGATATCCCTTGTGGTGACTGTACACCCGTATTCCCATGCACTACATTCATTTGCAGCTGCACATGCTTGTTGTCATGCAACAATTCCGTGCATTGGGCCATTGCATCCAGCATCCTCACACTCTGTGCCCTGCTAGCTGGTATCCTGTGAAACTTCTTGAGGTCCCCTCACGTTTCCTGTGCCTTCGGTCAGTGGGTCTACTTGAGGGTCAACTTTGCTTTATTTGAGGTCTTCTGGTTGTTCCAAGCCTGCCCTGACTCCCCTTGCTGTGGTGACTCCCCTGGTCCTTGCTGGGCCACATCAGCACCGAATTTGATCATCTATGTTGTTTGCCGCTGCCAAAGCTTGTTGGTGCTCCCGCCGGACACTGACCCCTCAGCACTAGACATCCTTTGTAGGACATCTCGCCTCCGGCTCCTGGTCATCCTAGACATCTCCGGGTCCTCGCAGCTGAATAGTCAAAATCACTGTCAACACACCTGAAGCACCCGACATCAGTGGACGTTCACCGAACGAGTCCCTGGTCACTCCAAAGTGACCCAGACTGTGTCCCCTCTGCTTTTAGGTTCTTCTCACCTAGGATCTACGTTTGGATGTCCGACATTCATCATACTTTCAGCAGCAGCAGTACTTTGTCGACTTCCATACAAAACGACAAGGGTTTCAGATGCCACTTTATAACCTATGCACCTGGCTCCTCTGGGATAGGTAACTCTGATACAAAGGTATCCACAGGTGGGTTGGCTCTTCAAACTCTTAAGTTACAAGGGTGGCCTTCGTAATCTGCTGGGAAGGGTCTTTAATCTTAATTTTCCAACCGCAACTTTCCCATTGAATTGTCCGGAGCACGCTGTTGTGTTCTCACTCTGCACCCGTCCTCCGTGCGGTCCTGATTCACTCACCTTGGGTGGTTCCTTGGGGTCCCAGCCATTTTACACCTCCTAGACTAAGTCTAGTCCAGAGTCCTGGTTCTTATACCAATTATTTAGTATATGGTTTGGTCTCCCTCTGGAGCCCAGTGTGTATTGTGCTACTTAAATTTGATTCTTTGCAATTGTATTATTTGATTTGTGTTCTATCCTTGTGTAGAGGACACTAGAGAGTGTTGTAGATAATAAATACATATTTTTATAACTACTGTGTGGTTTCCCTTTAATTTAACCAATACTATAATGTTGCATTCTGGTAAAATAAGGTACTTAACATTCCTTCAAGTCTTAGCCTGAAGGCTGCTCTCCAAAGCTACCTCTAGGATAGCTTTCAATAAAGGTTATCTTTGACCTAATCACCATAAGCGTTGTTTGGACTGGTCCAAGGTGCCCACTTTAAATAGTGGACAGCATATACCAGGCCAACTTCTCACATCAGCTCTAGGTATAGAGTGATCATCAGTCTTGGAGACTGCATTTAATCATCTGTAGTTCACACAAAACCGTGGGTCTCCCCTGGGGATTAGGTTTGGGCACCAGCACCACTGGACTGGCCCATGGACTTTCAGACACTTCAATTACCCCCAATTCCAGCATTTTAGCTACTTCAGCATTGATACTGGCTCTGACATGGTCAGGCAACCTGTACAGCTTATTTTTGACAGGCAGGCTGTTACCAGTGTCAATTTGGTGCACACACCACTCAGTGATGCCTGGGGTCAAAGAAAACAGGTCAACAAATTGCACCAGCACCTGCTTTCAGTTTCTGTGCTGCTCGTCTGTCAATTTAGGTGAGAGTACTATTCCCTCTACTGACCCATCCTGCACATTGTTGGAGAGGAGGTCAGGCACTGGTTCAGTTTTCTCCTCCACTCCCTCATCAGTGACCAGTAACATGGTCATATCTGCCCTGTCATGGTGGGGTTTTAATCTCCTCAAATGTAGGACCCTATGAGGGTTCCTGGGTTTGATAAGGTCAACCAAATAGTTAACCTCATCCTTCTTTTCTAACATTGGATAGGGCCCACTCCACTTGGATGGTTCCAATACCCGCACCAACTGTCCTGGAGTATGCTCAGTCATAGTAGTCTTCTGATCATACCTGTGCTTTAAGAGCTCCTGTCTGGCCTCCAGTGTCCTGCTTGCCTTGCACATGCACTCTGCCATTTTTGTTCTCATGCCTAGCATAAAATAAAGCACATTTCCTTTGCTTCCTTGAGAGGCTTCTCTAAAGACTCTCTCAGCAGGCACAAGGTTTCAAAACAACAACTCAAAGGGACGGAAACCAACCCCTTTCTGAGGAACCTCCATGTAGGCAAACAGCAGGCATGGGAGGAGAATATCCCATCTCCTCCTGAGTTTCTCTGACAAGCCATTTATCATGCTCTTCATGGTCTTGTTGAATCTCCCAACCAAACCATTTCTTTGTGGGTGATAGGCAGGGATGGACGGAATTTGCGTAATCGCGTTACGCAAATCTCCGCGAAACGGTAACAAATCTTTGCTAACATGCAGAAATTCTGCGAACACACGGAATTTCTTGTTCGTGATGCTTTTTTACTTTTCGCAATCGCTGTTTGCGTGCTCGGGGGGAAATATCTCGTAAAAACATATTCTGAGAACGCGAACAAGCAAAAATTTTGAGAAGTTGCAGAACGCATAATTTTAGGCAATTTTGCGTTCTTCGCGGAATACAGAATTACCCAAATTCTGCAAATTCCACGAGCGGAACGGAATTTACCGCCCAGGCCTAGTGATAGGGGGCGGTGAACTTGTAGTTGACAGTACATTCATCCCACATAGCAGTCAGATAGTTGAAAAGAAAGTTTGTGCCAGTATCTGACACAACCTCTTTCCGAAAACCCTCTCAAGCCACTGCAGGAGCATCTGTGAATTTAAGAGGGATTGCTTCATGGTACCTAGTGGCATGGTCCACTACCACCAAGACATACCTATTCTCTGATACAGTAGGTTCTTTGTCTTACCCCCCTGCCTTGCCACTGGCTTGACAGGTGGCACAGGAGCTGCAAAACTCTGTTACCTTTTCAGACATGTGGGGCCAGTAGAAATGGTTCACTAATCGGTTCCATGTCTTTGTCTGTCCAAAATATTCTGCCAAGTGGATATCATGACCCAAGGTCAGGATGAACTCTCTGTACCTCTGGGGCACCACCAACTTCCTGGTGGCGCCCTCCTTGAGGTTTCTGGCCTTAGTATAAAGCAGTCCATCTTCCCAATAAATTCTGTGAAACCCCTTCTAGAGGCAATCTGACTTAAGCTCTAAAGGGTGGGACAGTCTTTCTGCCCCTTACTGAACTCTACACTTGAGGGCCCACCTGCTCTTGTCAGTTCTACCAAATATGATAGCTCTGGCAGGGATGGAGTTGCTTCCTCAAAGGCCAGATCCTCCCCATCAGGGCTCTGGAGTTCCCTCGGCTGGCCTCACTATGCCCAGTACCCTTGTCCTTGGATGCTTGGTCCTTTGTTTCAGCATCCAGGAGCCCACCCTTTCCCTTCTGGATAGAGCGCAACCTCGTCATAGCACATACCCTCTCAGGGAGCTCCAACATTTTCATATAGAGACCCCTCTTCACTTCTGACCACTCAGATGCTTTGAGGTCATTGCCCAGTAAACATTGGACTTGGAGTACAGGAGACACAGCTACCTTCGTAGAGCCTGTCACACCTCCTCATTCCAAATCCACCACAGCGATAGGATGGAGTTTGGTAGTGCTGTCTGCATAGGTAGCCTAGTGAAACTCACCAGGTAGCAACCTGTCCTGAGGCACCAGCTTGTTCAGGACCATAGTTACACTAGCCCCTGTGTCTCTGATAGCCTCTACTCAGCCCCATTAACTTTAAGCAACTGGCTGTACTTATCCATGTTTGGAGGTAAGACAGCGAGGGTTGCAATATTCACCCGACCCAGGAGCACTAAGGTTGCTTCTACCACCTGCCTACCCCTCTCTGGGGCACCCTTTTCCACTCCCACATGCACACTGGCAATCCTTTGGGATGGCTCCTTAGTGGGGGGGGGGGGGCTTCTTGGTGCAGGCAGCATTTCATATTTTGTGCCCTGGCTGGTTGCAATCAAAGCACTTATCCACCTTTCAGGGATCAAACAACCTACCATTCTTTCCCTGATACCCCTTCCCTTTGAATTTGGGTTGGCTTGAGCCCCTCTCCGTGTTCATATTTTTGTGGGTCTTTGGAGGACTAACTCTGTTTTTTACCTTTTTTTCCTGGGTTTTCCCCTGGGGCGGGACCTGTCCTCCTTTCTTTTGGTCACCCCCCTGGTGCTGATTGGAAACCTGGGTTCTCACCCACTCATCAGCTGCTTCCCCCAGCTCTTTGGGGTCCACTAGATACTGGGGTAACTTATCCTCTGCATAATGAGCCAAAATATATTCTCTCAAAAACAATTTATAAATTCCTCATATGTCTCAACTTTGTTACCAACAATACAGCTTTCCAATGCCTTCACTGAGACATCCGCAAAGTCTACCCAAGACTTTGTATTCACTTTCTGAGTGTCTCTAAACTTCACCATGTACTGCTCTGGAGTCAGACCAAATCTCTTGACCAAGGATGCCTTTATCTGCTGGTATGATTCTGCCTCTTCCCCCTCAGGGTCAGGAGCCTACCCTCCCAGCTGATAGAATAAACTCCCACAGGAGTGCACTATAATACGTAGAGTGGACCCTACTCATCCTAAGGACCCTTTTAAAGGCTTCTAGCCACTTATCAATGTCATCCTTGAGAAATTTGTCACCACCCTTCAACATCATTTTCACTGACACCATTTTTTTCTCCTCCTCCTCCCTTTCCCATCTCTTCTTATCCTACTCTAGCCTCTCCCTTTTCAAGGCAGCTGCCTTTGTGCAAGGGACAGTAGTGGTTCCTGAATTGGGGACCCTGCCCACCACCCACGATCTGAAAGCACATGGCTAACACTGGAGATTTTGGAAGAGGCACCATCCTCGCCCCCCCTCTTGAGTGATGCTGGGGGAACATCCTCTGACCCCCTTGAACCTTCTCTACTACCCCAGCCCAGACCCTAAGGGACTTAAGCAAACCTGCCTTTCTAATCTTTTTGAAAGAAGGCAGCCCCCTAAGCCTACACTGCACCCTAAGATCAGCCATCCTGAAAATAGATAGTTTAGTCGGGTCTAGCTCCATGGTTCCCAAGTTTTGGGTCACAACAACTATCAACACAGACTTAGAACAATTTTGGAAAAATCAAAACAATGGATTAAAAGCAGTTTAGTCCAAATTCCCAAAATCAAACTGAAATGTTTTGTTCTAAGGCAATTTAGAGGATTTAAACATTTTTAAATCACTTTACTGGAAGGTTTACTTTTTAAACACAAGTCCTCATCCGCACCACTGAGCACCAAATGTTGGAAAGTGAATTATTGGTAGGGGTAAATGTACATCTACCTCCGGCAATGAGGCAACTAAGACAAATCAGGGATCTGAATAGGTCTCAGACAATAATTCCCATGCTCAACCCATGGTAGCTTAGCTGCGAACAGGCAGGCTTAACTTCAGAGACAAGTATGCAAAGCATTTAAAAATGCCAATTCAGTAAATATTTCAGACACAACACACAATAAAATTCCTACACCAATTTAAAAAAAATAGAAAATATTTTTATCTTTAAAATGATACCACAATGAAAAAAGATCCTCTGTAGAAAACCAGAGTTATGATGTTTTAAAGATTAAACACTTGCTAGTGCTTAGAAGCCAATGGTGCCACTTCTGGACATTTGATTGCCTCTGACCGGGACCAAGTCAAAGTTTGAGGCTGACCGATATGGAGCCCTGTTCGGATATACTGAGCGGGAGGCCCTGGTCAATATTTTACCTTCACACTTAGAAACGTTTCTGGAGGATTTCTAAACAGACACCGTGCAGCCTCCTCCTGCAGGCTGGATTCAGTGAGGGTTCACCGGATCGCCTTTCTGTGAGAGTCACAAAAGTTCACCAAACTTTCCCAAACTTCTGGAACTTCTTCCTGAAGTTCCTCTTGAAGGATCAAAGTGGCCAAAATGCAATCCAAGGGCCTGGAATCTCCAAGATGGTACTTAAAGTTTGGGACCTCAATTCCCACAATAATAATAACACCCTTAAAAGTCCACTGGATACACTTCAGGCAGGGGACTCTTGGTGGAGTTGATGCCGGTGAGCTCTTTTAGCATGTAGATTTCAGGGAGCCTATTCTTCATTCCTCTTGAAACAAATTACATCCAAAGGGCTGTAGTTCCAGATAAATCAGCAGGCGCAGTCTGTTAGAATGAAGGCGCTGATGGTGCAAGTCAAGTTTCCAGGTTGACGTCCCATCTTTATTCCTCTTGAAGCAAGGTACATCCAAAGTGCTGTTATTCCAGATAATGCAGCTGGCGTAGTCTTTTCAGAGTGCAGTGCCTGATGGTGCAAATCAAGTTTCCAGCTTGGCAGTCCTTCTTCTTTCAGTTTCAAGCAGCAGAGCTGAAAGGCTGTGCCCCTCTCAGATACTCATTCCAAGTTCTCTGGGTCAAGCAGCAGGGTCCTCCTGTCCAATGAGGTGCAGGGCAACACCCCAGGGTATGACCACACCCTCCAAAGTGTGGCACTGTATTCTCCTGGAGAGAACCATGTCTCCAAAATTCAATATGGCTGATTTTCCAGCAAAGAGAGAAGAGCTAACTAAACCAGCCTACAGGAAGGCTCATCTCCACAGTCTCCCTCCTCTTTGCATCTGCAAATTCCTTCCTTAAGCCTGTCATCTAGCTGGGTTCAAAGGGTAGGGCTGTAACTGGACCTGACTTACACTATATGTCCCCTCCTCCCTTTGAAGGGTATGTTTTTGACCCCTCCCCTTGCCATAGAATTCTTCAGTGGCAGAACCCTTCTCCTACCAGTATGACTCTCTGACCCCATGGACTACTTATCACCTCATCAAAGAGCCTGGCTAATCCACTTAACTCTGGCCAATCAGGCCAGAGCACTTGATGGGTGAATTTCAGCTTACAGATAAGAACATTTTATAACTTCTTGTCTGTACATTTTAAGATAAGTTCAACAATGTTATATTGTTGGATTTATCAATATCATTCTACCGAGTCCTTGAATGAAATGTTATGACTTCCCTGGCTTCAGCTATTAACTAATAACAGCTTGCCATGCAAACCTAGAGGGCAGGGGACCTGCAATGGAAACATGAACTGAGCAATTTCTCCAACACCAGGGCTTATAAAATATGTTTATAAGGACCCTTGCTTATAGCTACAGGACCCCCCCCCCCCAACCCTGGAACACCTAGGGGGTTTAAATATGTAAAAATATTGCAGTTCCTCACTTCACAGTGGCCCTAGCACAAAAGTCAATTTTGGGAAGCACTTTACTACAACCCCTAGGGCATATACAAACCTGTAAGATCCTGGTTGTTGATAAGAATGCAGCTGACACAGGATTGAATTGAGAAGAAGCTCAGGTTTATTGGAGATAAAGGAGACACATCCAGATCTCATCCAAGCTCAAAGTATTAACCAACTCAGCTTGAAAACATACATTCTAGTAACTGCGGTAACCAGATGAAATACATGATGTCACACAGTGTAAACCAGAGAGTGAAGGATGCTACACATCTTCCCCCCATAAAAAGAAAAGGTTAGATCAAAATACAAAAAAAAAAAAAAAGTTATGACAACAAGAGATAAACAACAATACTTTTGTTTAGACACATAGTCTTTTAAATGAGAAGGTTTCTTGATTGACCTTGAAGAGTGTCGAAGCACTTTAGGAACCTCGTGATTGGTGTCAAGCCGGGAACCGTCAATATCTGTCCTAATATCAAGGGCAGGAGGTTGAAGATTTCCAGATAAGACACAAATTCTATTTAAGTTCCATATTCTGTGATCTAGGGTTCTTACAGCATTTTTAAAGACTTTTATTACCTTTATAGGCTCAGAGAATTTGATTTTTTTACCAGGAAGCTTAACAACTACCATGTCACCAACTTTTACAGGCGTTTCTTTAACAGCATGTTTAGAGTCGAAGTAGAGCTTCCTGTTAGAAGAGTTCAAAATCTCTTTCTCACGCCAATTGAGTTCATCATTTGAAACCCTATCTTTAGAGCAATTGGCAATTTCATCACTCAAATCCCTCACCCAAGTTGGTTCTAAGAAAGTACAAGGTAACCTTCCTCTAAATAGGACAAAATGTGATTTACCAGTGGAAGTGTGAGGAGTGAATCTATAATTTTCCACTTTTTTCAAAACTTGTTCTTTCCAATTGAGACCTGCCCCTTTAGCCCAAGAGATAGTTTCTTTGAGCACTTTGTTGAATCTCTCCACCATTCCATTGGTTTCTGGGTGGTAAAGGGCGCATTTCTTATGAATTATCCCACACCTAAGTAGGAAAGACTCCATTTCCCTGGAAACCAATTGAACCCCATTATCGGTGAGAATGGATTGAGGAAAGCCTTCCCTTGAAAATAGTGACTCTAAGAATTTTATAACACAGCTGGTCTCAATGTTGGAAGTGAAATGAATCTCAGGCCATCTAGAAAATAAATCCATTAACACAAAAATGAAAATTTGCTGCCCATCGGTGTAAATAGGACCAAGGATATCAAACGAGACCTCTTTCCACGGAGCACCAGGAAGATCCCTAATGATCATAGGTTGCACTCGAACAACTTTGGATTTATCACTAAGATTACAGACAACGCAATCTCTAATGACACGCTCAATGTGCAAATCCATGCCAGGCCACCAGTAGGATGAGCGAACTCTTTCCTTAGTTTTTGTCATACCAGAGTGTGACTCATGCGCCAGGTCAATGATGTTCTTACGTAGTTCAGACGGAGGAACTAATCTAGTCCCACGAACCAAAAGATCATTACACACAGCCAATTCATCCTTGACTCCCCAGAATTTCGCACACTCAGTAGATCCCTGTTTCTTAGAATGCCAACCCTTCTCCAAGAGAGACATCACGTCAGAGAGAACAGAATCAGAAGATAGTTTAGAACGCCATTCGGATTCATCAATAACCTCAACGGATACAGGGCAAACCTGATATTTATCCTCTTCATAGTCATCTTCTAAAGGTATGTCCTGTGAAACATCAACCAGTCTTGACAAGGTGTCAGCAACACAATTCTGCACCCCTGGGATATATTATATTGTGAAATCAAATTCTTGAAGAGCAATCACCCATCTAGTTATTCTGCTGGATACTGAATCAATACCTTTTTTAGCGAAAATCTCACACAAAGGTTTGTGATCAGTTTTGATTATGAACTTGCTTCCCCACAAGAATTTCTTGAACTTCTTGACAGACCAAAACACAGCCAGACCCTCCCGTTCAATAACAGAATAGCGAGTCTCAGGGTCCTTAAGACAACGTGAGGCAAACAAAATGGTCTCTAAGACTCCGTCATTCTCTTGTTGGAGGACAGCTCCAAGACCCTTGAGACTGGCATCAGTAGTAAGGATGGAAATCTTTTGAGGGTCAAAACTTCTAAGATTAGGCGCTTTTTCAAGACTTTTTTTTAATGTCTGAAATTCAGACTCACAAGTATCATTCCAAATGAATTCAGAACCCTTTTTTAATAGACTCCTTAAACCCACACACTGACTAGCAAAGCCTTTAACAAACTTGTTATAATATTCTATCATACCAAGGAATTTCATCAATTCTTCTCTGGAAGAAGGAGGAGGCATCTTAATAATCGTATCTACCAAGTTGACCTTAAGCGCAATACCATCTTTTGAAATTGTGTGACCTAAATAGTGAATTGATGGGACACCAAAAGGACACTTGTCAATCTTGATAGTAAGGTTGGCCCTTTCAAGTCTGTTAAGCACATCAAACAAGATAGACTCGTGTTCGACATCATTTTTACCAAATACCAGAATGTCATCTTGGTACACACACACCTTTTCACAACCCTTAAGCACCTTCTCCATGATACGCTGAAAAACGGACGCCGCTGAAACAAGACCAAAGGGCATTCTGATGAACCTAAATGTCCCAAAAGGAGTAATAAAGGAAGTGAGATTTCTTGAAGATTCCTCAAGCTCAATCTGGTGGTAAGCAGAGGCCAAATCCAGTGTGCTGAAAATCTTTGCGTTACCCACTTTAGTTAGAAGATCAGAAATGTTAGGGAGAGGATATCTATCACTGATCACACACTTATTTAACTGCCTCAAATCAATGCATAGACGCAAAGAACCATTGGGTTTGCGAGCAGCGACCACGGGCGCAATCCAATCAGTGCCTGTGACTTCCTCAATGATACCACCCAACTTTAGTTTGTCTAATTCGCTAATCATCTCATCCCTGAGAGAAATGGGAACAGGTCTAGGTTTGCAAGCATAGGGTAGAGAACCAGGCCTTAGTGGAATCTCAAGTTTGAAGTCTTTAAGACATCCTAGTTCATCCCTGAATACCTTTGGAAATTGCATTTTTATGCGTGATAATAGTTCAACATTGGAATCAACTTGGACAGAGCTAACAAGTTCTTTGAGTGTTATGGGATTGGGAGAACTGGGATCAAGCATTATGCGTAGATCTCCTTGATGGAACCAGCTGATGATACTGTCACCCTTCTGTGAAACATAGATCTTTCCAACAGTGTGACGACCTTTGTACTCAATTCGACCAGTGAAACATCCCAAAAGAGGAATAAGTTTACCCCATATGCTAACGGGCGAATGTCAGCTCTAGATAATTGAGACTTGTTAGACAACTTACCCAAATAAAAATTCTTAGAAACAATTGTTATTTTTGCACCAGAGTCAAAGAGAACATCAGTTGACTCACCTTCAATTTCAATAGTGTCAATGGGACAGTTCTTAAGATCAGCTGTGGTAGTGACCTGGACAATAACCTTCCCACAAACAAAATCCTCTTCTAAACATTCATCATCAACAAATTTCACAGAAGTAGAAGGGGTCTTGCTTTTGCATAAACTCGAAAAATGCCCTTTTTTTTTACATTTTGAACAAATGGCATTTAGTGCTGGACATTTCGTGTCGTTGGCGTAATGACCAACCTTGTCACACCTGAAACATTTAGGCACAAATGATTTCTTTTTAACTTTTGAATGATCAAGAGGCCCTGAAGATTTTTGTGAATTAGCTGCTGTATTTTTAACAACATGTACAGCAGGTTGTTTGTCTTTATTTAAGGTATCTACACATTTTAGAGAATGTTAAACTCTTTTAGCAAGTTGTAGAACCTCATCTAAGGAAGGTTCATCCTTCAACCACAATTCATCACGAATCTTTTCAATGTTACATCCCACCATGAACTGGTCTCTAATTCTTTCCTCAATGGAAGTAGCAAATTTACAAAAGGAGCCTGCCGACTACGCCAATGTAAGATCCTGGTTGTTGATAAGAATGCAGCTGACACAGGATTGAATTGAGAAGAGGCTCAGGTTTATTGGAGATAAAGGAGACACATCCAGATCTCATCCAAGCTCAAAGTATTAACCAACTCAGCTTGAAAGCATACATTCTAGTAACTGCGGTAACCAGATGGAATACATGATGTCACACAGTGTAAATATATTTTATAAGGAGCCTCCTTACAAGTACATGGCCCCTCACCCCTTGGACTCCTAGTAGAGATCCTGTGGTATCTAACATGCCCAAACATTGTAGTTTATCATTTTTTGAGTGCCGCAAACACCAAAGTCGTGTTTGGTCTTAAAGTTAGTTTCAATCCCCCTAGCCTATTTTCTATTGGGGCCTTATAGGGGAGGTCATGTCAATCCTAGGGGTAACCTAACCCACAGTGTACCCTAGTGTATTTAGGTGTCTCTACTGTATTATAAGTGTGTTTTTAACGTAGCACTGGCCCTGGGCCTGATTAGACAGAGCCCATGGTCAGTCAGAGTCAATAACCACTGAACCCATTCAGCAAAAAAGTTGATGGTGCCCAGGGCACAGGATGACTTTGCAACAACAAGATATTCCCCCACCCCCAATCTAGTAGGTCCAGTGACCAATGAGTCAATAGTGCCCATCCACCAAATATTCACCTTTCTCTTATTACGGGATACGGTATGAACAAGACCTAAAGCATTCTCCCAATCAAATTCAGAGATGGAAATACCAACCTCTCTTTCCTAGATACCCTGTGCAGGGAACTGTTGAGGTTACATGTCGCTCTTGAGGGTTTTGTAAAATAGGGTTATTAAATGATGGCCCTCCCCCACCCAAGTAGGCCAGCCAGGATCCTAAAGGACCGGGTCACCACAGGGAAATCCGTCCAAATCTCCCTCACTACACTCTCCAATTTAGTGTTGTGCATGAAATGGACTGGTCGTATCACAAATGAACACGAGAGCTCAATTAACCAAACAAGATGCACTTTCAGCACCATCAGAAATGTCATCTGGTATTCAGTGAATAGAAAGCAAGTCAGGACAGTTCCAAATGTTTTGCCAAAGAAATCGAAATGTGCCAGCTGGAATTGGTATGGCATCAAGACAGAATAAGGTGCCGAACCTGTCCTAGAGACTGCAGAAGAAGTCAGTAGGACAATACCAGTTTTGTAGTTGGTCCAGTGGCCTATATATAGCGCCTTGAGATTTATAGCCTGCTTCTATGGGACCGGCTTGAGGCAGAGACATTGTCAAATTTCTGGAGCTTACACACCAAACTCACGGCCCGTTCAAACTTGCCATCTGCAGCTTCTGGGAGACCAAGATATAAATTCTTCCCATAATCAAGACGTAGGAGACACAGGAGAATAAAACCGGAGGACCATTGCGATTTGGCATTGCAGCGAAATTTTGAAATCAAGCTAGAATCCCAAACCCTTGACATCTGCATCTGGAATGGGACCATTTTCCAAGCCACCTGACACAGATCACTGGCCCAGCAAGAGAAGGCATACCCTTCACCAATACCTCATTTTTAACCCTACTTGTTTAGAGTAAACCGGTCACTATCGACTTTGATTCTAGCAAAACATTGCCTTAGCCAGCGGATCGAGCTAGCTGATTCATGATCCAGTCTCGACAAAAAATCTGCTTTCTTGGCATATGGTAATATTTTAATGCAAAATGCATGCATAAGATCTCCAAAAGTAGCATAGTATATACAATTTAAATAGATCTTAGATAAGTTTTGGAGGGAAACATGTCAGTACATAGCAATGTATTAGGTATCCAACATCATTAGACTAGTTCATTAGGAAAATAATGAACAGAAAAATGAATTAATAATTATAACGTAACTTCCAGCATGTAATTTTTTTAGTTTTCAGTGGAGTATCAGAAATCTAAACTGTAAAACTATAAGGATTTAACATCTTGATTGTATAACATATCATTGTATTTTCGTAGTGGGAATGTGGCTAGATACTTGTGTGCATGTTCTGTTTTCCCAACTAAAAGTAAATAATGTAAGTCCCAAAACAAAGAAAAAAACAAAACTTTGTGAACTAAATAAAATAGAAAAATCGGTAAATGAAAAGGGAAAATTAATTAATTAAATAGGGTAACTGTTGTATATTTATCTATGGCCCCAACCGTTGACATAGAGTCAATGTGAACTATTCCAAGTTCAGCAGAAACAGTGTGAAAGCAAAGCAACCATTGGTAAGGCCAATGGGTCTCACCTTTAGAACCAATTACCTTTGCAAATGTTTTTATCCAAGCTTCAAAGCATCCCGGATACTGTGCAGCATGGAGAATAAATAAATAAAAAGCCTTTGACACAGACAGTGCCTCATTTTGTAGGCTTGTGCACCACGCATGTATGTACTTACAGTATGAGGTGCCCATCTTTGTTAGGTCGAGCATTCGAGACTTCTTAAATATACTTTAGTATATACTTATTATATACTTAAATATGTATGTACTTTGTGGGCGCTGGAGATCAGCCCTAGGACTTGTCTGCTTCCGCTTAGGGACTTTTTTCTGTTCAGCTGCCTCTATATAACTGTCTTAAAAGAAAACGACCAGCAGAGGTCAGTAAGATACCAGAATTGCCTTCTGCTGAGGGACTATCTTTTTTTTCTTTTTCTGGCAACTTCCTCTATTTAGCTTTCTTGATAGAAAACGGCCAGCAGAGGTCAGTAAAATACCAGAATCCCTTTAGCATTCGTTAGATTCCAGTCCATTGAAATTGTCTTCCATGAGCACCCATAGACAATAATATTATTTTCAAATCTTGTATTTTCAGTGAAATGACCAACGAAGGCCCTGATTTTATATTAAAAACAGAGCTTTAGAAACATACCATTTCCCGCTGAAAGACAATATTTCTCTCCCTGTATTCCCATACCTGGCATTTCACAGAGTTTGGTGCTTACTTTCCCTCCATGTTAAAGAGCAGTAGATATTTCAGCATCCAGGCTAATGTGCTGCATAGCTAAAAATATAAAAGGTCCCAAAGGCGAGATCCATTACATTGCAAATGCTTGTTTTTCTTTTTAGTTGGATTGATAACTAAAAAGAAAAATAACTCACAAAAGTTTCTTTTTAAAAAGCACGCAGGGAGGCAACCATTATGGTGGATGCAGCATGGGGCATGGGTTAGGACAGAAACAACACAGATGGCATGGGTGGGTGAGCATCATATGGTGGGGCCTGACGCAAGACAGACTGGAGAGTTGGGGACAGTTGGGGTGACCAACATAGAAGGTAAGGGCAGAAGCAATATAGAGGGCCTGGGTGGGAGAAAATCAAACATCCAAGAGAGAGGGACGTGGACCTGGCAAGGAGAAGCACACAAGTGAGAAGGTGAGCATGGAGTGCAGCGGAGAGGTGAGGTTCTTTGGTTTCTGACTTCGTCCCGTATTTGGCCGCCATTTTGTGTCTCGTCGCCTTTTTTGTGTTGCCCTCACTCAGGCAGCACGGCGAACGGAGTGTTTTTGCTTTTCTTAGCTGCTACGTGTCTCTTCGGTTAAAGAGTAACTCCCTGCCCTTGTTTACGAAACCGATGTCAGGGTCTGGCCGAGTTCGTTAATCCATGTCTGGGCTGATTGATCCCTGTCTCGACTGACTATTTGGCTTCTCCTATTCTTTCCTTACATTATCTTATCCGACTGGCCTTCGCTATTCTCTCCTTGTATTCTCTTGTTACACAACTATCCTTTGAGGCGCACAAATACGTCCTGCCATCTACAAATTGGATTGTCGGTACTAGCACTGATTAATTTGTTGGGAGGGGTAACACACAGGGTTTGAGAAAGGGGCATATTTGAGACACCTGATAGCTTGTTTTCCAACTTTTCCTATTGGCTTGCTTTGTGTGTGTTGGGAGTAAATGTCGTACATATGTGTACTATAAGAGATTGTGCGCCATGGACTGAAGTGGCAGTCTCCTTAGAATCTACACTCTGTATGTAACTTCTAGGACAATTGTGCTTAGCTGCAGCTAATAAACCTGGTTTTCTACGCCCAACAGAGTGTCTCGTGTCTCTGTTCGACAAGGCAGGTGAACTCCGGGATTTAAGGCATGCCCTGCGCCGCCAGGCCCATAAGGCCCGGTTCTCCAACTGGCGCCCAACGTGGGGCGGCTTCAGAGGTAGCGGTTCAGCTCGAGGGTCGTGAGAAGCCTCGCAAGAAAATTCTGGAGGATTCGCGAACCACGTCAAGCGACCCCTGTATGTCGAAGTGGACCGAAGGTCTTTTTCAGCACGGCTACTCCTTTCCGACGGCTGCTGACGACTGCTGCCCTGACTGCCGCCCTGCATTGGACACTCTGGTGATGACTGGTATCGCGAGACGTTAGACGGACCTCCTTTGGCGTAAGAGACCACTTAGTTAAATATTCATGGGTAGCGCCCACTTCTTTGTTTTGTTTTTGTTTTTGTTATTCGACCATTGCAATAGCTGAAGCCAAGGGGTGAGTACGTTTGTGCTGCGTTATTTGTTTTAAACCCCTTGAACTTGGTAAACAAACCAGTGATTATAAGATGCCTGGTCTTGGCAAATTTAGGAAGTTTTGTTGTTTTGGTTGTAATAGGGATTCCCAGCCCGAGGACTCATGTCCGATTCCTCCGGTTGGAACTCCCACTTATGAGCTCTATTCTAAACATGGTGTTGGCCCCACTGCCTTTAATGAGGCATGGATCCGATACACGAAGAAAGATGGTGTTTTGCAGTGGCCACAAAATGGTAGCTTTGAACCTGATATATTAGACAATTTGGAAGGAATTTTGTTCAAAAGAAAAGCCCGGCCGGCAATGTTTGACTCTTTCCTCCTTTGGCGTAAGGAAGCCAAACAGAGAGAAATTAAGCAGGCAAAAAGAGATAGAAAAGTGAAAGATATGACAATCATGCAGGCTGCCCAGCAGTTTAAGAACAATGAGACTGATCGAGCGATTGAAGTCTCAGACAGACAACATCGTATGGCTATAGATAGATGCTACCCTGTGTTGCCTACTTCTCCATAGAGTAAGGATCTTGACGAAGATCCCTTAATGTCCCATTTGTTGAGATTACCTCCGCCTTATGTACCAGGTGCTAATGCACCCTTATTGTTGCCACCTGCCCAGCAACCTGTTGTTCAGTCAGCTGGTCCTCCGCAATTGTCCCTTCCTGCATTGCAACCTGTACCTCCTTTGCCACTAACTTCTGTACCTCGCTTTGTCTATGCAAATAGCAATAGTCAAGTGTAGTGCACATAAGAAGATCACTGATGATGTGGGTCGCGGGAATGCTTTTGAAGATGAGGTAGCAAAAGAAACGGCGAGAGATGCTACAAGTCGCATGTGTGTTGCGGGCCCTGCAAGATGGGTCAGAGAGGGAGGAATGTGTGAGGACACAATAGAAAGTGTGAGAACGATTCAAGAAGAGGCTACTGAGAAAGAATTGAGTAAGTGGAAAGAAAGTACGGGAATGTTGGACGCGACAGGGTGTTGGACGGAATTGTCAGAACATCAGCGTTGGCTGTTACCAGATGCCTATGTACTGCCTGTAGTTACTATGGCACATGGTCCAGCCCACATTAGTGCAAAAGGGATATGTAAACTTCTGGCTCCAGTATGGCAGAATGAAGGAATTCCAAAATGTGCGGAGAATGTGGTGAAGCATTGCATTGTTTGTTTAATGCATAATCCAGGAAAGGGAACCCCAACTCCAACAGGTCATTTTGCTCCCCCTACGTACCCTTTTGAGGTAATACAAATCGATTACATTCATATGGACCGCTGTATTAATTTAAAGTATGTTCTGGTGGTGGTGTGCGCCTTTTCCAGATAGATAGAGGCCTACCCCCTAAAGGACAATACTGCTTTGTCTACTGACAAAGTCCTTTTGAATGAGTTTTTCCCGAGGTTTGGTTTGCCGCCCATTGTCTGGAGTGACAATGGAAGTGAATTTGTAGGCCAAATTATGCAGAAAGTGTGTGCGGGTCTTGGTATTAGGCACAAATTCCATGCGGCAAACCACCCTCAGTCTGCAGGTTTGGTAGAGTGCTATAATGGCACTCTCAAGCTTAAATTGGTGAAGATTCAGGCCAGCACGGGTCTTGCTTGGCCTGATGCTTTGCCTTTGGCACTTTTATCCACGAGAACTACTGTACATTCTCGTTTAGGACTCAGCCCATATGAGGTCGTTTTTGGGCGACCAGCAAACGTCTGGGGAGTCCCTCGACCTAAAAAGTATTCTGACAGCCCATACCCAATGTTGATTGATTACTTGCATGACCTCACCACTAAATTACGTGTTCTTCATCAACAGGTTCAAAACGCTTTGCCGGAGGCCTCTGCAGATCCAGGACACTCCATCCAACCCGGTGGCTGGGTCTGTCTGAAAAAGTTCCAGCGGAAAAAGAATCTGGAACCTCGTTGGGGCCCGCCTCGGCAAGTCTTGTTAGCCACACGTACAGCAGTAAAGGTCGTCGGGAAGAAGAACTGGGTCCATGGCGTGCATTGTAAGAGGGTACCTTTGCCCTTACCTTTTGATCAGTGGGTTTGTAAGGGTATGAGCGACAGTGAAGGTGAAAGGGTCCCTCGATTTGTAGCTTTCAGTAGTGCACACCTGGATCGAGAGAACTCTGAGAAAGAAGACGACGACGTGTTGCAAGAATCTGTACCATCACATCTGCAATTGAACACAGTATATCCAGAAACTTTGTTTCGAGAGCAAACAATCCCTAATAAGACTCGGTACAATTTAAGATCGAGATCAACGAAAAACAATTGAACTTTCTTTTTCCTTTTTCTGATTACATTTTATTTTGAGAGACATTCTTTTTTTTCCACTATCCATCAAGTTGCAGGGTCACGGTAGGAGTCCTAAGCTGTGACCTGAGTAGTGACAGTAGGTCTGCAGGACTTGCAGTGTCATAGGACGGCTAATAATCACAGCTAAGTGATCTAGGAAGATTGCCGTGAGCAACGCTTTAGAGAATGGATACTAAAGTGGAAAGCAATGATAAGAATGTAGGATTAAGAAGTAAATATAAGAGATTATTGGTTAGTCCGTGTGGCATAAACTTGTGTATTTTAATATGTTCATGTGTTTTATTAGCTTGTGTAAGTTGGGTTGTTTACACTATGCAGCAAGCACCTGTTCCAACTTCTGTTTCCTTGTCTTTTCCTACTACTGCCTCCCCACATCGGTTTCATACACTCCCTGGACATGAACAAATTAGGAGGACGGACTACTTCAATAATACATTTATTCAGTTATTGCATCAGCATCAACTGGTAATGAACACTACTGATTGTTGGGTCTGTGGGCTCATGCCCCATAACACAGAGAGAGGGATGCCATATTAAGTCCTTCCGTTTTCCTATGAAGGCTCCGCTTGGGCCTATTTGGCCATGTTTTCTAATGTTTATCAGAACCAACTTCGGTATCCTCCTGGTAGTCCATATGGTGGTGGAGCAGATTTTAGTCACAGTTCTTTGATAAAGGGAATAGTGGCCATGGCTAGAATCGCTGAGATCAGTAAGATTCCCGTTGACGAGAAATGAGCATACGATGGCTGGAACGTGACTCGTTATGTCTCTAGCCTTACAGATAAGGCTAGACAAAGGAGATCCCCACCAATTTGGACTGTACCTCATCGAGGTAATTTCTGTTTGCAGATCAATGGCCAAAATGTTAAAAATCCACAGGAGAAGAGTATCTGTTCCCATACGTACATTTATTCACCTCAGATTTCTTCACCGTTAGTGCCATCCCAAGGCACATATTTTGTTTGTCATGATAGAGCCTATACGTGGCTTCCTACCTATTTTTCAGGCACTTGTTATGTGGCTTTTCTTCTTCCTCCAACATATACTGCTCCTTCTGGTTATCATAGGAAAGGATATGGCAGAGGGGTTATTGATTCGAAGGTCACAGCAGGACAAGAAGGATGTGACTTCATCAAAGGGTTGCTTCCTTTTTGGGGCCTAATGGCCAACAGCAGAGACATCAGGCAGTCAGTTCATGTTGTTGAGCCTACCATAAAAGTAACTTCTGGAGCCTTGAGTAATCTGACAGCCGAACTTCAGGCGGATCGCCTTATGACTTTGCAGAACCAAATGGTTCAAGATATTGTCCTTGCAGATCGTGGAGGAGTCTGTAAATTGATCGGGTCTAGTTGCTGCATTTATATTCCAGATAATGCCCCTACAGTATACCAAGCCATCTCTAAGTTGCATATAATTTCCGAGTCTATACATCAGGAGGCAGGAGATTGGTCTGTGATGGGATGGTTTTGGGGACTACTGTCCACTTGGGGATGGAAGATACTAACGTTCCTTGGAATGGTTTTGGCCATCATTTTCTCTTGTTGTCTCTGTATACAGTGTGGCCCTGCCATCTGTGGTCTTTGTGCCACCATATGTGTCCTAAGGCCTGTGTCACAGAAAACAGAGAACATTAAAATGATGTTGCAGCGCCAGCTCGATGACCTCATGGCCATAGACAAAGACTCAGATTAACTTGAGTCCTTTGTGTTTTGCCTGAGTAATGGCAAAAGGAGGGTCTGAGGTTCTTTGGTTTCTGACTTTGTCTCGTATTTGGCCACCATTTTGTGTCTCGTCTTCATTTTTGTGTTGCCCTCACTCAGGTAGCACGGCGAACGGAGTGTTTTTGCTTTTCTTAGCTGCTACGTGTCTCTTCGGTTAAAGAGTAACTCCCTGCCCTTTTTTACGAAACCGATGTCAGGGTCTGGCCGAGTTCGTTAATCCATGTCTGGGCTGATTGATCCCTGTCTCGACTGACTATTTTGCTTCTCCTATTCTTTCCTTACATTATCTTATCCGACTGGCCTTCGCTATTCTCTCCTTGTATTCTCTTGTTACACAACTATCCTTTGAGGCACACAAATACGTCCTGCCACCTGCAAATTGTATTGTTGGTACTAGCACTGATTAATTTGTTGGGAGGGGTAACACACAGGGTTTGAGAAAGGGCATATTCGAGACACCTGATAGCTTGTTGTCCAACTTTTCCTATTGGCTTGCTTTGTGTGTGTTGGGAGTAAATGTCGTAAATATGTGTACTATAAGAGATTGTGCGCCACGGACTGAAGTGGCAGTCTCCTTAGAATCTACACTGTGTAACTTCTAGGACAACTGTGCTTAGCTGCAGCTAATAAACCTGGTTTTCTACGCCCAACAGAGTGTCTCGTTTCTCTGTTCAACAAGGCAGGTGAACTCAGGGATTTAAGGCGTGCCCTGCGCCGCCAGGCCCATAAGGCCCGGTTCTCCAGAGGGAGAGAATAGTGCAAGAGGGAAACAAATGTAAACCGTATGCATTCTCCTGGACTGCTTAGTCAATAAGAAATAATGCTTGGAAAATAAGCAGTAGAAGGAAACAAGGAATGTCATTGCCTTAATCTGTGCTAGGGAGGTGTTCAATGGGTGCTGCGTGGGTGTTTCTATGTAAATCCCATGGATTTTGACACATTCCCAGATTTACCAGAATTGGTACACCTGGGAATGCGCCAAAAAAATACGCCTTCCTTGGAGGGGCGTAGCAAGGAAAAATAGCCTAATTTCTCTTCATTACTTCCTCTTTCTCTGTGTGCTGCATCCTGCAGCACGCAAAGAGGAATATGCCTCTCAGGATTGTTTTTGTGCCGAAGGTGCCCCTTCCTGCACAAAACAATCCTGCATACAACGGAGGCAGACTTGTACCATGGTGCTAGGGTGCCTGCATTGATGCTAGGCTTCCAAAATGGCGCCAGTGCATTCCTTTAAATACAGTGCATTCCTACTCTTTGCCTGTCATGCAGTGCAGTGTAGCAAAGTGACTTGCTGCACTGCCTGACAATCTCGTAAGTCTACCCCATATTTTTTTAGAGCAGGCAGTGATCACACTAACTACTGTCTACTCTTAGAAAATGAAACTTAAAAGTTCAATTTTCTTTTTCTTAAACACATCCTGTGTTTCTTTAAGGAACACAGGCTGCATTTAATTTAAAAAAACAATTCATTAAAAGCAATCATAAAAATGGTCTCCTGGTGACCTCAGTATGCCACCATCCCTGTGATGTATGTGATTCCAATTGGTTTGCAAATTGCGACCAACATCATTAATATTCATGAGGTAAGTATAGTTAGGAATCCATTAGGAACCGCTATTTTGGAGAAGAAAAACTTTGTACATTAGGAATTGCGATTCAGTAAGAATTCCAATTAGGAAATCGCAATTCATATTTTCTGTACATATGGCTTATTGTTTGGTAAATCTAATGAGTATTGTCATCAATGATGTAATGTAACATTTCATGAGTGATGTAATATGTGAGATCATAAGCAGGGCATGCGCTTCAGCTGAAGAGCAAGGACCCCTTGTAGTTGGTTCTATGGCTGCATTTTGGTGCCCAAAAATGTTAAAAAAGACTCTAAGTCATGATTATGGTTGCTTTATTAATATGCTTTATTTAAACCATTTTTTAACAATATGTATTATTAAACATTGTACTCTGCATATCTATTAAATCTGAAATATTTATAAAATAGGTGTCTGTTTATAAAATATGCATAGTTTTAAGGGATTTTTCCTGAAATTTCTCATAGCAACACATACATGAATTAGGCAAATTTTGCACACCCCTATTCTAGACACAGTAAGTAATTTTTAGTGCTCATGAATGGGTTGTGTATGGGAGTAGTAAGAAGACTTTAGGGTTCAGCGATGGGTTGTCCATAGGGATAGTAGACAAATTGTAGGGCTCAGATGTGGACTGTGTACAGGGGCTGTAAAGAGTATTTAGGATTTAGGGGTGGAATGTCTATAGGAGTAGGGAATTTGTATGTATAGGGAGTGGTAGTTTAAAATTAATACCAATTATTTAACCTTTAATATTGTTTAATAATGTAAGAAATGCATAATTAATGTAATTAAAATATACAAAATACAATTAGATTTAATAAAATAAAAGAAATTACAAAAATTGTCAGTGTTGAATTTATAATGTAAATAACTATATTAGTACACGTAAAATACATGCCCATATTGTATATGTATGTAAATGTAAAGGAAGTAATATTTATATTACAAATTAATATTACAATAAATAAGTTAAATGATTAGTGGTTAACGGTAATTATTGTTTACCTGAGAATTCAGGGACCTAAGATGTAAAGAATGCAATGTAAAGCTGCTCCTGATGTTATAACATGCGATATAAAGGCACTGCCCATGTAAAAACTGTAATGTAATGACTTCCGATGTAATGATCCCCAATTTAACATCTGACATTCCTCTTTTAAAGGTCTGCATTCAGCAGGTGAACCTTTCACAACTCCTGTGACAACCGAAAGATATATTTAGGCATTTTATTAGAGTTTGATGGTATTTACATTGTCTCGTTCCCCAGAAACACTTTGTGCAATGCATAAAATCACTCCAGTGTCACTTATCATCATAAGAATACCAGAGTGCAGGCTTTCTTACCCTCAGGTGTCTTTGAGACCTGTCATTACACTCTCTCTGCCTTATAATTATAAGCTTCTTTCACAGTTATTTAGAAAATGATCCCTCCTTCGCACGATTGACACTTCAGTCAGAAGCAAACAACTTCACATGAACATTCTTTTACATCTGCTCTGCTGGGGAAACTATTTGGATTTAATTTGCACAAATGACTTAGATTGGATGACTTGAATATTTTAGCTGTTGCGGGGAATCCCTGATTCCGCTGAATCGCTATTCTTAGAATATATGTTATCATAAGGTTTAATTCACTCTAAAAGTGTCGAAATAAGGTAACTTGAAGTCTTTACTGGTGTTAAAGGTGCCCTAGAACATGTGGTAGCAGGGGATGTAGCAAGGGAGCCATTGGTCCTAATACAGGCAAGGAAAATTACACTTACTTCACAGTGCACAGTTTGGTAATAAAATGCACAGTGAACTGTAGCTCATTACCTCTTTGTCCGTCTTCCCATCCCATTTCTTTCTCATAAGCAGTTTGCCTGCACCACAGAAACATGGGGGCTCATTAATGAAAAGTGACGCATCGCTGCGTGAAAACAGCGATGCGTCGCTTTTTCATTGCGCCCTTCTTGCGACATGCTGGATGCGTCATATTTACAGTATGATGCATCATGTCGCAAGGAGTTACAGATACGTTAGTATTTCTGACCTTTGACCCTGCCAACCAGGTAGGTCGCTCCCCTCACCGCCACACACAGCCCCCTGTGTGTCCCGGTTCCTGCTGCCACCGTTAGCCACCTTCCAAACTAAGTACTTGCTCTGCTCGCCATAATTGTTTCTGTATTCGTGTTCCCTTGGTGCCCCCCCTGCCACCCTTGCCTTCTGCATGCCCCTGACCCCTGTGCTCGTCTTAAGTGCCCCCTGCGTGTCCCGGCTCCTGCTGCCGCTCTAGCCGCCTTCCAGGCTAAGTGCTGTGTCTTTGCTTGTCCTGATTGTCTATTTGTAAGTGCTTTGTTCCCTATTGCCCCCCGTGCCACTCTTGCCTTCTTTACCCCTGACCCATGTGCTCGTTCTCTTCTGTGTGCCCCTTTCCCCGTCTCCCCCTCCAGTTTCCTCCCGCTGCTGCGTCCCTGCGGCCCCCACCCCCTTGACCCCCATTGGCCACCCCGCTCCCACCTCCCAGCTGCTCCTCCCTCCCTCTACCCCTCATATGGAGGCAGCGCAGCGACCGCCAAAGGCAAGCCCGTCTACGCCCGTCCGCGCTTGGACCACGTCCATCACAAGGACCCTTGGCCCCCGCCGCACCCGACTGAGAAACGACTCCGACACCCTCAACACACTCAACGCCGGACGAACACCCGCCTGCTACCGAGCCACCCCGAAGGGAACCCACGGACCCTTCACCTGCCAAACCTGCAAATACACCTGCCGAACCTGCGTACCTCCCACCAGACCTCACAACAACAACAACCACCTCAAGTGCATCCTCCTCATCATCCGCTCCGTCCACAAGCACGCCGTCGAACTGTGGGACCTCCTTGATACAACAGCACCGGACGTTGCCTTCCTCACGGAAACTTGGATAAACGCCACCTCGGCCCCCGACATCGCCATAGCCATCCCGGACGGCTACAAGATCACCCGGAAGGACCACGTCAACCAATCAGGAGGAGGAATCGCCATCGTCTACAGGAACACCATCAACATCACGACCAACACCGAAGACACACTCTCCGTCGCCGAACACCTACACTTCCAGATTCACACCGACCCCAAGACCACCCTCAGAGGAGCGCTCATCTACAGACCCCCGGGCCCACGCACACAATTCAGCTAAACCATCGCCGACTTCATCAGCCCGCACGCCCTAGCCTCACCAGAATACATCCTCCTTGGGGACCTGAACTTCCACCTGGAAAAAAACAGCGACAACAACACCACCACACTACTCGACAACCTCGCCAACCTCGGACTCAAACAACTGGTGAACAGCCCAACCCACATCGCTGACCACATGCTCGACCCCATCTTCTCCGCCAGCGAACACGTATCCTTCAGCCGCTCCGCCGGACTACACTGGAACGACCACAGATGTATCCACTTCACCTTCAAAAAGAATACAGCCCACCTCCGCACGGAACAAAGGCCCCGCAGATGCTGGAGCAAAATCACCACAGACCAGCTCCACTCATCCCTCTGCCAGAACCTGCCAGTCCACACCGCCGACACCAACGACGCAGCCCGCAATCTCGCACAGTGGATCACCAACTGCGCCGATGACCTCGCACCACTGAAGAACCCCCCTAGCATGACCAGCAACAGGAAAACTTCATGGTTCACACATGCCCTCAAAGAATCAAAGAAATCCCGCTGATCCTTTGAAAAAACCTGGCGCCACGAACGAACTACAGAAAACATGACAGCACTCAAGATCGCCACCCGCGAACACCACCAGCTAATCCGCACCACCAAAAGGACATCTTTCAAAGAGCGACTGGACAATAACACTCACAACAGCAAGGAACTCTTCAACATCGTCAAAGAGCTCTCCAACCCCAGCGCCAGCAACAACGACATCACACCGTCACAAGAACTCTGCAACTCCCTCGCCACGTTCTTCCACCGAAAGATCGCAGATATACACGACAGCTTCGGACCCCAGACTCCGCCTCCAGTCACCGAACCAGCAACCCCCACACCACCCTCAGCACCTGGACCCCACCAGCGCTGAAGACACCACCAACGTCATGAACTCCATCCACTCCGGCTCCCCCTCGGACCCATGCCCCATTCATATCTTCAACAAAGCCGACACCATCATCGCACCCCATCTCCGGAAGATCATAAACAGCTCGTTCGCGTCAGCCACCTTCCCCGAGAGCTGGAGGCATGCAGAAATCAACGCACTGCTGAAGAAACCCACAGCCGACCCCAAAGACCTCAAGATCTTCCGCCCCATCTCTCTTCTTCCCTTCCCGGCCAAAGTCATCGAGAAGACCGTCAATAAACAGCTGACTGCCTTCCTCGAGGCAAACAACTCGCTCGACCCATCCCAGTCTGGATTTCGAGCCAACCACAGCACCGAGACGGCCCTCATCGCGGCCACCGACGACATCAGGACCCTGTTGGACAACCGAGAAACGACCGCCCTCATCCTCCTGGACCTCTCGGCAACCTTCGATACCGTATGCCATCGCACCCTAACAACCCTCCTCTTCAACACTGGGATCCAAGGAAAGGCCCTGGACTGGATCACCTCGTTCCTTTCCGACAGAACCCAGAGAGTCCGCCTCCCTCCCTTCCGCTCAGAAGCCACCAAGATCATCTGCGGCGTACCCCAAGGCTCCTCACTCAGCCCAACCCTCTTCAACATCTACATGAGCCCCCTCGCCGCCATCGCACGCAAACACAACATCAACATCATCTCCTACGCCGATGACACCCAACTGATACTCTCCCTCACCAAAGACCCAGCCACCGCCAAACCCAACCTACAGGAAGGAATGAAAGACGTCGGAGACTGGATGAAGCTCAGCTGCCTGAAGCTGAACACAGACAAAACGGAGGTCCTCATCCTCAGACAATCCCCGTCCACCTGGGACGACTCCTGGTGGCCCTCAGCTCTGGGATCCGCGCTGACACCCTCGGACCACGCACGCAACCTGGGATTCATCCTGGACTCCTCCCTCACGATGACCAAGCAAGTCAACGCCGTCTCGGCATCATGCTTCAACACCCTGTGCATGCTCCGAAAGATCTTCCGGTGGATCCCCACTGAAACCAGAAAGACGGTCACCCAGGCCCTCGTAACCAGCCAAATGGACTACGGAAACACCCTAAATGCAGGAACCACCTCCAAACTTCAGAAACGAGTACAACTCATACAGAACGCCTCCACACAACTCATCCTCGATATCCCTCGCCACAGCCACATATCCGCCCACCTGAGAAACCTGCACTGGCTGCCCGTCAACAAGAGGATCACATTCAGGCTCCTCACCCACGCACACAAAGCGCTCCACGACATGGGCCCCGAATACCTCAACAACCGCCTCTCGTTCTACACTCCCACCCGCCAGCTCCGCTCCGCCAGCCTCGCCCTCGCCACCGTCCCACGAATCCGCAGAACCACCGCCGGAGGAAGATCGTTCGCCTACCTGGCAGCCAAAACATGGAACGCCCTCCCCGCACACCTACGAATGACCCAGGACCACCTCACCTTCAGGAAACACCTCAAGACCTGGCTTTTCGAGCAGTAGCAGCAGCCCTCCCCCTTCAGAGCCTTGAGACCCTCACGGGTGAGTAGCGCGCTCTACAAATGTTCTGATTGATTGATTGATTTCTGACGTATCTGTAGGCGCAAAAATTACGCATTGCTGGATTGTGTCACAAAAGTGACACAACCCCAGCAATGTGTCCTTTCACATGGGGCAAGTCCCATGTGAATGGGCCTGCATCAGTCTTACGCCTGATGTGAGGCAGGCGTCAGATATTGACGCAATGGTGTCCTAGAAGTGACACAGTGAAATTTCATAGATTTCACTGCGTCACTTCTACAAGGCTTACTTGCGTGGGAATGCCGCCCCTGTATACATTATACCTGACGTAGGTATAATGTGGCGCAGGGTTTTACAAAGTGACGCATCTACCTAGATGCGTCACTTTGTAAATATGGTGCAACAAGGCACTTTTTTTACGCCTCTGGTGCGTGACGCACCGGCGGCATAAAAGTGACGCAAGGGCTCATAAATAAGCCTCATATTACCTAGCTGATGTCAAAATAATACTTCCCTCAGTATGACACTACCTACCCAGCATGCATAAAAGGGGAAGCACGTCACCAAGACAGTCTGTTCTTTTTCTGCGCTGCAGTCCATTGCCTAGCAGGGTCAAGGTATGTTTATTTTTCCAACATGTGTGCGTTGTGGATGTTTTTTGCCTTACAGAGGCTTGCAAGAGCAGTCCTACTTTGTATTCTGAGCCGCTCCACCCTGCTCGGTGGCCTTAGAGCATCCTTACTACCATTGTTGTTTCCCCACACTGCCAGGAAGCGCTTCAGCCACTTGTCGGGGGAGCTGAGCATCCTTTTGAGCTTTGTTTCTCCTGCGCTGCTGTGCAGTGCCTTTTGTTGTGCACCAGTGCTTCCTGCATCTCACAGCTCCCTCAAGAGCTTGTGGGTCACAAGATTTTGTTTCCTAGAAATAGGAATATTGTGGGAAGCGCTGGCATGTTTTTGCACGTCGACGATGGAGTCTGCCTTTGAGAGTTCTGCGGGGGAGGGGGGTACTTTGGCAGCATTACGCCCCTTGATAAATAAGGCTGTTGAGAATGCTTTTTTGGCCAGGGAGTAGGAGGGACCTTCTGCTAAGATGGCATGGCCAGGTCTCGTAGACATTGAGGACCCTGATGAGGAGGAAGAAAGGTGGGATTGTTTTATGCAGGGTGCTGAGCTCTTTGGTCTGTTTTTAATGTCTGGGACAATCTGGGATTCCCTTCACCTGTGAAACAGGAGGTGGATGATGATTTTTGTACTGCTGCCTCTTTGCCCTTGCATGGTGCTGTTCTCAATGTGCTTTCCCATGAGTGGAAGAAGATTGAAAAGGCTGAGCTCCCTCTATTTTTGGCCAAATGCTATGATGTGAAGGGGTTTTCTAGGAGTTCCTGCAATCAGTCAAGGTGGACAACCTGGTGGCTAATCTTTCTTCCCAAGCCAGGGCACTTTCGGAAAATACCCTTCCATCTGACCCAGTGGATAAGAAGGTGGAAGGGTCAGTCAAGAGGTCTTACTCTGCCTCCAGTTTTCTATCAGGGATACCGTCTATTCTAACTCTATGGTTCAGTCACTTTCGAAAGATTTTGATGGTCTTGCACTGCAGATGAGTAAGGGTGCAGATACTTCCTCCCTTTTGGCTCTGATGGAACTCTAGGTCCGCCACTTATCAGATAATACGTTTGATAACTTGTGTTCTGCTGCAGCGGCCTCCAGGGCTTCCATTGCGACTCATTGTTATTTATGGATGTGGGTGTGGATGCCTCACAGAAGTCTGTCCTGTTGAAGTTGCCATTTGATGGTTCAAAGGTGTTTGGTAGAATTTCACTTTAGATGCACAACCTTATTGTGTACACTTTTGGTTTCTTTTATTTATCTAATTGTTCAAGGTGCTCCACGGGTGGCGTCCTCCAACCTTGGGCGTCAAGTAAAGAATCAGTGTAAGTGCTACCAGTGGATCACTAGTAGCATCCCCATGGGCACACCATCAAACTCCTCCTCTAAAACATTTAAAGGAGGATTCCACTCAATGTTTCTTTGAATTTTACTTCTTTATTCCATTATTTTCATGAAATTTGTAGTAAATATCATCACATTATTTTATTCATCTCTTCGGACATAACATCATTGCACATGGTTACTCCTATGCATTTCGGGTAAAAGGAAGCCCTTCCTCAAGAGTAGCACTATAAAAATCAAAATGTGGCATGTATGAGCTTATATGTAAAGTAAATATCAATCATAAAACAGTTCAAACCCAAAAAGTGTCCATGCGTGAATAAAAGATTTGTTATATGTGCCAAATGTGCGTTGGTGCCTCAAGAAACTCTGTGATATTGAAAACCAAACGAGACAGACTTACATGATACTATCTTGTCAACTTCCTAATATCTACAATACAAACAAAAGGTCGTCAAGGTAAACTCAAAGTCAACTCACACAATACGAGTCTAATGTTCGCATTCCAATAACAACCACATATAAGTCGCCAACTAACCTCTTGATAAATGCTCCAGTCCTGCACTACGATTGACAAATTTCAGCAACTCTTGAAACCGGGACAGCCCATTGGTTAAGTACGCGATCACATGGTCGCCATGAGTATTGAACTAGAAAAAAGCCTTAGGGTCGAGTTGTGAATCAAAACAAACTGCGGGAACGGACTGTACCATCAATAAAATGTTGCAACAGCATAATAGAGGATGCATGATAATACCGCAATAAATAAACCAGAAATAGCCAAACGGATAACGTAAGACTGTGTGTTCAATAGCGAGCGATCACCTTGTGAAAAAGGTCCAAACTACACAAAACGATAGTGTGGGGATAAACAATGTGATGGTAATGGTTGAGTGCTGTAATGAAATGTAAGAAAAGCTTCACAGAAGTGCTGAAACGAAAAACAAAAAAGCTCATATGTGTTTTCAATGAACAGACATATCTACAAATCATTCCAAGAATAAACCAACCCTCTGGTTGTTATGTTAAAGATAACATGCTAATTCGATCCGGTCATTGAGACCATTTGGTTTGCTTGAACTCAGTCTTTGTATCCAGACATTCTCTCTCTGTAAAATATATTTATTGTTGTCTCTTCCTTCTTTTCTTTCAATACATTCCAATATCATAAATTGTAGCTGGGATATGTTATGATGTTCTTCTAAAAAGTGAATGGCAATTGATGACTTGATGTTCCGTGTGCAGATGTTTGATTTATGTTCCGTGATTTGGACCTTGATTTTCCTTTCTGTTTTTCCTACATAGACCTTCCCGCAGGGACATTTAAGAAGATAGATAACATTAGATGTATCACATGTTGCTGTTACTCTGACTGTTATTTCCTGTCCTTTCATTGGGTGGTTAATCTTGTTGCCTTTAATGATATTGTATTATTGTTGCAGTTTCCACAATGGAGGCAAGGTCTGGTGCCTTTGTATGTTTTTGTAGGTGGTGACTTTTGATTTAAAATTTCTCCCAAGTTACTACCTCTAGTATGAGCAAAAAGCGGAGGTTTCGAAAAAATAGAGTTAAAGTCAGGTTCCAAATTTAAAATAGGCCAATGTCGTTTGAGACTTTTTTTGAAGCTCCAACTCTGAGTTGTATATTTGGATACCACCACTATCCTGTTGTCGTCATATTTTTTGTGTTCTTTCAGAAGATCAATTCTGCTGATGTAATTACACGTTCTTTGGCCTCATCAATGATCTTCTTAGGATATCCTCTATTCGAAAATCTTGTGCCCATCTCTTCAATCCTCTTTTGTGCTTTGATGTCGTCTGATGTTATTCTCTTTACTCTGGTCATTTGTGAAAAAGGTAAGTGTTGCTTGAGGGTCATTTGGTGAAAACTATCGAAATGCAACAAATTATTCCTGTCCGTAGGTTTCCTATAGATGTCAGTTTGTAACCCAGTTTTGGTGAGGGTTACTTCCACATCCAGAAAGGTCACTTTCTTGTTTGAAATATCCCATGTCAGTTGTATCCTTTCGTCGACAGAATTAAGTTTGGTGAGAGCTGTTTCTAGTGTCTCCTGAGAGTTCTTCCAAATTATAAAAATGTCATCAATTTATCGGATGATTAATTTGTAATTATTACGCCATTCTTCTTTGGAAAAGATATTTGACTGCTCGTGATCTTTCATAAAGATATTCGCATACGTTGGTGCAGCTGAATTTCCCATGGATGTTCCTACTAATTGTTGGTACCATTCTTCCTTGTATTTGAAACAACTCTGGTACAGAGTAAAAATCAACAGTTCCATAAGAAATGTTTGCATAGCAGGGTCTAAATCTGTATTGATTATGGCTTGTTTCACTGTTTCTATTCCCAGAGAGTGAGGAATAGAAGTTTACAGCGATCTGACATCAGCGGTGCATAATATTAAGGTCTCTTGTTCTTCTATGGTCACTGTTTGTAATTTGAGAAGGAAGTCAGTGGTGTCCTTAACATAAGTTGACATCTTTTTGACCGTGGGCTGTAGATATCAGTCCAGTAACTGTCCAATTCATGCAAACTACTGCGTGTTGAAACAATCGGTCTTAGTGGAGGATCATTGAGATTTTTGTGAATTTTCGGTATCATATAGAATACCGGACTTCTAGGGTGTTGTTTTATCAGAAAGTTCTTTTCTTCTCATTTATCGTGCCCATTTCATACGTTCTGTTCACAATCTTTTTTAAGGCATCCATGTATTTTTCTGTGGGATTCTCCTCCAATCTCATATAAGTGTTAGAATCTGATATGTGTTGTATGACCATGTTCTCATACATATCAAAGTTCCTTATCACCAGAGCTCCACCTTTATCCACTTTAATGCAAATTATGTCTTTGTTAGTTATTTCAGCATATCCAAATCTTTTTGTGTCATGTTCCTGGTTTGGTGGAGTCTGCAGTTAATTTTTGCTAAATATGACAAAAAATCTGATGACAACAGGATAGTGGTGGTATCCAAATATTCAACTCAGAGTTGGAGCTTCAAAAAAGTCTCAAACGACATTGGCCTATTTTAAACTTGGAACCTGACTTTAACTCTATTTTTTCAAAACCTCCGCTTTTTGCTCATACTAGAGGTAGTAACTTGGGAGAAATTTTAAAACAAAAGTCACCACCTACAAAAACATACAAAGGCACCAGACCTTGCCTCCATTGTGGAAACTGCAACAATATCATTAAGGGCAACAAGATTAACCACCCAATGAAAGGACAGGAAATAACAGTCAGAGTAACAGCAACATGTGATACATCTAATGTTATCTATCTTCTTAAATGTCCCTGCAAGAAGGTCTATGTAGGAAAAACAGAAAGGAACATCAAGGCCCAAATCACGGAACATAAATCAAACATCCGCACACGGAACATCAAGTCATCAATTGCCAATCACTTTTTAGAAGAACATCATAACATATCCCAGCTACAATTTATGATATTGGAATGTATTGAACGAAAAAAAGGAAGAGACAGCAATAAATATCTGTTACAGAGAGAGAATGTCTGGATACAAAGACTGAGTTCAAGCAAACCAAATGGTCTCAATGACCGGATCGAATTAGCATGTTATCTTTAACATAACAACCAGAGAGTTCGTTTATTCTTGGAATGATTTGTAGATATGTCTGTTCATTGAAAACACATATGAGCTTTTTTGTTTTTCGTTTCAGCACTTCTGTGAAGTTTTTCTTACATTTCATTACAGCACTCAACCATTACCATCACATTGTTTATCCCCACACTATTGTTTTGTGTAGTTTGAACCTTTTTCACAAGGTGATCGCTCGCTATTGAACACACAGTCTTATGTTATCCGTTTGGCTATTTCTGTTTTTTTATTGCGGTATTATCATGCATCCTCTATTATGCTGTTGCAACATTTTATTGATGGTACAGTCTGTTCCCGTAGTTTGTTTTGATTCACAACTCGATCTTAAGGCTTTTTTCTTGTTCTATACTCATGGCGACCATGTGATCGCGTACTTAACCAATGGGCTGTACCGGTTTCAAGAGTTGCTGAAATTTGTCAATCGTAGTGCAGGACTGGATCATTTATCAAGAGGTTAGTTGGCGACTTATATGTGTTTGTTATTGGAATGCGAACATTAGACTCGTATTGTGTGAGTTGACTTTGAGTTTACCTTGACAACCTTTTTTTTGTATTGTAGAGATTAGGAAGACGACGAAATAGTATCATGTAAGTCTGTCTCATTTGGTTTTCAATATCACAGAGTTTCTTGAGGCACCAACGCACTTTTGGCACATATCACAAATCTTTTATTCACGCATGGACACTTTTTGGGTTTGAACTGTTTTATGATTGATATTTACTTTACATATAAGCTCATACATGCCACATTTTGATTTTTATAGTGCTACTCCCTGAGGAAGGGCTTCCTTTTGCCTGAAATGCATAGGAGTAACCATGTGCAATGATGTTATGTCCGAAGAGATGAAAAAAATAATGTGATGAAATTTACTACGAATTTCATGAAAATAATGGAATAAAGAAGTCAAATTCAAAGAAACATTGAGTGGAATCCTCATTCAAAATTTTTAGAGGAGGAGTTTGATGGTGTGCCCATGGGGATGCTTCTAGTGATCCACTGGTAGCACTTACACTGATTCAAAGGTGTTTGGCCCATAGCTTGAGGAGATGGTCAAGAAGTCGGCTGAGAATCAGAAGCTGTTGGCAACCATCCACCCTCCCTTGCGAGGGAGAGAATTTGGTTACCTCTGTGCTTTCGCTTTTTGGCAAGATAGAGCTATTCAGCCCTTTCGAGGCGGGGGTTGTTGCTGGGGTGCCTTTGGAGGTGAAAAATCCCAGTCTCGGTCTGTTGGTACCTTCTCCACTTTTTCTCCAAAGAAGTGACTATCTGCCCCTTCTGGTTGGTGGTCACTTCCGGTTCTTTACTCATCGGTGGTTGGAGGTTTCGGATACCTGGGCAGATCGAACTGCGGCCTTTTGTTTACTGGATCGAATTTTCATCCTGTACAGTGTTCAAGGACATTCTGTCCAAAATCCAGTGAAGAGGGTGGGTTTGCTTGAGGGCACTCTGCTTCTCTTGGATAAGGCGGCAATCATCTGAGGGTCTCTCCAGTGGTGGTTTTCACCTCTCAGTATGTCCACGGGTTTCAATCTCGATCCTCCTCCCTCAGTGGTCTGGATGACCACTGCAGGGTGGGGGGAGTTGGTTCTGAGGGATTTCAAGGCTCAGGGCAGGCAGTCCTGTTGCAAATCTTTCTAGTCCTCAAACTGGAGGTAATTGATGGCAGTGTGAAAGGCTCTTCTTTGGGTTGCTCCTCCACCTCGACACCATGCTGTCTCTGTTCAAACAGACAAGCAGGTTGTGCATGCCTATGTCAATCGGCTGGGGGGGATTGCACCAGTGTCTGTTTCTTATCTCCCAGAAGATTGACCTGTGGGCCTAGAGGAATCTTCACTCTCTCCTGACTGTCTAGCTTCTGATCAGGGAAAATGGGCCTGCAGGTGTTCCCCCTTTTACCAGATTCTCTCCATGTATGGATTTCCCTGGCTGGATCTATTTGGTTAGAAGGAGACAGTCCTTCTTCCACTCATTTGCAGCCTGGTCCCCTTGAGGTTAGCATGGGCAATAGATGCTTTCTCCATCTGGTGGTACCAGAGGGTCCTGTTTACCTTTACCCCATTTCCCTTGATTTCCTGGGTCCTCAGGAAGATTCGGGTGGATCAGACGGAGGTCCCTCCTGGTGTTCCAGAATGGTTTCGGAGACCTTGGTTTCCACTTCTTCAGTTTTTGGCTGTCTGCCGATTGGAGATTTTCCATGCACCTGTCTCCACTGTTTGCTCCTCTTCTCAGCTCGTCCTCTCACCTGCGCCTCTGGCTGGGGGTGGGCCACTTATGAGGTTGAACTTGTTAGCTCAGGGCTGTTTGCTTAAGGTGTCTAAGAACATTCAGTTATCTTGCAGGTTATGAACCCTTACGCCTTACAGTCCTCATGGCAGAATTGTGGCTCTTGGTGTACCAGGAAGGGTGTGTGTCCTGTTTCCTGTGATCTTGTCAGGGTATTGGACTTTTTGAGGGACAGTTTTGTGTTGGGTTGGGGAGTCTCCACTCTTCGTTCCCAATAGGCTGATATTCTGGCCTTCAGGTACTCTAATATGTCCTTGGTCTCTCCTTTGGTCGTTCACCTTTTGCAGAGTTTTTTACTTCAGTGTCCTGTCTCGCACTCTCCTGTCTCCACCTGGGATTTTCCTTTGGTGCTTCAGGCATTGACTGGTCTCCCTTATGAAACCCTGGTTTCCATTGATCTTAAGTTTCTTTTTGCTAAGGTTCATTTATTTGTTGCAGTTTCTTCTGGTCTCAAAGTTTATAAGATTGGGGCTTTGCTGGCTTCTCCCCTTCTTTGTCTTTCTGTCTTGACAAGGTCACTCTATGGAAGATATTGTCCTTCCAGTGTTTTATCTTGACCCTTCTACTTCAGAGGAAGCGGCTCTCCATTCTGTGGAGGTTTTGAGAGCTCTTTCTCATGAATCAAGCTGGTTGCGCCTACATGCTGGAAAACTAAGTTTCCCAGAATGCCTGCCGGAGCGGTGGCATTTAAGGATTGAAGTCGCGCGGGAGGACGCGCGTAATCTGATCCGTTGCTGGAGACACTCTCTCGGCTGAGAGAGTGGAGGAAGTCGCCGGAGGGTCTCAGGAATCTAGGGATCCTTTCTTGCCTATGGCTCATGCCCAACACCTGTAAGTACTTTGGAGGGTGTTAGATTGCGGAAGCGGAATACGGCTGCATTATTCGGCCGCATATTACTGTGTTCCCTGCTTTGTTTGTTTTTTCAAGGACCAAACGGCTGTCGGCAAACTCAGCGGTGTTATTAACTGCAAATGCCGAGCAGCTGGAAACTTCTCGCTTTCTTTGGTGAATTACTGTGTGACTTGGGAATGCAGCGGATTATGGCGGTGTTCGAAACCGCATAATGCCGTGAGCAGTTTTGTGTTTTGGGGCTGCAATAGAATATAGTGGTGGTCGCAACCGCATTTTTCTGTGGTCAGTTACTTTGTCAATAATCAAATTGGGATTCTTTCTTTGTTGCAGAGTACGGCGGTGGCCGCAACGCGTACTTCCGTGACAAAGAACTGACGGTTAAGTCTTTAGTTTTGCTATCATCCTCATATCCAGAGGGCTTGTTTTGTGCATTTTGAAACCCTTGTTATTGGAGAAATGCTATAAACCTATTCAGTGGTGAAGTCAACCCTGTGTAGCACTATTGGACCGTTCTGTTGGGACATATTGTTGGTTCTGAAGGTTTTTACTTTTAGAGATTACCGTAGAACACGGGGATAGGTGATCAAACATTAGTATTGGATGTTTATAACCATAGGAGTGAATGAGTTTGAATTCATGCCTTTTAATGCTTTCATTACAGGTAAATCTACATGAGGTTGATTGGAGGACATATACATAATCCTCAACAGTAGTTTACCCAGGTACTTTCAAGTTCTCTATAGTGAGAATTTAATGAGAGTAGATTATCTACCTGTATTAACCCATTGTCTTTGTTGTTTTAGGTCCTATTTCCCCGCTGTCTCTTTCCCTTCCTTTCCCTCACCTGAAAGTTTGAAGACCCTGGGGGGTAACCCCATATCAGGGGGCTTGGTAATATCAGGAAGTGGAGCATATATTCTGCTGCAACTGAATCCTGCGGAGCTGGGCCTGACACCCTTCATATCTACCTTAACCGTAACCATGAGTTTCCGCATTTTTATTTGTTGTTTTTTACCTATGGCCACACTAGGAAGGATCGCAAGCCTTCTTTGTGCACTCTGTCTTGATGGGTGAAGTGTGCTGTTGTCTTGTCATACAAGATTGCTCACCTTCCTCTTCCCTCTTCTGTCCAGCGGTGGTTTACTCTGGCGTTTCCTCATCCTGAGCTATGTTTTAAGGTGCGTCACTGAGTGACTTTTTTAATGCTGCTCCACGGGCGTCTCCCAACATCTTTGTTTCCCATTACCGCTGGGAATGGCTGCATCCGCAGCCTTTGGTGCTCATGTTTTGTCTGCTGTTCATGATCTGCGATTTGGTATTTTTTTCACATTAAATATCAAGTTTGTGGCATCATTCATGGTTTCTGTATGAATCAATTACCATGTGCTTGCATATGGGCTCATGAGTAAGGAATGCAACATAAAGACGGACAAGGAGGTTATGCCCAGTTACTCACTGTTAACCTTTGTTACTCCAAGTCCTGGTTTTCCTGTTTCGCTCCTGAGCCCATCCCTCTTTCCCAGTTTTCTGTTTCTGGTGACTGTTTTCCTTGTTATGAGTTTCTTTGGTATTCTCAGACTGTCTTAGTGATGTGTTTTCCCCTTTATACATACTGGGTAGGCAGCGCCATATTGAGGCAAGTATTTTGAACTCAGCTAGGTAATAGGTTTCCGAGGAACAGGCAAGCTGCTCATGAGTAAGGAAGAGAACGGGAAGACCAGGAGTCAGAGTAATGAAGATTACCGATGAGTAACTGGGCATCACTTTTCAGAGTGGTGAAAAAATAGGTCAACAACACTGAGTGTAATTTCATGTCTTTTTGTAATTCGGCCCATTACAAATTAATAAAATTTATATTTATTTGTGATGTGACGTTTCAATGCCGAAATTGATGACCCCCAATGTCTAACTAACAATTTTCACGGGTATTTCTCATTCAACTGATCAAAAGCTGTGAAGATGTGGTAATATTCTACCAGGCAGTTGCTATGGTCAACAGTATTGGCAATTTCGTATTCAGGTTCACCACATTTTGGTTCCCTCAAGACTAGCCGGCATCAAGGTCTTGGTTAATGCAAATAATGTGCTAGGATAAAAATGCATGTTTATGTGGCTTACAATAAAATAACACTGGCCTCCGACAACGAACGCTCATAGATGTCTCTTTTCAAGATTTCATAGGGATAAAGCAATACATATTACTGCACCTACTAATACTACAGGTAGCTATAATTCAGGTTGCGGAATTTTAGTCTGAGAAAAGAATTACTGCATTTTGCCAATTCCACATGAAATGTTTACTAGCTTTTAGTTATTCAAGTGTCTAGGATGGGAAAAAGCAGAGATACTGTCAATTCATACCTTGTAATTCTTGATTTGGCCAGAAATTTGGTGTCCAAACAGATTGGAAACTACTTGGAGCTTGAAGTGAGAGCCAAAATTGTACCTTTGAATATCTTCACTACCCCAGGGATAAATTGTACTGAAAGTGTAGGGAAGGGCATAGGAAAGTCTCTTTTAGGCCAACCCTACCCATAGCATTAGATGTTGTGTGGCAAACAGACCTGTTGTATTCATTAAAGAAATAGAGTCCACCCCTTTTTCATGATTCAATGGCTTTCTTGTGTATCTCAAATATCCACTCCTTATTCAACGGCTGTCCTGTCTATTTTTATATTTGTCCCCTTCAAGCAGCATTTTGTTCTCATCAAGTATTAATTGTATGATTTGTACCTGTTCACTGCTGACATCAGACCTTGCATTTCAGTGCATGCAGAACTATTTTCTCTCCCTTTTTCTTTTTTCTCCCCTGGGGCCACATTACAGAAGTGCCTCGGAAACACAATGGGCATTTGCGCCCTCTTAGCGTGCCCCTGGGGCACTTTGGTATTACCTAAGGGGTCGCAGACGCTTGTACGCCCCTTTCTGTAATATTGATAGCGCTGACGCACATAAAGCACCAGTGCTATTATCAGAGGACGTTGCCTCATTTGAATGGGGGGTGGCTCTATGCAAATGAAGGAATCCCTTTGCCTCTTCACCTGCGCCGTATTACAGATGCAGGCGCAGAGGCAAATAAACTGTCAGGATGCACTGTAAGTGCGCCCTCTGATGGCAGCCCGCAGGAGGGAGGGGAAAGGTGGTCCCATGGATCTCCCTTACATCCCCTTGCTGGCAGAGGCTGTCACTCAGTGCACCCACCTACAAGGGAATCTCTAATCCCCCTTAAAAGTGCAGGCGGGTTGCCGCCTGGACTATGAAACATGAGGCGGCTTCAAAGCAGAGGCTCAATTTTTCACATGGAGCAAGGAGTCATTTGAGTAGATCACTCAAGTTTTCCTAAAGAAATACGTTGCTGTAATGAAAAAACGAATACAAATAAGTAGGGAAAACAGAAGTAGGAGACTATGGGCCGATTACAATGGTGGGTGGACAAAGTCAGCCCGCCATCGTTGGTGCAAAAGGGACCACCCACCATAGGCAGGGCGTTCCCGCAAAACGAATTAGGATGTGCCTGCCACACTGGCGGGCGCATCCTGTATTTTAACCTTGCGGCGGGTGGCAGCACCAGCCACAATGGTAAAAAACATGTTTTGCATATGCATGTACAACGTGACAGGCATCGCGCGGTGCCTGCCACCTTGTACATGCATATGTAGGGGGGTACCGTAGGTACCTCCACGTGCAGCACCCCAACCCACCACCCTGGAGGCCAGCAACAGGCCCCGAAAGGCATAATCCGCCTGTCTTTTTGCGGCCGCACCGCCACCGCAAAAGACAGGCATCCTAATGCCCACGGCGGTGCCTGCACGGCACCGCCTCCATTACCCCATAGTACCAAGTCTCGCAAGGCGGGCGGAAAAGGTCTGCCTTGCGGGACCACAGCGGACCGTCTTTCTGAAGAAAACAACAAACCTTCTCATGGGTCCAACTGATACTTGGTCCTTTTAAACCAACAAAGAAGAAATTGGCACAGAAGCTGTAATATAAAAAGAATACATTTATTCACCTCAGATGAGGTAGACTACGGCACACAGGAGCCTTAGCAACTGAATGAGGCAGTCTAAGGAGTACAGAAAACTGGGGCCTTATATATGATTAGGGTTACATAGTCAGCATAAGACCAAGGGCAGTCCTGGCTCATGTAAGCATGCAAAATGACTAATATGGGCATACAAGCTCTGCTTGCTCAACAAAGTGGGAGGAGCTAACAGTGGCTGTTTTTGGAAAACACATCCTGACATTTACATACTAGGAACAGTTGCAAGGACAGCTACAAGCTCAACTGAGCATGTGCGAAGGTGGAAGATGCTGAATATAGTCGTTTCTAGGCAGATTACAAGAGCAGTCAATACTGAGGGAGGACAGAGCACATGGCGAGCATGTGGCAGCACATGGCTAACTAAAATGGCTGACAGAAATACAAAATGGCTTTCAGCTCATGCTAACAAATCCGTCCAATATTTAACAGATGTTCCTTTCGGCATGAGCGACGGATATTCCTATGATCCAGTAGGAACATAGAAAATATTTGCACATTAATTTTCATAAATTTATCATTATACTAATTCATTGCTAGGTGGGCATTTTCCATTCTAAACATTTCATTAAGCGGGTATAAGCAGGAATACAAAGGGAACGGAGCATCAGGTCATGATTAACATACAGATTGCAGGAGAGAGTAATGACCACTATTACAAATAGTATTATCTTTTTTCTGGTCCTAAGCAAAAGCAAATCCTAGAATCAGCTAATAAACATTTTCAGGGCTCCTGTGTATTTCCGTGACTATTCATTTCAATTTCAGTATAGCTAACAGGACATCTCTAATAAAAATATCTTCACTAGACTGTTCCATGTTCTTTTTATGAGGGCTAGAACATCAATTTAATACATTCAAGGAAAGGGCAAAGCCACATTTTTCAATTGCTCAGAAAAATGTTTTTCATGCATAATAAGTATAACTAATGCAAATATTAAAGCGATTTATTATAAAAACAATCCTGGCTCCAAGGGACCAGGAGGACTGCACTTGGTCATAGGAATTAGGACGAAGAGCTGCAAAGGGCTGCTCCTCCTCAAAAATGGGACGACTAAAGGGGTACATTATTGACAAAAAGAAGAAGTCCTTGGGAAAATTGAAGCCGCTGTACAACCAACCAGAGGGGAGTCTTCTCCCTGTGTCCGTTTGAGCCTCACAGGCAGGCTCTTGTTGTTTCCACGGTGGAGCTGCACAACTCGCAACTCAAGAATCACAGCCCCAGTTTCAAGGAAAAAGTCCCTTCTTTCAGGATAGGACAGTCACCCACCAGGCAAATGCTCTCAGCGATCCTGTTCAGTGTCTCAGGCAGTGCACCAGTTTTCTTAACTTCAATCTAACAGGCACCAGAGACACAGCACCTTTACCCTAATCTCAAGTCCTTTCCTAACTCCTGTATTGCTCGGCTGGCGCACTGCTCATTCGTTGGGGCCACACATTTGCATCCAGTGTGCTCAGGTATCTTTTGACCAACAAACGAAGGAGCAAACTTGCATTCACTTTGGGGCCAGGATTCAGAGGCCTGATGTTAGGATCTCTGAAGCAACCCTTGTTTCAAAAGGGGTCACCTCACGCAAAGTCTCCTCGCCATTCTGGTTGGTCTGTGACTCTCAGCTGGGCATGATCCACGATTTCTTCTTTCTGATTAGTGACCACGTCTTTCGCCCAAGACAGTGGCAGGGGTACACACTTGAACACAGGGCTTCCGCCTTCACTGAGGTCCTAGTTGCCAGCAATGTCTGTGCTGTTTACCTTCACTTTGGCATCAAAACTGGACTGGTGCTGACGCTGACTCCCCAGGCTGAATCTGATGTCGGGGCCCCTCTGGCAATGGTTGTAAAGCAGCAAATATCTATTGGTGGACAGAACAAAAGTTCTTTAGACAAGGCACAGAAACAGTCTATCAACAGAGAGGATAGTCTCAAAATATTTCCTAGTCTTGGGACGACCCATATATTAGCAGGGTACCCAAGAACCATTTCCATCTATCTAGGTGAGAGTATAAAAAAAACAACAGCCTGGACCTATTGGCAAGTATAAAAGGAACATCACCCAATCCCAAGCAGCCAAGGAAGTCAGTGTTAAAATTGACTAAACTCAGAGGAAAAGAGAAAAACAACACAGACATACCCTAAATCCTTACATTGGTGTATTCATGTGTACTAATCTGAAAACCCTCAAAAAAAGGAAATGTTCTACACTTTTGCTTAAAAATTTTACATTACTTGTACAGGACTGCAGACACTTCTAAAATGATTCTTCTGATTTATTTATTTATTTATTTTAGTGTCTTATAGAGCGCGAACTTGACCTGTGAGGGTATCAGAGCGCCTTACAGGGTATAAAAGGTCTACAAACCAACATAAAATGCAGAGAAATACTAACACATCTTACCCTTACTCCTACATGTAAATGATTACAATCATAGTCAGCTTCAGTGCTCAGAACTGAGATAGGTGTGACAGATTTTTGGGCTATACCTACATTGTACGTTTAGGACCATGCTATCATGTTATAGGAGCAGCAGGAAAATCTAAAACTGCTAATTTAACAGGGTTTCCTATCTATAAAACAACATTTTCTTCAAAACATTTTTGCTAAGGATCACATGGGCATCTTCCCTGCATTCTACTTTTCATGGTTCAGACTATGCAACATCAGCTCTAATAAGGACTGTCAGTTTATTTACACGGACTAGCTAATAAAAAACTAGCAATGCCCTTGCAAAACTATGTAGCATGGAATAACATACAATAATGGTGTTATTACCTAAGACTTGTAGAACAAAAACTACCCACATCTAGCTCCCCTTAAAGGTCAAATAAGGGAACAACAATCTAGACTACTGAAACTGTCATAATTTCATCAAACAGGATGGCAGTAACATAACATATATTTATTCATTTTATTAATGCTAACAATGTTTAAAACAGTATTACCGAATAGACAATTAAATGTCTTTTTGCTATTTCACAGACAGTTTAGACAGGCTAAAAAAAGTGAGAAAAGAAGAGAGCAACATACATATTACCTAGCCTTAATTTGTAGAGGAGCTAGCCTCCTTCCACCATTTTGACAGTAGGAAACCTGAAACAGGTTTCACTACTGTCAACACTATCAACCCCTATTTGTAGCAACTAGGCATAAACAAAGTTATAGGAGGTACATAGCACTTTTGAGAGGGCTAAAACAATGAATACCCAAACCCCAATACTTTTTAGCTAATGTACAAATGTAACATGAGGGCACATGAAGTCAAACTAAATTTCATTGCCTCAGCTTTTAAGCATTAGTGATGTATAAATATGGCAAAGCTTATCTGTTAATCAAAGTTCACATACACCATTATATTGTTTTCTATCACATGAGTGCATAAAGTGCTTGGTTTTATTTTGCCAAAAAAAGTAAAACTTCTCCTTTTCTCCTGCGCTGCCATCTTGTCTTTCAAAAAGTTTCAGATGTCAAAATGTCAAAGCAGACCTTGCTCTGGTGGCCCTGCCAGGCTTCTTAATATGGAACTGACATTTAACTCTTCCCAGCTGTCCTATTCTGTGTGCAAAGTATTCCATGCAGCTTTCCCTATTCAAAGTCACCCTGAAAACAGAAAGCTGACCCATTCCCCTGTGTGTCAGTTTATTAACTTCTGCTGGTTTTTTATACATATTTTCAATTGTAAGCAGTGTGCAATATACTTGTGCAACAATATAGAAGTCAGCTGTTTGTATTATATCTAAATGTATGCATTTACTGAAGCCTAAGGCACTTTAAAAGCTGCTCTTAATGGCAAAAAATGCTGTTTAAATAGTGAATTTACCCAATTTCAACTTTGATATTTGGGGCACTTAAAAATGAATATACTATAATTGTTTTGCATAATATTCATTATCAGAATGTTCTCTAGATAGCCCAGGAGTAAGAAATTAAAATAATCATCTCTATCCTTATAAAAATGAGTGTATTACGCCTGCGCAGAGTGATATTTCATATGCAAATTTCCTCATTATGTGATACAACACAACTTAAATTACATTTTGATGCTAGGAGGTCACAGTATGAATATTAAGCTTTATAAACATTAAAAAACGAATTTAAAAGCACTTATTTTTTAAATAATTGTTTCATAATTAATAATATATATATTTTTTTATAAAACCAATCATTTTGATAATTCCACATAGGAAAAGCAAGCTTCATTCCTTGCCTATCATATTTAGACACATTCATTCATAATCCTAAGCACAGAAGCCTAACTTGAAACTTGAAAAGTTTTGCGCCACTTTTTAAAAGGACAGTCATAGTCATTATTTAAACATCAGAACCAAGAATGTGCTTAAGTAAAAGGCTTTAAGAAAGGAAATCCCTACCTTAAATGTTTTCCTGGTATCTAAAATAATAAACCTGATTTTTGTAACTTTTTAAAACAGCAGTCTGAAATGCAGGATTTTACCCCGTGTTTAACTGACAAAATCCTGGCTGAGTCAACATTCCTGTCTCTCGGTGGCCTACAATCAAAACAACAGCTGCTTGCTTAGCGGCAGTTAAAATACAGCTGTTGTGAAGCTTTTTTTGTGTTGAAATGTAAGCTTGAGGACAGTCTATTTAAAACTGAGGCATTTCAATGCATGTTCTATAATATCTGTTTTAGTTCAGCAAAAATGTACTCAGATGATGTATTTGCCTGTTAATATCTAATACAATGTACCTTAGAAAAATGCTGTAAGTTTATTTATTGCAAAACACACAATTTCGTTTTTGAGGCCTATTTTATTTCTATTCAATGTGAATTCTAATTTTATCTTTTAAGTATTGGCAATTTTTACATGTGCATAGTTCCTTACTCTTATCAATTTTAGTAGTAACATGCAGTTATAAAGCATATCATATGGTTCATTTCTGGATTTTTATTTAATTTTTATTTAATTTTAAATAAATTACATTTTGCATACCAGACTGATGACAGCAAAAACACACAAACACACACATTGAGTTAATTCCAGACATACACTCAGAGTCACATAATACAGCGCGCTTAAGGCTAGCAATCCTTACACAAAGAGCGCAATCGCTATTTACTCACAGAAGTTGCTATGTAAAACCACGAACCACATAGACATTTAAACAAACATTTAACCCACAGATCAACACTTAGGACAGAAACAAAGGACAGCCCACAGACTGTACTTAAATCAAACCATTTGTAAATACTAGATGTAAGTCATATTTACAAAAAAAGCTTCTCAATAGTATTCCAAAAGACTGCAAAAAAACCAGCCCCACAGACTGTTTTATTTCCAAGAAGCCAGAATACACTCAATTCACTAGCTTAGGCTGGCAGAACACCAAGGAATCGCTCTGCATTTCTCCATTAATAAAATTGCGCAGAAAAAGGATCCTTGTTTGTATTTTGTCATATTTTAATTCCCTGGGGATACAGAATCACCAAGGAAGAAACATGTTTTTATACCTAAACCTATTTAGATATTCCCTCTAGGGGAGCTGGCTAAGTTAATTCACATCTCACTATGGTACCTCCAAAAAGCAACACATTCTTCGATGTGTGCTTGAAACAGGCATGCCAAAAATATTGCAGAATATGCAAATATTATAATTAAAGTAGTGCTTAAGGTACTCTTCGTACATTGCGCTGTTAAAAAAATTCAAACAGAGAAAAATCTCCTCATTACCTGACTACACAAATTGCAATTCGTATATCTATCCCATACAAATCCAAAGTTGGCCAACACAATTTCCAAAATTCCAAAGCCACAGTAAGTGTTACTAAACTACCTTACCAATCCAAGGCATCAAACCAACAGCAAGTGACGCAGAACGACTCTTACCAAACAAATGGTTGTCCAAATTCTAACTGCCAAGTTCTGAATGACCTAACGGTCTTTTTAGAATACTCACGCCAAAAAGGTTCTCAGTCAGGGGTGACATCATGTGGAGGATCAAAATCAGGAAGACCAGAAATATACTGGGCTGCAGAGACAGAGAATCCCCAGAATCTCCGTGCACAGAGTACCTCCTTAATAGAATCCTGTCCTGTCCTCCTCAGTAGATTTCTGTCTCCTGACAAGATCACTCCCTCAGATAGTCACTTCTCTGATGAGGTCCACGTTGGAGCGCCATTTGAAGGAAACAACAAACCTTCTTAGGGGTCCCACTGATACTTGGTCCTTTTAAACCAACAAAGAAGAAGTTGGCACAGAAGCTGTAATATGATGAGGTAGACTACGTCACACAGAAGCCTTAGCAACTGAATGAGGCAGTCTAAGGAGTACAGAAAACTGGGGCCTTATATATGCTTAGGGTTACATAGTCAGCATAAGACCAAGGGGCAGTCCTGGCTCATGTAAGCATGCAAAATGGGAATACAAGCTCTGCTTGCTCAACAAAGTGGGAGGAGCTAACATGGCTGTTTTTGGCAAAAAAATCCTGACATTTACATACTAGGAATAGTTGCAAGGACAGCTACAAGCTCAACTGAGCATGTGCGAAGGTGGAAGATGCTGAATATAGTTAGTTTCTAGGCAGATTACAAGAGCAGTCAGCACTGAGGGAGGACAGAGCATATGGCGAGCATATGGCAGCACATGGCTAACTAAAATGGCTGCCAGAAATACAAAATGGCTTTCAGCTCATGCTAACAAATCCGTCCAATATTTAACATTTCCGTCCACCGAGGTACCTTTCCCATTCCCACCACCATCCTAATTTGGTGGTGGGAATATTCAGGGTGATGGTGGGAATTCCGCCACCGCCGGGCCGGCGGTCCTCACCGCCGGCCCAGCGGTGGCGGACTTCCCACCATCGTAATGACCCTCTATGTTCTCATCAGTAATATTTGGGCCACAATGGACGAGATATGAAGGTGATATACATTATATCCATGACTTTTTTCCGGTCACAACTATGAATAGAGCTTGTTGTTTTCCCAAAAACACACAGTACCCAGAGCCATTAATTGAGCTGAAGCTTATTATGATTTTTCATTGTGTATCAATCATGCGCTCATTCATATGGTAAAATCTAATACATTTATAAATCGGTATGAAAGAAACCAATGCATTTTAGTAATGTGCCCAAGAAATCGAATTTTGGAATAATGATGTTGTTCATCCAACTCAGAATCCTGTGACTCAGAAGACATTTTTCAAAATGTGTTTGTTGTAGCATACTGGCTTACATTTGGAAGCAAGAAATGGAGATAAATCTACTTGTTTGTGTGTGTATAGCACAAGTAAACATCAAGATATTTCCTTTCAAATTAACTCTTTCTTCAGATGTGGGTCCCTGTAGTATTTGGGAACAGACTTGGCTGGCACCCAGGGAAATGACTGACCCCATATCTTCATGTAAACTAGACACCCAGGGAAGTCCAGTATGATATGGTTTTTGTAGATCCCACTATGTTTTCCTTGACACAGCACCTGCAACTTTGGCTGATATCATGGACCTTCCTCTCATTTGTGTGTGGAAAAGTTCTGAAATCTGCAGGTCACCACAACATTCCTATAAAGCAGCATTCTCTCACCTTTCCTGATAAAAATGGTATCACACTTGTGTGAGTAGGCCTATTGCCTGCAATAGCAAAGGCCCCAAAATGCAACAAGGTAACATCAAGATTTGCCTTTTAAATTCACTCATTCTGACAATGTAAGTAGTTGCCTGTTTGGGCAGCACCCAGGGAAATCTACCAACCCATACATTTCTTTAAACTAGAAACCCATGGGAGTCCAGGGTGGTGTATCTTGAAGGGATCCTACTGGAATGTTACTCAGCATGTCCTGTAATCTTCATACTTTGGCAAAACCTGAGATATTTCTCACACTTCTCTTTTGAAATCTGCAGAGTTCCACAAAATTCAAATCACCAAGTGTTCCTGCACTTTTCCTGATAAAAATGGTACCCCACTTGTGTAGTTGGGCATATCACTTGCAACCAGAACTGTTTAAAACTATGTTGTGTCAATGATGTCTTAACATTAATACAGTTTTGGTCCAATCCTATGAGCTACATCTGGGCCATCAAGACATAAAAGGCTCTGATTTAGATGGGACAAGTGTGGCAAGACAGGGTAGTAAGACTCTAGGCTCAGCTGGAAATGCTTGAGTTTTTTGTTTCATAAATATGTGCAATTAGCCTTTATGACCCATACTTTGAGGTTCACAGAGCATTCTAGGGAAGAAAACTGTGATGGGGCTTGCGGACAGAACACGAATACCCCAACAGACTGGTGGTCCGCCACCCCACTCTCACCTTGCCCCTTTTCCCCACAGCTACCATCATGGAACGAAGAACCGGAGTCAGGTTGGCCAGATGACAACAAAACGCCTGGCCCCTTTAAATCCCCGGACCAAGAGGAGGAGGCCCCGCCCCTCGACCCGTTCGATAGGGCTAAAGGAGAAAGCAGGAAGGACGCGATGGACGGCGATTCCCAGGAGGCAGCTGGAGACGGAGACGGGGAACGGACAGAGCCACGAGAGACCGGGACCCACACCCCATGGGGCCAACGTTTCCACGCTTCGCCCGCCATGTTCCCACGGGATGAGCATGGCTACAAGAGGTACGGGGCCGTGTAGCGGGTTGGGTGGGGCGGAGGAGCCAGCCCCGTGTATAATATTGTATAGCCCTTTGTAAAGCTACCCTTTCCCTTACTTGCACTCCTGCCTCCCGTCTTGTATATCTCACACTACTGGTTTCCCTCACTCCCGGCCCTCACGAGTGTCACATGGTCCAACCAGGTACCTGATCCGATTTTCTTTTCTTTTTCGGTACCAGAGCGGAGGAGACACGAGCGGGGAGACGTTCCACTTCCGGACCACCCCGGGATCACTCCGCATCAAGGGAATAGCCAAGCTGGAGCAAGCTACTTATCATTTGGACCCCGCAGCTCGTGACAAGGAGCGAGCAGTACCCTTGATCAAAAAGACTTATATCCCAATAAAACCTTCCTAACACCGTTGCTCAAGCCTCCAGTGTTTCTATTTACCCCTCAACGGCCAGCCAGCCCGAATCCAGTAGCTGGAACCCCGAGTACCCCGACCACCTTGGGACAAAAACAAACTGGAATCTTCGTAAGACACACCACCCTGGATTCTCCTGGGTCTTTAGAACTCCAAAACACCCAGGGTTGGTAGGGTTACGTAGTTCCCAGCTGCCTCGGAGCATGAATATAGCAGACACTCATTGTGGCAAGGAACTGTAAAATGAGATTTATTTGGATGTAGTTTGATAAATGGGCTGGCAGAAATTGAGGTACCCCCCTGCCATTCTGACTCTTAGTGGGAGCAAAAATACTTAATTGTGCAGGGACTGAGGCCCGATGCCAAGATGGCCCAGCACTCTACCTGATTCCTTTTCTTATTTTTCTCTGGTTCTTGTGGGCTTTCAGCCCTCCTCAGAAGGCAGTTTGGGGTGATTAATGTAGTGTCTTCTACGTTTTAGAATAGAACCCTTTTAGCTCCTAACTGACTTTGCAGAACTATGATGTATGTGTCAAAGCAGAACGCACTGAAAGTTTGTTTAGAATTTTGAGTTTGCAGTTACTTGCAGCAGAATAAAGATGTAAAGCTCTGTGTGTGGCACAGTCATTGGCGGGTACCCAGGCTGGGAAGGATGCTATAACATGGGACCAGGATATGGGGTAAGTAACCTGAAGAATGACTACTCTCACAGAGAGTTTGCATGGTCCAAGCAAGCAGCTTGTGCATGCCACGTGTGACACTGTCTAAGTATGGAATTAATGCTTCATGCATGTGAGTCAAAGTGCAACTCCAGCCTTTGTGAAGTGGGTGAAGACAACGGAAGCATGGCAAAAAATGTACATGTCGATGGTCAAGAACCAGGTGATCAGGCCATTCATAAAGGTGCGGTGCTGCCATGCAACATAAAGTTGCAGATTATATGGAGTGATAAAGCTGAAGCTGGATTCAACCTGGTTTACGAAGCCCAGGCGCTGATTATCATAACTTGCAATATAACACTGCGAACAGAAGCGCTGCAAGACGGAGATCAGACAGGTGCCATTATATGCAAATCAGCATTTAGAAGATAAGAAATAAAAAAACTACTGAATACACAAAAGAGACTTATCATACTACAGCACACAGTGAAGGTGGCTCAAGGAGAAGTGCTCGGGTTGTGTTTATGGAGCCATCCATACCCAAAGCAGTTCATTCAAAAAGTTGCAGAGTGGGGCTCAGAACAACTTCACAGGACTTCAAAGAAAAAAGCAGAGAATGACTCTCAGAATAGGGACATTTTTCAGATGGCAGCGAAGAAAGTCAAGTTTCCAGCCATCATTAAAGATGATTCAGAGGCAGAACGTCACAAGGTCTCACAGATGAGTTGCCTAAAGCAAGTCAAAGTTATCCACCAGCAGTGTCATTAGGTTACATACTGGTCTACAACACTGCTGCATTTCTGAAACCACCACCCCTTTACAATACAGCCCAAAAGTAAAATGTTGGTGATAGAGGAGCTCGCAAAATGAAGTGGTCATACCTGTGGCCCACAGTCTGGAGCTAGAGTTGATGGATGCCAAAGATGAGGAGTGTGCTGAAAGACGAGCTGCTGACATGGAGCCCGGAGGTGCCCAAAGTGAGTCAGTCATTAATTTAAAAAGTAAGCCAAAGCAAAAGACTGAATAACACAAAGAGATATATACTTGTAAAAAGAAGTTATGCTTGAGATGTGGATTTTAATTTCCACATGAAGTTAAATGTCTTGCCATTGGAAAGATATTTAAAGACTGTGGGAAAGAGAACTATTTTTTGACAGTGTGTAAAGTGAAGAAGAAAGTTAGGGTGTCACGGTGCAAAGATAAAAATAGCTGCCAGACATTCCCGAAGCAAAGTTTAAAGCACACCCACAAGGCCAAGATGCGACATCAATTGTGACAAATTGAAATTGAATGAAGTGATTGTCATCTAAATCATCATCAAATGAAACTGAGGAAGATGGTTGTGACATGTTGATGTTTACCTCCGAAAAATATGCGCACATTGGCCTGACTGCCTGTGAGAAAAAATATCAGTCGAAGAAAAGTCAACATGCCAAAGCACCAAAGTCATACAAACATTATCCAAAGACTACCTTGAAAATAAATGGTTACTCAATATTGACAGTGGTGCATCGATAAAAAAAATGCATAGAGAGAATTACAATGAATTATCTCTATTGCCCCAACTAACGCCATAGAAAACCAAAGTGTACACATGAGCTGCATTGATTCCCATATAAAGTCAAGGGTAATTTGTAGCAACAATGAAAAATGAGAAAACGAAGGTGCAAGCACACATCCATGTTTCTCAAGGTACTGCGTCAAGTACCTGTCAAATCAGCTTCAGCACACCTGCTGATATGGGACTGATATCTGTGAACTACAACATGAATTCTACCATGAAATAGTAAGGTAATTACCTGCATTGTTTCATGGTTTGGGAAACCCTTAAGACCATGAAAGTAAAGTTGCATATTAATGAGGATGGGCTGTTGCTCAGAGAAATAGGCAAATTGCTTTCCATTTACGAGATGCTGCTGAAAAAGTACTTGAATGATTACTTAAGCATGACATCATTTACCTTTGAGCTGACATGACCCCATGAGTTTCTCCCATAGAGTAGTGACCAAAAAAGACAATGAAGGAGCGGTACACATATGCGTTGACATGCATGAAGCAAACAAGGCAATTGAACAAGAATGACATGCAGTTCCTCAAGTACGGACGTAAGAAATCAATTAAATGATCTGAAGCTCTTCTCTCACCTTGTTTAAATAAAGGTTATCATCAGTTGGAACTCTAATAGGATTCCAGGTAGATTACTACAGATGTTGGCCTGTTTCGATACAAGAGACTCAGTTTTGGTGTTGCAGTGTAGTTCCTATTTCCTTTATAGGCTCTGCGCATTGGAATAATATACACTATAAATTTTGCATAGGACTGAGATCAGTATGCCTCTAACAAGTATATTACACTTAATTACTTTGTGTGCCAGTTAACTCAGAGGTCACTAGAAACTTCTCGAATAAACAAGAAGGGATTAGTTTCTGACAACCGCATAAACATGACAACTTTGTTTCCCTTAGAATCGGAACTGTTCTCAGAATCGTGGAAACAATAGATAACAGATTCACTTAGTCAATCGTGCATGCTTAGTTTCTTCAGAGGGACACAGAAATAGATAGACGGGCGTTTCAATAAAAGGATTCATTGAACAGTCTTATTTCTCGTGCAAGAGATATGAACTGTTACAATCGCAAGACAGAATGCAAGATATAAAAGGTACAGCATGAGCAGTAAGAAGAAATAATACTGCAATAGCATGGTTTTTTAGCCTTGACATATATTCATAAAAACATACATAAATGAGACAGGCTAAAATGTGAATACTCGTCTGGTGCTTCTAAATAGTATTACCCCAGTGTACCTAACCTAACTGTAGAACTAGGTAAGAAGTAGGTGCTGTTTTCTATAGTTTGGTAAGCTATAGTTTGTTATGCCAAGAGTCCTTCTAGGTTCTAGTCTGCTCCATACCTTAGAATGAGAGAGGTGGGAATCTCTTTCTGGATCTCAATCCCTAACACCCCGCGAAGGGAGTAAGGACACTGGAAGCTGGATTCTCTGCGAGCAGGATGACAGCGTCTGGTCAGTGCGTCAGGCAGGGACTCAAATTTCTTCTAAACTTGCAGTGGCGAGCTGTGCAAGCATGCAGCCATGGTTTGCCATGGTAAGTGAAGGTAGATCTATACCTGGAAGGTGCTTAGGAATGCTGGCATTGACGTAAAGTTGGGCAGAGGAAGACGTCATGAATGAACCCTTAGGGTATAGCAGTTCATGCATAATAAATGAGTTCTTGGAGAAATCAATAATCCAAGCAGGGAAAGTCCCAATGGCTTAAGGATCTGGTTCCTAAGAACTTGTTGTGACGTGGGATGGACGGATGTAGGTGACCATGCCTGTATTTGGATAGCATGGCTGATGCCTATATAAGGACTGGGATTCTATTCCTAAATAAGGGCAATGTGAGTTGTGCCTATATAAGGACATGATTCGAGAAACCTATGTACGGGTATCTAAATCAAAACACAACACCCATTCCAATTTCGAATGATCGACATTACTAAATGCTAAACATACTGAAATAGAGTATCACATAAATTGCTAAAAACATTTCTAAAACATATTTTAAAATGCATAAAAAACTATTGCTATGCATGAAATGCAATGGTGCTGTGCATATTAAAGCAATGTTCCATTCTAAGCATATGCATACAGTGAATGCTACCTAAATGAACATAAATATATATACACGATGAAATGGTCCGTAATTACAGAAGAAAAAGGTGCAAAACCATTTCATGTCAGTTACATAAATGAAATTGTTTGACAAGATGACAATTTGTCTCTGGAAGTGTTCAAAGAATTCTGTTCTCTATAAATAATTCTACTGTAAGCGGATTACTTTGCCCCAAAAAAAAATACAAATTTGGAGACAAAAAAAGTTATCATAGGAAAAAGTTCCAAGGTTTGTCTTTTGTTTAAAAAAAAACTTAAGCCAAATTCAGAGTCTTCCCGGTACACTGTGTGCTAAATCAAAACTCAGTGTATGGGAATGGAAAAAACATGAAATCCTCCATTCCTGTAGAGAAAAAATTGTCTACCATTGTAGGTGATAGTTGGAATACATTGTTTAGAAGATTAACCACATAGAGATGTGAAGCATCGCCTTCAGCATTGGAAGCATCAGCAATGTTCGGTTCCGATGTTACATTTGTGCCCGTTGTTTCCACTCTTACCTCAGCAGGAGCAATTTGCGTCTGTGAGATTTCAATGAATGCCATCATCAGGATTGGTAGCCTCTGGGGACAACACAGAGCATGGGCCGTTATCAGGTCCAGCAGAGTGTCGATATCAGTTGGCATGACTGATGAGAGTGTTAGACAGATGTCTAGCACGCATTCTGCACCGCAAAGCAGGCAGTGTACAACAGGTAAGATGCAATCTTGACAGATTGGTCTGAATGACAGAAACCATGTGGTATTTAATTTTCGTAGATGAGGTAAACCCAAAAGTTGGACTCTGCGCTCCGACACTTCCTTTCCAGGAGAGCTTTCTCCACTGTGACGCCGGTGGGTTGGCTTTCCATAGCGTAGCAGTAGGAATAAAAACAAGATTCCTGCAACGAGTTCTAGAATTAGCAGCAGACCACCAAACACCGAGTGCACAAAGTTTGAAATGATTCCGAGGACTGCTTGAAAAGGTGTTAACAGTCCTGAACATACGTTCTTAAATACATGCACAATACCGCTCATATCAGACATGTTTAAGATACGTCCCAACATTTCTGTGAAATCTGTAGGGCAGTTTGTACTTAACTGAGCCTTTATCTCAGCTGAAGTCATTGCAGTTTGTAGATCGTAGGTTTCTTTGGTCGAGGTCAAAGGCACGGTTTGTTGTAAAAGAATGGCTTTCATTCTGCTTAAAGTATCAATTCGTATACAATAGATGTTCAGTGAAGGCCATAAAGGCAACTCCCTGACTGTGTCTATTTTGGGGAAAGAGACTTGCAAACAGCAAGTGACCCTGGAAGTAACCATTACTAGATACGGGATGCCTGGCAACATGCCACAGCAGCTGTGATCATTCAAAATAATGTAACTTCCATTTGAAAGTTGTCCAAAAACTGGATTAATCACTGCGGCTGGTGAATCGTGCAGGTGACAGGACAAATTTGCAGTGGAACCGTTACAAAGCCCCGTGTAAATTAATACCCTGACACAGGAGAGAGCCGCTTAGGTCATTTTCACAGTGTGTACCACTAAGAAACACTTCACGCCCCCGCTTAAACATCTGTGTGTGTAAGGTAAATACTAGGATGTCTTGATGTATTCTTTACCCAACCTTTCATTTTTTGCCTGCTAGTATATATTTTAGGCAATACTGAAAATGGAAAGTTGTTGCAGGCAGAGTTATTTTATGGTTATAGTTATCTCCGTGCACACCTTAGTGTTGAGCAGTATTTAAACAAGTTCTTTTTGGCGCGATCCTTGTCGCACTGTGCCTTTCAGTGCCTTGTGTAGTTGTGAGAATGTGTGATTGGTAGATCACTAAGGACGCGCTCATTTAACATGAAACTGGTAGAGTTTCTTCACACATTTTACTTTTTTCAGTTGCTGTTTATTTTTCCACAAATTAGTGAGTCTTCAATCTGATGGAATCATCAACATATTTTTATTGATTTGAAATTTGTACTCTTTTCAAATGTTTTTAGTCATTCATTGAAATCATGAATAGTTCATTGCATTACATCATGCCCAATGCATTTCGGGTTGAACAGAGTAACCCTTCATCAGGGGCCTGTGAATGAAAGCATACAGGACCTTAGCATTCAAAACAAACCATAGATTCATATAGTCACAATACACACGAACAATATACGCTTCATGGAATAAATTATAATCTAAGTGGAGTATGCGTAGCCAACATGTAGCAAACAGTGTCCTTTGCATTGAAACATTACACACTCGGTAGCCAACTCTGAGTGATAGTGGAAAAAATGTCAGGAAGAATGAACGTGCTCGATGGTAAAGGGAATTAAGAAAGCTCATCGCTGGAAGGCTAATCGAAATCGAAAAAGAACTTGTTTAAATACTGTTCAACACTGACGTGTGCACGGAGATAACTATAACCATATCTTCAAAATTCCAGTCTAACCCATCCCCTGGTGCACCCACAAAAGCAGAAAAATGCAATTCGACGACATTGCTCAAATCACTACCAATCAAGCTGAACTATTAGCCTTTGCACCAGAGGCAGCAGAAGAAATATATGGACTCATACAGGAGACCAGAGCATTCAGTCCTAATGTTTCAACCACAGCACAATTAATTCGACAGGTTGAATTTCTAAGCAAAAAGGAAATCAATCAAAGGCTTCATGCGACTACATTAATACACTATCACAAAAACAAAAGAATCCCCAGAGGGTTGAGAATCGCCCTTAAACCAATGCTGTGCAAAAACAATAAGCAATTTGTAAAAAAATGGTACCAAATTCTAAACAAATGTTCACTGGATTTAATTTTATTGATAATACAAGAACTCTCTAAGGTTTTGAAAGAAATTGAAACCGATTTGGAAAGCATGAAACAAGAACTTGACAAATTGCCTTATCTTCAAACAATCTTAGAAGATGTAAATAAAAAATTGGATAAGTATGCTAAAGAAGTGAATGATCGAAAAGTTAGAATGTACAAAAGAGATACAATAGATTATAAATACGATGAGGTGTACACTTGGGCTGAAATTTATAATCAGAAGAAATGGCAACAACCTAAGCCAAAAGCATCTGGTAATTCATTGCAAGAAAGCTTAGTTTCAGAATCAGACATCTCTCAATCCAGACAACCAATTGAAAAATTACAACAACCAAGCACATCATCCAAAAAACAGCCTTTTTTAGACATAAGCCCAGCGGCCAACGCACCACCTACCGGCACAACAGGAGGGGCAGAAGAAACAGCGGAAGAAATAGCAAAAAGAACAAGGAGTCAAAAAGCAGTGAAAACGACCTAGTGATCAATATTTCTTCTAAACAATTAACTCTGGCACAAATGGCTGTACTCAACAAAGGAACTTCTTTTGTCCCTACATACAAAACTAATTTGCCTGAAACTGAAATTTCTCTATTTACATTTTTCAGAACTTTAAAATTAAAGTATTTTTTCAAGGATGTACCAGTTTCTTCGACAGCCAACACCAAAGCATTTAAACTAAAGAGTACATTTTGTGCACCTTACTCTCACAAAACCATCAAAGCTTTTGAAAGATCTATAACTGCTGACATACACAGAATCAACTTTAGCAAGACTACCAAAAGCAATCTATCCAAAACAGAATGGAGCACAATCATAAACTTATCAAATGATCCAGAACTAACCTTTCAAAGAGCTGACAAAGGAGGGGCTCTAATAATAATGGACACCATCTTCTACGAAAATAGTGTCAACGAACACGTGAATGACTTAAACACATATATTCCATTAAATGCTGACCCAACAGAAGAGTATCAAAGAACACTCATACTAATCTTGGAACATGCACTAAATATGAAATGGATTGAGGAAAAAACCTATAAATTTTTGGAAACTAAGTATCCTCGCAGACCAAAATTGTATATGTTACCAAAAATTCATAAAAACGTCCAGAAACCACCCTTTAGACCCATTGTGTCAGCTTGCGGGTCAATATCAGACAGTATCGGAAAATATATGGATTGGTACCTATAGCCTATTGTACAGAAAGGACAAACTTACATAAAAGATACGACAGCCTTCCTTAATTTACTCAGAAAGATCCAGCTTGAGGAAAACACAGAATATTGGCTGTGTACAGTTGACGTTGTGTCTTTATACACATCAATTCCACACAATGAAGGCCTTGAAGCTCTTGAATGGAACTTACTCAGAGACAAAGAGTGTGAAGCCAATAAAATTTTTCTTATTGAACTGATGCATTTCGCTCTTTACCACAGCTACTTTGAATGGAAAAACAAATACTATAACCAATGTAACGGTAGTTCAATGGGCTTTGGGGGAGCCACTCATATGCCAACCTTTTCATGACAAAATTCGAACATGACAACATCTTAAATAACACAAACTGGACTACTAACCTGGTGATATTCAAAAGATACATCGATGATCTATTTCTGATCTGGAGAGGAGAAAAAGATCAACTACTGACCAACATCTCAGTACTTAACCAAATAAACCCCAGAATCAAATTCACTCACACTATTCATAAGGAAACTATATCATTCCTAGATGTACAAATTATAATCATCAACCGTCAAATACAAACTAAAGTACACAAAAAAGCCACAGACCGAAACTCCAGCCTACTTTTCCAGAGTTTTCATCCCGAAACTCTCAAGAAACATTTACCTACATCACAATTCATCTGTTTGAAAAGAATTACTTCCGATCCTCACAGCCTAGAAAATTCATTAGTAGAGCAACAAGAACAATATCTTGCCAGAGGATATCCGAAAGAGATCCTAGAAGAATCCCTAAAAAAAGTCATCAAACTACCAAGAGAAAGTTATTGACGCCAAAACATCAAACCACAGAACAAAAAACAGTATGTGTTTTGAAATTTTCTACTGAAGCCAAAAAGATCAAGAAAATCATCAATCGACATTGGTCTCTTATCAAAGCTGAGCCAGATCTCCAAAATCTGTATAGTGACCATGTAACTTTTGCTTTCAAGAGATCAAAAAATATGAAGGAGTTTCTCACTGTAAAAAAAGAAAGCAAAACACAATATAAAGGAATGACTAAATGCTTGAATTGCATACATTGCAATAATGTAATAATTGGAAAAACTTTTATGCATCCTACTAAAGGCTATAAAATTGATTTACAATACACCGGAACCTGTGATTCCAAAAATGTAATTTATGCCATCAAATGCCCATGCAGCAAAATATATGTTGGTCAAACGGAAAGGAAGATAAAAATAAGAATTTCTGAACACAAAAGTAACATTCGCACCAAAAACATGAAATCTGCTGTGGCTACACATTGGCTTGAATCCAATCATCAAATTGCACAATTAAAGTTTACCATACTGGAGAGACTCCCTCAAGGCTGCAATATGGATCCAGTTAAACAGCGCCTACAGGCTGAATTCTTTTGGATCAAGAAATTGAATTCCCTTCAACCAATAGGGATTAATGACAGAATCGAATTTGCATGTTTCCTATGACGCTTCAGCACAACATTGGGCTTTGAGGCCCTTCGCTCCCTCGTCATAGACTATATGATACCCAGACTTAAGATTGAGCTCGCCAGCCGTCTTACTTATGTTTTACTGCAGATGACTAATTTTTCACCACTCAGACTGCTCACATCTACCTTGGACATTTTGCTGTAAATATGTTCATTGTGTATTTCTATTTTTATTTTTATTTTGTGTTTGATTTCATTCTACCCACTACAACATATGCGTGCTTACACTGCACAATCACATTATTGTTTATTTGCACACATTCACTCTTAATGCTGTCCCTTCTTCAATGTCCCTCACATCGTGTCGTATTCTTCGTTTACATTCTGATCTCACCACCACGTGATTGGAACTTTCACCCTATCAACATGCAGCTCCCTAGTTACCATGGCTACCCAGCCGGCATCTCATCACTTAACGTTCGACTTATTTTTTACTTATTTTGTATACATTTTCTTCATGACTAGTTCATCCATTCCTCACGAGTAGCCATTCATTTGCCTCTTTTTTGTTATCGATTTTCGATTCTTTCGTTCTTTGGAGATCACGTGACGCACTAAGTGAACAATAAGAAGCCTTGTGATAGGCTCAGCGTTCATCCCACCGGTTCCTTGTTTGGATTGTCGGGAGAACTCTGCGTTACTTGAAGTAAGTTTGTGAAGTTGTGCTTCGACTTTGCCTGTTAACTTTGTTTCGCGTTTTAGCCATATACCCAGCTGGGTTATCCTACCCGATTAGCCTTCCCGCGATGCGCTTTCTTAATTCCCTTTACCATCGAGCACGTTCATTCTACCTGACATTTTTTCCACTATCACTCAGAGTTGGCTACCGAGTGTGTAATGTTCCAATGCAAAGGACACTGTTTGCTACATGTTTGCTGCGCATACTCCACTTAGATTATAATTTATTCCATGAAGCGTATATTGTTTGTGTGTATTGTGACTATATGAATCTATGGTTTGTTTTGAATGCTAAGGTCCTGTATGCTTTTATTCACAGGCCCCTGACGAAGGGTTACTCTGTTCAACCCGAAATGCATTGGGCATGATGTAATGCAATGAACTATTCATGATTTCAATGAATGACTAAATACATTTGAAAAGAGTACAAATTTCGAATCAATAAAAAAATGTTGATGATTCCATCAGATTGAAGACTCACTAATTTGTGGAAAAATAAACAGCTACTGAAAAAAGTAAAATGTGTGAAGAAACTCTACTAGTTTCATGTTAAATGAGCGCGTCCTTAGTGATCTACCAGGCAGAGTTTTTTTGCCATGAATGATCCATTCAGTAGCTGTTTTTTCTGCTACTGTAAATGGCAATTCTTCCTTTTTTTCAATGCTCAGAACTGTATACTTTGCTCCCCTTTGTGCCAGTTATGAAAACAGGGACGCTGTGTTGAGAAAACGCCAAGGCACATAGCCTGCACACAAGTTTTGTAGCGTCCAGCCTAATAGCAAAATAGAACGTAGTTGAGACTGGCCTTGTCGCAGCATGACCAAATCTTGTTCCATAATGTCTATGGCAGAGGATAAAATGTTGCCCAATGAATATATCCTGAATGACAGAGTCGTTAACCCATTGTCGACTATAGCGAGAGATTTCTCTAAATTAATACGATCAATTTCTCGTATTATTTCTGCAGCGTCTGCTTGGGTAACCTTACACATTTCATTATAATCAGCATAGATACCGGCATATATAAAACGTTTTTGACGCAGTTTTCTTGGACCTAGCGAGAAATCCTTACGGTCTGCGCCTTCTTTAAGTAAAGATAAGTGTTGTTTCACATCCTCTAGTGTAGATTTCTGGAGCCAATCAAGGCACAATTCTTCTACACTGTATGTTGTTACTACCCCTGGATGCTGTCTTTGAACATAGCATGGGTCTGGCCTATTGATAGTGAAGCCCTGTATTTTGTTCAGGAATCGTTCTTGACAGCTGTTTGTGTCTGTGGGCCAGAGCAACCATTTTTCCCATTCAGGATCTGATCTGTTGTGATGTAAAACAGTATGTACGTCGACCTCCCCCTGTGTAGTGCTATTACTTGCAGGTGCAGGTATGGACTGAGTGTTCATGTCTTTGATCTTGGCTAATCCAAGGCAAACATTTGTCGGGCAGTGTCATTCAAAAACATTATTTGCTATGGGATGATATAGGCTCCAAACAAAGCTTCTATCCCATGCACCTGCCAAGCTTTTGTACCCCAGACATATTTTGTGTCAATTGTGTCTTTCCAAAAGCCAAAACCCTGTCTAGACAGTTGGGTAATAAAGGCTGCAAAATAAATCTGTTTTTTATTGGTTAACATATTTTTCATTCCTGTTTTGTTCACATTTTTTAAATAAAACGTTTTTGGATTAGATATGTTGAACCCTGAAAAATATGGAAACTTCATTGCAAACGTTTTTGAGCTACCCTTTGGTGGTGTAGGACAATGTTCCCATTGGTTGTACATAAATACATGTCTAGGTGTTGCAGATGTATGCAAGAACTGATGACCATAGTGGTTGTAACAATAAAGCTGTTCATAGTCTGATGAACCCTCTAAATAATCATGATTAGAGAATGCAGCTGATTTTTCTAGATCAGACATCATGTTATTAACAGTATCAAAGTCCCAATCGTCAGAAAAGGTACTAGAGGTAATAAAGTCACTTAATGACATTTTAAATAAGTGTGGAATCTTCAAAAGTTCCCACGGGCCGAATATGTCATGTTCAGTTTTGTCTCAAACTATGCCATCTTGTATAGGAACGGCTGTGATGTTCACTGTTGACAAGTCTCTTGCTTCACGATGGGATGATTTGTGTGGTTTCAGAATTAAGTTCGCTTTTTTACTTGCTAGGTCCATTACAATGTATATTCCATTTATCAGCATACTCATAGTCATTACTAAAGCTAGCCAAAGCAGAAAGAAAAATATTACAGAAACAATCCATAGTTCAATTCATGGTGAAACCAGATAAGTCTTTTTCAGGAGACATAAAAAGTCTGTTGCTTGTTCTTTGAAAGTTCTTTGTGCTGGCGTCATTTCAGGTTTGCTGGGATCCTCAGAAAACATATCAAAGTTAATGAAATAGCCAGAGGCAGTTCTGTCAATGGTTGGAATTGCATCAGGATTCGTTATAATCGCTGGAACAAATTGACCATGTGTTACGTTGGTGTAGACAGGTGTATCAGGGCGAACTGTTATTTGGGTTTCAAGAGGAATAAGTTCCATAGCATTGTTGCTTAGTCCTTAATTTTTCACTTCTGACTCTTCGAAGGTAATGAGTAGGTATGGGCGAATTTTGCGAATCTCACGTTCGCGAATTTTGCGGATTTGCGAACTCGCAATCCGCAAAATCCGCGAATTCCCGCGAATTTGCGGATGTTTTTTTTTTATGTTCGCATGGGTTTCTGCAAGTTCGCAAGGGTTTTGTACAATTTCGCAAATTGCGAAATTGTACAAAACGCGTGCGAACTTGCAGAAACCCGTGCAAACACAATGTGCCCAGTAGGGTATGTGCCTCCTGTGTAAATAAAAGGTCAGAGAAAGATCAGTTCAGCAGATGAAGAGAAAGAAGCTCTGACCTGGTCACAGGAACAGCACGGGTATTGCGCTCGTGAAAGTCAAGGATACAAAGCCTATCCAGCATCACAGCTGATTTTCCACAGTAGATTTCCTCGACGACGCTCATGATTGTTTTTGGGCTAATGAATGAGTCACTGAATTTGAGCATCAACTAGTTCGAGCGACCATGTGTGTGTTACTATGCAATCGCCCCGAAGAGCGCAGGGGTCCCTTGAGTGAGCTGCAGACCTGTGCTGTGCCCAGCCATGCAACTATTTTACAATGGCGCCAGCAAGCTGCCAGCGCCGTTGTAATAGTTACAAAGTTAGCTTGCACAGGAAGCACTTAGATAAAATAAAGCAGCACCTGCTTCGTTTTATCTAGTGGTTCCTGTGCAAGCTAACTTTGTAACTATTTTACAACGGCGCTGGCAGCTTGCTGATGCCATTGTAAAATAGTTGCATGAGTGGGGCTTCAACTTTTGAACCCGTTACGTTCACAGATTTTTTTTTTGCAGATTTTGCGGGAAATCCGCAAAATTCGCGGATTGCGGATTTCCCAAAAATCCGCAAAATCCGCGAGCGTAACGGATTTCCCGCTCACACTTAGTGATGAGTCTTTCAGCTTGAACCTCTTGGATAGTAGCTAGAGGCATGCGTCTGCTACTTGGTCGGAGTCCACATGGCCTACTGCTTAGTATCGGCAACATAGTGTGGTTTGATGAGGTCGATGGACACAAATCTTTTCTCCTTTTTTCCAACAAGGGGCGGCAGAAGTACTGTTCTTGATCCGTGGATGGCTAGGACAGGTACTGGTTGTCTGTAAGAAGGCCCAAATTCCTTCTTATCTGTGATCTTCTCTCTGACTAGATCCCCAAGCTTTGGGATCCAGACAGGCCTTGCTGGGACGGCTGGATTTTTCCCAGTGGTGGTTGGCTTCAGGAACACATTGCTTTGTTTCGATCTTAGTTCATTTAGGTCCTGTAAAACAGCCAAACGATATTTGATATCAAAAGGTTTATTTTCCACCACTGTGCCTTTACAATCGTGATCTGGCATCCACATTCTTGTCCCAAACATGACCTAGTATGGAGTGATACCCCCTAGAGAGCTTCTTGGCAAATTGTTTAATGAGCGTTGGACCCCATTAAGATGTTTGACCCACCCATCACCCGAACCTAATACCCTAGCTATTTTAGACCGCTTTATGTCCCGGTTTTTCCTTTCCACAACAGAATTTCCCTCAGGAAGGAATGGAGAGGAGTACCGCAATGCTACGCCCAAACTGCCATGGCTTATTTGTAAGCTTGAGAGTTAAACGCAGGGCCCTGGTCAGAGTGCAGTGTGCCTATTTCATATGTTCCAATAAAGACTCACAAATCTTTGATAACAGTTCGAGCATCAGCCAAGCACTGAGGCCACATCCATAGGAACCTTGAACACGAATCCACTGCAACCATGATATATTTATAGTTACCATCCCTTTGCAAGAGACTACTGTGGTCCAGGTAAACACACGCTAATGGTTTATCTGAAATTCATAGGGGCGTCTGCGCAGGACGTTTCACTGTAGAGACTTTCATCTTCTGGCATATTTCACATTTCAAAACATAGTTTTTGGTCTGTTTCCTAATGCCGGGCCAACAATATCTTTATTTTAATAAAGATACTTGGCGGAAACACCTGCATGGGCAGAGGCTAGCCCTTCATGTGCTGCTAGGATTGGTCCTAATCTACGTTCCATGTTTGGAATGACCCTATCCCACACACCAGGGATTCGAGCAAACGGAACGTTGTTCGTATCAATTATATACGAGTATTTGAGTGGAAACTTTTTAGGTAACGTTGCACCACTGCCTTTGCTTGAAGCATTGACCGTCAATATTATCTCACTGTCTATTCTCGTGTTTGAACAAGTGATCGCAGCTATGGAAGCCGTTTGCACAACCCCCTTCGCGGCTTCATCAGCCAATAAATTCCCTGCAACGTGAACGCCATCACATTGATGACTCAGCGTGTGTATCACGTGAGTGTTTTGTAGTCCGTTTCACAACTGAACTACTTGTTCCCAAAGCGTTTTATGCTTGATTGTGACACCTTTTGGATCTTTGAAACCATCTTGAAGCTAATTCTGTAAATATTCATTATATGATTGAACACAGTAAAAAGAATCACACATAATAAGTGTGGGGAATTCGCGATCCGTATTTTCAAGTGCCAATTTGAATGCTTGTAGTTCAGCTCGCTGAGCTGTACAAACTCCTAGAGATTATGTTTTTGTGACCATCGGTCGGAATTTACCACCGCGCATACAACCTTTAATGATCGCGCATGCTGCACTGTAAGCTTGCTTACTTTCCATAGTGGGTTGTGCTGATCCGTCAGTATAAAATATAAATTTGTATTGATCAAGAGGGAGAATCTCAATAGGCAGAGGACATTCGTGTTCGTATTGCAGGAATGCTTGTGTTTTTAAATAAGGATCAAAAACATATTCAACATCTGTTGCAGCAAGAGAATTAACCCTTTGTATCCATCTTGGATGTAAAGCTGTTGCATTCGGAATGCTCACTTTTGTAACTGCCTCCAAGGCTGGTACTGGAGTCACTACAATTATGTGTTTACCATGAGCTAGAGCTCTTTCTTTTGCTACAGCGGTTTGAACTGCTGTCAGAACTTTTTCTCTTGATGTAAAGCACATTTCCGCTTGTGTATACAAATGTGATTTGTATGCAATTGGTACTTTTTCACCTTCATTAAAAGTTAAGTAGGTGAATCCGCATTGACCCGGAATGATTCAGATCACTAAATTAAAGTGATTTGTTGCTAACATGTCAGCTTGAAGTTAACACAGGATATATATGTGTTCCTGTGTCACATTTTTGATTTTGAAATTGGGTTTGAATAATTTCTAGAGAGGTTTAACTCTTTCTGTGTAATTTAGAATGTAAGTTCTTCCAAAATTTAGGAAACCCAGAATCAACTGTAAGTTTTTCAGCGTTTTTGGAGGTTGGAGCAGCGCACACTTTTCTAAAAAGTTAGCTGCCAGGCTTTTACCTTCACTCGAAAGTTCATATCCTAGGAGAAGGACATTGAGGTGGGCAATTCTTGATTTCTTGAAATTGAATTTATAACCCTCAGAGGCAAAGCCCAATATAATGGTATTCACCCTGTTCAAGTGCCTATCCAGGTCATCATCTCTCAGATAGATGTCATCGACATATCACAATGCCTTGTCATACTAAATTTGTAGTAACTCTGTTACTCTTGCTGAGAGTAACCCTGGGTTGTTCTTGAACCCTTGTGGGAGTCAACAGAAGTGATGTTGTGTTCCCATTATTGAGAAAGTTGTTAAGTACTTACTTTCAGGTGCTATATTTTGACAAAAGAAACCGTTAGAAATGTCTAATGTGGTTTTATATTTTTTACGCACAATGTTATTTATTAATGCTGTACTATGTGCATTTTGCACTACAAATGTCTTTGAACAAGAGTTCAGGTGTCTGTAATCCAAAACTAGACGATATGTGTTGTCAGGTTTGGAAACAGGAAATAAAGGATTGTTCATTGAGGAGGTGTATGTTTCAATCATGGTATTCAAGTTGATCTAAGATCTCCCTGACCTGTTTTTTAGCTTCATGCGTAATTGGATACTGCCTTTGAGCAGTAGGTTGATTTTGTAACTGGATCTTGTGGTGAGGTGAGTCCTTATCCTACCCTACATGATTTTTATATAATGCTGGGGCTTTGGCAACTGCCCATTTCCTGGCATAAGTTTTTTGTAAATATACTGGCACATGGTTGGAGAAAGCAGGCATAATGATGTCTGGAGGTTAAAAGGTGAAGACTTTCCAACATTTTTATGAGGCATGAAGAGGTTTAAAATGCCGGTTACAGCTTGCACAAGGTAAATGGGAATAACTAGAGTCTTTAAAACGGAAAGGGGAGGTTTCTCTTCTCACTTTTTACTGTTTAGTATAAGCAATGTGTTAGTTATTTAAAATAGGTGTGGATTTATTATTTTTCTAAAAGAGTTCTATTTCTTGAACGGTTGGCTAAAGCTGTTGTTTTTTAATCTTTCACAGTGACCCCTGACGAATAACCTACAGGTTCGAAATGCATTACTGCACGTGCCAATGTAAAAGCCTTGATAGGCGACAAAAGGCATTTGAAAATGCGAAAATAAAATATTCTGGTCCACATTGATGTCTCTGGAGTGATTCGATAAAGAAATGAAGAATATGGTCAAAAGTGACATTTATAAATTGGAGTATTTCAGAGAACTTGGTTAACTATGGAGAATTTGGTTCACAATGGAACAGTTCCTACTTTCAGCAGTGCAACAGCAGGGAACGCAAACCGCGGTACCTTTTTGAGCATAATGATGTCTTCGCCATGTGGGCACTCCCTGACAAATTCTGGTGGCCAGTTCTGTTCTGCTACAAGTATATCATAACCCTTTGAAAGTCCCTCCCAAAAGAGTGCTTTCACTTTTCTTGGTATTTCTCCCCCCATCCGGAGTGTTATTTAATATAACTTTTATGGAGAAGTAACCCTGGTGTCTACAGGCTCTACTTTTATGTACTCATTCAAGTCCAATGTCTCCAGAAGTTCCTTCAGGTTCTGGTGAGCTATTGTTACTTCTGCTGCACTGTCCAGCATTGTCTGAGCCCATTCTCCATTCTTGCATTGTGTTCTCAGAATTCTAGGCATGTCTGATCTTTAGACCTGCTGCCTCCTTCTTGGGGAATTGAGGTTTTAGCTTTGGACTTCACGCGTTCTTCTCTTTGATCTGACCGTCCTCTTCTTTCGGATGTCTGTGATGATATCTGAAAGGTACGAGAGGAACGTGTATCAGTATCCTGATACCTGCCAGGTTTTTTCAAATTATCCCTTTTCCTGAGGTTAACCACTTTTCAGAGGACTCCTTTTGAGGAGACCTACCTCGTGATTGAGAACGTTTCTCTTTTGAATGTTGTTTGTTATTTTCCCACTTCTTTTTAGAGGATGTAGGAATAGAATCCATCTCAGGAACTGCAGACAGTTGTGGTTTAACTGGTTTTCAACCCAAACTGTCTCTGCCTAATTCTTCATAGGATTTTTTCAATTATTCTGGGTAGTTGTTGTTGATGTTCTGTTACATCAAATTCCCTTAAGCATTGTCGGATTGCCACTGATGCTGCCTCCCCTTTAATATGAGATAATATTATTGTTGAGACCTGGTTTAGTTTTTCAGTAATTTCATACCAAAATTTAGAGAAGGCTCTGCCCCATATTCGTTTTCAATTTGTTTCAGGACATCATGTATTACTGCAATAGACTGAACACCATGTGTTTTAGTACAGATGGTAGCAAAGACTGTGCCCCAAGTGGTGCAGTCTTCCAGATGTGATATGATCCCCATCGGTAAACAGATTGCTAGGATTCTGTGTTTCTCATAAGGGCTAGTATTAGGAAATACTGCTTTGATTTGAGCAATTTATTGAGCTATCCAGAATGGAATATGTTTCCCCTTTTCGGGGGCATTTTACCCATGACTCTGTGGAGTAATTTTTAGAGTATTACCCTGTTGAGGGGTTGGATTTGGAATTGTTTATGGTGGTTGGACTGTAAAAGTCTGCATTACATATAGGACTATTTGTCTGTACATTTTTTATTAACTCCTTTAGTTGAGTAAGTAATTCATCGTCTGACATCTCTTCAATGTCAGGATGAGGTGTGTAGCCGGCTAAAATCGGCCATGTTGCTCCTTGTCTACCTAGTGGACCAAGCCTGGTAAAAATATGATAATGTTTTATTGCATCTTTAAACCAGAGCTGATGCTCCTGGTATGTGAGTGGAATTTCAACATTCTCAAAAGGAATGTATTCCTCAGGTGGTTCATCTTCTTTGTAGAAGTGAAACATTTTTGTTACTGGATTTGATTCTGGGAATACTATACATGAATAGAATACCTCTGTCTGAAAAGATTCATGTGTCTCTATCACGAAAACTGCTCTACAACCTATAGGTGTTAGACCGTGTTTTATAAGTTTTAGAGTAATGGCTTTCTTAAATTTGGAGGGATGTTTATAACATCCGCATTGGTTTCATTAAAACCGGTAGTATCTACAGCGAGATGTAATGAGTCATCGGCTGAAGCAGCCTCATCATTAACCCCGTTATTGGACATTGTTTAATGAAAAATTGCATAGCAAGTTTCAAGGAAACAAAGATTAGGTGCACACTATTTTGGAAAACTGTAACCTTCAATGTTTAACAAACCAACAGCTAATTCATAGGATTTTCATCCTACTCAGCTTTGGTGGATATTATCCCTACCCACTCCAGACGTCTAATGGAGTATTATGAGTCGGGGTCTCCAAGAAAAGCACAACTGAGTTACTTCAGTATCTAGTGTTAAATTACTGCCTTACCAAACCGTTAAGTCCCATGTAGTGTAGTTCCTATTTCCCTTATAGGCTCTGCGCATTGGAATAATATACACTATAGTTTTTCCATAGGACTGACGTCAGTATGCCTCTATCAAGTATATTAAACTTAATTAATTTGTGTGCCAGCTAACTCAGAGTTCACTAGAAACTGCTCAAAAAAACAAGAAGGGATTAGTTTCTGACAACTGCATAAACATGACAACGTTGTTTCCCTTAGAATTGGAACAGTTCTCAGAATCGTGGAAACAATAGATAACAGTTTACAATAAACGAGGGATGGCTGAGTGATAGTTGCACTGGGTTGTGAAAAAATCATAAAAATCTAGCAATTCAGTTTCACCACCTTTCCAAATAAAAAGTAGGTTGTCAATGTACCTTCCATAATAGTTAATAAAAGAATGCCAGCTGGCCCCACCTGGGCCCCAGATGTGCACCGCCTCCATCCACCCCATGAAGAGGCAGCCAAAGGACGGCGCAAACCTGGAACCCATGGCGGTCCCACACGTTTGTCGATACCATTGACCATTAAAAAGAAACACATTATGTTCTAATATGAGTCTAGACATCGTCATTATCATCTCAGTATGGTCTAGTAATTCGACTGATCGTGTGTAAAGGAAATACCTTAGCGCATGCAGTCCTTGTTTATGACCAATATTGGTGTAAAGGGATGAGACGTCTATAGTGACGAGCATCATATCCGGTTCCCAGGCAAAGTCATTCAAAATGTTGAGAACATGTTTGGTATCCCTGATATTAGAGGGTAAATTTGAGACGTACAGTTGTAAGAAAATATCAACAAATTCCACCAATTTCTCAGTCGGTCCCCCTATACCCGATACTGTGGGCCTACCAGGGGGAGAAAGAGCGTCCTTATGACGTTCTGTTACTTGTTGATATTACTTACCTATCAATATCGAATTTTTGGTCTAGCAATAGGTGAGTTTCTTGTTTTACTGTAACTGTATTCTTTACTCTTTTCCCTTTTATTTATGCTCACGATTAGACTCTTTGGTTTTCATAACACATGTATTTTGATTTTTCTTTCGATATGAGGCTGATTATTTCTGGTTTTCTTTGATTCTCTATCTTCTTCCTGGGTATCACGATTCTGATTGGTGATTGGTGTAGGCAATACTGGATTTGCCTTAGTATTTTGAAATCCTTTTCTTATCACACTATTGACACTCACTAGACACTTAATTGTTGTTTGGTGTCTTCTGTAGTGTCGCTTCATTGTTTTACTTTTATTTTGACTTAAGGATCAAACACTTTCTAATTGGTCTCTTTTAGCCACTTACTGATAGGTTTTTGCTTTTGACTTACTTTATCACAATAGGGACACATGCAATGTTGTTGTACTTCATTTGTGCATTGTGATTGTTCTTGATTATGTGTATTATGGTTTTCTAGCCCTGAAGAAGTCTATGGTCTATATCACCAAAGACGAAACACGTGTTGGCGGCTAGATTGTTTTAAGAAGAACAACATCGCAATAAAGGAAGACATGAAGACCATCCTTTTTTGTGACTCATTTGAAGAACTTTATTGACTCTTGTTCTTAGCTCCGGATATATCTTGCTTTTTGAATCATGCATGCTTAGTTTCTTCAGAGTTACACAGAAATATATAAAAAGGTGTTTCAATAAAAGGATTTATTGTACAGTCTTATTTCTCATGCAAGAGATATGAGCTGTTACAATCGTAAGAAAGAATGCAAGAAATAAAATGTACAGCGTGAGCAGTAAGAAGAAATAATACTGCAATAGCATGGTCTTTTAGCTATAATATATATTCATATAAGCATACATGAATACCACAGGCTAAAATGTGAATACTCGTCTGGTGCTTCTAAATAGTACTACCCCAGTGTACAGAACCTAACTGTAGAATAGGTAAGAAGTAGGTGCTGTTTTCCATAGTATGGTAAGCTATAGTTTGTTATGCCAAGAGTCCCTCTAGGTTCTGACCTGCTCCATACCTTAGAATGAGAGAGGTGGGCCTCTCTTTCCGGATCTCAATTCCTAACACCCCGGGAAGGGAGTCAGCACACTGGAAGCTGGATTCTCTGCGAGCAGGATGACAGTGTCTGGTCAGTGTGTCAGGTGGGGACTCGAATACCTTCCGAACTTGCCGTGGCGAGCCATGCAAGCATGCAGCCATGTTTTGCCATGGTAAGTGAAGGTATATTTATACCTGGAAGGTGCTTAGGAATGCTAGCATTGACGTAAAGTCCGGCAGAGGAAGACGTCATGAATGAACCCTTGGGTTATAGCGGTTCATGCATATTAAATGCGTTCTTGGAGAAATCAATAATCCAAGCAGGGAAAGTCCCAATAGCTTAGGGGTCTGGTTTCTAAGAACTCATTGTTATGTAGGATGGGCAGATGTAGGTGACAATGCCTGTATTTGGATAGAATGGCTGATGCCTAAATAAGAACTGGAATTCTATGCCTAAATAAGGGCAATGTGAGTTGTGCCTATATAAGGACATGACTCGGGAAACCTATGTATGGGCTTCTAAATTGAAACACAAAAGTGTGTCATTGGCCACAGAACTTTTATACGACATCATACCACCTGTCATGAAGTCTGATGTTATTGAATTCAATTATAGTGATTTTGGAGCTACACAGAAAGAGCATGATAAAGCTGTCACACAAGTATGTTGTTTACTTACTGATGCAGGTTTGATTTTGAATGCAGTCATGTGTGAGTTCCACAACTGAAAGTTAAAGTTCGTTGGCATATCTTTTCAGATGGGGTTATGACACCTGATCCTGCAAAAGAACAAGTCCTATCAAATACTGATCTCCCACAAGATGTTTCTATGATACGCTCATATCTTGGCATGGTTAGTTACTGTTCAAGTTACATACGTGACTTTGATACTATCGGTGCTCTATTACGAGAGTTAATTAAGAAAAAAATGTAATTCAAGTGGTCACAAGGATGTAAGAGAAGTTTCTAGAAAATCAAATAAGCCATTACAACTACTGCTGAAATGGCCTACTTCAATCCAAAGCTTTATACAAAGTTGTTGTTGACGCTAGCCCAGTCAGGCCCTAACCTGGCACAGCACAGCGGATACACATATTCTCAAAATCATATTGTTGCATATGCCAGTAGATGTTTTTTCCACACAGAACGTGCTTACTCACAAGCTGAGCAATAAAGTTTAGCCGTGGTATGGGCTAGTAAACTTTTCCACGTATTCCTGTACAGAAAGCCTTTTATGCTGGTAACTGATAATCAACCTTTGTTATATTCCGTATAGGTACCCTATATAGTCACAGGTAACATTGCAAACTTTCACCTATATTCTTCCCTACATTACATACGTGGAGGTTCATATAGACTGACCTTTTACCTAGATATGACACTGCATTCAAAATGCAGGTTTTTCCCTAGTTCGAATCTCATACATTATGCATGAGGCTTCTTGGAAGCACAGCAGGACTAACATCTCTTGTATATTATCTCTGTATATAGTTCAGGCCTGATGTCATACTTTAGGCCGACACAGTAACACAGCAAGGTAGGATCCCTGGGAATACCCATGGGTATATATAAATCAAATCTTGCTTAGTAGGACAGAGGAGACCGAGACTTCCTGGCTGACACAATGACCAGAGACGCTGAGGTCCCTGCATGCAGACACTCCAGCTTGCAGTGGTCTAACATCCCTCACTGTGTGTTCAACTCGAGACCAGGACGGGCCCCATGTTCTCTCATTCTCAGGTAATGGGGTTGACTAGTTCCTACAGGGATTCTTGGCATAACACCTACGCAGTTGCTAGGTACATTTAGTTAGGGAGACCTCGTTGGAGTACGCACTTTTTATCATGTGTTTTATATACTTGTATGTTCTGCTACTGTCTACTTGTTGTTGCAGCTCATCTATTTTACACTAGAATAACAACTGTACAATAACTTCTAATTGAAAACGCCCAGCCTGTTTATTCTGTGTATCTCTGAGAGAAACGAAGTGAGCACAAGTGACTGAGCAAAAGGTAAGAGGAGATTATAGCAAAGACTTCTCAAGACCTGGCTCTTCGATCAGTAGCATCCCCCCCACCCCAGCGCCTTGAGACCCTCACGGGTATGTAGCGTGCTTTATAAAGGCTTGATTGATTGATTGATTGATAGCGATACTGTGAGTTAGCTGATATAGACAGGCTAACATATCGGGTGGGGGTGCACAGAATCAGTCTCTCACCAAACCCACAGATTATGTTGTCTAAACGTGCAAATCTTGTGTAGATAATATAGGAACAATACACCACTTTTACTGACTATCTGTGGCAATCCAAAAGCCACGATGCCTTCTCGCTTTGAACTGTGGGTACTTCGATTACAAGAGTACAGTTATACCATTGTGTATCACATCGGGAAGGATCAAAACCCTGCTGTCTACATTTCCTCAATGCCGATACAAGGTAGTGAATTCTAATTTCAGAGAGTCTGGAACAGAAAAGAATTGAAGTAGCCTATACAGTACATCATGGTATTATTGCCACTAAACAAGCTCTCCAAGACCAAGTTTGGTTTCCATATTTAGATAAAAGGGTTGAAAAGGAACTCAAAGCCTGTCATCAATGCAAATGTTTTTCTACAAATATTACTCAACATACTCTTATGATGTCAAAACTCCCTAAGCAATTGGTGGGAGATAATTGCCATCAATATATTTAGTCCACTCTATAATAGACATCATCTGATCGTAATTGTGGACAAGTAGTCACATTTTCCATTAATTGAAGACCTCTCATCCATGACTCATGAGGGAGTCATCAAGAGAATAGATGTTATCTTTGTGACATGGGAAGTTCCAGGCATTTTGAAGACTAATAATGGCACACCAATTAGAAGTCAAGAAATCAAGGATTTTCTGTAGCATCTGAACACAAAGCATCAGAAGTATACCCCTTTGTGGCTGCATGCCAAATGATTTATTGAGTGTTTTATGAGTACACTAAAGAAAACAGTACAGGGTGCAACTCTTGAGAAGGTTCCGTTCAAAATCTATCTTGAATTCCACCCTACATATATCGTTCAACACCTCACTCAAACACAGGTGAAAGTCCTGCAACTTTGATGTTTGGGAGAGCAATGACAACAAAGTTATGTCAATGGACCAATAAAAGAGAAGAACATGAGGAAAAAAAACTTGTACACTTGTCACTGACCATGTCATGAATGATGTAATATGTGACATCATCAGCAGAGGATTGCGGGTGCGCGAGTTATAGTTAGTAGAACTAACTATAACGGAGGAATTTCAATGGTTTTGGACGAGTGAAATGTCCAGCTAACTATAACACCCCTGAAATCTGTAGTTTTTTCAGTGAATTTCTAAAGTTTTTTAAATGCTAATTCCTAACTTTAACATGCCTGAAACCTATTTTTTTCAGTGAATTTCAAAGGTTTTTTAAATGCTAATTGCTAACTATAACATGTCTAAAATCTATGTTTTTTTCAGTGAATTGCAAAGGTTTTTTAAATGACAATTTTTTTAATGTAATAATAGTTATATTTATTTTTTTATACTGATTTTCTACATTTTTTAACTATTTATTTTTGCATATTTTATTTTTATAATTACATTACATAATTTTTATATAAATGGAAAAAAAATTAAATATTGAAACAAATGTTTTTATAAAATATTTTTTCATTATATTTATATTATATACTTTATTGGGGGGGGTTTCAAAATTTTTTGGGGAGTCGCGCACCCAAAGGGTACCTTTCTCGATCACTGCACGGAACCTAACCGCCATTTTAGGATTGTTGTTTAGGATACGCGTCGGAGGTGCGATGGGTGCATATTTTCCTGCGTGATCGCTATGCGACCGGTACGTGACTCCAGGCGCATACGCGACACATACGTATTACATGACATCATATGTGTGTTCGACGCGTTGGATGCGCGACTCCTGCGAAATTTTTTAATGTCTAAAATTATATATATATATGTATATATTACCTACTGGCAGTCGCCAGTAGGTATATATAGTTAGGATTTTTTCTCTATGGAACTTCTGAAAATTCTATGTCTAATAACTTTGGCGTTTGTGGACGGAATTGGCTGACATTTTCAGGAAAATGGCACATTTTGTTTCTGAGCAGCCCCTGAAAATTTGGGGGGTTTCGTCAAGGGGGGGCCGAGAAAGAAGGGGGGTCCCAAAACGCGTTTTTAACATTGAGTTTTCCATAGGGCGGTTGGCCTCACTTTTAGCTGGAACGGCTGAATGGATTTGCACGAAACTTGGCAAAATTGTAGGGACTGTTAGCCCGATGTGCCTTTGCTAGGTCTCAATATATGTGCTCCAGTGGATTTAGAGAAATTAACGTTTTTAAAAAACAGATATATCTGTGACAGCGTCCCGGGTAGCGATCCAGTTCGCGTACTTTTTGCGTTACGGAACTTTGCGAAGCAAAGCTGATTCGCTCTCCGGTGTCTGTCAACATTCTAAACAGTCCGGAGCGGCCGCCATCTTGTCTCTCGGTAGGATCGAGAGACAAGAGGAGGAGAAAAACGAAGGGGGAATTTAATGAAAGGGGGCAAGGTAGACCCCTCTTGACCTCCTAGGAATGATGTTGGGGTTATTAAAGGGTCCCGTGGGGAAAATAAAAAAAATTTGATTTTTCACGGTAGAAGCGCTTCCCGGTTCGCGAACCGGTAGCGAAACGGGAATTCGCCATTTTGTGTTTCGTTTTAATTAAATTACAAGATGGAGGAAAAACTATGTGTGAAATGGGTATAAGGGGGTACGGGAGACGTATCCTGACCCCATATGTTTTCTGAGGGTGGCTGAGGAGGCTCATATATTTTGATACATGTCTTCCAGCGGCTGCGCGTGAGCGGATTATTTTTTTTTTGGCTGCGTGACGTCTGTTAACGTTCGATTTGAGGAAATCAGGAGGTGTTGACCGCCATTTTGTCACTGCGAGTAAATATTTTGTAAAAATAATTGTTATAAATTAATCCGTATTGATAAACATTGTCTGCGCCATCTTGTCTTTTTTCCAATGCCACACTTTTGTCGTGCACGGCAGCCATTTTAGATGCCTTGACCAGACCCACTCTCTGCACGCCGCCGATCCTCAGCACGGCTCCCCACCCTCGCAAGCATCTCCCCCACGCACTGGTCACCCCCGCTCTCTCTCTCATGCATGGGCCATAAACCTCCCCCCATCTGCGCTGCTCTTCCCTGAGAATCACACCCTGTGCCCGTCCGACACCTCCCTTTCACCCTATTCACTACCGCACCCCCTGACATTCCTCTTCCTTTGTGTCTGATTGTCCAAGCCGGTCCCAGGCCATCACCTAGCCCTGCGGATGTAGTTTATGGCCTCAACTGTAAAGAATCACCCTTCTTCAAAGGAGTTACAGTAGATCAAGGCCCCCACCCGATGAGATCCATCACACCACACGCATTCCTACTATCTGATAACGATCCTGTATTGTGATTGGGGAGGGGATTCTCACTGTGAGGGTGTGTGGGACCGAGCCTGAAGCGGAAGATTCCAAAGATGCCTTTTTGTACATCAAAGTCTTCACAATTATGTGTCACATTAAAAATATATAGCACTCAAACAAAGTAGTAGGATTATAACACTTTAATAACTTATAAATATATACAACGCACCAAAAACAGTAAACACGTTAAAAAAATTTATTAAACAGAAGCAACAATGGTCAGTAGCGGTCTGTTGTGCGAATAGTCCGAAGGCAGCATAACGCGCTGAGATCTGGACGGCACCCAGGTGATGTCCTTTACTTGCCGCACTGGTTTTGGCATCCTACAATGCTGCTCCGAAAAACGGCGTGGGGCGCTCCGGGGGGGGTGGGGGGGGAGGCGGCGTGAACGGGCCTCCCCAGGTGGAGGCTCGTCTGCTGTAGTGGGGCGCCCCTTTAGCTTTTCACTTGCTATTCAGCGGTTTTCCGCCCGCATTTGCTGCACTGTGCCTCATCAGTAGCGGTCTGTTGTGCGAATAGTCCGAAGGCAGCACAACGCGCTGAGATCTGGACGGCACCCAGGTGATGTGCTTTACTTGCCGCACTGGTCTTGGCATCCTACAATGCTGTGTCGAAAAACGGCGTGGGGCGCCCCGGGGGGAGGAGGCGGCGTGAACGGGCCTCCCCAGGTGGAGGCTCGTCTACTGTAGTGGGGCGCCCCTTTACCGTTTCAGTTGCCATTCAGCGGTTTTCCGCCCGCTTTTGCTGCACTGTGCCTCATCCGCCATTCAGCTGTTTACCGCCCGCTCTTGCGGCTACAGCGTCTCGCTCACCATCTAGTTGAATTGCACCCACTCTTGCGGTGCAGCGATAGGCGGCTGCCACAGGACTCTTAAAATGGCGGCCGGCTCTTCGGATTTGGGCCTGGTCCACTAAAATGGCCCTGGGACACCGTGGAACTCGGACGCTTGTCTGCTAGGGCTTGGGCCCCATTCTCGAAAGCGTCCCCTCAGCCTTGAAGATTCTACAAAAGTCTTGGGGGCCCCCGACTCCCACAGGCTTCCGGTGGGGAGCGGCTGCCATTATTGCTTGCGGAATGGCCACGACGGAGCTATGAGATGGTGGTGCTCTCATGCTGACGCCAGCTTCAGTCTGAAACATCCAGAAACACTGTAGACTATCAATTCGATGAGTTCCGGTGGAGCCCCAACGTGACCCGGTAGGGAAGAACTTGCCCTCCCCTTTTTTGAGTGATGGTTCTTGTTGCCTGTCCCCTCTGTTGTCATCTAACGGAACCTTTTTGGATTGCCGAGTGAGAAAAAAAAAGGTGGGGCTTTCATCGTTTGGGAAAAAAAATGTTTTAATCTAATGAAAAGTGTTATTTTTAGGTCATATGATCAAGCCTTCCATCATTTGGAAACCAAAAGTAAAATGAACCAATGAAAAGTTTTATAAACAAGTCACATGACCTGTTATGCGGCTTTGGGCTATAAAAAGGGTACAAAATCCGTTGGCCCATGAGGCGGCGTCAGTAGCGGACCGATGTGCGAATAGGCCGAAGGCAGCACAACAGGCCGAGATCCGGATGGCACGGAGGTGGTGTCCAGCAAGTTGCACTGGTGTGGCCATCCTTCAATGTTGTGCCGAAAGACGGCGTGGGGTGCCCGGGGGAAGGCGGCGCGAACTGCCCTCTTCCGCCTCCCCAGGTGGAGGCACATCATCTGCAGTGCGGCGCCCCTTAGCGTTTCGCACGCCGTCCAGCAGAGTTGCACCCGCACTTGCTGCTACAGTATGCCGAAGGCAGCACAACGCGTCGAGATCCGGATGGCACCGACGTGGTGTCCAGCAAGTTGCCGCACTGGTATGGCCATCCTACAATGCTGCGCCGAAAGACGGCGTGTCCAGCTGAGTTGCTGTTACTTTTGCTGCTACAGTACGCCGAAGGCAGCACAACGCGCCGAGATCCGGATGGCACCGAGGTGGTGTCCAGCAAGTTTCACTGGTGCGGCCATCCTACAATGCTGCGCCGAAAGACGGCGTGGGGTGCCCGGGGGGGGGGGAGAGGCGGCGTAAGCGGACCTCTTCCGCCTCCCCAGGTGAAAGCACCTCATCTGCAGTGGGGCGCCTCTTAGCGTTTCACTTGTCTTTCAGCAGAGTTCTGCCCGCTCTTGCGGCACAGTGCCTCACCTTCCATCCAGCTGAGTTCCGCCCGCTCTTGCGGTACAGCGACTCGCCCGCCATCCAGCTGAGTTCCGCCTGCTTTTGGGGTACAGTGACCCACCCGCCATCTAGCTGAATTGCGGCTACTCTTGTGGTGCAGCGATAGCCGGCTGCAAAAGGACTCTCAAAATGGCGGCCTGTTCTTTTGATTTGGGCCTGGTCCACTAAAATGGCCCTGGGACACCTTGGAACTCGGACGCTTGCCTGCTAGGGCATGGGCCCCATTCACGTAAGCGTCCCTTCTTTTGACTGATTGTTCTTGTTGCCTATCTCTTCTGTTGTCATTTAACGGAACCTTTTTGGACTGCCGAAAGGGGTTCTGGTCCAACCGCTGGTTGGTGGAGACATTTTGATTTGGTGGATAACCCCCGACCTGCCAGTACATCCACCAATGAAGTGGCAGTGACAGAATCAGAGGCAAGGGAAACGGTTCTAAATCTTCAGAAGAACTTTGGACAAATGAAAATGACATGTTTAACTTGCAGCAAATTAGTTTCATGTGGAGAGAGGAGTGTTACTCTAATCAATAGAGCTTATGAACATCATCATAGTCGCTGGTTGGTGGAGACATTTTGACTATATCCTGGACCTGTCCGGCCTCGCCCAAAATAGCGCCGGTATAAATGGGACTCGCAACTTCTTTGGTGTGTACTGGTTGCCCAACCTTGATATCACGAGATACGTATGCAGTTTTGAAGCACATGGCGGGCGGGGACGAGTACTGATTGAACATTTGGACATCCCTATTGATATTAAGTTCTGATGTGTTATTGATTACTGTACTATTGAAAGTTCGAATTAACGTCACCCATGGTACTTGCCCGCAAATGTATATCTAGATAATTTTATTGTAACTGGCCCTGTCGTACTTTAATTATAAAATGTACGTCCACCGATTCCGCAATTGTTAGACACTTTAGTTCTTGCAACCTAATGGCCCGCCCGTTACGTTCTTTTACAGTGTAAATGTCCTCTCATCATATACGATTCCAGTTTGCTCCGTGGCCGGCCCACGTGGTTATAGGCCCGTATTTGTATACTGACATTTTCACAATAAAGGTTTTTAAAACAAAACATGGTAGTAGTACTTACATTGGTAAAGTTTTGAATAATAGCCACTGTTTTCGAATCAGTAAAAGGCAAGTGAAATAAAGCAGTCCGATTACATGACGGTTAAAAGGTATAATACGCAGGAACGCAGTAAAGATAAATGGTCAAGGGCTGTTGTCTTTTTTACTCCTGCAACATAAAGTGATCGATAAGAATCTGATATTCATGCCTATCAGCGACTAAGACAGCAGGCCAAGCCTCTTTTGCTCAACGGCTCCCTCATGGGACGAAGAAACGCCCTTTTTCTCGAAATAGGAATATTTTACTTGCAGGACAGTTGTAAATTTCCCGGGAAAATACATTAGCCTGGAACATTGTTAGTGGTAAACTGTAAATGCATCTGGGTCCTTTGCTTTACAAGTCAGAGTGAGAAAAAAAAGGTGGGGCTTTCATCATTTGGGAAAAAAAAATGTTCGAAAGCAATGAAAAGTGTTATTTTTAGGTCATTTGACCAAGCCTTTCATCGTTAGAATAACAAAAGTAAAATGAACCAATGAAAAGTTTTATTAACAAGTCACATGACCTGTTATGCTTACGTTACGCGCTGCGCGCCGCGCTCTGGATCGTTTCAAAAACCATTGAAATTCACTGAAAAAAACATAGGTTATAGACCATATATAGTTAGGAATTAGCATTTACAAAACCTTGAAAATTCACTGAAAAACCATAGGTTATAGACCATATATAGTTAGGGATTAGCATTTACAAAACCTTAATTTACTTGCACAAAACCATTGAAATTCGCATATATAGTTAGTTGCACTAACTATATATCGCGCACCCGCAATCCACTGCTGATGATGTCATATATTACATCATTCATGACATGGTCAGTGACATCACTGATGACATCACTGATGACAACAACCAGTGACTGTATGTTTCTGTAAAGTTAAAATATGTCTTACATATTGAAGAATGAGTGGATGTATAAGTGTCTGGATGAAGGATTTAGTAGGTGCATGACTGACTGTATGAGTGAGTGATTTAATGTGTCTCACTGAGTGCATGGGTTAGTGACTAAACTGTCTTAATTTGTGCATCATCATGTCTGTTGTTCTGTAAACTGCTGCATGTGTTGATCAGTAGCTATATGAGTAACTATATGGGTTTTTGATTGGTTGCCCAAGTATTTGTATGGGAGACTGAGTGTGTGTGTGGGTGGCTGGGAGGTGTGTGACTCTGTGCATAGATGTGTGTGTAGTTGATTCACTATATGTATGGGTTCAAAAGTTCATGTGGAAACAGCTGTATGGGCGGTTGACTGTCTGCATGAGTGTATTGGTGAGTGAATGGATTTGTAAAACACAGTACATGTGAGAGTTGACATATATAAATAACTGTGCATAAGAGCCAGTGAATGTGTGAGTGGCTGTAAGGATCATTGTGAACATGTATCAGGGTTTGTATAAGAGAGTAAATATGTGTTAGTATATGTTTGAATAAGTAAGGTGTGTATAACTGTATAGTTGAGAAAATGGAGGTGTGATTGATTCTTTGCATGACTGACTAGGTGTGTGAGTAACTCCATGGATAAGTGACAGTCTGTGAGTGTCTGTTTATACTGAATGTATCTAAGGTTATATTAGAGTCTGAAGATGTTCATTGTATTATCACATAAATGATATCATCAGTGATGTGATCAGTAATGTCAAATGAGATGTCATCAGTGATGTCATCAGTGATATCATTTGAGATGTCATCAGTGATGTCATTAGTGATGTCATTTGAGATGTCATCAGTGATGTCACTGACCATGTCATGAATGATGTAATATGTGACATCATCAGCAGTGGATTGCGGGTGCGCGATATATAGTTAGTGCAACTAACTGTATATGCAGATTTCAATGGTTTTGTGCGAGTAAATTAAGGTTTTGTAAATGCTAATCCCTAACTATATATGGTCTATAACCTATGGTTTTTTCAGTGAATATATATATATATATATATTCACTGAAAAAACCATAGGTTTCACACCAGTTATAGTTAGCTGGAAATTTTACTGACATAAAACCAATTAAATTCCACGTTATAGTTAGTTGGACTCACTATAACTTGCGCGCCTGCAATGCACTGCGGATGACGTCACATATTACATCACTCATGACATGGTCAGTGACATCACTCATGACATCACTGATGACACCATCCAGTGAATGTGTGTCTTTCTGAAAAATAAATATGTTTTATATATGTATATTTAAAGGTCAATGGAAAAATAAATGTTTAAATAAGTGTCTTAATGTATGTTTTTTTTAACAAAAAGTTGATTGGTTAACTGGCTTATTAAGTGTATGACTAATTTTTAAATATTTAAATATATGTATCAGTGTTTCACTTTGTGTATAAGTGGCTGCATGGGTTGGTGACTGACTCACTGTTTGTATGTATTTTGAAGACAGCATATGTGCAGGACTGTATGGGTGGATGAGTGTGTATATGTGTGTGTTAGTGAGTAAACGACTGTCTCACTATTGTCTTTATCAGTAACGACATATGTTTTAATCTAGTATATGTGAGTATTGATATATATAAGTGAGTATATGTGAGAGTGAGAGATTGTAAGAGTTCCTGTTTAAATAAGTATGTTTTTCTATAAGTGATTGTTTAAGCGAGTAAGTATGTGTAAGTTTCCTTAGAAGTAAGGTGGTAGTGTGTGTATATCTGTATATGTAAATAAATGAATGTTTATTAGTTTATTTGCATGTGTGAGTATGTGTGAGAGTAACTTTTTGATGACTGTCGGTGTGTAACAGGATGTATAGGTGTATCACTACATATGATGAGTGAGTATATGTATGAGTGACTATATAGAACTGTTGGTGAATGAGTGAATGTGTATATAGATGTTGGAATTACTGAATTGGTTGTTGTAACTGTTATGGGTATATCCACTTTTTTGAAAATGTTAGTTTCTATTTTTGAATATGTGTTTCAAGGGTTACATTACACTGAAAGGAGGTCTATCATTCTGTCACAAGGATGGTGTAATCAGTGATGTCATGAGTGATGTCACTGACCATGTCATGAGTGATGTAATATGTGACGTCATTAGCAGTGCATTGCAGGCACGCAAGTTATAGTGAGTCCAACTAACTATAACGTGGAATTTCATTGGTTTTATGTCAGTAAATTTCCAGCTAACTATAACTGGCGTGAAACCTATGGTTTTTTCAGTGAATTTAATAGGTTTTTTAAATGCTAATTCCTAACTATAACTGGTGTGAAACCTATGGTTTTTTCAGTGAATTTCTTAGGTTTTTTAAATGCTAATTCCTAACTATAACTGGTGTGAAACCCATGGTTTTTTCAGTGAATTTCAAAAGTTTTTTAAATGCTAATTCCTAACTATAAGTCTCACTTCATAAGTAAGACTGTTAGCGCTCTAGTTGTTCTTTAGAACACTCTGGTTCATTCTGTCATTGGGCTATAGTTGGGCTACATTTGGCTGATATTTGGGCTACATTTGTTTTTTTTTGTCTCTGGTGGCCATCTTTGGGCTACATTGGGCTACATTCGGCTACAGTGGGCTACATTTGGGCTACATTTGGGCTCTAACATATATATAGCCCAATGTAGCCCAATATATATTTTTACAAAGTTATTTTTCATAAAAACCACTTGAGCATATATCTTGAGACATAGCAAAGGCACATCGGGCTACCAGTCCCTACAATTTTGCCAATTTTTTATTTTTTATTTTTTTTTGCCTTGGAGCGCTCCCGGTGCGCGCCTTGGTGAGCGCACCAAAAAGCGTAGTTTTATGAAGCGCCGTGGGGCGCGCACTGGGGAGCATCCCCTAAGCGCCAATATCGCGAACAAAAACATGATCGTGACGTATCGCGTAGCCGCGTCCGCGTGATACGCACAGCGTAAGCGCACCCAGAAGCACTCGAGCGAATAAGATCGCGCAACGTAGGCGTCCGACGCGCTTACGCGACGCGCCCCGGAGCACGTAGCATAAGCGCGTCGGGTCATGTGACCTGAAAATAACACTTTTCATTGGTTCATAACAGTTTTGGTTTCATAATGATGAAGCCCCTGGTCATGTGACCTAAAAATAACACTTTTCATTGGTTCAATACATTTTTTTTTTCAAAAGGATGAAAGACCCCACCTTTTTTCCTTATTCTGACTTTGTCGTTTGACTTAGGAAGACCTGTGTATACCTCTCTCTACCTTTTTCATCAATATAATGGCTTCAGTAGTAGCAGCAGCTGGTGCATCTGCACCACCACCACCACCACAACCACCAAGAGGACCACCTCAAGATATCATTGGTGGTCAACAAGAAGAGGAAGAGGAGGAGGAGGAGGAGGAGGGGAGTTCAAGATGGCTGGAAGAACACAATACCCCATACCAGCCAAGACCACACATAGGGGCCGATCAGATGGAGGATTTTCCGCCTCCTCCGGGCCGGCGGAAGCCACCTCCGGCCCGGAGGAGGCGGAAAATCCATTGCGGGCTCACCAAAGACCCACCGCCACATTACGATGGCTGGTGGGTCTTGGTTTCTGTCCGCTGCTTTTCCGCCGCGGTCGGATTACAACCGCGGCGGAAAAGCTCTCATTTGGCTGCAGTGTCTATCAGACACCGCCGGCCAAATTAGGAAGCATTTGAAAACATGCTTTTCCGCGGCGGTTTTTCCGCCGTGGAAAAGCATGTGTACTTTTGATTTTGGGGGCCCGTTGCGGGCCCCCAGGGTGTTGGTGGGTGGGGGGTGCACATGGGGGGTACCTATGGTACCCCCCAGCATTTACATGCACAATGCGGCAGGCACCGCGCGGTGCCTGCCGCTTTGTGCATGTAAATGTTACACATGCACTTTTAACATTGCGGCGGGTGCTGCTTCAAGCAGCACCCGCCGCAATGTTAAATATCCAGGATGTGACCGCCAGGGTGGCGGTCACATCCTAATCGCACATGAGGGAACGCCGCAGCCCATGCGGACGTTCCCTCATACTCTGGGGTCGCGGACGGACTCAAGTCCGTCCGCGATCCTAATCGACCCCATTATTTGGGAGTTTTTTTCTATCCCAGAGGGGAAGAAAAAAGTAAATGCAGCCAAGGTGAGTTGCAGAATCTGTGGCATGGAACTTTCCAGGGGAAACCCGAATAAGAAATATTCATTTGGGAACAACACGATGATACGCCACATGCAGCGCAAGCATCCAATAAATTATTCAGAGATGAGGGAACTGGCCAGTAACCCTCCCCAATCCACAAGGACCACCTCAAAAAGGAAGCAACCCACTCCGTCGGCACCAGAGGAAAGTGAGACAATGCCTTGCATTCAGCCACGATTTGCAGATTTCAGAATTATCTGTAAATATTGTGGGAAGACCATCTCCTACGGAGAACAGAGCGTAAAGCTCATCGTCCTTGCTGGGGTCAACCATAAATGCCCCAATCAACCCTAATTATTTCTTTTCTTTTTTTTTTTGCTCCAGTTGAGCCATTTTCAATTCCCTGTTTTTTCGTTTCTCCCCATGAAAAATACAAAAAAAATATAAAACTGTTCAGAAAACCCCAAAAAAGTACAAAATGTTCAAAAAAACAATAAAAAAAATAAAACAACAAAAAGAAGAAAAAAAACAGTTCTTTTCAGAACTACCTCCAATTTCTAAAAAAAGGCTAAATTTTTTTAAAACTCTATAATTCATTTTTCCCCATGGGACGCTCCCCGGTCCACTCCCCGGTGCGCTTACCGGGCGCTCCCCCCGCGCAAATCAAAAAAAAATGTGGGGGCCCTTTTATGGCCCCCACATCAAACCTAGGGGGGGTCTATCCCTGCCCCCTTATGGTCATTTCCCCCTTTGATTTTTCCACCTCTTATGTCTCGATTTTACCGAGACACAAGATGGCGGCCGCTCCGGACTGTTTAGAATGTTTACAGACACCCGAGAGCCAATCAGCTTTCCGTGCGCAAGTTGCGTGGCGCGCCCAGAGCGCTCCCCGGTGCGCGTACCGGGGCGCTGCCATAGATAAATATATTTTTTTGAACCTAAATTACTCAAAATCCACTGGAGCACATATCTTGAGACATAGCAAAGGCACATCGGGCTACCAGTCCCTACAATTTTGCTAAGTTTGGTGGAAATCCATTCAGAAGTTCGGGCTAAAAGTGAGTTTGACCGCCCTATGGAAATTAACATGGGGAAAACATGTTTTGGGACTCCCCTTTTATCTTGGCCCCCGCTTGATGAATCCCCCCCAAACTTTCAGGGAAGGAGTGGAGCGGGCCATTTTCTTGGAGAAATTCACGAAGAGTCGTCCACCGGCACAAAAGTTATTCCCAATAGAATGTTGTGAATTTCCTATGGAAAGTAGATCCTAACTATAACTACCTACTGGCGACCGCCAGTAGGTAATATATATATATATATATATATATATATATATATATATATATATATATATATTACCTACTGGCGATAGCCAGTAGGTATATATAGTTAGGATTTTTTTCCTTTGGGACTTTTGAAAATTCTATGTCTAATAACTTTGGCGTTTGTGGACGGAATCGGCTGAAATTTTCAGGAAAATGGCACATTTTCTTTCTGAGCAGCCCTTGAAAAAACGCGTTTTTCCCATGTTAATTTCCATAGGGCGTTTGGCCTCACTTTTAGCTCGAACGGCTGAATGGATTTGCACGAAACTTGGCAAAATTGTAGGGACTGTTAGCCCGATGTGCCTTTGCTGGGTCTCAATATATGTGCTCCAGTGGATTTTGAGAAATTAACGTTTTAAAAAATGTATATATCTGTGACAGCGTCCTGGATAGCGCACCAGTTCGCGTACTTTTCGCGTAACGGAGCTTTGCGAAGCGAAGCTGATTGGCTCTCCGGTGTCTGTAAACATTCTAAACAGTCCGTAGCGGCCGCCATTTTGTCTCTCGGTAGGATCGAGAGACAAGAGGAGGCCAAAACGAAGGGGGAAATAAAGGAAAGGGGGCAAGGTAGACCCCTTCTGACCCCCTAGGATTGATGAGGGGGATATTAAAGTGCCCCGCGGGTCCCCAAAAAAAAAAAAAACATTGTTTTTTTCGTGGGATGCGCCCGGTTCGCGTACCGGAAAGCGGTCTGGGGAGCGTACTATAAGGAAACAAGAATGATTGACTTTTAACTTATTGTATGTTTATTGATTGTTCGTTTTTTTTTTTTTTTTTTTTTTTTATTTACGTAGCTACATGTAGGTACCAATGCAGAGTCTATAATTTAATAAACGCCGTCTCCTTTGTAGATATCTTGCCTGTTGTTATAGAAGTTATTGTGGTATATGGAATTCATACCATAGTCTGTCTGGAAAGCCGAAACAACATGGTGGCAGGAGATATAAAGAGATGTTAAATACACATTGGGGATTATATAGTCGGAGAAAGGAAGTAACTATGAACAAAGCTAGTATGTAACACCAAAAAGTTGCACAGTATATTTTAAGTCTGACTTCACGTTATAATACATTTGCTACTAGTTTTCAATATATATAAAAATAAATAATGTGTCAAACAATTTTTGAATTAAGAAATAACAATTTATTTTTCAGATTGTTTTTCAAAATGTAAAAGAAAATCTAAAAAATCTTGATCATTTTTTTCTTCATTTTTCAGTACAAAATCTACTGCATCTACACATTGCACAAGTTCATTGTTTATTGTGTCGTCGTAGAAATCCATGTCAACTTCTGTCTCCATTTTTTTTTCTGTTTCAGTGTTCATGTTGTTTTGTTGTTCTTCCATTTTCAATTCTGAAAAATGAATTTTTAAAAATATATCAGTACAGATAGGGCACTGTTGGGTTTCAGTACAGATAGGCAGTTTGGTTAATTAAAAAGTGTTTTTTTCTTTGGGCAGTGTATGGTATCAAATTGGAAGTAGAAATATGAAGAAAATTATCAAATAAACTCTTAGTCAATTCTGAATTATACTATAGAAGTCTAACTCTATCCTTAACTCAGGGCTGGCGCTAGGCATGGGCAGCGTGGGCTGCCGCTCATGGTCTCGCACTCAGCCCACCAGCATGGGGCCACGCACTGGTGATGTGTCCTTTTGTTTTCCTGGAGATCTACCATAAAGAAAGGTGTCGCCTGCAATTAAGGTCCATTGGAGGGGGCCCCCTCCTTGGGCCTCCCATGGATGGTGTCAGGAGGTATAGGGGAGGGAGAAGGAGACGCTCCCTCAATTGCAAGGAGAACATTCACAGACACTGAGGGGGCCCCATTGTCCAGCATTTTTGCGCACCCACAATTTTAACTTTTAGACCACAATCAATTCTCACACCTATGAAGGTGTGAGAAATGCGTGTGGAGTAAAAGTTAAAACTGTGGGGGCGTCAAAATGCTGGACAATGGGGCCCCCTCAGTGTCTGTGAATGATCTCCTTGCAAGGGGCCACTTATGTAAATTGGAGGGGGCGTCGCGCACGTTCCTTTTTAGCCCAGCGCCTCGCAAATCCTAGGACTGGCCCTGCCATAACTAAAACAGAGAAGTCTATTTTTTTCTCTAAGTATTACAGAGTGATAGAATATAACTGTCAGAAAATGTTTTTCTAATTAGCTTTCAGTACAGAACATACTTCAGTTTTATAAATAATATCTTACCTTTTAAATATAAGTTGAAGTTATCAGTTAATTTTTTGTTGTTATGCACTTCACGAAGTAGTAGTCAAAATGGGTGTGTTTCTCTCTCTTTGTATATATATATATTCAGGTACATAACCAATGAAATGTCATGATATAATAGTAGAAATTGAAAGTAATCTTTTAATTGGTTGTCATTTCCAACACTTCCGATATGTTTTGTGAAGTAATTTATCTCAGGGATTTTAGAGAGTTCTACATGCTAAATGGCTAAATGGTATTCCAACAATATTTGTGAAAATGGTAGGGATTGGTATGTAGTATGAGCTAATGTTTAATTGGTGAAAGTGTCTCCAGTTGTTTTTCTGTAAATTACTTTCCCACCTTTTTTGAGCGAGTGCTTGTCAGTGTGTTTCCCGGTACGCGAACTTGCAGCGTTACAGGAGTCCTCCATTTTGTGTTTCGGTAGAATTGAGATACAAGATGGAGGGTAAATAATGTTCAGAATGGGTAGATTGGGGTAGTTTAGACGTATCCTGTCTCCCTAAGTTTTCTGAGGGTGGCTCAGGAGGCTCATATATGTCGTTAAAAAAAATTGTTTTTTATCGCGTGGTTAGCTGCCGGTACGCGAACTAGTTAGCGTACTGGGAAGCGAATATAGGTGAAAATAAGTGAAAAAAGGTACATTCGAAATTTCAAAAGAGTACACTAAGTTAAGGTAGCTCTGAAAAGAGCTTTTGGGTTTTGTGTATGTTCTAGAAACTTATAAGTAGGAACCAATACACATTCTTAAATTTAGGTATGAAAACTTTGTTCCCCTCATCTGAGAAATGCACACCATCTCCTCTGTAGATATCTTGCATGTAGTAACGCAAGTTATTGTTGTAGATGCAGCCCATTCCATGGTCCCTCATGTAAGCTGAAACAGACTTATTTACATGCTTCCTCGATTTTTCTATTTGTGGACAAAATTGATTGGACCACCTCCATTTTTGTCTTTGACATATATTGGAATATACCAAGGCAGTTTGAGGAAAAAGTGTCATCAAATGCTCAAAGGTGTCTTTTAGGAGCATTTCCAGACCTACCCCAGTCAAAGTGCCTAAATCGTTTCCGCCACAGTGCACTATTATGAGGTCAGGGTTTGGCAAATGTAAAAAGGTTTTCACCAATGGTATCAATTGGTGACATTTCAATCCTCTTCGGCCAATCCATTTAATTTCCACATTTTGTAAATTGAGGTTGTGTAAATTTCTGTTATCAGCATACCTGTGAGCCCAGTGGATGTAGCTATGTCCAAGAATCTAGACTGAAAACATGGCTAGAGGAGTTTTTGCTGCAGTCAGATGAAGTGTGGGAATGAAATGGCAGTTGAAATAATGAAGTTTGTTATGAAAAAAAACTGTGGAGTTTAAGTGCAAATGATTCATTAGCAGTGATTGGTGTATTTCCATTGCTGAAAACAGAAAGTTAGGGTGTATGGATGTGTTCTTTGAAAGATGTAATTTGAATGGTTAATAAAAAATGATGTTATGAAAGATTTCAGTGGATTATCACGTGTACTGAGAGTTCAGAGTTCATTTGAAACATTGTTGTGTGAACTTGTGAACATGAGAGGTCTGGCAGGCGGTAGTTGCTATGGAAAAGAGGTAGAAAGGGCAGAGGGGGGAAGGGTGTTGATTTGAAAATAGTGAGGGAAGAGTTTTGATTGGCTGACATGAGAGATATGTGTGATGAATATCAGCTTTCAGTGCCTTTGTTGGTTCCAGCCTCTGGAGTGCATACCTTTAATTCTGCTAAAGAATAATTGGTGTGTTTCTGAGTATGTTTTGAATTTCAAAAAGAATTTGTAAAGGTGAGTTATTGTTTATATATTTTAGATAAAGACTAGTATGCTTTTTTGCGTAAATAAGAAAGTCAGCTGTGTATTTAAAATGATGTTTTGCGTCAAGTGTTTTGCATTCTGCTTTCAAAGGTGATTTTGGATTCTTTTACCAATTGTAATTGTAGATAATGTAAATTATTAGTACTGACAAGGTGTGTATGTACATAGGAGCTGTGCTGTGTTTTCAAATTATGATCAGAAAATCGTTTTTAAGGAAAAGGCATGCTTTAAAAAATTATGAGAAACTATGTACTTGTGATGTGACTCCTGCAATGCGTCGCTTTTGCGGAACAGATATATGATGCATTTGTGTTGGTATTGTTACGGTGTATATGTAAAAAATGATGCATAGGGGGGCGTGTGCAAGATGGCGTCGGAGTAGGACGCTTCTGAGTGCCTCTCCGACGCCGACTCTGCACAGCAACGTATAACGGGGTCCAGGACGTCCCTTTCGGTGCTAAAAGAGCAGCGGAGGTCACTGGAAGCTGGGGGTGCCGTCCGGTGCCGTCGGCGAGCTGCCCGGAGGCCGGTGGCGGTGATCGGAGCAGGGAAGAGCTGAGGCCTGGGAAGCACCGGCCTCTAGTACCCAGGGGCCGGCCGCAACCGACGCAGCATCCGGCGTGCCGGAGGAGCGTCCCACGCTCGCAACCGGGCCCCGCCCCCGAGACCTGCCGTCCGGCCGGAGGCGAGCCTTGTACCTGTGATGGGGGCCCGGTGGGGAAAGGAGCCGGCGGGGCACAGCTGGAACCTCGCAAGGTACCCGGGAGACGGCGCGCCGCGTCCGAAGGGGGCGCCCAGCAGCGGGGAAGACTGGTGCTGCGTGCACGCGTGGAGGAGGCGGCCCGGCTCATGGAGGCCTGATGGAGCAGAGCGGCTGAAGGAACTGCCGGGGTTGCTGCGGATCCAACGCGGGGAACCGGCTGCGTCTCGCACGCCCTGAGACAGGTCAGGAGCGGCCCTATTTGGAGCTGTCGGAACTGTGCCCGGTGTGGCGGAGGTCCCATAACGTGCTTAGGCCCCTCTCCTTGGCTGACATTGGTCCATGGGAATCCCTGTTACCTGGCCTGTAGAGCTCCAGTACCGGCCTGTCGAACCTTGGGAGCGGCAATTCGAGCTCATCCGGTGTGTTCCTGGGGTGTAGCGATCGAGGAGGGAAGACTCGGCGCCATTTTTTGTCTGGGCCCTCTCTGACTGGCCGGAGCCTGTTTAACCTCGCTGCTAGGGTTGTGGCACTGGGGGCCTCATACGGTTCCGCTGCACTTGCCTAGTGTCCATAGTGTCGGTTCCCAGTGTGGCTACTCACCCTGCTCTGGAGGCCACGCTTAATACCTGCTGCATCCTCGAGGTGGGGGCCTCGGTTGGAAAGGGGAGGCTGTGCCCCTGCGCAGACTGCCTGGGAGGGTGACCTTCACTTTTTGCAGGCCCAGCCTGCAACCACCGCAGGGGCCTTAGGGTGCGGAAGACACACCACGCTACGAGCTGGGGCGGACCCTCAGGATGACCACCACACAGCGCAAGGGGAGGCCGGGGAAGGATGGTGCCCCCAAGAACTCTCAGCAGCCGGCCTCGCCGGGAGCTAGTGGCGCATCGAGGAAATCTGACGATGAGGCGCCTGCCACTAAAGCCTTCATGACAGAGCTATTTACCTCCATCAAGGAGGACATCTCGGAACTCAGATCACAGTTGGCATCGGACCTGCGGGAGGTGAGGAGGGATGTGGATGGGATCGGCGAGCGTGTGGCGACACTGGAAGACCGCGATCTCAGCTTGGCGAATGATGTGCATCAGCTGCAGCAGGACATTATCCGTCTCACGGAACAAAATTTGGATCTGCAAACCCACACGGAAGATTTGGAGAACCGCTCCAGGCGGAATAACATTCGCATCAAGGCAGTGCCGTGGGACGGAGAAGCCGGGGATCTCCGTGAATATGTTCAAGCCCTATTTGTGCAAATCTTGGGCGATGAGAGTGTGCAGGAAATAAGGATGGACAGGGTGCACAGAGTGGGGCTGCCCAGACGGGGGGGGGGCCCTCCTCCAGATATCCTCGTCTGTGTGCACGATTTTCAACTGAAGGAACGTATCCTGCGTCAAGCTAGAACCATCTCTTCTCTGCAGTTTCGAGACCATCGTCCACAACTGTACCAGGATCTGGCTGCATCGACCCTTCGGAAACGGAGGGAGTTTCGTCCTGTGACCGCCTTCCTGAGGGAGAATAACATCTCTTACTCATGGGGACATCCCTTCCGGATCATCTTCCGCTGGCAGAACCGGCTAGCGCAGATAAGCACTTTGCAGGTGGCGGTTGATCTGTTGGGCCTGGAGGATGTGGCGCCTTCCCAGAGGAGTCGTTCTTCGCCGTCCAGGAGACGACGGCGCTCTTCTTCCTGGCATAGAGTTGGTCCCTCCCCAGAGCGGAGTCGGCCGGATCGTACGACTAGTGTACAGGAAAGGGATGCTGCGGTTGCATCGGTGGCCTCCGCCACTTTGGCAGATTCTCAAACGAGTTCTGGAGCTGCGTGACCCCCTCTCTCACTGATGGCGTCGGAGGGGCTCTGACCCCGAGGCCCGGGGGTACTATTGTACTTTGGAGAAGACACCCCGGACCGTGGTCCAGGGGGCTACTGGTTTGGTGCCCCCTTCCCCATTTCAGTCCAAAGGGAGCCCTTCGGACCGTGACCTACTGGAACTGATGACTGTTCGACTCAGGTCTTATGCCTTAAGTTTTTTGTTGTTGCCTTTTTTTGCAGGAGGGGGAGCGGGGGGGGCTCTGGTTCTGGGGAGTTCTGGGGTTTGGGGATGGGGGGGATGGTTGGTGTTGGGGTTGGGGAATGGGGGGAGTGTGGTGGCGACCTTGGTAGGTGAATGCAGGGTGTGGTTGATGCTTGTGATGTTCTTTGCCGCTTCCTTTACCCGGAGCTGGGTTGGGAATTGTCCACTATCTGTTTATTATGTCAGGTCCTACTGGTTGAGCCCTTGGGGAGAGAGGAGTGGGATTCCCCACGGGTGGGGGGTGTCCGGGATATTGAGCTTGAGTTCACTGTCCGAATGTCCTGAAAATGCTGATCTGGCTATGTCATCTTGTCTACGGGTCCCCTGGAAGTATGGCGACTTGGTTTGGCTGGTCCAAAGGGATGGCCTAGAGTATGCAGGGGGTTGTTTGGCTGTGGCTCTGCATAGGGGTGCTGTGGGTGGGTGTGGGGCAGGGTTCCGGTACCACGCCCTGAGTGCTCCTCATGCAGGCGTTGAGCGAAATCCTCTATTGTCCTTATGCCTGTTAGTATAGGTAGCTGGAACGTGAAGGGTCTCAATTCCCCGCAGAAACGCCAGAAACTCTGGAAGTATTTGCTGGACCACCATCTAGATATAGTTGCCCTACAGGAGACTCATCTGGCCAGGAAGGATGAGCTGAGGCTCCGACATAGACAATTTCCCCTTATCTACAGGCCCTCGGCTTCCACTAAACATAGGGGGGTGGCCCTCATGTTTAGGGCTCCTCTCCAGTTCCAGCCCCTGGGGGTGAGCAGTGATAGGGAGGGCCGCTGGCTCATGGTGAAGGGCTCGTTGTATGGCCGCCTGTGTACGTTTGTGGCTGTTTATGCTCCGAATGCGGGCCAGAATGGGTTTTTTACAAGGCTTGATGGACAAACTGGGAGATTTTGTGGAGGGACATTTGATACTATTGGGAGACTTCAACATGTTGTGGGACAGGGATTTGGATGGATCGGGTGCACGCAGGGCAGACACTGGGGTCTTCTCAGGGGCTACACAGCAGCAAATAAGCGACCTGGGTTTAGTGGATAGCTGGCGCTTCATGCACCCACAAGCAAAGGATTACACGTTCTTCTCACATGTACATCACACGTACTCCCGCATAGATTACATCTTCGTCAATCAGGCCCTCAGGGGGGACCATAGTTTAGTGGTACTTGGGTTACACTGGTCAGTGGGGGGGGACGGCTGGCGGAAGTGGTACTTCCCTGCGGCGTTGGTGCGGGATGACGTCTCTTGCACCGCGCTGAGGAGGGCGCTTGCAGACTTCTTTGCTCTCAACCCACCCTCCGATACGTCGGTGTACACCACGTGGGATGCGTGCAAGGCCTCTATACGAGGTACGTGTCTCGCTCTTAACGCGAATCTTAATAGGCTCAGGCGACATGAAAGAGAGGCCCTGGAGGCGGAGCTGGCTATGCTGGAGCAGGCGCACAAGTCGAACCCTTCTAGGGTGACCCTTCGACCTCTCACGGCTGTGCGGGGGAAACTGAGGGCGCACTATAACAACCGGGCTGAATATACCCTCTTGCGTCTCAGACGGATCTCCTATTCTCAGGGGAACAAGGTGGGGCGTCACCTAGCCCGGCAACTCCGTGATAAGCGTGAGAAGAATTACATTGGGGGCATACGGGACAGCACAGGTGCTGTCCGGCATAGGGACGCGGACAAAGCGGCCGTATTTGGCCGCTTCTACGCGAAACTTTATTCAACTGATGCCTTGGACTCAGCAGCCCAAGAGGCGTACCTGGGGGGTCTTCCTATCCCAAAGGTTTCCAAAGAATGGAACGACTTGCTCTCCTCCCCCATCTCCAGGGAGGAAGTATTGGATGCCATCAAGGGCCTGAAGCTTCACAAGGCACCCGGCCCCGACGGCTACACTGCCCAGTTTTATAAAACATTCGCTTCGGACATCTGCGATTTCTTGGTCTCCCTCTTTAATGCGATGGCATCTGAAGGGCGAACCTCGGAGTCTATGGCTGAGGCCTTGATCACCATTCTCCCCAAGCCGGGGAAGGATCTCTCCGAGTGTGCATCTTATTGCCCGATAGCGCTCCTTAATTTGGATGCTAAGTTATACTCGACTATACTTGCCAGTCGACTGAAGGATTTGATGCCGGCCCTGATCCACCCAGACCAGTCTGGGTTTATCAAGGGTCATCAGACTCATGACAATCTACGTCGCGTGATCCATCTAATTGAGAAAGCGGAGCGATTTCACATTCCAGCTGTGATGGTAGGACTCAACGCGGAAAAAGCGTTTGACCGTGTGGATTGGGGCTTTCTACACCGTACATTGGAGGCCTTCGGTTTTGCACCTCACTTTATTAGAATGCTTGAAGCCAATTACAACAACCCTACGTCGCGGGTGCTGGTAAATGGCTGTAGATCTGGGTCATTCTCTCATTCCCGCGGCACGCGTCAGGGCTGCCCGCTCTCGCCGCTCCTCTTCGCCCTCAGCATAGAGCCGCTGGCCTTGGCGATTCGGGAGAATGAACGGATCTTGGGACTTCCCTTTACGGGTGAACAGCACAAGATTTCGCTTTTCGTGGACGATGTGTTGCTCTCTATCCGAGATCCGGCGCTATCACTCCCACATGTCCACACGGAGCTCTCGGACTTCGAGGCGGTGGCCGGATTCAAAGTGAACCTCAATAAATCGTACATTCTGAACCTGACCCTTCCACCCGAGGAGGTCCAACGGGTTAGCTTGCTTACCCCACTCTCGTGGGCGACCTCCTCCCTGTTGTATCTGGGGGTGCGACTGACTTCTACCCTGGGTGCGCTGTTCCAGGCGAACTTCCCGCCAATGCTAGCTGTGATCCGGTCGGAGCTGGAGAGATGGAAACCCAAATTTATCTCATGGCTGGGTAGGATTCATGCCCTTAAGATGGTCCTTCTTCCCAAACTCTTATATCTCTTTCAGGCCCTGCCCATTCCGATGGGGGTGGATTACTTCCGCCGACTCAAAACTCTCATGCTGAAATTCGTTTGGCAAGGTGGCCGGGCGCGGCTTTCCTATGCGGTTCTTCGACGCCCGCGGGCGGAAGGAGGGGTGGGATTTCCGGACATGCACTTATATTATAAGGCAGCCCAATTGAGAGTCCTGGTGGAATGGTCCCAGCAGCTATCGGAAAAGCATTGGCTCCATATGGAGCGAAGCGTAGTAGGACGGTCCATTTGGGACCTGGCCTGGAAGCCTAAGGCGGACCGGCCTAGGAATGCGTACATTTGCACCCCCACTAGCACGGTGCTGAAAGTTTGGGACACGATTAGTGGTGATGACCGGTGGACAACGTTCCCGTCCCCATTTACTCCTATCCACTTCAATCCGGCCTTTCCACCAGCCCTGACGGATGGACCCTTTGGGACTTGGAGAGAGGGTGGATGCAGGGCTCTCACCCACCTATTCCATGGCGCAACACCTCTTACGTTCCACAACTGCATGAGGGATTATGGTGTCCTACCCACTGAGCGCTTTCGTCATCTTCAACTTCTCCACTGGGCGACGTCGCCTGGGGTGGTGGATGCTGCCACAAGACCGTTGACGAAGTTTGAAAACTTTATCCTCCGCACTTCCACCATGAAGGGGACGATCTCTTTTTTGTACAAGATGCTCCTTGATACCACGGTGTCCCCCCGCCCTCGGTATATGGAACATTGGGAGACTACGCTAGGACGGGACATAACTGACATTGAGTGGAGGGCTCTATGGAGGGATGTGACGACGCATAACCATTCCACTGATCTTAGGGAGGCTCACATGAAGCTCATATTCGATTGGTATTTGTATCCATCTAAACTGCATAGGATATTTCCAGCGTCCTCTGATAGATGTTGGCGGGGCTGTGGGGAGCTGGGGGACTTTCGCCACATCTGGTGGGATTGCCCATCCATCCGACCATTCTGGTCTGAGATTCTCTCGCACATCAGGGAGGTGGTGGGTTATCCGATCCCGGACTCATTGGAATTTGTCCTGCTGGGGCTGAGAGATCCACTGCTTCAATATCAGACAAGGGCGGATAAACGCATTTTATGGCTGTGCCTTGGAGCGGCCAAACTGACCTTGGCGGCCGCCTGGAAGAGTCCGACAACTCCGGTTGTTTCCTTATGGCATGCTCGACTGTGGCGCCTCTTGAGTATGGAGAGACTTTCAGATATCTTTCTAGGGAACTTTAAAAACTTCATGTTCACCTGGGGCCCTCTGGTCAGGTTTCTGTCCCGTGGATTGCCGTCAGCAGTATGCCCCTCAGCGCTTCGTGCGCTTCACCTCTTCCAACTTTAGCCACCTGATTGTGTTGTGATGATTTGAATGAATGTTGGTCGCCGCCACTAGGGTTGAGGGTGGGGGGTGGGGGGGGGGGGGGGGGTGGTGAATGGTGGGTTGTTGAGTTGGGAATGTTTATCTCTTTGGTTGCGATATGTATTGCATACATGGACATACGACGTGGCCTATCTTTGGTTTGTAACCGAGCCTGAGCCACCCCTTATCTTTGAGACTTTGAACTAGTTGCGGTGCAGTGGGTGTGCCTCGCAATCGCTGGGGTTTAAAACATAAGTCTTTGGCATTGTTTAAGTCATCGTTCGAGGTTCTTGCGAAAATGTTCTAAGCACCCCCTGTGTGGGGTTCCATGGCGGAATGTCGCCTGTTCCTGCTTTTCTCTCTTGCTCACTCTCCTTCTGCTTTTCCTCTCTTTTCTTCTTCTATTGTATAACTTGCAAAATAAAAATTTTACACAAAAAAAAAATGATGCATAAGTGTTGCACGGGCATTGTAAATACTCTCCTATGTGTGCTTAGGAATTTCAAGTCACTTCCCCCGGGTTCAAGGGCCTTGTGAATACGTCCCCATGTGTGTCTGGTCATTTGAAGTCACTTTCCCCGTAGTGCAAGGCCCTTGTAAATACGCCCCCATGTGTGCCTGAAAAATTTTCATTTTGATTGTTTGAGTTACATAGCCATGTTAAAAGTTATTGAAAAAAAGGTGCAAGTTCCTTAAAAAAAACTTTTTCATGTGTATTAGGGCATCTTAAGTCTGTTCCACATGAATGTAGGTGTATTATTGTTTTACATAAAAGGTTTAAAAACTTTTTTTGAAATCAAATGCATGCACACTTAGGGCCCGATGTAGGTGGTCGTTTCAGGCCATTTACCGACCGGTTACGGACGATTTTGGCCGTTTCCGACCGGTAAATGGCCAATCGGTATGTTGGGGCCTAAATCCAAGGCCACATGTAGGTAAATCTACATTTACAGAATCGGAAAAATTATCGGTTCGGTAAAATACCGAATCGGTAATTTTACCGATTCTGTAAATTTCCTATGTAGGGGGGACTCTTCTGAGTCTCAAAGGCCTTAACGAATCAGTATTTTAGCATGAAATCCAACTTCATGGTAAAATACTGATTTCGGTGTGCATGCACATATGTGCATGCACACCTATGTCATGTGAAAGGCAGACCTGTCCTTAGGGCAGGTATGCCTGCCACATGGCACCTGTGCCTGTTTTGAGGGTGCCAGAGGGTGTCAAAGTGACACCCCCTGCACCCTTGTGAATTCTTTAATTACCGATTCGGTAAATACCGAATTGGTAATGCCTAATCATTCCTATGGGCTTCAAAGCCCATAGTAATGATTAATTGTTTGAGTTACATAGCCATGTTAAAAGAAAATGATGCATAAGTGTTGCAAATACCCTCCTATGTGTGCTTAGCAATTTCAAGTCACTTTCCCCGGGTTCAAGGGCCTTGTAAATACGTCCCCATGTGTGTCTGGTCATTTGAAGTCACTTTCCCCGTGCTGCAAGGCCCTTGTAAATACGCCCCTATGTGTGCCTGTAAAATTTTCATTTTGATTGTTTGAGTTACATAGCCATGTTAAAAGTTATTGAAAAAAAGGTGCAAGTATCTTAAAAAAACGTTTTGATGTGTATTAGGGCATTTTAAGTCAGTTCCCCATGAATGTAGGTGTATAATTGTTTTACATAAAAGGTTTAAAAACTTTGTTTGAAATCAAATGCATGCACACTTAGGGCCCGATGTAGGTGGTCGTTTCAGGCCATTTACCGTCCGGTTACGGCCGATTTCGGCCGTTTCCTACCGGTAAATGGCCAATCGGTATGTAGGGGCCTAAATCCAAGGCCACATGTATATTTTAAATGATGTTTTGCGTCAAGTGTTTACATTATGCTTTGAAAGGCGATTTTGCATTTTTTTACCAATTGTAATTGTAGTTAATGTAAAGTATTAGTACTGATAAGGTGTGTATGTACATAGGAGCTGTGCTGTGTTTTCAAATTATGACCAGAAGAGTCCTACCTACATATGGGTGGCTTTATATTGGTATATTTATCGATGTTTTATTTTACCGAATCGGTAAAATTACCGATTCGGTAATTTTACCGATTCGGTAATATATTGCCCCTTACATGACAAATTTTGTTATCTGGTTGGTAACGGCCGAAAATACCGTTTTTCGGTCGTTACCGACCGACCTACATCTGGCCCTTAAAGTCTTAGAGACAGATTTATGATGGTTGTGCGCCTCTTTTGTGCTGTTGGTGCGTCACTTTTGTAATGCAGGAGAGATTTACAAGAAGCACCATGTTGCAAAACAGCAGCCGCGGGTCGAGGAGGGAGTTACGGTGGGGCAGGCATGCGGGGAGGGGGAGGGGCAGGGTGGAGGGACGTAAACACTGGCATATGGATTATTGCAGGTAAGTACACAATTTAATGTGTGTAAAGTTTCATGTGGGCTTTTTTTTGCAGGGTGGGTAGTCATTTGCATGAAAGCCCTGTAATACTATCACTATCACAGTAAAATTAAAAAAAATTTATGAATCATCTTTATAGCGTTGCTGAATCAAATTCTTACTGTTGATTTACTGTTTGGTATTAGTGGTTAATAGCATTTTTTATTATATTTTACCACAGATTCAACTGCAGATTATTGAGAAATTAGACAATGCCATCTAAAGATAGAATCCGAAAGTCTACGAAACGTCAAAGACAGCAGATTACTACATTTTTGCAGCAGTCCTCTACATTTAAATCACCTCAACGCACGAAGAAAACTTCGGGTAAGCGAACGTAATCATTTCTTAGAAACAAAAGTAGAAACAAAAGTATAACTACAGAACAAGTTTTAGTGTCCAAAAAGAGAGCCAATTTAAATGGAAAGGAAAGGCCCGTCAAAAAAGTTTCTGCTACAGCTGGAGATAACTCTGTGCATGGCAGTAGAAGGGAAAATATATTCAGGGACATTCGTAGGCGAATGTTCCGCAACAGGGTAATTGTCAATTTACTAAAACAATTCAAGAAAGGCCAACAGAAAGTGGCATTTTATAAGAAAAAGAAAAATGTAGAGAAAATTATTGATCAGGCTTTCGAAATTAAGCGAAAGTTAGTTATTTTGGTAATTAATAGAATTAGGAAACTAAACAAGGTAATCTATGTTTTCAAATCTAATAGTAGATGGAAGAGAGAAGTAAATCGAAGTAATTTTTGTGATGTTTTCTCAGGAGAATGGATGCATAGTTCAAATAGTGAGGCATTTTTTAATGAGGAGAGTTATTTTCAGGACAATGATTTGGTGCATGCAGTTAACACCAGTGGTCGAGCTTATGAGGTGAAAGACGGTCAACCGGTTGAAAAAGAAATACTTGTGTCTGCAGATGCAGAAGAGGCGTTAAGTGATGAGGTTTTAGGGAGACGTCCTAAGGGACCAGTGTACACCTGGAAGTGTAGTTCTATTTGCAGTGTGCGACATGATTCCATCAATTTGCTTTGTGATTTTATACGGACATTTCATAAGAAAAGTGTAAAGCAAAAAATAAAGATGTTGCAAGAATTAGATCCTTGCAGAGTGAGACAAGTGACAGGTTTGCGTGGTCATTCACTGGCTTGTCTTTCCAGGAGAGTATGCCAGAGTGTATTTCATCATTTCAGGATGCTAGCAGTGCATCATAATAAAGTGAGGAAATTAGTGAGAATGTTGTATTATGCTAAGAGTCCAGCAATTATGCTTAAACAATTAAGCAGTGCTCTTTTGCATGGTTCTGAAGTAGATGTGAAGAATCTTTGTCAAGAAATTGAGTTCTGTTACTTTGCTGGTAAAGAGAACAATGTTGATATTGAATCACTAGAAGAAGGTAATGTGGAAGACAGTGTACAGATTTTCAGTACAGATAAGTTTCATAAGGATATTTCCACGTTTATGGTGAAATCAAGTGAGAGGCCTAATTTTACTTGTGTGTGTTGTCGACGGACTTATTATAAGAATCAGACTAAGTTAGTGGATATATATGCAAAAAGTGATATGGAAAACAATAGTGAATGGAAGGATTTTGCCACATACTTGATGGTAGAAAATTGTTTTGATTTGGGAGCGGACCAACGTATGTGTACTTATTGTTTTAACAAATTAAACCAAAACCAGATGCCTGCTAGGGCGGTTCATAATAATCTGGAATTGGTAGGGATTCCTTCTGAATTGAAGGATTTAAATACTTATGAATCTATTTTGATTCAAAGTGTGCATCCCTTTCAAGCTATTGTAAGAATGGAGCCAAAGACAGGGAAGTTGCCTCCATCAGATTTACAGAGAGGATTAAAGGGAAGAGTTGTTTATTTGCCTCTAGATTTGAACAAAAACATTAACACAATTGGAGTAGAGAAAGTGGAAGAGGAACCTCTAGTTATCATAGTTAATGGTGTTCCGACAAAGAGTAAGAAAATATGGCAAGATTTAGTGGATGTTAGGAAAGTCAAAAATGCAACATTGTATTTAAAAAAAAATCATAAGTACTATAAGAATGTATATGTTGCAGAAGAGGAAGTAAGTGAGGAAGAGGATAGCGATTTGTGTCCTGGTCAAATTGAAAAAGTAGAAGCCTCTAAAAAGGAAGAAATTTATGAACATTATAGTGTTCATCCTTTGCATTCCAAGGAAGCTATGGGGAATGCTATTGAGTTGTTTCAAATGAAACAAGCCAAAGAGAGTCCCATTAGTGTTTGGGAGGAAAGTTTGGAAGCTCTGTGTTTCCCACAGCTATTTCCCACAGGTTGAGGAGGACGATATGATGAGCGACCTGTTCAAATTCCTGCTTCAGAATACCGGACTTTACGATTGTATGCAGAAGATGCTAGGTTTCGACAATGCATTCCCTATTTGTTTCATCTCCTGTTTGAAAGCGATCTGTCAGGACTGTCATATGCAGTGAACCACATCTTGAAAAGTGGTATACAGATGCGAAACATCTCGGCAAGGGACTTTATGGATAAAGTCAATGTCCAAGACAGTATTTTGGATTCTCACCTAATTAATCTCATGGCGTGTCAGCGTTGTACTAATGAGTACTGGTACAATTTTCATGGTGATTTAAAATGTATGCTGAGGAACTTAGGAACTCTGACATGGTTCCTCACTCTCAGCTGTGCCGAGTTTAGCTGGGAAGACTTACTTGAATTTCTACGAGAGGCAAATGGAAACATTGAAAATATTGAATTCAAGACACCCGGAGAACTGTGCTCTTTGGATCCAGTGAATGTATGCAGGTACTTCAATCATAGATTTGAAGCTATGATGTCTTTCATCATGAATAAGAAGAATTCACCTCTTGGAGAGGTATTGGATTTTTTCTGGAGAAAGGAGTACCAAGCAAGAGGTGCTCCTCATATACATATGCTGCTATGGATCAAGGATGCACCTAAATTTGGAACAGATCCGGATGACTTAGTGATGAGTTTCATAGAACAGTATTCTACGTGTGCTGTTCCAAACGCAAAGGAGAACAAAAGCCTAAGAGAACAAGTTCTACATTTCCAAAGCCATTGTTGTGGAAAGTACTGTCGTCTTAAATTCAGAAACAAGGACAAGTTCTACACCAAATGTTGTTTCAACTTTCCACGACCGGTGATTTCTAAAGGAAGAGTAAACAGTTTGATGTCTTCACTGCGACATAATGTGACGAGGAAATCACCCAAAAACACATACAATTTAAAAAGAAACGAAGAGTCCAAGTACATCAACGACTACCACCCTGTGATTTTGTCCATTTGGAATGCTAACATGGATATACAGTTTGTGGCTGACAACTGTATGGCTGTGGCTCGGTATGTGACATCTTACATCACCAAAAAAGAAAAGACAGAATTAAAGGACATGTGGGAGGATATTTCCCATGAAAAGAGCCTCAGCAAGAAGTTGTACAGTTTCAGTTTGAAGATGTTGTCGCATCGAGAAATCGGAGCTTACGAATGTTCTGACCACTTGTCTTCAGCAAGTCTCTATGCCAAATCCAGGAGTATCGTTTGGGCGAGTCTTGGTCTTGCTGCAACGCGAAATCGAGTTCTAAAACCTGTCCGGGAAATTGAGTATTTGGCGGAAAAGGAGCCAAACAGTACCGACATTTTGAAGACCAACATGTTGGATACATATTATCCAAATCGAAGCAGTCACCTGGAGAATGCTTGTCTGTATGATGTTCTTCAAAATTACGTTTTCAAAAGGAACATCAAAGAAGATATCGATAAAGGAGTGTATGCTGTAATTGGAAGTGAAGGATGTCTGGTCAAGCAAAAAAAATGTCAATTGATAAATCATCGAAAATTGGATTGTGAATCTTCCGAAAGAAAAGAGTTTTTCTATTTAGCTCTTTTGCAACTTTTCAAGCCTTGGCGTGCAGAAGAGGAACTACTTGGGGATTTTCTCTGTTACGAAGACTCCTTCAATGCAGCCAAGGAGTCCATAGAATGTCCTGTTTTTCCCAAATATCTACAAATGTTGAATGCAGAAATTGAGCAGGAAGCAACAATTGCAGCCGAGATTGCTAGAGACAGTTCTCAGGACAGTCAGAGTTCTGTTTCATTGAGTCAGGATCCACTAGGAGAACCAGTTATCGAAAATGAAGCTGCCACTGCCATGATTGAAGTGGAAAGAGCCATGGTACATGCTCAGAAGTATGCAGTTAACTTAGAAGAATTGGAAAGACAACTCAACGTTGAGCAGAGGAAAATATATGACGAAGTTACCAGCCAAATTGATCATGGATTAAGTCATGAGAAGGAAGAGTGCTCATGTACGTCGTTGAAACCTGTCCGACTGTACGTGAGTGGAGAAGCAGGAACTGGAAAAAGTTTCCTCATTAAAGCAATTTCATGTTATCTGCAGAAAAGGACTGAATCATCGCTGTCTTGTGTTGTGACCGCTCCAACTGGACTGGCAGCTCATAACATTAAAGGGATTACTTTGCATCGGTTACTGATGCTGCCAGTGGAGCATGATAACAAATTACAATACCACAAGTTATCTGGAGATGCTTGTTGTGAAGTATTTAGAGTCCTGAAGAAGATGAAACTTCTTATCATTGACGAAGTAAGCATGGTTTCAAATGTCATGCTTGCTTTTGTGCATTTGAGAATGCAGGAAGTTCTTAAAACAGAGTATGATGTGTTATTCGGTGGCAAACACATCATTGTTTTTGGTGATCTTCTGCAGCTGACACCAGTGAAAGGACAACCAGTGTTTAAACTGCTTACACATGAAGATACCAAGAAGTGCCTAGGGAGCATTGGCAACGTTAACATATGGTTAAACTTCAGTTATGCTGAGCTGCGTGAAAATATGCGTCAGGCGAAGGACGAAGATTACAAGAATATTCTGCAAGATGTTAGAATCGGGAAAGTGACTGAGCGTGGTAAAGAAGCTTTACATGCACGCTTACTGTCAAATTTATATCCAGAAAAAGACGTTTTGCCACAGGATATTTTTCAGAAAATTACTGAGAAGAAATCTGGAATATGTTTGATGTCAACTCTTGCAGAATGTTCCATCTTCAACAACAAAATGTTGAATTTAGAAAAACAAGACATTGTAAAACTTGAAGCTATTGACAAAATAGAGCATATGGGAGCAACAATTATTTTGTCAGAGAATTTGAAATCTAAATTGGATTCATTAGAGAAGACTATATCTAAAACTGCGGGTTTTGAAAAGACTTTGAATGTATGCTTAAATTGCCGAATCATTTTGAGAAGGAATTTACATGTTGAAAGAGGTCTGGTAAATGGATCAATGGGTAATGTTGTTGATTTTGAGAGATACAGAAGTAGAGATGGAATTGAATTTTTAAAAATTAAATTTGATGGCATTGAGGAAGTACAGCTAATTGGTCGTTGCTCTGCTAGGTTTTTGCTTGTTAAAGACTTATATGTTCGCCGTAAGCAGTTTCCTGTTTGCTTGGCATATGCGGTGACAATCCATAAATCGCAAGGTTTAAGTGTAGACACTGCTTTGGTGAATATTGGCAGTTCTGTGTTCAAGGAGGGTATGGCTTATGTAGCATTGTCACGAGTCAGAACTTTATCAGGATTGTACTTGATTGACTGTGATGTCACAAACATTTGTGCGGATCTAGATTGTGTTAAGGAATACAATAGGTTAAGAAGAGAGTATGCGCCACATTTGCCTCAATATCCTTTGTTTGAGAAACGTGTGGTAGGCCGGAAACGAAGAAATATCAGTAATAGTAGGGAGGTTGATGCAAAAAGACCAAAAGTCGATGAACCCAAAAGTGGAAGCAGGAATAAAATGAATTCTGTTGAAAATGTTGTTGTTTTTAAATTTGAAAATAGTTCTGGTGTCAACTGCTATGCTAATGTAGTTGTTAATGTTCTCTTTTCACTAGAGACTTTCAAAGAACAGATTGTGATCAATTCGGAACAATGTTTATGCTGTTTGTTGAATTCTGTGTTAGAGAAATGTAGTGCTGATAAAACGAGAGTAGAAAGTGTGTCTGAAATTCGTTTTCTGTTAGACGAATGTTCAGGTCAAACAGAATTCTCTGAAAATATTCAGCAGGATTGTCAGGAGTTTTTAATGTATATGCTTGATGTATTGCAAGATGAAGGTGTAGATGTAGATTATCTATTTGGCCTTTCTTATCAATGACAAGATGACTGCGAGAACTGTAGGCTATCAAGTACTAATAGTGTAGACTCAGAAAGATTTATATATTTAACTTTGCCTGACAGTAAATCAGTATCCTTTAATAAGCTAGTAAAGGCAGCCAATCAAAATATGGAGTGCAGCCAATGTAAGTCTGGAATGCTGTCCACGTAAATTTTACGAAGTTATGGCCAGTATGTCATTTTAATGTTCCAACGATGTAGGCCTGATGGAATTAAATTGACAACTTTAATTAATAATTTTGTGGCTTCGCAGTTGTCAATATCAGGAAGGACTTTTAAAACTACTGCAATTATATTTCATAATGGTCCTTCAACTAATTCAGGACATTATACAACGTATTTGAAATCTGGAAACGGTTGGTCATTCTGCAATGATTCTGTTTTAACTTTCCAAAAAAGATTGCCTTTCCACCTTCAAAATTCTTACCTGGTGTTCTTACAACCAAAATTTTAGGAAAAAAAGCTTGGGATTTGTTCAGAGGAATTTCAAGATGTTCTAATGGCTCCTACTCTATATGGCCTTGTGGATAATTGTAGTACAGAGCAAAAACTGTTTGTTTTTATAAGCAAAGTCAAGTAGCAGATCAAAATAAGGAGTAGAGGAAATGTACGTCTGCAATGCTGTCCACATTATTTATGGAAACTTATGGATGAAATGTCATTTTACAATTTCAACTACATAAACTGGAAGAAAATAAGTTGTCCAGTCTAATTAAAAATGTTTTGGCTACATAGTCATCGATTTCAGGAAGAACATTTGCAACTGCAGCTATTATATAACATACTGGTCCTTTGACAACATCTGGATATTACACAGCTTATTTAAAATTTATAAAGTGGCTAGTCTTTCAGCAAACATTACTAATTGACTATGAAGCAATGTTGCCTTTTGACTTGTTTTTTGAAGTCAGAATTTAGGGTAGGTAATTGGACTAGAATGATTCTAGGTGTTGCTGTAATTTAGTGTGCTGTTTCAAATTGCTTTGTATGTCTCAGTTTTCTTAAAACAATTGAGTTTATCTTTCAGAAAGTGGCGGGCAGAAAATAGTAACAGCACAACAGAGTATAAGCTGTTCATAGGATATCCTTTGACGTCATAGAAAGTAAGTTACTTTGGAGAAGTTCCTATTTCTGCTTATTTATATTATTTGGGTTTTTTAAACACAATCATTTTGATTGTGTTTTTTTTTCCCCGCTGTTATATGATGAATACCTTCAACTCACTGTTTTCAGTGAAATTTGATATTTTCTGATAACAGCAAAAATAAACCATTAAATATGTTTAATTAATTTTCTACTTTGAATTGTGATTTCTAATATATATATGGATTGGTGTGGCTCACTGGTTAGAGGTGGTAGACCCGGAAGCAGAGGTCAGCCCGGGACCAGGGTTCAATTCCTGACGTGGCAGGGTCTTGGGCCATGGTCAGCAGTCTCGATAATTCTCGCCTCGGTGCCTATTCCAACCATGGGTCCCACTCAGCAACTCTGGGCAATAGCTTGCTTAATCTCTACTAACGGCCCCATCAGCGCCGGGGATGCCTGGCTTCACCTTGGGGATGCCCAGGAGGGATCATCTCTCAGGGAAAGCCAGGATGGGTTCCTCAGCGGTATACAGCGCTGGGACGCCTCTTTGCTGGGGCAGCTGTGCGCTTTACAAGTATACCACATTTAACATTTAACATTCATTTTGTCTCATGCTCACACTTTTTTTACCACCTTCTAATAATTCAAATTTTTTTGTTCTTTCTTACACAGATTAAAAGTATAAAAAAGATAATTTAGTACGGTGATGACAATTAAAAGGTAAGTGTTTAGTACTCTTTACGTTACATGTCTATCAGATTTAACTTTTATTAGTTCCACTGCTTCTTTTCTTTAACCCTTAGTTTCCTGTCTTTGCTACTTCCTTCATTTCTTTTTCTTTTACTTACTTATACTACTCTTTTCACTTCTTCTATCAGTCCCTTTTTCAACAGTAACTGTGTGTTACTCCCTCTATTTGTCTTTCTTTTCACAGTACTCTCTGTTATTTATTCGTCTTTTTTAAAAAAATATTTTTTTTAGTTCGCTCCCGGTTCGCGTACCCGAACGCTAACCGGGAAGCGAATCAAAAGAAATAGAGGATGCTAGAGTGCTAAACATTCTAGCAATTTTTTTTAAAAAGGGAAGGTAGTTCTGAAAAGAACTTTTTTTTATTCTTTTTGATGTTTTATATTTTTTTTTGTTTTTTTTGAGGAAGGGGAAACAAAAATGATTCACTTCAAAGGGCTCAACAGGAGCAACAACAAAACAAATTACTTTCTTGGACGTTTTGGACATTGATGATTTTCAAATGATGTATTTATTAAAGTAATACTCATCTCCCCGCATGAAATTAATTTTCCACATGCTAGACATGTAAATCTCATCTGCCCAAAGTTCTTTTGGAGATTTGGGACCGTTTCTCTTGCCTCTGACTCACTTATTGCTAAGTCATTGGTGGATATTTTAGCCGGTCGGAGGTTATCCATCAGATCTCGAAGTTGTGCTTTAGAATAATTAAGAGGGTGCCAACTCTCCATGTGCCGATGCCTGGTATGATTACCATAGCTATATTTTTTTTCGGTCCCTCTCGAGAGTTTTTTTTTGCAGATGAGGCAGGTAACGTATCTGGCATTAACTTTCTTTTCATGAGAAGGATGAGAAAAAAATTGCCAGATAAAATTCACTTTGATATGGGACGTTCTTGGCATTTCTTTCAGAAAGCCACTTGTCCCTTGCTCCTGTTCCTCGTCTTCCTCTTCTTCTTCTTCCTGGTCGAAGATGACCTGGCTAGCCGGTCCTCTCTTCTTTGGTGGTGGTGGAGGTGGTGGAGATCCACCAGCTGCAGCTAATACAAATGCCATGTCTTAGCAAATAAAAACAGGTCTTTCTCTCATAAAAATGAAAGTCGGAGTGAGGAAAAAAGGTGGGACTTTCATCATTTGAGAAAAGAAAATGTTCTAGACCAATGAAAAGTGTTTATTTTACGTCATATGATCAAGCGTTCCATCATTAGGAAACTAAAAGTAAAATGAACCAATGAAAAGTTTTATAAACAAGTCACATGACCTGTTATGCTTACGTTCCGCGTTCCGCGCTGCGCCTCGGATCGATTCCGAGCCTTTACGTTTTGCGCCTTGGTTTGCGTTCCAGAACGCTTCCGCGTGCGCTAATGTAGAACGTCTTAAGGGACATTACGTAGTAACGCGATATGTTGCGTTTACGGGACGCATCGCGATGTGCCTTTCTAACGCGGTATTTGCACTAACGGAACGTTTACCGTTTCGCGGATCGGCAGCGAAACAAGAAAAAATAATTTAAACTATAATATAAATTGAATTTAAAAAATATAATACAAATATATATAAAATATATTTGTGAATTAGAATAAGAACATATGTTACAGCTATAGATATTTGCTATTAAAAAACCATTGAAATTCACTGAAAAAACCATAGGTTATAGACCATATATAGTTAGGAATTAGCATTTACAAAACCTTGAAAATTCACTGAAAAAACCATAGGTTATAGACCATATATAGTTAGGGATTAGCATTTACAAAACCTTATTTTACTCGCATAAAACCATTGAAATTCGCATATATAGTTAGTTGCGCTAACTATATATCGCGCACCCGCAATCCACTGCTGATGATGTCACATATTACATCATTCATGACATGGTCAGTGACATCACTGATGACATCACTGATGACATCTCAAATGACATCACTGATGACAAGTCTACAGCCCGAACCGCTGAATGGAATTATGCCAAACTTGGCAAAATTGTAGGGACTGGTACGCAGCTGTGCCTTTGCTATATTTGGTGAAAATTGCTCCAGTGTTTTTTTTGAAAATGAACTTCAAAAACACATATATATCTATAGGCGCGCACCGAGCGCTCACCGGTACGCGTGCGGGGGAGCGCACCCGGCGCGCTACGGGAGTGCGCGAGCGGAAAGGTGATTGGCTGTCGGTTGTCTTTCAACATTCTAAACAGTCTGGAGAGTCTGCCATCTTGTGTCTCGGTAGAATCGAGACACAAGAGGTGAAAAAGAAAGGGGGAAATAATTAAAAGGGGGCAGAGTAGACACCCCCTGACCCCCTAGGTTTTCTGAGGGGGGCCTAGAAGGACCCTGAAGGGCAAAAAAAACTTTTTTTTTTTTAAAAATTTGCAGGGTAAGCGCTGGGTGCGTTCCCGGGTACGCTCTCCGGTACGCGCACCCTGAGCGCACCACGGGGAAAAACTCTTTTTCATTTTTTTTAAGAATACAGCTCTTTGATGAGAATTGGAGGTAGTTCTGAAAAGAACTTTTTTTTTTCTTCTTTTTTTCTTTTTTTGAACAAAAACAAAAACAGGGAATGGGAAACTGCTCAACAGGAGCAAAATCAAAAAATCAAAATTAGGGCTGGTGATGGCAGCGGTGGTTCTCTATTGCTCGAACCATGAGCATAACACTTTGTTTCCCATAACAAAGTAGCCGATCACTTTTTCTGCATTTAACTGTGGCTTCATTAAAAGCAGGCTGAATATTAGGGATCAGCTGGTCTGGTCGCCCCCTCACTGATGATGCAGTTGCTCCTCCAGTTGAGGTAGAAGCACCGTCCCCTGGAGCCTCTTGTGCCAGAGCCCTGACACTCTCTCGGGCATAGTTCTGAGGGTGCCTTCTCTTGACGTGCCGGATCATAGTTGAATTTCCAAAGGAATCTTTTTTGGAAGGGTCACCCCGTGACAGGACAGTTTGACAAATTCAACACTCCACTTTTGGAGCCGTTACTTTTTTTTGGTCTGCTAGTATGAAAAAAAATTCCAGATAAAATGCTCCTTTTTTCTAGGCTGAGGAACCTCTTCATCTAAAAATCTATCTGTGTCATCACTGCTGCTGGATTCTCTGGCAGCCATGATAATCAAACAAAGATTAAGCAGCAAAAAGACAGGTCTTGCAGTCGCAAAAATGAAAGAAGAAGTGAAGGAAATGGGTGGGGATTTCATTCTTTGTAAAAAAAACTGTTAGCAACCAATGAAAAGTGTTATTTTAAGGTCATATGACTTGACGCGCTTACGCTGCGTGCACCGAAGCACTTCCGGGGGCACTTACGTGGCGTGAACGTAGGCGCTTTCGGGGGCGCTTACGCGGCACGAACGTAGGCGCTTCTGGGAGCGCTTACGCGGCGCACCTGAGTGACGTTTTGCTAGCTGTACGGAAATGCAAAATCATTTTCATTTCGTAAATTAAAAATACTGCTTTTTAAGTATGGTACTGAACGTCTTGCATTATTATTTAGTTTTTATACATTTTTTTTATGAACGCAGAATTAGCGCTCTCGCTACGCTCTTGGAAGAGCTTTCCGGTGCGCGCACCGCGAGCGCTACAAGACAAAATGATACGGGTAAGCTCACCGGTGCGCGCACCCTGAGCGCCCCAGGAAAATATGATAAAAAAATATATATATACATTGAACAAATAATTTTTTTATAAAAAAAAAATTATTAGTTATAAAAACAGCTAAAAAAAAAAAAAGTAGGTTACAAAGTCGATATACAAAGGAATTAGCTTTTAAAAAAACTATGAAATTCAGTGAAAAAACCATAGGTTTCACAAACGTTATAGTTAGGAATTCGCTTTTAAAAAACCTTTCAAATTCACTGAAAAAAACATAGGTTTCACACCAGTTATAGGTAGCAGAACATTTTACTCATACAAAACCATTGAAATTCCCATGTTATAATTAGTTGGACTCACTATAACTCGCGCGCCCGCAATCCACTGCTGATGATGTCACATATTACATCATTCATGACATGGTCAGTGACATCACTGATGACATCACTGATGACATCTCAAATGACATCACTGATGACATCACTGATGACATCTCAAATGACATCACTGATGGCATCACTGATGACATCATCCATGTGATAATACAATACACCTCCTCACACTCTAATCTAACCTATGATACACCCAGTGTAAAATACAAACTACCATTCCTAAAACCATTGACACAGTAAAACCACTTACCACATACTGATTCCTAGGTCTACACTAACCCTGGGCGAAGCACTACGCTACGCTCGCGGAGTTTGCAAAGTTTGCGCAACTTCGCACTACGCAAGCTGCACGTAGCACAGTGCGAATACGCGTAGAGCAGCTTAGTGCAGCGCTCATTTTTTGCTTGTTCGCGGTCCTGAACGTCATGTTCGCGACCGCGAGCAAGCAAAATGACATCCCAGCGAGATTCTCAACGCGGGGAGGTAAGGTTCCTCATTGTGAGTGGTTGCGCATGCTCGCGACCGCTCTCAATGAGAAACTACCAGTTCGCGTTGAGAAAGCAGCAGCTCGAGTAATAATCTACTCGAGCAGCAGAAAACTACAGCTCGCACTGTGCAAGATGCGGTTTTCAATTATTTCACAATGCCGGATGCTTGTCCGCACTGTGCAATCATTGAAAACACATCTTCCACAGTGCGAACATGCTACTACGCAGCTCGCGTAGTACTACGTGAAGTTCGCGTAGTGCGAAGTGCACTTTGCGTAGCTTCGCGTAGCGCTTCTTCGCGAACTACGCCCACCCTTAGTCTACACACACATCCACTCATTCACCCATACAATCTTTCATACATACAGTCACTCATCAATACAAGACCAACATATGCACTCATACACCTATAGAGAGACTCACACACTGCCACTCATCCATGGAGTTACTCACACACCTAGTCAGTCATGTAAAGAATCAATCACACTCCATTTTCCACAACTATACAGTTATACACACAAAACCTTCCTTATTTAAACATAGACTAACACATACTTACTATCTTTTACAATCACTGATACAAGTACATATTGATAGATGCAGTCACTTATGCAATAACATATATAGTCATTTATATATGACAACTCTCACATGCACTGTGTTTTACATATGTACTTACTTGGACATGTAGCACTGAGATATACATTCACTCACCACCACACCCATGCACACAGTCAACTGCCCATACAGCTGTTTCCACATGCACTCTTGAACTCATACACCTAGTGAATCAACTTCTCACACATCTATGCACAGAGTCACACACTTCCCAACCACCCACACACACACTCAGTCTCCCATTCAAATACTTGGGCAACCAATCAATAACCCATATAGCCACTCATATAGCTACTGATCAACACATGCAGCAGCTTACACAACAACAGACATACTGATGCACACATTCTAACAGTATAGTCACTAACCCATGCATTCAGTAAGACACATTTAATCTCCCACTCATACAGTCAGTCACGCACCTACTAAATCCATTATCCAAACACTCATACATACACTCATTCTACAATATGTTAAACACATTTTTAATTTACAGGAACACACATTTACTGGATGATGTCATCAGTGATGTCATCAGTGATGTCATTTGAGATGTCATCAGTGATGTCACTGACCATGTCATGAATGATGTAATATGTGACATCATCAGCAGTGGATTGCGGGCGCGCGAGTTATAGTGAGTCCAACTAACTATAACATGGGAATTTCAATGGTTTTGTATGAGTAAAATGTTCTGCTAACTATAACTGGTGTGAAACCTATAGTTTTTTTCAGTGATATATATATATATATATATATATATATATATATATATATATATATATATATATATATATATATATACACATATTAGGGCAAGACATTATCTAACCTAATCAAAAAATAATATACTTTTACTTTTAATAAACTTATAATACTTTTAAATGCAATTTCCCGAAGTCGCGTTGGGTGCGCGGACCCCATGTGACCTGAAAAAAAAAGATTTGATTGGTTCATAACATTTCCCATTCTAACTATTGAAAGACCCCACCCATTTCCATTCTTCTTCTTTTAGCTTCTTTGGAGGAACATGTCATAGCTAAGAATTTTTGGTGATTTCCATAGCTGCTATTGACTTCAATATCAAGACAATGGCTTCTGGACAGCAGCCAGCATCAGATTCAGAACATTCTTCTGATGATGGGTTTGTTCCTGAACCTGCACGCCCTGAGAGATACACTTCAGTGGTCTGTAAATTTTTTTCAATTCCAGAGGGACAAAAAAAAGTCTACGCCACTAAAGTGACATGCAAAATCTGCAAAAGGGTCCTGTCGAGTGGTGATCCAACTAAGAAGTATTCTCGCGGGACCGCAAGCATGATGAAGCACCTCAAGACTCTGCACCCCGTGAATCTGGCTAAGGAGGAGTGTAGAAGACTTCGTGAGAACCCTCCACCAGCAGTCGCAAGTACATCTGTGGCATCTTCATCACCAGGGCACCCGGACATACGTGCAGAATTTGGACAAGTCAAAATTAGTTGCATTAAATGCAACAAACTGCTGTGCTACGGAGAGCAGTCCATCGACCTTATCTCTTATCTGCACAGCGCAGAGAAATCACCGGTGTTAGATTTTTGTTTATTTTGTTTCCTGAAGTTCACTGTTTTGTTCCTCCTGTTCTCTTTTTTTCTTTTTAAAAAAATACAAATAAATCACAAAATCGTTCAAAAAACGACAAAACAAATGTAAAACAAAAAAAAAAGTTATTTTCGGAACTAACTTCTCTGGTTAAAAAAGAGCAATATTTGTATGATAGTGTGTGAAAGTTTGGTTGAATGTATGCATAGTGCAAACTTGACTGAAAGAATGCATTAGTAGTGTATGGTGAATGTATAAGTGCAGAGCTATAAGGAAGTACTGCAGCATGACATTGTAACCTCTTTAGCTGCAGTGTGCTGTGGTACTTCCGAAGCACAGGGAGGCAACACATGTTCATAAATATGTTGCAAGTCTATGCTTCCCTCTGCACTGCTGCTTAAACTGAAGCCATGCGGTGACACAGGCACCTTTGCACCATGGTGCAAGGATATCTGTGTCGGGAGATGTTTGTTGTTGTGCAGGAAGACACACCTCCCTGCACAACAACAATCAGTGAAGGCATTTTTCTCCTTCAATGTATGCTTTGCAATGTAGCATATATTGAAAGAGAAAAAATGAGGAGAAATGAAAAAAAAAAATTTGTTGTGCCTTGCTACACCAATAGGAGGATGGTGCAGCATTCACACACATGTCCAGATTTATGATTTCTGATAAATCTGGAGATATGTCTTGTTCTATGAGTGTTCTGTGCAAAGCACAGCAACACCTATAGAACGCCCGTCAAACGCAAAGTGGTGTGTATGATGAGGTTGTATTTACATGGAGAAGAAAAGCTACACAGAGTGCCTTTTCCTCCGTAAATATGAAAGAGTGTCTTGCGCTATCACTATGTTACAAAAAGTGACATATTGTTGGCACGGAATGCTTCTAAATTTGCCCCATAAGTACTTAGGTATTGGCAGACTGTTACAATAAGAACATTTTGCTAGTTCATTGATTGAAAAATTGCATGAGTGTGACAGGGGGTAAACACAGGGGGGCCCATTATGATAATGGGTGGATAGCCACCGCCCGTATGGCGGTGGCGATCCGCCCACTAAAAACCACCGCCAGCTTCCAAATTCCCCCTGCCAGATTACCATGGCGAGGGGTGCCCCGGTGGACGTAAAGACCTTCCGCCATTTTTCCGCCCGGTCGCAGAGTCGACTAACAAGTAGAGTAATTTCAGTACTGCAAAGACAAGATACATTTATAAGTACTTAGGTTTTGGCAAAGCGATAGGACATGTTTATAGAGTGGTGAAGGGAAGGGATGGGGTCTGATGTGACATGTGCAAACACACTCTGTGACGTGTTTTAAGTTAAGGAATTTAGTCTCTTTTAATCCTGAAAGTCCCTGGGTCCTACTAGCCCACCATGTCTCTCTATTGAACACCATACAGCTGTGTTGCAGAGAGGTGGTCCGAAGACATGTCCCATTTTACACCTCTCTGCAATGCAACTCTCTGGCACTTCCTGCACATATCTGGTGGGTTAGTTGGCCCCCAGGGACACTCAGAATTCAAGGCAACTTTATTCCGTAATTTAAAACGCCCATAGAGCATCTTTTCACACATATCTACACCGTCCATCCCCCCTTTCTCCACAAGTTTGCAAACACAGCCCATTGTGCATATTAATACTTAGTTAATCTTACCCTCACAGTAATAGAAATAAAAAACGCTAAACATTTTTTTCAGTTGTTTTTTATCATTTAAATTTCTGAAAATGTAATATTTTAGAATTAGGATCTGTGAAACAGAAGAAAAAATACAGTTATAATATATAATATATTTTTTACAACACAACATAATTTTAACCTTATAAAAATTACTTTTTTTGCCTCTTTTGCTGTTCTCAGAATATATTGAATTTCACTACAAACAGTGATTTCAGTCTTACTCATCACATAACAGCGGGTAAAAAGAAAACAATCTGTTAGATCTGGCATCATTGGCGTGAGTCTCCCTTCCATTTTGTCGGATTGCCTCCTCTGTTTTGACATGTTTTTACTGGTTATATGCTTTGGGCACTGTGCCACTGCTATTCAGTGCCACAGTGCAAGTGCTCCCTATGTTAAATTGATGTACTAATTAGTGATTCCATGATTGGGTTATTTGATTTACTTGTCAGACCCTAGTACAGTGCACCATGTGTGCCCAGGGCTTGTAAATCAAATGCTACTGGTGGGCTTGCAGCACTGGTTGTGCCACCCACAGAAGCAGCTTGTAAAGTGTGTCTCAGGCCTGCCATTGCAAGGCCTGTGTGCAGTCTGTGACTGCCATGTCAACTTGGCCAAGTGCATCCACTTGCCAGTCCCTAAACCTTTCCTTCGCTGCTACATATCAGACACCCCTATGGTAGGCCCAAGGGCAGGGTGCATTGTAATTATAAGGTAGGACATGCCCTGGTGTGTGTAGCATGTCCTAATAGTGGACTACAGCCATTTCCATTTTTCACTATTGCATGGCTACCTGTTCTCCATAGGCCATATTGGGCAGTTAGATTATTACATTCTTATAATCCTAACTGACTCAGGGAACATGGTAGAAATTCGAATTTAGTATGCCTGAACTCAGAATGATAAAATATTTTTTTTTAGTTAAGTAGGTTTTAACATTCTGTGTTTGAAAATACCACTTTTAGAAAATAGGTATTTTATTGTATAACTATCCAAAGCCTGCCTCTGCTAGGTTGTGTATTCCTTGTAGGCGTGGGCCGCAAATTCCATTCCGCTCATGCAATTTGTGGAATTTGGGTAATTCCACGTTCCGCGGAGAACACAAAATTGCCCAAAATTCTGTGTTCCGCGACTTCGTGAAATGTTTTGCTTGTTCGCATTCTCAAATGCGTGTTTGCGAGATATTCCCCCCCCCCCGAGCATGCAAACAGTGATTGTGAACCGTTAAAAAAGCATTGCGAACAAGCAATTCCGCGTGTTTGCGGAATTTCTGCGTGTTCGCAGAGATTTTTTGATGTTTCGCAGAGATTTGCATAACGCGATTACGCAAATTCCGCCCACCCCTAATTCCTTGTTTGGAGTTTGAGTGACAGGGCTGGCGGATTCCAAGAGACAGAATGAGTCAGCCCAGTGGTGAATAGGGAGATCTGCCTCTAGATGGGAGGGAGGAGCTACACCTGGGACCTGAATAGGGCTTGGCCTTCCCTCCACAATGCTGGCTCCACCTCCTGGGGTGAGGCTGATGTCTCTGCCCTGCACTGTGAAAGAAGAGAAGGAATCATATCAACAAAGTGCTCCAGGGCCGTGCTTTCTCTCCACAATGCTGGCTCCACCTCCCGTGGGGCATCTGATGTTTCTGCCCTGCACTGTGAAAGGAAAGAAGGAGTCCTGTAAACAGAGTGCTCAGGAACTGGTTTGGACTGGGCAAAAGCCCCTCTGCCTTCCGAGAACAAAAAGAAAAGCAGTATAAATATTGGGACTCAGACCCATGATCTTTAGATCACGTCTGGGGACAAGAACCCTTTTGCCAAGGAGAAGAACCAAGGAAGCTGCAGGAGTTTGGACTGCCCCTCTGTCAGTGTGCTGTTTGCTGGGTCGGTCTGCAGTGGTTTCTTTATTGCCAAGGGAAAGGGGAAAGAACTTTGAAGGACTTTCATCATCTACAGAATATTCTCCAATGGCTTGAATTTGTGCTTGCCTCCTGCTGAAGTCTCAGGGACAAAAGACTTCACCTCCAGCTCCCCCCTGAATTTCCTTGCTGGGAATTCTAACTGCAGAGGCTGCGTGTCGTTGGGAGCTGGAAGCTGGAAGCGCGATGCAACGAGAAGAAGCGTGTTGCAGCCGCAGGAGAAGTGCGCCACATCTCCCAGAAAGCATGTCCTCGCCAAAAGCTGCCTGCTGTTGCATCACCGGAGAAGCGTGTCGCAGGGCCTGTCGCGGCTTCAAAGTACAGAGTCGTCGCAAGGCTGCCAGGGCGCCTACGCATCGTCATCGCAGCATCACCGCATCGTCGCATCAAGGGCGCCATCTTGTCACATCGCAACCGGATCATCGCATCGCATCAAGGCGCCATCTCGCGCATCGCAATGGGCTTGCAGGCCGAGAATCTATGCATCACCTCCGCAGCGGTAAGGATCACGACACATCCCCTACTCTGCGCGAGCACTGAGGCACGACGCATCATTTCACCCGGACCACGGAACCGACGCATCTCCCCTTTTGCGAGCCTTTTGTTCACTTTGTGTTACGCATCCAGGTACTTTGTTGAGAACTTTGTCGCATTTATCATCAACTTGAAATAAGTAACTTTTACCATCTTTAAGTCAACTTTAAGTACAGTATTGTGGATTTTTGTTGCTTGTGATCTTGTGTTAAGTCTATATAAAGAATACTTATTTTTATAAAGCCTGTGTTGTGTTCATCTGTAGTATTTTCACTGTATTACTGTGTATATTCACAAATGCTTAACACACTGCCTCTGAGATAAGCTTGCCTGCTCTTGCCAAGCTACCAAGGGGGTGAGCAGGGGTTATTTAGGAATGTAATCCCCTTATCCTGACTTAGAAGTAAGGGTCCCTATTTGGACAAAGGTGAATACCATTTCCAACTAGAGACCCCCAGTTCTAACATGGTGGTCAGCGGTGAGGATTTGGACCTGCATTTGTGTTTCATATACAGGAATTGGTGTACACTACTAGTGAGTGCAGACCAAACGCGACCACATACTTTTATTGGGTAGAATCTTTTTCCTTGGACAGTTATTTTTTCCTGAAAACTCCCAATCCTTACTACCATGAGTAGACCAGCATCTGTTGCATCTATGGATCTTGATTTTGAGGAAGAGAGGTTGGAAACCTACACTTTGAAACAGCTCAACTATCTCTGCAAGAAATTGAAAGTTGCTACACCAGGCATTTCTAACAAGGATGACTACCAAAAGGCGCTGAGGGCCTGGGTTGAAGCAAGAAATGCCCCTGATCTTGTGGTGGAGCCAAGTGGGGATGCAGATGGTCAACTGGGTAGGCCAGTGTTTTCAGCCAGGGGAGGGGTACTGTCCCCACCTGGCAGTAGTATCTCTTCCAAAGACCTGCCCCCCGGAGAGTTGGAAGACAGAGAGAGAAATAGGGCACACAAGCTGGAGATGGCTAAGCTTAAGATGGAGGGTCAGAGTGAAGCAGAGAATAAAAGATTGCCCTGGGAGAGAGAAAGAATGAAAATGGAACATGAGAGGATGTTGAGGGAGTTAGAGATCAAGGCAAAGGGCTTAGAGATCAATCCCTCTGGTGGCAGCACACCATCTGTGCCTTCAGAAGACAGGGTATATATCCCCAAGGATGTTATCAAAGATTTCCATAAGCATGAAGGTATTGGGCAGTGGTTTGCAGCCTATGAAATAGCAATGTTGGACCACCGGGTCCCTGAGAAGGATTGGGGAGCAGGGTTGTGGGGCCGCTTTGTGAATGAGGGGAGGGATACTTTGTTAGACCTGCCCAGTGAGAATAGAATGTCTTATGCGCACATGAAGGAAGCACTGAAGACAAGGTATGGTTTGACCCCAGAACTCTATAGACAGAGGTTCAGGAATTGTAAGTAGCTGGAGGGAACGACTTGGGTAGAATATGTATCTTACTTTTGCCGAGCTATGGATGGTTGGGTGAGGGGTAGCAATGCGGATAATTTTCAAGCGTTCTATGATTTGATTGCCAGGGAGCACTTGTCTGCTAATTTTTTTCCAGAGCTACGCCAGCACCTTATTGATAGCAAGTTGACAACCCTAGGAAACTTGCTGAGGAGGCGGACCAGTGGAACAGTACCAGGGACCACAAGGGTCATGTGGGAGACTCCGCTAATGGTAGGAAGGGTCCCCAGCAGAAGAGTCGGGGTGACAAGAGTAAACAGAGGGAGTTCCAGAAAGGACCTCAAAGTAATTCCCAAGAGAACCAAGGTAAGGGTTCCCAGCCTCCCCTGAGAAGAAGTCAGGATCCCGACAGGTAAACCTGTTCATAGGGGGCCTGTTACCTGCTTTCAGTGTAAGCAGGTGGGACACCGTTGCTATGATCCCCAGTGTCCCCAAAAGGGTCAGTATGTGCCACCCCGTGCACCACCCCGTCAGATGGCCAGTGTAGCCCTGGGTGGGGAGGAGAAGGGTCCACAAGGTGGGTGGGGTCCCTTAGAAATATCTCTTGTCTCATTAGGAGACTTTGAGATGGTCCCAAAAACTTAGCTGCCTGATAACACTAAAAGGTACAGGCAGTGGGTGACCATCAATGGTCATAGAGTGGAGGTTCTGAGAGACACCGGAGCCAGAGTGACAGCCGTCAAGTGTCACTTGGTCTCTGAAGAGCAGGTGGTCCCCAATGCATTCTTCCCAGTTGTTGCTGCTGACAACACAGAGAGCCATTGCAAAGTGTCTCAAGTTCCCTTTGAGTGTGGAGGTCTCTGGTACTCTTCAAGTAGCTGTGAGGCCATCCATGCCTGTTTATTGTCTGTTAGGCAAAGATTTATAAATCTCCCCTTGGGCTAAGGTGGAGAATAAGGCTAATTTAGAGATGTTGGGTATGCCCAAGTGGGCGTGTGTGACCACTCGGTCTATGGCAGCTAAGGGTGCTCAAGAGATCCTGTAGCCTGAAAGTATGGCCCAGGAACCTGCCTTAAAGAGAAGAGGTAGGGGGAACAGGAAACCAGCCCTCATTGTTCCCACTGTCCAGGAGGAGGCAGACCTTGAGGGGGATACCCTGGAACCTATAGGGGAGCAAGTTTCTGAACTGGGGAACCTACCTGAGCTGACCCATTGGCAGCAAGAAGGGGGGCCCTCCAGGGAGGAATTTAGTGCAGAGCAGAAGAAGTGCCCTTCTCTTGAGGGTTTGAGGCAACAGGCCACAAACCAGGCAACAGGTGATCAGTCTGGATCACATTGGATCTACTGGGAGAACGGTCTCCTGTATAGCGAGTCTAAGGTTGCTGAGCCTGGGTCAGCCTGTGTGCTGGCGGTACCCCAGTGCTTCAGAGCCTTCCTACTGGAGTTTCGCTCATAACTTTTGTTTAGCTGGACATCTGGGGCAGAGCAAGACCTTTGAAAGGCTTGTCTCCTACTTTAATTGGCCCCAGATGCGGAAGAGTTCAGATACTCATTGTAGAACCTTTCAAACTTGCCAGGCAAGTGGGAAAAGTGGAAGGAAGCAAATGGCTCCTCTCCACCCTTTCCCTGTAGTCAGTACCCCATTTGAATGGGTGGGCATTGACATTGTGGGGCCACTGGACCCCAAGACAGCTATGGGCAACAGGTTTATCCTGGTCTTGGTGGACCATGGTACTCGGTACCCAGTAGCCACCCCGCTCAGGACAGTGATGGCCCCCATGGTAGGACGTGCATTGATGGGGATTTTCTCCCGTGTGGTGTTCCCCAGAGAAGAGGTGTCTGACCGAGGTACAAACTTCTTTTCCACTTATATGACGTCACTGTGGAAGGAGTGTGGTGTTACTATAAGTTCACCACTCCTTACCACCCACAAGGTAATGGGCTGGTTGAAAGATTCAACCGAACCCTTAAAGGCATGATCATGGGTCTTGAGGAACCAATGAGGCATAAGTGGGATGTCCTCTTGCCATGCCTTCTGTTTGCTTACCATGAGGTGCCACAAAAGTCCCTAGGGTTCAGCCCCTTTGAACTGTTGTATGGACACCAGATAAGAGGACCTTTGAGTCTGGTCAAGGAAGGCTGGGAGCAATCTCCCAGGAAACCTCCCCAGGATGTATACAGTTACATGCTGGCCTTTGGGAACCAGACTTGGTGATTCCGAGATCTCGCTCATGTGAATCTGGAAGCCAGCCAGGAGGAAATGAAGCGGTGGTACGATCAGAGCGCCACTCTAATTGAGCTTCAGCCTGGACAGAAAGTTTGGGTCATGGCCCCTGTAGAGCTTTGTGTGCTCCAGGACAGATGGATCGGTCCATTTGAGGTGGTGGAGCGCAAGAGTGATGTCACCTATCTGGTGAACTTGCAGTCTCCCAGAAACCCTTTGAGGGTCCTGATGTAAACCGCCTGAAGCCCCACTTAGAAAGGTCTGAAGTGGGCATGCTCCTAGCGACAGATGATGGAATGGAGGAGGACACATAGGGCCCAATTCACAGAATGAACTTAAGACTAAATCCTAAACTTACTACTATTTGGTATTCCCAGAATGCACTTACTACTTTCGGGATTCACAGAATGAACTTACTACTTTCGGCATTCACAGAATAGATTTAAGACTACTAACTTTACGTCCGCACTCGGGCCGTAAATTCCGGCCCGGAGGCAGAGCTTCCGGCTTGGGGGTGGAGCTTGCGGCCTGGAGGCGGAGCTTACGGCTTGGAGGAGGAGCTTCCGGCTCAGAGGTGGGGATTTAGCCATGTGAATCGGGCCCTGAGCCTCTTCCTGACCTCTTGTCTTCAACAGAGCAAGATGGGTCAGTGGATGGTGTCAGCCTCTCTGCCACACTGACCTCTGATCATCAGCAAGATTGTCGCCAACTGTTGGGGCAATACTCTGATCTATTTTCCTTGGTTCCTGGTGTTACCTGCCCTGTATCCTTCTCTCTACGCTCCAGTTATTTTGCCCCCATGTTATTTAAATGTTTCCCATTGAGACCTAGCTCTTTGGCCAAACCCCGGTGAAGCTACCTGATAGCTATAGAGGAGATGGGTTTTGAGACTTCCCCCTCGACCGTCACCTACCCAGCTGGTCTTTGGGCAGACTTTCCTTTGTCTTTCTGCCGTATCTCCCTCCCATCCTGTTTTTCTGCGAACCTCTTCCCCGACACGTGAGACCGACTTCTTTGTCTGATGCCCAATGGAGCTACCTGGTTTAACTATAGGGGAGATGGACCGTGGATTCCCTCCTTGGTCGTCACCTACCCAGTCGGTCTTTAGACAGACTTCCTCTCATCTCTACAGTTGTCTCTTTCCTTACCCTCACGTTCTCACCTCACCTCACCTACCCCCCACTCCTTTTCTCTCTCCTTTCTCTCCACTCCTACTGTATTGCTGATTGTGTGATGTAATGTGTAATTGTTGATCTTTTTCTGTTATACTGTTAAACCACATTGTTTCACTTCCTTCGTCCCTCCTGTCGTCTCCTCCGGCATCCTCCCTTTTTTTGTCTCTCCTTCTCCCCTCTCTCAATGTACTGAGACTGAACTTTTTTGTCTGATGCCCGATGGATCTACCTGGTTTAGCTGTAGGTGAGATGGGCCGTGGATTCCCTCCTTGGTCTTCACCTACCCAGTCGGTCTTTAGACAGACTTCTTTTTGCCTCTCCGTATTGTCTCTTCCCTTTTCCTCCCTCTCTCACCTCCCCTGACCCCTCCACTACTTCTCGCTCTCCTTTCTCTCCTCTACTAATTGCATTGCCTATTTTGGGGGGATTTATTGTGTAAATGTTGAACTTTTTATGTTACATTGTTGATTCTCATGTAAAGCACTCTGATACCTCAGGGTCTAGCCAGCGCTATATAAAACTCTTTAAATAAAATAAACGATGTGGACACTGGGGACAGTCCTCCAGTGAAGCACAAGGCTTACAGAATGACTGACAAGGTCAGGGCTTACATCAAGGAGGAAGTCTCCAAGATGTTTGCTTTAAGGGTGATTGTGTTCTCAAACAGTCCTTGGGCCAGCCAAGTGGTTTTGGTCCCAAAGGCTGCCGCGCCTGGTACCACACCTGAACTCCGGTTCTGTGTGGACTATAGAGGACTCAATTCAGTCATCAGGACTGATGTGCACCCCATCCCCGAGCTGATGAGCACATTGATCAGTTAGGGGCTGCACTGTACCTCAGCAAGTTTGATTTGATGTCTGGGTGCTGGCAGATCACCTTAACTGATGGGGCCAAAGAGAGGTCAGCATTCTCCACACCAGAAGGGCACTACCAATTCCCGGTTATGCCCTTTGGGATGAAGAATGCCCCTGCCACCTTTCAGAGGTTGGTTAACCAGGTGTTGGATGGACTGGAGGATTTCAGTGCCGCCTACCTGAATGACATTGCAGTGTTCAGTGTCAGTTGGGAAGAACATCTGCACCACCTCTGGGAAGTGTTGATGGCACTGCGAAAGGCAGGCCTAACGATCAAGGCGAGTAAGTGTCAGATCAGGCAGGGTTCTGTGGTGTACATGGGTCACCAGGTAGGGAGCGGCCAGGTGGCACCCTTGCAACCCAAGATTGATACCATCCTGTCATGGGAACCCCTAAAAGACTCAGACACATGTGAGCGCCTTTTTAGGACTCACAGGGTACCACAGGAGGTTGGTCAAGGGGTATGGCAACATTGTTGTACCCTTCACTGAGTTGACTTCCAGGAGGCAGCCCAAGAAAGTGAACTGGACTGACACCTGTCAGAAGGCTTTTCCGCCTTAGTGAAGAGAACTCCCAAGGGGAAGGGTAGTTCTCCCCACATTTCAGCTGGAGGGGACACGTGTTAGATATGGAATCATTGGCGTGAGTTTCCCTTCCATTTTGTCGGATTGCCTCCTCTGTTTTGACATGTTTTTGCTGGTTATATGCTTTGGGCACTGTGCCACTGCTATTCAGTGCCACAGTGCAAGTGCTCCCTATGGTAAATTGATGTACTAATTAGTGATTCCCTGATTGGGTTATTTGGTTTACTTGTCAGATCCTAGTACAGTGCACCATGTGTACTAGGCCTGGGCGGTAAATTTTGTTACGCTCGCAGAAAATGCGATATTTTGACAGTTTTGCGTTCCGCGGAGAGTGCGAAAATGTCAAAACGTTCGCAATCTGTCGCGAAACGGAAGTTTTTTCTTGTTCTCGCTTTAAAAATGCGTTCTTGCACGTGCTGTAGCGACTTACCGGGTCCCTGCGTTCGCCGATGAGTTTTCCTATCCGTTCACGTGCACCACGAGATGTTGGATTGTTGGTAACCGGTCACGCTATCCCGTGAGAATTTGCGGCCACGAACACGTCATTCGACCCGGAAGAGGAAATAAGCATCGCGAGCAAGAAGGCCACACTCATTAGCGACCGCATGGGCATGTTAAAGGTACATTTCCCTGCGAGCACGCAAAAACACATCCCGAACAGGCGGGAAAAGCAATCTCTGCGTCTTTGCGAAAGTTCTGCATGTTCACTGAGATTTTGCGCAATTTCGCGATAGTTTGCAAAAGTCAATTTTGCAAATTCCGCCCACCCCTAATGTGTACCCAGAGCTTGTAAATCAAATGCTGCTGGTGGGCTTGCAGCACTGGTTGTGCCAGCAACAGAAGCAGCTTGTAAAGTGTGTCTCAGGCCTTCCATTGCAAGGCCTGTGTGCAGTCTGTGACTGCCATGTCGACTTGGCCAAGTGCACCCACTTGCCAGTCCCTAAACCTTTCCTTCACCGCTTCATATCAGACACCCCTATGATAGGCCCAAGGGCAGGGTGCATGGTAAGTATAAGGTAGGACATGCCGACATGCCTTGGTGTGTGTAGCATGTCCTAATAGTGAACTGCAACCATTTTAATTTTTCACTATTGCAAGGCTACCTGTTCTCCATAGGCCAGAATGGGCAGTTAGATTATTACATTCTTATAATCCTAACTGACTCAGAGAACATGGTAGAAATTCGAATTTAGTATGCCTGCACTCAGAATGATAAAATACATCTTTTAACATTCTGTGTTTGAAAATACCACTTTTAGAAAGTAGGTATTTTCTTGTCTAACTATCCAAGGCCTGCCTCTGCTAAGTGTGTATTCCTTGTCTGGAGTTTGAGTGACAGGGCTGGGGTCAGAATGACAGAAGAGACAGAATGAGTCAGCCCAGTGGTGAATAGGGAGATCTGCATCTAGATGGGAGGGAGGAGTTGCACCTGAGACCAGAATAGGGCTGGGCCTTCCCTCAACAATGCTGGCTCCAACTCCTGGGGTGCGGCTGATGTCTCTGCCCTGCACTGTGAAAGAAGAGAAGGAATTATGTCAACAAAGTGCTCCAGGGCTGTGCTTTCCCTCCACAATGCTGGCTCCACCTCCTGTGGGGCGTCTGATGTTTCTGCCCTGCACTGTGAAAGGAAAGAAGGAGTCCTGTAAATAGAGTGCTCAGGAACTGTTTGGACTGGGCAAAGGCCTCTCCGCCTTCAGAGAACAAAGAGAAAAGCAGTATAAATATTGGGACTCAGACCCAAGAACTTTAGATCACTTCTGGGAACAAGAAACCTTTAACCAAGGAGAAGAACCAAGGAAGCTGCAGGAGTTTGGTCTGCCCCTCTGCCATTGTGCTGTTTGCTGGGTTGGACTGCAGTGGTTTTTTTATTGCCAAGGGAAAGGAGAAGGAACTTTTTAAGGACTTTCATCATCTACAGAATATTCTCCAAGGGCTTGAATTTGTGCTTGCCTCCTGCTGAAGTCTCAGGGACAAAAGACATCACCTACAGCTCCCCCCTGAATTTCCTTGCTGGAAATTCTAACTGCAGACGCTTGCGTGTCGCTGGGAGCTGGAAGCGTGACGCAACGAGAAGAAGCGTGTCGCCGCCGCAGCTGAAATTGTCGCACCGCCGGAGAAGCAGAAAGCGTGTCCTCGCCAAAAGCTGACTGCTGTCGCATCACGAGAAGCGTGACGCCATTGAGAGAGTCGCCATCGCATCATCGGAGAAGCGTGTTGCAGGGCCTGGCGCGGATCCAAAGTACAGAGTCGTCGCAAAGACTGCCAGGGCGCCTACGCATCTTCATCGCAGCGTCATCGCATCGTCAATTTGGGGTGGGGGGGAATGCACTAGACACTTTAAAGTGAGGCGTGGTGTGAGACAAGGCTGTGTCCTTGCACCCTTTCTTTTTACACTGTACATCTATAAAAAGTCTAGATAAGATTTTTGTACAGGAATGCAGGCATTTACCAGAAGCTGGCAAAAGACCCATTCCCGCATTACTATATGCAGATGATGCGGTTCTCATGGCTCGTACCCCATTATAGGTCAGGGTGTTTAAAGGCCAGAACAATTTTTATTGATAAAAAGCGGGTTGAAAGCACCGAGACTTTTTCCTACCTTGGAATTTTATTTAAACGCACGGGATAATGGGCGGAGACCGTCAAAACAAGGAGATTACTGTAAATTAGGACTCAATCTGCCAAATCTAATTTTAGTCGGAAATTAGATAGTCGCCCGACGGTGGAATTAATAAATATATATAAAGCAAAATGTGTCATTGTTGCTTCATATGGAGCAGGTATATTGGGTCTTGCGGGTGTCAGCTCTACTCAGGTAGCTGAAAATACGTTTCTGATGTTTTTATTAATGGTCCCTAACAGCACTTCCTCCATTATATGCCACACAGAACTAGTGTTGTTATATCTGGAAGATATTTTAAAGATCCAACCGGTCCTATTGTGCCATAGGGTGTGGACAACACAGGAAATGAAGCTCAATTGCTGGATTTTAACTGATTGCATGGGCTTGGATGGGGTAAAACAAGTTAGATGGCTGCTATATGTTATTATATATTCTGGGCCACCAAGATTTTTATGATGATCCCCCCTCCATGTATAGGATAACAAGGAAAGATCTTGAAAATGAATGCTTAAGCTTTTTGAGTGAACAGAGGTTATGTGTGGAAATCAATAAAATAACGGTGCAAGCACATATCCTCACACTGACAACTTTTAAATTGCAGCCGTACCTAGGTTTGTTAACAGGTGATTTTGGCAGATTTTTATTGATGCGCTTCCGGCTGGGTATTCTGCGCAGATCAGTAAGCTTTCCTCATGTAAATGATTGGTCGAAAGAACTGTTTAAGTGCCCATGCGATGATACCTCTGGACAATCAACTATACATGTGGACTTTTTTGTAAATTTTACTCTGTACAGAGGAAATTATGGAGTATCCCTGTTTTAAAAACATATGGTACGAGGCAATGTTGCCCAGCATTCACGTCCCTACAAACGTTAGAGACAGAATTTGTGATAGCTTCTGTAACCACTTTAAAAAAATATATTTTTAAGTGTAGGAAATTGATCATGATGTGACAATATGAGAAATGAAATAATGTTTATGTACATGGTCCATTATTTTACTGAAAATATAACTATATGTTTTTAATAAATGTTATTATGTTTTTATGTACTTTTATGGTCATGGATGTAACCAAATAAAGTATTATTGAATTGAATTGAATTGACTGCACACATTCTACAGATTTCAGAACTACACTCTAGTGTGAAAGCCTGACTCATTTTGCGAATGCATAAGCAATGACTGGCTTCTAATACTACTAAAACTTGACAACATGACAGGTTTTAATGCAGTTATCTGTCTGCAAAGACATGAAGTAATCAAATTCTTCTCTCACAATGGTTGCCCAAATGCACACTGACTCACAGTGTGATTCTAGACAAGCAAAACTATTCTTCGGACTTTACCAAAACACATTCACTAGTCTGGAAGGGGTAGGGAGACTGCACACATTCTACATATTTCAGAACTACACTCTAGTGTGAAAGCCTGACTCATTTTGCGAATGCATAAGAAATGACTGGCTTCTAATACTAATAAAACTTGACAACATGACAGGTTTTAAAGCAGTTATCTGTCTGCAAAGACATGAAGTAACCAAATGCTTCTCTCACAATGGTTGCCCAAATGCACACAGACTCACAGTGTGATTCTAGACAAGCAACAGTATTCCTTGGATTTTACCAAAACACATTCACTAGTCTGGAAGGGGTAAGGTGATTGCACACATTCTACATATTTCAGAACTACACTCTAGTGTGAAAGCCTGACTCATTTTGCAAATGCATAAGACATGACTGGCTTCTATACTACTAAAACTTGACAACATGACAGGTTTTAAAGCAGATACCTGTCTGCAAAGACATTAAGTAACCAAATGCATCTCTCACAATGGTTGCCCAAATGCACACAGACTCACAGTGTGACTCTAGACAAGCAACACTATTCCTTGCACTTCACCAAAGCACATTCACTAGTCTGGAAGGGGTAAGGTGACTGCACACATTCTACATATTTCAGAACTACACTCTAGTGTGAAAGCCTGACTCATTTTGCAAATGCATAAGCAAGGACTGGCTTCTAAAACGACTAAAACTTGGCAACATGACAGGTTTTAAAGCAGTTATCTGTCTGCAAAGACATGAAGTAACCAAATGCTTCTCTCACAATGGTTGCCCAAATGCACACAGACTCAGAGTGTGATTCTAGACAAGCAACACTCTTCCTTGGACTTTACCAAAACACAATCACTAGTCTGGAAGGGGTAACACATTCTACAAACTGCAGAACTACACTCTAGTGTGAAAGCCTGACTCATTTTGTGAATGCTTAAGCAATGACTGGCTTCTAATACTAATAAAACCTGACAACATGACAGGTTTTAAGGCAGTTATCTGTCTGCAAATACACGAAGTAGCCAAATGCTTCTCTCACAATGGTTGCCCAAATGCACACAGACTCACAGTGTGATTCTAGACAAGCAACACTATTCCTTGGACTTTACCAAAACACATTTGTCATATAGATATACTTTGCCTATATGCTGTGTTAAGTTAGCATGAGCTTATTAGGAGATTAAACGCCATTTTACCTTTCTGCTGCTTCTGCACACGACACATATATGTTGCTTCGGCTTTGAGCCTAGTATGGTGTTTTGATTTACACAAGAATAATATGTTGTTACTCTGATATCAGCCTTGCTTGGTGAGCTGTGTCTGTACAGTGAGTGCTGAAACCTTCAAGGATATCTCAACACAGTAGTTGTGATGAGGTCTGATCTTCGCACGTTCCTAGACATAACGTACATGCAGCTGCGGCCAAATTCTGGCTTTAGGCACGTTTTATATTGCTTTGCACAAGAGCATACATACACACTTGATGGTGCTTCGCATGCAGAGAGCTGGTGGAAGATGATGTGATCCCTTACCACTAGGATCTTGAGGTATGGGGCCGCCCTGCTAAAAACCCAAAGAGGCCTTTTTAGATATAATATAATATACTAGCTAGGGAGGGTGAGAATTAGGTGCTACTGAACCCTATTAGTTTTAAGTATTTTACCATGCTTTCACCTTTTGTATTCTATGGACTAGTGACTATGCTGATTACTTTGTTTCTTATAATATGTTTGCTTGTATTAGCTAAGATACTGCCTTTGAGAACACTGCATTAGTGAATAAACATTTAAAATATGCACACGTCCTCATTTACTCCTTGTTCTGGATTGAAATGATTGTATAACCAAAGAGTATTCATGTGTTCCACGTTTCCTGAGGTGTACTAAGTCCATGTTCTGGTTTGTCTAAGCATTGGGAGTTTGTGATAACCAATGAGACACTGTAGCTAGTCTGGTAGGGGATTTTGGGTACTAAGGTGAGTTTTGGCACACCCTAATTCACTGAGGTTCCAAGTCTCTATCACAGTTCTGTATGAGAACGGAATCCCTGCGACACATTCACTTGTCTGGAAGGGGAAAGGTGACTGCACACATTCTACATATTTCAGAACTACACTCTTGTGTGAAAGCCTTACTCATTTTGCAAATGCATAAGCAACGACTGACTTCTAATTCTACCAAAACTTGAGAACAGGAAAGGTTTTTAACACCTTGACTGCTAAGGCAATTCCTGCTGTGTGCTGAGGAATGCAGGAGCCCATTGTTCATGACGAGCTCAGCTCGTCATAAGCACACGACACCCGTGGGTGATGACGAGCTGAGCTTGTCATCAGCATCGAAAGGGTTAAGAAGTTATGTGTCACAAAAGACATGAATAAAGCAAATACTTCTCTCACAATGGTTGCCCAAATACACACAGATGGAAAGTAGGATTCTAGACAAGCAGGACTACTCCCTGGACTTTAGCAAGGCAAACAGATTAGTCTTATTAAAAACAAAGGCACCACATACAACTCCGTACAAATTAATACCTCACTGTTCAAATTGGTTTGTAGATTAAGGCGTATGTCAGTCACATACCAGATTTTCTTATACAGAATGTCTGTACTGCACTGCTCCTAGCAAAACCAAAAAATGTCAAACTTTCCCTCTCATTCTGCAGACATATACATGTAAATATCAAATCACATTGCTTCTCACATTATTTCAAAAGCTAATACACATTTCTATTGGTTACACATTTCAACCCTTTCCAATTGACATAACTTTGAACCCTACCCCCAATCTGCTTACTGCCTGTTACCATAGTAACAGTTCATGGAACACTCAACTGAACACACAGGTTACAAGTTCAGCACACAATGTTGCTAATCCAAACAGCAAGTGTGCTTCACTTTTCAAAATATCAGCTTGTCCTATGTGATGTTCCTTTCAAACAGTTTTTGTTAACCAATAAGAAACATGATTTTAAAAAACAAAAACATGCACCCTACTTTTCAGTCTATAATGTTATCAACCAGCCAATCATTTCTTTTCTTTTCTCAAAACTGAATCTTGGCCACCATTTTAGAAAAACCTTAGTTGTCAAACTGCCATTTCACTTACAGACACCTTCTGAGTGTATCCAGACCTCCCTTCAAGATGCTTAAAGTGTGGATTGTGGAACACAGCTATATTTTCTGGAGCCAAATGTATGCAGAATACAGAGGTATTGACAGAGACCTAGCTTTGCCAAATGTAGACATTAAATGGATTGGACAGAGAGGACTAAAGTGGCACCAATTGATGCCATTGATTGGACCAGTTCCATTTCTGTCTTTGGCATATGTTGGAATACACAAAGGCAGTTTGGGGGAAAAGTGACATCAGCTCTCCAAAGGTGTCCTTCATAAGCATTTCCAGACCTACCCCAGTCAAAGGGCCTAGGTCATTGCCACCACAGTGCACAATTATGAGGTCAGGGTGCTGGAGATGTAAAAAGGATTTCACTAATGGCATCAATTGGTGCCACTTTAACCCTCTCTGTCCAATCCATTTAATGTCTACATTTGGTAAACCTACGTCTTTGTGAATTCCTTTCTGTTCTGCGTACCTTTGGCTCCAAAAATATAGCTGTGTCCCACAATCCACACTCTAAGCATCTTGAAGGGAGGTCTGGATGCACTCAGATGGTCTCTGTAAATGAAGTGGCAGTTTGAAAAGTAAGATTTTTCTAAAATGGTGTATAACATGCAGTTTTGAAAAAAGAAAGAAATGATTGGTTGTTTGAGAATATTCTACACTGAAAATTAGGGTGCATGTTTCTGTTTTTTAAAAGACTGATTTTTATTGCTTAACAAAAACTGACAGAAAAGAATGTTACATAAGATAAGATGGTATATTTACAAGTCAAGCTCACTTGCTGTTTTGATATGCAACATTGTTTGATGAACTTTTCACCTGTGTTTTTAGTTAACTGTTCCCTGAAGTGTTTCTATGGTAACAGGCAGAAAGCAGAATGGGGGTAGGGTTGAAGGTTTTGTCAGTTGGAAATGGTCCAAAAGTTCAAGGAATAGAAAAGTGTGTTTCGTTTTGATTTAATGTGGGAATAAATAAGATTTAATATTTATTTGTATACATGTGTAGATTGAGTGTGTAGATTGACAGGACAAGTTTGCTATTTGCTATAGGACTTCTTGACCCCCTAGGGCTGCTTAGGGGGTTTCACAATGATCCTCAAGGCAAAAACCTATTATTTTTTTTTTAAATCACAGATTACGCGTATGGTACGCGTACGCCGTGAAAAAGAAAAAAAAAACGAAACCTGCTTTATTGTTATTTAGCCCCCATGGGGGCCAAATCCCGGGGGCGATGTTTTCATTTATAATGGGGGGCCCAGAGGGGCGCCCCAGGGACCACCACCATCCGGGGCTTTAATTATATGTATGCAGGGAGCACACGACCCCCAGCAGCTCCGGGGACCGCCACCCCCTGGGGCTTCTTTTTAAAAATTTGTATTAAGAAAATAAACCTGTGTGGAGGGACTTAAGCCCCCCCCCACATTCCCAAGGGACTGCCACTCCCCGGGGCGCTAATATTCGAAATAAGGGGGTCTGTTAAGGCCCCCCCAGCCCCGGGTACCACCACCCGAGGCTTTTCAATTTTGGGAGGGGGGCCGTGTGGATCCTTTGATGGCCTTGGGGACCGCAATCCCCCAGGGCTGGCTCCTGCAGTGTCCCGGGGTGTCTACCCCCGGGATACTGATGTTTGCTATGGTAGGGCGGGAGCCTCGCAGTTCCCACCCTACCATAGCAAACTGCTTTCCTATTTGAAAGGGAGAGCAGGTTAACCTGCTCTCTCTTTCAAGTAGGAAAGCAGATTGCTTTTCGTTAGGGAGAGCAGCATGTAAGCTGCTGTCTCTGACGAAAAGCAATGCTGGCTTTCAAAGGACGCGGGGAGCCGCCTGGGTCTGTGGAGGCATTGGGGCTCCCCCCACAGTCTCCAACATTGTATTTGAGCCCCGGGGGATGGGGTCCCCGGGGATTCAAAAAATTAGTGAGAGAGGCTATTTTGTTTACAGTAGATTTACTGTACACGTACCATGCACGTACGTACGACGTACGGTGCAAAGTTTGTAAGTCGTCCCGTAAGCGTACCTAAGTAAGAAAAAATCAATTAAAAAAATATATTTTACAGATATCTATCAAGCTTATGAGTTTAGATGTTGTTTGGTTCTAATAAGAGTTTTTCTCCTTATTGGTACTTATAAGTAAGTACCGCTCGCAGTCGTGCTTGCTGTTTGGAAGTGTGGGGAGCCTCTTACACTGCTGCTGGCTTACCGGATTGGGACTCTTGCACCTTGACCCTGTGTGCTCCGTTGTGTTTTGACCGCCAGCGATCGAATGCTGAACTGTGCCTGAGCCCGTGTGCTCTTTCCTTCACTGCATCTGTCCCAAGGGAATTGATCTTGGTACCCTGCAGGAATCAGCCGGCGCACTCCAGGCCAGATCTTTACACCAGCTGAGGGAGTGACTCTGGTAGCGGGAGCGGGACTGCGAGGCAACGAAAGGTGCTAGCGCCAGGTAATCGCGCACACCTGGGCCTCTTCCCGCCCCCTCCTCCCTGCAAGCACTTAACGACTCGCAGCCCCGCTCCGCGGGTGCCGCTCGCAGTCGTGCTTGCTGTTTGGAAGTGTGGGGAGCCTCTTACACTGCTGCTGGCTTACCGGATTGGGACTCTTGCACCTTGACCCTGTGTGCTCCGTTGTGTTTTGACCGCCAGCGATCGAATGCTGAACTGTGCCTGAGCCCGTGTGCTCTTTCCTTCACTGCATCTGCCCCAAGGGAATTGATCTTGGTACCCTGCAGGAATCAGCCGGCGCACTCCAGGCCAGATCTTTACACCAGCTGAGGGAGTGACTCTGGTAGCGGGAGCGGGACTGCGAGGCAACGAAAGGTGCTAGCGCCAGGTAATCGCGCGCACCTGGGCCTCTTCCCGCCCCCTCCTCCCTGCAAGCACTTAACGACTCGCGGCCCCCGCTCCGCGGGAGCCGCTCGCAGTCGTGCTTGCTGTTTGGAAGTGTGGGGAGCCTCTTACACTGCTGCTGGCTTACCGGATTGGGACTCTTGCACCTTGACCCTGTGTGCTCCGTTGTGTTTTGACCGCCAGCGATCGAATGCTGAACTGTGCCTGAGCCCGTGTGCTCTTTCCTTCACTGCATCTGCCCCAAGGGAATTGATCTTGGTACCCTGCAGGAATCAGCCGGCGCACTCCAGGCCAGATCTTTACACCAGCTGAGGGAGTGACTCTGGTAGCGGGAGCGGGACTGCGAGGCAACGAAAGGTGCTAGCGCCAGGTAATTGCGCGCACCTGGGCCTCTTCCCGCCCCCTCCTCCTCCCACTTAGCCCAACTTTCGCACGCGCACGCGGGACACGCGCGGGCGAAGACCGGGCAAAGAGCGGGCTGTTGTGTGGCCGTTAGGTGGCTGGTGAGGCTGGGCTGGGCCCCGTCCCTGAGTCTCTCAGACACATACTCTGAACTGGAATACTTAATGTTAGTCCCTCACTGTGCTGTTTCATGTGGCTGAGCTGATTGTCAGTGACTGTTAAGTCCCTTCAATTTGTTGACTGGGTAACTATTACGACGGGTGCTTCTGGTTACTTCCCATAGTTGTTTATTTTCTGTTACAATGGACATGGTCTCACCTGGGAAAGCGGGGGCTAATCCTAACAAGGGCACATTGGACAATTACTTTAAGAAATCCATCTCTGAGATTGAAAGAGAAGAATCTCTGGAAGAGAAAAGGATGGAGCGTCGTCGCTCCATCGAGGGTCATAAGGCTAGATCCGCCCTGGGTACATCCCTGCCCATTCGATCACCTAGTATAGAACTGATCACTGAGGACCCCTTTTCATCTCAGGGTGTCCCTGAACTCTTAAGAGATATTTCTTCTGCACCACCTTCTCTTGTGGACCACTTCAGTCCATCTCCTTCTGCCCTCCCACCACTTGGTAATTCTGATGTAGCCCCGAATCCCCCGCCAGCTTCCATCCAAATTGGAAAAACAATCCCCAAAAATCAGCAGAGGAAGGTTGTGGCTCAGATAAATCATGGTCCTCCGCCCAAAAAGAGAATGAGGAAGGGGGGCTCCATACATAAAGGCAAAATTAGTCATACTGAATTTGGTAAGGGCAAGGGGGGGGGGACAGCTACAGCTTCTGCTTCTGCTTCTAAATCAACTGAAGGCACAAGACTCGATACTCCACCAGTGACCATACAAGACACTCCATCTCCCTTAGTAGTCACTACCCCTCCAAATTCAAACTCTGAGGAGATCCTCCCGCTTGCCCCCACCTTGGAGTTTCTTGGGCAAATGCTCAGGACACTCACTTCCCCAATCATGGACAGATTACGGGCCATTGAAGAGCGGTTAGGGAATCTGGAGCAGACCATTCACAATAAACTTGACATCCAGATGGCTGTTCCTGTATCCACTACAGTGACAGCTTTAGCCAGCTCATCAAATAGTTTAAAACCCTCTGTACCCAAGAAGCCCCTCCCAACTTCCTCTAACCTAGCTAAGGCGGCTCACATAACCTCTACCATTGCCACAACGGCCTCTCTCCCCGTGGCCAATCTCCCTACCAAAAAAGCGGCCAACAATCCCTCGGGAACTTCAACTTCCAAAAATGATTCTAGATCTGACATGCACCTGACTGGTGCTATTCCCAAGGGCGGAAATAACATGATACCTAGACCAATCCAGACGGTTGAAGAGAGGGAACCCCCTAGTATAGTCCAAAAACGCAGGATCCCCCAGGTTGAACTGCCTCCGGAATCACTACCTTATGTAGTGGTGCTCACGGGTGTTCCCACCCTTGACCCTGACAAGCGAGAAGGCCCACAACAACTTAAAAATAAGACCATGTATTGGCTGTCTAAGAACAGACCACTCCCTGGGAATGTAAATGGGGACATAGTGCATGTGCGCCGACTCCCTTGGTTGGGGGGGCGGGTGAAAGACATAGATGGCGACCTGATTGTGATCAACTTCAGGGACCCGGAAGCTGTTAGGCACATTCTGAGCTGGATGCCAGGGAATCTTGGCAAATCCATCATGCCATGTGATCTCACCTATTTTTATCCTAGAGCTCTAGTGGCCCCCCTGTCATGTCCATGGCCCTCTATGCCCTCGACAGGCCTTAATGGCCCTAACCAAAACAACCACTATCTTCCCTTGCACCCTGACCCCTTGATCCAAAAGAATGCTCATAGGTGGGGATCTGTCCCTCAGAGGGGCTATGGTTCCAACTATAGGAGTTTGGACCACTCCTCCCAATTGGGGGGGATGGACCACTTGCTTCCTTTCACACCTTTGGAAGTTAGCAACAGATATGAAGCATTCTCTGGCTTAGACTTTTGTGATTGACTTGAGGGGTGCTCCCCTGGTCACTCTACTGCTGAGGGGGCCTCAAGTGAACATCACGGTAATTCTGCTGCTCAAGCTTTTAACCTTCCCCGGCAACTGCTTGGAGATGACTATGGCATAACCCTAACCCATCTAGCGGGAAGTAAACACAGTTTATCTCCCCCCACACGGCTCTCCAGCTTCCATGTACGCAGTGGTGGAGTTACTTCCGAGGGCCGAGGCCCTACACTCCATACTAAGTCCAAAGCCCTGAGGGTACTTTCATGGAATGTTGCAGGGATTCTCAACAAAATGCAAACTGAAGAATGGGATTCTCTGATAAATAATAACGAGATCTGCCTCTTTCAAGAGACATGGGCGAGGGAACCGGTCCACAAGACTGGTTATGCTGTATTTGAAATCCCTGCTACTTGGAATGGAAGGGGAAGGCCCTCAGGCGGTCTGGCGGTGTGGATAGCATCTCACACTGGGTGTGTAGCGGAAAGTATAGCCACGCTTTCCCATGATATCCAGTGTGTTTTACTAACCTGGACAGGCGCCCCGAAGTTGGCAATAATAAATGTTTATTCCCGCCCAGTAGGACCAACGGCGGAGTCTACTACATTAGAAGACCTTGCATCTTTTTTGAGTCAGCTGCCGACAGATTATAAGGTGATCTTGGGTGGCGATCTCAACTGTCATTTTGAACCCTTAGAGGGCTTGTGGGAAGGGGCCCTCATGGCAGAAGACGATTACTGGGGTATACCACCGTGCCAATCCCCCCATCCCAGAGCCTGGTCGCCACTTGCGGTTCAAATCATGTCGCTAACTCTCAACTATGCGCTGAGAGCTTGCAATGGTCGCACACCCTCAGACACCCCTTCAAAATGCACATTTAATAGACCAAACCAGGTGTCAAGACTGGACTACATTTTTGTTGATACCAGTCTGTGGCCAAAGGTTGAGGACTTTATTATAATCCCCCGCACTGACAGTGACCATAATGCCCTCTCACTTACCTTGCACTATCTTCCTGAGTCCACCGGACTCTCCTCTCCGGGGAAAGGAGATGAACGGGGAAACCTTGTATTAGCTTCTAAAAGGGGTAGGGTGAGATGGCAGAAATTCTCCAAGTCGGAAGAAAATATTGGGAACATTTACAGCCTTGTTCTCCCAAGATTTGAGGCTTTGGAAGAAGTAATTAGTCGCTCCAGTGCTCAGGACCTATCCAAAACCTTACCCTCCATACACGAGGACTTAGTGGGAACTCTGGGAGAGGTCCTCTATCCAGAGGTACCCAAACCCAAGCATAAAACCAGAACTTCCACTTGGTACAACTCGGACTGCAGAAAGGCTAAATCTGATCTTATTGCTGCAGTCAAAGAGGGTGCCCCCCGTAATAGGGTGTCTGCCTTGCGACAACTTTACAAGGACATAATGACCCGTGCGAGGTCAGACTGGGACTGGGATAGATGGCATGATCTCTCAGCAGCATTAATAGCCAAGGACACTAGAAGATTTTGGTCCATAGTCTCCACTGGCTCAGGGGAACCCAAAGCTGCGGTCGAACCCAATATAGCTGCACATATATGGGAAGACCATTTTGGGAAACTTTACGCAGATGATTTAGAAAACACTGATGCCACTATTGCAACACTCCTCTCCCTCCCTGGAGATACTCTGGAGTTCACGCTAGGGGAAGTGGCCAGTGCAATAGATGGCTTAGCAATGGGCAAGGCCCCTGGCCTTGATAAACTACCTGGCGACCTCTTTAGGTCCCATCCCGATATTTGGGCACCTTATCTTCTCATCCTCTTCAACTCAATAGCATGTGGAATGGCGATCCCCTGCACTTGGCTGGGGGCAGAGATAGTGCCTATCTTCAAGAAGGGCTGTCCTCTGCTCCCATCCAACTACAGGCCGATCAGCCTGATAGATGTCCCCCAGAAGATTTATTCGCGACTTTTATTGGACCAACTCATGGATTGGATGGAGGAAAATGAAATTTTAAGCCCTCTCCAGGCTGGCTTCAGGAAAAATACGTCCACCATGGACCAAATCTTCCGCCTCGTTCTCCTTTATTGGAAAACAGTGACCATCGAGGGCGGGACATTATACATGGTGTTCGTAGACCTGAGGTCAGCCTTTGACCTTGTACCATGGAAAAAACTTTGGGAGGTCCTGAGGGAGATGGGAGTCCCCATTAATCTACTCCAGGCAATCATAAGACTCCATCAGGGCAACTTCGCCCAGGTACGTTGTGGGCGGGGTGGTGTTTTGACTCAAAGGTTCCCTGTTTCCCGGGGGGTCAGGCAGGGGTGCGTACTTGCCCCAACCCTTTTTTGCCTTTATATGAACAGTGTCATCTCGCATCTAGCCAATGTTGGAGACAACGACGCCCCGGTCTTGGCAGGCAGGAGGGTACCGGCAATTATGTTTGCGGACGATACCCTCCTGCTTTCCAAATCGCCCATGGGTATTCAGAGAACTTTGGATGGCTTTGATCTCTTCTGCAGGCAGTTTGGCCTCGAGATCAACGCCGGGAAGACCAAGTATATGATCTTTAACCCCTCCTCCACAACTAGACCCAACCCGTCCCTAAACTCCACGGTCCTAGAGAGGGTAAAAACATTCCAATACCTGGGCGTAACCCTCCAAGAGAACCTTTCATGGTGTCCACAGATTGCAAGCTCGCGAATAAGGCTATCTCAACTGTCTGGGGCTATCCTGAAGATCACCAACACCTCAACTTATAAACCTATAGCCCCCGCAGTTGAGATGTACAAAACCCAAGCAAAACCTGCTGCATTATATGGCAGCGAACTTTGGGGACACCAAGCTGCAAATGAGTTGGTACGTGTTGAGAATAATTTTATGAGGCGCCTCCTGGCCCTCCCAGCTGCAACACCCTTGCTTCCCCTACGTCTTGACTTGGGCTTATCATCTATCAGGGAGGATGCTGAACTCAACCCCATAAGATTCTGGCATAGACTCTGGTCAACTAAGGAGCTTAACCACTACAGGAGTGATCTTGTGCATGTTATGAATCTAAACGTCAATGACAAGATCCCTTGGTTGACTTTTGTCAAAAAAGAATTGTTCCGGCTAGGATTAAATGAATTGTGGTTGGCCCCCGAAACTGGTTGTATCAAGGTCCCTCGGAAAAGTCTAGTGAAAGCCTGCAAGCAACAAAATCTTGTGACCCAATTGACTGCACCCAGCATTGGCACTTTAACCCACTGTTTTACCCAATCCAAAAATACCTATAAATTTGAATCTTTTTTGGATTTTATCTATCCGGTCTCGGCAAGGAAGCTCTTTTTACAGTGGCGGTTCGGAACCCTCCCCCTTAAATCCTTCACGAGTAAATGGACCAATGGAGGGGACAAACTATGCCCTGGCTGCAATTCCTGTGATGAGGAGGAAATCCATGTCCTGTTTTTCTGCTCCACCTATAGGTCTCCAAGGAAGTATTGGTTGGTGCCTTTATGCAGAAACATGGCAATAAGAAACTGTTTAACTTCTTACAGAATATTGAAATCTGATTCCTCCCCTCACATTGTTTTTGCAGTCTCTAAATATCTGTTCGCCATGTGGCGTATTAGGTCCAAGTTGATTAAGGCCTTACCAACATAGGATGATAGTTCCGGCCACTGTCTTAAACCAAATTTTAGCCCCCTACGCCAAAGTTTTTATATCATGTTATTTTAAACTCAATTAATATAATTGTGATGTACCTTTCTTACTCATTTTTATCTCATTTAACTTTTACTCCCAAAACTTGTATCCATTTGTATAACATGTATCAAATGTTGATTTAAATGTTGTATGTCTTTTTATGCATCTTTTATGGTCTTAATGGCCGAAATAAAGATTTTTTGGATTGGATTGGATTGGTAAGTACCTTTTGCAGAGTCTAAAGCTGTTAAAGAGGAGTGTTTTACAGTGTGCTGAACTTTTGACCTCTGTGGACAGTTGACTTTTGCATGATGTGTTGGGGGTAGGGTTCAAAGTTAAGTGAGTTGGAAAGGGTTCAAATGTTCAACCAATAGAAATGTGTGTTTGGTTTTGAATTAATGTGTGTGAAGCAATTTGATTTGTTATTAATATGTATATATGTGTAATGTGTTTATTCTTCTAAAGTTTGTAGAATGATATTCTGAGTTTGTCTGCATAACTATTGGATAACTATTGTGATAAAATCATTTGGTAAGTTAATGTGTTTAGTGAGTCACCTTTGTGAAATAAAGTGCAGTACTAAAAAATGTAGAATGTGTGCAGTCACTTTTTCAGTTGTAGAGTAGTTAATAGTGTTGCTTGTTTAGAATTAGGCTTGTGTTCTAAATCTACAATTTTCCAGTCAGTATACATACACTGCTGCATACACTCTTGGGCAGATTTATAAGCCCCTTGCGCCTCTATGTTGTTGTATTGTGTCACTTTTTTGATGTAATGTTGGCAAAAATAATGCAGTAAATTGCATACGTATTTGTAAAATGAGTCAGGGTTGTCCACTGAAATGTAGTAGTTATATACATGGAATGTGTGCAGTCACTTAACCGTTTTAGAGTAGTAAATGTGTTTGGGTAAAATGCATGGTCTCATATTTTTTGTCTAGAATCGCACTAAGTGCATTAAGGAATCATACTCTCCCCCTGTTCCGTATTCTCCTCCCTCTCTCCTCACAGTCTCCCTCTCTCTCCTTATACTTTCCCCTCTCTCCTGATATTCCCTCTCTTTCCTTATTCTCACTTCTCTCTCCTCATAGTGCTCCTTGTCCTCATACTCTCTCCTGTCCTCATATTCTCCCCTCTGTCCTGTTACTCCTCCCTTTCTCCTCATATTCCCCCTTCTCCTCATATTCCCCATTGTCCTCATAGTCCCCTTCTCTGTCCTTATACTCCGTCCTCTCTCCTTATACTCCTCCTCTCTCTTCATTCTCCCCTCTCTCCCCTTATACTTCCCCTGTCTTCATACTCGCCCCTCTCTCCTCTTACTTCCCTCTCTCTCCTTATAATCCCTTTTGTCCTCATATTCCTCCTTGTCCTCATACTCTTCCTCTCTGTGTTCATACTCCCCTGTTTCTCCTCATATTCCTCCTCTTTCCTCATTGGCTCCCCTGTCTCCTAATACTCCCCCTTCTTTTTCTACTCCCTCCTCTCTCCTCTTACTCTTCCCTCTCTGCTCATACCTCCCTCTTAACAATTCCCCAGTCAGTATACATACATTGCTGTATACACTCTTGGGCAGATTTACAAGCCCCTTGCGCTTTTTTGTTGTTCTATTGTGTCACTTTTTTGATGTAATGTTATCAAAATAATGCATCAAATTGCAGATGTATTTGCAAAATGAGTCAGGGTTGTCCACTAAAATTGGAAAAATGCATGGTCTCATATTTTTTGTCTAGAATTACACTGTGCGTTTGTGTACATTAAGGTATTATACTCGCCTCTTTTTCCATTTTCACCCTCCTCTCTTCTCATACTTCCCCCTCTCTCCTCATACACACCCCTCTCTTTTTATACTTCCCCTCTCTCCTCACACTGATCTGATCTCTTTTTTTATCTATATTTTGGATTGGTCCGCCTCATATTATAAAATCATTTCCAAGGTTTGCTAAGTGTTGCCCGCATTTATTTAACAAAACCCTTGGCAGCCATTTTATAGATGGGATACAATATGTGTTTCCACTACACTGTAAGTTCGTAAATAATTATGTATCCTCAAGGTATATCTCTTCCAACTAAATTTTTATAATTGTGCTCAAATAAAAAGGGTTACAGCATCAGTTGTTTCTAGGTTTTTCATGTTCAAATTTAGGAAAAGGGAACTTTTGTGTCATTTGTGCATTTATACCCATCCCTTTTGCAAGGATCGGGGTATCTCCTTTATATTTTGACACTGTGTCGGTATAGCTTGTAAGCTGGGAAGTTTGTCTCACTTCAAGAGTGACTTTCCCCCCCCAAAAAAATCTCCTGAAAGTATAAATCTAAGTCCCAAGTAAAAATGGACATGTTAAAGACCTTTGGTTTCTCGGAAGACCAGTTTAATAAAATGATAAACGGGTCTGCTAAAATTATCAATACTATAATTATGACTGATAGCGATGAGGAGCAATGGAGAAACCTTTGGAACTTAAAGAAGAAAGTCATCAGAACAGAGCTATATGCCGACTTTCTCATAGAATATTGTAAAAAGGGTATTATACTCAAGAGATTTCAAATTAAAAATGAACCTAGTTATTTTCCAAAGAACGAAAAATTCATTGAGAATTAGACATTCATAGCTAACAGATTTAGCCGGGAGTGGATGAGGCTAATAATCTAAACAGCACACAAAGTCCTATTAATGGAAAAATGTAAAATAGTTGACATGGAGTTAAAACTCAAAGAAAATACATCACTTGAGGATGCAAAAAGAAAACTGGAGGAGATACAGGGAGATTTAAAAGGATACAAATAATATCTTGTTAATAAGTAAAGTAATAAATTCAGAAAAGATGTGGGTAAATACAAAATCGAAGCAGTGTACCCTTATCGACAAAAGGATTACTTCGAAAAACACAGAGAAGAGTATCTGAATAGAAGTAACTGGCAACCTAATAAAAAAAATACATCAAGGAAAGGAGTAACATTCTCAGACACTTCATATGCCAGCTCAGATTTCAATAATGATGCAGTTCAAGAACATTCAATAAGAAAAGAGAGGGAAATGGCTTCTGGTTCTAACAGGGAAGAGTTCTCTTTTGTAGAACGTCGCCAAACGAACTACAACCAGAATATTCGAGGCAGAGGGAGAGGGTTCTATCCCCAGAATCAAGTACAGAGGCGTACCTACATGAAAACGAGGATCCAGAAAAACTGGGAGTAGAACTAAAAGCATGCATTATCAACTTATCAACCATAACCCTTACTAATGAGGAAACTAATATCCCAGAGAAGGGCTTAGGCTTTGCTATTTCCACCCCTGTTGACAAATTCAATCTAGAGAGAGATTTGAGGAGAATTTTCCGTAAAATCAGACTTAATGGAATTTTTGGATGGTAAAGACAGAATAATAACTGAAAATAAGTCAGGTCTCAATCCTAAGTCCAATTGGACCCCCTCTAGCCAAATGGTCAGTAAGGATTTATAAACTTTTGAGAAAGCAATAGAGAAAGGGATAGAAGTTTGGACCAAGCATAACCTGACGAAAGCACAGCATAATGCTCTTTGCAGTCTAGAACAGAACAAGGAGATAACTATTAAACCAGGTGACAAGGGTGGCAGCATTGTCATCATGGACACCTTAGACTATGAGAGAAAAATAGAGAACCTCCTTAATAATGAACTCCACTATAAAAAACTAAATAGCAGGGAATGGACGGAATTAGGTAAACAAATAGGAAACCTATTGAAATTAGCCAAAGAAGATAAGACTATTTGTCAAGATGAGTAAAATTACCTGTATAATGAGAACCCAATGATACCAGAAATATATGGGTGCAGGACCTCCCTATGTGGCCAATAATTTCCTGCATGGACTCCTTGACTGAACTGCTGAGTAAATATGTGGACAGATTTTTACAGCCACTGGTTACTAAACAGCCAGCTTATATTAAGGACACCACAGCCATGATCCACAAGGTGGAACCTACACCCTTTGATGCAGAGAAACAATGGATTGTGATGCTTGACATAGAGGCCCTCTATACGAATAATCCTCAGGTTGATACTATTCGTATGGGCAAGGGCCTCTGTGGCAATGAAAAGAGAGATTTATCACTCCACTCAAATTTTATAGTTGAGTGTATAGAGATTATACTTAAAAACACCATGGGGCATATTACCAAGCAATAGCGATAATTATTGCTATTGCTTGGTTAGAGACAAAAATTTACCGCTGAGCTGCGGCGATTTTTACCGCAAATAAACCTTGGTATTACCAAGGTTTATCGCAAATGCGATAAAAATCGCCGCAATGCATGAATATCGCTGAAAAGTCCGCGATATTCATGCATTACCGAGCTAATGCTCTTAGCCATGTTATCCACCTCCCATTGGATAACATGGCTAAGAACTGCTCAGGGCAGGTGTTAGCTTTTGGAGATATTCGCGCTTAGCGCGAAATCTCCAAAAGTTGGTAATAGGAGATAGCGATGTTAGCGACTGTTTTCAGTCGCTAACATCTTGGCACGCCCACTTTGCATGTCATTAGTGATAAATATCACTGACATGCAAAGTGGGACCCAAGTTGGTCGCTATCTCCTACTAGCTGTCGCTAACTGGTGTTAGCGACAGCTAGGTAATAGGGAGATCATTTTATCTCCGCTTTCTTGGCTTTTAAAGCCAAAAAAGCGGAGATAAACCCCCTTGATAATATGCCCCCATATTCCTACTTAAGGAGAACTTCCACACTTCCACAGACAAATCAAAATGGCCAGCATGAGAGCCGCATGCGCTGCCAGCTTAGCATGTCTCTATGTTTCCTCCTTTGAGGAAAAACATATATTCAACTAACTCGCACCCTTCTGTGAAAATGTAAGTCACTGGCCCTGATTTATAGGCAAAGTCTTTTTTATCTGGCAGGGCACACAGGAAGATTTAGATACATTTATACAGTGGTTAAACTAAGGAGATGATAACTTAAAGTTTACCTCGGCATATAGCAACAAACTGTGTGTTTTTTAGACACTAAAATAAAGGACAATAATGGCACATTATCAGTGGAACTTTATACCAAGCCCACAGACCACAACATCCTGTTGCATTTTGAAAGTTACCACCCTTCTCGTCAGAGAAATAATATTCCCTTCGGCCAATTCCTCAGAATAAGACAGAACTGCACGAACATGAAAGATTTTGAATTCCATGCTAAAACACTTACGAGGAAATTCACAGACAGATGAAATCTGAGGCAGTTGGTCAAAAAAGCGAACAAACAAGCAAAATACTACAATAGGGACAGTTTATTTGAACCAAAACTGAAGAGTAGTGAAAAGTCTCAGCAAATTGTTTGTGTTACCAACTTTACTAGTATAAGTAGCAAGATTAATATCCTTATAAAAAGGAACTGTCATTGGCTAAATAACAGTAATTCTACTACTTAGCCCAGACCACTTTTTTCTTTTAGAAGGAATAAGACCATAAGGAATTGTTTAGTAAATACATACCCGGCCTCCACAGATAGGAAATATCTGCAAACAATAGATGGCTCTGATCCTGAAGGAAATTTTTCCTGTGGTTCCTGTAAAAATTGCAAAAACATCATGAAGGGAACCTCAGTAACGTATAACAGGATTACTCATTTTCAGAAAAGTTTAGTGAATTGTTTTACTAAAAATTTATTTCCTTTATCTTATCCTGTGTCCCTGTGGTAAAGGTTACATTGGGGAAACCTCTGGGGAAATTAGATTAAGATTAAATGAGCACAAATCTGCGATTCGTACTTAATGGAAGAATGCACCCTAGTAGAGCATTGGATAGAAATGGAACATAAAATAGAAGATTTGAAGTGGTGCATCATTGAGGCAATACAAATGAGCACAAAAGGGGGAGATTTGGCAGCTAAAAGAAAGAAGAGGGAACAATTTTATGTGTCCAAAGTCAATACGTAGAAATGCGGACTTAACAGCAGAGAAGAATGGAAAGAAAGTTTTAAGCTTAGTATTGGTCTGCTCCACTGTTCCAGTCTAGTTCTCTGGATAAATATCTGCAATATTCTCTGCAGTAATGTAAGGAGAAAAAATACTGTAAGTATAGAATTGAGTTGATGCGACTTCTGATAGAGAACCATATCAATAAGATTGATTACCATATATCAGGGACGGTGACCCTATTTTAGTAATAATGTAAGAAATTTGAATTAGCGGACCTTTTAAATCTACAGCATTGGTTATGCCTCACAATTCAAATATTTGAGGACCATTATAAAAATTAAGTTGGAAGGGATATACCTAGAGGATACATAATTAATCACAAACTTATAGCGTAGTGGAAACACATATCGTGTCCCCTCTACAAAATGGCCGCCACGGTTTTTGTTAAATAAATGCAAGCGACACTAAGCAAACTTTGGAAATGATTTCATAATATGAGACGGACCAATTCAAGATATGGATAAAAAAGATATCAGCAAATTTGGTGTCAAAAAACGCTTTCTCGAAGTGTCAGTTCCCGCTAATATTAGGAATTTCCACATTATAAGATGGCCACTCTATTTTCAACCCATACAAGGGATGGAATCAAAACATCTGAGGCATGTTAGCACAGGTGCATGCAGTGACGATATGGGACAGAATGTAGCGATGCTAGCATAGGATTTTAAAAAGAGGCACAGAGCAAGTTCCGTTGTCAAACCTTGATGGAGGGATAGCGATACGAACGGTTGCAACGTTTTCTGCTTTTAAAGGTAAGCTACCCGCTAGATGCAGGGGGGAAAGGCAGCCTTAAGATAATTCAAAGATGTACTCTATATTCAAACAGGAGATAAATTATGGGAAAGTAAAGCATTTAAAATTGGTGTATTTGTCACCAGCCAGGGTTACAATGATTTTAATAATCAATTAGTTGCAATCACCGAATCCCTGTGGTAGAATGGACGGTCCTCACTATAAAATGGGGACGTAAAAAGGAGAAAGAAACGGATTTATTAACACTCATCCCTTCATTTTCCTCTAAAATCCAATAGATGTATGCGGTCGGCTAGGACAAGAACTAGAAAGAAATAGGGGATTGGTTATGAATTATAATAGGCACAGTTAGACTTTCCACATACCTCAGTCATAACAGAAGTTGAACCCCCAATCTCCTTACTGAATAGCTAGTGTGTCAGTGTCATTATTTTAGCTCCCTAATGCAGCGAAGATTGATCCCCAATGATTATACATCATAAGACTACGGAGTCAGAGTCCCGACCTCTCTGAGCCACGGACTCATGCTTGCAAATTGCAAACCCTTTCGTTCACTCACTCATGACCAAAAACCACAGAGTCTATGTAAGTTTTAAAGCGTTATTAAAAGTAAAAACATTTATTAAAATCAACTTCATCATATAAGATAAACGGTGAAGGATTCAAAACTGAAAAGTGGCTGATTTCACACATTAATTGTGGGAGAGCCCTCACCTGGTTGGAACTTCAAGTCTTCTTTGTGGGGATAAATCGTTGCTGACTCCAAGTGATGATGATCTGATCTTGCTATTGTTCTTAGAAGGGAAGCTTCTGTCTGTTATGAGAAAAATGGTGCGTTTTACCAATGCTACCATTCATCAGTTGTGCCAAAAAGTGTAACAAGACATGTTACGGCTAAGCATAAATAAAAAAAAGCCTTCCCTGAAGAAAGGGAAATTTGTAGTTTCGAGACTAGAGAGTCACAAATTATTAAATTTGTTGATGTAGTACTAGTAACATTTTTTCATTCTTATAAAAAATAGGGAGTGGTGTATATGGCATCTAAGAATATGAAATGTATTTTCTAGGCAGAACATCGGCACAACCATCCACCATTGCCGGGGCCAGCGCGGAGGTGGGCACTCCTGGGGCGGAGGCGGTGGAACAGCCATCAGGAACTGCTATGGGGGATGCCACGGTAGTGGCAGGCAGTGGTAAGCTATTATATTCCTTACTTATTGAGATTTCAGACTGCAGAGTGTGCTCTCTGCATGGGTGTATATGTTGTACAGTACAAGTACACTTTACTGTTAAGAAGACTTACAAATTTAGAAGTAAGTTTTTGTCAACCAGGTAGAAGACATTCACCCTTGACTTCGCATGAGCAATAGCATTAGCGGCAGGAGTTGACGAGTAACCATTGGCCTCCTCTGAATTTGACTTCAACTCAGCTGTGAAAGTTTTATCGAGAAGCCAAGTCCGATCAGAGATGAAGTTGATGGATGGGATGAACGAAAAGGGAAAGAAGGGTGTAAGGAAGGGCAAGCAAGTTAAAAGTAATGACTGGGAAAGAATGAAAAGTGTTTTTGAATGCTCCCGAAGGTCGCTGGGAATATGATGCATGGCCGGTTGAAGGCTGAAGCAAAGATGGGTGGAAGGAGAAAGGGAAGAGGACTGCCTGGGTGGGTGAAACAGAAACGGTATGTGTGCGCAATATATCCTTTAGATCAAATTCAAATGCAAGTCAAGCACGGATGCATGGCTGGCGGTTTCCAAAATAAAATAAAAAGGTTGTTTTTCCATGAGAAAAACTAAGGTTTGTCCAGTTGAGACATTAAGAAGAATGATTGACATTTACTCTGAATGTATGGATGCCTGGATCATGGTACTATCTTACTCATAGATAGCATAGGTGTATGTAGACAGAGTAGACGGTCACTGGATGAAGTAAGTGTTACTTCGAAGAGCATTTAAAACTGCACCCGCACGTCCGTTCCAGTCTAGCAAAGGCGAGGAAAAGAAGATGTAATTTATCAGAATACTACCATGACTAGTAACAGTAGTTTGCAAGCACAGCATATATCCTGCCATTACGGGGGCCATTCACTACCTCTGTTAATAATTTTATTACAACTCTGTCATTCATGTGTGGCCTATCAGTGTTCACTCAATAAAAAACAAAGCATCCCATATGTAAGCAAATATCCTGTGAAGGGATAGATAATCATATTATTTATCTTTTTCATTTTCCTTTTCTAGTAGTCATTGGCACTGCAGGGTGAAAGTTAAACTAATCAATCGCTGGGATGCCTCCGGGTAGCCATGCGCTATATAAATGCTTCTCACAATGACAATCACAGTAGCCCTTGTAACAGAGTATGGCTAGTGCCACCCGTAATAGAAAAGTAAGAGCTTCACCACCTGCATGTACTAGAGTGGTACAGTTACGCAAGTCTGTGTCATCATGGCTTGAGTCTGTTTTTCTCGGGTGCAAGTTGACTGCGCTGGCATTATGCCGGCTTCCACAAGTTTACGTACCAATTTCGCTAAACGAGAGAAGAAGAAGACTGGTGTACTGTCTGAGTCTAATGTAGTGTGTCCATATAGTGCTAGTAGAATTCCTGAAACTCCCACTAATGTTAGAGCAGAGGCCGACGAAGTGGGAGGTTAGATAGATGCAGGCCACAAATGTTATGTACTGTGCTTGCAAGTTGCTAGTGCTACTGTGACACAACTTTCTGCTGAATTATTTTGTGTTAATCTTAAAGAGCATTGGTTACAGTATGTTTTTCTTTCTTCATATAGATGCTCCTTCCAAACCAACACGGAAGGAGCTGGCTAGACGGGCCCGGCAAAGGAAGCTGGAGGCGATTGTCACCGAATATCGGCGGCTGGTGGCCCAGGAGGAGGAGGACACGCAGTCGCAGTCCACAACAACATCCACCATGACAACTGCATCCACCGCCTAACCCTCAGGGTGTCCAACCTTGAGCAGGAGATGAAGAGAGTGAAAATCCTGCTCAAGAAGAACCTCCGCAGGGAGCAACAGGACCACCTGGCCAAAGGACACCGCCGACGGCAGTAGAGGAGGAGAGACTGTCCCTTGCCCCTTTTTTAAAGACTTTTGGGGGGGGTGGGAATTGGGAGTTGGGTTTTTTGGACTTAGGGGACTTTTTATTTCACTGACATTCGTTGGGGTTAGGGAGGGTGGGGTGGGTCGGGTCTTGCAGGATAGTTTATTTCTGTTAGGGATAAAAATAATTATTTACTTTCAACTTAAACATAGCATACGCGTTTTTACTGTTTTGCGGGGGAGGCGGGAGGGGTAACTGTACGTTTGTTTTCCTGAAACTTAATTGGCTGCTTGATTCAAATTGTCTAAGTAATCGCCCAAATGTTTACAAAAGTAAGTGCCACTCACAGAGTTAGTGAATTCAATTGTCCTACTAATTTACTAGTACTACCGTCAGTCTCTCCTCTCTCCTCCTACTCCATTATTCTTCCTCCCCCCCAAACGCTTATCTTACCTGTGATTCGTGCTTGAGAATAGGGCTAGGCACAGGGCTGGCTGCATGGCAAATGGCGATGAAGGTTGGCAATCCTGGGCGGATGAAATGGCATTGTTGTGGTGGTAGTAGTGTTGGTACACAGTGGCAGTAGCAGCATATGACAAAAAAGAAATTGAAACCTTGAGTGGGCTGAGCGGGGCATTAGAACAGTACGATAGATAGCACAGTACACAAGAACAGTGCCATAATTTAGCCTAACAAATGCTAAAGTATTTATTTCAAAGTACAACTACCAGTTGCGTGGAGTTTGGCTTTGCCTACTACAAGAAATAGTACTGAAGGTGAAGGACACAGCAGCGTAATCATTCGCCACGTGTAGGAGGAGGATGTTCTTGATGATCAATCCAGTTGATGTTGCACATGAAAATCAGATTTGATTTGCAAATAGTCATGGGTGTGTGTGAAGCTGAGTAAGAATATATCCTCGGATTCCTTCACCAGCCTTGAAATTAATTTTCTGTTGCTTTGACCTTATCCTCCCCAGCAAGTGTGTGGAAATATTGTTGTCATTTAGTCACACCTCAATGAAAACCACACAGCCCGGGGGAAGAGAGTTAGGGTTTAAAAATTGGATGGGAATGGGGTTTTTGGGGAACGTGTTGTGGAGAGAGGAAAAAAACACAGCATGGACAAACAACAAATGAATTTAAACAAATCTTCGGATATGAAGATATCCATAAATCTTTTAAGGGACATAAAGGGAGTGCATGGGGGGCGAGGCCAAGATGGCGGTGTGAGCGGACGTGCCTTGCCGAGCTCCCGCCGCCGGTCACCGACTTCAGCACTAGCTCAGCACCTGCCCGGCCAAAAATAGCCCCGAGGGGCTCCTGACACCAGCGCCACAGCAGCGGCGACCTTTTGGGCCGGTTCTGAGACCGGGGGCAGCCTGACCCTTGCCCAGGTTGGCCGCGGAGGCAGCGGCGGTTGGGGCCTAGTGCACTCCACGAGTCGGGAGCGCAGAGGAAAGTGAGGCCGAGGTGGGAGGAGCCACAGAGCCGCCTGAGGTCGACCAAGGCGGGCACCAGCAGAGGCGGCAGGTCCGGCCCGCGCGGAGGCGCGCAAGGCTTCTCACGGTCCCACGTGGAGGCTTCTGCGGACCTGCTGCCCCCATCGGGAGCCGGAGCGGCCTCTGCCCGGGCAGCCGCCGGCTCCCGTCACCAGACCTGGCAGCGGCTCCTGGAGGGCCCGTGCGGGCGCCTGAACCCGACTCGCAGCGGAACCGGCACAGAAGAGAAGAGGTACCGGGGGGGGCGAGACAGTGACAACGGGCCCCCCCCCCTCCTCGCGGAGCGCCTGCATCCCACCTCGTCTGGCCGGGGAAGGGTCGGCGCGAGAGGCGCGATCCCCAGCAGTGACCCGCCATCTTAGGTGACCTAGCACAGAGGCCGCTGTGGAGCGCGACATCGGCCTGGCCCCGCGTCCTACGGCCGCTGATGCCGCGCGTTGCACCTGAGGCTAGACACCATCCTGCCCACTCTCCCACGCTGCTGCCCCGTGTGACGAACCTCGCGCCTGCACAGGAACCGGCCGGGGGCTGCACCTGGGGGTCACGACGAGAGAGGAGCCATCGCGCTTGACACAGCGCCTGCCTGCACGGTGAGCTTTTGGCAACCAGCCCAGTCCTGCCCTCCCGCACACGCTGCAGGCCCGAGCGGCGGACTCCGCACTGGCCCGGATGCCGGCCGGAGGACACTCCTGAGCACCACGGCGAGAGGAGGCTCCCACCCCCGACTCAGCTCCTACCTGCGTGGGGAACCCCTGGCGGAGCCCTCACAGCTAGGCCCTCACAGCGGGGCCACATTGTGACGCCGGCACCCAGCTGGACACATAGCCACCACACCGGACGCGCCACCCTCTCCGCTACCCACGTGCCGGACGCCGCGAGACATAGCTACACCTACGGCCTGGGCCACCGGTACTGGTAGCGGCCGATTGCTGGGCAAGGGAAATCGCAGGGGCCATGTCCAACGCTAGGACAAGGAAGGACCGCTCCATTGCCGAGCTCTTCAACCCCGGCGCAGTGGGGAAGAAGGCGGATGTCGCAACGACCAGCCACCGTGCGGGCTCCGAGAAGAAAAGCCAGGCCTCTCCGTCCCAGGGACAGGCGGATCCAGAGGGCCCGGTCACGCGCTCCTTCCTGGAGTCGCTCTTCATGGGGCTGCGCGAAGACATACAGGCGTTGAAGAAAGAACTCCAAGACGAGATAAAGAAGGTGCGCCGAGACACCGACGCCATTGGTGAGAGGGTAGCGGAGCTAGAGACGAAGAGCGACGCACGGGATACAGAAATTGAGGCGCTGCGACAGGAACTGGTGCGCATACACGACCAGCAAGTGGACCTCCAGACCCACGCCGAGGATTTGGAGAACCGCTCCAGGCGGCATAACATCAGAATCCGGGGGTGAAGCAATCCCCAGACACGGAGGACCTCTTTCAGTTTACTCAGGGCCTGTTCAATCATATCTTAGGCCGGCCGACAGACTCTCCCTTGGGCCTGGACAGAGTGCACAGAACGGGCCCACCTAGAGCGGCAACGGCCCACCCGGCTGACATCCTAGTATGCGTACAGGACTTTCGGACCAAAGAGGAGATCCTCAACAAGGCGCGCCAGATGGCGCCGGTGTCCTATGGCGCACACTCCCCTGCTCTATATCAAGACCTTGCAGCGCTGACCCTGGAGAAGAGACGCATCTTCCGACCTGTCACAGCAGAGCTGCGGAAACGCCACATCTCCTACAGTTGGGGGCACCCCTTTAGACTTGTGTTCAAGATGGGCAACAATCTCCACCAGATCCGTTCCCTCAGGGATGCATGCAGCCTCCTGAACATCGAGGAGCCGACTGAGGCTGAGAACCCGGAGGTGGGGGGCACCGCCAGCGAGGAAGCGCCGGGACGATGGCGGCAGCAGCGGCGGCGACACAGGCCGCGGCGTCCCGCCACCAAAGAGATAGCAGAAGGCCAACGGGCAGCAGTGGAGACCGTCGCACAAGGCCTAGTGAACCAGGACAACGACTGACCCCCGGCCGGGGGCTCACGGACCTGCAGGGTTACGGCTCAGCCGGGACTGCTCACTCCGGCGGCGGGAGCGAAGCCTCGCTAACCCGCACTATTTCTCCGCCATCCCATTGATGGCTGACCCGGACGGAGACGTGCACTGTCCGCCGTCACCGTCGCCATCGCCTACACTCCAAGTGTTTCCCTTACCACGGATCCAGCGGACATTCACCTGGATCTGGGACTATGATGGATCAGACTTCTTTATGGTTGAGTTGACATGGGCAGAGGGTGGGAAAGGGGGTGGGAGTTACATCGGTGCTTGCACCCTTTTCAATGTTTGGACACTGGGACAACGGGGGCTATGGGAGGGGGGAGTTGCACCAGTTGGGGTTGGGGGGGAGTTGGGGGAAGGGGGGAGGGTTGGGAGGGCTCTCCTTGTCCGGGGGATTCTACCACCACTGACGGAGTCAGTAGGACTTCCAGCGCAGTGTCTTCCATGGTCCATCAGCCCGCGCACATCGCCTTCAGGTGGGACCTGGCATCTCCCCTATGGCCTCAGACATGACACGACACCTAACAGTGCTCTCGCTTAATGTGCGGGGTCTCAACAGTCCGAACAAGCGCAAAGCAATACTGTCCTTCCTCGAGCGCTCCAAGGCGGACATCTGCCTCCTCCAAGAAACAACCTTGTCCGCAGCGACCAGCACAGACTCAAATCGCGCGCCTTTCCCTGGCAGTTCTTCTCCTCATCCCTGAAGAAAGCAGCCGGGGTAGCAATTCTAGTAGCTAAGTCATTCGAGGGGAGGGTCCTCCAGAAAGAAGCTGAAATTAAAGGGCGGCTTCTACTTTATAGCTTCCAGATTGCAGGCCATACTTTGCTTGTGGGTTCGGTCTATGCCCCGAATGAGGGACAGGAAAGGTTCTTACACACGGCGCTGGAGGCCTCAACATCCACCACACACACACACTTATTACTAGGTGGAGACCTCAACATTGTATTTCATAACACAGCAGACCGCTCAGGCCAGAGATCCGGGCAAGTAGGAGCACTCACGGCTGCAGGACACGCACACATAGCAGACTTGGGCCTCATAGATTTATGGCGACACACCCACCCCCAGACGATGGCCTACACATATTACTCGGCGGCGCGCAAGACTTATGCGAGGCTGGACTATTTTTTGTGCTCCTCTCAACTGGCGCTGCAGGTCAAGGAGGTGGAGATAATGCCAGCCGCGCTATCGGATCACTCCCCAGTGGTAGCGACATTTCGAGTGGGGGCCACGCCAGCTCCACAACGACACTGGAGGCTGCGTGATGGCCTCTTGCAGCTGCCCGACACCCAAACACGGCTCAAGACCGCGATTGACCACTTTTTGGAACACAACGCCAACGACGACACCACAAAGGCCACTCAGTGGGCAGCCCTCAAAGCGGTCCTACGCGGTGAACTTATCTCCATAGCCACCGCCAACAACAGAGAAAGGGCTCTAAAGCGTGCCGAGCTTACCCAACGGGTGGCGGAACTGGAACAAATGCACCAACGCACAGGGGCGGCACGGGCATGGCACCAATTATGCGCCGAGCGGAAAATGTTGGCCGCTTTAGACCAGGACGTGGCGGAATACGCCGCTATGCGCCTAAAGCACGCCTATTACACCGGAGGCGACCGCTGCGGGAAGCTTCTGGCGAGCAGACTGCGGGCGCAAACCCAACGACAGCAGGTGCGCTCCCTCCTATCTGCTAGTGGCGGCCAGATCACGGAGGACGCGGCTATAGCGGCGGCCTTCGGCAACTTCGACCTATTTGCAGGGTGCTGAGCTCCCCACCCTTACCCAAGCCCAAGCGGACTTTTTGGAGCGGCCCATAGGCCTGGAGGAAGTCATCTCTGCAATTGCCCGCCTCAAGGTGGGGAAATCCCCGGGACCCGACGGCTATACTGCGGCCTTCTACAAGGCCTTTTGTCAGCAGCTTGCCCCCCTCTTGCGCGACCTGTTTAACACCTTCGACACGCCTGGTGCCATACACCCGGACCTGCTGGAGGCCTCTATCTCTGTAATTCCCAAGCCGGGCCGTGACCCGACGGCTTGCGGCTCGTACAGGCCCATCTCGCTGCTGAATGTAGACCTGAAGCTCTACACCGGCATACTAGCAGGCCGCATTGCACCATACATGCAGCAGCTGATAGACCCTGACCAGTCGGGCTTTATCCCCCAACGGCAGACCAGCGACAACACCAGGCGAGTGCTGCACCTCATTGAAGCCGGGTCGCGCACCAAACCCGGCTGCATGCTCCTCACCATCGATGTGGAGAAAGCATTCAATAGGGTGCATTGGCCCTACCTTGACCATGTTCTTCGCCACTTCGGGTTTGGGGAGAAACTCCGCCACCGCATCTTCAATTGCTACCGCCAGCCCAACGCCACCGTGAGGGTGAACGGCCATACCTCCCCGAGATTCGATATTGGCAGAGGCACGCGCCAGGGCTGCCCACTATCGCCGCTCCTATTCGCACTGTACATGGAGCCGATGGCTCAGAGGGTGCGACAACATGCGCTCATCTCCGGCATTAAATTTGGTGCTGACACGCACAAAATCAGCCTGTACGCTGACGACATTCTGCTGTCCCTCACAGACCCGATGCAATCCCTACGTGCTCTCTTTGTGGAGCTTCATACCTTTGCCCTGGCCTCGGGTTTTAAAATCAATGAAGCGAAGTCCGAAGCCCTGAATATCTCCCTGTGTCCGGAGGTGGTGGCCGAGATTAAGTCCGAATTCAAAATACAGTGGTCGGACGCAGCCGTCCCTTACCTGGGCGTCCGCCTGGCCCCTACTGTGCGGGGCACTGCGCGAGTCAACTATGAGGCGCTCACAAACAAACTCCGGGAGCAGCTACGGCGATGGAAGCCGCTTACATTATCGTGGCTGGGCAGAATTGCCGCAGTCAAAATGACGCTGCTACCGCAGATCTTATATCTGTTCCAGACGCTCCCCTTGAATCCCCCAGCTGGCTGGCTTCAACAGACCCAATCGGAGCTGTCGCGATTCATTTGGAACGGCCGCCGACCGCGGTTTAAGCATACCCTCGCCACTTTGCCCCCAGCGAACGGGGGGGTCGGTGTGCCCGACCTCACCCTGTACTTCCAGGCGGCGCAATTGCGCACCTTCGTGGAGTGGTTTCAACTGGAGTCCGGCAAGCACTGGCTCTTCCAGGACCAGGCAGTGGCAGGTCGTACCCTTCAGGGCGTGCCTTTCCTGCCACCCCAGCACAGGCCCCCTAACCTGTACGCCTCTGAAATCACAAGCACCGCCCTGAGAGTGTGGGATAGAGTGGCCGTGGCCAGGGGACTGACCTCCTTTCCCTTGCCTATGACCCCCATTTTCGAAAATCCTGACTTCACGCCAGGCTTGGACATCGGAGCGTTTACGACCTGGCGAACGACGCCCTGTAGGGCGGCGGGCCACATGTTCGACCTCAAGGGGATCCTCCCGTTCCAGCAGGTCAAGGCAGACTACGGTGTGGCCGAATCGGAACGGCTACAGTACCTGCAGGTGCGGCACTGGGTGCTCCACCCCTCGATCCAGCCTGGTGCCCAACGACACCTCACGCCTTATGAAAAGTGGTTGCTGACACGCACTTCGGATAAAAAATTGATTTCGGACCTCTATCAATAGCTGCTCCTCACTCAGGCCCACACATACAACGCGGGACAGGTCAGGTGGGAGAGGGATCTGGGGCGGCAGCTCACAAGGAAAGAATGGGAAGGGGTGTACCACAGGGCCAGACATTCAGCACACCACACCGGGCTCTCCGAGACACTAACTAAAGTAGCCACATACTGGTACCACACCCCTGAGAGATTACACCAATGGGATGCCCGAGTTAGCGATAGGTGCTGGAGGGGGTGCGGGGAACTAGGAACACTGGAACACTTGCTATGGAGCTGCGAGGCGCTTCGCCCCCATTGGAACCCTATCCTGGATCTCATAGACGCACATCTAGATACACAGCTGCCGCGCTTCCCAGCATACATTATACTAGGCCTCCCGAACGCTCTCATGTATCCTCTGAAGTCCTGGAGGGGGCGGCTGATTGCACTTGCTCTGGGGGCAGCGGTCCAGAACATTGTGGCCCATTGGAGAGCAATCCAGGCTCCGCAACAGCTGGGGTGGCTCCACCGGCTCTGGGCGATCCTGGGAATGGAGAAACTGTCACTGGCAGCGGCAGGGAGGGGAATGGAATTTGCGGAGCTCTGGCGACCATTCCTCGCCCTACTTACGGTGGAATTCCGTGAGGTGAGCTGCCCACGCTACCTGCGTCTGCTGCCCCTTGCGGAAACACCTCTCCCAGAACCCAAGACACGCTCCCACAAGCGTACAGGCCCGACGAGCGCAGCACCACCTGACCATTAATGGAAGACAGTAGCCAACCAATTATTCCCGGAAGTGGACAAGGAGAGGGGAGGGTAAGGGTGGGAAGGGTAAGGGGGTTGTCTACAGTTCTATGTTTCTTTCATGTTGCACTAGTACTACATAGCCTGCACCTCTGTAGCACCTCTTATGACGCGGCCGGCCCGGTTGGGTTGTAGGCGGCTTGCTGTGTTAACGAACAGTGTGCCCCGCTGGCCATGTCATGGGTATCAGTGGGGTCTCAGACTTTGGCTTCCCCAGAGTGGTGCCGGCCCACATAACATCTTGGAGGTGCATAATGTTTGCCTGTGCTCAATAAAAGATTTAATACATAAAGGGAGTGCATGCACTACTGCATGCATGAAGTTGATTGCTAAATGGATGGTTAGGTTACTTAAACTAAGTAGTACTTTCTACAACTTAGCAACTATGAAGAAACAATGTGACAGTACAGGGCTGCAGTAATTACGCAATTTCACTTGCCTATCTGCCCCAGAGAGAATAAACAACACTTAGTACATGAAATTAGTTTTAAAAATAGCAAAGAAAAACGTATACAATGGCTGGAGGGATGAATTTGAAGCAGAGAGCAAACAAATGCACAGAGTCACACTCATAGAAGTTCAGAACAATAAGATTATTTAAAAGATAAGGAGAAGTGTAGAGGATACTGTAACTGTATGTTGTAGTTGTCTGTTGAATTTGGGAAGTTGCCTGCATCCAGTCATTCCTCTTATTCGCGGTACTCTTCCATTCCATCTGACGCTCCGTCGATCAATCTTGGTGACCAGACACACTGTCCACTGCCTGCCTGGCGGATGCGGAATTGCGGATCGCTAATGGTAAGCCTGAGTTCATTGACGTTTTTCTAATCACACAGGGTAAAAGCCGGCCTGTAATTGTTGATGGAAAAACAGGAAGTGATATTAACACCACGGGGAAACAAATATAAGGTACGCTGTGTAGTGCAAAAATAACACTTTCAGTTTCAGAGTCGACAGTATTCATTTCGAAAGTGCGAACTCTTAGAGTCTCCTTTTCAAGGATAGTAATTAGTAAGTATGGGCGAATTGTGCGGATCTTTCCCCTCAAGCTAGGTGCAAACTTCTATTTTAGAACAAAATTAGACCTTCCCAGCAGTGCCCCCAGACCCCTCAGCCCATCCCCAAACATCTAGAACCCCCCCAAACAGCCCCCCAAAAACACGCAAGTGAGCTAAAAAGGAAAAACTTTTTCACTATGGATTTTCTCCAAACCACTTGCATCCGATATTAGACCTTCCCAGCAATGCCCCCAGACCCCTCAACTCACCCGCAAAAAAGTAGAACACCCCCAAACAGGCCAAAAACAAAAATGGAAAATGTCTCACTTAGAAAATTTGAGGCCTACCTCAAAATCACTCCAAACGCGCTCTGCAGCTAGGCCCTAACTCCCCTTTTCCACCATGGATTTTCTTCAAACCACTTGCAATCAAAATTAGACTTTCCCAGCAGTGCTCCCAGACCCCCCAACCCACCCCCAAAAACCTAGAACTCCCCAAACAGCTCCCCAAAAACACGCAAGTGAGCTAAAAAGGAAAACCTTTTTCACAATGGATTTTCTCCAAACCACTTGCATCCGATATTAGACCTTCCCAGCAATGCCCCCAGACCCCTCAACCCACCTGCAAAAAAGTAGAACACCCCCAAACAGGCCAAAAGCAAAAATGGAAAATGTCACACAGAATATTTGAGACCTACCTCAAAATCACTCCAAACGCGCTCTGCAGCTAGGCCCTAACTCCCCTTTTCCACCATGGATTTTCTTCAAACCACTTGCAATCAAAATTAGACTTTCCCAGCAGTGCTCCCAGACCCCCAACCCACCCCCAAAACCCGAGAAACCCCCAAACAGCCCCCCGAAAACATGCAATACTGCTAGGCCTCAGTTTAAATTGTGCCAAAACGCTGTCTGCAGCTAGGCCTAAACCCCCCTTTTCCACCATGGATTTTCTTCAAACCACTTGCAATCAAAATTAGACTTTCCCAGCAGTGCTCCCAGACCCCCCAACCCACCCCCAAAAACCTAGAACCCCCCCAAACAGCCCCCCAAAAACACGCAAGTGAGCTGAAAAGGAAAAACTTTTTCGCCATGGATTTTCTCCAAACCACTTGCATCCGATATTAGACCTTCCCAGCAATGCCTCCAGACCCCTCAACCCACCCGCAAAAAAGTAGAACACCCCCAAACAGGCCAAAAGCAAAAACGGAAAATGTCACACAGAAAATTTGAGACCTACCTCAAAATCACTCCAAATGCGCTCTGCAGCTAGGCCCTAACTCACCTTTTCCACAATGGATTATCTTCAAACCACTTGCAATCAAAATTAGACTTTCCCAGCAGTGCTCCCAGACCCCCAACCCACCCCCAAAAACCTAGCACCCCCCAAACAGCCCCCCAAAAACATGCAATACTGCTAGGCCTCAGTTTAAATTGTGCCAAAACTCTGTCTGCAGCTAGGCCCAAACCCCCCTTTTCCACCATGGATTTTCTTCAAACCACTTGCAATCAAAATTAGACTTTTCCAGCAGTGCTCCAAGACCCCCCGACCCACCCCCACAAATGTAGAACACCCCCAAATAGCCCCCCAAAAACATGCAATACTGGTATATCCAAAACATGGCAAATTGCGCTGTTCACAAAACATTGCTGTTTTCAGCTTTCCTCTACTTCGATCCTCTCGAAACTTACCTGGACACTTTTTCTAGTGATTCCCAAGAATCTCAGCAGGGCAGTACAAAATCGAACTACTACGCTCTTTGAAGAAGAAGAAGAAGAAGAAGAAGAAGAAGAAGAAGAAGAAGAAGAAGAAGAAGAAGAAGAAGAAGAAGAAGAAGAAGAAGAAGAAGAAGAAGAAGAGATGAAGGTGTACGACTAGTTTTCACTTTTCACCCGAGCACACGCGCCCTCAAAACACCAAAAAAGGCCAAAATTCTGCCAATTCTGGACCAAAGAACGCCAAACCCCCCTAAAACCTTGCCAACATCATTATGAACGAGCCTGCATCGGGCCCTGAGGCCTAGACTCAGCGGGAACCCTACCAACTTAAACCTAAAAACCCTAGTAAATTGCACTGAACCCTAAATCCTAGATATGCTTTGTCTGTCAGTGTCAAAGAGCCTAGGTATGCTACATCAGGATGTTTCACTCAGTGGTGCCTGCCTTGACCGTCTGCATGGCCCTGCCACAAGCATGGGCCAAAAATCTGTTCCAATCAAGAATTTGCGAATTTTCAGTAATTTCGTGAGATTCGCGAAAAACCGAAAAACAGCAAATCTCGCAAACATAACGGATGTTTGGCCCAAGCTTGAGGCAGGGCCATGCAGACGGTCAAGGCAGGCACCACTGAATGAAGCAACCTGATGTAGCATACCTAGTCTCTTTGTCAGACAGACAGAGCATATCTAATTGTATGCAGCAAGCCACATAGCCCCAATTTTACATGAACTGTTGTCTGGAGTGGAGTGGACTCTGCCTGGCATAACAACAACAGTACACTGCCTCGCCCTCGACCACTACATACCACGAATAGACAGACATGTAGTTCTGCTGTAGTAGTTGTTGTAGACTGCTTTACCTGTTTGCCACTCATGAATTGGCCATAGTTCTTCCGTAAACCGACGCTGATGATCCATCCATCCCAGTGAGTGACTGTAAAGGAAAAAGATATATTATTTGAGCAATCATCATGGTATATTGGCAAGTGAGTCCACTCCAAGGACATTTTGCATATTGGAAAATGCAACATAGTGGCCCATGAAGTTGAAGTACAATTTGAATTAAACAAGGTAAAAATAAAACAGAGTAGTAGACATGAGTTACAATTATTGTGTAAGACAAGACATATGATTCATTTCATGCAGAAAAAACAAACAGCAATTGGTGTCATCAGAGCCAGACAGCCATTGCTGTCCACTGCATGCCATCTTCTCATTATTCATTACCTGTTCTAGATTCAGATTCAGATTCAGATTAGCTTTCTTTTATTTTGGAATATAACAATCATAAAAGCAACAATACATAGATATACACCATTACATTTCATTTCACAATAAATAACATTATATTAAAATGAAAGTAAATCATTTGAACAGCTCAGCTAATCATTGAAGAACGTTTTCTTAAAACATTTTTTAAAAATCCAGTCATTACCATGGTGCATGTGGCGTTACCCAGTTGCTGCAAATTAAGGTACGCTGGTCTACATTGCCTCCAGGCACCTTGCCTCACGTATTGTCGAATCCACCTGTTTCGCTCTTTCGCATACAGTTTGCAAAACAATACTACATGGAAGGTAGATTGCGACAACATGTTATCACATGGGCAATAATCAAGCTTTCTAGACCAGTCATTTTTAATCGGGAATGTGACCATCCGATGGAATAGATTAAACCTGAATCTGGTTAAAATAAACCGGTCAAAGGCCATGTTACACAGAGTTAAATATGGCTGTATTTTATAGGTGCTCAGTGACAATTGATGTTCAATTACCGTTTTCTTAGTAATTTCCCCTGCACATCTAAGTAAGTTGAAATGGGCCATACATAAACTCTTCAATTCTTTTTTCGAGACATTCCTGATTAAGTCCGGATTGGTGAAGAGCTCCGGCCGTTGGAGGTCATTTAGGGTTTTCTTAATGTATTCTAGCCAGACAATGCGCTTCGCATTGTATAGACCCATGACATCCTTTATAATATCCTGATTTAGGCCCAGAGCTTCGAAGCCCATACTCTTTGCCAAAGCAAAATGGGTTGCAGTTTAATCAGGTCTGTAATGTGGTCCATCCCTAATTCCTCATGGCAATTAAAGACTGAGGTACCGTTCGGAAGGGCTAGGAGATATCTAAAAAAGTTGTTTTCTTAAACTTGTATTGTTGTTGTATCCTGATATCCCCAAATCCCTGCCCCGTAGAGTGTGATACTTCGGCATTTGGCTACATAAATCTTTAGCATAGTTTCCGGGGGTCGTTTGCCCAGCTTGGAGGAGAAGTTTTTCAGCGCTCCTATAGAGCGTTTGAAGGATAAGGTCCTATTCCTAACTTCAGGTCCCCAAGAGCCTGAACCATCAATTAAGACCCCCAAATATGGGAAAGTTTTAGTATGTTCAATTTCTAGCCCAGGAACTTTAAGATTTTTACAGGTTCCACGACCTTTGCCACACTGCATCACGTATGATTTCTTGGCATTGATGTTAAGGCCCCTGACTTTTATAAAATCAAGATATTTAGTTAGAGCCTTCTTTGCTCCCACCTTCGTTCTTGCCATCAATACCGCGTCATCCGCGTACAAAAGTGAAACAATTTGCTTGTTGCCATACCTCGGGGAGTCAATTTTACTGGCCCCCAGTTCTGCCTCGAGGTTGTTCGTGTAGAGGGAAAAAAGAAAGGGGGCCAACACGCAACCTTGTCTCACGCCTTTTTCTATACTAAAGGATCCAGTACACTCCCCCCTCAGCACATATCTTACTTTGGCTGTAGCACCAGTGTAGAGCTGCCTTAAAAATAAAACAATGACAGGCTCGACTTTCATTTCCTCTAATATTTGCCACAGTTTGGAGTGTATCACGGAATCGAAGGCGGCTGATAGATTGCCAAAGATTGCATATAAACAGCCCTCTTTGGCCCGGGTATATTTTGCTTGAAGTAGTATGAAATTGAGGACCTGCGCAACGGTACCCATCCCTTCTCGAAAGCCATACTGGACGGGACTTAAAATGTCACATTCCTCCGCCCATAGTTGCATTTTGTTTAAGAGCACTCTCCCTGCCATTTTCATAAGAGAGTCTAGTAGGGATATTGGTCTGTAGTTGGACGGACTCTCCCTGTCCCCCTTTTTATATATCAGTATAATAACCGACTCTGCCCACGTGCCAATAAAACCTTTTGCACAACAGGCCCGAAGGACCTGTGTGCAAAGTGGTGCCCATAATTTATAGATGTCATTGGGTATCCCATCCGACCCGGGGCTTTGTTATTTTTGGTGGCCTGCAAAGCTGAATGTACTTCTTCCAGGGTAATATCTATAGTTATTGGGTGATGGCCACCCCCTCTATGTAAGAGGCCCGTTTCACCATCCTCAATCGTGGGTGCCCCCTGAAGTCGACCCAAGTTTGACCATCTACGGCTATTTCTAGCCTTGCTGCTTCCTTTTTGGTGAAGAAGGGTGCATTGACTGCCTGCCAAAAAGATCTGGAGTCTCTACACTGGGATGCACTCAACAGATTCTGCCATGCTACTTCCTTGACATCATTTTTTCGTTGGCGCCTGGCCAAGGTATACTCTTTCCTGCACTTTTTTATTGCATCGTGATCCCTAGGTTTGTTGCCTAAGGCAGCCTTAAGGGCGGTGTATGCCTTAGTACACCGTGAATCAAACCAACCCACCCCTTTGTTTGACTTGTTACTCTGCGACCTGAATAGTTTATCTTGAATAATACCAGTGATATTGCTGTATGCCTCCAGAATTTGTTCATCAGAGGAGTTCTCACCCAGACATACCATAATATGTGTGAGAGCAGTAGTTATGATTTCTTTAGACTTTTTATGCGGGTCAACAATGCTCCATTTTAAAGCCAGTCCATTTTGGCGTGCTATGGCTATATTTTGTGTCCAGGTCAAGCACTCAATAGTGGAAGCACTAGTAAACTCACTGGTACTTATATTCAAGCTGAGAGGAAGATGGTCACTTAGACCAATGTTGGGGATCTCGGAATCTTCAATGCAATTGGAGAATGTATTCAGTACAATAACAAAATCTATAACAGATTGGAGCCCCCTAGCTAGGAAAGTGGCACTGAATTCAACCTTCGGTGTACAAAGTAAGTTAGCAAAACCAAGGTCGAGATTGGCCATTATACTAATTATTATATCTCCTTTTTCAGAGTGCATGAATGACACCTATCCGCGTTCTCTCCCCTTCCGTATTCCTCAACCCCACATGTTACTTGTTCGCAAATATTCATATTGAAATCCCCTAACCATATCAGGATTTTATTTTCCCCCTTTAGTGAATTGTACCGCTCTAATTCCACCTGTAGTTTATATAGAACCTCCTTGAAATCCTCCTTCTTTATATTGTTATACAATGAACAATTAGTAATTCCACCCAATGTTTTAAAATGATTGAGACCATTTGGAAATAATGCGTACAATTTCTAGAAGTAATCTTGGCAACTTTTAACAGGTTGGACACATATATGCATAGCCCTCCTTTGTGCCTACCAAACAGGGAGCGCACTGCCGGAACATGATAAGTTTTAAAGCCATCAAGGGGTTTTTCTTTGATAATCCAGGTTTCCTGTATGCATAAAATGTCAATGTTCTGCACAAACTTCCCCCAGATTATATTATGTAGTTTGCTCTCTAACCCACACACATTCCAGGAAATAATCCTCACTTGGCCACCCCGCTGCCTGAGAGAGTTTTGGTTTGAACATAACTTCTCCTTGACCGGGCTCACCTGATGTAGGTCGTCATTAAAACAGGCCCAGTAACAACTTGGTCATCATTCCATTCTTTGTTTCTGGCCATCATGGACACTATGCCCTTACCATCCCCTCTAGTGGGTGTACACATTGTTACTTTAATCAGTAATGGATTTACAGTGATGGTGGCTATTTCCTGTGTGATGGGATAGAGCGACGTGTGCAAATCCCTGGTTACTCCATTACACTGTGTTTCATGCTCAAGGGTGGAAAGTTGGGTGAAAGGCCCCCCCGTTTGTGCTACATTAGTGGGTGTCTGTGTTTCTATATCTTCCTTACCACCCAGTCAGTCACAGTCGTTAAGACCGGAGAGAACTGCAAACTGGTTTGGGCCTTCGAAGTTTGGCACATAGCCCAAATTTCCCCGGTGTATCCAGTGCGGGTAACGTGGGTGACTTCTTCTGGGGTATTCCCAACCTGGCTTGCTTGTGGGTGCAATATCCTTTTGTGTCCCCATCCATTGTCTCTATTAGGTTTTACTCTATTCAGAACTCTATAAAAATACTCGAGAGGGAGAATCTCAATACCCTGCCTCCGTGGCCCTATATGGGAGATGACATCACCAAGGATTCTCTTCACTGGTTCTGGGCTATTAAAATTAACTATTAAGCAAAAGGGGGTGGTGATGGACAGAGTTTCTGAATTAAGCAGAATACTCTACCAAGCCAATTCTTTCACTGGGATGGTGCAGTGAGCTAAAAAACGGTGTTGGATCAAGCCCTGATCTCTTGACTGGGTGAGAGTATACTGCTTAATTCAGAAACTCTGTCCATCACCACCCCCTTTTGCTTAATTAAAATTAACTATGACACAATCCCCATCTTTGTTCTTTCTTGTCTTGCCCACCCATGACACCCTTCGTACCATTATGATGGTATGCCATATATTGTTACCCACTGTAGTGTTGTTAGCAATCCAGTGGGCTACCTTATTTTTAAGTTGACCATGGTTCTCCCTTAATCCCTTATTTAATACTGGTACATTCCCCAAGACTAATACCAAGGGTGATGCCTCAGGCGGTAAAATAATTACAGGCAGAGGAACCCAGTCTTCCAATTGAGCGATTCCACCGTCAGCCCCCCTATTCTCCGATGGTTTCACTATCGGGGTTTTATGTGTGCTAGTGTCGTTATTTGTATTATCTGCACATTTCTGTATGGTGCCAGCATTATTTTGCTCTGTTGTTACAGTTTTGCTGGCTGTGCTAGTAGCTAGCTTAGATTTGGTTACTGCTATGTTGCTACGCTTGAGCCCTCTATCCTTACTAGATACTGGGGGAACTAAGGTGTCCAACCTACGTGTATTTTCTAGGGTTACTTCGCATAAGGTGTCTAATTTCCCGTTTATCACTCTTAGTCTTTCTATCAGGGGAAGAGTGAAAGATCTTAAGAGGTGTGTCATGTTGGAAAATGTCATTTCTAGCTCTTTTTCTTTCACTGATGCACATACAGTATGTTTTGGTTCTGGACCAAGGACAACTGGAGTAATCAGGCCTTTTACTAGTATGTTGTGTTTATTGGGTCTATTGGTGGCTTTTTTAGGTTTAATTATAAGTGCATTGCGTACTAATTTAGAAATTTTTGGTTTCCTGCCCAGTTGGCATCCCCCTCCCCTCTTTCTTTTACCTACTTGCTTAGGACAGGGGGGTGCAGTTATTTGTAAGTCAATAGCCTGTACGCTCTTACTAGCTACTATCGGATGAAAACCCCCTGAAGATAGGCTACTGCATGACGAAATGTCCAAAGGTCGTGAATTAGCGTCCATATCACTCTCACTAGACTTTAACATAACTAAGCTTCTTGGTTCATCATGAACCAGCTTCACAGCATTTTTCAGGTTGCCTAGTGAAGAGCGTTTAGCAAGTATGATTTCCTGTGATAGGCTTTTTTCTGTCAGTGCAATCTCTCTTTCAACGACTCCAGCAGCTTTTATAAAAAAGTCATCTAGAGTTCCATTTACACTTCCCTTAGGTGCAGAGCCAATACGTTTCCCCCCTCTTCCTGGGGTATGAGCCATATTTAGTCAATCACAAAAGTCCTTATAACTCGTATAATGGTGAAGTTCTTACTAATGTTTATGGAGAGCCAAAGTGGTCAGAGCTGTGGCCCAGCCCAGCCTTATCCGGCCTTGAACGGCCGTAAACGGCCCGCCCTTTGTCCGGGCTTACCCGGCGACGCCCACGACGCGGGGGCTGGCCTCGTTTTTAAAGCACCTCCAGGCGCGCAAATCAGCTGCAGCAGCTCCTGCCGCAAGGCACCCTGGGGATTGAAGTCTCCCCCTCTCAGCGGCCGCGCCGAGGTGGAGAAGGCTGCTGCGGCGGGGGGAGACAAAGACCAGGAGCTGGGATCATGACCCTCGGCAGGCGGGAAGTCAGGGAGACCACAGGGCAGCAGCAGCAACACTTCGCAGGACCGGTAAAGAAACCCCTGTTCTACTTTTTGTCCGCATCTTCTTCGGAAAGTGAGGGCCCACAGGGAAGCCTCTTCTGTCAATTTCAGAAGTAACTCTATCAGCAATCAGCAAGCATGTAGTCAGTCAGTAATTTCAGTCCCACTTGAGGAGACTCGTCTACGAAGACAAAGTTTCTTTATTCTTTGTAATCCATCCATCTGCCTTGAGGGAAATGGATAGGGGGAGTCTGGAGGAGGAGGATAGAGGAGCATGATTGAGTTGTGAACTTGTGAACCTCAGGAATACAGACTGCGGCACCTTCAAATCAATAAGGAAAATAAGATGAAGACAGTGCTGCTGATGGACTTGTTGTGATTAGGTTATTAGAGTTTTGTTGTGGTAAAAGTTGCAAAACGAAGAAAGCCACACAGGAATAAAAGTGAATAAGGACGAAAAAAAAGGAAGTCATTTTCAGGCCTCGGTGTCAGGGAAGTAGAGCTCGCCCTCAAACTCTATGAATTGAGATGGGAGTAGGTTAGCTAACAGAGAAGAACTTCCATCACCTAAGTCGGTGTCCTCTTATTCCTGCGTGCATTCACGTATTTTGTAATCTGGTGGTATGAAGTGCTGATTCATCTTGATCAGTGTTAACCTCTCCACATCTTTGGGCGAGAGGTGGGTCCTTTTTGAAGTTACAATGGCACCAGCAGCACTGAAAACACGTTCAGAAGACACACTTGCCAGTGGGTAAAACAAATAATTTAGAGCCAGGTTGGTGATAAGTGGCCATAGAGGCCTTTTCCTATACCAATACAGCAATGGGTTTTGATTAACAAAGACCTCTGTTGGGTCATCCAGATAGGCCTGCACCATCGACTCAGGGTTATCCACGGTTGCTCCACTTTGCGTACCATCTGTGGCCTGTGCAGCACTGGAACGAGCAAACCCTTGATGAGTTAGCCAATCTGCTTCCGACAATATTATGGCTGGGCCTGGTGCAGGTGAGGATGATGATACGGTTGCTGGTGTCGGTAAAGGCTGTGAGGGAAAGTGACTCCCTTCGGCCACAGATTCAGAAGTGGAACTTGATGCCGGATGGCCTGCTGATTCAGTTGTACTTCTGCCGGCTCCTTGAATTTTCTGCCGTTCTTTTTCTAACCGAGTGGCTGACACAGCTAGCCAATGTTTGTACTTTGAAACATCTGCTTCATCAAAAGGAATGAATGCTTTGCTGGCCACTGCCTTTTTGTACCGTGGATCCAGAATAGTGGCACAAATGTAATGTTGTTCTGTATGTATGTTTTTAGGCCTTTCATTGGCAACTAGGCGGCTTAATAACCTCTCCGCCAACTGATATGCGTCTTGCTTTTCAGCATCCTCTCGGAACGTTAAAGACACCGCCTTCAGTTGTTGCTCTAGCATGACCAACAATGGGATAGCTTTGCCCAAAGAACAGTCCTCCCTGCTGACTTCACGCGTGAACACCTCAAAAGGACGAAGCATGTCTGTCAGGCTTGCAACTAGCTTCCATTCCTCCAAATCTACCCTCATGTCTTTCATAGTAGAAACCAGTTTATAGACATACTTATTGATTACCCCCATTGCTCAGACAGACGCTCAAGCATGTAAAAGGTTGAGTTCCAACGTGTTGCCACCTCCTGGATGAGTCCTTTGACTGGCAGTCTACTTTCATGTTGAATGCTCCTTAGCTCCTTCTGGGCCTTAAAAGAATGGCTGAAATGTGTGCAGATTCTTTGGCAGGTGGCAAGTAACTTGCTGACTGTGTTTTATTTTTTCAAGAAATCTTGCACCACGTTGTTAATACTGTGCGCCAAACACGGCACTCTGAAATAGTCACCTTGCTACATGGCCTTAACTATATTACTGCCATTACCCGTGGAAACAATCAACTATGCGATTTCTTTGATGCAGCCATTCATAGACCTTCCTATTAAACTCCTCCAAAAGGTTAGGTGCAGTATGAGTTTTCTCCATGGCAAACATGGCTACTGTTGCATGTTTCCGACTAGCTTGAAAAATTGTGGCACTGTCAACACCTGCAGATAACTTGTCTCTAACCCCTGCAAAAGAGACCCAGTGTGCAGTGATGCACATGTAATCAAGGGCTTGGCAACTGGTCCACATGTCTGTTGTCAGGTGGATAGTGTGAACAGCACTCTTCAGCAAAGCTGCCCCAATCACCTCCAGCACATCTTGATGTAGTGCTGGAACCGCAACTCTGGCAAAATAGGACCGGCTAGGAACCTTCCATTTAGGGCAGACTGTTGCCACAAATTCTAGAAAACCGGCCCCTTCCACGAAAGAAAAAGGGAGAAGGTCCAGCTCTAACATTTTAGCCAGCTTTGCGTTATACAGACGTGCCGTTGGGTGGTTGCGTTCAAATGGCGCCTCCGACCAAAACATTCTGCTAATGGTGGGCTGGACCGTTTTACGTAATGATGATGATGACTTCTTCAAACCAGTTAGGCTCAGTGATGTACTTTTTCGCATTGGTGTCTCTCCCAGACTCTTAGGGTGCCTCATACATGTTGCAGGGGGAGACGTGTGGGCGCTACCACTGCAGTGCTGCTGCCAGGGGTACTGGGTGTACCAGAAAAAATTATTGTCGCTTCTTCACTTCCCCCCTGCACGATCAGCCCCTCGTCATCATCAGATGCAACATCAATGGATACATTTGGATTTGTTTTTCTTTTGGCTTCCTGGATCTTACTTAGGTGCGCCTCCCACTGGATAGTGTGGTGTTTTTTGAGATGACCTCTCTGGCCTCCGGTACCATAGTTGGTACCAAGCTTACCCGACTAACTAATGTTTTACAAATCGAACAAACTACCATGTTTTACGCCTTTTGGCTAACAGTAAAGAAGTCCCAAACTGGGGACTGGAGATGTCTGCTGGTGGTGGAGGTTCTACTTTGAGTTTCAATGCCAGATGAAGTGGAGGATGGGCGTGGCTGAATTTGTTTCTCTTGTTCATTTACAGCACCACTACTTGAGGTAATGGAGGTCGAGCTGGATTGAGGTCCCTGCCGGCCCTTCTGCCTAAAAAATATGGAAGCTGTAGGTCGTGTTGGTGTTGTAGTTAACTGCGTTGGTGGTGGTACCAGTGCCACGCCACCCACATCCCGCTCAGCTGCCATTCGGGATAGGGTGAAAATGTCTGTCTGCGGCATGCCCGCTGGGGCTGGAGTGACGCGATACAAAAGGGGATGATGGACGGAGCGTTTGAGCCAATCAAACACTCACCCCCAGTCAACTGATCTGGGTTTAATCCATCACCATTCTTTAGCTCACTCAGCCACCCCAGTTCAGACATGGCCATATGCAAATCAGTCTGACCCTGTGCCTCATGGGAACAGTCCAGCCCGAACTGCGAGCTTCTTCTGCTCCTTCTTACTGGCAGTGGCACTGGCAACTTTTTACGCTGAGGCACCACGGCCACCTTTCTTTGGGCCCATCTTCTTCAGATGTCAGAACAGCAGGCCGCAGTTGCACAAGTTGCAGAGTTGTCTTGTCTGTGGCCACACGTGACGTCAAGTGACTTTGTGCTGCACACACCGCTGCAGGACTTCTTCCTGGCACTGGTGGTTCTCTTGTGCACCTAAAAGCAATGGAAGCCAGAGGAACATCAGTTAAACACCTCAAAAAGTCGAAAAACACATAAAATCACCACAATCCAATGCCATCCATACCCTCAATTATGTTTAAATTCAAGACACCCCACAGAAAGACTTGGTCCATGATCCACTCACTACCCCTGGGCCTAATGGATGAAAGCAAGGCAAACTGGGCGCAGGCTTGAGCACACTGCCTGGCTTCAAAATGCCCCCTTGACCCCCAGCCACATGGCCAGGCCCTGCCTGGACCAGGCCTCAAAATGGCCCACACCCACATGGCCAGGCCCCAACAACACCCCAAAAAGTTGAAAAACACACAAAAATCACCACAATCCAATGCCATCCATGGCCTCAATGATGTTTAAATTCAAGACACCCCACGGAAAGACTTGGTCCATGCACCACTAACTACCCCTGGGCCTAATGGAAGAAAGCAATGCGAACTGGGTGCAGGCCTGAGCACACTGCCTGGCTTCAAAATGGCCCCTTGACCCCCAGCCACATGGCAAGTTTTTTGGTATAATTGGTATGTAAATTATTGATTTATTATTGCTCTACAATACGATACTGTACACCGCTGTGCACCTGGTAAACTGGTGGTTTTCCGCCAGCCATTTTCTTAGTATTCAGACTGGCAGTCTTAACACTGGGTAGCACGCATTCTTTGTTAAACTGATTCAGACATTAGGATACAGATATTGGTGAATAGGGAGTGTGCATACTTATCTTCACACAATAAATTCAAGACACCCCACAGAAAGACTTGGTCCATGCACCACTCACTACCCCTGGGCCTAATGGAAGAAAGCAAGGCAAACTGGGTGCAGAGCTGAGCACACTACCTGGCTTCAAAATGGGCCCTTGACCCCCAGCCACATGGCCAGGCCCTGCCTGGACCAGGCCTCAAAATGGCGCCCACCCACATGGCCAGGCCCCGACAACACCCCAAAAAAGTCGAAAACAGACAAAAATCAACACAATCCAATGCCATCCATGCCCTCAATGATGTTTAAATTCAAGACACCCCACAGAAAGACTTGGCCATGCACCACTCACTACCCCAGGCCTACTGGCTAGTGTGGCTTTACACGCACCCCAAAATAAAAAATAAAAAATCCACATATAACAGTGAGCTATTCAATTCCATGACATAAATGATATTTAAGTTCAACAAAACTTGCAGAAACAGTTGTATCATGCACCCATGACTAACCCTGGGCCAACTGCATACTGTGGCTACCCACAATATATTTTTTTTAAAGTTGTGAAAAAGTTTAACAATTGTAGTTGCAGCAACTGCAATGCCCCAAGCAAACAACACCAACTTACTTGTCAAATCTCAAACCCAAAAAAGTAATCTAAAAGTGATCCAAACAAAAAGACCTCAAATAGAAATATCCAGCAGCAGCCACAAAAAGTAATCCTTCCAGCTCCAGATCCAAATGAAAAGTGACCAGGACATGGTCTGCTGGAATGCCAGAAACCGGTCCTCGGAAGCTTGTTTCCGGTCCAGGGAAGGCATGGCTTGGCAGTTCGGGCTGGACTGTTCCCATGAGGCACAGGGTCAGACAGATTTGCATATAGCCATGTCTGAACTGGGGTGACAGAGTGGGCTAAAGAACGGAGATGGATCAAACCCAGATCTTTTGACTGGGTGTGAGTGTTTGATTGGTTCAGATGCTCCGTCCATCACCACCCCCTTTTGTACCGCTTTCGGCCGACATAAGTGTGGCAGGGTATGCTCAGACATGAGTCCCTTGCTCACTTTGCCACTGGATTCAAGCAAACCGGGCTGAAGACGGCTGGAATGCCAGAAACCGTTCCTCTGAAGCTTGTTTCCGGTCCAGGGAAGGCATGGCTTGGCAGTTCGGGCTGGACTGTTCCCATGAGGCACAGGGTCAGACTGATTTCCATATAGCCATGTCTGAACTGGGGTGGCAGAGTGGGCTAAAGAACGGTGATGGATCAAACCCAGATCTTTTGACTGGGTGTGAGTGTTTGATTGGTTCAGATGCTCCGTCCATCACCACCCCCTTTTGTACCGCTTTTGGCCACCATAAGTGTGGCAGGGTATGCTCAGAAGTGAGTCCCTTGCTCACTTTGCCACTGGATTCAAGCAAGCCGGGCTGAAGACGGCTGGAATGCCAGAAACCGGTCCTCGGAAGCTTGTTTCCGGTCCAGGGAAGGCATGGCTTGGCAGTTCTGGCTGGACTGTTCCCATGAGGCACAGGGTCAGATTGATTTGCATATAGCCATGTCTGAACTGGGGTGGCAGATTGGGCTAAAGAACGGTGATGGATCAAACTCAGATCTTTTGACTGGGTGTGAGTGTTTGATAGGTTCAGATGCTCCGTCCATCACCACCCCCTTTTGTACCGCTTTTGGCCGCCGTAGGTGTGGCAGGGTATGCTCAGACGTGAGTCCCTTGCTCACTTTGCCACTGGATTCAAGCAAGCCGGGCTGAAGACGGCTGGAATGCCAGAAACCAGTCCTCGGAAGCTTGTTTCCGGTCCAGGGAAGGCATGGCTTGGCAGTTCGGGCTGGACTGTTCCCATGAGGCACAGGGTCAGACTGATTTGCATATAGCCATGTCTGAACTGGGGTGGCAGAGTGGGCTAAAGAACGGTGATGGATCAAACCCAGATCTTTTGACTGGGTGTGAGTGTTTGATTGGTTCAGATGCTCCGTCCATCACCACCCCCTTTTGTACCGCTTTTGGCCGCCATAAGAGTGGCAGGGTATGCTCAGACGTGAGTCCCTTGCTCACTTTGCCACTGGATTCAAGCAAGCCGGGCTGAAGACGGCTGGAATGCCAGAAACCGGTCCTCGGAAGCTTGTTTCCGGTCCAGGGAAGGCATGGCTTGGCAGTTCGGGCTGGAATGTTTCCATGAGGCACAGGGTCAGATTGATTTGCATATAGCCATGTCTGAACTGGGGTGGCAGAGTGGGCTAAAGAACGGTGATGGATCAAACCCATATCTTTTGACTGGGTGTGAGTGTTTGATAGGTTCAGATGCTCCGTCCATCACCACCCCCTTTTGTACCGCTTTTGGCCGCCGTAAGTGTGGCAGGGTATGCTCAGACGTGAGTCCCTTGCTCACTTTGCCACTGGATTCAAGCAAGCCGGGCTGAAGAAGGCTGGAATGCCAGAAACCGGTCCTCGGAATCCTGTTTCCGGTCCAGGGAAGGAATGGCTTGGCAGTTCGGGCTGGACTGTTCCCATGAGGCACAGGGTCAGACTGATTTGCATATAGCCATGTCTAAACTGGGGTGGCAGAGTGGGCTAAAGAACGGTGATGGATGAAACCCAGATCTTTTGACTGGGTGTGAGTGTTTGATTGGTTCAGATGCTCCGCCCATCACCACCCCCTTTTGTACCGCTTTTGGCCGCCATAAGTGTGGCAGGGTATGCTCAGACGTGAGTCCCTTGCTCACTTTGCCACTGGATTCAAGCAAGACGGGCTGAAGACGGCTGGAATGCCAGAAACCGGTCCTCGAAGCTTGTTTCCGGTCCAGGGAAGGCATGGCTTGGCAGTTCGGGCTGGACTGTTCCCATGAGGCACAGGGTGAGACTGATTTGCATATAGCCATGTCTGAACTGGGGTGACAGAGTGGGCTAAAGAACAGTGATGGATCAAACCCAGTTCTTTTGACTGGGTGTTAGTGTTTGATTGGTTCAGATGCTCCGTCCATCACCACCCCCTTTCGTACCGCTTTCGGCCGCCATAAGTGTGGCAGGGTATACTCAGACGTGAGTCCCTTGCTCACTTTGCCACTGGATTCAAGCAAGCCGGGCTGAAGACGGCTGGAATGCCAGAAACCGGTCCTCGGAAGCTTGTTTCCGGTCCAGGGAAGGCATGGCTTGGCAGTTCGGGCTGGACTGTTCCCATGAGGCACAGGGTCAGACAGATTTGCATATAGCCATGTCTGAACTGGGGTGACAGAGTGGGCTAAAGAACGGAGATGGATCAAACCCAGATCTTTTGACTGGGTGTGAGTGTTTGATTGGTTCAGATGCTCCGTCCATCACCACCCCCTTTTGTACCGCTTTCGGCCGACATAAGTGTGGCAGGGTATGCTCAGACATGAGTCCCTTGCTCACTTTGCCACTGGATTCAAGCAAACCGGGCTGAAGACGGCTGGAATGCCAGAAACCGTTCCTCTGAAGCTTGTTTCCGGTCCAGGGAAGGCATGGCTTGGCAGTTCGGGCTGGACTGTTCCCATGAGGCACAGGGTCAGACTGATTTCCATATAGCCATGTCTGAACTGGGGTGGCAGAGTGGGCTAAAGAACGGTGATGGATCAAACCCAGATCTTTTGACTGGGTGTGAGTGTTTGATTGGTTCAGATGCTCCGTCCATCACCACCCCCTTTTGTACCGCTTTTGGCCACCATAAGTGTGGCAGGGTATGCTCAGAAGTGAGTCCCTTGCTTACTTTGCCACTGGATTCAAGCAAGCCGGGCTGAAGACGGCTGGAATGCCAGAAACCGGTCCTCGGAAGCTTGTTTCCGGTCCAGGGAAGGCATGGCTTGGCAGTTCTGGCTGGACTGTTCCCATGAGGCACAGGGTCAGATTGATTTGCATATAGCCATGTCTGAACTGGGGTGGCAGATTGGGCTAAAGAACGGTGATGGATCAAACTCAGATCTTTTGACTGGGTGTGAGTGTTTGATAGGTTCAGATGCTCCGTCCATCACCACCCCCTTTTGTACCGCTTTTGGCCGCCGTAGGTGTGGCAGGGTATGCTCAGACGTGAGTCCCTTGCTCACTTTGCCACTGGATTCAAGCAAGCCGGGCTGAAGACGGCTGGAATGCCAGAAACCAGTCCTCTGAAGCTTGTTTCCGGTCCAGGGAAGGCATGGCTTGGCAGTTCGGGCTGGACTGTTCCCATGAGGCACAGGGTCAGACTGATTTGCATATAGCCATGTCTGAACTGGGGTGGCAGAGTGGGCTAAAGAACGGTGATGGATCAAACCCAGATCTTTTGACTGGGTGTGAGTGTTTGATTGGTTCAGATGCTCCGTCCATCACCACCCCCTTTTGTACCGCTTTTGGCCGCCATAAGAGTGGCAGGGTATGCTCAGACGTGAGTCCCTTGCTCACTTTGCCACTGGATTCAAGCAAGCCGGGCTGAAGACGGCTGGAATGCCAGAAACCGGTCCTCGGAAGCTTGTTTCCGGTCCAGGGAAGGCATGGCTTGGCAGTTCGGGCTGGACTGTTCCCATGAGGCACAGGGTCAGACTGATTTGCATATAGCCATGTCTGAACTGGGGTGGCAGAGTGGGCTAAAGAACGGTGATGGATCAAACCCAGATCTTTTGACTGGGTGTGAGTGTTTGATTGGTTCAGATGCTCCGTCCATCACCACCCCCTTTTGTACCGCTTTTGGCCGCCATAAGAGTGGCAGGGTATGCTCAGACGTGAGTCCCTTGCTCACTTTGCCACTGGATTCAAGCAAGCCGGGCTGAAGACGGCTGGAATGCCAGAAACCGGTCCTCGGAAGCTTGTTTCCGGTCCAGGGAAGGCATGGCTTGGCAGTTCGGGCTGGAATGTTTCCATGAGGCACAGGGTCAGATTGATTTGCATATAGCCATGTCTGAACTGGGGTGGCAGAGTGGGCTAAAGAACGGTGATGGATCAAACCCAGATCTTTTGACTGGGTGTGAGTGTTTGATAGGTTCAGATGCTCCGTCCATCACCACCCCCTTTTGTACCGCTTTTGGCCGCCGTAAGTGTGGCAGGGTATGCTCAGACGTGAGTCCCTTGCTCACTTTGCCACTGGATTCAAGCAAGCCAGGCTGAAGAAGGCTGGAATGCCAGAAACCGGTCCTCGGAATCCTGTTTCCGGTCCAGGGAAGGAATGGCTTGGCAGTTCGGGCTGGACTGTTCCCATGAGGCACAGGGTCAGACTGATTTGCATATAGCCATGTCTAAACTGGGGTGGCAGAGTGGGCTAAAGAACGGTGATGGATGAAACCCAGATCTTTTGACTGGGTGTGAGTGTTTGATTGGTTCAGATGCTCCGCCCATCACCACCCCCTTTTGTACCGCTTTTGGCCGCCATAAGTGTGGCAGGGTATGCTCAGACGTGAGTCCCTTGCTCACTTTGCCACTGGATTCAAGCAAGACGGGCTGAAGACGGCTGGAATGCCAGAAACCGGTCCTCAAAGCTTGTTTCCGGTCCAGGGAAGGCATGGCTTGGCAGTTCGGGCTGGACTGTTCCCATGAGGCACAGGGTGAGACTGATTTGCATATAGCCATGTCTGAACTGGGGTGACAGAGTGGGCTAAAGAACAGTGATGGATCAAACCCAGTTCTTTTGACTGGGTGTTAGTGTTTGATTGGTTCAGATGCTCCGTCCATCACCACCCCCTTTCGTACCGCTTTCGGCCGCCATAAGTGTGGCAGGGTATACTCAGACGTGAGTCCCTTGCTCACTTTGCCACTGGATTCAAGCAAGCCGGGCTGAAGACGGCTGGAATGCCAGAAACCGGTCCTCGGAAGCTTGTTTCCGGTCCAGGGAAGGCATGGCTTGGCAGTTCGGGCTGGACTGTTCCCATGAGGCACAGGGTCAGACAGATTTGCATATAGCCATGTCTGAACTGGGGTGACAGAGTGGGCTAAAGAACGGAGATGGATCAAACCCAGATCTTTTGACTGGGTGTGAGTGTTTGATTGGTTCAGATGCTCCGTCCATCACCACCCCCTTTTGTACCGCTTTCGGCCGACATAAGTGTGGCAGGGTATGCTCAGACATGAGTCCCTTGCTCACTTTGCCACTGGATTCAAGCAAACCGGGCTGAAGACGGCTGGAATGCCAGAAACCGTTCCTCTGAAGCTTGTTTCCGGTCCAGGGAAGGCATGGCTTGGCAGTTCGGGCTGGACTGTTCCCATGAGGCACAGGGTCAGACTGATTTCCATATAGCCATGTCTGAACTGGGGTGGCAGAGTGGGCTAAAGAACGGTGATGGATCAAACCCAGATCTTTTGACTGGGTGTGAGTGTTTGATTGGTTCAGATGCTCCGTCCATCACCACCCCCTTTTGTACCGCTTTTGGCCACCATAAGTGTGGCAGGGTATGCTCAGAAGTGAGTCCCTTGCTTACTTTGCCACTGGATTCAAGCAAGCCGGGCTGAAGACGGCTGGAATGCCAGAAACCGGTCCTCGGAAGCTTGTTTCCGGTCCAGGGAAGGCATGGCTTGGCAGTTCTGGCTGGACTGTTCCCATGAGGCACAGGGTCAGATTGATTTGCATATAGCCATGTCTGAACTGGGGTGGCAGATTGGGCTAAAGAACGGTGATGGATCAAACTCAGATCTTTTGACTGGGTGTGAGTGTTTGATAGGTTCAGATGCTCCGTCCATCACCACCCCCTTTTGTACCGCTTTTGGCCGCCGTAGGTGTGGCAGGGTATGCTCAGACGTGAGTCCCTTGCTCACTTTGCCACTGGATTCAAGCAAGCCGGGCTGAAGACGGCTGGAATGCCAGAAACCAGTCCTCGGAAGCTTGTTTCCGGTCCAGGGAAGGCATGGCTTGGCAGTTCGGGCTGGACTGTTCCCATGAGGCACAGGGTCAGACTGATTTGCATATAGCCATGTCTGAACTGGGGTGGCAGAGTGGGCTAAAGAACGGTGATGGATCAAACCCAGATCTTTTGACTGGGTGTGAGTGTTTGATTGGTTCAGATGCTCCGTCCATCACCACCCCCTTTTGTACCGCTTTTGGCCGCCATAAGAGTGGCAGGGTATGCTCAGACGTGAGTCCCTTGCTCACTTTGCCACTGGATTCAAGCAAGCCGGGCTGAAGACGGCTGGAATGCCAGAAACCGGTCCTCGGAAGCTTGTTTCCGGTCCAGGGAAGGCATGGCTTGGCAGTTCGGGCTGGAATGTTTCCATGAGGCACAGGGTCAGATTGATTTGCATATAGCCATGTCTGAACTGGGGTGGCAGAGTGGGCTAAAGAACGGTGATGGATCAAACCCAGATCTTTTGACTGGGTGTGAGTGTTTGATAGGTTCAGATGCTCCGTCCATCACCACCCCCTTTTGTACCGCTTTTGGCCGCCGTAAGTGTGGCAGGGTATGCTCAGACGTGAGTCCCTTGCTCACTTTGCCACTGGATTCAAGCAAGCCGGGCTGAAGAAGGCTGGAATGCCAGAAACCGGTCCTCGGAATCCTGTTTCCGGTCCAGGGAAGGAATGGCTTGGCAGTTCGGGCTGGACTGTTCCCATGAGGCACAGGGTCAGACTGATTTGCATATAGCCATGTCTAAACTGGGGTGGCAGAGTGGGCTAAAGAACGGTGATGGATGAAACCCAGATCTTTTGACTGGGTGTGAGTGTTTGATTGGTTCAGATGCTCCGCCCATCACCACCCCCTTTTGTACCGCTTTTGGCCGCCATAAGTGTGGCAGGGTATGCTCAGACGTGAGTCCCTTGCTCACTTTGCCACTGGATTCAAGCAAGACGGGCTGAAGACGGCTGGAATGCCAGAAACCGGTCCTCGAAGCTTGTTTCCGGTCCAGGGAAGGCATGGCTTGGCAGTTCGGGCTGGACTGTTCCCATGAGGCACAGGGTGAGACTGATTTGCATATAGCCATGTCTGAACTGGGGTGACAGAGTGGGCTAAAGAACAGTGATGGATCAAACCCAGTTCTTTTGACTGGGTGTTAGTGTTTGATTGGTTCAGATGCTCCGTCCATCACCACCCCCTTTCGTACCGCTTTCGGCCGCCATAAGTGTGGCAGGGTATACTCAGACGTGAGTCCCTTGCTCACTTTGCCACTGGATTCAAGCAAGCCGGGCTGAAGACGGCTGGAATGCCAGAAACCGGTCCTCGGAAGCTTGTTTCCGGTCCAGGGAAGGCATGGCTTGGCAGTTCGGGCTGGACTGTTCCCATGAGGCACAGGGTGAGACCGATTTGCATATAGCCATGTCTGAACTGGGGTGGCAGAGTGGGCTAAAGAACGGTGATGGATCAAACCCAGATCCTTTGACTGGGTGTGAGTGTTTGATTGGTTCAGATGCTCCGTCCATCACCACCCCCTTTTGTACCGCTTTTGGCCACCATAAGTGTGGCAGGGTATTCTCAGACGTGAGTCCCTTGCTCACTTTGCCACTGGATTCAAGCAAGCCGGGCTGAAGACGGCTGGAATGCCAGAAACCGGTCCTCGGAAGCTTGTTTCCGGTCCAGGGAAGGCATGGCTTGGCAGTTCGGGCTGGACTGTTCCCTTGAGGCACAGGGTCAGACTTATTTGCATATAGCCATGTCTGAACTGGGGTGGCAGAGAGGGCTAAAGAACGGTGATGGATAAAACACAGATCTTTTGCCTGGGTGTGAGTGTTTGATTGGTTCAGATGCTCCATCCATCCCCACTCAATTTTGTACCGCTTTTGGCCACCATAAGTGTGGCAGGGTATGCTCAGACGTGAGTCCCTTGCTCACTTTTCCACTGGATTCAAGCAAGTCGGGCTGAAGATGGCTGGAATGCCAGAAACCGGTCCTCGGAAGCTTGTTTCCGGTCCAGGGAAGGCATGGCTTGGCAGTTCGGGCTGGACTGTTCCCATGAGGCACAGGGTGAGACTGATTTGCATATAGCCATGTCTGAACTGGGGTGGCAGAGTGGGCTAAAGAACGGTGATGGATCAAACCCAGATCTTTTGACTGGGTGTGAGTGTTTGATTGGTTCAGATGCTCCGTCCATCACCACCCCTTTTTGTACCGCTTTTGGCCACCATAAGTGTGGCAGGGTATGCTCAGACGTGAGTCCCTTGCTCACTTTGCCACTGGATTCAAGCAAGCCGGGCTGAAGACGGCTGGAATGCCAGAAACAGGTCCTCGGAAGCTTGTTTCCGGTCCAGGGAAGGAATGGCCTGGCAATTCGGGCTGGACTGTTCCCATGAGGCACAGGGTCAGACTGATTTGAATATAGCCATGTCTAAACTGGGGTGGCAGAGTGGGCTAAAGAACGGTGATGGATGAAACCCAGATCTTTTGACTGGGTGTGATTGTTTGATTGGTTCAGATGCTCCGTCCATCACCACCCCCTTTTGTACCGCTTTTGGCCGCCATAAGTGTGGCAGGGTATGCTCAGATGTGAGTCCCTTGCTCACTTTGCAATTGGATTCAAGCAAGCCGGGATGAAGACGGCTGGATTGCCAGAAACCGGTCCTCGGAAGCTTGTTTCTGGTCCAGGGAAGGCATGGCTTGGCAGTTCGGGCTGGACTGTTCCCATGAGGCACAGGGTCAGACTGATTTGCATATAGCCATGTCTAAACTGGGGTGGCAGAGTGGGCTAAATAACGGTGATGGATAAAACACAGATCTTTTGACTGGGTGTGAGTGCTTGATTGGTTCAGATGCTCCGTCCATCACCACCCCATTTTGTACCGCTTGTGGCCGCCATAAGTGTGGCAGGGTATGCTCAGACGTGAGTCCCTTGCTCACTTTGCCACTGGATTCAAGCAAGCCGGGCTGAAGACGGCTGGAATGCCAGAAACCGGTCCTCGGAAGCTTGTTTCCGGTCCAGGGAAGGAATGGCTTGGCAGTTCGGGCTGGACTGTTCCCATGAGGCACAGGGTCAGACTGATTTTAATATAGCCATGTCTAAACTGGGGTGGCAGAGTGGGCTAAAGAACGGTGATGGATGAAACCCAGATCTTTTGACTGGGTGTGATAGTTTGATTGGTTCAGATGCTCGGTCCATCACCACCCCCTTTTGTACCGCTTTTGGCCGCCATAAGTGTGGCAGGGTATGCTCAGATGTGAGTCCCTTGCTCACTTTGCAATTGGATTCAAGCAAGCCGGGATGAAGACGGCTGGAATGCCAGAAACCGGTCCTCGGAAGCTTGTTTCCGGTCCAGGGAAGGCATGGCTTGGCAGTTCGGGCTGGACTGTTCCCATGAGGCACAGGGTAAGAGTGATTTGCATATAGCCATGTCTGAACTGGGGTGACAGAGTGGGCTAAAGAACGGTGATGGATCAAACCCAGATCTTTTGACTGGGTGTGAGTGTTTGATTGGTTCAGATGCTCCGTCCATCACCACCCCCTTTTGTACCGCTTTCGGCCGCCGTAAGTGTGGCAGGGGATGCTCAGATTTGAGTCCCTTGCTCACTTTGCCACTGGATTCAAGCAAACCGGGCTGAAGACGACTGGAATGCCAGAAACCGGTCCTCGGAAGCTTGTTTCCGGTCCAGGGAAGGCATGGCTTGGCAGTTCGGGCTGGACTGTTCCCATGAGGCACAGGGTGAGACTGATTTGCATATAGCCATGTCTGAACTGGGGTGGCAGAGTGGGCTAAAGAACGGTGATGGATCAAACCCAGATCTTTTGACTGGGTGTGAGTGTTTGATTGGTTCAGATGCTCCGTCCATCACCACCCCCTTTTGTACCGCTTTTGGCCGCCATAAGTGTGGCAGGGTATGCTCAGACGTGAGTCCCTTGCTCACTTTGCCACTGGATTCAAGCAAGCCGGGCTGAAGACGGCTGGAATGCCAGAAACCGGTCCTCGGAAGCTTGTTTCCGGTCCAGGGAAGGCATGGCTTGGCAGTTCGGGCTGGACTGTTCCCATGAGGCACAGGGTGAGACTGATTTGCATATAGCCATGTCTGAACTGGGGTGACAGAGTGGGCTAAAGAACAGTGATGGATCAAACCCAGTTCTTTTGACTGGGTGTGAGTGTTTGATTGGTTCAGATGCTCCGTCCATCACCACCCCCTTTCGTACCGCTTTCGGCCGCCATAAGTGTGGCAGGGTATACTCAGAGGTGAGTCCCTTGCTCACTTTGCCACTGGATTCAAGCAAGCCGGGCTGAAGACGGCTGGAATGCCAGAAACCGGTCCTCAGAAGCTTGTTTCCGGTCCAGGGAAGGCATGGCTTGGCAGTTCGGGCTGGACTGTTCCCATGAGGCACAGGGTGAGACCGATTTGCATATAGCCATGTCTGAACTGGGGTGGCAGAGTGGGCTAAAGAACGGTGATGGATCAATCCCAGATCCTTTGACTGGGTGTGAGTGTTTGATTGGTTCAGATGCTCCGTCCATCACCACCCCCTTTTGTACCGCTTTTGGCCACCATAAGTGTGGCAGGGTATTCTCAGACGTGAGTCCCTTGCTCACTTTGCCACTGGATTCAAGCAAGCCGGGCTGAAGACGGCTGGAATGCCAGAAACCGGTCCTCGTAAGCTTGTTTCCGGTCCAGGGAAGGCATGGCTTGGCAGTTCGGGCTGGACTGTTCTCTTGAGGCACAGGGTCAGACTTATTTGCATATAGCCATGTCTGAACTGGGGTGGCAGAGTGGGCTAAAGAACGGTGATGGATAAAACACAGATCTTTTGACTGGGTGTGAGTGTTTGATTGGTCAAGATGCTCCATCCATCCCCACCCCATTTTGTACCGCTTTTGGCCGCCATAAGTGTGGCAGGGTATGCTCAGACGTGAGTCCCTTGCTCACTTTGCCACTGGATTCAAGCAAGTCGGGCTGAAGACGGCTGGAATGCCAGAAACCGGTCCTCGGAGGCTTGTTTCCGGTCCAGGGAAGGCATGGCTTGGCAGTTCGGGCTGGACTGTCTCCATGAGGCACAGGGTGAGACTGATTTGCATATAGCCATGTCTGAACTGGAGTGGCAGAGTGGGCTAAAGAACGGTGATGGATCAAACCCAGATCTTTTGACTGGGTGTGAGTGTTTGATTGGTTCAGATGCTCCGTCCATCACCACCCCTTTTTGTACCGCTTTTGGCCACCATAAGTGTGGCAGGGTATGCTCAGATGTGAGTCCCTTGCTCACTTTGCCACTGGATTCAAGCAAGCCGGGCTGAAGACGGCTGGAATGCCAGAAACCGGTCCTCGGAAGCTTGTTTCCGGTCCAGGGAAGGAATGGCTTGGCAGTTCGGGCTGGACTGCTCCCATGAGGCACAGGGTCAGACTGATTTGAATATAGCCATGTCTAAACTGGGGTGGCAGAGTGGGCTAAAGAACGGTGATGGATGAAACCCAGATCTTTTGACTGGGTGTGATTGTTTGATTGGTTCAGATGCTCCGTCCATCACCACCCCCTTTTAGACCGCTTTTGGCCGCCATAAGTGTGGCAGGGTATGCTCAGATGTGAGTCCCTTGCTCACTTTGCAATTGGATTCAAGCAAGCCGGGATGAAGACGGCGGGATTGCCAGAAACCGGTCCTCTGAAGCTTGTTTCTGGTCCAGGGAAGGCATGGCTTGGCAGTTCGGGCTGGACTGTTCCCATGAGGCACAGGGTCAGACTGATTTGCATATAGCCATGTCTGAATTGGGGTGGCAGAGTGGGCTAAAGAACGGTGATGGATAAAACACAGATCTTTTGACTGGGTGTGAGTGCTTGATTGGTTCAGATGCTCCGTCCATCACCACCCCATTTTGTACCGCCTTTGGCCGCCATAAGTGTGGCAGGGTATGCTCAGACGTGAGTCCCTTGCTCACTTTGCCACTGGATTCAAGCAAGCCGGGCTGAAGACGGCTGGAATGCCAGAAACCGGTCCACGGAAGCTTGTTTCCGGTCCAGGGAAGGCATGGCTTGGCAGTTCGGGCTGGACTGTTCCCATGAGGCACAGGGTCAGACTGATTTGCATATAGCCATGTCTGAACTGGGGTGACAGAGTGGGCTAAAGAACGGTGATGGATCAAACCCAGATCTTTTGACTGGGTGTGAGTGTTTGATTGGTTCAGATGCTCCGTCCATCACCACCCCCTTTTGTACCGCTTTCGGCCGCCGTAAGTGTGGCAGGGGATGCTCAGACTTGAGTCCCTTGCGCACTTTGCCACTGGATTCAAGCAAACCGGGCTGAAGACGACTGGAATGCCAGAAACCGGTCCTCGGAAGCTTGTTTCCGGTCCAGGGAAGGCATGGCTTGGCAGTTCGGGCTGGACTGTTCCCATGAGGCACAGGGTGAGACTGATTTGCATATAGCCATGTCTGAACTGGGGTGGCAGAGTGGGCTAAAGAAAGGTGATGGATCAAACCCAGATCTTTTGACTGGGTGTGAGTGTTTGATTGGTTCAGATGCTCCGTCCATCACCACCCCTTTTTGTACCGCTTTTGGCCACCATAAGTGTGGCAGGGTATGCTCAGACGTGAGTCCCTTGCTCACTTTGCCACTGGATTCAAGCAAGCCGGGCTGAAGACGGCTGGAATGCCAGAAACCAGTCCTCGGAAGCTTGTTTCCGGTCCAGGGAAGGAATGGCTTGGCAGTTCGGGCTGGACTGTTCCCATGAGGCACAGGGTCAGACTGATTTGAATATAGCCATGTCTAAACTGGGGTGGCAGAGTGGGCTAAAGAACGGTGATGGATGAAACCCAGATCTTTTGACTGGGTGTGATTGTTTGATTGGTTCAGATGCTCCGTCCATCACCACCCCCTTTTGTACCGCTTTTGGCCGCCATAAGTGTGGCAGGGTATGCTCAGATGTGAGTCCCTTGCTCACTTTGCAATTGGATTCAAGCAAGCCGGGATGAAGACGGCTGGATTGCCAGAAACCGGTCCTCGGAAGCTTGTTTCTGGTCCAGGGAAGGCATGGCTTAGCAGTTCGGGCTGGACTGTTCCCATGAGGCACAGGGTCAGACTGATTTGCATAGAGCCATGTCTGAACTGGGGTGACAGAGTGGGCTAAGGAACGGTGATGGATCAAACCCAGATCTTTTGACTGGGTGTGAGTGTTTGATTGGTTCAGATGCTCCGTCCATCACCACCCCCTTTTGTACCGCTTTCGGCCGCCATAAGTGTGGCAGGGTATGCTCAGACATGAGTCCCTTGCTCACTTTGCCACTGGATTCAAGCAAACCGGGCTGAAGACGGCTGGAATGCCAGAAACCGTTCCTCTGAAGCTTGTTTCCGGTCCAGGGAAGGCATGGCTTGGCAGTTCGGGCTGGACTGTTCCCATGAGGCACAGGGTCAGACTGATTTGCATATAGCCATGTCTGAACTGGGGTGGCAGAGTGGGCTAAAGAACGGTGATGGATCAAACCCAGATCTTTTGAGTGGGTGTGAGTGTTTGATTGGTTCAGATGCTCCGTCCATCACCACCCCCTTTTGTACCGCTTTTGGCCGCCATAAGTGTGGCAGGGTATGCTCATCCGTGAGTCCCTTGCTCTCTTTGCCACTGTATTCAAGCAAGCCAGGCTGAAGACGGCTGGAATGCCAGAAACCGGTCCTCGGAAGCTTGTTTCCGGTCCAGGGAAGGAATGGCTTGGCAGTTCGGGCTGGACTGTTCCCATGCGGCACAGGGTCAGACTGATTTGAATATAGCCATGTCTAAACTGGGGTGGCAGAGTGGGCTAAAGAACGGTGATGGATGAAACCCAGATCTTTTGACTGGGTGTGAGTGATTGATTGGTTCAGATGCTCCGTCCATCACCACCCCCTTTTGTACCGCTTTTGGCCACCATAAGTGTGGCAGGGTATGCTCAGACGTGAGTCCCTTGCTCACTTTGCCATTAGATTCAAGCAAGCCGGGCTGAAGACGGCTGGATTGCCAGAAACCGGTCCTTGGAAGCTTGTTTCCGGTCCAGGGAAGGCATGGCGTGGCAGTTCGGGCTGGACTGTTCCCATGAGGCACAGGGTCAGACTGATTTGCATATAGCCATGTCTGAACTGGGGTGGCAGAGTGGGCTAAAGAACGGTGATGGATAAAACACAGATCTTTTGACTGGGTGTGAGTGTTTGATTGGTTCAGATGCTCCGTCCATCACCACCCCATTTTGTACCGCTTTTGGCCGCCATAAGTGTGGCAGGGTATGCTCAGACGTGAGTCCCTTGCTCACTGTGCCACTGGATTCAAGCAAGCCGGGCAGAAGACGGCTGGAATGCCAGAAACCGGTCCTCGGAAGCTTGTTTCCGGTCCAGGGAAGGCATGGCTTGGCAGTTCGGGCTGGACTGTTCCCATGAGGCACAGGGTGAGACTGATTTGCATATAGCCATCTCTGAACTGGGGTGGCAGAGTGGGCTAAAGAACGGTGATTGATCAAACCCAGATCTTTTGACTGGGTGTGAGTGTTTGATTGGTTCAGATGCTCCGTCCATCACCACCCCCTTTTGTACCGCTTTTGGCCGCCATAAGTGTGGCAGGGTATGCTCAGACGTGAGTCCCTTGCTCACTTTGCCACTGGATTCAAGCAAGCCGGGCTGAAGACGGCTGGAATGCCAGAAACCGGTCCTCGGAGGCTTGTTTCCGGTCCAGGGAAGGCATGGCTTGGCAGTTCGGGCTGGACTGTCTCCATGAGGCACAGGGTGAGACTGATTTGCATATAGCCATGTCTGAACTGGAGTGGCAGAGTGGGCTAAAGAACGGTGATGGATCAAACCCAGATCTTTTGACTGGGTGTGAGTGTTTGATTGGTTCAGATGCTCCGTCCATCACCACCCCTTTTTGTACCGCTTTTGGCCACCATAAGTGTGGCAGGGTATGCTCAGATGTGAGTCCCTTGCTCACTTTGCCACTGGATTCAAGCAAGCCGGGCTGAAGACGGCTGGAATGCCAGAAACCGGTCCTCGGAAGCTTGTTTCCGGTCCAGGGAAGGAATGGCTTGGCAGTTCGGGCTGGACTGCTCCCATGAGGCACAGGGTCAGACTGATTTGAATATAGCCATGTCTAAACTGGGGTGGCAGAGTGGGCTAAAGAACGGTGATGGATGAAACCCAGATCTTTTGACTGGGTGTGATTGTTTGATTGGTTCAGATGCTCCGTCCATCACCACCCCCTTTTAGACCGCTTTTGGCCGCCATAAGTGTGGCAGGGTATGCTCAGATGTGAGTCCCTTGCTCACTTTGCAATTGGATTCAAGCAAGCCGGGATGAAGACGGCGGGATTGCCAGAAACCGGTCCTCTGAAGCTTGTTTCTGGTCCAGGGAAGCCATGGCTTGGCAGTTCGGGCTGGACTGTTCCCATGAGGCACAGGGTCAGACTGATTTGCATATAGCCATGTCTGAATTGGGGTGGCAGAGTGGGCTAAAGAACGGTGATGGATAAAACACAGATCTTTTGACTGGGTGTGAGTGCTTGATTGGTTCAGATGCTCCGTCCATCACCACCCCATTTTGTACCGCTTTTGGCCGCCATAAGTGTGGCAGGGTATGCTCAGACGTGAGTCCCTTGCTCACTTTGCCACTGGATTCAAGCAAGCCGGGCTGAAGACGGCTGGAATGCCAGAAACCGGTCCACGGAAGCTTGTTTCCGGTCCAGGGAAGGCATGGCTTGGCAGTTCGGGCTGGACTGTTCCCATGAGGCACAGGGTCAGACTGATTTGCATATAGCCATGTCTGAACTGGGGTGACAGAGTGGGCTAAAGAACGGTGATGGATCAAACCCAGATCTTTTGACTGGGTGTGAGTGTTTGATTGGTTCAGATGCTCCGTCCATCACCACCCCCTTTTGTACCGCTTTCGGCCGCCGTAAGTGTGGCAGGGGATGCTCAGACTTGAGTCCCTTGCGCACTTTGCCACTGGATTCAAGCAAACCGGGCTGAAGACGACTGGAATGCCAGAAACCGGTCCTCGGAAGCTTGTTTCCGGTCCAGGGAAGGCATGGCTTGGCAGTTCGGGCTGGACTGTTCCCATGAGGCACAGGGTGAGACTGATTTGCATATAGCCATGTCTGAACTGGGGTGGCAGAGTGGGCTAAAGAACGGTGATGGATCAAACCCAGATCTTTTGACTGGGTGTGAGTGTTTGATTGGTTCAGATGCTCCGTCCATCACCACCCCTTTTTGTACCGCTTTTGGCCACCATAAGTGTGGCAGGGTATGCTCAGACGTGAGTCCCTTGCTCACTTTGCCACTGGATTCAAGCAAGCCGGGCTGAAGACGGCTGGAATGCCAGAAACCAGTCCTCGGAAGCTTGTTTCCGGTCCAGGGAAGGAATGGCTTGGCAGTTCGGGCTGGACTGTTCCCATGAGGCACAGGGTCAGACTGATTTGAATATAGCCATGTCTAAACTGGGGTGGCAGAGTGGGCTAAAGAACGTGATGGATGAAACCCAGATCTTTTGACTGGGTGTGATTGTTTGATTGGTTCAGATGCTCCGTCCATCACCACCCCCTTTTGTACCGCTTTTGGCCGCCATAAGTGTGGCAGGGTATGCTCAGATGTGAGTCCCTTGCTCACTTTGCAATTGGATTCAAGCAAGCCGGGATGAAGACGGCTGGATTGCCAGAAACCGGTCCTCGGAAGCTTGTTTCTGGTCCAGGGAAGGCATGGCTTAGCAGTTCGGGCTGGACTGTTCCCATGAGGCACAGGGTCAGACTGATTTGCATAGAGCCATGTCTGAACTGGGGTGACAGAGTGGGCTAAGGAACGGTGATGGATCAAACCCAGATCTTTTGACTGGGTGTGAGTGTTTGATTGGTTCAGATGCTCCGTCCATCACCACCCCCTTTTGTACCGCTTTCGGCCGCCATAAGTGTGGCAGGGTATGCTCAGACATGAGTCCCTTGCTCACTTTGCCACTGGATTCAAGCAAACCGGGCTGAAGACGGCTGGAATGCCAGAAACCGTTCCTCTGAAGCTTGTTTCCGGTCCAGGGAAGGCATGGCTTGGCAGTTCGGGCTGGACTGTTCCCATGAGGCACAGGGTCAGACTGATTTGCATATAGCCATGTCTGAACTGGGGTGGCAGAGTGGGCTAAAGAACGGTGATGGATCAAACCCAGATCTTTTGAGTGGGTGTGAGTGTTTGATTGGTTCAGATGCTCCGTCCATCACCACCCCCTTTTGTACCGCTTTTGGCCGCCATAAGTGTGGCAGGGTATGCTCAGACGTGAGTCCCTTGCTCTCTTTGCCACTGTATTCAAGCAAGCCAGGCTGAAGACGGCTGGAATGCCAGAAACCGGTCCTCGGAAGCTTGTTTCCGGTCCAGGGAAGGAATGGCTTGGCAGTTCGGGCTGGACTGTTCCCATGCGGCACAGGGTCAGACTGATTTGAATATAGCCATGTCTAAACTGGGGTGGCAGAGTGGGCTAAAGAACGGTGATGGATGAAACCCAGATCTTTTGACTGGGTGTGAGTGATTGATTGGTTCAGATGCTCCGTCCATCACCACCCCCTTTTGTACCGCTTTTGGCCACCATAAGTGTGGCAGGGTATGCTCAGACTTGAGTCCCTTGCTCACTTTGCCATTAGATTCAAGCAAGCCGGGCTGAAGACGGCTGGATTGCCAGAAACCGGTCCTTGGAAGCTTGTTTCCGGTCCAGGGAAGGCATGGCGTGGCAGTTTGGGCTGGACTGTTCCCATGAGGCACAGGGTCAGACTGATTTGCATATAGCCATGTCTGAACTGGGGTGGCAGAGTGGGCTAAAGAACGGTGATGGATAAAACACAGATCTTTTGACTGGGTGTGAGTGTTTGATTGGTTCAGATGCTCCGTCCATCACCACCCCATTTTGTACCGCTTTTGGCCGCCATAAGTGTGGCAGGGTATGCTCAGACGTGAGTCCCTTGCTCACTTTGCCACTGGATTCAAGCAAGCCGGGCAGAAGACGGCTGGAATGCCAGAAACCGGTCCTCGGAAGCTTGTTTCCGGTCCAGGGAAGGCATGGCTTGGCAGTTCGGGCTGGACTGTTCCCATGAGGCACAGGGTGAGACTGATTTGCATATAGCCATCTCTGAACTGGGGTGGCAGAGTGGGCTAAAGAACGGTGATTGATCAAACCCAGATCTTTTGACTGGGTGTGAGTGTTTGATTGGTTCAGATGCTCCGTCCATCACCACCCCCTTTTGTACCGCTTTTGGCCGCCATAAGTGTGGCAGGGTATGCTCAGACGTGAGTCCCTTGCTCACTTTGCCACTGGATTCAAGCAAGCCGGGCTGAAGACGGCTGGAATGCCAGAAACCGGTCCTCGGAAGCTTGTTTCCGATCCAGGGAAGGCATGGCTTGGCAGTTCGGGCTGGACTGTTCCCATAAGGCACAGGGTGAGATTGATTTGCATATAGCCATGTCTGAACTGGGGTGGCAGAGTGGGCTAAAGAACGGTGATGGATCAAACCCAGATCTTTTGACTGGGTGTGAATGTTTGATTGGTTCAGATGCTCCGTCCATCACCACCCCCTTTTGTACCGCTTTTGGCCGCCATAAGTGTGGCAGGGTATGCTCAGACGTGAGTCCCTTGCTCACTTTGCCACTGGATTCAAGCAAGCCGGGCTGCAGACGGCTGGAATGCCAGAAACCGGTCCTCAGAAGCTTGTTTCCGGTCCAGGGAAGGCATGGCTTGGCAGTTTTGGCTGGACTGTTCCCATGAGGCACAGGGTCAGACTGATTTGCATATAGCCATGTCTGAACTGGGGTGGCAGAGTGGGCTAAAGAACGGTGATGGATCAAACCCAGATCTTTTGACTGGGTGTGAGTGTTTGATTGGTTCAGATGCTCCGTCCATCACCACCCCCTTTTGTACCGCTTTTGGCCGCCATAAGTGTGGCAGGGTATGCTCAGACGTGAGTCCCTTACTCACTTTGCCACTGGATTCAAGCAAGCCGGGCTTAAGACGGCTGGAATCTCCGAAACCGTTCCACGGAAGCTTGTTTCCGGTCCAGGGAAGGCATGGCTTGGCAGTTCGGGCTGGACTGTTCCCATGAGGCACAGGGTCTGACTGATTTGCATATAGCCATGTCTGAACTGGGGTGGCAGAGTGGGCTAAAGAACAGTGATGGATCTAACCCAGATCTTTTGACTGGGTGTGAGTGTTTGATTGGTTCAGATTCTCCGTCCATCACCACCCCCTTTTGTACCGCTTTTGGCCACCATAAGTGTGGCAGGGTATGCTCAGACGTGAGTCCCTTGCTTATTTTGCCACTGGATTCAAGCAAGCCGGGCTGAAGACGGCTGGAATGCCAGAAACCGGTCCTCGGAAGCTTGTTTCCGGTCCAGGGAAGGCATGGCTTGGCAGTTCGTGTTGGACTGTTCCCATGAGGCACAGGGTCAGACTGATTTGTATATAGCCATGTCTGAACTGGGGTGGCAGAGTGGGTTAAAGAACGGTGATGGATCAAACCCAGATCTTTTGACTGGGTGTGAGTGTTTGATTGGTTCAGATGCTCCGTCCATCACCACCCCCTTTTGTACCACTTTTGGCCGCCATAAGTGTGGCAGGGTATGCTCAGACGTGAGTCCCTTGCTCACTTTGCCACTGGATTCAAGCAAGCCGGGCTGAAGGCGGCTGGAATGCCAGAAATTGGTCCTTGGAAGCTTTTTTCCGGTCCAGGGAAGGCAAGGCTTGGCAGTTCGGGCTGGACTGTTCCCATGAGGCACAGGGTCAGACTGATTTGCATATAGCCATATCTGGACTGGGGTGGCAGAGTGGGGTAAAGAACGGTGATGGATTAAACCCAGATATTTTGACTGGGTGTGAGTGTTTGATTGGTTCAGATGCTCCGTCCATCACCACCCCCTTTTGTACCGCTTTTGGCCGCCATAAGTGTGGCAGGGTATGCTCAGACGTGAGTCCCTTGCTCACTTTGCCACTGGATTCAAGCAAGCCGGGCTGAAGACGGCTGGAATGCCAGAAACTGGTCTTTGGAAGCTTGTTTCCGGTCCAGCGAAGGCATCGCTTGGCAGTTCGGGCTGGACTGTACCCATGAGGCACAGGGTCAGACTGATTTGCATATAGCCATGTCTGAACTGGGGTGGCAGAGTGGGCTAAAGAACGGTGATGGATCAAACCCAGATCTTTTTACTGGGTGTGAGTGTTTGATTGGTTCAGATGCTCCGTCCATCACCACCCCCTTTTGTACCGCTTTTGGCCGCCATAAGAGTGGCAGGGTTTGCTCAGACGTGAGTCCCTTGCTCACTTTGCCACTGGATTCAAGCAAGCCGGGCTGAAGACTGCTGGTATGCCAGAAACCGGTCCTCGGAAGCTTGTTTCCAGTCCAGGGAAGGAATGGCTTGGCAGTTCGGGCTGGACTGTTCCCATGAGGCACAGGGTCAGACTGATTTGCATATAGCCATGTCTGAACTGGGGTGGCAGAGTGGGCTAAAGAACGGTGATGGATAAAACACAGATCTTTTGACTGGGTGTGAGTGTTTGATTGGTTCAGATGCTCCGTCCATCACCACCCCATTTTGTACCGCTTTTGGCCGCCATAAGTGTGGCAGGGTATGCTCAGACGTGTGTCCCTTGCTCACGTTGCCACTGGATTCAAGAAAGTCGGGCTGAAGACGGCTGGAATGGCAGAAACCGGTCCTCGGAAGCTTGTTTCCGGTCCAGGGAAGGCATGGCTTGGCAGTTCGGGCTGGACTGTTCCCATGAGGCACAGGGTGAGACTGATTTGCATATAGCCATGCCTGAACTGGGGTGGCAGAGTGGGCTAAAGAACGGTGATGGATCAAACCCAGATCTTTTGACTGGGTGTGAGTGTTTTATTGGTTCAGATGCTCCGTCCATCACCACCCCCTTTTGTACCGCTTTTGGCCGCCATAAGTGTGGCAGGGTATGCTCAGACGTGAGTCCCTTGCTCACTTTGCCACTGGATTCAAGCAAGCTGGGCTGAAGACAGCTGGAATGCCAGAAACCGGTCCTCGGAAGCTTGTTTCCGGTCCAGGGAAGGAATGGCTTGGCAGTTCGGGCTGGACTGTTCCCATGAGGCACAGGGTCAGACTGATTTGCATATAGCCATGTCTGAACTGGGGTGGCAGAGTGGGCTAAAGAACGGTGATGGATAAAACACAGATCTTTAAACTGGGTGTGAGTGTTTGATTGGTTCAGATGCTCCGTCCATCACCACCCCATTTTGTACCGCTTTTGGCCGCCATAAGTGTGGCAGGGTATGCTCAGAGGTGAGTCCCTTGCTCACTTTGCCACTGGATTCAAGCAAGTCGGGCTGAAGACGACTGGAATGCCAGAAACCGGTCCTCGGAAGCTTGTTTCCGGTCCAGGGAAGGCATGGCTTGGCAGTTCGGGGTAGACTGTTCCCATGAGGCACAGGGTGAGACTGATTTGCATATAGTGATGTCTGAACTGGGGTGGCAGAGTGGGCTAAAGAACGGTGATGGATCAAACCCAGATCTTTTGACTGGGTGTGAGTGTTTGATTGGTTCAGATGCTCCGTCCATCACCACCCCCTTTTGTACCGCTTTTGGCCGCCATAAGTGTGGCAGGGTATGCTCAGACGTGAGTCTCTTGCTCACTTTGCCACTGGATTCAAGCAAGCCGGGCTGAAGACAGCTGGAATGCCAGAAACCGGTCCTCGGAAGCTTGTTTCCGGTCCCGGGAAGGAATGGCTTGGCAGTTCAGGCTGGACTGTTCCCATGAGGCACAGGGTCAGACTGATTTCCATATAGCCATGTCTGAACTGGGGTGGCAGAGTGGGCTAAAGAACGGTGATGGATAAAACACAGATCTTTTGACTGTGTGTGAGTGTTTGATTGGTTCAGATGCTCCGTCCATCACCACCCCATTTTGTACCGCTTTTGGCCGCCATAAGTGTGGCAGGGTATGCTCAGACGTGAGTCCCTTGCTCACTTTGCCACTGGATTCAAGCAATCGGGCTGAAGACGGCTGGAATGCCAGAAACCGGTACTCGGAAGCTTGTTTCCGGTCCAGGGAAGGCATGGCTTGGCAGTTCGGGCTGGACTGTTCCCATGAGGCACAGGGTGAGACTGATTTGCATATAGTGATGTCTGAACTGGGGTGGCAGAGTGGGCTAAAGAACGGTGATGGATCAAACCCAGATCTTTTGACTGGGTGTGAGTGTTTGATTGGTTCAGATGCTCCGTCCATCACCACCCCCTTTTGTACCACTTTTGGCCGCCATAAGTGTGGCAGGGTATGCTCAGACGTGAGTCCCTTGCTCACTTTGCCATTGGATTCAAGCAAGCCGGGCTGAAGACGGCTGGATTGCCAGAAACCGGTCCAACGAAGCTTGATTCCGGTCCAGGGAAGGCATGGCTTGGCAGTTCGGGCTGGACTGTTCCCATGAGGCACAGGGTCAGACTGATTTGCATATAGCCATGTCTGAACTGGGGTGGCAGAGTGGGCTAAAGAACGGTGATGGATCAAACCCAGATCTTTTGACTGGGTGTGAGTGTTTGATTGGTTCAGATGCTCCGTCCATCACTACCCCCTTTTATACCGCTTTTGGCCGCCATAAGTGTGGCAGGGTATGCTCAGACGTGAGTCCCTTGCTCACTTTGCCATTGGATTCAAGCAAGCCGGGCTGAAGACGGCTGGATTGCCAGAAACCGGTCCTCGGAAGCTTGTTTCCGGTCCAGGGAAGGCATGGCTTGGCAGTTCGGGCTGGACTGTTCCCATGAGGCACAGGGTCAGACTGATTTGCATATAGCCATTTCTGAACTGGGGTGGCAGAGTGGGCTAAAGAACGGTGATGGATCAAACCCATATCTTTTGACTGGGTGTGAGTGTTTGATTGGTTCAGATGCTCCGTCCATCACCACCCCCTTTTGTACCGCTTTTGCCCTCCATAAGTGTGGCAGGGTATGCTCAGACGTGAGTCCCTTGCTCACTTTGCCACTGGATTCAAGCAAGCCGGGCTGAAGACGGCTGGAATGCCAGAAACCGGTCTTCAGAAGCTTGTTTCCGGTCCAGGGAAGGCATGGCTTGGCAGTTCGGGCTGGACTGTTCCCATAAGGCACAGGGTCAGACTGATTTGCATATAGCCATGTCTGAACTGGGGTGGCAGAGTGGGCTAAAGAACAGTGATGGATCAAACCCAGATCTTTTGACTGGGTGTGAGTGTTTGATTGGTTCAGATGCTCCGTCCATCACCACCCCCTTTTGTACCGCTTTTGGCCGCCATAAGTGTGGCAGAGTATGCTCAGACGTGAGTCCCTTGCTCACTTTGCCACTGGATTCAAGCAAGTCGGGCTGAAGACGGCTGGAATGCCAGAAACCGGTCCTCGGAAGCTTGTTTCCGGTCCAGGGAAGGCATGGCTTGGCAGTTCGGGCTGGACTGTTCCCATGAGGCACAGGGTCAGACTGATTTGCATATAGCCATGTCTGAACTGGGGTGGCAGAGTGGGCTAAAGAACGGTGATGGATCAAACCCAGATCTTTTGACTGGGTGTGAGTCTTTGATAGGTTCACATGCTCCGTCCATCACCACCCCCTTTTGTACCACTTTTGGCCACCATAAGTGTGGCAGGGTATGCTCAGACGTGAGTCCCTTGCTCACTTTGCCACTGGATTCAAGCAAGACGGGCTAAAGACGGATGGAATGCCAGAAACCGGTCCTCGGAAGCTTGTTTCCGGTCTAGGGAAGGCATGGCGTGGCAGTACGGGCTGGACTCTTCCCATGAGGCACAGGGTCAGACTGATTTGCATATAGCCATGTCTGAACTGGGGTGACAGAGTGGGCTAAAGAACGGTGATGGATCAAACCCAGATCTTTTGACTGGGTGTGAGTGTTTGATTGGTTCAGATGCTCCGTCCATCATCACCCCCTTTTGTACCGCTTTCGGCCTCCATAAGTGTGGCAGGGTATGCTCAGACGTGAGTCCCTTGCTCACTTTGCCACTGGATTCAAGCAAGCCGGGCTGAAGACGGCTGGAATGCCAGAAACCGGTCCTCGGAAGCTTGTTTCCGGTCCAGGGAAGGCATGGCTCGGCAGTTCCGGCTGGACTGTTCCCATGAGGCACAGGGTGAGACTGATTTGCATATAGCCATGTCTGAACTGGGGTGGCAGAGTGGGCTAAAGAACGGTGAATGATCAAACCCAGATCTTTTGACTGGGTGTGAGTGTTTGATTGGTTCAGAAGCTTCGTCCATCACCACCCCCTTTTGTACTGCTTTTGGCCACCATAAGTGTAGCAGGGTATGCTCAGACGTGAGTCCCTTGCTCACTTTGCCACTGGATTCAAGCAAGCCAGGCTGAAGACGGCTGGAATGCCAGAAACCGGTCCTCGGAAGCTTGCTTCCGGTCCAGGGAAGGCATGGCTTGGCAGTTCGGGCTGGACTGTTCCCATGAGGCACAGGGTCAGACTGATTTGCATATAGCCATGTCTGAACTGGGGTGGCAGAGTGGGCTAAAGAACGGTGATGGATCAAACCCAGATCTTTTTACTTGGTGTGAGTGTTTGATTGGTTCAGATGCTCCGTCCATCACCACCCCCTTTTGTACCGCTTTTGACCGCCATAAGTGTGGCAGGGTATGCTCAGTTGTGAGTCCCTTGCTCACTTTGCCACTGGATTCAAGCAAGCCGGGCTGAAGACGGCTGGAATGCCAGAAACCGGTCCTCGGAAGCTTGTTTCCGGTCCAGGAAAGGAATGGCTTGGCAGTTCGGGCTGGACTGTTCCCATGAGGCACAGGGTCAGACTGATTTGCATACAGCCATGTCTAAACTGGGGTGGCAGAGTGGGCTAAAGAACGGTGATGGATGAAACCCAGATCTTTTGACTGGGTGTGAGTGTTTGATTGGTTCATATGCTCCGTCCATCACCACCCCCTTTTGTACCGCTTTTGGCCGCCATAAGTGTGGCAGGGTATGCTCAGACGTGAGTCCCTTGCTCACTTTGCCATTGGATTCAAGCAAGCCGGGCTGAAGACGGCTGGATTGCCAGAAACCGGTCCTCGGAAGCTTGTTTCCGGTCCAGGGAAGGCATGGCTTGGCAGTTCGGGCTGGACTGTTCCCATGAGGCACAGGGTCAGACTGATTTGCATATAGCCATGTCTGAACTGGGGTGGCAGAGTGGGCTAAAGAACGGTGATGGATCAAACCCATATCTTTTGACTGGGTGTGAGTGTTTGATTGGTTCAGATGCTCCGTCCATCACCACCCCCTTTTGTACCGCTTTTGGCCTCCATAAGTGTGGCAGGGTATGCTCAGACGTGAGTCCCTTGCTCACTTTGCCACTGGATTCAAGCAAGCCGGGCTGAAGACGGCTGGAATGCCAGAAACCGGTCCTCGGAAGCTTGTTTCCGGTCCAGGGAAGGCATGGCTTGGCAGTTCGGGCTGGACTGTTCCCATAAGGCACAGGGTCAGACTGATTTGCATATAACCATGTCTGAACTGGGGTGGCAGAGTGGGCTAAAGAACAGTGATGGATCAAACCCAGATCTTTTGACTGGGTGTGAGTGTTTGATTGGTTCAGATGCTCCGTCCATCACCACCCCCTTTTGTACCGCTTTTGGCCGCCATAAGTGTCGCAGAGTATGCTCAGACGTGAGTCCCTTGCTCACTTTGCCACTGGATTCAAGCAAGTCGGGCTGAAGACGGCTGGAATGCCAGAAACCGGTCCTCGGAAGCTTGTTTCCGGTCCAGGGAAGGCATGGCTTGGCAGTTCGGGCTGGACTGTTCCCATGAGGCACAGGGTCAGACTGATTTGCATATAGCCATGTCTGAACTGGGGTGGCAGAGTGGGCTAAAGAACGGTGATGGATCAAACCCAGATCTTTTGACTGGGTGTGAGTCTTTGATAGGTTCACATGCTCCGTCCATCACCACCCCCTTTTGTACCACTTTTGGCCACCATAAGTGTGGCAGGGTATGCTCAGACGTGAGTCCCTTGCTCACTTTGCCACTGGATTCAAGCAAGACGGGCTAAAGACGGATGGAATGCCAGAAACCGGTCCTCGGAAGCTTGTTTCCGGTCTAGGGAAGGCATGGCGTGGCAGTACGGGCTGGACTCTTCCCATGAGGCACAGGGTCAGACTGATTTGCATATAGCCATGTCTGAACTGGGGTGACAGAGTGGGCTAAAGAACGGTGATGGATCAAACCCAGATCTTTTGACTGGGTGTGAGTGTTTGATTGGTTCAGATGCTCCGTCCATCATCACCGCCTTTTGTACCGCTTTCGGCCTCCATAAGTGTGGCAGGGTATGCTCAGACGTGAGTCCCTTGCTCACTTTGCCACTGGATTCAAGCAAGCCGGGCTGAAGACGGCTGGAATGCCAGAAACCGGTCCTCGGAAGCTTGTTTCCGGTCCAGGGAAGGCATGGCTCGGCAGTTCCGGCTGGACTGTTCCCATGAGGCACAGGGTGAGACTGATTTGCATATAGCCATGTCTGAACTGGGGTGGCAGAGTGGGCTAAAGAACGGTGAATGATCAAACCCAGATCTTTTGACTGGGTGTGAGTGTTTGATTGGTTCAGAAGCTTCGTCCATCACCACCCCCTTTTGTACTGCTTTTGGCCACCATAAGTGTAGCAGGGTATGCTCAGACGTGAGTCCCTTGCTCACTTTGCCACTGGATTCAAGCAAGCCAGGCTGAAGACGGCTGGAATGCCAGAAACCGGTCCTCGGAAGCTTGCTTCCGGTCCAGGGAAGGCATGGCTTGGCAGTTCGGGCTGGACTGTTCCCATGAGGCACAGGGTCAGACTGATTTGCATATAGCCATGTCTGAACTGGGGTGGCAGAGTGGGCTAAAGAACGGTGATGGATCAAACCCAGATCTTTTTACTTGGTGTGAGTGTTTGATTGGTTCAGATGCTCCGTCCATCACCACCCCCTTTTGTACCGCTTTTGACCGCCATAAGTGTGGCAGGGTATGCTCAGTTGTGAGTCCCTTGCTCACTTTGCCACTGGATTCAAGCAAGCCGGGCTGAAGACGGCTGGAATGCCAGAAACCGGTCCTCAGAAGCTTGTTTCCGGTCCAGGGAAGGAATGGCTTGGCAGTTCGGGCTGGACTGTTCCCATGAGGCACAGGGTCAGACTGATTTGCATACAGCCATGTCTAAACTGGGGTGGCAGAGTGGGCTAAAGAACGGTGATGGATGAAACCCAGATCTTTTGACTGGGTGTGAGTGTTTGATTGGTTCATATGCTCCGTCCATCACCACCCCCTTTTGTACCGCTTTTGGCCGCCATAAGTGTGGCAGGGTATGCTCAGACGTGAGTCCCTTGCTCACTTTGCCACTGGATTCAAGCAAGCCGGGCTGAAGACGGCTGGATTGCCAGAAACCGGTCCTCGGAAGCTTGTTTCCGGTCCAGGGAAGGCATGGCTTGGCAGTTCGGGCTGGACTGTTCCCATGAGGCACAGGGTCAGACTGATTTGCATATAGCCATGTCTGAACTGGGGTGGCAGAGTGGGCTAAAGAACGGTGATGGATAAAACACAGATCTTTTGACTGGGTGTGAGTGTTTGATTGGTTCAGATGCTCCATCCATCACCACCCCATTTTGTACCGCTTTTGGCCGCCATAAGTGTGGCAGGGTATGCTCAGACGTGAGTCCCTTGCTCATTTTGCCACTGGATTCAAGCAAGCCGGTCTGAAGACGGCTGGAATGCCAGAAACCGGTCCTCGGAAGCTTGTTTCCGGTCCAGGGAAGGCATGGCTTGGCAGTTCGGGCTGGACTGTTCCCATGAGGCACAGGGTCAGACTGATTTGCATATAGCCATGTCTGAACTGGGGTGACAGAGTGGGCTAAAGAACGGTGATGGATCAAACCCAGATCTTTTGACTGGGTGTGAGTGTTTGATTGGTTCAGATGCTCCGTCCATCACCACCCCCTTTTGTACCGCTTTTGGCCGCCATAAGTGTGGCACTGTATGCTCAGACGTGAGTCCCTTACTCACTTTGCCACTGGATTCAAGCAAGCCGGGCTGAAGACGGCTGGAATCTCAGAAACCGTTCCTCGGAAGCTTGTTTCCGGTCCAGGGAAGGCATGGCTTGGCAGTTCGGGCTGGACTGTTCCCATGAGGCACAGGGTCAGACTGATTTGCATATAGCCATGTCTGAACTGGGGTGGCAGAATGGGCTAAAGAACGGTGATGGATCAAACCCAGATCTTTTGACTGGGTGTGAGTGTTTGATTGGTTCAGATGCTCCGTCCATCACCACCCCCTTTTGTACTGTAGGACATGGACAAAGCACTGGGAGGAGCCTGCTGGACAGGAACAGGAAGTTGGAGACTCTGGGGCACTTCCTTCCTCCCACCTCCCCAAAAATGTACTCCTTGCACCAAAAAGTGCAGCCAAATGTCAATCTGAGGACTTATTCTGATCAAAATCATCATTTTCATAAGGTTTATGCTGCCTGCGGTGGATTTCTTGTGCAGAATTTTAATTTTTGCAATTCAGGGAAAGCGAGCTGTTCAAATCTCCCGCCGGAAGTCACCTGCGCGCCGCATCTAGGTGTTCGGCATTGTTTACTCCCGCGATGCGTGATCGCGGGCCCTAATGACGTACTCACGTTGTCAAACTCTCGCTGTGCAAGATGGCGGGCCGCGATGACGTAATCGCAGTCGAAAAACTCTCGCGTGATCATGCAGCAAGATCCAAAATGGCGCAGCACACGCAAACCGAGAGTAAAAATAACTCAGCGAACTCAGAATCACGGTAAGTCAATGCAGCGCGCGTGATAATGTATTTTTCAAGCGCGACCAAGCAAAAAAATCCGCAGCTTGCGAATTTGCGGATTTTAGGGCAAATTTGCGCGATTCGCGGACCGCAAATTTGCCAAAAATCAGAACATTTCATAAACAATATGGATTTTGCGCCCACACTTAATTGTGAATAACCGTGAATCAGAATATCAGTGTTGGGTTTTTACGCTGCTAAAATTGTATCTTGTAAGAAAGGAATGTTCTCCAGTTTGTAATTTTGTCTCTAATATAGTTTTTTATACTGTTTGTTTAGATTTTTAAACTGAACTGTTGTCCTGAAGATGGTGACGAAACACCTTAACACTGAAACACCGCGTCAACAGTTTGTTTTTCTGTTTTTCACAATGTATTGTCTTACAATTTTTATAAATTGACAATTTTTTGTAATATATTCACAGTTTCATTTGGCTAATTGTCCGTGGTAATTTGTCCAATATTTTTCCATAAAAAATTGTCTTTGCCAGTAATAATAAAAAATCTTTTTACACAGCACTCCCTTTTAGATTTCATGATTTATTTTGATATAAAAAACATTTTAATCCTGTGTTTTTCACATATAAGTTTGTAATTTAGCAACCTGGAAATTTATTTAATTAAATCTTGTTTAGATCAAAGATTGACTGCATCTGGTAGGCTAGTTGGGTTACAGGACCAGTTTTTTCTAGGTTTTTCATGTTCAAATTTAGAAAAAGGGAACTTTTGTGTCATTTGTGCATTTACACCCATCCTTTGGCCAAGGATCAGGGTATCTCCTTTATATTTTGACACAAAATAATACTAACACTTTTTGTTTTAGGTGCAGATCTAAATCCCATTTAGGCAATTATATACAATGTCCAGCAGTAGGTAACCGATGCAATAAGTCCAAGAAATTAGGTAATTTTCACAGTGTTTGAAGATCTGTTAAACACTAAGTTAAAGTACACAGCGTTGATTTGAATGAAGGGGACTGTCCCGTGGATTTATCAAATATGGTTCTGAATGTGGAGATTGACTTGTTCTCTACTAAGAAAATTAAGGAACGTTTATGACAGGTAACTCTAGGTTCCAAAAAAACTCATGATGTTTTACTCAGGTACACCTATTACTATAATATTCAATACTTCATTTTATCATCAGTTGGGGGTTTAAAGTTATCCTGAGCATACCGGACATACTAAAGCTTATGGTGAGCAGGAGATTGATATGGTTGGTTTCTTCAAAGACACTGTGTCTTGTCTTGGCAGGTCAATGTCAACTAAAATTTACTTTGAGGAATGCTATACATGTTAATTGCAAAGCTAGACCGGTCCCCTTAATTAGTTTTAGAAAACTTAGGGGTTAATGATGAGTCTGGCATTCCATTGACCTCCAGACACGTGGGGGTGCGGTGGCATGATGGCGGCAGTCTCCTGAACGCACTATTGTTATTAAGGCGGTTGGAATCCCATTGCCATCGGCAGCAACAAGGGAACTGCCATTTCCTGGTGGTGTTGCATTGGTCCGGAGGCATCAATATTCTTGGCTGGACCGCCACAGTCCGACAAAACATATTAGAAGTTTCCTCTACGCCATGGTTTTCATTGAGGTTCCTCCTCCATGAAAACCCTGGCAGAGAGGAAGCAAAATAGTCCCCCTTCAAGTTACATGAGCACCCCTGTAAGCATGCAACCCAGTTCCTGCATGCTATGGACTTACCCATGCAGTGCAGGAACTGTTTTTGCATTCCAATTGCAGTACCCATTTTCAGAGCAATGGCCATGGGAATGTCAAAAACTAAGCTTGCCAGATAGTAGGAAACCTAATCTGGTGGGCGGCCTGCCCATGGCATTGGAGGTGCAGCCCTGGGGTGGACCGTGCGCTGCACCGCCAAAGTCATAATCAGACCCTTATCTGGAGATGGCATTATCAAACCGACTGACTCCACTGAATGTGTAAGTCCCCTTGTAATTGTGCGCAAAAAAGATGGCTAGTGGGCTAAACTGTACAGACTCAAAAGGAACATTGTGGTTGACTGCCATCCTCTACCCAAAGTTCAAGCCTTACTTGTCAACATTGGAGACTCCAAGGGCCCGATTCACAAAGGTAAAGTGAGACGAAAGTCTAATTTTACCACTTTCAGTATTCACAAAGAGCATTTACTACTCGTAAATGCCTTTTTTTAATACTAAAAGACGTAATTTCAGCTTTTGGTATTCACAAAGGGCATTCACGAGTCATAAAGTTAAACTTTTGTCTCACTTTACCTTTGTGAATCGGGTCCTAAATTTTTCACACTTTTAGATCTGAAATCAGCTTACCACCAAATCCAATTAGATGAAAGGTCCCAAGAGTGAACCACCTTTGTAACTCCTTTCAATCCCTTTTGGATTGGCTTCAGCAGATATATGCAATGCCCCTTGGAGGGTGTGAGTGATGCACAAGCATTTCAAGATAATTTGCTGATTTTTGCAAAATCATTACAGTAACATAATCACACTTTTGAAACAGTTTTCCGTATATTTAAAGAGCTTGGCATCACTATTCGCACAGATAAATACACACTCTCAATGGTTTTTCTCCAAACTTTTAATTCATGAATGCTATTGAAAATACACATCCACCCAGAGACACAGATACGCTTTGCTCTTTTTTTGGGGCTAAGCAAATACTATTCAAGGTTTGTGCAAGGGTATGCTTTTGTTGTGCAGCCCTTAAAGAATTTGTTCAAAAAAGGAGTGAAGTATATCTAGTTTGATAATAGGCAAGGAGCTTTTCGGAAAGTGGGGAATCTCATTAGTTCAACCCCAGCTTTAACTCAATTTGTAGCAGGCATAACTGTTGATGTCAGTCAAGTTGCATTGGGGGCTGTGCTTTCACAGTCATGCCAGGATAAAGAATACACCATTGCCTTTGCCTATAGTAGTGTGGAAGCCAATTACAGCACTATTAAGTGAGAGGCATTGGCTGGCGTTTGGGTGGTGGAAAGGTTCAGAACTTTCATTTGGGGTTCCCATTTGGATCTATTTACAGATGACAAACTATTGCTCCAACTGTTGAGTGGCAATGGTTCAGGGAAAGCATCATCACAATTGGTCAGATTGTTATCAAAGCTGCAAAATATTTTAATTTTATTGTGAAATACATGCCTAGTAGGAAAAACATAGAGAGGACTGCCTTACCAGGTTGCCCATCAGAGTTCAAAAATCCAGCACACTTCAAGATAATGAAACTGTGATTGCTTTTCTGCATAATATACTGCAGAACTAAGAAGTGTTCACACATACATAGTGGTTAGAAGTTTCCAAACAGGATGCCACATTACATTCTGTTATCAAATTCATGAAAGAAGGTTGGCGCGAGGAAAGAAATGTTGAGTCCTTTTTTAGACCTTTTGTACAGATTTTAGAGGACCCATCAGTTGATGAAGGGGTGTTAGTACATAATGATGTTTGTTCGCCTCCTGTGACAATCGGTGAGGATATGACTAGGAGACACAAAAGGGCCATTTAGGGGTCAGTACCACATGCAAACATATAAAACAATTTTACTGGTGGCCTGCATGGAAGCTCAAGTTCCTAAGTTTATTGACACTTGCACCACCTGCTTGTTATCTGATAAGCAGTGGAAGGTACATGAGTCATGTATTCATGTGTTCACTCTTCCAGAGGAAGATTGGCAAAAAGTGGCACTTGATTTTACAGGTCTATTGAGATATTGCCTATTAACAAAAGATGCATGTTGGTTATGATTGACTATTTTTCAAAATGTTTTTTTTGGTTTTATCTCTGCTCCCGACACTAAAATCAGTTTTAATGTAGAAGGAGCACCTAAAGAAATAGTTATAGACAACCACACTCGCTTCACATCAGTGAGCATGGAGGACTTCATTGAAGGTTTTCACATTACTCATCTCAGAGTTGCACTTTTACTCACCTTTTGCCAAGGGTGAATATGTTCTTAAAAGAAGGTGTATAAACAGCCTTGATATTGGGTCTTGAGGTCGACACTTTTCTCAGGAAGTAAGCTTCGTTATATCTAGTAACTCAACACAGCACAACAGGTATATCCCCATTCATGATGTTACGCAAAAGATTTTCAAGGGCTTCAGTTTGTCCTACCTGGGTGTGAGAGCTGAGCAAAAAGAGCACACCTGACTAGCAGACTATTGCATCCCGAGTTGAAGCAATGCAAAGAACATTTTGACAAAACACACCACGTCAAAGAATTAATATTGAAAGCAGTAAATTGGGTTTTGATTAGAAATCACACTAAGGTCAAGAAGGGTTTATCGAAATCTTCAAACCACTTTGTGTTGAAAGAGTATCTAAAGGCTCAGTACTTATAAAGTACAAAGGCCTGTGGAGTAACAGAGATCTGGTCAAGATTTCCCAGGCACAGGCAGCCAAACTCCAATCTGTGTGAGGCTATGATGGTAAGAATTCCTCTCTTGGTGAGAAACAACTCAAGAGCATTCAAGTGACAGTCACAGGTCCTCTGTAGCGATCGCCCTTGGCAGAGCGGCAAGTTGCCGCAAACATTACGTTTTCAGATGTGGGCAGAAAAACTACCAGTCCCAGAAGGCCAAGCGGCGCCAGGAGGCTGCACAATGGGAGGAACTTACTTAAGCTCCTCCCCTTGAACAAAACGGGGCTTGTCAATCCTGTTCCTGGTTTGTTCCATGTTGTTTCCGGATTTGGAGCCCCTGCCTTGGAGTTTCTTGACTAGCCTGTTTGTGAATCGCCGCGACGACGAAGTGCCTGCGTGGTCAGTTTTACAGACACCCGACGCGACGACGAAGTGCCTGCGTGGTCAGTGTGCAGACACCCGCCGCGACGACGAAGTGCCTGCGTGGTCAGACGATCAACTTCCCAGCGCGTCTCTGTGAGTAGAACAGAACCGCGCTTGTGGGGAAAAGTATTGCGGAGAGCGGGCTCGCTCTATTCTGTTTATCTTGTTTGCAGTCCTTGATTATATCGCCTGGATTACTGTATAGTGCGGTTCGCACAAGTTCCTGATTTGTTTTTGCTTTGGTTTCCTGCATTAAGGGCGTTATTGAGCCCAGTTCCACGTATATCCCAAAAGGAGTATTTTGGGATTCTTGTACTCAATACACGTGTAAAGGATTACCGGGGAGAGTTTCAACCTCAGATATTCGTTACAGGAGCTCGAGAGGAAAGTGCATTAACTTTCGCCAGCTGTGGAATAGATTTCCTGTATTTCTAGTATCACCTGATTTCCTTCACGGAAAGTTTACTTACACCAGTGGTAAGTTCCGGAGCATTGGGGAGGTGGGGAGATTCAAGTCAAGGCAAAAGTACATTATCCTTTCTACGTCTTTTCGCCCACCTTCAGGGAGGTCTTCCCAGTAAAGCCGCTGACTCCGAATCTCGTCCTGAGAAGCTTAGAAGACCCCCTCATCCATCCCTAGATTCTCCCTTGCTACCTCCGGCTGTGCTCGCGCCAATAGCGGTGAAAGGTCCCATTGTTGGTGGAGTGCGGTGTGAGGTTGTGAGGACAGTCATCCCGTCGTTCCTGCTGGGCATAGGATTCAGGTTAGTGGCGCGTGCGATTCTTGCGCTGCTTACAATCATTACAGATTGACAAGCCCAAGAACACTAACCAGCCCGGACGATGGATACAAACACCATACTCACCTCTCTGTTGGAAAGCTTCTCGGAATTGCAAAGCGAGGTTCAAACATCTCGAGCTGAAAACCAAGCTTTATACAAGGAAATGTCGGACTTACGTAAAGAAATGTCTGATCTTGCCCAAAAAGAGCCTAGTGTCAGACCTTTGATACGACCTGCTACTTTGCCCCCTCCTCCATCGTTCCAACCTGGAGGAACTTTTGCAGCCCCTTCTACGTCCACAGACGCCACCCCTACAGTACATATTCTGCAGACCCATGGCATACCTCTGGCTCCTCCCGAAAGGTTTTACGGAGATCCCAAAAAATTTGAGACCTTTCTAAACCAATGTCGCCTTCATTTCCTTTGCAAGCATCAGATCTTTCAGGATGAATCATCAAAGACAGCCTTCGTTATGTCATATATGGGAGGAAACGCATCCGGGTGGACCATTCCTTTATTGGAACGAAATGATCCCGTATTACATAATTTCGCCGATTTCTGTCTCGAAATGCGTAAACTATTCGACAGAAAGTCCCACATGTTATCATTGGACCGGGAGTTAATGACCTTACGCCAAGGTTCACAGGACCTATTGTCCTATATTACTACTTTCAACCGACTCATAGTAGAAACAGACTGGCCGGCTCAGAAAAGAATCTCTCTATTCTATCAGGGGCTTCGGGGGGAATTGAAGGACGTCTTAGCACAGGTGGTGCAATTGCCCTCCACATGTGAAGAACTTATTGACTTAACAGTCCAACTGGATCATCGATTGATGGAGCGGAGGGGTGATCGGAGCAGAGGGGACTCCCGGTTCTCCTATCCCCTGGTTAGATCGCGACAAGCGAGTGATGAAAAAGCAAGCCCCAAGAGGGGCCAGAGCCCATGCAAATAGGAGGAATACGAGGCCCCCTTACCAGAGAAGAAAGGGATCGGAGAAGAAGGCTCAAACTATGTATGTACTGTGGAAAAAGTGGGCATTTCGTTAACGACTGCAGAGCTCGGGCTTCCACTTCCGGAAGGAATGTATTTCCCAGAACACAGGCCTCCCTGAAGACGGAAGAGCCGTCGGAAAACTAATGGTCTTGGATCAGACAGAGACCACTGATTCAGGACTCCAGTCTCCCCCGGTCTCCCCTTACGTCGCGAACACCCTTCACACTGCGGTTGCGCACATGAATATAAACGTAACCCTGCAGGTAAAAAATCAGAAGCCTTTCCTGGTGGACGCTCTGTTGGATTCAGGGGCCACAGGGAACTATATCGATCAAGCTTATGCAAAAAGAATGGGTATTCCCTGTGACCAGAAAACAACGCCCGAGATGGTCAAAGCTGTGGACGGCACTGACTTGTCATCAGGACCAGTGACTCAACATACCCTGGCCTTGCTGATGGAATACGGAACCTGTCACTACGAATATATCCAATTCGACCTCATAGACGCCCCACAATTCCGGCTCATCTTAGGTATGCCCTGGCTGACTTTACATGACCCTTCCGTTTGCTGGTCAACCCGCACAGTAAGGATGACATCCCAATACTGCCGAGAACATTGCCAGAACAGAGACCATCTCCACAGTGTTCCAGAACCCTCACCTGCCTCTTGCTTGGCTGGGGCCTGCTCAGTTGACAGGTTCTGCTGTGCCACGGTTTTACCGGCGGAATACCACGAATACGCCTCTTTGTTCGATAAGAAAAAAGCCACTCACCTGCCTCCACATAGGACCTACGATTGTCGTGTGGACCTTGTTCCAGGTGCGGATCTCCCCTGCAGCAGAGTGTATGCCCTAACCGAAAAGGAGACACAGTATCTACGAACCTATATTGATGACAATTTGGCCACTGGGTTCATTAGACACTCCACATCCCCTGTCTCGTCGCCTATGTTTTTCATCCCCAAGAAGGACTGTGAGGAATTGCGTCCATGCATTGATTACCGAGCCATCAATCGGGTGACGGTAAAAAACCGGTACCCATTGCCCTTGATACCCGTGCTTATGGACCAACTCAAAGGGGCGAGGTACTTCACCAAACTGGATCTTCGAGGGGCCTACCATCTCGTGCGTGTTAAGACTGGGGACGAGTGGAAGACGGCCTTCAGAACCAAGTTCGGCCTCTATGAGTATCGGGTGATGCCGTTTGGACTGTGCAACGCCCCCGCCGCCTTCCAGTTTTTTATGGATGAGGTGTTGCGGGGGTGTTTGGAGTCTTTCTGTATCGTCTATATTGACGACATTCTGGTGTACTCTGCCTCCCTCTCAGAGCACATTACGCACGTCAAGGAGGTGTTGGAGAGACTACAACGAAACTCGTTGTACGCCAAGCTTGAAAAATGTCTTTTTCACGTCAAACAAGTGGCGTTTCTGGGTTATGTGATCGATGCCCAAGGATTTAGGATGGACATGAGAAAAGTTGAGGCCATACTCTCCTGGAAAACGCCGCAGACTATCAAATCCGTTCAGAGTTTTCTTGGCTTCGCCAATTATTATAGGCGCTTTGTCCAGGACTTCTCCAAGATCATTCACCCCATCACGTCTCTCTTGCGGAAGAACGTATCCTTCAAATGGGGAGAAGAAGCAGAAAAGGCCTTTCAAACCCTCAAGTTGAAATTTACACAAGCCCCCATCCTTCGGCACCCGAACCCCCAGTTGCCTTTCATCCTCGAAACGGACGCCTCCCAATATGCTCTTGGCGGAATATTGTCACAACGACACCCTACTACAGGACAGCTTCATCCGGTGGCGTTCTATTCAAAGAAGCTTACTCCTTGTGAAGTAAACTATTCCATCACGGACAAGGAGCTACTGGCTATTAAAAGAGCATGCGAGGAGTGGAGGCATTACCTTCTTGGAGCGGTGCATACCGTGGAGATCATTACGGACCATCGCAATCTCCTGTTTTTGAAAACCGCGAAAGCATTGACCCCCCGTCAATTAAGATGGACCCTTTTCTTTTCCGATTTCGACTTTGTCATCAGATATAGACCGGGAACTAGGAATGGTAAGGCGGATGCTCTCTCACGGTTGGGGGAGGATGACACTGGGAGAACTGTTGAATCACCCTCAATCCTGCAGGGCGTCGAGAACATCGAGGCCTCCATTGCCTTGATCACCTCGGACGACTTTCTTGAGGACGTTAAAATCGCCCTCGCTGACCTAGATGTACCCGCATGGGTCCTTGAAGAGCCGGATCATCGCTGTGAAAAGGATCATTTAGCGTATCATCACCATGCACTATATGTTCCCCTCATTGAGTTGCAAACCAAGGTGATGAAGTGGGCCCATGACTCAGTACTGGGAGGACACCTGGGTATATACAAGACACTCTCTACGGTGGAACGGTCCTTTTGGTGGCCCAACGTCCGGACTGATGTGAAGGACTACATAAAAAACTGTGCGATTTGTGCGCAAGGTAAATCATCTCATGCTAAACCGACAGGATTGTTGCGCCCTCTACCCATTCCGTCCAAACCCTGGCATACTGTGTCCATGGATTTTATTGTAGAAATGCCTCCTTGTGAGAAGCAAACAGTCATTCTGGTAGTGGTAGATCATCTCACCAAGATGGGCCACTTCATCTCCCTACCTGGTCTGCCTACCTCCGGCGAATTAGCGAAGGTGTTTTTGCAAAACGTTGTGCGTCTGCATGGACTTCCGAATGTGGTGATAACCGACCGGGGTACGCAATTCACCTCCCATTTCTGGAAGGCGCTCTGTACCATCCTCCAGATAGACGCTCGCCTATCATCCAGCTACCATCCACAAACGGATGGTAAGACAGAACGGTTAAACCAAACCCTGGAGCAATACCTACGCTGTTTCACCTTACAGAACACAACCAACTGGACCACCTTGTTATGGCTTGCAGAGTTTGCGTACAATAATGCTGTGCATTCCACTCTGGGATGTTCTCCTTTTTTCTGTTTGAACGGATTCCACCCAAATATGCTCCCTTTCGAGTGGCCTGGTGTTTCCTTGGTTCCCTCCATCCAGGAACACCATGCGCATCTCCGAGCCGTACTGTTAGAGGCTCGGAACAATCTGAAGAAGGCTCAGAACTCCCAGAAGACGTATGCGGATACGAAGAGAACCCAGGAGCCAGTGTACAAGGTAGGAGATAAAGTCTGGCTTTCCACCCGTAACTTGCATCTGCGTGGCGCCAACAAACTGAAACCTAAATACATAGGGCCATATAGTATCTGTGAGGTGATCAATACCGTGGCCATGAAACTCTCTCTACCTGTGTCTTGGTCCATACATCCGGTTTTTCACGTCTCACTTCTACGGCCTTGCCTCCCGAGTGTTCGATTGCCTGAGCGCCCTGGTCCTGTGGAAGTGGAAGGACAAGAGGAGTACGAAGTGGAGTCCGTTCTGGATTCCCGTATGGTGCGGGGTCGGGTCCAGTATCTGGTCGAGTGGAAGGGCTACGGTCCCGAAGACCGCTCATGGGAACCGGCGGACCATTTACATTGTCCTGATTTGGTTGCGCTTTTCCATGAAAATTTCCCTGGAAAGCCGGGACGACCGCCGGGACGGCAGTCCTCGAGAGGGGGTTCTGTAGCGATCGCCCTTGGCAGAGCGGCAAGTTGCCGCAAACATTACGTTTTCAGATGTGGGCAGAAAAACTACCAGTCCCAGAAGGCCAAGCGGCGCCAGGAGGCTGCACAATGGGAGGAACTTACTTAAGCTCCTCCCCTTGAACAAAACGGGGCTTGTCAATCCTGTTCCTGGTTTGTTCCATGTTGTTTCCGGATTTGGAGCCCCTGCCTTGGAGTTTCTTGACTAGCCTGTTTGTGAATCGCCGCGACGACGAAGTGCCTGCGTGGTCAGTTTTACAGACACCCGACGCGACGACGAAGTGCCTGCGTGGTCAGTGTGCAGACACCCGCCGCGATGACGAAGTGCCTGCGTGGTCAGACGATCAACTTCCCAGCGCGTCTCTGTGAGTAGAACAGAACCGCGCTTGTGGGGAAAAGTATTGCGGAGAGCGGGCTCGCTCTCTTCTGTTTATCTTGTTTGCAGTCCTTGATTATATCGCCTGGATTACTGTATAGTGCGGTTCGCACAAGTTCCTGATTTGTTTTTGCTTTGGTTTCCTGCATTAAGGGCGTTATTGAGCCCAGTTCCACGTATATCCCAAAAGGAGTATTTTGGGATTCTTGTACTCAATACACGTGTAAAGGATTACCGGGGAGAGTTTCAACCTCAGATATTCGTTACAGGAGCTCGAGAGGAAAGTGCATTAACTTTCGCCAGCTGTGGAATAGATTTCCTGTATTTCTAGTATCACCTGATTTCCTTCACGGAAAGTTTACTTACACCAGTGGTAAGTTCCGGAGCATTGGGGAGGTGGGGAGATTCAAGTCAAGGCAAAAGTACATTATCCTTTCTACGTCTTTTCGCCCACCTTCAGGGAGGTCTTCCCAGTAAAGCCGCTGACTCCGAATCTCGTCCTGAGAAGCTTAGAAGACCCCCTCATCCATCCCTAGATTCTCCCTTGCTACCTCCGGCTGTGCTCGCGCCAATAGCGGTGAAAGGTCCCATTGTTGGTGGAGTGCGGTGTGAGGTTGTGAGGACAGTCATCCCGTCGTTCCTGCTGGGCATAGGATTCAGGTTAGTGGCGCGTGCGATTCTTGCGCTGCTTACAATCATTACATCCTCTCAGGTTGATAATGCACATGATTTGTTACTTACACTATGGAAACCTGGTACTGACATTGTTTCTGAACAATCCAAAGATTGCATTGCGTACAGAGCTGTACGTAGTACTACTATGCCTTCTAAATTTAAGGATTAGTATATGTCTTAAAGAAAAAAAAATATATATATAGATGTAGAGATGTAAATATTGTCTGGTCATGTATTTTTAGATATTTTTATTATATATTTTCTTTTCAAAACAATTATTTAGCTTTGTTTCTTCAAAAAGGGGAAGGTGTTGAGCCATAAGACATTGCAGTGATGAATGCAATGTGCAGTACCTTTAAAAACTTGCTATGAGCGAGCAAACTCCTGCTGTGCAGAGCGAGTTCACTTGCCAAAAGTAACTGCATTCCAGCTGCTATATTTCCTATTAAGTTATAGCTTTATGGCCCATGCTGCTGTCCTGCATCAGTTGCTCAATCTCTGTTGGGTGTCAGATGCATGAGAACAGACTGCATGTGAGCTCCTCATTTATTACCATATACATCACAAAATAAATGTTGTACCTATTGCCGATGGGTTCCCGATGTCTCAATGTAACATGGCGTGGATGGAGGTTTGGCTCCCTGTGGGGGTTGGCCAGGGGGGTTGGTTGTGCACAGCGGGAGGTTATCTTAATATATGGTAATAAAATATTAGATTACATTATAAAAGCCCTAGAAATTCAATAAGATTATTGTAATGTTATAGTTAGATGACATGTTCAGTAACAACATAACCTTTTAAACTCTAAAAAACACAGTAATTCATCAGTTATAGTTAACTTAAGTAAGTATAGCTCATGCTTTAAGATAAATATAACTTGCACCTCTGCCATGCAGTTTTCTCACCAATAACTTACTTGCAAATGTTGCAGTGATATTATCAATGATGTCATGGAAGATGTCATGAGTGATGTAATAATTGTGGAAATTAGCAATACATGGTGAGGGCGCGAGTTAAAGTTACCTTAGGGCATGAGTTACAGTACTTAAGTCAACTATAACTGGTGAATTTCTGTGGATTTTAGAGTTTAAAATGTTACATTGTTACTGAACATTTCACCTAACTATAACATTACTTCATCCTTTATTTTTTCAGTGAATCTATATATATACATATTACCAAGTCTGGGTAGCATAGATATAGTTAGGACCATGTTTCTATAAGAAAAGCATTTTTTGTTTTGTTTAGAACTTTGGCACCGTTTGACAACTCTTCACAAAACTTTCCAAAAGAAGTTTTATCCACCTCAGTTCCTTCAGAGAAAGTATTGGGTAATCCATCCAGTGGGTGGGGCTGAGAAAAAGGGGCAGTCTCAAAATTAGTTTTGTCCATTTTTTCTCCATACAAAAATTGAACAGCAGTACCGCAGAAAAAACTGAACAGCTTTATACCGAATTTGACAGAAAGCTATATCTTGGTCCCCAAAACAAGCCTTTTGTGATTTGGTGTAAATACATTCAGTAGTTTTCGAGAAATCACGGTTCAAAATGGATGCATAGTTCATGCTGTGGAGGATTTGCACGCTTACAGATCACTAGATAAGCTAACTTATTAGTCCGGAGCTCTCTGATATATCTCAATCAAATCAACATTGCAAGTATGTATATTTTTTGTTTCAATTTATTACTACAATCTATGTCTTCACATAATCGGTCTGATCAAACTGATGGAGTAAGGATTTGAGGAAAAGAAACTTGTTTGACTTAACCTCTCATTAACAAGATACTAACACATAGAAATAGAAGAGAAAAGAAAAATAACATACACACAACATTCATACATGGGGAAAAAGGCTTTCTGCTTGCTTAAATAACTAAGAATAGTTTGCTGCGTAACTGAAATCCCGCTTGAAACTGAAAATCGTTTTGCGCATGTGCAAACTAATACCACTTGATTAACCCATGTGAGACAGAAACTCGCACACATGCGCAAGGAGTCACTAACTGTAGGTCTCGAGGTACTGCGTGCCTGGCATATGCTTACCCGACTTAAAAAGTGTTATCGCTGCTAATGCTTTTGCCTAACAAATAAGAAAATAACATGGGATAGAGTAGAAGTGGGTGGTGAATAGTGATAATAACATATTTGAGAAAATAACATCTGTTTATGATTCTTTTATTAATAGTGTGCATTTGGGCCTGATGTGCTAAGCCAAAAGAAAAGATGACGGTTGAGACCTAATACAAGTTGAGTTTGCGCACTGAAGTTTCAAGTGACCGGGTAACCGAATCATTGACCGGCTGCCGAGAACCAAGCACATGATGCCTGGGAAACATTTCTTAACTGAAGAATTATATAAATTTGTATCTAATCTGTTTTATAAATGTGTGTGAACTGACGTTTTTCTGGAATATGAATAAATTAAATGGGAAGGTCTTACTAGACAAAGAATTAGTTAAGAAATCAAGAATGACGGCATGAGGTGATGACAACTCCCCTGCCCTTGCCTAATCGCAGTCCAAGATTCACAAATACTTGCAATTTTTTAGGGTGGGACATGCAGAATTAAAGGGTATAATTTGAGTGACTTAAGGTTGAGGAAGAGAAAAAGATTTGGTGGTATTTTAGATTGATACAGACTATGATGCTGAGTGAGGAAGGGGCGAGAGCTGCTGCTGGAGAAGCACAGACTGGGAAGATTCAATACTGAAAGACAGCCAGAATAGATTGAAGAATTGCAGAAGAATATTGAGGAGGCAGAGAGTGTGAGAGAGGGAAGCGCTCCGGTGGGTTGGGTTCTAGAGAAGTGTAGTAAGTATAATCCTATCCTGCACTTGTCCTATAGTCATGCAGCCTGATTCATCATTCTCCCGTTTTGCGAGCCCCTAATAGCGATTCATAACGAATCGCTATTAAGGACTTGCAAAACGGGATTCATGTAGGAATTGCAATAATTATTGCGATTCCTACATGTTCCTTATTTGCGATTAGCTAATTGCTAATCGCTAATAAGGAATAACTCCCCATGCATTCCTATGGGCCTACAGGCCCATAGGAATGCTTGGGGAGTTATTCCTTATTTGCGATTAGCAATTAGCTAATCGCAAATAAGGATGCGATTTCAAGGGTGCAGGGGTGTCCAAAGGACACCCTGTAGCGCCCCTGAAATGTAATCTACATTGGTGTTGCGCACACACATGTCCAAAGGACATGTGTCTGTGTAACATGCAACTTAGAAAAATGCATTTAAATGCATTTTTCTAAGTTTTTGCTATTTACCGAGAGGTCTGACCTCTCGGTAAATAGCGGCCCAAAATTGCCATTTCGCAATTTTAAAATGCTTCATGAATTGCATTTAAGGAATCTCAAATAGAGATTCCTTAAATTCAATTCTTCGCAAATGTGCGAATTCTTAAATAGCGAAATTTGCATTTGGGATGATGAATCGCAAATGCAAAAACTGCACTCGCAAAAGGCAAGATTCTGAGAATCTTGCCCTTTGCGAGTGCAATTTAGCTTGATGAATCAGGCGGTTTGTCTCTTTACTCTTTATCAGGTGACCTCCACCAATCCTTTTGGCCAATGGTTGGGTTTTCCCATTTCACCACTCTATAGTGTCTTAAATTTGCATACCTGTTTGCAAATGTATGATATATTATGTCTTTTGTCTCTCCATCTATCCACTCCTAATGCATGGAATTGTTGAATAGATGTATGAATTGAATGTATTTGATAAATGAGTTTATCTCTCCCATGAAAGTTGATGGAGTTTGCACTGTGAATCTGTATGAATGAGTGTTCAGTTGGACTGAGTTACTAGATACAATTCAATCACCATCAACTACTCGACTAATGGTCCATTAACAAAAAGGAAGAGTATTGATCTGTGAAGATTAGTTAGGTATTGACTAATACAGATCAAAGTGAAATAAAGCTTGACCCCCAGCGAAACAGTCAGGAAATTTGAATGTGTCTATGGACCAGTTTTGATTAATTTGTTGATTGTGAAATATTCATCTTGGCCTTTCGCTGGATCAAAACAGTGCAGCCAACAGATGTTTTATCTTGCTAGACTTTTTCAGAGCTCAGAGTATACTACCTGTGTAGCTCAGAAATAGTTAAAAATGCAAATACCAAATCCAACGTTTATGATAGTAATAATTGTGTTATATATTCTCAATCATTAGTAATACCTCCATACAAATTAGTGTCTCCATTCAAATCACTTTCTTTCAGAATCACCAGAAATCTATTTGTCGACAGACCTACAGTGCATCTTATTATCACCGGGGTCAGAATCCACACCTGAATGCCAAAATTGAATAGAGTTTAGGTAGCCACATCAACAAAGATGTGCCACAACCATTTTAGAATGTGAGCAGTCGGTCCCCTGTCCTGTTAATAAATTTAAAAAGCACATATGGGGCAGGTGAGGGATACCTTCTCAAAGTAGGTCTGGTGTAGGAGTCCCAGAAGGACCACTCGGGCCCAAAACATTTTTGCTTTTATTGGCTCCACAGTTTCCCCAAAGGATCTTGAGATCCATGACATCCCTCCCAAAAATGGAAGGCTTCCAAATTTAAAAATAAAAAAGATCTGTGGAGTGGGCCAAGACCCGGGGGGTGTTTGTGGTAGTTTAATTATAGTAGGGCATGTGACCCTTCTCGCGAGCATTCATAAATGACCTGGGTAGCCCACCCCCAAAGCTGATTGCATAATTATGGGTAGGTGGAATATGGCCCCCCTCCCTGAGCCTCTCCAAGACCCCAGAGACCTCATTCCGCAGTGATGGTAACATTTTTTTGGGCGCGGGGTGCATCCGGTCCTCTTACCCAAACATTTTTAGACCCTGGGGACCTCACCTCAGAGCAGACTTTTTAATTTAGGTGAGGGTAACATGGGTCCATCCTCCCCAAGCTTCCTAGATGTCCCATGACCCCATTCCCTGGGCAAGTATTTTTTAAAGAGGTGGTGTTGTAACCCCTCCCTGAGCGTAGATGAACTCCAGGGACCTGCATCCCCCAGAGCTCCATCCCAGCAATGTCCTAGGGACAGATGTTTCCTGACCTTGTGAATGTGGGCATACCCTGTCTGCATTCTCCTAGGAAGGAAAAACAACTTTTCACCCACCCTACAGCGAGGATAGAAAGGAGCTGCTGCCCCCCGCACAAGGGTGTTGTGGGTGACCTGTGTGGGTAGAAGGGCACCCACAGTAAAGTAGTAGCCAGCTCCCACCAGCACTCACAATAGATACTGGCTGGGGAGACAGCAGGGGCTGTGGGAGGCCTTAGTGCTTCCCCCGCCGACCCATTCTATTAGTATTTTGTGGGCTCCTCAGGTAGGCATTGGGCCATCCACAATCAAAATCTTATCAACTCTCACTAGCAAAGTTAGGCAGCCCGCTCGCGCATTGAGTGCCTTGAGTTTCCCCCCAGCAGCCCCAACATTAAAAAGGTGTAGGTGCCGCAGGTGGGCCCTAGACACCACGAAAAACATTTTTTGAAAATAGGAAATGAGTGCAGGAGCTGATCATTTTTGTTATTCACTGCTCCTGAAAAGGAGTGCTCCCGAATGCCATTCAAGGGCCTTTGGGGCATATTATCAAGGGCTCCCAGCACTCTCCTGCCTGCAGGATTAAGAGGCTGAGATTAGCCTGCTCCGGTGAAGGAGCCCCGTAGCCGCTGCTTCCTCCGTCACAGAAATAAATGTGCTTGGGGTGGGGGAGACCAGCCCTGTTGTGCATCAGGCTGGGAGGTGAGACATTGGAGGCAATATTTTGTAACTAAATATACGACAGCTCGCTGGCTGCTAGAGGTGCAGCTATTTTACAGGCTCTATTTACCGCAAGGCGACATTACTGGACATTCCACCTCTTCGAGCCCATTTTACAAAAAGTAATCGAAATGAACATCCACCACCACATCCACCACCACCACATCCACCACCACCACCACCACATCCACCACATACACTACCACATTCACCACCACCACATCCAGCACATCCACCACCACATCCACCACATCCACCAACACCACATCCAGCACATCCACCACATTCAGCACATCCACCACCACCAAATCCACCACCACCACATCCACCTCTACCTCCACCTCCACCACCACCAACACCACATCCACCTCCACCACCACATCCACCACCACCACCAAATCCACCACATCCACCACCTTCACATCCACCACAACCACATCCACCACCACATCCAGCACATACACCACATCCAGCACAGCCACCACCACATCCAGCACATCCACCACCACATCCACCACCACCACCACATCCACCACCACCACATCCACCACCACATCCATCACCACCACATCCACCACCACAACATCCACCACCACATCCACCAGCACATCCACCATCACCAGCACATCCACCATCACCAGCACATCCACCATCACCAGCACATCCACCATCACCACATTCACCACCACCACATTCACCACCACCACATCCACCACCACCACCACATCCACCGCCACCACATCCACTGCCACCACATCCACCACCACCACATTCATGTGTGTGTGTGGCTCTGTGTGTGTGTGTGTGTGTGGGTGCAAATGCAATAGGTCTGACATTTACGAGAGATTAAGCTATTGGCACTGTAAATGACAATGACATTTATTTATCTGATTTCAAAACCAACACATAAACAAAAAAGTTGTCATTACAATGCCAATAGCTCTAACTTTTGCAAAGGCGAGACCGTTGCATTGTAAATGCTTGTTGTTAATGGGAGTGCATCAGCCTTTCAGCAATCTTAAATAGCAACAAGGAAAATCTCATGGGTCATTGAATCTATGACTCCTGGAGAGTTTACCATATTTTTTAAAAAGTGCTCCAAGCAGGAGCTGCATGTTATTAAGCTGGATGGTAGGTACCCCTAATGGTGGCTTCTATGACTGCACTTTGTGGGCTAAAAAATGTTAGAAGACTCAAAAACATGATGTTTTTTTAATAAGGCTTTGTCAAAAAAAATTATGACAATCACGTTAATTCAACATTTAAATGTGTGCATTTATAAAATATAGATTATATTATAAATATTGGTGACTTTTTGACAAATAGGTCTGCTTTATATATGGTAACATGGTGACTCTTGATGAAGCCAATAGGCCCATTTATTTATATTTTGATATTCTGACCCTTTTACAAAGTCAGCAGATATGCCTTACTTAAAGTAAAATCTTTTTTATTTTAACAACATATTGTCAGCCATGCATGCCGGCAAAGAATGGCCCCAGGGCTATCTGCAGATCAGGCCCTATACCCAACCCCAGTCACAGCCACAGGTCATCCACTGAGGGAGTTAGGGCCTGGGGGAGATAGGCCTGGCCAGAACCTGCTCCCAACCCTGCCCCATGTATAGTCGCAGCTGCACGTTGCTGGGAGTATGGTACCCAACTAGGGGTGGGCGGAATTTACGTAATCCTGTTACGCAAATCTCAGCGAAACTGTAAAAAATCTCAGCGAACATGCAGATATTCCGCGAACACGCTGAATTGGTTGTTCGCAATGCTTTTTTACTGTTCGCAATCACTGTTTGCGTGCTTGGGGGTAAATATCTCGTGAACACGCATTTTGAGAACGCGAACAAGCAAAAGATTTTGCAAAGTTGCGGAACTCAGAATTATAGGCAATTTTGCGTTCTCCGCGGAACGCAAAATTACCCAAATTCCACAAGCGGGACGGAATTTGCCGCCCAGGCCTACACCCAACCCCATACCATGCACGCTGATGGGCATCTTAGTTTACGTTAAAAAAAAAACACTAAAAAATGTTAAAGTGACGTTATGGTTAGGCATTTTAATTACATTTTACTTTAAATTTAAAAGACAGTAGAAATTTACTGAAAAAAAACTAAGGATAAGGGGACTTTAAAGTTTTGTGACAATGTCAGTTAGAGCATAGTGTTCTAAATGAACAAAACCACTGATTTCAAACATTTATAGTTATCTAAGGTAACTATCAGTCATGCCCTATATTAGACACAATATTAACTAATCTGTATTACAGAGTGGCCGTAGCCATGCTGTAGATATAGTTAAGGTTACCAGCAATAGGAATTCCTCAGATGTTTGCCCTTTAATAACTTTGCACCCATCTGATGAATGTCATTGAAAATTTGCAGAAGTATTCCTATCTCTACATTGGCAGGTGATGCAAAGTTTCACGGTGATTGTTCAAGCGGTTACAAAGTAAAAAAGGGGCCTATTTTGGGATTGAACTCAATTTATTCAGTGGTAGGTAAGTTATAAGGCATAATACCTTAGTGATATCTGTGGTCCTGGTAGTACAGTGGTAGTACCATGGTGGTACATGGTGATGACAAAACAGAATATGATTGGTTAATGCAAGCCTTTCACAAATGAAATAGCAGCCATCTTGATTACAAACACAATAAGATGATTGGCAAAGTGCTGAAACGTTTCAACTACTCACCCAAAGTCATAAGATCTGGGATTAATTCATAGTTCTTTTGTTCGCTATGCCACCCCAGTTTGGACCCAGCCATATGTAAATCAGTCTTGACCCTGCTACTCATAGGAACAGTCCAGCCCGAACTGCTAGGCCAGGTACTCCCTGGACCAGAAACAAGCATACTGGGACTGGTTTCACCCCCATCAGCCAGACTAGCTTGAAGTCGGTGGCATGGTGAGCACAGGACCTATGTCTGGGTATACCCTTCCCACTTAGGGCGACAAATGCAAAAAGAACAGACGATGGATGGAATGCTGAACAAACCTAACGTTTACCATCAGTCACAGACCCGGGTTAAATCCATCATCTGTTCTTTTTGCATTTGGTGCCCTAAGTGGGAAGGGTATGCCCACATGTCACCGGGCTGTCTGCGCCACCAGATTCAAGCTAGCCTGGCTGATGAGGGGTGATACCCCCAAACCGGTCCCAGGATTTTGGCTGCCTGGTCCAGGGTGGACCTGACCTGGCAGTTCAGTCTTGGGGTTCAGGGTCAAGACTGATTTGGATATAGCTAGATCTAAACTCAAATGGCGTGGCTTGCAAAAAAAAAAAACTATGAATTTAAGCCAGATATGTGACTGGGGGTGAATGTTTGATTTGTTCAACCTTCTGTCCATCATCTGTTCTTTTTGCCACCTTGATTACAGCACACTTTGAATGTGTTCTGTATTGTGATAGCAAATACCACTCTTTACATATGCTGAATAGTGCCGCAACAATGAAAGCACTGTAACAAACTGTGTAGTGGTAGGAGAAATTCGTTTTTATATGTTTATACATTTTAAAATCTTTTTATGGAGTACAGCTGTACTATTGCAGTAGTATTTAGAAATGATTGCAGTACCATTAAAAATGAAAAAAATATATTTTACAATAGTAAACTTAATGATAGATATTAAAGGATTGCTCATAAAAGAGCTGTTAGTTGTTTGGAAAAGTAAGTAAACCTAGATATTTTGGATAAGCCAACATTTCAGGTTTGAAAGGAAGATATGTAGTAAAATGGACACCATTTGACCATATAGTATTACTTCAGAAGTCATCTTTAATTGAAAATAGAAGACTTTCTGTGATATCACAGGAATGCAGACATTGTCTAGTTTACGTCAGTGTGTTTTTTTTAAACTTTTCAGCATTTAAAGAAGACCTCTTCCACGTTTGTCTTTGAAAAAGGCTGGAAAACACATATGTTGTACTCCTTTCAAACTAAGGGGCACATGCATCAAAGTTACAATAGGCGGTGACCAAATAGCGATTATTAAGGAATTGCTATTTGGTAATCACAAATGCCTATGCATGTAGGAATTGGCAAAGAATTGGCGATTCCTTAACGTTAGCTGATATCGATTCTGAAATTCTGCATAGGAATAAATGGCAATGCATTTGATAATTGCGATTACCAACTGGTAATCGCAAATAGCAAATGCAAATCCGAAGGTGCCTGGGGGCTTAAGCCCCCCCTGAAGCATCCCACAAAAAAGGTAAGTGTGCACATGTAAAGCACACACCTGCCCTAAGGGCATGTGTGCGCTACTTGACACTTTGAAAAATGCATTTTTGTGCATTTTTCGAAGCATCCACATGTTACCATCAACTTGAAGTTGATGGTAATTAGCGTTTCCTAAATGCACAGTTCACATTTAGGAAAGGCTACATGCATCAGCATTAGGGAATCGCTAATTGTGATTCCCTAAATGCATTCGCAATTTATGTAATCGCCCAAAAAATGTTGATTACCTAAATTGCAAATAATAAAACCTACATGCATTGCAAAAGGCATATTTCCATTCGTAAACGGGCCGATTGCGAATGAAAAAAGGCTTTATGCATTTGCTCCATGATTACCCTTCAAATATGCTTTGCTCTCTGGTCCAATAAATAAAATGATGACAATCCTAACAGGACCAATCTTGCTCCAGCACTCACAAACAAGAATACAGAACAGTCATCCACACAAACAAATATCTGCAGGTTTACATCATAGGCCAGAAGGAAACAACTTTACATTCACAAATTTTGGAAGCTGGACAATGATTGGGTCACATACATTTTGGGCTACAAATGGAACACAATGCTATGACGTTCTCCATCAATATGTCACTGCATAAATTAGACTGCTACTATGAAGTTCTGCATGGGAAACAACCTTTACAGTGCAGTCATTACACCGCAATACCTTTACAATGCAGTCATTACAACAACAGCGTTGTTAGTACGCGATGTATTGACATCGCAAGTCTTTAAAACAAATTCCCCCAGGGGCACTAAGGTATTGGAAATAAATTCCCAACACCTTCCCCACTGTTGAGCAAACTGGAGTAGGAATAGTAAATAATACTATTCCTAAATCCAGCACGCCCACTAGTGGAAGTCCGAAAGACTTGCGATGTAATACATCGCGTCCTAACAACGCGGTTGTTGTAACGACGGTGTTGTAATGGCATGCGATGTATTACATCGCAATGTAATGTGTCATATTCATTCTGCAAGTACTACAAAGTCCTCCAAAACACACAGTTTCTGGTTACATGAAAATTACAACCAATACAGAACTATATAACCACCAAAATAAAGAAATAGTACACTACATGATTGGGTGCGCACAGAAACAGGGCAGCCTAATACTACAATATGCAAAATGGCTCTTACTACGCGGGCTGAGCCACGCGTGCCACTTCCTAGCAAGTTGAACCACACTTGCCTTTACCACCCATATGCCTTAACAAAGCATATGGGTGGTAAAAGCAGTGGGAGGTCTAGCTGTCTGGATGGACGGGGAGACTGAGAGGACGTGTCGTGAGACGAAGTGTCAGAACAGGAAGCTCTGGATGCAGACAGGTAAGTGGGACTGGGACTGAGTCAGTTTTAAAGGGTTGGGGTCAGTTGGAAGGGCTGTCAGTGTAATTTTTGGAAGGGTTTTAGGGCTCAGGGTGTAGACAATTCCTGGAAGGATTTTAGGGCATGCGCTAAGGATCAGCGCTACTGAGACGCCGACCGACTCGAGGTTACCAATCCTCTTAGGAGTTCTTAAAACTTTCCAGCATCCGTCCTAATTCAAAGTGAGACGCCGTGCTGTCTGAGCATCAAGCTCCACCGACAGAGGTACTTCTCACCCCGTCGGTTCCATCCAGAGTTCCCCATCCTTGACAATATCTACCCGGTCCGGTGGTAAAAACAAGTGTAACTCCGCACTCCCCAGTGAGCGCGACCGCATGCATCCCAGTGTCCTACACCCGTGAAGTGGCCTTGCAGACCAGTAGGATAAACTCCTTGGCCCTGATGAGAGTCCCTTCATTGTATTGGACTCGAAACGCGTAGGCCCCTTGCAGAGTGCTGCTCTCCTTAAACTGAAAATTCCAACAACTGTGAATTCCGATACCCTGAACATGTGTATATACAATGTGTGACATTATCTAAGTTGTTGATAATTAATTTCCAATTTTTGTATATATGTATAGATATATGATACATCACAGATGAATATTGTATGAGCAGCCTTTGTTTTCTTTGTCTTTCTTTTTCTAAGTTTTTTCTAATTTTTGTCTCGTTATTCTTCTTTGTAATCATTCTGAAATTTTGTGTACATATGGATGCCTGATTTTGTATGCTTGTGATATGGATGACTAGGTGAATGAGTGCTGTATAAATATTGGTGTAGTTTTGTGTAAAAAATGTACTAAAGTGTTTAAAAAATTCCTTTTCGAAAATAATTGAATAAACTGCTATTAATTAGCAACAACGTAGGTTGGAATTGGTTTTTCTAACTTATGAACAAAAACCTTCAGGTGAAATCAACATCTCAGTTCTGGCATATCTTTTGGTCTACTATGTTTAAATGCTCAGCCTAACTGATGTAGAGCAAACTCTCCGTTGTTCTTTGAGTTCAGGTTGAGGGAGGGCGTTGTAGAAATTGTTGGAAGGATTTTAGGGCGCAAGGCGGGGGGTCGGGTCAATTTCTGGAAGGGTTTCAGGGCTCAGGGTGAGGGAGGAGGAAGGGGTAACTTTTGGAAGGGTTTTAGGGCTTGGGCGGAGTGGGGGGTCGGGGGAATTTCTGGAAGACTTTTAGGGTTCAGGGCAAGAAAGGGGGTCGGGGGATTTTGGGAGGTTTGTAGGGCTCAGGGCAGAGGTGGGGGATTGGGGTAATTTTTGGAAGGGTTTTAGGGCTTGGGCAGGGGAGGGGTAATTTGAAGCACTGGGTCAGGGTTTGTGGATTGAAGGGGTGAGGGTAGACTTTAGAGCTCAGGGTGAGGGGGGTCGGGGTAATTGGTTTAAAGGGAAAGCAGTTTTAGGCCCCTTGTTAATCATGTCTTTACCACGAAATTGCATGGTAAAGGCACAAGTAGTAAAGGAATGTGTGGTTAAGATGCATTTGTGGTTCGGGGTACGTTGTAGAGGCATGCATGGTTTAGACATGAATGCCTCTGTCATCCATGCATGCCTCTTTCATACAATCCTACTATATACATATTGTAGATCACATGAAACTATAAACCAATAACAATCAGATAACACATACAATGAAGAAATTTCCCATCATCACATTGGTGGATATTTGTAATTAGACTATAAACATAGCCCAATAGTACCAAATACCAGCAACAATCCTAGCCATTCTGGAGAGTGTTGGAAGGCATAACAACTCTACTTCTACACAGAAATTGCAGTCAATTTGGATTACAAAGCTCATCAATTTCATAAACATCTTTTTACATAAAACAGGTATGCAGTTTGTTTTCATATGGTTTTCAAGCTAAATTAGTAAAACCGTTTACAAGTTCTTACCTAATGTATTTCAAAAACAACTAATACAACCCGTTTTTTAGTATATTCTTTCTACCAGATCTCCTCACATTGAAGAAAATATCTACAAAACAATTTCTCACGAAGAAAAAAATTGTCATTGTATAGCAAAGGGAGAAAAATGAAAATATGCAAAACACCAAAAAAGAATGCCTAATGAAAACCAATACTACTGATAAGAGTAATGGACAAGTATACACTATTTCCAAAAATTATTCTCTAACTAGTAAAAAGTTTAGTGGCAATCAACTGCCAAAAAATCATCTAGCTAACATTATGCATTGCAAAGAAACATGTGATGAACATTCCAAAAAAAATTCAGTTTGACATGAAGGGACAAGATTCGAAATATAACAGCTAAGTATTACAAAACTTGTGTCCACAAGAATCTCCTTCAAACACTTCCATTCTTAAGTTAAAAAAAAGAGAAATTGAGACACAAACTATGGGGCAGATTTATGTTGTGTATGCGCCACGTTTGCGTCACGCAACTGTGGCGTAAACGTGGCGCATCCTTACGACCGATTTACAACGTGACGCATCTAGGCAGATGCGTCACGTTGTAAAGCCCTGCGCCGGTTGTGGGCGTTCCGGCGCAGGGTGGGCGTTCCGGGGCAGGTGCGCCTCGCAAAAGTGGCTGAGTGAAATCTATAAGATTTTACTCAGTCACTTTAAGGCCGATGCTGCGTCAAAACCCTGCGCCTGCTTGAAGCAGGCGTAAGGCTTGACGCAGCATTGGTCAGATAGGGCACCCCCGAGCCTTGCTGGAGCTGCGTCGCGCTTGCGACACAACTCCAGCAATGCGTCACTTTTACGGCACAGATGCGTCACGCATCTGTGCCGTTTTTGCCCCATGGTGCGCTGCATCATAAATGCGGCGCACCATGGGTGGCGCAGCTGTGGCGCACTGTGGCGCATGTTAACTGGCGCATCCCTCGGGATGCGCCAGTTAACATAAATCTGCCCTTATATGCTCAACATATTGGGGACAAAGCATTTGTTGTGAAAAGAAAAAATGACATTTTAAGTAGGGGAGTGTGGAATTCATGGAGTTTGACTCCACAGAATTCTGCTGAATCACATAACAACTCCAAGAGATTCCATGGAGTTCCACCTACAGTCAGAATTATGCACATTGTGGTGATCACACTGAAATTTAGCACCAGTGGTGCGAGGACTGCTAAAAAATCAGGGCGAACGGCACCATGTAGTGCAGAAAAGCGTGCCCCACTCATGTTGATTTTGCTATTGTTCGTGTAGAAAGCCTACTTGAGCACCAGTAAGTCAATCTGAGAACAGCCCTTGTGACTGGGACAGTTTGTGATCGGCCGAATTAGAAAATCGTGCTAAGGGACACCAAATTTCGCTCATTAGTTTGCATTTCTGAAGCTGTGCAGGAAAAAATTTCCACCATGTAGCTATTGGTGACATTTTGCCAGAACTCTGCTTTATAAGTGTGATGTTGAGTCACCAAAATCTACCAATTCCATGGGCGGAATGTCACTTTATGCCCACCCCTAATTCTAATCATGAATTGCATGAAAAGCCTAGACATTTTAATTTACAAGTATACGATACATAAATTAGGTAAAACTAAACTCAGTACACTCAACTTCTGTAACATTTTCCAAGGCTCTTGGAGGCATATATCAAGTACTTTGATGAGGAGAGTTACCATCAACAAAATAATTGTGTCCTGTCAATCACAAATGAAGACCAGTGTCATGAAGTTCTACATGGGAATGTCGTAAAACAAAAATAAAATGTAAAAAAACATTATCTAATGATGATTTGCATGAGAAAAACCACAAAAAACTCGATATGAATGGAATTGCACTCCTATGTGCAATATTCGAGATACACCCATTCAGAAGCTAAGGACATTACTGATGACATTTAGAAAATCATCACTGTTTCAAAAAATGGAAATACTACAGAACATAGCCATCTACCCTTTCAGGGCATTAGTAACCTACAAGGACATTCCATAGCTTGCCTCTGAATCCACATGTGTGAGACCACATTGAATAACAATAAAATGCTTTCCATACATCATTTGATAATCAGAAAACTTGTGTGCACACTATACATTGTAAAAAAAACATCATTGCATTTACACTAACAAAATTCTCCGCTATTGCAGCACAAGTAAATACTACAATGGACTGTATATAATCTAAATTCTTAGATTTCCTTTCTGAAAATAATATTTGCCCAGAGGTTCTTTTCAAACACAATGAACAACAAAATAATTTAATGAACTTCAACAATTATCAAATGGATATTCTGGAATTTCAAGACAAAATTTCAAAAATACCAAATAAGATTTGCATTTGTTGCTAAAGAACACTTTATATGAAGGAAGTTAAAATGTTTGATCTTGATGAGTTTAGAAAACTGAGAATAAGGAAAAATATCATGGAAAAATGTAACTCTATTTATGGAAGAAAAATATGATGTTTGCGACAATCAGATAATCTGCAATTACTGGTTAGGAAAACTAGGCCATAACTGCATGCATTCACACAGGATTCACAACAAGTTGGAAATGTATCCAATTCCATCTGAACTGAGCCAACTTAATTTATATGAAAGCTTTATAATTCAAATTCTATATCCTTTTCAAACTATTTTCAAACTATTGTTAGAATGCAACCAAAATCTGGAATATTCCAGCCACATGAATGAGTACATGCACTCAAAGGAAATGTTGTTTTTCTTTCATTTGATTTCACCAAAAACGTAAATGTTCTTGGGCTACAACACAAAAAAAGTAGAAGGCTTTAGTAGCTTTGGTCAATAAAGTACCTACTGAAGACAAAACATAAATTGGAAACTACTAATAAATACAGACAAATTTAAGAAAGCTATATATTACCTTCAGAAAAACAAAATACACTAGAAAGATTTGGACATTTCTAACTTCATCTCTTCTACCTACGCATCCTTTGAGAAAAAAATTGGAAGTAGACTGTTTGAACCATTTAATCAGGAAGAATCAGACCAAATGTATGTACATGAGAGTTTACACGCACTACACGCAACAGAGATGATGGTTTATGCTTTAGAACTATCTCAGATGAGAAAAGCTAGAGAAGGGATACTAGTGTCTGGGAATCATTTTAGAAGACAGATGTTATCCACATTTATTCCCCAATGGGAAGGGTGGATGGTATGGTGATCGTCCTGTTGAAATTCCTGCATGAAAGTACCGAGCAACTGGATTATATCCACACTTTTGTCAAGATATTCCTCACAGTTTCACACTACTGTATGAAAGTAAACTTTCCATCCATTCATATGCTGTTGCACATGCTTTGCGTACTTGAAGTGGCTTTGCCAATATAACAGTGCAGGATTTTATTTAAAAGGTGCAGAGAAATTATGAGAAACAGGAATATCTTAATCAATATTATGGCATGCCAACAAGCAAAAAATGAATACTGCTTTAGAAAACATGGAGAATTGAAATGTAGGCTTATAAATTTAGGCCCACCTGCCTGGTTTATCACTTTAGGTTGCGCAAAATACACATAGGATGATTTGTATCAATTTTGACTAGAAGCAATTGAGAACATTGCAGGTATTGAAACAAAACCTCCTGCAGAATTATATTCTTTTGATGCTGCTAATGTTTGCAGGTATTTTAACCACAATGTCAAACAATGCTCCAATACTTAACCAACAAAAGAAAAATCCTGTTAGAGAGGTACTTGATTTATTTTGTAGAAAAGAGTATCAAGAGGTGCAGCATATATTCATGTGCTTTGATGGATCAAAGATGCACCTAACTGTGGATATGACTATGATGAGTCTGTTCTACATTTTATTGAACGTTATGTCACTTGTGATATACCAAACAAAGAGCACAATCAGAAACTGTCTGAACAAGTGTTACACCATCAATCACTTCAGTGTGATAAATACTCCTTAAGGAAATATCAAAACATTACTCGAAATTTTGGTTTGGATTTCCCAAACTGATTCTACATTTACATGTCATCCAAAAGACATGCAGTTACATGGAAAGCACCAAAGAATACACACAATCGTAGAAGATCACAAGGATTATAACAGATCAACAACTACAACCCTTTAATTCTACATATATGGGATACAAGGATATATAATGTGTTGTACATAACTGTACAGAGTTTGCACATTTTGCTACTCCCTACTTACAAGATATGAAACAGATATGAAGGAAGTTTGGGAAGAAATATCAGCAGAGCAATCTTAAATAAGATGTTGTACCAAGTTAGCCTTAAAATGTTATCTGGCTGAGAGGTCAGTAGCTATGAAACACATGACCACTTGCATTCTTCAAGTTTATATTGTAAATCCAGGTCAATTCTGTGGATTAGTTTAGGTTTTTATCATTACGCCAAAGAACTCTCAAAAGGCTACCGGAAATTGAGTACCTTGCACAATTTGATCTGACTAATAAAGACACTTTAAAAAACAATATGTTGGACACATATTACCCAAACCGATGTCCTTTGTTTTTTTTTTAAAGATTTTTGAAAACCCTTATTGTGCAGATAGTAGCATACAAATACAGGCCTACAACCAATTAGGCCGGCCACGAAGCAATCCGAAAAGCACGTAAATCAATAAAGAGGTTTCACAGCAGTCACCCAGTATATTGCAAACCAGTAGTTCAATCGTAGAGGAGCTGAGTGTGACCGCCGGATGTAGGATCAAAGAAGGTTAATTTTATAATAGAAATTATAGCAGGATCAGTTGCAGTTTAATCATCTGAGTGCCCATAGCGGGTCACGAATCAAGCAGCAAAACATTGAGGCATCAATAAAAACGGTTATCAGCAATGGTCCACAGCAATCAGAATACAGATGCCATATTTCCAATCAGTACCCATCGTAGCCCGCCACGTGCACACAGACCACCAAATTATTGTACTTATACATAACTGAGTAACCAGAACGGCAAAAGGAGTTACAGTCATTCTCTATACTGACCCAGAAGATGAGGAAAAGGGGGAACGCTAAAAAAGAAAGAAAAGAAGGAACGCCGTGTTGCTGCATGCGCCCCCACAGCGATAAGGGAGAGCAAAGTGGCTGGGGACCACATTATTGGGGGTGGGGCGGTCAAGTCAGGATATATGTACAATCAATATTGCATAAAGTAAGAATACCTCTCCCCCCACCCCCACAAGCAATCACACCGTGGGAAACATGCACAGCCACGGCGTCCTAAGAAAGGGACACAAAAGAGCCGTAGAAACTAAAAAACGATCATAAAAAGACCCCAACCCACCCACCCCACCCTGCACCCCTGCAGAAGGCTACGGCCTACCCCCCCAGCAGCGTGCCTGTCGCCCTAAATAAGAGACCCGAAATATAGGAAAAGTTAGAGAGAGGGAAAAGGAAACCAAAGAGACAAAAAGGGAAAAGAACCAGGGGAGAGGAAAGCCATCAATCAGACCATTCGGCTCTACCCCCCGCCATCACACACATTAATGCAACATCAAAATGAAATCGACATAGTCTCGGGTATCATAAACCTTCGAAGGAATCGTCCATAGTATCATGGTTGAGGGCACTCCTCATCTCCATCCACCAACCATTAGTCCTCCGGGTCCAGAACCGGCTCACCCCTGTCCTTTCTTAGCCATCGCTACCGCGCGTGGTAGAGTAGTGGGCAGCAAACAAATCAAAGTGGAGAGGCCGTATGGTCGAAGCAGGACAGACCATGGGAGCGAACCAGAGGACTCCAGCAACCAGCGGCCAAGCAAGAACTTTTTGCGGCAATCTAGACGTTTCAGCAACGACAGCAGGAACAACAAACAGTGTGGGTACAGTCTCACCGCCCAGGAAAGTAGAGTCGTCCCCGCAGGACAACACTGAGGTCTCGCCGGGGCAGTTCAAATCGGCAATCTACGTTGTTCCCCGATCAGTCGAGCAGGAACGGGCTCCGACGCGGCGCCCACGCCCGCAACCCGCCACGATCAAGGCGACCCCGGGATCCGGGGCAGCTGGTGTGAAATCTTGCCGATGCACAGTGACAGCACTCCTCACGGCAACAGAGGGGGACGAAACAGCACACAATCGGAGTCGAGCCGCGTCCATGAGGGACGGCCCGACAGCAATGGCAGCCGTCCTTCTCTCCAGCACAAGGGCGTCGAGGGCCAGGGTCGCGTGCAAAGTCTTTAAGGCATCAAGTACATCTCCAAGCGTGGGCTCCCGCTCACACGACCAGACCCCCGTACACTTCAGCGACACAAATTCTCCGCCCTGGTTCAGTCCGTGACTCGGCGCACCGGCCGTCATCTTGCAGATCCAGCCGCGTCCCCGTGCGCCTCAACTTCTGGAGCGGGCTCTCAAGCAAGGCCACCGCGGGAGCCCCCTCGAGCCCCAGGAATGGCAATCTGGGTGCAGAAAGGAGAGCCACCAAAAGGGGGACCGCCAGCGCCACCGCCCCGCGGGCGCCGCACGCCGACTCCGGGTGCAGGGCTTCAAGATGGCCGGACAAGGCAACAAAGGGGGGAGCCTCCTACACGGTCTTCCCCCATCCACGGCGTGCCACACCTCACCACGGGGCCCTCCGGCCACTGGACCGGGCCGTTGCCATCAGCATACCTGCACCACGGCCTCTCCCAGCCGACCTCTTCACTCCACCAGGGGCCGCCGTCAACACCAGCTCGCCGGCTGACCTCCACAGGCAAGTCCCCGGTCTCTACGCCACGGAGGCCCCAGATCAAGCAGGGGTGTAACTTCGGATCCGCCGCTCGCAGGAGCCCCCGGGACAGATGGTGAGTACAAGCTTTCCTTCATCTTTCCGTGTCTTCCTGAGTATGTCGTCTCGGGCAGGATACGTGTCAGGATATGTGTGTTGGGCAGGAAGGCTAGCGGAGCCAAGCTACATTGCGGCCATCACGGTCGCGAGCTTGGCTCCTCCATCCGATGTCCTTTGTTAAAAAACCTATCGCTATGTGGAGGGAAGTAGCTCAGTTTCTCTCACATCGAAAAAATGTAGCAGAAGATATTAATTCTGGAAAATTTGAGTTAGAGGTACGAATGGATATTTAGTATGCCATTCTAGACCTACTCTTATTAATCACTGGAAACCAAGTTGTGACACTGGAGAAAATAAAATATTCTACTAGTTAGCACTTCTACAACTATTTAAACCATGGCAGAATGAAGAAGAGATTATAGGCCCCTTTGAATTCTATGTCTTACATATCTAAAAAATAGCATTGCAGTACCTCAATTTCACACATATTTAGACCTGCTGGAACAAGAAATACAAAAGAATAATATCAATGCAGAAATACAATGCAATACTGCAACAACTAATAATACTTTCACTTCAAGAACTGTTGACCCACTTGGACAACCAATAATGAATAAAGAAGCTATGGTTGCCATGGAAGAGGTTAAAGATGTAATGGTCCAAGTAAAAAATGACGTTGAGAATTTTGATTTCTTGGTATCACAATTAAACTCACAACAACTACAAATATACAAAGAGATAAAGCAGTCTATAGATAACAAACTTCAACATGAAAAACAATGATGTGAAAGTAGTAGTTTTGAGCCTACATTACAATATGTCAGCATCCAAGCTGGAACATGGCAAATATTTCTCATTAAAGTAGTATTAATTTCGTGCATAAGGCTAACAGTTCCAACTTATCTTCTGTAGTTGCTACTCCTACTTGATTAGTAGCACATAATATCGAAGGATTTACATTACATTGCATACTTATACTGCCTATGGATCATCTTTATATAACGGAAAACTTAAAATTGATACTTGTGAAGAACCCGAGAGAGTTTTAAAAACAATTTAAGTTTTGGTCATTTATTAATTCAGCAAGATTTCAAACTTACTGTTGGCTTTTGTTTATTTACGGATACAAGAATTACGGCAAACATCTTCTGAAGTGCTCTTTGGAGGGCATTTCATTGTTTTGGGTGACTTACTACAATTTACACATGTTCAAGTTGAAGCTATTTTCAAAACATTTTTGCAGGAGCAAACCTATATTCTTTAGCAAGTATAGGGAATGTAAACATTTGGATGAATTCTATATACAGAGAAATAACACAGAAGATGAGGCAAGCTAATCATGAAGAATGTGCCAAGATTATTCAAGACATTGCCCTTTGAATTCTTACAAAAGAAGCACAGATTATGCAAATGAACAAAGTACAAGTATATGGTTTCCTAACCTTCATTCACCTGCTGAAGTTATGCATTTTCTTCTTTTAGAATCACAGTACATGATTTGTTTAATGACAGCTTTTTAAGAAGTTTCTGAAATAAATAATGCAATGCTGCATCAGCAAAACAAGGAAATTGCGTATCTCCCTTGCAAGGGTAAAGTTGGGACTCATGGACTAAACGTACCCATTAGCAAATGTTTTGCTTCAAAAATGAGAAATATGGAATAGTTTATTTCACATACAGAAGGATTGGAGAAAGATTTACATCTGTGTAAAAATGAATGCGCTATTTTGTTGCAATTTACATGCAGAATAAGGACTCATAAATGGAGCAATGGGATTTGTAGAGGACTTTATCATATCTGTAAAGCATAAAGACATTGAATTTAATGTGGTCAAATTTGACCACATAGAAGAGCAAAAATAAATATCTCAATGTACAGAAAGATTCTTACTTATGAAAGATGTATATATATTTAAAGAGAACAGTTTTCTCTTTGTTTGGCGCACATGGTTACAGTGCACAAATCACAAGGACTAAGCTTAGATTATGCAATAATTAACATTGGCTCTGGAGTATTCCAAGAGAAAATGGCATACGTTGCTTTGTCACACGTTAAAAAATTGACAAGAAGGGGTATTATCGACAAAGGTGTCAGCACAATAAATGAGGATAGTAGTTGTGTGAGCTAATACGGTCGTTTGGGAAAGACATACGCTCCTCATTTCAGTGAAAATCCCAATTTTTCTAAACCAAAACTGTCTTTCAAAAAAAAAAATTGCATCAACCTCTAAATATGAGCAGGATTTGGAATTAATTGCTAGAGCAATATCATTGTTAATAGGCGTTAATATTTACAATCAGTAAAAGAGGTAATACAGCAATGTGTATATCAACCTTTCTCCAATTCTTTGACAAATCTTCATTAACAAATTATATCAGACAAGCAAATATGGCTCTCTACAAGTGGCATTAGAGATAAGGCAAATGTTTGCATAGGTGTTGTTCAGTTTTTTATCAATCAACAGCAAGATGCTCATGAATTCTGAATGGCGGTTCTACACATAATAGCTCATGAACCTCAACCAAGTACTGACCTCTTTAGTGAATGCTAATCTGGTGTACATTAGTGCATCAATTACCTATGTTCAAGCTCCACTGGTACGCATTTTGAAAGATTTGTAAACACTGACACCTGGCTGTAAATTAGTTCCATTAAGAAATTTAATATTCAGTGTATACAGCCAAACCTTTATCTAAACTGTGATTCAGAAGTAGTTTCAATTCTTCATTTAATGATAGTAACAAAATATTTAATTTCAATGATTCAAAGATGTAGTGTGAATAACAGAAAAATCGATGTATGTATTTCAAACTATACTGCTTCTCAAATTTCTATTTCAGGGTGCAGTTTTACTTCAGCTGTTACTTGTTTTCATCATGGAGAGACTACAGCCATCTACTTAAAACATACCAGAGGCTAGGCAGAATGTGATGATAATACTCATACTTTTAAGTGCAAGCTGCCGAAAAATTTACAAGATGGTTACCTGTTATTTTTACATCCTAAATTCTGAATCACAATGTTACCATTGTAATAATGGTACAAAGGTATTAGAAAATTGGACTTCAATAAGTCAGTAGACATGTCATTATGTAGCCTCACATGGTTGATACAAAACCAACAGATGATGGTCGAAATGCTGAACAAATCAAACATTCCACCCCAGTCACAGATCTGGGTTAAAGCTATTGTTTTTTGCTCGCCACGCCATTCCATTTTGGACCCTGCCATATGCAAATAAGTCTTGACCCTGCTCCCCATGGGAACAGTCCAGCCCGTACTGCCAGGCCAGGTTCTCCTTGGACCAGAAACAAGCATCCTGGGATCAGTTTTGGAGTCTCACCCCTCATCAGCAAGGCTAGCTTGAACATGGTAGCATAGAAAGCACAGGACACATCTGGGCATACCCTTCCTACTCAAGGTGACAAATGCAAAAAGAACAGATAATGGAAGGAATGCTGAACAAATGAAACAATCGCCCTCTGTCACAGATCTGGGTTAAATCCATACTTTTTTTTGCGTGAATCGCCTTCCAGTTTGGACCCAGTCACATGCAAAACAGTCTTGACCCTGCTCCACATGGGAACAGTCCAGCCTGAGCTGCCAGGCCAGGTTCTTCCTGGACTAGAAACAAGCATCCTGGGCCCGGTTTCGGGATATCACACCTGATCAGCCAGGCTAGCTTGAATCCAGTAGCATAGCGATCATGGGACCCACATCTGGGCATGCCCGTCTCACTTAGGGTGACACAGGCAAAAATAACAGATGATGGACGGAATGCTGAACAAAGCAAACATTCATGCCAAATTACAAATCTGGGTTAAACCCATTGTTTTTTTGCTTGCCCCACCATTCCAGTTTGAACCCAGCCATATGCAAATCAGTCTTGACCCTACTCTCCATGGGAACAGTCCAGCCTGTTTTGCCAGGCCAGGTTCTTCATGGACCAGAACAAGCATTCTGGGACCGGTTTCAGGGTTTCACACCCGATCAGCCAGGCTAGCTTGAATTCAGTGGCACAGTCAGATTGGGATCCACATCTGGGCATACCCTTCCCACGTAGGAAAAAACAAAAGCAACAAAAGAACAACAGACTACCCCTGCATGGCATCAACTATCTTGTAAAGTAAACCCTAGAAGATATTTTTAGAATGGCTATTCAGAGAGTAGTCTCGTCCCTCCTTGATGGAGGTAACGCTTGCATGGCTGGCATCTCAGAGTGCCACCTCACTCAACTGAAGGGTCTCTGAAATCTGCATCACCTTCTCAAACATCCCTGGACATTTATTAGGATCATCCCAACATGCAGAGACCTACATTGGTGTTCTGGATTTTCTCTGCATTGCCTCAAAGTCCTGCTGTATTACCTACAAGGCAGTCAATGATGAAACCCACTATCCCAAGAATCCAGGATCAAGAAAAACATCAGCAGCATCACCAGCCTAGAGATAGGAAGTGCAGAAAAAGGCAAATACACAACATATCTTTTTCTGCTATACATCAAGAGGGCAGAATGCTGTCCCTGGTAAAAACATCTTCAAAAGTTAGTCCAAGAGCTTTGAACTGCTACTATTCTCCATGTTGCTGTACCCCTCAACAGTTTTCTGGTACATCTCTGTATGTCTTTCTTCCTCTGTAAAGCACCCAGCTGCTGTGTATCTAATCTTGAGTTATACAAATCCCTTCTAATAGAGGTATCCAATAGGGTACTTACGAGGATACAAAAATTCTAATTCATGTGGCCAGACTAGTGGCTTACCATAACCTTATAGATCATGCTGCTCTGATATTAAGAAAGTTACATTATATTGAATGACCTAGAACATTTTTAGGTCTTCAGATAAGGCCCCTGTTGGTTACCCAGTTATTTTAGAAAGAGGCTTAAGAACTTCCTTTTTAAGTTGATATGCCTGTTTGGGTGCAGTGCCAGCGATTGGACAACTTTTAGTTTTGGTACTTGATACATGTCTTTTATATATGTATGGTTGTGGGGTATGAATGGAATGGTAAATCTTCTCTTTACATAAAGATCAGAAGGCTGACTTGAAAAAGATATGCCATTCCAGAAGCTCTGAATTAGCTGTAATATTCATTGAAGACCTGTGAGGTACTGAATACCCAGAGGCAAATGTCAAAAAGATCCAGAGGGTAGCAGCCAGAGAAAGGCTACTACAGGGTGGCTAGTCAGAATGAAAACTTTTGACTGCCAACAGTCAGTGTGAAAATGCAGTTTAATTCACTGTGAAACAATTCAAACGAGATTTTTGGGGCACATACCTTGTCAGTGCCACAGCTTAGTTGTGGTCAGGTTTCCAAGGACACTGTGCATTTGGGCACAATTTTGGGTACTGACATGGGATAGCCACATTCATCGTTGCCCGTTTGGGCAGACTGCTTGAGAGAAACAATGCTCTCATCCAGAACCACGACAGCCACTCTTGTGTGAGATTCTGGTAGATGGACCCTCTGCTTTTGGGTCAGCTGCTTATTGTTGCCCTAGGAGTCCACTCGTAATATGGAGTTGGCTCACTCCTTCTGGCTTCTGTTAAAGCCGATAAGGTACTTCAGGACATGGATCGTCCTTCTGGGTCAGGCTCCACGTGAAGTCTCCTCACTTCTGGAAATCTGTCTGACAGTAGATGCCAAATTTGTTTGCACAGCAGTCCTCTGGGTGCTCTGGGGGGCACCTGAATTCCGTGGTTTTAGAAGACCTGGGCCAGGAATAATAAGTGGGTCAAAGGCTCTCATTCTCATGCAGGTGCAGCAGACAAAAGATGTGCATTCTCTGCATTTCCAGAACAGGTTTATGTCAGTTCTTCTTTCATGTGTCCTCTCCATGCTATCTCCCAGACTCAGCCTTTATGTAGAATGATACTCATCACAGCGGGATTGTAGGAGGGTGGATCTCTGACTATGGTTACCCCAGATTTTTTGCCTAGTGTTTAGCTGGTTTTCGGCTTAGTTGGCCTGGGATCCTGCTAATCAGGGCCCCAGGCTATCTGCTCTCTCTGTAAAATGGACTCCATGCACCCTAGGTGCATAACCAATCTGGTACTGGACACCTTATCAGCACCTGTACAGTGCACTATAGGTGCCCAGGGCATAGGTGCATCCAAGGCCTACCAGGGGCTGCAGCATATCTTTTCCACCCCTGGCTGGTTCTTAAATTGACACAACTGGTTGATCACTCAGCTGGGGCAAGGTCGTGTAATCACCCCTTGCTTAGATATAGTATACCTATATCTACACTTAAAACTGGACACATATATACCTATAAGTCACTCCTATGGCAGGCCTTAACAATCCTGGAGGCAGAGTGCTTATTTTTATGTGGGATGGTGCTCTAGCATGAGCTGAGCCTGTCTGCAGCTGTCGGGACCAACTCCCTTAGCTGTTCCGGGATATTGCCATACCACATACTCTTAAGTGCATTATAATCCATTGCGGTTAGGTGCTAACTTTGGTTTGGCTTTATCAAAACATGTCGTGTAAGGTGTCATACGATTTGGAATACTACCCCCTTGCCAGTCCTTGAGACGGGGGTAGCATTCCGCCCTTCTAGAGGGAGAAGACATGTTACTTTGCTAAAACGCGGTTGATTTTAAAAGAGCCTCAGTATCACAAAATGGACGCTTCTGCCACAGACACAAGTCTGGCCTCCTACTGCTGACCGAAACTTGGCAGGGGAGGCCTGGACAAAGGGTTTCCTGTCGCAGAGAGGTGTCACACCACCCCACACAGGAGATAGTGGATTGTAGCAGGGAGGTTTGAATGAAACCAGACACTGCCTGGGGAGCACAAGGCTTCCCCTTGCATAATCAAGTCAAACCGGTTCTGGGGCACACCAGCCCCAGTCCTGGCGCGAAACTGGACAAAGGGAAAGGGGTGTAACCACCCCTCTCCCTGGTCCCACCCATAGGAGGGACCTTACAGGTAATCCAGCCCACTAGATTGGAATAAAGGTAGGAGCAGTGCCAGCGCACATCAGATTATCCTGAACGAAACTTTGAAACATATTCCTGGACCCTTCGACATTCCACTCACCGTGGAAGACTGAAGAATCTCCCTTGTGGTCAAGGAATGACCACCCTGTGCAAACAGGCACCATCCAGCGCTTCACCATTTGCTTTGTTGCAGTTCCTGCCAGAACTCGAGTGACAGAGATCCACAAGACCAACTTCGCCCGATCTACAGTTCCAGCAGAGCTGAGACCCGTGTAGGGGACGTGGAGCGTGGAGACGGCCATCTTGGAAAAACCACGAGGTGCTGACCGTGCAGCTTCCGAGGCCCCCTCGAAGCTGTGCATTGGGGTTTGAGAAGCCCCTGCCCCGAGTAGCGTTTGCACCGAAGCTCACTCCTCCATACTCTCTGAGTACTGCGTGGGGCCCTTCTGTACTTTTCTGCTTGACGCGTTGGTCCGGTTGCTTGCCCGTTGGCTAGTGGCCCCAGAACCGACGAACCTTCAAAACTAACTTGTGAGTCTGGTTGCTCCAGACTTGCCCTCGCTCCCCTGAAAAGGACCCTCCTGGTCCTAGTAAGAAGCGATCTTCAAATCCTGCGTGGGTTGCGCTTGCCAAGGTTTGTTTGCTCTGATCCGGAAGCCGACACCGCCAACAGCGATAGCCTTTGTGGGACAGCTCGTGCTCCACTCCTGGACATCCTCGGTGCCCCAGAGTCCACGTGGCAGCGGAGACAAGCTTCTCGACAACCACCTGATTGCGCCCGACATTGCCTGGTTCCTTCCTGGTTCCACCCTGGTCACTGCTGAGTGACCCAGACTCTGTCCCCTCTGCTTTCAGGTACCCTTCAGCTTCGATCCACCCTTGGATCGCACCGGACACTTCTCCTCTGGCCGCCTGCAGCATCATCATCTATAGGCTCCATAGATCTACACGACGAAAGCCGACACGACTTTGCACCTGTGCACCCGCTTCCTGTGGGTGAGGTAACACTTGAACGCCGGTGCTCCTGTATTGGTATACACCTCTAGTGTCTAGGTCTAAAGTTTTGTACTTCTAGTCCAGTCGGAAGACTCTTAAAACAGTAACTCGATAACTTTTACGCACCATTGACTTTGCATTGGTGCATGCGTGTGCTTTAAGCGCTGCACCCGAGTCCTGCGGGCTTTTCCCGACTTCAGCATTGCTAGTCCCGATTGGTCCCAGTGATTCCCCAGGCCCTAGGCCTGACCACTGTTCAATTAGTGATACTTATACCACTATTTTAGTATATGGTTTGAGTGGCCCCTGGGCCTCATCCATAATTGTGCAACTTTCATATGTTTTACTGTGCTTTTGTTTAAACGCTTGTGCTTCTAGACTCATAAAGAGTATAGAGGATTATTCTGAGAATAAATACATATATTTTTTATAATATATAACTTGTGTGGTGTCCTTTCATTTGATATTACAGGATTGTGATTTGTAAAACAGCTGGCTTCACATGCCCTCTTGGGTTAAGCCTTTAAGGCTGCTTAGTCCATGCTACCCTTAGGATAGCTTGTCTATAAGGTTGACTTACAACCACCACCATAAGGGATTGTTTGGACTGATACAAGGTTCCACCAGAATTGGAGACATCATATATCAGGCCAACTTCTCACAGGATCATCACCAGTTTGAAGTAACCACAGGAGAAGCACAAGCAGGTGTGAGCATTCTGCACCTGGCTATCAACAGCCATACTTAGTGAGCAGGAAGAGACTCAAAAGGCTGGCCTCACTTGAAGTACCCTTCATATTCTGAAAACAGAGTGCAGTCACACTCTTCAGCCCACTATCAACCAAATGAAAGTGACCAGGAAGACTAATCAGAGTCTCTTTGTGGAAAAGGATTTAATTGAATGTCTAGGGCAAGCCCTGTCCTCTCTTCTCCCATGTCAGTGTCTAGGTTTCCTCCATCCAGCTTCAGGAATGTCACAGGAATAGGCCAGAGGCTTTCAAAATAGAACTCAGAGGCCTTGATCACTCTGTTTCACTCATGCATGGTATGTATGCATCAGACGGGCAGACATCCATAAATTCATGAAAATATGCACTTCGATGTCATAACTAAGACTCGGGTTAGTTTATAGGCCTTTGCTCCAGTAATATAGATGAAAGAGTCTGTTCACAACTACTGATTAATAAAACGTAGCACATTGCCAGTACCCTCTACATACTAAACACAAGACCGGGATGGTTGTCCACTGCCAAACAAGTGAGAGCATGCTTTGTGCATTCCTCGAAGTCCAGGGCAGGTACATGACCTCGCTCATGACAAAGTACAGGTCTACAACTTCACATACATGTTAGATTAGCATAATACTGGTTCCAAAATAAAAAATAAACTGGATACCAGATAGTTGCTGTTGGGCACTTGGCAGGGGAACATAAATGTACACTATACAAAAGGCATTCCCACCCCAAAAGTGTCTTAGCAAAAGAAACACTCACCTGGGTAAATATTTAGGTAAAATATATATGTCAGCTCTGGCAGAACGATCAATATCTTCCAATTTTGCAAGGCATATTATTTTAAATTGTTTAAATGGTTGCCAATGTTTTATATTTTTTGTATTGCTGCTGAGATTTGTCACCATGGTGTCTTCTTACAGCAGACAAGCTCTTCAAAATGCTGTACAGATGCACTGAACTGCCAGCCCCCACCCTTTCTGTAAATAAACTGTTGTCACCACGCCTTTGAAAACATGCAGTCCTTACAAGAGTTTCATATGATCTAACACACATGGAGCTGACATTCTATGTATTCTGTCACTCATCTGTGACTCCTCTTACCCCAAAAGATAACAGTGCTGCATCACAACTACAAGTCTTAGTTTCACTCACTTGGTCTGCCCGATTCTTTTTCAAAGATAAAGGTACCAATGTTCATAAAAGTCCCAGCTAGCATTTGTATCTTGTTCAGTCTTCTTGGTCGAGGTGCATTCTTTGTATAGCCTCAACTGGACCCTAGATCTATATCCCAAAGATGATGGCCATTCTTCCAATTCCCTCACCCTGTCCTCTGACAACACATCACATGATCTCTCTATTCATTAAGACAAAGAGTAAGTATTCCCTTTCTGTCTACACAGTGCCCTGTGTCTGGACGAAAAGGTTGTAATTGGTGTATTTGAAAAAAATGAATTTGCAAAAGTTAGCATCCTAATAAAAACCCTGGACATTAGTGCTATCAAGTCAACAATGCACACACTGCCAACAGTATAAAACAAAGCAATAGATCCCCTGGGTCATTCATTGGCAGTTGCTTGAACCTAGTGCTAGTGCCTTCAATAGCTACAACTAACGTACCAAATAGATTTCAAGGAATGATATGTCCAGAGGATTTCTTTCACATATCATAGATACTTTTTTCTTTTGATAATGCATTAAAATGGGAAAATAAAATTGGCGTGTGGAGGCATTTTGCACACTTGGGGCCATATTACCAAGGCAGGTGAAATTAAATTGTCACCCCTTTTGCGGCTGTTTTGGCCACAAAGCAGCGATAATTTCATCGCCCTATTGGCAAGCTGTCGCTAACATCAGTTAGCAACAGCTTTTAGGTGATAGCGAGCGGTTTGGGGCCCACTTTGCATGTCAGCGATATTTATCGCTAATAACATGCAAAGTGGGCGTACCCAACCTGTTAGCGACTGAAAGCAGTCGCTAACATCGCTATCGCTTATTATCAACACAGACGTAGCGACAAAAAAATTTGCGCTAAGCGCGAATATCGCTGAAAAGTAATGCCTGCTCAGACCAGTTCTTAGCCTGTATATCCAATGGGAGGGGATATTCAGGCTAAATCCCTATTAGCGATAATGCCTCAATATTGCTGGATTTCCAGCGCTATTCACACATTTAGCCGCTATCGCAGGATATTTTATCGCTTTAGAGATTAACGTTGCTAATAGCACATTATCTCTGCGATAAAATCTGGCGTTGCGCGGCGATAAAAAAAAATTCGCTCTTATTTAGCGATAAATATGGCTAGTTGTTGATAATATGCCCCATAGTCCCTCAGTTACCAATAACAAAAAGAAGGCAAGAATCCTTTTCATGATCAGAAAACTACTCTCTATTTTATCATGAATATTTTAGACGAGTGACAAGGCTTCCAAATTGTCATCATTTTCCCCATTTCATAACCACACAAGGGTAGTTGGAGCAAATTACTGCTTGGTCAATGAAGAATACTGAATGCAAACAGCATATTACACCATTGAAGTGATAAATTGGTGGTTTGTCTCTTATGCTCTATGACATGGCAATATCAAGAGATGTGAAAAATCTTACGAAATTCTTTATGATACCAACAGTGTTGCACTGACAGTGCCTGAGTGGCTGGTTTGAAAGGGCTAGTGTGTGGGCAGGTTTTTTGTCCCCTCACGGCCAAAGAGATCAGAGAAACTGGACCTTACAACCCAGGCAATGAGGCAGTGCCAGGTTACTCGATAGGCCAGTCTAACACTGGATAACAATGTCATTATATGTACATTTGACACAAGAAAGAGTCTGTTCCAAACAGCAAAGTGCAGAATATCAGATGAGTGATCTGTGCATCTGTGATTGCTGGTGCTCCTTAGACTGCAGAGGATTCCTGGAACTCCCCGGGGTTGTCAATTGCCCTTTGACCCGAGCATCAGGTAAGCTAATAGGTGACTCTGTGATATCTTTATCTTCAGGCTATGTGAATGGGGTATTTAATATCTTTCATACATTTTTCACAAATAACAAGTATCTCTCTCTCTCTCTCTCACTCTCAATCTCTCTCTCGTCTGTGTCACAGCATTGGCAAAGATGTCGCCTTGTTACAGGAATCTGGCACAATATTTAGTTGAAAAGCCAGAAGCATGCCATGGTTAAGTTGCCTCCAGAGCCGGCAAAGTGTGCAGCTTTGCAAAAACACGACTCAAACACATTTCTAGGAAAGTGTTAAAAATGTCAGAATTATATTTTTTACATCAGCCCCACAGTGCATTCTCGAGCGAAATGCAGCTTTGCATATGTGGTGAAAGACCGAGAGAAACAAGGATTAAAAACATGGGAAACAACTGAGTTAAAGTCTTACAAGGGAACTTAGACCTGATGAATAAAATTGTTGCTATCCATGGCTCTGATAGAGAGCACTTATCATTTATTTCAGTTTCCAAAAGTCATAACTCACTGCTATGATGTAGCAACAGTTGATAAGACTTGTGACCCACTTTGCTACTCATAAAGGCCTTCCAGTCTAGGCTGACAGAGCTCTCTGAGCGCCAATAAGTGCAGCGGTGCTTGTATGCTTTGAATGAAAGCAGTAAGCACAGCTGCAACAGAGGGAAAGAAAGCAGGGTAAGTGATGGGGTATGATGCTATCTCCAGACATCATACAGGGTAGGCTTCTGACCTACAACAAAGGTAACACTCAGAGTCTCAGACACAGTGTCTAGGGTTTCGAGAGGTAGTGCTGAGCCCAGTAGCTCACACACCGTCTACTTCTATTTCTTTTAACATGTCATGCCTGTACGGTGGGGGCAGAGGCGAAGGCACAGGCAAGGCTGATGCGGAGTGGGGGGGGAGGGGGGGAGGAAGGGGGGTCCATGGTGGGGGGGGTTGGAGGGGATGGGTAGGTTTCTGTTTTCTTGTTAGTGTTTGTTTTTCCTTTTCTATAAAATGCAGTACCAGCACGAGAATTGGTTGCGCCATCTGGCCGTCAGTTTATCCTCGCCGGGTCGCCCTCCGGGATGTAGACCCCATGGCTGTGTTTCAATGTTGTCAGACTATGCTGTGCCGGCCGGTGGATGTAGGCAGCCCAGCTGTGTACAATGATATGTCGCTGCTTAATAAAAAAGCGTTTGATTCTCACATGTCATGCCTGGTTAGTACCAAAATATGTCACTAGGGTTGGGGTCTCCTCTGTACAAACCTCCCCAAACAAATGGTAGAGTCCCGAGCCCCTAGCCCTCAGACCTAATAAACATTACGGCGGGGTTGATCAAGGATAGCAGGTAAGGATTTTTGTTTCCCTTTGGGACAGGGATACATAACAGAGGACATGTTACATATGGCTCCCCCATTACTCCTCTGCCCCTGCATAGTAGTTAAAAGCAGGAACACATTATTTTAAGGGCCATACATAACATAAAATTATAGAAGGTAAAACGTGAATTAGGGAGATGTCTTTCACCGTGAGGTCTCAAGTGCCTTCTCTTTTCTTTGGATCACAGAGACTGTTTCTGCATTCCGTATCAAGAATATGACGATTATATAACTATTTATGAGACACTCTGCCATGAAAAAGCCCTTGGCTTGTTTGCCATATGGGCGAAACATGTGTTGGCTGTCCTTTAGATACGGGTATCACAGACATAAATAAATGCAGCTTATTTTGCTTTAAAATTACATTGTATTGTTGTGATTTTTTACCCCAGCTATCGTTAAATGTAGACACTGGGCACAATATCTGTCTTAACTCTAAACAATTGTTCTCAACCTGGTGCCTCTTGGGTGTAGCCACTTGACAAGTACATGCCAAACATTGAATTGGGATTCTGTATTGAGCGTGCTTGAACCCTAGCATCATCCACCTTCCATCCCTGAAAGCTAATCACACCTCCCCAAACAAATGGTACAGTCCTCAGCCCCTAGCCCTCAGAACCAATAAACATTACGGTGGGGGTTGTTCAAGGATGGCAGGAAAAGATTGTTTTACTTCATTTTCCTTTAGGACAGAGATACATAACAGAGGCCATGTTATATATGGATTCCAAGGTGTTTGACACCAAACACGACATGTTTCTAAGCAGCTGTTTAAAAGTTAGCATTTACCGCAAGGTTATAATGCACTTAAATATATATAGTTGACTGCATCACAAACAACCCCGGAAAATGGGTTCTGAAGGCTGCAGAGGGACTTCGCTCATGCATGGGCACCCTATTACATAAAACCCAGCACCCTGCCAGAGGATTGATAAGGCCTGCCATAGTGGTGACTGATAGGTTTATAAGTGCAGTGATTTAGAATAGATACAGTGAACCTATATCTAAGTAAGGGGTGCATGCACCCCCTTACACAGGCTGCAGTAGCAGACCTGTGGTGTCAGTTTGAATGGTCTCTCAGGGGGCATAATACATGCTGCAGCCCCTGGGAGGCCCCTGGGGTACCTATGCCCTGGGAACATGGTGTACCATATACTAGGGACTGATAAGGGTACCCAGTAACCAAACTGGAGTGTACCTAAAGTCCTTGCAATCAATTTAGAGGAGGAAGTCACTTCACTGGGGTCCTGGATAGCAGGATCCCAGTCAGTCTAAGTAGAAAATAGTGATAGATCAGCAAAAAGTGGGGTTAAATATAAGAAGCAGATCCTACTCTCCTATAGTCAGTATAATTCAGTTAAATTTGTATTTCCTTCTCTTTGCACATTCACTGCATATGGGGACAGAGGCATGGTTCTTTCCTTGCAGTGTTCTGTTGTCACAGTGCAGGGGAATTATTTTTCAGGAATTTTCTATTTAGAGGTGTACTGCTGTCTCCCGGTGTTTGAGCTACGACCTAAGGTCAAGTCAAGTCAAGTCAAAGAATTTATAAAGCGCACTACATACCCAGAGGGTCTCAAGGCGCTAGGGGGGGGGGAGGAGGATTACTTGTCGAATATCCACGTTTTAAGTTGCTTTCTGAATGCTAGGTGGTTCTGGGTAAGGCGAAGGTGAGTGGGGAGTGAGTTCCATGTTTTAGCAGCCAGGTATGAGAAGGATCTGCCTCCCATGGTGGTCTTGTTGATGCGAGGTACAGTGGCGATGGCTTGGCTGGACGAGCGTAGTTGGCGGGAGGGGGTGTAGAAGGACAGTCGTGAGTTGAGGGATTCTGGTCCGATGTCGTAGAGTGATTTGTGTGCGTGGGTTAGCAGTCGGAAAGTGATCCTCTTATTGACGGGTAGCCAGTGGAGGTCTTTCAGGTGGCCAGAGATGTGTTCGTTGCGCGGGATGTCTAATATGATCCTGGCTGATGCGTTTTGGATTCGTTGTAGTTTCTTCTGGAGTTTAGCGGTAGTACCTGCGTAGAGGGTGTTTCCGTAGTCCAGTCGGCTCGTGACCAGAGCATGGGTGACTGTTTTTCTGGTTTCGGTGGGGATCCAGCGAAATGTTTTTTTGAGCATGCGGAGAATGTTGAAGCAGGATGAGGATACGGCGCTGACTTGTTTGTTCATTGAGAGTGAAGAATTTAGGATAACGCCCAGGTTCCGTGCATGGTCTGTCGGGATGGGTGCTTTTCCAAGGGCTTCCGGCCACCAAGAGTCGTCCCATGCAGATGGGGATGTGCCTAAGATGAGGACTTCTGTTTTATCTGAGTTCAGTTTTAGACGGCTGAGTTTCATCCATTCGGCAACTTCTTTCATTCCTTCGTGTAGGTTAGTTTTGGCGGTGCTGGGGTCCCCTTTACAGTGATCTTATTCACTTCCGTATGGCTTGTTGGTTGTCACTATCAGATGGCAGTCTAGGGAGTGGGGCTAAATTTGTTTACATCAACAGAGAAAAAGGTAAGGGATGTTCTGTTCTGCAGATGGTTGCTCGTGATAGAGAAAGCCACACCTTTTGTTGGTACATGAGAGATCTAGAATGTCCTCTTCAAAGAGAAAGATAGGAGCATATTATCAATAATGTGTGATAACCATTGCAAAATTAGCTTAACGCAACTCTACACATCGCAGTCTAATGTGACAAAATAACACAGCGTTAACGTTGTATTCTCAACCCGGCGGCAACATGCGATAGTAGCAGGATAACGTGCCAAATGACCGCCTACTAATTAAGGTGACGCCGAAAAAATGCGAAAGACGAACGTGAAAAAACCTGCAATACCCCAAATCGTGATACAAAAATCAGCGACAACCAGCGACAGGCCTGCAATTCCCACACGTCATGCGGGATAATGCACTATAAAAGCAACAATAAACCCACACCAAAACCAAATCAAACTGCGTAGCACCATGAATGCTCCCGGACCGAGTGCAGAGGACAACCTGAACCCCACAACCCCCACAGAGGACCAGCCAGCAACCCCGGTTTCAGGGAAGGGCAAGGAAAAGAGGAAGAGGAAGACGGGGTTCAGTCTGCAGGAAGACCGGATCATCGTTATGGAGGTGTTAGAAGACTACCAACAACTGTTCTTCACCTCCACTGTGTCATTGGCAACACAAACGGAAATATGGCAGTCCATCATCACGAACGTGAATGCAGTTGGAGTGCAGAGGAGGTCAATGGAGGAGGTCAAGAGGCACTGACATGAAGTGCACAGCCAAACCAAACAGAAACTCACTGCCCATAGGAAGCAAGCAAAGGTGACTGGAGGTGGGAGCCCTGCACCACAGGAGGAGCTGGATGAGCTGGAGGAAATGGTGGCCACAGTCATCAGTGTGGAGACGGTGCAAGAAGTTGGAGGTCTGGACAAAGCTCGATATAACCTGAACCAACAGCAACAGGATGAGTAACGACCAGGGACGGGGGGGACGGAGGGAGATGGACACAATGGCACACATGCACAATCATGTGCAGCACACTGCACATGCACAATGATTGTGGAACATGCCCCTGATACCCTTGGCACACTGTAGCACACATAGAAACAGCAAGTAGGCCCCCATCCACAATGTGCACAAATGGGGCCCCCTCCATATCACCAGTGCCACAACCTAACCATGCACATGTGCTGAAACCAGAAAAGCAGCGGCTCTGTGAGCCACACTGACAATGCAAGTGACACTGCATGACCGATAGAATGGCTGCAGTCACAATACATGACATGGCGCACGAGACAACATTGAGGTGGCTGAGTGTGAACCATTTCCGTAAAGGAACAGGTCACAATCTGGCACATCCATGTGCACCTACAGCCCAGGACTTCAAAAACACATCTGCAGGGAAACAATGCACAAGAGTACAAAATGTGTCCAAGAGCACAATTGACCTTAGTCGCAAACATCCCAGCACCCAAAAAGCAATGTGGTACAAAGTGCACCAGTTACACCACAGGACAAAGGACACAACTGGTGCCGCTCATGCATAGAAACTGGTCAAACACATCTAGCATTGCATGACACTGTGAGATGCTAATGTACGAGTACAACCTCACATCTGTCATGTAGTCGAAAAGTCCACTGCCTCCCATCAAATAGCCAGCTTCACCAAAACAATCACAATGTACATTGTCATGCAGTCTGAATGAAAACATCTACAATGCGTCAACATACATGGGACACACTGTTAACCCGCATCTCCCCTTTACATTGCAGAGGGACAATCAACACCTCTTTCAGAGCAGGCCACACATCACTTCAGTGATGATGAAGAGGACACATTTGCTCAGATACCCTCCAACGGCTAATGGACAGCCTCTGCACCTCACCCCCAAGAGCAGGGCAGCCCAGCTGCATCATGGTGACCCCACACCCTGCCCATAACACACAGCAGGAAGCACACACCACCACAGCTGGCTCCCAGGACCCCCATGACCAACACATGGAATTCCAACACCATGTGTTAGGTGCCAGGAGGAGATAGCTGATCAGCTGCAGGTGGGATTTGACCCTGTGGCAGCTAAACCCGATACCATACGTGAGTGTCTTAGTCCCATCAGGCACCCTTTACAGTCCCTAGTGGACACCCACTGTCCACACCATGCTCACCAACAATCCTTGGCTGACATCGCTGGGGCCATTACTCAGATACAAGAACTATCTAGTCAGACAGGCTTCATCGATGACAGCAAAGAGTTGGCACAGATGTGGAGGACAATGGGGACCATGGAGCCAATGCAGACTGGAAGTATGGCTGCCATGTCTGAACACCAGCGAGATGTAGCTGGGATCTTCCATGCCTTGCAGATCCTCATCTAGCCATTGCTGCCACTGAGCCTGTACCAGATGACTGCTGCAGGAACCTCAACACACACTTCTCAGCGCCGTGATGTCTAATGTGTCATTGGCACACAGTGATGCAGCCCTATCCCCTTCGCACCCTGATGTGTCAGTGGCACACAGTGATGCAGCCATAACACCACCACACACACCAGACAAAGAAGACGTCTCAGAGGAGTAAGATGTGGAGAGTAATGACTGTGTGAGGAAGGAGGAAGTATCATCCGTCCCCGCTATAAGGCCAGTCCCTGCCTGGTCAGCCATATGCATCATGCCCTGGAACAACACCGCCAACTGTCCCCCAAAACACTCTGCGACATTCACCTAGACCCTGACATTGACTGCCATATCTGCTCTTGTACCAATGACACAGCAATCCGGCTGCAGACTGAACTCTTCCTATTCAGATTAACTTTTCATTCTCCAAAGGACTCTGGTTGGCCCACCACTGGGCAACCATGTAATGTGGGCTTGAAATAGCCATGTACTGCTCCAGCTCCGACACTCCCCAGAATGTGAATAAAACATTCCAAATCACACAGATGTGTCATGAATATGTTTACTCACGTATAAAAGTATGGATGAATGGCAGGACATTGATTGCACTAAAAGGTACACCCTGGTAAATGTCATCAGTGCGCAAGTTTGACCCTGACCCACATGGCCAAGTAGATGACTGTGAAGGTGAGAACTGGATGTGGCCTCATTGCACATGAACAACAATCTTGTTACCCCCCAACGTAGCCCCAAGTCCATGTATTAAATAGGGCTGTGTGTAGAAATTTAAAATTCTGAAGCAGGCCTGAAAAGGTGTGCACCATCTCATGTGACAACAAAATGTCTCTTCGCATACCTACTCAAACACAACTGTGTGGACACAATCTGTTTTGATGGATAATCTTGATCTACATGCCAAGAAGTTGGACACCATACTCTCTTTGCTGGAGACACGTAAGAGCACAAGTCTGCCAGCAACTATCCCAACCACAATGTCTGACTCACACAGGTGGAGCTGTCAATAGGGACTCATCCCCAATGTACTAGCGTCAGTCAATCCCTCCCTGTGTACGGACAATGCTCATGGAGGCACACGATTTGTCATTATAACCAACACTCATCACAGTTGTACACTAGTGAAGTTGCGTAGACTTTATTAGCATGTGCATGTCAGTACGGGCTAGGCAAGGGCCACAACTCACTAACCAATGTTTGAGACACTTACAGGCAGCTTAGGATCATGTCGAGGTGCAAGAAATGGGGTGGCAAAAATGAACACACATCATTATGGATGTCAACGGTCTCAGCCCACCTTGCCTTGTTGCATGAGTCATGTGATGTTTGGCGTCTGCTCATTGCCCTGTGTCAGGGGACATGACTCACAGCCCATGGGATGTGCATAGTGCTGTACCACCGGACTGCGCCAACTGTGTGCTCTGCTGAAAGTGAGCAGGTGAAAGGGTCCTACAAAGTCGCGTCATACTGCATTGCCATTTCCCTTCATCCCTGATGGGTGGCAGGTCGAATGCTCTTCCCATTGCACTGCCAGTAACCCTTTCACCATTACTAACCTCTCTCTCAAGGCACCTGGTACACAGCAAATCCTCAGTAACCAACTCTCCCCTCTAGAACCCCCCATAACCGCCACTGACCCATCTGGCATTCATCAACACCCTTCCTCCCAGTCAGTTTTCCCAACACAACTTCTACCCCTTTCCTATCACCCAGACTTGGTGGCATGCTTGGACATACTCCCTCCTCCGGAACCTCTCAATTCGCCACTGACCCATCTGGCACTCAATGAGACCCTTCCTCCCTGCTAGTTCTCCCTAAACAAATTTTACCCCTTCACCAGCACCCAGACTTGGTGGCTCGCCTGGATGATTTATCCCTCCAGCTGCACCTTCTCACCCTCGAACTTCATGATCTGAAATCCCTCTCTTTGGAACACCTCCCCCGGATAAGCTCCCTCCTCTCTGGTACGAATCGGCCCAGATCCTCAGCTAGAGCAAGCGTTAGAGCTCGCCTTGACCAAATCTCTCCCCTCTATATCCCTAAAACCGTACCCCTACCTAACGCACCCTTCCGCAACAGAAGATCATTGGCCTCTCTTGCGCCCAATTATATCAATGACTTTCTCAACTCTTACTCGCTTATCCTAGACTCCAACATGATCCCTACGGGGTAAATCCAGGCCATTCACACAAACCCAAACAGAGAACCCCCCACCAACTTAGAGCCATAAACAAGAACAACCTCATGAGAGTAAACATCATACAGACTCCTCCCCCCTTTTCTCCGGTACAACTTAAAAGTGTACTACTCAACTGCAGGTCAGCCAGCAAACATGCCTCTGATATCTTCGACCTCATCCAACACAATGACATAGATATCATCATCATCATCATCCTCACTGAAACTTGGCTCAATCCCTCTTCCACTCCTATCCTAGACCTCCTAGTGCCCCCTACTCATGACATAATTCGTCTAGACATAGCTTTGAAGCTGGAAGGTGGCTTAGCCTGTATACCTCGGAGCACTCTCGCTGTCTCCCTCTCGGAGTCTTCTACGCCATCATCTTGTGCATACCTTTGTCTCAACATCTCCAGTTACAATCATTCGGTGTGCAAATTACACACATTCTATCATCCCCCCTGCGGACAACCTCCCCTTCATCAAACAATTATTGGAGATCATCTCTGCCAATGTCGATTCTGTTCTGTCCCACATCTACCTCGGTGACTTTAACCTCCACTAGTCTAACCCTAATGAACAAGCTGTAACTTGCCTCAAGCTGGTACAACATTGTGACTGGCCAACCCATAATAAAGGTGAAAATTCTGGACCTTATCATCACCAAAGGACACATCATCACAATGGATACCATCACCCTGTGTGATTGGTCTGACCACCTCAGCAGCTTCTTCCATATTAACATGGATGTGTCTCTAAGGAAGGATCAACCAACAGATTCAAAGATCTCAAAAAAGAGACCTCAGAGATATCAACACAGCCGATCTAGCATCCCACTGTATAGTTTCCCTCTCTTCCCAAGTCGACATGTCTAAGGTTCATGTACTCACCGACTTCTACAACTCTACTATATCTAGCATAATTGATTTCGTTGCTCCTCTCCAACAAAAAAAAGCTTCAATAAAAAAATCCAAACCATGGTTCAACTGCAACTTAAACTCAGAACTTTGCAGCCCTTAGGGCTATCAAATAATTCTGGAGATCCAAACCATCGACGGACCAGCTAAAAATCCTTAGATCGATTAGGAGCTCCTATGACAAGCAAATCAAGGGAGCTAAGGCGGACTATATCAGATCCCAACTTAATCAAGCCGCAAACCGCCCCAAGAAAATTATTGAACTGGTTAAACAACAATCGGTGGAAGCACCAAACCACCCTGATTCGAAAATCATCCCTCCCTCATATGTTGATCTGGCTGCTTTCTTTACTGAGAAATCAAGACTCATCAATATTGATCTGGATACCAAGCGGGCCCTACTGCTATCCAGTGGGTCTACTCCCCGCCCGGCCCCAAAGGACACGATTGAACCGTTGAGCCTGTGCATCAAGAACAATGCCTCCTGGGACACCTTTACCCCCCTCAGTGAAAGAGACATTAAAAAGGTTCTTCAGAGTATCAACCCTTCTAATCATTTCAGCGACCAGTTGCCACCTTCCATCTTCAAAGAAATCAAGGATGTAGTCTCTCCTATATGGACTAAGATTGTCAAGGCGTCTCTGTCACAAGGCACGATACCGGAGGGCCTAAAAGCAGCTCAGGTAACAACTATATTAAAAAAAACTACTGCAGACAGCACTGACCTCAACAACTTCTGCCCTATCGCTAACATCCCCACCCTCGCCAAACTCCAAGAAAAATGCATCCAGTCGCAACTCTGTGCTCACAAAGAGAATTTCCATCTCCTGGACCAACATCAATCTGGCTTTCGTAGTGGGTATAGCACCGAATCGGCTCTGACTCACATTATGGACGACATTTTAAAAATGCTTGATCAAAATGAATCGTGCCTCCTTATCCTCCTTGACCTTTCCTCTGCATTTGACACTGTTGATCACGACAACTTCCTATCCATCCTAGAGCACAGGATGGGCTTGTCTAGTCCGGTGTTGTAAAGGTTCTCATCTTTCCTCCAGCACAGATCCTGAAGGGTGAAGGCGAATCACTCTCTCCCGCAGCCATCTCCAGTATCCAAGGGTGTCCCCCAAGGGTCCGCCCTATCTCCCATACTCTTACACTTGTTCTAGGAACCACTAGCTAATGCACTAAATTCCATGGACATTCTCTTCCCTATATATGCAGATGACACCCAACTCTATGTGAAAATATCCTCCCTGGATAACATCACCTCACTCAACACTACATTACTGACTACTCAAAACTGGTTACCTATAAACCACCTCCTGCTCAACACCTCCAAAACAGAATTCCTTCTCATCTCTCCTCCAAATCACACCCCTATGCTAGACCTCTGCTTGAATCACCTCACCGCCATCAACTGCTCCCCCCTCATTATCGAATCTGCTAAATCCCTCGTAATCATTCTGGATAAGCACTTGACATGAAGACTCATATTAGCAAAGTATGCAAGGGAGCTAACCATCTCTTGATAATACTCAGGAAGCTCAAACCTTTCCTCCCACAAACTGACTTGAAACAAGTGGTCAAAGCGCTTGTTTGGCCAAGACTTGATTATGGCAGTGCTACGCTCTGTGGTCTCCCCAAATATACATTGGCCCCGCTAAGGGCCTCATTGAATGCGGCAGCCAGGCTGGTCATGGGTATCAAAAGAAATGTGCACATCTCTCCAGTCTTAAAATCCCTAAATTGGCTGCCATATGAAGCGAGAATACAGCTAAAGATTGTTTGCCTATATCACAAAGCCCTCCATCTCAAAACTCCCAGTTATCTAGCACAAAAACTGGAACTATCAGGAGGGGCTAGACCCTCTAGGTGTGCTAACTCTCTCCTCCTGAAAAAAGAGAACATGCCACCGAGCCTTCTCTGGCTCAGCTCCGAAGATCTGGAACTCCCTCCCACCGGAAATACGTAGAATCTCTTCCAAGGATGCCTTCAATTTGGAAGTAAAAAGATTCCTTATGAACAAGTTCTTACCTTAATAGGTTGTTGGATTGTCTGCTCTAATGCATTGGACTTAGAACTTTAAGCCCTTGCGCTGGTTGCTATTCCATCTCGATATGTACCAGTTATGTTCTTATTATTCTGCTGATCCCTTGTACACATAACCGTTCTTGTCCTGTGAGTCCGATTTTGTCTGGATTACCATTTGACACATGTACTGCAACTGTTACCTTCCTTTCCTCACAACTGTAAAGCGCTCTGATATCCCTCTGCGTCATGTTCGCACTATGTAAAACTTTCTAAATAAAAAAATTAATGTGTGTACTCTCCATCCAGCAGTTTCTCCGATTTTTGGAACGTTGCCAAACGACACTGTGCAGCTCGGCCCATGGGACTGCATCGCCTTGCACAGGTGTGTGTACACACGCGTGTATCCACACACATGCATTCTGAATCAGGACGAAGTCAGACATGTCCACTGTTGTGGTGGGATATGTGACCATTCATCTAGGATGCAGAGGTGTGGAGACCTGTGCTGTGGGTGACAATCAGTTGTGGCTGCAGGAACGTAGTTACTCATCTATTAATGCAAACGCAGCTTCATGGGCAATCTGTTCCAAGAGTATGTCATTGTCGAGTTCAAGGAACACGAGGGCCAGCCAATCTATTAACTGGTCCGGACAGATGTGCTCCATCCACACCATTTCATCAACCTGCAACTAAGCATGGGCGAATTTTGCGAATTCGCGATCCGCGAATTTGCGGATTTGCGAATTCGCGATCCGCAAAATTTGCGAATTTGTGCGAATTTGCGGATTTTTGTTTTTTTGCGTGTTCGCTGGGTTTTTTGCGTGTTCGCGGGGTTTTCTGCATGTTCGCGGGGATTTTTGCGTCTTCGCGAGCCGCTTGCATAGCGAAGTTACCCATGCAGTCGTTTATGGGAGAGGGAGAAAGAGATAGATAGATAGATAGATAGATAGATAGATAGATAGATAGATAGATAGATAGATAGATAGATAGATAGATAGATAGAAAGAGAGAGAAAGAGAGGGAAAGAGAGAGGGAGAGAGAGACGAGAGAAAGAAAGAGAGGCCGGATCTCTGAAGAGCCAGATTCCTGAGTTGCCCCTACAGAACATACAGATTTTTATTTTTAGCAAAATGCATATGAAAATTGTGCTGTAAAGGTCTCTTTTAGTTTAACCCCTCCTGACAACTCAAAATGGGTGTATTTGCCATCCTCTCCCTTCTTCCTGTTTTTTATATCTGTAAGTGCTTCCTGATGAGGTTTAATTCCTTGGACAGGTGCCTCGTTGCCTACTTGTAACTATTCTCTGACCCTGCTTCAAGGGTCAGAGCAGGGTCAGAGAATAGTTGCAAGTAGGCAACGAGGCGCCAGGAAGCAATTAGCAGCAGGTGTCCAAGTTGAAGTTAATTTGTTTGTAACCCTTTTGTAAAAGGTTACAAAGAAATTAGGTTCAAATTTTGCACCTGCTGCTGTAACCCTTGCTTGGCTGAAAATTCGTCCCCGCTGATTCGCAGATTTTACCGCGATTTCGCGAGATTCGCGGATCGCGAAATCGCGGAAAATCCGCAAATTCGCCCGCGAATCGGATTTTACGCCCACCCTTACCTGCAACACAGCCCAATAGGGGAGTCTCCCATGCTCAACTGCCAGCACAAACGACAAATTTCAAGGCATCCCATGCACAGGTGTCACGGTTACACTCCTGGTCGTGGGCCAACCGAGGGCTCACACACGTCATAATCCAGTTCAGCTACCATTGTGTTGGATAGGCAGACCTCCATGGGCCACTCGAATGTGCCTAATCGACAGTGGAACCAGGATTGGGCGCAGGTGATGTACGCAAGACGGAAACTCAGACGGTAACTGATGCGCAACATTGCCAGTGGTAGTGATCCCATCAGATGCAGCATTCGTGCACGGTACAGTTCCACGTGACAGGGGTTGTGCATGTGCCCGGGATTGCCTGCCATTGCGTTTGTTGGTCTCGTAGCACCGGCACTCTTCTGACAGGTGGCATTTATGTGGATGATATGCCACTGCTCGGAGCAATGAGTCGTATTTGTGTGCAATGTTTGGAAGTATGTGTTGTTTTTACTTATGTGTTAAGGGCATCCCATGCAGGTGTACCTCAAGCAGGGACAACTGTGTGTGGGCTGTGGACACGTTGGTCTTTCAATTGTGCAGTTTGTGGTGTGGCAGTCGCCAAGATCTGGTATGGTATCTCTCGCAGGGAGTGTCAGCCGCATTTAAGACCAAGGTCGGGGGTTCAGATGTCCTTGCTTGCATTTTTGAAATGTGATGCAGCCTTCAAGTTGCAATTGATGCCAGGCCTTTGACTTAGTGGGCACCAATAGCGATACACACACAACAGTTGCCATGTATGAGCCAAGAGCAAGATTAGCCTTGCGCTCTTTGTACAATCTCTCTCTTCCTCTCTCTTTCTCTCTCTCCCTCACTCTTTTTCTCTCTCCCTCTCTTTCCCTCTATCTCTATCTCTCTCTTTCTCCATCTATCTCTATCTCTCTCTCTCTCTCTCCCTCTTCTTTCTCTCTTCTTCTCCCTCTCTTTCTCTCACTCTCTTTATCTCTAGCTCTCTCTCTTTCGCTCGCTCACTCTGTCCTTTGATGAGCGCATGACACACCATCTTATCTAGAATTTTGTTTTGGCAGGGTGTGACTTACAGATTGTCCTGAGAGAACCCGCCATGACTCTTCAAAATAGTTGTTTTGTGTTTATTCTGAATGAAACAAACTATTTGGAAATTCTAAGATGAATGTATGATTCTCTTTTTCTGACCACACATATATGTTAGGTGTTGTAATTGTGGACATCAGGCAAATTGTTTTGTTCATGATTTTGTAACGTTGATGTGACATATCTTTGTCTGGGGGTGGGGGGTGCCTGGAGTAGGGCCCCGGGAGGGGGCGATTGTGGGGTTCTGGGGGTGGTGACGGTGGGTGTTGTTACCCTATTGCGGCTCTGGGATGCATGGTCAGTAGCTCCATTGCATCTGTTGTTCTTCAGGTGTGGCTCTGGGCTGGGCTGGGCTCCCAGTGATGGTGCAGGTTGTCGTCCGACTTTACACCAGGTCAGAGCAGATGTTAGATTCCTGCTGCTAACGCGCCTTATCACATGTTTTGAGATCTTATCGCCGATCTGGCTGGTCGTTGAGAATGTTACGGAGTGGTGTTGTTGCGGCTTTTTGCACGGGAACGCCTACTCTGCATTTCAATAGCGATAGTTGCCGGGCTCATTTGTGGAGATGTTTTTTGCGGCTGCTATCGCAGGTAAACTGGTGTTATCAGCTGTTAGCACCAGCTTGTGAATGGGACGATAAATTTATTGCAACTTTGGCTGCGATAAAGTGTCGATAACTGGGCGATAGCTCCTTGAGAATATGCCCTGTTGTTGTTTTTTGCTCGGAATATTAGTCTATAGTTGGCCTACTCTATGTTAGTGAGCTACAATGTCATTAAAAAAGTCTGTTTTTGGGATCTGCACTTGCCCAAATATTATGGCAATTTAAACATATACTAGCACTTGTTATTATCATACATGATATTACATGTTTCGTTATACATCCTTCCTCTCATGCCCATGACATACTAACATCTGAGTCCAGGGTTCTTTACAAATTCTCCCTTATTTTGATTCACTGGATTACGTTCCTGCCCGTTCCCTCCTCAGTGGGTTAGTTCTCCTCCACAAGGTCACCGTATGTTTTGGGGTATCTGCTGGCATCCATCCCTCTCCCCTCATAAATAACACGGTCTGCTCCTACACATTGGTTCATGCTTTCACGCCACCCCCTCCCTGCTGGCCTGCGGCACTGAACAGTTCCTTGGTTCTTTTATGTCCCCCTTGGCTACTACAAGGTCGTTATTGACGAGATATTGCTACTTATGTCTTCCCGGATTTGGGGACTTTCTGTGTGAAGATATTTTTAGCAAGTGACTCAGTAGCGAGTTTTGTGCTCAAACTTCCCTTTCAAAAAATCACAGAGTCGGTGTAACACATACCTCTGCATACTTGCACTACAATAGAGCGAGAGTCATTGGCCGAGGCCACGCCGCGCGCCACGCCTCCAGAAATGTACGGGCCGGGCCGGGGAAAATACAAATATCCTTGAAACGTAAGTATTGCCCTTATTCTCAGTGCTTGGTGATTGCTATACAAGCTTTGCATTCTTAAACCGTCTTGCTGATTTCTAACAAGCATGCTGCCCAGGATTTTATTGTGTTTGCTGTTCTGCAGTTTTTGTCCAGGTTCGGGGACCCCCTGCAAGAGCACCCCTGGCATGGTAGCCAGGCTTCAAGGAGATATAATGATAGGGGGGCTTTTCCCATTTCACACCGGAGCCGCACTGAATATAGACAACAGCCCGCCGAGAGATTCTAACTGCACTGGGTAAGTTTAAAGTCAATTTCGTCTGCCAAAAACACTTTTTTTTGCAGTTTTATATAGCGCACAGTCGACCCGAAGGTATTGGAGCGCTTTACCTGAGCACCAGTTACGTTACACAAGCACAACATTAATTTATTTATTCCACAAGCCACTCGTGAATCCAATAATGCCCTGCTGCAGGCGTGCAACGCCCGCTAGGCACGAACTTGGCTCACGTGCCTTAGAGCGCCTTACCTGAGAACGCGACACATTTGTGGTCTTTATTTAATCACGGGAAGGTGATGTGTCTAGAATCGCGGGATGTCCATTAGGCGCCGGGATTCGAGCCTGCCTACCCAGTTCCCTAGTCGACAGCTCTGGCATACTTAAGTTTAAGTCGCATGACTCGCTTGCATTTGTGATGCATTCAATCTTTCAAGTTTTGGGGGTAAAAAAGGTTGCCTTTTCACCGAAAACAAACTCAACTGCAATCAGATTGACGTAAATGCTCTACATGCTTACGTCCAACGTTAGTGCTATGGAGTTTGGGAGGAGGGGGTGAGGAGGAGGGGGTGAGGAAGGGGGGGGGGGGGGAGAGGGCAGGGCACAAAACAGAAGACAGGGGCATTCATTAATGGATGACATGCGAGCTTGTAGAATGTGCTCACATTTCCTGTTGAAAGGTGACGCTGTGCCAGTGACTCCAGTCCAATTAACAAGTTGACTGCTGCATTGCAAAATAGTTATATATTGGAGAGTCTGACTGGACAATTCTTTCACAAAGACTGTTTGAGAAAATGTAGATATGTAGACATACCACGGCATTTTGCAACGAAATAGTTCCGGTTTGCCCCTGGAATATGAATGAAGAGATTCTTATTGTGCGCAAACTTTGCCCCATGGGCGTCAAGGCGCCTACTTTGCCCCATGGGCGTCAAAATGTATAACTATCCTCACTGCCATTGAAAACAAGTATTGTCCAATCCAATAGTTGTGATAATTCATACAAATACTAGGCTGCACAATGCATTCCCATTAACAAAATCTATTAGCATTGCAATGTTTTGTAATGGTGCCGGTAATGTGTAATTGACAGTGATGATTTTGGCTAATGGTGATTATTATGGTGGTAATGGGATGCCACTGGTGCTAGTGCTCTTAGTGTTAGCAGAGTTACTGGTGGTGTGGTATTACGGGTGGAAGTATTGTGATGGTAGCATTGGTAGTCTCATTTGTGGCAGTGGTATTGGTACTAATGGTATTGGTGGTCATTTCGGTGGTGGCTGTGGTGGTTGTGATATGGGAGGTGGTATTGGTAGTTGGGTTATTCGTGGTGCGAGTGGTATTGATGGCGATGGTAATGGTGGTGGTAGTATTGGTGGTGTTCATGCTTACAGTGATGGACTCGGCATATTTAACATCATGGACCATGAACTCTCTATTGACACGAGTCCCATGCTACCCATGCTATTTTAGGGCGGCTCCCTCTTACATGCATTGTTCTAAATGTTGTTTGTTAGCAGCAAGTCAGTTGTGATTGTCTTGATTACAAAGCAAGCTAAACATTGGTCCTTCCAGGAGCCCTGGAGTCAAGGTAAGACTGGGACAAAACATAGGCCGGGTACCAAAATAAAGGTGGCCTCCAATTAGTGCATTAGGAAGCATAAAAAAGTGTCCCATGTTTGGAATTTGAGGCAGTTTTGAACTTGTAAAGACACAGCGTTTAAATGTTTTGCCAGCTATGGAAGACTGCAGGAATTTGAGCTTGCTGCAGGCACTGTTTTTCTCATTTTCAGGGAAATGAACTATAGAAACTGCTCCATAAAACAGGCCCCCAACCAGACACAAATATGTCCCCAAACTGCCCTTTCGGATTAGCTCATCATGCACTGCCCAGCTGCCCTGTAGAATAATTCGAACCTGCCCTAGTTAGTCACTAACTGTTCACTTGTTTATGCTTGCATCTGTCATCTGTTTATATGGGTTTTCATTTTACACATGCATGATTTACAGTCAAATTGGAATCAAGATGGATATAGTAAGTGCGGATTTAGTTGTCAGCCTCTACACCATAACTACTTTTATGCAGAGCAGTCTTGAAAAAGATAGTTTGATAGGTCAGAAGGTGCGGTATCTTGGTAGTCACGCCTACTGCCTTTTCCGCCCGGATTAGCAGCGAAGTCACCCTGAAGGTCTACATTTGGATAGGGAACTGGTTGTTTATGTGACTAAATTGTGAAAGCAGATCCTAGATTTCATCCAGGCAGACAAGAAGCATCACTGAACACCATGGTTAGATAGGGTTTTGCCTTTTGACAATAATTTTTCAAGAAACTTGGGGCCCGATGTAGGTAGCCCTTTACCGATCCGAATCGGCCGAAAATACCGATTTTCGGCCGTTTCCGATCGGTAAAGGGCTACCGAGATGTAGGGGCACATTTTCGTTAATTTTACCGAATCGGTATCATTACCAAATCGGTATATTTACCGATTCGGTAATATGTACCGAATCGGTAAAATAATTACCAATTCGATACTATTTACCGATTCGTTAAAATTACCGAAAAAGCAATGTAGGTAGAAAATTTACCTTTGGCACATGGCTTACAGAATCGGTATTTTACCATGGAATACAAATCCATGGTAAAATACCGATTCCTGTGTACATGCACATCTGTGCATGTACACATGTGCCATGTGACAGACAGACGTGCCCTTAGGGCATGTCTGTGTGCCACATTGCACACATGCCCGTTTTGGGGGTGCTAGAGGGTGTCAAAGTGACACCCCCTGCGCCTTTGTGAATTCTTTAATTACCGATTCGGTAAATACCGAATCGGTAATGCCTAATCATTCCTATGGGCTTCAAAGCCCATAGGAATGAATGGGCATTACCGATTCGGTATTTACCGAATCGGTAATTAAAGAATTGTTAAGGATTCGGTAACGAATCCAGATGTTGGGACCTACATCCCATTTACCGATTTTGAAATACCGAATCGGTAAGATTCGGTATTTCTAAATCGGTAAATGGGATTTACCTACATCGGGCCCTTGGTGCCTTGAACCAATGTACAAGTCTGGTTATTCCACTTTCTACGTTCCAGTCACCTCTTCCGGACGGGGTCGCCCATCTGGCGGCCTGCTAATTTGGGTCAATATCTCTCTAAACTGTAAAATGACCCACCATTATAGTACCTCTTCTGATATGATGAGGCTAACGATACGGGTTCCTCAAGCCGCAGTGACTCTGGAGCTCTTTAATATCTATCGCAGAGGTCTGCAAGGGGGGGCAAATCTCCAACTATCTCCTTGCTTGCAGATTCACTCCATACTTGCCCCCAGACTTTTTGCCCATAATTGCCGGCGATTTTAATTGCACTTTTGAACCGCTGGCAGCTGACGGCGCGGTAGGTTTCTCAGATGAGGACGCAAGATGGGGTATTCCGCAACTGACGACTGTGCCAATTAAAAAATGGACACCAGTCGTCATTCAAATAAATGCCTTGGTTATGGAGCATGCCCTGGTTGCTGTGAACGGGCGCATGCCATCAGATTTTGCGGGTGCTTGCACCTATAACAGGGTCACTTGTCCCAGCAGAATAGACTACATCTTGGTCGATAGGAGACTGTGGAGATATGTGTCAGACATCATAGTCATTCCATCTATCCATAGCGACCATAACGCCCTATCTCTTAGTTTGCGGAACCTCATAATTGAGGGTAAGCCCCTGCCCACTAATAGATCATCACTGACGACCAGAGAAATTGTACCCTCAAACTGCAAAAGATTCATTAAATGGCAAAAATTTGCCATTAATGAACAAAAGATCAGCGCCCTGGGGGAGATCGCAAGAGCTCAGATGGAGAATCTCTCTGCAATCTGTATTAATTAACTAAGTCTTGCCCAGGCTGATGCAGTCTATGTGGAGACAATTGACAGGATGGCTGCTCTCTTTCTTGACTCTTGCGGGTCAAGTCAATTGAAGAGTAGGAAACCCACAGCCAAGTGGTATAATCAAGAATGTAGAGGGGCTAAATCTAAATTGATAAGTGCCATCAAAACCCGTGATGCAGCCGAGGTTCGCTTAGCCCAAGCCGCGTACAGGCGAACACTATTGGCGGCAAAGAGGGCTTGGGAAGAGCTGAAGCTGGCTAGCCAGTCCAAAAATGGCGAGCGGTTTTGGGCTTTAGTCAGAAGAGCAAACGATGGTGGTACCGAACCATTACCCAATCATATCACGGACAGGGGCTGGTTTGAACATTTCAGGAGGCTGTATGAAGGGCCAGGGGTACATAATAGCAGCGAGCCCTCTGTATATCGTACACCACCCCTGTCCGCCACCGAGACCCCCATTGATCCCGTAGGGTAGATAGAGGTTGAGTCAGCTATTAATAAAATTGTTCGAGGTAAGGCACCAGGCCAGGATGGCATACCTGGTGATCTGTTCCGTGCCAGCTCTAAGCAGTGGGCCAAGTTCTTCTCCCTTTTGATCAATGCCCTTCTCCATGGGTCTCCAGTCCCTAGTTCATGGAAGGGGGCTGAGGTGTTCCCTATTTATAAGAAGGGGCCAAGGGGCGACCCTGCCAACTATCGTCCAATCATCCTGATCGATGCTGGTCAGAAGGTGGTTGGCAGGGTTCTTTTGGAAAGGATCCTCTCCTGGGCGGAGGAGTATAACATCATCTCCCATTTTCAGGCAGGCTTCAGGGCTTGCACAGGCACTGTCGACCAGGCATTTAGGCTGGTACTACTCCACTGGAAAATAGTATCCATTGGTAAAGGCCGTCTGTACTTGGCCTTTATTGACCTGAAGACCGCATTCGATCTGGTCCCTCGAGAGCGCCTGTGGGTGGTTTTGCAAGAGATGGGGTTCCCTTTGCCCATTCTGAACCTGTTGGCCCGCATGCACGACGGAACGTATGCATGCTTCCGGTGGGGCACGCAGGAGCAGAAAACGGCTAAAATCCCTGTAAACAGAGGTGTTCGTCAAGGATGCGTCATGGCGCCGACCCTCTTTTCTTTGTTTATAAATGGGGTTGTCTCCTTTCTATCTGGCATCGATGCTGGTGCCCCCAGCCTGGCCGGTGTTAAAGTCCCCGCTATGCTTTTTGCTGACGATCCGTTATTGGTTTCTAAAACGCCCATGGGGCTTCAAAAGCTTTTGGATCGGTTTTGTGTTTTTTGTAATTTATGGGGCTTGGTTATTAACACCTCCAAAACAAAGCTCCTTTACTTTAACCCCAGGAGGAAAGCCAATCGTATGCTCACACTTAATGAGGAGCCACTAGAGCGAGTCAAAATGTTTGACTACTTAGAGATTAGGATATCCGATCAACTCAAATGGAACCCACATATTGAAAAAATGGCCCTAAACCATAAACGTGTTGTGGGCGTCATCGGTAGGGAGCACAGATCCTCATTATCCAGACCCATAGCCCCTGCACTGGAGATCTACTCCGCAAAAGCTATAGGCAGCGCACTGTACGGAGCGGAGCTCTGGGGTTTCAATAATGTTGATTCCCTTGTCATGGCTGAAAATAATTTATTTAGGGAGCTTTTGTCCCTACCCAGGGGCACCCCTAACAAACCTCTCCAATACGACCTTGGCCGCAGATCTATTAAAGACCTTATAATCCTGCGTCCACTTCTCTATTGGGCTCGTCTGTGGCGTACACCTGAGCTAGCTAGCTACGCAGATGGCCTTAGAGAAGGTATGAATATGCAGGGGTCTCATAAAATTGTTTGGCTATCAAAGGTTAAGGAGCTGTTAAAGGCTATTGGTTTTAGTGTTGCATGGGAGACCGGTGCATCGGTTTCTAAACTGGAGGTCAAGCGAGCATATTGGTCGTGGGTCGATGCCCAAGATTCTAGAGCTGAAAATCTGGGTAGACTCACAGACGAGTTTCGTCTGCACAAGACAGTACACTCTCTCGAACCTTATATGGACTTCATCAGAAAACCCAAAGATTGGGCCTTATACATCCAGTTTAGATTGGGAACCCTACCGGTTCGTGAACGCACTTCTAAGTGGAAACCTCCTCAACAAACACTTGCCACTTGTCCGTTCTGTAATGTTGTACTAGAAACTATTCCGCACCTTTTTTTCGTTTGCAGGGCCTATAACAAACCCCGATCGAAATGGCTAAAACCTGTTTGTCGGCAGCTCGAGACTAGGAGCCATGTCTCTGCCTTAAGAATCTTAAAGACAGATTCCAACACTACATTGGCCTGTGGGGTAGCTATATTTCTGAGCTGGGCATGGGTGATTAGACTTAAAGTCTTACAATACATTTTATTAGGTGATTCTTTTTTTATATCATGTTCAAAGCTGTAAATGGTTTAATGCTTTTTTATTTTCGTCTTTTAATTATTTATGAAGTGTTCTTTTAATCAAAAACATGTATTGTACGTTAATCGTTATGTGCTTTTAAGATATTTTTTCTATCGAAATAAAGCTTTGATTGAGCTTTTAACAATAAACACATCCTATAGCTTTTTGTGAGAAAAGTTCATATGCTCTTTAAGTACCTTTATTGTTGAATTCTTTCTGTGTATTGTTAGCTTGAATGAGAGCTAGTCTCAGACAGGAGACTTATTCTAATGCCTTTCTTACGACTTTTTATTATTATTTTATAGGGGTCTTCAATGATAAATATTATAGATATCCTTTTAACATTTTTTTCTTGAACACGTCACATAGGGTCACAATCACCTTCCAGACAGTGATGTATATGAGTGAAGATTCAGCAAGTGTGAATTACAGCTTGTCGCTCTGACTGTCCACTGCCCTATGTCAATGTATAACCCGAAGATGGTTGGTCAATGAGCAAAAAATGCACTAATTTAAAACCATAAATCAATGAACACAGTTGCATGTTGTTTGATCTACCATTAATGTGTATGTTTAAGCACTGAAGATAAACATACTGCTAGTGGTGTCTGGGAAGTGGTGGGCAGCCACTTTGACAATATAGAGTAAAACAAACAGCAGCAGGATGGGACGGCTTATTATAATGTATTCAAAATTAACAAGTCTCGCTGAGAATCAAGATCTAGAACGAGTGTCTTGTTATGTACGTGAAGTGCAACTGTTGCAGAAAACCATGACCTCATTTACAAGTCCATGTAAAGGATAAACAAAAAACAAGTGATGCTAAAAATTTGCATCTCATGCTCTCTCTGTTGAATATTATTAGCTGTCTTATCAATTTTTTGGAATATCCATTTCACAGACATGCAAAGATTAGATTTTCATAAGTGCATTCACAATCCAAATGTTGGAAACTTTACACAATTATGGAATTTTTAACTTTATTGCATGAACTGCTTATAGGCCTTACACTTCGATTTAGAACCAATCTGTTGAGTGTCTATCTCTGTTTGGCTTCGAGGCATATTTCACAAGCTAACCACTTGTCAGCAAAATTAATTCCCTGTATGTTTTTATGTGTGACATGTATTTTCTAAATGTGGTGAATCATCCATTTTTGAGTCAGTATGTCACCATCACCTGGTTAAGGGCATGAACCTCTTCTTGTAGTTTATTTTCTCAGCTAAAGACATTCTCACAATGACTGCCACTCATTTTATGGGCAAGCAATTGATTAAAGTGGCGATCTTAGACATCATTCAAAGCCTGCTCCATACAGGTGATTTCAAACTTCACAAACTTTGTCAAGTATCTTCACCCTCAAAATACATGACCACAAGCTGTTTTGTCACAATAGTAGGTACAACGGTAGAGGTGGAACAACTTTTCCTAAATGTAGTGGTCTTTAAAACACACACTCCCTCTCCAAGCCTTCCTCCCTCTTTTGCCTATCCCTTTCCCTCTCTCCTTGTTTCTTCTTAATTTGTTATTGGGCTCTCAATTTCCTCCATATCATTCATACCAGCAAGAGTGCAAAGTACTTTCTCAGGATAAGCAAAGAAAATGTACACTTCAAAAGCCATATGCAGGGGAGGAGCCTAACCATAACCGAAGTTTGCCAACATTTATTAGAGTGCCTACTGTGACCTCCACTTACTCTGCCTTCTGGTTGGAAAAATTTGGAGCAAAATACCTCCCCGACCTAAGATGTGGAGGGGACATGAATACCCATAAGAAAACAGCATTGGTTCAGCAAGGGACACCACAGAAGACAAAAACTCAAAGAAAACTAGAATACTTCAACCCATGTGGTTCATGTGCATATCACTCAGCTCTAGAGATGTGACAAGCAAGAAGTGGATCAAGTTTAAGCTGGGGAACACAGGAGAAGGCTGGAGGTGGTAGCCAAGATGGTCTAGAAAAATAAAATGAGGGCACTGATCTGATGGCCTGCACAATCAGTTCTTCCGGCCAGAGGATTTAACAAAAAAGCAGGGCCGGCAAGCGTAGACCACCTAGGTCATCCTAATTGCCTGGCATAGAGCATAAAGGGTGGCAGTAGAAGGTTGGTTCAGTGCCTCTAGGCAGAAAAGGAACTGTGAATGGATCCAATACCTAGGAAAACACCTATGAAAAAAACAAACCAGAGAGAGAACATCACATCTAACAGCCACTTAAAAAATGTGAGCAGCTTTTAAGGGGAGGCCTGGCAATCTTTAAAAATATTTATGACCATATCCTTGATTGTTGCCAATAAACCCCTAATGTCTGCAGAGGTTGATCCTCAGAAAAATGCAAGGGCTCCCCCTCAAACACCTGTAGATGTACAAAGAGCACCGGCCTTCTTATTAAGGAATGGAGAAGCAAAGGGCACATATGGAAGGCATAGTATGGAACATGCTGGTATCCAATTGCCATAAGATGAGAACTATTAACTCTGCTTACCAGGGACAAATAGGGCAGATGCATACACCAGTCTAGAATGGCTCCTAAGGCACACTTGCCTAATGATCCAAAAACTAGTGTTGGGTAATGCAATAAAGTTAAAAAAACGTAGCAGAGTAACCATGTAAAAACATTAAGGGACCACCCACACTAAAAGAAGAGCCATTAGATATCTTCTTAAACTGGCACTCTGAAAAATGGCACAAGCAGAACTTAAATACTTGAAATGAAACAACTACTTACCCCCAAAGCCCTGCCCTGGTGCACATCTAGACTAAAGGTTGATGCAGCAGAATTTGATTCTAAGGGTAGGAAGAATAACGAAAACTCAGAGACAATTGCTCTTCGCAGTGGCGCTAACTGACAGGCACAAAATGACCAGACTTCACAAGGCTCAGCCAACATGTCAGAAACATTGAATTAAATCCTAAAAGAATGATACTCCATAAAACTGTCTACCTCAGCAACACAAATAGCTGTGACCACAAATGATGAAATCAAGTCAGTTTTTTTCCTTTAAAAAATCGCAGGATAACACAGAAAAACACTTTGCAGTCGCTGAATCAAACTAGAACAAATAGCCACGACTCCAGACCTAGAACAGGGTTTTTGGTACCTGCATACAGAGACAGTAGACTTAGACGACAGGAGTCATAGAAATAGTGTTAGACTTTTGGGGCTGCCGGAGAAAGAAGAGCATGACCTGATAGAACCGCTAAAACCCACAGTGATGTGGCTAACATTCGACAGAATTCACAAAGAATGTCTGGAAATGGCATACTGAAACATTTTCTTAGACTCCCTAGAGCAGGGCTCGATGGACACATACTTTCATCCATAACCTACCAATTCAACCTCATTAACACCCAACACCTTAATAAGGAGTAGCCAACGAGTCAACAGTTGAGAAAGTGAAAGACTTGAATCAGTAACTAAGAGATGGGCTGCAAAATAACAATTTTCAGAAAGATCAAAGGCAAAAGGAGAACAAATCATAATAAATCCAGGTCTCCCCACATTAAATCGAAATCTAAGTGCACTACATCTGAACTACTTAGGAGAATAATAAAGAGATGTTTGTTCCACCTGGAATTAAACAATAGCTGAATGAAGAATGACTTGATCTACAGGAGAAGACAATGATTAATAATATAAGGTCATGATCCCTAAAAAGATGAGGTAATTGCACAGGTCCTTCCCATAGTTTGGTACACCAAAGACAGTAATAGGTGAGGGTTGAAACATTATAATCGACCTAGTAGTAGACAGATCGGGAAGAACAGACAAATAAACCTCGAGAATATGGGTCTCTTATTAGACATGATATCAGATCATGCTCTAATCGACACCAAGGGACTGTTACATCCACAAGAAATGGCATATATATTACTCTCCTGTGTTCATGGTGCATGTGCCTGTAATGACCTTTCCTGATGACAGCCTCAAAGTTACGCTGGATCACCTCCTTCAAAATTTATTTTGGAGGTACAGGTAACAGTTCAGACCATGCACCGGTCCTACTTCAATTGAAATTGAGAGTTTTCATAGCACCACTGAGAAGATGCCACATAAACACCTATTGGTCTAGAGCACAAGAAGACAAAAATAAATTGTAGTCATACATTTACAACTTCTTATTTGACAATAAAAAACCAGTACTATTAGCCTAAACTCTATAGGCAACAACCAAAGAATGTGTAAGAGGTAGGATTAGGATAGTAAGAGATTCAACCATCCTTTATAAAACCAGACATGAAGCAAGTGTTTCTAAATTACACTGGAAACTAAAATTAAAGATATCTCGGATAAATTCAACAGAACCAAAATCCTTGAAACACTACAACAACTAACTAGAGTAAAATACAAGCTCAAGTTCTACTATGTCTCACAGGTGGAACACTTGCTGATGCCCCTGAAGAGAAAACACTGTCAATAAATTGAGAAAGAGGGCAAACATTTAACATTTCAATGGGAAAGTTAGAACCACAAAAGGCCATTCCAGCAATCCATAGCAAAGGTAGCGATTTAATCTCTCACCCAAGAAATATAATCAAAGAATTAACTTCATTTCTAAGAATGGGACCACATGATTTAAGGAAAAATTGTTTAGAAATATTACACTCCCCTAACTGAATGAAGACGATAGAGAATCTCTACAAGGGAGAATCCCAACTGAAGACATAATGAAAGCTATTAAGAACATAAAAACCAACAAGGCCCCTTGAGATGACGGAATCCCAATAGATTTTTAACAATGTTAGTTAGACTACAATCTCACAGTTATTAGTCGAATCATTTGAAGAAACTGTACGTACCAGACAGCTAAGATCAGAGTTTAACTTCACAACAATATCAGGAGACCAACCTCCCTCTTAGATATCCACATGAAAATTCTGGCCAAAGTCTACTTTGGCAAGTCCATGAGCATCAGGATGAAAATGTAGCCCTCTCACTGAATGCTGAGAGGTTGTTTGATTTAGTAGAATGTGACTATGTTTTCTGCTCACTTGAAAGGATAGGAATGGGAAAGAGTTTTATGAAAATTTGCTAGTTCTGCACAACTACTATGGCTCAGGTTTCATGTAATGGCTTACATATAGGGAAAATGCGACCGGTGAATATTATGGCCCTGGGTGATCAAAAGCAAAAACATCTTGGGTGACTAAATGGGTGAAACCCATTTGCAATAACACATGGGAGGGGTTTGAGATGATATTTGACTATTTCATGGCAAGGGACTTAGAGAAGCGAGACTCACATTTAATTACTTTAAAATCCTACCTGAATAGCATTGATCATCATACAAGGTAAATGCCGCACATATAAGCCTGTCCTTCAAATGTCTGCAATTGATGAATTTTGACATAACACTCATTCTACGGTCCTGAACTTCGATTTCTCAATACAGGAGACACATTTGGCATAATATGACAACTCATTGGGGTTTCCAATACTAAACTACAGTACAATCCTATATTAGATGACATACATACCAGGTATTGAGAGGATGACAACATACTGGAGACAATGATTGGCCACAGCACGTCAATAGCCATATTATTCATCTTTAGACTAGGGAAGACCACTATGTTATCAACATCACAAACTGGCAAACAGAAAAGACAACAATGGTGGAACATGAAATAATAATATATAGAGTGAAAGACCAATTAAAAGTCTTTAAAGTCAGATGGTGTCAATTCATTACATCCAGAGCAGGATAATTATATCATCATCCCCTACATTGAACAACTGCTACATGGCAAACTGCCAGCAGATATAAAACACATCAAAGCACTTTGGGAATAGTCACATTCACCCAGATTCTCAAAGAGTATGCCTAACTGAACTAACCAAAATGATGCATAATTATCATTTTAGCTTAAGTAAAAGACAACAACACCACAATTACACTATGACCTGGAAAACACCTGCCATTAAAAAAGAAGACCAAAGGCCAGATGTATCAATTCAATTCCAATGCTTTATTTGGTATATAAAATATAACCATGTAGCAAACAGACAAAATAAATAGAATTTTTTTTACATTTTAAAACTTTAAAAACACAGCTACCACACTAAACAAGAGTGTAAACACATGTCTCCTCAAGAAGGGTAAATGTAAACATATTTTGAAAGTGCAAATTTGCGTCATTTTAATCATGACATCTTACTGGTAAGTTAATAAATTGGTTCTATAGAACATTAAAATGGTGTCAGAATACGTAAACCCAATTTAAAATGTAAAATTATGACAACACCTACAAGTAGTAATAGTACAGATTTCATATTGGGTATGTAATTGCTAATTTTTTACAAAAAATGTAGTAAAAATAACAATATTAAAACCAATACAGACAGTAACAATATACAAATTTGTCAAAATTGCAGGGAAATCATAATTATTCTGGATCATGTAATGATCGATTTCCTACTAGAAATACATCTTAAAATGTAAGTAGCTACATAAAAACATATATCCGTACTGTTCAGTTCGAACATTAGCCGCAAAGCATCTGTAGTAGTTCTTTTGTTATATTTTAAAAACATAGGCTTTAAATATAATTTCCTTATGAAAATAAAAGACTTACAGAAAAGCATAAAATGGCAGCTGCTCTGTTTAGATGTCCCGTCGCATGGGCAGGGCAAAACACTGTTCCTTCCAGTATAGGGAAAAGACACAAGGTGGTGCACAGTACCTAATCTCAGCCGTGTCAATACAAAGCGATGGGAACTTCTGGTAACAGTTGTCAGGTATTGTTGGAGGCCTACTTTATCATTATGTTCATTATAAAATGCGTATGTGCTTTGGCTTACATATCTTGCCGCCCTAGTCTTCTCTGCATTTTCCAAAAACAGATCTTTTAACTCCTTTTTAGAGAAAGGGACACCAAATTCCGGATTATGGAAAGGGTCAAAATCAAAAACTGACTTGAACCAAAACCGGATGTGCCTAAACCAGGGAATACGCATATGATGTTCCAGTTTTAAACAGTACCTAATTACAGCTTGGGTGAATTCTGTTTCGGTTTTGGACCATATAGACCTCCATAGGGAAAGTGGACGTGAGGTGGCTAAATCTCCAATATAGGGTAATCCCACTTCCCTATGTATGATCTCGATGGAAGCAGATGCCGGGGTACATAGTAAGCGATTCAAAAAAAGATTTTCCTGACGTTGAATCAGTTTACAGCTGTTAATGTTATGTCCTCACAATCCGGCCCCGTACAGTGCAGATGACAGACATCTCAAAATGTAAATATGGATCATTTCTTTTATTCTGCGGTTCCCCAGTTTGGTTGCAAATCTAAAGATGCTGTTGGTGTTCCTGGACATTTTTAGCTGTACACATTCCTGTTCGCTGCTCCAGCCCCCGTCTCCGGAAAAGGTTATCCCTAAATAGCAGAATTTCTTAACAGGTTCTAGCCTGACTTTATCAAGAAAGAAAGTCCTATTTTGTTTGGTTTTTTTCCCACATGCCATTGTAAACGTTTTACTTTTGTTAATTACCAGTTTTCGTTTGACTATGAATGTAGAAAAGTTATCAAGGAGATGTTGCAGACCATTTAGCGTGCGCGATAAAAGAACTGCGTCGTCTGCATAGAGCAGAATTGGAATGGGTTTACCATCAATTATTGGCGAATCCACCGCGGATGTTCTAAGTGTCGCATCTATCTCATTTATAAACAGGGAGAACAAAAGTGGTGCTAGGACGCATCCTTGTCTTATTCCTCTTTTAACTTTGAAGTAAGGAGTACACTCGCCGGCCATCCCATAGCGTACTTTACATGTTAATGTATCATATAGTCTGGCAAGGAAATATATGATCTCTTTGGGTGCGCCCATGTCTAATAAAATTGGCCATAATAATGAATGTTCAACCAAATCAAAAGCAGAACTAAGGTCGGCGAAACATAAAAAAAGGCTTCCATCTTTGACTGTTGTATATTTAGATGTATCAAGAAATGCTTTTGCGATTCTGAAATAACAAATTTTACTGATTCGCTATTTTGGAATTGCAAAATGCAATGTATGTAGGAATCACAATTTTTTTGCGGTTCCTTAACATTTCCTAATCGCAAATCGCAAGTTGTGATTTGCTATTAGGGAATACATTCCCATTTATTCCTATAGGCCTATAAGCCCATAAGAATAAATGGGAGTGCATTCACAAATTGCGATTACCAAATTGGTAATGGCAATTTGCGAATGCAAATCCAAGGGTGCTAGGGGGCCTATGTGCACCCCTGATGCACCCCCAAATAAGGTAAGGGAGCACATATGGCGCACACAGATGCCCTACGGGCCTGTGTGCTCGTCACATTGCACTATGAAAAATGCACTTTTGTGCATTTTCCAAAGGAACTGCAAATTACCATCAACTTGAAGTTGATGGTAATTTGCGATCCTAGATGCAAAATTGCATTCAGCGATTGCATCATGCATTGCATATAGGAATCCGCAAATTGTGATTCACTAACTGCATATGCAATTTAGGTAAATTGTGATTACCCAGATTGCGATTGCCAGAAGTTTCAAACATTGCAAAAGGCATTTTTGTGTCCACAAATGGGTCAATTCTGCAAATCAGCCCGTTTGACTTCGCAAAAAGCCTTGATATATCAGGCCCCAAATTTCTAAATAATCCAACTCACTACACTTTCCTTAATCTCATACATGAATTCCTCGAGATGAATAAATTCACGGTGATTACCCGTGTTTAGTACTTCTCCCAAACACACTGCAATGTCTAAGGATACAGGGAAGCATCAAATGCCTCAAATACAGATTAACTGAGAGTTGAACACCATACAACACCATCAAAAGACACAAACGTCCTGGAACAACCAGACATGGTAAACTAACCCAATTCCAAATACACATCTTCATGTTTACAGAGAATGAAACGACTTCCTGTTTTGCCAGCACAAATAGTCAGTTGAGATGAGAAGTACGACCCTATGCAATCTGGGTTTTTTCGGCATAGAATGAAGATATTCTGCTAATTGTGCACTTGAGATATATTATTGATGTATATTATGCTTGCATGAAAATCCCCTTTTGTAACAATGAATAAACAGATAAATAATTGTTTACAAAAATAAAGCTTATGCAACAAATACAGGGACAACAATAGATGCTAAGACTGCGGGCTAACCAATACATCCCTGCAGGGGACCCTCATAAGAGGGCGACCCCTTTAGTGCCACAATATGGCACACTGGGCAGCCTAGTGTCCGGGGACCCCTTCAGGGTCTGGCGCGCCATTTCCGGCTGTGGTGGGGGAAGGGGGAAGGTATATATGCCTCCCCCGCCCACCTGGCAGCCTCTTTGTCCTCACCCTGATGCCGTTTCCCTCCCTACCCCTTACCCGGTGTTTTCAGGGTGGGGGGGAAAGTTTTTCTAATCATCTTGATTTGTGTTGCAGGCAGAGTTACAGGGGGATCCAGAGGCGGAAAGGTACTCAGGGGTACCCTCTTCGGGTGCGACGGCGCCCCGTCTATCCTATGGGCGATTGGAAACCTGTACAACTGGGGGTCACTTGAAAGCTCTGTCCCTCATAGGGGGAGCATGAATAATAGGGTGGACCAATGGTTCACCGGAGATGGGAGGGGCTATCCCCTCACCTCAACCGCTAAGCACCAATTGGTGAAGGCCGCGATGCAAGTTGGCCCATCAGGTGGTAGGCCGCAAGGGGCGGCTTGCCTTTGGATCGTCTGTAAGATTACCCACAATGTTGGCATATTTGATATGCTAATACACCTGCAGCCATTTTTTCCCATCAAAAAGTTGTCTTGTCTGCTTATTTATGTGACATGTATGTTGCTGTAGGAGGCTGGTGAGTGTGGCCAATATGTGCAAATGTTTGGTTTTAATGCGCACAAGCCTGCAAGTACAGCCATACACAAAAGAAACGCCTACTGGCTATGCTTGTTTAAAATAGTACTACAATACCTCTACATCAAAGGCTACTTGCGATAACGGTCTTCTGCTTTGTTTCTCAAGTGACGCTGCTTTTTTCCAAACTTTTTGCAGGTTGGAACTGAGAGGCTTCACAGAAGCTCTTGCCATGATGTACACAATTGAAAAAATCAACAACTCCACCCTGCTACCAGGAATCAAGTTGGGGTATGAAATTTATGACACATGTGCCGATGTCTCCAAGGCCGTTGTGGGAGCTATGAGATACATGGCGGAAAACAGTTCCTTTGATGAAATGACTGTCGAGTGCAGAAACTCCAGCGATAAATCTGTGCTGAAAGCTGTTGTTGGAGACACATATTCAGAAACTTCAATTGCTGTTTCTAGACTTTTAAGTCTTTCTTTAATACCACAGGTTAGTAAGTACACATTATCCTAGATTTCTGGTACTTTTACAGTAATCTGCAGGTTTGAGTGAAAAGCTACAAAAATATCCATAATGCAAAAGTATTCCCCGCCGGGGTGACTTAAAAGGATGTGAGTCTATGCCGCATGTCAATACGACCTGGTGAAACAAGCATTGTGCGAAGTCAATTGGCCTCGCCTACGGGAGCTATTATCTTTGGCAATTATTTTTAGCTATGTTGTACAGCAGCTCATTTTTTGGGGGAGAGATGACTGCGACTGAACTGCAGACAGACCACAAACAAGTGCATGTGGGAACATCCCCTTCCCACCATCTCCTGCAGGACTCCGAAATGGACAAAGGATCTCCATTTGAGATCAGGAGAATGCAGATCACATGTTGCCAGCTATTCTGCTGTAGATGGCTCGCTGCGGAGGAAGTTGTGAGTATCAAAGTGCACAGGGTTTGAGGATCAAAGCATTGATACCCACACTAGACCTAACATCTCTAATAGTCAAATGCAAAAAGGTGCAAAAGGGCTTGAGGCACAATCCTCTATACCTCAAATAATTGGGGAGCCAGTCGCCACCCAACCGACTTTCTCAAAACAACAGCAAGCAAGGTTATCCCAGCACACTTAAAAGGGGTCAAACAATGAACAGTCTCACAATGCAAATATTTTTCAAAGAAGAGTCGATGTTATGTAGTCATAGTAAACTTCATCCTTTATTTTTCTGTTTTAAAAAATGTTTTGCAACCGCCAACATGTTTCGTCCACAAACGGACTTCTTCAGGGCTTGTAGTATGTATTTGATGCGCTCTCATATGATTATTACAATCATATTTTAACCGGTTAGTTTGAGAACAGTCAAAGCCTTATCACAAGGATATATATTAGACTCCAAGTAATGATCAAAGTAGACTCCAAGTAATGATCCACGGTAGAGGCAGCGCTGCCTCTACCGTGGATGAACGTGCTGCCAGAACTACATTCGGCCTCTGACACAAATTCGAAATTGATCATTACTTGGAGTCTAATAAATATCCTTGTGATAAGGCTTTAAATGTTCTCAAACTAATTGGTTAAAATACAATTGTGATAATCATATGAGAGCGCATCAAATACATACTACAAGCCCTGAAGAAGTCAGTTTGTGGACGAAACGCATTGGCGGTTGCAAAATGTTTTTGAAAACAGAAAAATAAAGGATGAAGTTTACTATGACTACATAACAGCGACTCTACTTTGAAAAATATTTGCATTGTGAGACTGTTCATTGTTTAACCCCTTTTAAGTGTGTTGGGCTAATCTTGCTTGCTGAAGTTGTAAGTTTCACATGCCGAACGGATCGCAGAGAATGGTTTTGGTTCTGGATTAATCACAAATTAAACCACTTGTTCAAACTCATGGCTTGGAAAGGCATCATGCTGGGAGGAAGCAAAAACCAGGAGACTCACACTCTTGTTTTAAAATTAGCAAACGATGAGTAACTCACCAGTGCAGGCATTTCACTTTCACACGAGGTACAGATATTAAATCACACTGTGAATAATTTTGCCATTCCTCTTTTTAAAGGTTTTTATCAAGCTCTTATAAAGAATATTTTTATCAATTGTTTTTATGATTTATTTGAAATCGAATAAAACTTGTTGGTTACCCTAAAAAAAAGAAAATCACACTGGAATTAAGAACAACTTTAGAAATACAAAAAATATTTTAATCTACCCAGAGAACTGGTATCCAAGTGGATGAAAGCACAAACTGGTGGGGTGGGGGAAAGCACAAGACAAGAGGCAAAAAAGCATTGGCACAGCCAATAGGTCTCGCCTTTGGGACCTTATAAGTATTTAGGTATGCGGCACAATATCCTTGGTGCAACAACATTAACTGTTGCATGGGTAAACACTTGTAAAGTCCCAAATGCGAGACCTATTGCCTATGCCAATGCTTGTAATTTTTACTCATCATGAAATTTATTTCGTTAGGTACTTTAGTTTGTGACAGCAAACTACAGCAGACAGCAAATCATGAATACATGTGAAGGGGGCCTATTAATAATACCATTCACAGAAAACGACTTGATGTGTGCTCTGTGACTGAGTAAGCTTTGTGCTGTCCTAGGTGAATTTGTTTTCATTACTCGCTGTTATTAAAGGGAGCCTATTCAGAACCGCACAAGCAGTGGCACACAGTAGGGTCGTGTGGCATGTGTTTAGAGCTCTGCGTCATTTCCCTTCTGGCTGACAAAGCAGCGGGCCTGGCGCTTCTAATGAGACTACGGGGCTCGGAGCACATGGGTAACAAAATGTAGTAGATAACTGGCAGCACACACGGTGACGTGGAGGTTTAATTGAGAATAGTAAAGGATTGTTTTGGGCTAGGACAACGAGAGAGAAGCCTATTGCGGCTGCCTTTATGGGAATTCAACACAGAAATTACACCCAATCCTGTTAGTGTTACATACACCACCTTCGCTGTTTCAGTCTGTTAACCCACACAATGTCTTTTTCAACAGCTGCCAGCTCAAAGTTATGATGCACGTTTAATAAAAAGAAGTCTAAATTGTTAACCGCAATAGATATCACCTGCGGGATCAGTTGGCTTTGCCAAATGCTTTTGACGACGCTGTGCAGCGGGCGACACTACCGCATCGTCAAACAAGCATTGGCCGAGCGTCCGTGAAAGGGACGCGGTCATTAGGCCGCGAAAGTGAAAGTGGCATCTGCTGACAGTGACAGATTGCTGGAACCTGGGAGGCCAGGCCGGACAGGGCTCCCGGAATAAACAAGCCCGGGGGTTGTGAGAGCGCGCACACTCGCTAAAAGATTTTTTTTTTAAAAGCACGCTACGGCCTGCTGCAGTATAGAGAGGCGGGGGTAGTGGAGGCCAGCAGAGTGACGCGATCTGTGGTGGGGTAGGGGGAGGTAATTGAAGAGCAAGCAAACAAGGCGTAGAGAAGCACGCAAGGCTTAATGAGCCTTGACAGAAACCCACATGGTGGCTGCGTGCGTGCACGCGCACGTGAAAGCAAGCTTGAGGCCAGCAAAAGCCCCTGGTAGCACTATTAAAAGCCACTTACTAACTTTCTCACCGAGCAGCGCATGCGCTGGCTCAGCAAGACCTAAAAAGAGGGACGGCATTTGGTAATGGCAAAACAGTCACATTTATCTTAAAATCACTTCTCCACAGCCAGCACTGTCCTTGAAATAGTCTTTTTTTGTAATTGCTGGTTGGAAAGAAGGCAGGATCATGTTGCAACACTGATGAAGGGAGTGTGAGGCGGAATACGGTCATAAAGCTTTTAAAAAAGCTATGAAGCAGCCAGTGTTTGCCATGTTATAGTGCTTGCACAAATAGTTGGCAGGAAAGGAGGCCAGAGCAAGTGGCAACATGCATTGAGGGAGGGCGTGTGGGGAGGCAACGTGGTCAAAAAGTAAAAGAAAATTTCTCTATTATGCGGCCAGCACTGGGCGCGTCATTGTGGATTTTTTGCATTGGTGTGAAGAGAGTCAGCACGAAGAGGGCAGATGAGAGGGAGCACAGATAGAATGCAGGGGTGGTTGGCAACACAGAGAGAGGGCAGGGATGGTTTGCAGCACAGAGAGTGGGAGGGTGGATGGGAGCAAGCAGACGTACGTACAACAGAAGCTTGTAGGGAGAAGCCGTGAGCAATGCCCTGGGCAGAGGAGGGAGGTTCTGGGGCACTCATACAGGTAACAGTGGGTGGGAAGTAGAGGCAGGGATCAAACAGATGCTTAAGCAATAGATGGGCTGGGGCAAGGAGATGGACAGCAGAGGATGGGCAGGAAGACGAGAGAGTGAGTAGAAGTACATGAGTGAGCCAGCTGAAGAAGATGCTCTTTGGTAGAGTGCTTAAACAGAAGAGAACAGAGATCCTTAAAAAATGAGCAGTGGAAAGACACATGTAATGTGTTAATGAGGGGCAAAAGGATGAAGAGGAAAGGAGCCTGTGGCAGCAAACTAAAAAGAAACAAGCAAATGAGGGTGAAAATGAAGCCAAACAGTGCTAAGCAATGGGTGACCTCTAAGCCCAATGTCTCACACACTATACATCATACCCTGTCTTAGGTGAAAACTTATCTCAGCAGTGTTGGGTTTTCTTAATCCTAGTTATTCAACTATGAGGTGGGCTCACACAATGAGATAGGTACTATTCTGCTATTTTGCTCAGTTTCCCTTCTAGGATGACCTACACGTAGCCCCTCTTTAAAAAAATTAAAGCAGACTGTGTCTCTTAAAGGGACAGGTTCTGCCTTTAACAAGTGTCCCTTTTGAAAAGACATTGGGGGAGCATGTTGTGGTCCCTAGTCTGCTGTCTGCTCCCATGTTGCCACATGGCATGAATTCCTATGGCAATAATAGGACAGCCACCCTTTGAATCAGACACCACCTTGACTTGGGTGAGAGTATCTGGTTAATGGCAGTGACAATACAATGATTCATTGCATCATGAAAGGTACTCATACCAACCTCTTTGACTTACAAAAAGAGTTGTATGGATTCCAAAAATTTATTTTACAGCCACAAACCCACTGATTTTGTAAACTGTAGGAACTGAGACAGAAACATTATTTGTTTCATATTTTGCTACCTATCTATTTCAAGTTCTAAGTCAATCCTAGAGGCAGTGAGCATGCACCGCTCTGTGAGGCATGGAGTATTAGAGTATGCACTTGAAGACCCGCCCACTCTCCGCCCGTATTTGTCATTGGCTTGTCTCATTGTCCTTCATAAATACTGGTTTCTGATTCGTAAATGAGCTTGTTAGTCCCTCCTTAGTACCGCCTTCTCTTCATTTATAACCTCCCACGACGACTGGCCTTTTTACTTCGGTTGTTACACGGTACGTGTTATTTAGTCTGTAAGCACTATTTTCTTTATTGAGTTTCTCTTACTACAGGAGGCTTCACTATAACGAGGGCCCCTGCTTTCAATGACAACCTGGGCGCCCGCTTTCACTTTACCAATGGAGCCCAGCATTATCTCAATCCCCCACCCACCCCGTCGCTGCTCAATCTAGCTCCGTCGCCCTCACGTCTGCTTCCCCCCCCCACCAACCAGACCTAAACCCCCACCTCCTACCGAGATCATCTACGTTGCTTTTATCCTTGCTTGTATGTTACCTACGTTGGTTGAGAGGTCCTTGGGGCATATTATCAAGGGAGTTTATCTCCGCTTTTTTGGCTTTAAAAGACAAGAAAGCTGAGATAAAATTATCTCCCTATTACCTAGCTGTCGCTAACACCAGTTAGCAACAACAGCTAGTAGGAGATAGCGACCATCTTGGGCCCCACTTTGCATGGCAGTGATATTTATCACTAATGACATGCAAAGTGGGCGTGCCAAGATGTTAGTGACTGAAAACAGTCGCTAACATCGCTATCTCCTATTACCAACTTTTGGAGATATTCGCGCTAAGCGCGAATATCTCCAAAAGCTAACACCTGCCCTGAGCCGTTCTTAGCCATGTTATCCAATGGGAGGTGGATAACATGGCTAAGAGCATTAGCTCGGTAATGCATGAATATCGCGGACTTTTCAGCGATATTCATGCATTGCGGCGATTTTTATCGCATTTGCGATAAACCTTGGTAATACCAAGGTTTATTTGCGGAAAACATCGCCGCAGCGCAGCGGTAAATTTTTGTCTCTAACCAAGCAATAGCGATAATTATCGCTATTGCTTGGTAATATGCCCCTAGTTCCTCTAGGGGCGCAGATGGTCTAGTGGTGCGATTATAAGTGTTAGTGACATTTCATACCTTCTTAATTTATATCCTATAGGTGATGGATGTCAGAAAGCCACATTAAGCAGTTGCATTGGTGGTGTAATTGGTGTAAGAATCTTCCAGTTTTCTGCACAGCTTGAAAAATATGTAGAGAACACACACTGTTTTCTGTTGTTCTGTGTTCTCTAACGCAGTGATTTTATTTCAAATGTTAATTCCTAGGGTGGAGACCTCGGTGGTACAAGAAACAAGAATACCTTTGGATAATAATTACTAAAAACTGGTGTTATTCTTCACCCATATAGACATGTTTGTAGTGTATTAAATCCAGACTGGATTTTGCTTACGCCGTTTAACAGGAATCCCTCTCCTTATTGTTGATTTTGATCTCGGGCCTCTCCGTTTCCTGTTCTCCTGCAGTTTCTTTTTAGTCGATATTGTTATGCATAATGATATTTGCTTCTTTTCCCGGAACAGCTGACATGCTCTCTCCCCCCCTTACTATATGGGAATATTACGTATAACAAACAAGCAGCAGCCCTGTCTTACAAGTGTCTAGCCAGAGACAGGTTTAGCTGGTAATGACTGTCCCCTCCTTTTGTTTAGCTAGTTCCTGTGTTGCTGTGCACAATAGTCTCCCCCAGACGTTAGTTGTGTGCTATTGTATTACAAGTTTGGGCGATTGCTTGTTGCAGAATTGCTCTCATGGTATTTTCCATTGTGAGTTGTTTTCATGTTTATTATGCCATCATTTTTCAACAAGGGTATGATTGTTGTAAAGTAGGTTTGCTCTGGGAAAGACACTTTAGAATGGCCTTTGCATGCCCACTGCCAGCCTCTCCCACCCCTTGATCGGATGTGACCACTAGCACCCCTGACACTCACTTGTTATGGCACCCATCAAGATAGGAACCTGGAAAGGGCGAGGTATCTATAGCCCGGCACGCCGCTACCTCATATATTCCTATTTAAAACACAAACACATGCAAATAGCACTCCTTCAGGAGACACATTTACCTCAAGCAGAAGTCACATGCCTCCATAGATGTTGGAGGGGGCAACTATATGCGACGGGCTACTCCGCGTATGCACAAGGGGTTCTAGTGTGGGTGAGACCGGGTACTCCGTTGCGGGTGGTGGACACAATGGTGGAAGGGGAGGGCAGATATGTTATAGTTAAGGGTGTACTGGATGGTAATCCGGTTGTCTTAGCATAACTTTATGCACCCAACACTGAGCAGGCAGCTTTTTTAGATCTGACATCGCAAAAATTATCCACTTGGCACGACACACCTATGATCTTAGGTGGTGATTATGACTGTGCACTGGATGTCTCCCTAGACCGATCTTTCCCTCCCTTGCCTGCCACATTCACACACACAAGTGCATACAACTTTGGCTCATTGGGCTGCACAATGGCACTTCTCTGATGCGCGGCAACACAGGAACCCGCTAGATAAGGTATATTCCTATTATTCAGGGGCCCATAGACTCCATGTGCGCCTGGACCGCTTTATGGTGTTGAATGATCTCCTACCGTGCATTCCTGAATCCTCCTATATGGGACGCACACACTCTGATTATAATCTGCATGTGCTGGATTCACAGTGGGACGTCGAGCTACCGCCATTCTCAGTGTGGCGCCTCCAACCGGAAAGTCTCCTTGACGCGCCTTTCCGAGATTTATTGGCCACCACCATGGCACAATATTTTGAAGAAAATGTGGGCACAGCCACGTTGCCATTGGTGGAATGGGATACCTTGAAGTGGTCGTTACGGGGCACTGTTTGGGGACACAGGTGGGTATGCGCGCACAACTGGATAAGGAACGTATCATTTTAGAACGAATACTAGCCACTAGTGAGCAAGCAGACATAGATAGAAACCAGGGGCGGCTGGACCTACACAGACAGGAACATGCTCAATTGCTAGAGAGGCTGAGATGACTCAACTACGCCCCTCACTTGGCACAGACGCACCCTATGGGTGACAAAGCAGGAAAGTTGCTTACATGGCTCATCTGCCAAGACGAGTCATCCGCACCAATAGCATCGGTGAGGATGGCAAAAGGGCCAATTGCATATAGGCAGCGAGATATCAATGGTGCATTTGTAACGCATTATCGAGGTCAGTATGAATCACGCTTGCAAGTTACGCCCCTAGAGTTACAGAAGAACTAAATGCCCCTATTCAATCAGAGGAAGTTCGGTACAGTATTTTATGGTTGTCTAATGGGAAGTCGCCGGTACCAGATGGTCTACCAACTGAATTCTACAAGGAGTACACTCATATATTAGTGCTGCAGCTGATAAACGTGTACGAAACCGCGCTTGACGACTCCACCCTTACCACCACACAGAACGAGGCCCTGTCAGTATCCCGCCTTAAACCTGATAAAAACCTAGAACTCCTGGGCTCCTATCGCCCGCTGGTGCTCCTTAACACAGACTATAAAATCTTTGCATCACTACTACCTAGGCGTCTTTCATCCTTAGTGAAAACACTGGTACACCCTGACCAGAATGGTTTTGTTCCTGCCCTCTGCACTTCTCTTAATATCCGTTGGTTCTTTAGAGTGCAACAATACGCAATACATAGTTGGCCCCGATCGGGCTGCTTGGTTCTGGACTTGGAGAAGGCCTTTGATTCTCTGGAATGGCCTTATGTGGCAGCAGTTTTGGGCAAATATGAACTGGGGGAGCACTATTTAAATATGATTCGCCTATTTTATCAATGTCCCACTGTCTGGGTTCGCACCAGTAGGTTAATCTCGGACCCCATTAGAGTGAGGTGAGGGACGCGTCAGGGCTGTCCCTTGTCCCCGTTGTTGTTTTCTTTAGCTATGGAGCCCTTAGCGATGCTTCTCTGGAGTGATGGCGAGGAGTGGGGTATACGGCTGGGAGATGGGCTACACGCCATTTCCCTATATGCAGATGATCTGCTGCTATACCTCCGGGTTGCCACTGCGATCCCGGCATCCATTGCGGATATACCCAAAACCTTTGAGGAAAAGTCAGGACATCGGGTCAATTGGGCTAAATGGGGAATCTATCCATTCAGTACCGATACAAGAATGGAAGATGTATTTCCTAAGGGCTCGCTCCACACCTGGTATCCCACCACCTTCAAATATCTCGGTATCTTTATATACCGGATGTCTGACGACTTATTAGAGGGCAATCTGATGAGAGCAATCTCGGCTGTAAGAGCTCAAATGCAATTTTGGAAAACACTTCCACTGAATGTCATGAGCCGCATCACCCTGCTGAAAATGATCGTACTTCCCAAACTGCTTATATTATTTCTCAAATTTCCCACTATATATCCACCTAGGATTTTCCGACAACTGGAAAGGCTATTCTAGGACTTAATATGGAGTAAGGGGAGGCCACGAGTTGCTTTGTGGAAGATGTATGCTCCTACTAGTCAGGGTGGGCTGGCCGTCTCCAATATGAAAGTTGGAACCGTATTATTTAGCTGTCCAGCTCCAATGGGTGAAGAAATGGCTATACGGCAGGTGTCTGGAAGACACAGTGACTCTGTACCAGCCCTGGACCCACTCTCAAATCTATCATCTGTTCCACCCCGTTGCTAAGCTTCCACTACCACCACAATTACACTTGGGGCTGGCACATAAATGTTACAAGAGGAGTTTGTATCTTACCCGCGCAACATTTTTATGTGCCCCGATTTTGCCACTGCTTGGGACAGCAAGGGGCATACTGGGTAATTCGGACACAGCCCTGGCGACCTGGCATGCTGCGGGGCTAGACACTTTGGACGATCTATATAGAGACAGCGGGCTATTGACGCTGGAGACATTGGCCAAAGACGCTGATTTGCCGGCAAGTCAATTCCTTCTACATACCTCCTTTCTGAAGGCTTTGTCATTCGCCTGGGGGGATCTAACAGCTGAGCCACCAACACATCTACTATTACAATATTTACATGTAATGGGGGTAGGATCGCATGGAGTGCATTGGCTGGTGGAGGCGCTTCTTGCACATACATTGCAGCCGATGCTACGACTCCAAGTCAGATGGGACGCAGACGGAGGCCAGTCTTGGAATGATAGGGAATGGGACACTATGTTAGTAGGCTCTAGGTGCATACCGAGGAACTCTAGGTTCAAGCTTATACAAACATACATTATACAGAGGGCGTACCTCTCACCTGACAAGATAAATAGATATTTCCATATCGCCACTTCTGCATGCCCGCACTGCCAGCAGCCAGACGCGGACCTACTTCATATGCTATGGGCCTGTGCATCCCTTCAACGTTATTGGCAGGAGATGGTCGATCCTTGCCTTATGTATGAACACTCCCATGCCGTTGACATGGGAAGTGTGCCTTCTAGGGCTCTATGCCAGATAAAAAAAAATAAGGTTACCTTGAGATTCCGAGATTTAGGTTTAATCACTGCAAAACGTCTGATAACCAAGAAATGGAAGCATGCGGATCTCCCCATGGTAATTAGCTGGAAACGCTCACTCACAATATGGGCGCTAGCGGAGAGTATGGCAATACACAGAGAGGAGACGATGGGGCACCGTAAATATCCTGTTGCACAAGGCTAGGACCCACCACGTACTGCCCTTCAGCACGGTGACACAGTGGAAGGAGATAATACTCCATCTGCTGATCTGTAATGGACACACCAGCGATTCACCGCTCAGCTGAGAGGAGCAGATACACTTTAGAGCACATACAATAGAAAACTTATACGCCCCCTGGTCCGTTGTGGGTGGTTACCCGTGCCCTGTCTATCTTTATATATAGAGGTGCCCTTTGCTACTTTGTAATTTTACTTAGATATGTACACTGATTCTACTCCCAAATAGACAAGCAACTATGTGGTAATGTACTGACAATACACCTTCATAACCAGTCGTGTAGGATTGACCCTATTTGTATTCCACAGATGGCAGTATTTATATTATAGGTTTCAGTTTAGTTTGCACGTTATAGAAAAGATGTCTTATTGGTATCCTTCAGTGGTTTCCTCTGTTATTTTGTCACTATGTAATTCTTTTCTTGCAGTTCAGTGATGATCATATCGGAATGACAGTTTTTGTATGTTCGACCACATATATTGGATATAGTTATGTTGGTTCCGGTCGGACGTGTCATAAGCATGATGTAGATGGATATGACTACAATTTATAACTCATTTTTTTTTTTTAACACCATTTTTATTGCATCACCAATAGAAATGTACAGACAAGATATTCATCAAAATTAGCATGACATAAACTGAGTCTGTTAACGACTTTCGATCTTCATCCGGAGGAATCACCCCGCTCTTGATGTAGGTGGCTTCATCTCTGTCGTGGTCTCGTACTTCTTACATTGTCCGACCGCTTCAATTTACACATGACCTTGGGATGCTTTTGTGATTTACACCCCTCCCCCTCCCCAAATTTTGGTGCCCCAACATCCCTCCAAACCAGCTTCCTACCCGCCCTCCCCCCGTGGTCGCACTGCGCTTGAGTAACCATGTATTAGTGCCCGGTGTGTTGTAGGAGGAAGCAAACAATCGCTAAGGTGTGTTCTCCTGTATAGTGTTAGGGTCTGCTCCAGCTAGTTCGCTCTCGCCATCCTGCCCCTCGTCGTCCACATCCCTGAGCGCCTGCACCATCACCTCCCATGCAGTCGCCCTTTCCAGAGCTTTCTCGTCATTCGACCTCCAGGCCATCTGGTATTGTAGGGTACTATCACACGCGGCCCATCTCAGACACTCCCCGTACCATCTTTTATACGTGGGTCCCACTCTGGACTTCCAATTTCGTGTGATCTCCCGCTTGGCCAAGATAAGCCCTAAATCTATAAATTTACTTGACATCGTATTTCTAGGTGTGTGTGGGAACCAGTGAAGGATGCCAACTGCTTTAGTATACTGGATATCCCTGTCCGTCGCGCCGTTAAGGGCCCGCCCAACTTCCTGCCAATAGTCGCCTAAAGAGGGGCAATCCCATAGCATATGACATAGATCCGCCCCCGCTGTATAACATCTGGGGCAAGCAGCGTCGGTCGCCCCAAAGTACTGTTGGATTTTCCCGGGCGTGAGGTATGCCCTGTGTATAACATAAAAGTGGATCAATTGGAACCTGGCATTCCTCGAGCTCTTCCGCGCCCGCCTCAGCAGTTGCCCCCAGGTCGTGTCTGGTATCTCCCCCTGGAGGTCCAGCTCCCACTTGGCCTTCAGGGCTGCCAAAGGTTGCAAGGCCTCCCGCTGCATCCTCGAGTACAGGCACGTGACGGCCTTAAAGGTTCCCGCCGCCATCATGGCGTACTGGCAAGCCATCGTGGTGACTGGTTCCTGCAGCCCTTCCCCCCAATGGGCTCGCATGGCGCCCGTGACTGCCGCGTGCAGCAGGTAGTCACCCCTCGGCAGGTCAAATCTCTCCTGCAGGTCCCGAAACGGCAGCAACACCCCATCTTCGTAGAGGTCACCCAGCACGTGTATTCCCGCCTCCTCCCATCCTAGCAAGCGTGACCAATCACCTCCATGCGGGAGGGCAGTAATCATTCCCAGCGGTATTTCGGGGGCATACATAAGGCGGACACCCGCCCGTTTACGGGCCCGGTCCCAACATAGCCGGAAAGTCTGCTCCTCGACCGTCAAATCTCCCACTCGGAGTTTCTGGTGCAGCGTAATATAGGCCAGAACGTGTCGCGGGGTGCCTTCGACTCTCGCGTCCTCGGGACCTCTGTATACTCTCGCCACCTCCTGGGTAAAAGTCTGCAGCTGCGCGGCTAGGTAATATCCTTCAAAGTCCGGCACTGCCATACCTCCCTCATCCTTGGGGCGTAACAGCGTGTCGAGCGCTATGCGTCTCCTACCCGTGCCCCACAGGAACGCTATGATCAGTGACCTCAGGCGTTTGAAAACCGAGCTCGGGATCCATACCGGCAGTGTCCTAAAATAATACAAAAGCCTGGGCAGGGCTATCATTTTAAGCAGGGAAACTCTACCAGCCAGGGAGAGCGGCAGAGTCGCCCAGAAATCCATAGATCCACGCAGGGCATTAATACAGCGAGTTATGTTGCCATCCAGCAGGTCGGATGGGGCGTGGTAAACATAAACCCCTAGGTAATGTAGGCAGCGCGGCTCCCACCGGAGTTCCTGAGCAGTGAGTGGGCACGGTTCTCCCGGTCTCAGGGGAAACAGACAGGATTTAGGCCAGTTGACCCTCAGGCCCGATAACCTACCGAACTGCTCCAGTAGCCTCCGCGCCCCCTGAAGTTCGGCGCCGGCATCGGCCAAAAACATCAACAAGTCATCCGCATATAGGGAGATGAGGTGTGGCCTCCCCCTAAAAGGCAAACCTGCGTAGTGGCGGCCCAGTCTGGCTACCGCAGCGAAGGGTTCCATTGCCAGCGCAAACAGTAGCGGGGATAGGGAACAAACCTGTCTAGTGCCACGCTTAATCGGGTATTGTCTTGAGATCAGTGCACCCACCCGGACCCTCGCTACCGCCTCAGTGTAGAGTACCTTGGTCCACTGTATATATCCGTCTCCCAGCCCGAAGCGACGCATCACCTCATACAGGTATCCCCATTCGAGGCTGTCAAATGCCTTCTCAATGTCAATGGACAGAACAAATGGGGAGACGGTGTCTGGCCAGTCCGCACCCATCAGTCTCGTGAGTCTACGGATGTTATGAGTGGTATTGCGTGTTGGTATGAAACCGCACTGGTCACCATGAACCAGGCCCGTCATGTGCACTAGCAATCTGTTGGCCAGGATTTTACTGAGGATCTTGTAGTCCGTCGTCAGCATAGACAACGGACGATACGAGGACAGCGCCGCGCCCTCTCTGCCCGGCTTCAAGAGTGGGATCATAAGGGCCTCGCACATCGAGCCCGGGAGTCGGCCCTTCTCCTGCGCCTCATTGTATACCTCGCGCAGCCGCGGAGCAAGATGCTCTAGGTATTTGCCGTAAAATTCGATCGGTAGACCGTCAAGGCCCGGGGTCTTGTTTCTGGCCATCTGTTTTACTGCGCAACCTATTTCTCCGAGGGAGATGGGTCGCCCTAACTCTTCTGCCTCCGAGTCCTCCACTCGCGGCAACTCTAGCCCGTCCAAGAACTCCTCAAGCTCCTCCGTCCCTCCCGTGTCACCACTCAGATAGAGCCCCTCATAATAAGCTCGGAACTTGTTCAGGATCCCGGGTTGGGAGTGGCAAGGCTCCTCCCCTGGCTCCTGGATCCTCATGATCGGCCCTCCCCCCCGGATAGGGTTAGCAAGCCAAGCCAACATCGCCCCCGCCTTATCACCTTCCGCATGCGCCCTCGTCACGTACGCCTTATGGTCGAAGCTACGCAGCCGCTCTAGCTCTACCGCCAGCCCCTCCCGTGCCCCGCTAAGCCCCTCCTGCAGTTCAGGGTGATTCGGGCGCCTCTTCTCGAGCTCCCTCAGCCGTGTCTCAGCCTTATCTAAGTCATCCAACAGAGTCTTCCGCGCCCCTGCCGTGTGCCCAATACAGTGTCCCCGCACCACCACCTTGAAAGCATCCCATTCAACCGCCCTCGTGGAAGCCGAGCCACTGTTCTCCTCAAAATATCTCTCAATACGTTCACTCAGGGCCTCCCTGAACAACAAGTCGTCCAGGGTGTCAGGTTGCAGGCGCCATGTTGGCACGCAGTTAACAGTCACCATCCATTCCAGAGACATCAACAGGGGGTTGTGATCCGATATCGTCCTGGCCAAGTATTCCGCCCCTCCCACCGTGGGAAGCACACATTCCGAACAAAGAAACGCATCCAGCCTCACATGCAAATCATGTAGGTGCGAGTGAAAGGAGTAGTCCCTAGTGGTGGGGTGCAACGCCCTCCATGCATCCGTGAGGGCCCAGCCCTCCTGCCATTCTAATCTACGCTTGGCGATCCTATGCACTGGGGACGCGCGTAGCGGGGGATGGGACCTATCTAGTAGCACATCCTCAACTGAGTTGAAGTCCCCCCCCAAGAGGACCGGCCCTGCCAAATAACCCGCCAATTTGCCCGAGATGTTAGACAAGAAAGCGGGCAGGTCTACGTTAGGAGCATACACATTACAGAGAGAAATCATCCTGCCTCTCAGCCTTCCTTCCACCGCCACATACCTGCCCTCTGGGTCTACCGACGACTTCGAGACCTGGAAGGGGACCCCCGCCCGTATCCATATCAATGCCCCCCTCGCAAATGCTGAAAATGTCGTGTAGAATAACTGCCCCCTCCAGCGCCTTTGTAGAGCTGCCCCTTCCTGCTTATTTAGGTGTGTCTCCTGCAGAAACGCTATATGAACCCCCCTACGCTTGAGGTACGCCTGAACCTTATGCCTGCGCGTCATGGACTGCATACCCCGCACATTCCAGGTCACACATTTCAACGCTCCAGTACTAGCCATTCCCCCCTACACTACCGGACCATACAGCAAAGAACAGTGTTCGCATAAGTCCCGCGACCACGGGCCACCCCCCCCACCCTCTCCAAACAGGAAGCCAAACCCCTCCAACAACTACAACCCCCTGAGCAACCCCAACTGCTCTCAACTCCCACCCCCCCAGGACAGGCCCCCCCGCAACTGGAAGTACCCCCATCCAAACCAACACTCCCGACCACCCCTTAAGGAAAGGTGGCAATATTCGCAGTCCCCACTGCGATGACCTTAGGGGCCAGTAAGGCGCGGCTCAATGCTATAAGACCTCCAACAAATCAGCCCCGCGCGCTCCACCCCACAATCCCCACATTACAGCTTCCCAAAACCTCAATCAATATCGTGCCACTGCTGCGGGTCCTTCGCCCCGGTGTCCGACCAGCGAGTCCATTCCGCCAAACCAGTTCAACACGCCTCCAGTATCTCTCCCGAGGTCTGCGGCGTCACAATAGGGCCCCGGGCTCCACCAAATTCCGATTGTCCTGTCTCTGAGCCCGTGCCCGGGTCCTCCGAGTCCGTACCCTTCCCCGACTGAGTCCTGGCGGTTTTAGATAACTCCACCACCGCCTGTAGGGCCGCCTGCCTCTCCGCCTCCGTCTGCGACATCGATGGTTTCCCGGTCCTCCTGCGGTTCTTCCTGATCCGTTGGGACTGCCTGATCGGCTTCGCAACCTTAGCCTCTTCCTCCCTGGCCTTAGCACCGTCCGTTCCTGCCTTATAGGTGTCCCACCAGTCCCATGCGTCCGCGGAGGTCGTGAAGAATAAAGACTTCTCATCCACCACCACTCTTAGCTTGGCAGGAAACAACAGGGAGTACTTGATGCCTTCCTGGCGGAGCTCCCGCTTGAGGGACAGGAAGTTTGCCCGGAGTCGCTGAGTCTCAAACGTGTAGTCCGGGAACATGGTGACTCTGTTGTTTTCCACTTGAAAGGGCCCTGCCTCTCTCGCCCTCTGCAAAAGCCAGTCTCTGTCCCGGTAATGGAGCAACTTGAATACCACCGGGCGAGGAGGAAGGCCCAAGGCTGGCGGACGCGCCGGAACTCTATGTGCCCGCTCCAGGGAGAAGAAGGGGGACAGACCTTCTGGTGCCACCTCCGTCCGCAGCCAGTTATCCAAGTAGCCCACCATGTCGTCGCCTTCAATTTTCTCCGGCAGGCCCACTAGGCGTACGTTGTTGCGCCTGCTCCTGTTTTCTGCGTCCTCGGCCCTCCTTTCCAGCACCTTCAGACGGTCCATCACGTCGGCCATCTGGGCCTTCACCGTTGCCTGGGCCGGGGCTAAGTCCTTAACTGTGGCCTCCACGGATTTCACCCTGTCCTTAAGTTTGTCGTGGTCGGCCTTCAGGAGGCCCAAGCCCGTCGCCACCTGAGCTATATCTTGCTGCAGGGCATCCTTTGTGGTGGCGATGGCTTCCAGGATACGATCCTGCATCCGCTGTAACGCCGCTTGGTCTCTCTCCGCTCCTTCCGCCGCCTCAGTGTCGGTCGCGCCATCTCCCTTCCCCTTCGGCTTCCCCATCTGGGCCGGGGTGGGCGGCGGTCCTCAAGTATGTTCTTGGTCGCCCTCCGAGCGCCGCCGGGTACCGTCTTCCGGCCGGGTTCTCAGGCCCAGAAATGTCACCAAGAAGCAAGAAGCACCGAGCGGTCGCGGCCCGGCCAGCACCAGTTGCGCCGGAGGTCCGGGGTTCTCGTCTCCGGGTCACTGTCGCACCGTTGTCGCCTCAATCAGGAGACGGCCCTCAACCACCGCCCAAGAGCGCGCCCAAAGTTCATCCGGCACCTGGAGAGAGGCGCGACTCGGCCGCCAACACCTTTAGTGTGTCCGGGAGCGGTCTTCAGTGGGTCTCCGGGCAGATGTCTCAGTCACAAGCGATCTCATGCCCTCGCCGCCATTTTGGGGTCCGCGACTTCTCGGCTGAGTTCAGCTTTCAAAGTTGAGATACTGCTGTGGGAAGGCTCGGTGTCGTCCTCCGTGGGTCCCGGACCCTCCGCAGTACCGTCCAGTACCGGATAGTGTCCTTTATTCCGGGGTTCGAATGAATTTTCAGGATATTTTCCGGGATCGGGCACGGAGCTCCGAGCTCACGCTGCCTACCTCCTCGGCATCCAAGCCACGCCCCCTACAATTTATAACTCATGATGTAGCAAAACATGTGAGCAATGGCACACAGCGACCTCAAAGCACATATTCACATACGATGCAAGTACTTTTAATCGAGAATTGTACACTAGCAATAATATCACGCTGTTGCGATGTGTAATGCTATTCTTTAGATGTGTGTTAAAATTATGTTATCAATATTTGGATATTTTGTACACAAGCGTGATACCAATAAAGATATTTAAACAAAAAAATTATGATAATTGCTTCTCGGATAAATTCAGGGTTTGCAATATGTAAACATTAACAGCCAGATGCATCAACAGATGGAATTGCGATTCCTAAATAGCAATTTTTAAGGAATCGCTATTTAGGAATCGCAAAAGCCTATGCATGGAGGAATCGCTAAAAAATTGCGATTCCTACACATTCCTTAATTGCGACTCGCAAATTGCGAATCACAATTAAGGAATACCTCCCCATTCATTCCTATGGGCCTAGAGGCCCATAGGAATGAATGGGAAGACATTCTCAATTTGCGATTCTCAATTAGAGAATCGCAAATTGAGAATCCAATTTCCAGGGTGCCAGGGTGTCAAAAGTATTTACAACAAGGGGTGGTGAGGGACAGAGTCTCTGAATTAAACAGAAAGCTCTCACCCAGTCAAGAGATCAGGGCTAGATCCAACACCGTTTTTTAGCTCACTGCACCATCCCAGTTTCAGAACCTGGCTGTATGCAAATTAGTCTGTTCCTGTCCCAGTGCATGATGGGAACAGGGCAAACCAAACTACAAAAGCCAATTCTTACACTGGGAAGGAAACAAGCTCCCGGGGACCGGTTTCTGGCATTACAGCCGTCTTCGGCCCGGTTTGCTTGAATCCTGATGGTGCAATGAGCAAGGGTCTCACATCTGAGAATACCCTTCCACGCTTAGGGTGGACAAAAATATTTACAACAAGGGGTGGTGAGGGACAGAGTCTCTGAATTAAACAGAAAGCTCTCACCCAGTCAAGAGATCAGGGCTAGATCCAACACCGTTTTTTAGCTCACTGCACCATCCCAGTTTCAGAACCTGGCTGTATGCAAATTAGTCTGTTCCTGTCCCAGTGCATGATGGGAACAGGGCAAACCAAACTACAAAAGCCAATTCTTACACTGGGAAGGAAACAAGCTCCCGGGGACCGGTTTCTGGCATTACAGCCGTCTTCGGCCCGGTTTGCTTGAATCCTGATGGTGCAATGAGCAAGGGTCTCACATCTGAGAATACCCTTCCACGCTTAGGGTGGACAAAAATATTTACAACAAGGGGTGGTGAGGGACAGAGTCTCTGAATTAAACAGAAAGCTCTCACCCAGTCAAGAGATCAGGGCTAGATCCAACACCGTTTTTTAGCTCACTGCACCATCCCAGTTTCAGAACCTGGCTGTATGCAAATTAGTCTGTTCCTGTCCCAGTGCATGATGGGAACAGGGCAAACCAAACTACAAAAGCCAATTCTTACACTGGGAAGGAAACAAGCTCCCGGGGACCGGTTTCTGGCATTACAGCCGTCTTCGGCCCGGTTTGCTTGAATCCTGATGGTGCAATGAGCAAGGGTCTCACATCTGAGAATACCCTTCCACGCTTAGGGTGGACAAAAATATTTACAACAAGGGGTGGTGAGGGACAGAGTGTCTGAATTAGGCAGACCACTCTTACCCAGTCCAAAGACCCCCTTTTGTAAATTGATTTTGGCCACTATAGGTGTGGCAGGGTATACTCAGACATGAGTCCCTTTCTCACTGCTCCATCAGGATTCAAGCAAGCCGGGCCGAAGACGGCTGAAATGCCAGAAACCGGTCCCCGGTAGCTTGTCTCCTTTCTGGTAAAGAATTGGCTTGGTAGTTTAGTCTGCCCTGTTCCCATGATGCACTGGGCCAGGGACAGACTGATTTGCATATAGCCAGGTTCTGAGCTGGGATGGGGCAGTGAGATAAATAACGGTGATGGATCAAGCCCTGATCTTTGGACTGGGTAAGAGTGGTCTGCTCAATTCAGACACTCTGTTCATCACAACCCCCTTTTGTAAATTGATTAAGGGTGTCAAAAGGACACCCTGTTGCACCCTTGAAATTGATCTGTGTACATATGTTGTGCACACACATGCCGTAAGGGCATGTGTGTTGTCAACATGAAACTTTGAAAAATGCACAAAAGTGCATTTTTCAAAGTTTTTGCAAATTACCATGAAGTGTAACTTCATAGTAATTTGTTACTCCTATTAGCGAAATGGCTATTTTTTTACTTTGATGCATTGCATTTAAGGAATCTCAATTTGGGATTCCTTAAATGCAATTGCTATTCAAGGAATCTCAATTTAGAGATTCCTTAAATTGCGATTTTTGCATTTGGGATGATGCATCCCAAATGCAAAAATACCGGTCGCAAAGGGGCGGATTCTGAGAATATACCTGTTTGCGCCCGGTTTTTTCTTGATGCATGTGGCTGATAGAGAAATAAACATAGGGATTAGCCAAGGATCATGCATTTCAACATGTGAAGAGCCAACATTCAAACCGAGGTCTCCTGGATAAGAGCACACAACATTGTCACCAGACCACATCTCTACTTATGTTGATACCTACCAAGCTAAAATATTCTGCTCTGGGAGAAACCCACGGGCTGCACTAACTCCCAAAATGGCAGCCTGGTACTGTCTTACCCTATTCCCTTCAGATGCCATTGGATGTTCAGGTTTTACACCTGCAGACACTGCAGTCCAAATTAACATAGACCTGTGCAGGAAAACATTTACAGCACAGTGGCAGTCTGTGGAAAATGGTCACCCATACTTGTGCAGAAGGTCTTTACGCCCAGGCGCTAAGCACTAATCATAATGAAAGAAATGATCCAATGTATGTCTCTCCCTGCTCAATAAATTATGGGTGCGTCATCACCACAGCCGCGACCAGCACTGTCTTCAGTGTGCCTTAATGCAGACACTGTTTACTACTTAGGCATTTATAAATGATGTTTTTTTTAACACCATAAATACTGCCGCATATTCACTAAGGACTTTTATTTAGATGCTTCATATAGTGCTAGCTGGTGTTTCCAAGCACATTGATTCCAACACCGAATACATAGGTAAACTCACAACTACTGTTTTTAGTCAGTTATTATTCTTCTGTCTATTAGTGCTAGTGGCACCCTTGTTTTTCCTACGAAAAATTTGGGCTTTGAGACTTTTGAAACACAAAAAGCAGGCAGCACCATTAGGGAAATAGGGTAGTGCCAGTGGGGAAAGTTGGTGGTGTCAGTGATAGAAGAGTGCGCAGGCCTCATAGGAAAAGTTTTGAGCCCCAACACGTATTTATTTGTTTATTCATTAACAAATGTTCGGGAACCAGTTCTCTGTCTAGGTTGTGTTCAGAGAAGGTGTGGGTTGTGTTGAGCGTGGATCACTGGTAAGTGTGAATTGACACGCATCAGTTTGACTGTTTGTGCAGTTGGAGTAGCGCGTGCTAGTGAATGGTGTGTGTCTATGCTAGTTTGTCTTGCATGTAAGGAGATTATTTGTGTGAGCTAGGTGTGGTTGGTGGGATGGCATATAAAATGGTGAGTTGTGTGAGATGCACATGATGCTGATGGATTGCGTGCAGAGCAGAGGTTCTTCCACGTAGGTGACGTTAGCTGTTGTGTTGATGTAATGCTTGGGTGAGGGGGAGCAACTTCAATCTCAAGTGCATAGATTGTCTCTGTTCAGTTATTTGCAGGGCAGGAATGGCCTTGATTTGTGGTGGCTGCTGTGAATGTCGAATGACGTCAGCTAGTGATACCTTACTCTCTGAGGGTGTGTGACTCACTATGTAATCTAAGGACCCTCATTTTCACGCACTTCTTCTGTGCGGCAGTGGGACGGCCTGCTTTTCTTCTCTGAAAAAAACAGTCATTGATCTGTTTTAATTATTTGTTCAACTAACAACCCCCATTATGTAGAGAAAGAAACTGTTAACTTGAAAAAAACAAATGACCAGGAGCTTTTAGTATACTTATGCGCCTGCTGAAGGACTTACAAACCTTAGTCGTTATTTCCATGTAATATGCATTTTTATTAATAATATTGATATTTGTTGTTCATGGTGGGCATCTGGAGGAAACACGGACAAAATTGGTGTGAATATAGTGAAAAGGGGCTTCTCCACGTTGTAAAATATTTTCTCCATGGAAAAAAAATAGCCCTACAGTTGCACTTGATCGGGGATTTTCGAATATGTCTTTCCACTCCGCCCAAAAAAATCCCGCATACCATCACTCCGCATTTTTAACTCCGCAAAAACCATTACTCCTCATGCCATGATTCCGCAAATTTTCACATAGCATATGACTTCACTCCGCATGCAATTATAACGCAAATGCATGTGTGGTGAAGTCATATACTTTGTAAAAGTACTTTATCTTTAAATATATATATATATATATATATATATATATATATATATATATATATATATATATATATATATATATACACACATATATATATATATAATTTTAAATAAAAAGAATTTAGTCTTTAAATTTACATTATATTTAGAACTATATTAATAATACACACACACACATATATATATATATATATATACATATATATATATATATATATATATATATATATATTACCTACTGGCGGTCGCCAGTAGGTAGTTATAGTTAGGATAATTTTCAATGTTAAATCTCAACATTCTATTTTGAATAACTTTGGCGCCGGTTGACGAATCTGCCTGAAATTTTCAGGAAAATGGTCTCATGGCGGTCCGGTCCTTCCCTGAAAGTTTGGGGGGGATTCGTCAAGCGGGGGCCGAGATAAAAGGGGGGTCCCAAAACGCGTTTTCCCCATGTTAATTTCCATAGGGCGGTCGATTTCACTTTTAGCCCGAACGGCTGAATGGATTTCCACCAAACTTGGCAAAATTGTAGGGACTGGTAGCCCGATGTGCCTTTGCTATGTCTCAAGATATGTGCTCCAGTGGATTTTGAGTAATTTAGGTTCAAAAAAATATATATATCTATAGCCGCGCTCCCGTGCGCGCACGGGAGTGCGCTCCAGGCGCGACACGCGACTTGCGCGCAGGAAGCTGATTGGATCTCAGTTGTCTGTAAACATTCTAAACAGTGCGGAGCGGCCGCCATCTTGTGTCTCGGTAAAATCGAGACACAAGGAGTTTGAAAAAAAAAGGGGCAAATGACCATAAGGGGGAAGAGTAGACCCCCTCTGACCCCCTAGGTTTGATGTAGGGACTAAAATAGGGTCCTGCAGGGCATTAAAAAAAATTTTTCGTTTTGCGCGGGGATAGCCGCGCTCCCGTGCGCGCACGGGAGTGCGCTCCAGGCGCGACACGCGACTTGCGCGCAGGAAGCTGATTGGATCATAAGGGGGAAGAGTAGACCCCCTCTGACCCCCTAAATCCAGGACTATATTTATGAAGGCCTTGCGCTGTTAGTTTTGCGCTTCCTGTGCGTCAATTTTTGTGACGCACCAGCGGTGTAAAAAAATGCGCATTGTTATGCAATATTTAAAAAGTGACGCATCTATCTAGATGCGTCACTTTTTAAATATAGTGCAACGAGGTACATTTTATTACACTGCTGGTGTTATGCGTCACTTTTCTGTGCGCACTCCTTATGACGTTCCAGATGTGTCATATTTAATGTATGACGAATCATGTTGCAGATACAATATGGCGCAGAGTTTTAAAAAGTGACCCATGTACCTAGATGCGTCACTTTTTAAAAATAGCGTCAGGTATAATGTATGCAGAGGGGGTGTTCTCCTGCAAAAAGCTTTGTAATAGCGACGCAGTGAAAGGCCGGCGCAAAATTTTGACGCAATAGCATCCTAAAAGTGACGCAGGGAAATCTCATAGATTTCAGTACGTTGTTATTACCAAGCTTTTTGCGAGGGATTGCCCCCTCTGCATACATTATACCTGATGCAGATACAATATGGCGCAGAGTTTTAAAAAGTGACCCATGTACCTACATGCGTCACTTTTTTAAAAATAGTGTCAGGTATAATGCATGCAGAGGGGGTGTTCCTTTCAAAAAGCTTGGTAATAATGACGCAGTGCGTCACTTTTAGGATGCAGTTGCGCCAAAATCTTGCGCCTGCTTCACAGCAAACCTTTCACATGGTGCTTTTTCCATGTGAAAGGACACATTACTGGAGTTGCGTCACTTTTGTGACGCACTCCAGCAATGCGTTACTTGGAATGTCATAAGGAGTGCGCACAGAAAAGTGACGCATTGCACCAGTAGTGTAAAAAAATGTGTTGCGTTGCGTTATATTTAAAAAGTGAGGTATCTAGGTAGATGGGTCACTTTTTAAAATCAAGCGCCACATTATATCTGCGTGAGGTATAATGCATGCAGAGGGGGTGTTCCCCCACAAAAAGCTTTGTAATAGCGACGCAGTGAAATGTTTGAGATTTCACTGCGTCACTTTTAGGATGCTGTTGCATCCTTTAAATATAGTGCAACGAGGCACATTTTATTACACTGCTGGTGTGATGCGCGCAGGAAGCTGATTGGATCATAAGGGGGAAGAGTAGACCCCCTCTGACCCCCTAAATCCAGGACTATATTTATGAAGGCCTTGCGCTGTTAGTTTTGCGCTTCCTGTGCGTCAATTTTTGTGACGCACCAGCGGTGTAAAAAAATGCGCATTGTTATGCAATATTTAAAAAGTGACGCATCTATCTAGATGCGTCACTTTTTAAATATAGTGCAACGAGGTACATTTTATTACACTGCTGGTGTTATGCGTCACTTTTCTGTGCGCACTCCTTATGACGTTCCAGATGTGTCATATTTAATGTATGACGAATCATGTTGCAGATACAATATGGCGCAGAGTTTTAAAAAGTGACCCATGTACCTAGATGCGTCACTTTTTAAAAATAGCGTCAGGTATAATGTATGCAGAGGGGGTGTTCTCCCGCAAAAAGCTTTGTAATAGCGACGCAGTGAAAGGCCGGCGCAAAATTTTGACGCAATAGCATCCTAAAAGTGACGCAGGGAAATCTCATAGATTTCAGTACGTTGTTATTACCAAGCTTTTTGCGAGGGATTGCCCCCTCTGCATACATTATACCTGATGCAGATACAATATGGCGCAGAGTTTTAAAAAGTGACCCATGTACCTACATGCGTCACTTTTTTAAAAATAGTGTCAGGTATAATGCATGCAGAGGGGGTGTTCCTTGCAAAAAGCTTGGTAATAATGACGCAGTGCGTCACTTTTAGGATGCAGTTGCGCCAAAATCTTGCGCCTGCTTCACAGCAAACCTTTCACATGGTGCTTTTTCCATGTGAAAGGACACATTACTGGAGTTGCGTCACTTTTGTGACGCACTCCAGCAATGCGTTACTTGGAATGTCATAAGGAGTGCGCACAGAAAAGTGACGCATTGCACCAGTAGTGTAAAAAAATGTGTTGCGTTGCGTTATATTTAAAAAGTGAGGTATCTAGGTAGATGGGTCACTTTTTAAAATCAAGCGCCACATTATATCTGCGTGAGGTATAATGCATGCAGAGGGGGTGTTCCCCCACAAAAAGCTTTGTAATAGCGACGCAGTGAAATGTTTGAGATTTCACTGCGTCACTTTTAGGATGCTGTTGCATCCTTTAAATATAGTGCAACGAGGCACATTTTATTACACTGCTGGTGTGATGCGTCACTTTTCTGTACACAGTCCTTATGACATTCCAGATGTGTCATATTTAATGTATGACGAATCATATTGCAAGGAGTTACAGATACGTCAGTATTTCTGACATATGTGTAAACATAAAAGTGATGCGAGGCCGGCGCAAAATTTTGACGCAATAGCATCCTAAAAGTGACGCAGGGAAATCTCATAGATATCAGTACGTTGTTATTACCAAGCTTTTTGCGAGGGATTGCCCCCTCTGCATACATTATACCTGATGCAGATACAATATGGCGCAGAGTTTTAAAAAGTGACCCATGTACCTACATGCGTCACTTTTTAAAAAATAGTGTCAGGTATAATGCATGCAGAGGGGGTGTTCCTTGCAAAAAGCTTGGTAATAATGACGCAGTGCGTCACTTTTAGGATGCAGTTGCGCCAAAATCTTGCGCCTGCTTCACAGCAAACCTTTCACATGGTGCTTTTTCCATGTGAAAGGACACATTACTGGAGTTGCGTCACTTTTGTGACGCACTCCTGCAATGCGTTACTTTTGTGTTTAGAGATATGTCAGAAATACTGACATATCTGTAACTCCTTGCGAATTGATTAGTCATATATTAAATATGACATATGTGGAATGTCATAAGGAGTGCGTCCAGATAAGTGACGCATCGCTATTTTCACGTAGCGATGCGTCACTTTTCAGAAATGAGGCCTCCAGTTTATTCACTGTGTCATAAATTTCTTTTCTAACACTCACCTTCTTTCAGTCCTCCTACTTCACTTCCTTTCACCTCTCATACCTTTCTGTTCTTTCTTACTCATTCTCCTTTCAATTATCAATGCACTATATTTCACTTACTCTTCATTTTTTAAGATTATAGCTCTTTGATGAGAATTGGAGGTAGTTCTGAAAAGAACTTTTGGTTTTCTTCTTTTAACTGAAGAGGAACAAAAACAGGGAATAGAAACTGCTCAACAGGAGCAAAAAGAAAAGAAAAAAATTAGGGGTGGGAAGGGCAGTGATGGTTCTCTAATGCCCGAACCATGAGCAGGACACTTTGCTCCCCATAGGTGAGGAGTTGATTGCAGTATCTGCATCTGACGACCCCATGGTTGAATGCAGGTTGGATGTTTGCCACCTGCCCCTGAGATTGATCTCTTCCGGAAGAAGTTGCTCCTCCTGTAGATGTAGAGGCCCCATCTCTAGGAACCTCCTGTGCCAGAGCCCTGACACTTTCCCGGGCAAAATTCTGGGGGTGCCTGGTCTCCACATGTCTGATCATCGTAAAGTTCCCAAAAGAGTACTTTTTTTGGGGGTTACCCCGTGACAGGACCTTTTTGCAGATCCTGCACTCTACTTTTGGTGCATTCACCTTTTTCTGGTCTGCTGGAAATTTAAAGAATTTCCAGATGAAATGTCCCTTCTTCTTTGGGGTAGGTGGCTCTTCATCAATGAAGTCATCTTCACTGCTGGATGATCTGGCAGCCATGATGAATCCAGGAATATGGAGCAGCAAAAAAGGCAGGTCTTTCAGTCACAAAAGTGAAAGAAGAAGTGAAGGAAATGGGTGGGGATTTCATTCATTGTAACAAAAAACTGTTAGCAACCAATGAAAAGTGTTATTTTAGGGTCACATGACCTGACGCGCTTACGATGCGCGCTCGGGTGCACTTCCGGGTGCGTTTACGCAGCGCGATCGTAGGCGCTTCCGGGGCGCACACGTGGCGCGACCGTAGGCGCTTTTGCGTGCGTTTAGGCGCCGCGCACGTATGCGCTTCCGAGGGCACGTACGTTGCGCGCCGAAGTGACGTCATCAATCTTTAATAGAAATGCATAATCATTTTCCATATTAAAAAAAACAAATTTTATTTGTATGGTACGAAATGTTTTGCATTATTATTAACTTTTCATTCATATTTTTTTTTCACGAACGACAGTTGCGCTCTGGGTGCGCTTTCAGATGAGCGCACGGAGAAGCTTACAGGAGAGCTTAGCTGAAAGCTTCCCCGTGCGCGCACCCAGAGCGCAAAAAAAAAAAATTATAAAAAAAATGAATACTTAAAAAAAACAGCAAATTGTAAAAAAAAAAAAGGTTAGAAACTCGATATACAAAGGAATTAGCATTTAAAAAACCTATGAAATACACTGAAAAAACCATAGGTTTCACACCAGTTATAGTTAGGAATTAGCATTTAAAAAACCTTTGAAATTCACTGAAAAAACCATAGGTTTCACACCAGTTATAGTTAGGAATTAGCATTTAAAAAACCTATTAAATTCACTGAAAAAACCATAGGTTTCACACCAGTTATAGTTAGCTGGAAATTTTACTGATATAAAACCATTGAAATTCCCACGTTATAGTTAGTCGGACTCACTATAACTTGCGCGTGCAATGCACTGCTGATGACGTCACATATTACATCACTCATGACATGGTCAGTGACATCACTCATGACATCACTGATGACACCATCCTTGTGACATAGTGACAGACCTCCTCTCAGTGTAAAGTAACCCTTGAGACACATATTCAAAAATAGAAACTGAAATTTTTAAAAAATGGACATACCTATATCAGTTACAACAAGCAATTCTGTACTTCCACTATCTATATACTCATCCACTCATTCACCAACAGTTCTATATAGTCACTCATACATATACTCACTCATCATATGAAGAGATACACCTATACATTCTGTTACACACCGACATTCATCCAAAAGTTACTCACACACATATTCACACGTGCAAATAAACTATTGAACAACCATTTATTTGAAAATAGAGTTATACACACACTTCCACCTTACTTCTATTGAAAATTACACATATTTATTCTCTTAAACAATCACTTATAGAAACACATACTTATTTAAACAGGAAATCTTACAATCTCTTACTCTCACATATACTCAGTTATATACATCAATATTCATATATACTAGATTAAAACATATGTAGTTACTGATAAAGACACTAGTGAGACAGTCATTCACTCACTAACAAACACATATAGACACTCATCCACCCATACAGTCCTGTACATATGCTGTCTTCAAAACACATACAAACAAAGAGTCAGTCACTCATGCATCTATGTGCTAAGTAATACCTCCACCTAACCATATAGACACTCATACTAATACTAATAAAAATATCAAATAACCCATATACATACGCATGTAGCTACTTATCAACACATGTAGCCACTTATACACAAAGTGAAACACTAATATATGTATTTAAATATTTAAACATAACTCACTAATATTTATTTTTCAGAAAGACACATATTCACTGGATGGTGTCATCAGTGATGTCATGAGTGATGTCACTGACCATGTCATGAGTGATGTAATATGTGACGTCATCAGCAGTGCATTGCACGCGCAAGTTATAGTGAGTCCGACTAACTATAACGTGGGAATTTCAATGGTTTTATATCAGTAAAATTTCCAGCTAACTATAACTGGTGTGAAACCTATGGTTTTTTCAGTGAATTTAATAGGTTTTTTAAATGCTAATTCCTAACTATAACTGGTGTGAAACCTATGGTTTTTTCAGTGAATATATATATATATATATATATATATATATATAACCCTAAAAACTAATTCCACCCTAGTCCCTTAAAATACCCCAGCACCCTTAAACACTAACCCATCCTGACCCTAAAAATACCCCTGTACCCCAAAATCCAAACATACCCCTGAACCCTAAAAATACCCCTGTACCCCAAAACACAAAACCCCTGAACCCTAAAAGTACCCCTGTACCCCAAAACCCTAAACAACCCCTTAACCCCAAAAATACCCCTGTACCCCAAAACAATCCCTGAACCCTAAAAATACCCCTGTACCCCAAAACCCAAACCTACCCCTGAACCCTAAAAATACCCCTGTACCCCAAAACCCAAATCAACCCCTGAACCCTAAAAATACCCCTGTACCCCAAAACCCAAAACAACCCCTGAACTCTAAAATTACCCCTGTACCCCAAAACCCAAACCTACCCCTGAACCCTAAAAATACCCCTGTACCCCAAAACCCAAAACAACCCCTGAACCCTAAAACTACCCCTGTACCCCAAAACCCAAAACAACCCCTGAACCCTAAAACTACCCCTGTACCCCAAAACCCAAAACAACCTCTGAACACTAAAAATACCCCTGTACCCCAAAACCCAAAACAACCCCTGAACTCTAAAAATACCCCTGTACCCCAAAACCCAAAACAACCCCTGAACCCTAAAAATACCCCTGTACCCCAAAACCCAAAACAACCCCTTTACCCTAAAATACCCCTGTACCCCAAAACCCAAAACAACCTCTGAACCCTAAAAATACCCCTGTACTCCAGAACCCAAAACAACCCCTGAACCCTAAAAATACACCTGTACCCCAAAACCCAAAACAACCCCTGAACCCTAAAAATACCCCTGTACCCCAAAACCCAAAACAACCCCTGAACCCTAAAAATACCCCTGTACCCCAAAACGCAAACCTACCCCTGAACCCTAAAAATACCCCTGTACCCCAAAACGGAAACCTACCCCTGAACCCTAAAAATACCCCTGTACCCCAAAACGCAAACCTACCCCTGAACCCTAAAAATACCCCTGTACCCCAAAACCCAAAACAACCCCTTTACCCTAAAATACCCCTGTACCCCAAAACCCAAAACAACCTCTGAACCCTAAAAATACCCCTGTACTCCAGAACCCAAAACAACCCCTGAACCCTAAAAATACACCTGTACCCCAAAACCCAAAACAACCCCTGAACCCTAAAAATACCCCTGTACCCCAAAACCCAAAACAACCCCTGAACACTAAAAATACCCCTGTACCCCAAAACCCAAAACAACCCCTGAACCCTAAAAATACCCCTGTACCCCAAAACGCAAACCTACCCCTGTACCCCAAAACGGAAACCTACCCCTGAACCCTAAAAATACCCCTGTACCCCAAAACGCAAACCTACCCCTGAACCCTAAAAATACCCCTGTACCCCAAAACGCAAACCTACCCCTGAACCCTAAAAATACCCCTGTACCCCTTAACCCTTAAATACCCCTGCACCCCATAACTTAAACCCATATACTTACCTTACAACTTACCTTAAAACATATACTTTTACCAATCATGCTTTTAAAATGATTTTCGTCATAAAAGCATGCGAGATAAAAGCATATAATATATGAAGGCATGCGGAATGAAAAAATGCGGAGTAAAGGTACCTGCGGACTAATGGTATGAGGAGTGAAAGTATGAGGAGTAAAAAATGCGGAGTGATGGTATTTTACCGGGATTTTCACGTGAGAAATATAAACATGAATGTTCAAGCCGGACTGGCCGTAACGCACACCGGGCATTTCCCTGGTGTGCCGCCAGGGTGGGGGCTGGTTTTGGGCCCCTGGGGAGCGTTTTTGTTACAGGGCCGTTTTGGCAGCATAGCTGCAATATCAACCCCTGTAAAAAAAATCGTCCGAAACCGGCCCTGGCAAACAGTTCGGCCGCACCCCCAACTCCCCCCCCCCCATCCCCACCCGTGCCAGGTCAAGCACTTTGCCAGGGCTGGTTTTGGTTCCAAGTGTATATGTTTGCCTATGTAAAAATGGAATTGATAAAAAATCCAGGAGTGTTTCTGGGAAATTTGCGTCAGTCATTATACACACAGTTGCTGGGAGTGGAGCGCTGGATCTGTACCCGAGGACACAGGAAAACAAGCAGTTACAATGCAATAGGTCTTGCATTTACGCGAGTTTGAGATATTGGCATTGTAAATGACAATGCCTTTTATTTATGTTTTGGTTTCTAAAACATAAATAAAAGGCATTGTCATTTACAGTGCCAATAGCTTAAACTCGTGTAAATGCGAGACCTATTGCATTGCAGGTAAAGTAACTTCATTGCTCTGTAAAAAGCAGAGCCACCATAGAGTTGTGAATTCGTCTTCTGGCTAGTATCACGAGAGAATCAAACTCAGCAGTGGATGTCTGAAAAAAATTCTCTCTGGGTCCCAGGGCCTTTAGTGGGCACAGGTGAGAGCAAACATCCCCCCAAAGAAGCATGAAGATGCAAACATTTGGCAGACACACAGAGCCACAGTTGAACAGCGCAGTTTCTTCCTTACAAGATGTGTGTTTTCAGTTACCTTTAAGTAGACTCCCCTTCTTGCAGATTCGATGTACTGTGTATACATTTGGGCAACAGAACATTCTCTAAAGGTTGAAAGCTTTGGTTTTGAAAACCTTGTTATTAGGGTGGTAGTTTGCTGCTGGGTGTATGTTTGTTCACATGAGCTCTTTTTTTGTTCACGCAGATCAGCCATGCATCAACTGCAGCTACACTCAGTGACAAAAGGAGGTTCCCATCATTTCTGCGCACAGTTCCAAGTGATGTCTACCAAACAAAAGCATTGGCCAAGCTCATAAGAGTGTTCCAGTGGAACTGGGTGGGAATAATCGCTAGCGACGACGACTATGGACGGTCTGCGCTGCAAAGCGCCTCAGATGATATAGAAGCCGAATCAATCTGCATTGCATTCAAAGAGATGATACACTCAGATTTGGGGCACCCTCAAATGGCTGATAATATACATGCCATCATGGACAGGCTGCAAAGTTCTTCTGTAAAAGTTGTGGTTGTGATTGCAAAAAGCGCAGTTGTTCTTCCACTCTTCAGTGAATTTATGAAGCATGGAATAAAAAGAACCTGGATTGCGAGTGATGCCTGGTCTGGTTCCAGAGAAGTCACTTCTCTGCCTGGTGTCACCAAAGTAGGGAATGTACTTGGGTTTTCCTTCAAAAAAGGCATGATTGACGGTTTTGATCAATATGTTGAAAATATGAACCCCCGTCCTGATGTATTTAATACATTTATTGAGGAGTACAAGGAGGCGCGATTTGGCTGCAGCGAAGAGTACCGCAGTTACAAGCATTGTATGCAGACGCAGACGTCTCCACAGGCCTGCAATGCTTCGGATGCAATAAAACTCAAATCACCATTGGCCTGCACTCTAGACAATGTATTATTCACAAATGATGACTTCTTAGTGAAAAACATTGAACCTAGCACCGCGTATGGTGCCTATTTGGCAGTGACAGCTATAGCACACGGCTTGCAGAGCTTATTATGTGTCTCTGGAAACTGCACAAGGAGTAACTTTGACTACCCTTCTGGCCAGGTACAGTACAGTTCTTATTCAACTTCCATTTGTATCTAAATCGGGCGTGGGGGCTAGATTTGCTTAGCGTTCAAGAAAGGCAGGCTGCTGCTTTGCATGAGTAGAAGATAGCTGAAAGCCCTGTATCTACTAATATATGGCGCTCTCCAGCTCTCTCCCTATGCTTTCGCACCTGTGGCTACCTAGAAACAAAGCAGGCACCCTTGATTCATGGTGCAAGGGTCCTTATGTTACAGCCAAATTGTTTTTGTGCAGGAAGGGGTAACGTCCTGCACAAAACAAGCCTTAGGGGTACATTCTTATTTCTATGTGCTCTCCAGGATGTAGCACACATGGAAAGAGGAAGAAACAAGGAGGAATAAAGATATTTCTCCAAATTACACGTCAAAATTATCACAGCTTTGGCATTGTTCAATGAGATAGCCCATATTTCATATTTTTTGTGCTTTGAACCTACTTCCAGTTTGTGATGGAAAATTCAGAATTCATCAAGGTTTTCACAGAGCAACTAGCCGTTGAAATAAAGAAATATTGAAAATGAGTGAGAAAAAAATGATTATTTTTGACTCAGGGTGTCCTTCCGATGGTAGTCAGATGATCATTGGCAGGATTGAGACCGGCTGACAAGTAGTAGGCCGTTCCCCCTTCCAGATTTGGATGCGAACGCCATGTAGGTGGTCGGAAACTTCCCTTTTTCAACTGTGGCTTGTGCTGTGGCCCGAAAAATGTCCGCAGCACAAGCCACAATTGAAATATTGATGTTTCTAAACATCCATGCATCGTATGCCAGGCACCATGTGGTACCTGGCATACGGTGCATTGATGTTTGGGGGGCACCACATGTGCCTCTGGCCACATCGCGGAGGCCAAAGGAGGACAAGGGTGCAGGTAGGGGGCCCTGTACATATAGTAGGCTGAAGCACACACACCGCACCCCTGTTTTGCAGGGCACAGTGCACACAATCCTACAGGCAGCAAAATCAGACAAGAAAATGAGGGTCATTCTAAGAGCCAGTGTATTTGACACAAGGATTAAACAATCTTGGCCCTTCAATTATTTAGCAAATGGGCTACCCAAACAGCCTATCTAGTCTATAATGTTCATCTTTGGTGTGTCTGTTAAAAGTGCCCGAATACTGTATAGCATGTCAGGATTGCTCTCTCTAACACATAAAGCTTGGAAAAAGTTTTCGTTTACATTATGTTCTGAACCTAACCTACTTACATTTACAGAAACAACTCAAAACCTGGATATTTATGTTTTTCTACGAACTCTATTTGTTCTAGAATGATTTTCAGTTATGGTATTGGTTTGTTTTAAGCATTAGACACCCATGAGCAATTGCATTTTCTATAAAACCATAAATTAAATAAATACTCCAGGTGCTAGGTATAACTTTATCTATTTAAGAACGCATCTTTGATGGCAAACATTCTTATCAAGTTTCACCTTTGGCACTTTTGTTTTTGCTGGAGGAAATGAAAAGGAGATAACTGTTTGCTTGAGTAAACCACCAATGGATGTGAACCTTTATAGATTCTCCTTTGTGCTTAGTTCAGTAGAAATTAAAATGAAAATGTCTTGAAAGAATAGAGTCCTCACAAGGACTTATTTCTTTCAGAAAAAAGTTGTGTGTTAAAGGCAGAAAAGGTAAAATCACTCTACACACTGTAATTTCTTCATGCCTGTGAAGCTTTTAAATTGGGGATTTTGCACTAGATGGGCAGGATCTTAAAACTGTGAATAACGTGGATCCAAATACAGCTTCTGGAGAGTTTAGGTGATGATATGGGATTGTCAGGAGACATATAAACCAAACAACCATAATGTTCTACACCCACCGGAAAAACCTAACAATTATTTTCCAACCAATAGCTGGTCAAATCAAAGCGAAAGTCTCACTTACCTTTTCCATTACCTTGAATTTATTTTAATCTTATTTTATGAAGGGCATCTCTTTCCACCAGAATGGCATCACAAAACAACAGTGGTACGTCCCCTGTTGCACTGCCTTGTGTCCCTATAAAAAAGGGATTGCATCAAGTTCATTACTGTAAATCATGAGTTGTTGATCAAAGTTCAATCTTTATCTATTTTTCAATGGTGCTATTAAGTATTTAGGTATTTAACTTTTAGGTCTATTGTATTTCCTTTCCTGGGATGATGAATCCATGAGCCTCTATTGATACAGTTGCAATTGTTGCAGTTGAAACAAGGGACAATCCCTTTGTATGTCCTGTTCAACATTAGAATGGATTTTCATATAAGCATTTCTTTTACGTTCTTCCCTCTTTCATAGTTGAACAGTGTTTTTTCTAAGAAAATCCCTCTAAAATCAGGTTCGATTTGAAGCAGACTTTGGCAGGTTAAAAACTGCTTTGTAAATCTTTATCTGGAGATCATTTAGTAACTCCGCCTCCTTGCCACACCAAGTGACTAAGCCATATGATAGAGTGGGCATAATTTGCGCTGACATTACTTTTAAAAGATGGTTATAGTTAGGGCAATCCAATGTTGTTTTTAGTTGTCGATAAGCAAAGATTAACGATTGGGCTTTAGCTTTTGTGACCAATTTGTGCTCCTTGTGTGTTGTACCCTGCCCTATTGTAATACCAAGGTATTTATATGACCCTTGATCTTCAACCTTCTTCCCTTTTACTGTCCATTTGAACTTGATTTTGTGCGGAACCACTAGACGGATGACCTTTGTTTTTCCTTTGTTAAGTTCCAAGTTTTCCTGGTCCAAATAGGTTGCTAGATTATTTATTGCTCTTTGTAGACCGATGGGGGTTTGGCTTAACAGTACGATATCATCCGCGTACTGTAAAACAGAAATCTGCTTGTTGGCCATATTCGGCGGATGGCAATCGGCTGTTTCCATGTTTTTACGAAGATCTGAGAGGAACAAATTAAATAGGCTTGGGACACGCTTCATCATTCACGAAAGGCTGCAGGGGGCTGATTGCAGACAAGGACTACTCGCCCCAGGTACCAACAGGGCTTAGAGTGTCGAGGCAGCCCCTCCCTCTACTACCAGGTCTTCAAAAGCTTTCCACGAGTCGCGCTTCGCGGGACACGCTTCATCATTCACGAAAGGCTGCAGGGGGCTGATTGCAGGCAAGGACTACTCGCCCCAGGTACCAGCGGGGCTCGGAGTGTCGAGGCAGCCCTTCCCTCCACTACCAGGTTTTCAAAAGCTTTCAGCAAGTCCCGCTTCGCAGGACACGCTTCATCATTCACGAAAGGCTGCAGGAGGCTGATTGCAGGCAAGGACTACTCGCCCCAGGTACCAGTGGGGCTCGGAGTGTCGAGGCAGCCCTTCCCTCCAATACCAGGTCTTCAAAAGCTTTCCGCGAGTCCTGCTTCGCGGGACTACCTTCATCATTCATGAAAGGCTGCAGGGGGCTGATTGCAGGCAAGGACTACTCGCCCCAGGTACCAGCGGGACTCGGAGTGTTGAGGCAGCCCCTCCCTTCACCACCAGGAGTACATTAACAAGTGGTAACCTCCGTCCCGCGGGACGCGCGCGGGCTGTGCCGGGAGAAGCCCGGGACAAGGGCGGGGCCATCTGCGGCCGTCCTAGGCAGACCGAGGCAGGGCTGGGCCCCCTCTCTAATGAGTGACTTTGTTGTACATCAGAACTTAATAAGGTACTGTGATCACTTCTTGGTTGTATAATTCATTAAAGGACCATCTTTGAGTGTGCTCTACCAGCCCCTTCCTTCTTAAAATATCGCCATATCAGCATGGGGAAAAGAAAGGCTATGGAGGGGGTGGGAGCCCCTGTCACTACAATTAAAAAAAGGAAGAAGTCTAAGAAATTATCAAATGCCGCTACTAACTGTGTCATGTCAAGAATCGAAACTATGGTTGAAGATTGTGAGAATATCTTATTGACTGCTACTGCCTCAAGTAATGTGGATATTTCTGACCCTTTGGTGGAAAGTCTATTGCATTGAAAGAGTAAAGTCATCCCAGCTGTCTTCACTAAAAACTTAAAACCTAAGTGTTTACTGGATAATACATACTCTAACTCCCCTAACCCCATTGAGGTAAATGTTATAGAGGCACATAAAGGGGTAAATGTTAATGCTATCACTGAAATGCCAAATGAGAACACAGATAGGTCCCCGTGCCACATAGAAAAGGAAGTGGGTATTACTTGTACCAATCGATTTGCGGTGTTGGAAGGGGAGTCAAGGGAAATAGGTGAGGTTTTAACACAAAGGTTGGGGAAGGATATGAAGGATAGGAATAGTCCAGATGGATGTTCTAGATGCTTGAACTTTCATCATAGGCTAATGGGAAAAATAAAAAGCCTGGAAAGGGACATAGCCCAAATAAAGGAAATGATGACGGACCTTATAAAATGGAATGCTCCACATAAAGTAATCTCCCCACACTCAGTGCCAGTACCTAACCCTGTTAAAGCTCCCATTCCACGATTGACCCCAATAATCCAGACTGCAGAGGCAGCATCATCTAAACGTACACCACAATCTGCCCCATTGTCAGTTGGCAAAACCGCAGGAGATTTACGCATTATGCATCCAGCCCAATCACCTCTTGCTAAAACAACAGCTAGGCACAACACCTCAAGCTCACTCCCCATAGTAGCAAAACAGAGGGACCTAACATTACAACGCAGGGACCTGCAGGGCCATGACACTCATTATGGAGATAGGGATAGACTATCCACTGGGAGCACAGCGGCAAAATTCCCCTGTGGCACTGTTTACATGACTGGGGTTACTAAGCGGGAAGCTACCAGTAATTATGAGAAAAGTGATTCCTTACGCAAGAAGGCCATTTATTGGCTTTGTCATGTTAGAGGGTGCAGGTCAGTTATTAGGGAGGACATGATCAATGTTAAAAGACTTTCCTTGCCCAGCTCGGCAACAGATTGTATTGAGATCATGTTTGGTAATCAAACAATTGCTGAGACCTTGGAGTATAGGACTTGCCCCCCAGGAATTGCAATATTCAAATTAGATCGACACCACTATGGTTTAATTATAGGCCCGATGATCAATCAAGCCTTAACCATATAGATTGACCACCAATGGGTGATCGTTTGAATAGTGCAACTCAAAAATATGATACACAAAATCCTGAGCATCAGATCAACTGCTCTGCAAACATTGTAGACAAGGAGGGCAGGGCGATTAATGATTAGGCTACTCCACCTGGGGATGGAAGTTCTAATGTAGTGCCCATCGTTGATGGGTCCCTAACTACAGCTGTAGGAGGAATAGCTTCAGATATAATCACCAGCAACACTAATCCAAACACAGAAACAATTAAACTGATTTCTTGGAATATAGCGGGCCTCCAGAAAAATATGTTAAACCCCGAATGGAGTAAATTCATAGATATGTTTGATATCTGCATGTTTCAAGAAACATGGAGCATATCCCCCCCAATATAAATGTGGATATTCTACCCACTTTATTCCGGCCGTCATTACAGGGAGAGGTCGACCTTCGGGGGGTTTACATGTTTGGATTAAAGTAGCGCTTAACCCAGTGGTTACTGTTCACTCTTTGCCATCGCAGGATGTACTGTATATCTCTGTTAAGGGCAACCATTCGATAAGCTCTTTTGAGCTGTTTAATGTGTATACCCAAGGGTCCCCGGGAGGTCAAACCTCATCCACCATAGCCTTACTTGAGGGAGCATTGGCAGATATTCCTTTACTGTCCAGTGTCATCATAGGGGGAGACTTTAACTGTACCTACGAACCCCTAAGTGCTGATGATATTGTGGACATGAATGAAGACGATTGTAAAAAGTCTATACCGTCTTTGACCCTAGCTCCAATCAAAAAGTGGACTCCAAGAGCGATCCAAATAAATGCCCTAACAATGGAATATAACTTACGTGCCCTGAACGGTAGGACAAACTCGGACCCTAATGGTGCGAATACCTACAATAAACTTGTTGCCCATCCCGAATTGATTATATTCTTCTTGAGATTGGCTCTTGGAACAGACTAATTGATATGGAAATCATACAGTCGCAGGATAGCAATCACAACCCGCTTTGTATGGAAATAAAATGTGGGGTGGAGAGGGAATCCTTAGATGATCCATTAATGATAACAAAATAATTAGTCCCATCCAACTGCAATCGCAGGCTTAAATGGAACAGGGTGTTGTGTCAAGAAGACAGCCTACTCTGTATCAAAGATATGGTGGAATTAGAAACCAGGGAACTTGTATCTAAAATCGGTGTCCACCACACCAATCAAAATTTTAGCCTCACAGACTCCTACAATACCCTAATGAAGAAAATTGGCTCCTTTTTCACAATAAAAAATACAGGGGGATCCAAAAGGAGGAATCCAGTAAAAGCCAGCACTCCATGGTACACGGTACAATGTAGGGAAAGGAGAAGGGCCATAACAAATGCTATTAGAAAAAAGGATACCACAGCCATACGGTTGGCTAGAAGGGAATACAATTTGTGTATCAAAAGGGCCAAGAGGTATTGGGAGGAGGAATATTGGCAGGAACTTAAGGTCGTAGCCAGCTTAAAAAACCCAACTCTGTTTTGGAACCTGATAAACAAATTAGACAGAAGAGGTATGGAACCCCTCGCCAACCACATAACTGAACAGCAATGGCATTCACACTTCACAAATTTGTATTGTGGTGAAGATGAGGCAGGCCCATCTGGTAGGGCACAAAATAACCATAGTAATGAGGGGTCTGTATCCGTAGAACCCTTTACAACCCGGGAAGTTCTTGATGCTAGTAGGAATATAACCCCCGCAAAAGTGGCAGGCCCGGATGGGCTACCGGGTGATTTATATATACATGATCCCAAGTTATGGTCTGATTTTATTACCCCCCTCATGAATTTAATCCTCAGTGGTCATTCTGTACCCGACTCTTGGAAGGGTGCGGAAGTGGTCACCATACATAAGAAAGGTGATAGGGAGGACCCTGCCAACTACAGGCCGATTAGTTTAATCGATGCTATGCAGAAAGTAGTTGGCAGGGTCATTGTAAATAGAATGGGCAGATGGTTAGAGGAGGGGAATATACTTTCCCACTTCCAGGCGGGCTTTCGTAAAAATGTGGGTACAATGGACCAGGTTTGTAGGTTGTGCAATATATTGGAAACAGTAACTATTATGAAGGGGAATCTCTATTTGGCCTTTATAGACCAAAAGTGCATTTGACTTGGTACCTTGTGACAAACTTTGGAGGGTGTTGCAGGATATGGGGTTCCCTCGTTACCTCCTGGAGATTATAGTTAAACTCCATGAGGATAGCTATGCTAGGATTAGATGGGGGAGACAGGGTCAGCTAACGGGGAGGGTGTCTTTGAACAGGGGGGTACGTCAGGGCTGCGTGATGGCCCCGACATTGTTCTCCCTCTTTATCAATGGGGTGGCAGACCATCTGAGGGAGTGCAGGGCCGACGCTCCAGTCCTGGCAGGGGAGAAAACACCAACTCTCCTCTTCACGGATGACACCCTCCTGTTGGCCAAAACCCCATCTAGACTACAAAAATTACTGGATAGACTTAGCCTGTTCTGCCACGAACGTGGGTTGACCATTAACACAACTAAAACCAAGCTGATGGTGTTGCCCCCCTCCAAAAAAGCAAAGAAAATTAACATCATTCTTAATGGGACATCTCTTGAGGTGGTTGAGGATTTTGATTACCTGGGAATCAGAAGCAACAGCAGAATGAAGTGGGATTCCCATGTGGCCAAGATGCTGCTAAACCTCAAGAGAGTCTCAGGTGCCATTCTAAGGAGCCAGCGAATGTCAGTCAACAGACCTATGGCCCTGGCTCTTGCTGTTTATGAGGGGAGGGCGTTGCCCTCTGCGACCTATGGTGCTGAACTCTGGGGATGTGAAAATGTCCCCGAATTGGTAAGAGCAGAGAACCAATTTATAAGGGACTTAGTTTCCCATCCTACTTCAACTCAGCTGAAACCCCTTTTCCATGACATGGGCAAACGCTCCATCCTAGATATAGTTAACCTTCGCCCTTTGCTTTTTTGGGTGCGCCTGAGGAGGACCCCAAAGCTAGCAAACTATGCCTTGGTGATGGATGAACTGATTGCCTTGAACAGTGCGAATAAAATACAGTGGGTAAATAAACTGAGACAAATGGTTATGAAACTGGGCTTGGCTGAATTCTGGACCTCTCAGTCCCCCCCCCCCCCAAAAGCAAGTAATCAAGAAAAGTTATTGGGAGTGGGTAGATGCGATGGAACAGAAGAACTTGAAATGGGGATCACTAACCACGCAGTTCTTAAAACAGAAGCCAAGCAGAAAGTTGGAACCGTTTTTTGACTTCATTAGAATATCAAGAGATAGATCGGTCTTCCTAAAAATGAGGTATGGGACATTACCCCTCAATAAATTCACAGAAAGATGGAAAGGATCAAGGGTCTCAAACAGCACTTGCCCTTGTTGCCCATGTAAATCAGAATCCTTACCCCATTTTTTGTTTGGCTGTATGGCTTATAAGAGGGCTAGGCTGAGATGGTTGAAACCAGTTTGTATAGAGTTGGGGGTCAGAGATTTCCGGGTTGCCCTACATATCCTTACAACTGATACAACATCCCTTCTTATTGTATGTGGAGTGGCAAAATATCTTTCATGCGCCTGGCTTATCCCCACTAGGATGTTAAATGCTAACAAAGTATAGATTTTATATATACTGTCACCAATTCATATTTATTTTAATACTGTTGTACTTTAGAATTGTCATCAAATTGTTCTTATCATTGTAAATAATATTTTATTGTGTTTTATTACATGAATTGTACATTTTTATCAAATATACTTTTTTTTTAGAATGTATGTACTTTTATGACATGACAATATCGAATAAAGTATTACAACAACAACAACAACAACAACAACAAATAGGCTTGGTGCTAACAACATCCTGCATCCTTGTTTTAATCCTTGCTGCGTGTCAATGCTCAAGGTCGTACTGCATCCTTCACCCAGTTTTACTCTTGCCCAGGTGTCCCTGTGTAGGGCAATTATTGCATTTAATAATTGATTCGGTGGTCCCCATGCCATTAGCTTTTCCCAGAGTCGCCTTCTGTTCACTTGATCGAAGGCAGATTTTATATCAATAAAACATGCATACAGTTGTGTTCTCTTTTTTTGTGCCTTTTCAGTTAAGATTGCCAAGTTTGTTATTGTACCCATCCCTGTTTGGAAATTGGGAATTATGTTGTTGTCATCCGTCCACTCTTGCAACTGAACAAGGAGGCAAGAGGTATAGAGCTTGGCCTCAACATCGATTAGAGATATCAGCCTGTAGTTCCCTGGATTACGACGATCTCCCTGTTTAAATATAGGATGGATTATAGTCCCTTTCCACGAATCGGGGAGGTCCCTCTGTGTAAAAATATAGTTGAAGAGCGGAGTTAAGTTATCCGACCAAAAATCTGGGTCATTCTTGAAAAGCGATTTGGGTAGGCCATTCGGTCCTGCCACTCCTTCTGTCTTAAGCTTTATTATTATACCTCGTAGATGTTTGGAGGTGGTCAGGGTATTTTGATCAATGCCATCTTTCTCTTGCTGAGGGTTTTGCAAATCCAATTTATCCTGCTTGGGTTTTTTTTCCTTTCTTCCAGTTCCGAAGATGGCCCTTCAATGGACCCTAGTTTCGTACTACTGTACATGTCCCGCACATGTTCTACCCACGCTTCCGCTCCAATTCCAGGTTTTTGTTGAAGTCTTGCTCCTTTGTTCAGGTTATCTATAATAGTCCAAAAGTCCCTGCTGTTTGGCAATTTACATACTCTCAACAGATTAATCCAGATTGATTCCTTATACACCATTTTTGCGTTCCTCAACGACTTCTTGTTTTTATTTTTATTTGTTTTTTTACCCAGTCTTGTTGCCCGTGTTCGTACCTCACTTGAGATCCTTCTCTTTTGATCTCTTAGATCATTACTAAACCAGGGTTCCCTCCTCGTAATTATTCTTCTTTGGCTGCCCGGCAGCGCTGGAAATTCACTGGTGATTGCCTGGACCAGACGTTCCCATTATTTTACTCGTTCGTCCTCTGTTTGGGTCCCCAGTTTGCTTATGTGCTCACTTACTATCTCCTGTATACTTTTCAGATTTCCCCCTCGCCATTTTAGTTTTCGCAAGTTAAACTTTTCGGAGGGTTGTTTAAGGGAGTTGATTTTTTCGGCCTGTATGATAGAATTAGTCATTGTCGTAATTTGAGGGAAGTGATCGCTTTCTATGCGCTGGACAATACAAAATGATTTGATGCAAGGGAGTAACCTGTTACTGATGATTGTAAAATCTATTATTGAGCGAACATTACCACTCAAATGTGTTATTGCCGCTGATGTGTCTCCCTTTGCATTTCCGTTCAAAATTGTCAATCCCAGATCTTTTAACTTATTCGTTAATATTCGGCCTCCCCAGTTCCCTAACCTCTTTCCTTTTATTTGATCTTTAATCGTGAGATTGGTGTTAAAATCTCCAGAGATGAAGATTGGGCAATGCTCGTAAGATCTTTGCATTGTTTTAATCAGAGCAATTAAAGTAGAGTATCTTTCTTTCTGGGTCTTTCTCTCTCGATGTACGTAAACATTAATCAGTAAAAGTTGCCACTTTAAGTTATTTGGGGGAGACTTTCCGGTGATTTTAATCACTTGTACCCAATTTACCCCAACATCCAACTCTTCGGTTAGCCAATTGTACTTTTGTGAGGCGTAAGTCGACAGGCCTCCTCGCAGGTGCCCAAAATTTGAAAATCTCTCTGCGAGAATATGATGTTCTTTAAAACCTGGAATTGAGGATGGAGTCGTATTCCAAGTTTCCTGAAGCATCATTATATCTAACTTTTGAAAAAAAGCTAGGGTTTCATGGTCCTGGTCCATATCTTTAAACCCATGGACGTTCCAAGAACAGATCGTGGATCTGTCATGCTTCATTCCCTCCGTGTTATAAGCCTGCTTCTCTTCTCTTACTATTAGTTTTGCCTCTTTGTTAGGTATGTTTTTTACTTAGCGCCATTGTCAACCATGACCAATCCAGCCTGTCCAATTTACTACTTCCCTCGTACGGTGCTCTTGACAATGTTTTGGGCCCGTTTCCAGTCAATGTCATAACTGGTGTGTTCGATCGAGCTCCTCGTATGCATATGTTCTGATTTTTCCCTAATGAGACTTCCTGTTTTAAATGTTTTGGACTGCCTAAGAGGGGATAGGGGTATCTTGGGGGTTTATGTAGCATCAACGTGATTCTCCAGGCTCCAAATCCTGATCTTGTTGCAAATATCTTGTCTACTAATTCCTTTGAGGACCATGTTGTCACCCACTCTTCAATATCTGACTTTGGTCTTTTTTGTTGAAATTCAACAGCTATTAGGTCTTGTGAGGTAATTGCATTTAATGCCGGGATTGCTTTCAAGAACTTTAACAAATTCCCTCGATTCAGAATGTCTTGCCTTTCCTTGGTTGAATATTCCGGCACAAATGTCAATTTTAATTCAAACGCGTCTGAGTGGTTTTGTAAACGGTCGGGGAATGGTGCGATTTCTTCTTTAAGTGGTGCAAAGTTGTTAATTGTTAATGAGTTATGTTCTTTGCTGGCTTCTAGTCCCAAGTGTTCTCCATGAGCCTGTTTTTCAAATCCGTTTTCCCCAGATTTTCTGTTGTTCTTGTCCCTGTTCGTTTGGCTTCCGGTTCCGTGAGGGGGAGCATACATCTTCGTTCCTTTCCTATTGTTGTAATCTTTATCAGATCATGCTTGAGGGGAGGGCTGTTTTTTATTTCCTCCATCCCTCTCTTACGTGTTAAGTCATCCCTACTTTCTTGATCCTTCCTCATTATGCTTTCCTCAATCCTATGTGGGACTTTGTCTCCTATGTCTGTGTTATGACGTTTATTACTACAAGAAGCGTTTTTTTGGTCTATTTCTTTTATTTGCAGGCTTCCTACTTCTGTGACGAGGCATTGCTTTGACTTGCTTTTTTGCAAGCTGGAATTAGAAAAAACAGCAGTGCATGAGCTTTCCTCCTTTGGCCTAAGATCATGTGGGGGGTTTACTTGGGCTATGTTAGTTGATGCTGGCCCGCACGTTGATGCGTTCAGTGAATTGATTTTTCCCATTTGAGATGTTTTAGTTGCGAATATTGGAAAGATCTACTCTGAATCTAGGCTTTGTTGCTTTCTGTGTTTAAGCCTTGCCTTCCTTGCGCGTTTTCTTTGCTTTTTTGTTGGTTTTACGGGGGGAAATCTCAAAGGAATTCTGTGTGACTTCCATTTGGGTTTCTGTATTTTCTACTTGCTCATTGAATTCCACTTGCACATGATCTTCTTTGTCCTCACTACTTAACCTTGTTTTTGCTCTATTACGTGTTGAAGATACCTTCATATCTGTCATGTGTAAAGTTTCTGTATTCAATTTATTATTACTTCTTGATTTTACCGCCCCTAGAATATCCTTTCAAATGTCGGGGAGACTTGCCAGTTTCTCTATTATTCTCCCACAGCCGCAATCGGGCTGCTGTTTATCTTTATTTCTTTGTTGTTTCAAGTTTCCCCTTTGTAAAAGGGACGCAATTAAATCCATCTTGGAGTTTATACTAGAGATATGGCTGTCAATTTGATTTATAAGATCTATTTGTACGTCCATTTTATCGGATTGAAAATTCAGTACCCTTATTGCTTGGTCTAGTGTGCCTAGCAAAGCCTGGCTCCACAGTGTACTTGGCTGTTGTTCACTGCAGTTCCCTGCGCCCCCTAACGCCTGATCTATCATACTGACAGATGGTATTGTTATTGGTGCTGACAAATTCAGTTGGTTTGCGTTAGTTACTGGAGTTCTACTATCGTCTAATACAATCCGTTGTTGATCATTACTGGCAGGCTGGCTTCGTGGAGTTGATGCCGCCATTCCCAACCTACTCTGTTGTACTTCTGAGCGAGTATCTGGTGGTGTGGCGTTCCTTTGGGTTTCTTTTTTCTGTGTTGTTGTTTCCATGATTTCTAACAGGTTGGGGTAATTGGATATAGAAAATGAGTTTAGCCAGGGGTCCTCCCCTGTGACTGCATGCTTTTGTGAGTCACTTATTTTAGATTTTTCCTCCTTGGAATCCGCCCTGTATTCCCTTTCGTCAAAGTTCCCTCTGGGGTTCGTACTTCTGGTATGTTTACTTAACTTTAGTTTTGCCTCCATGTGTTCCTCTATGGTTCCCTTGTTTGGTTCACTTCTAGTTATTTCCCTTGTAGTTGTTATGGATTTAATCTGGTTCACCTGTGCAGTCACTGTTACCAGTTTACTCGCTGGCTGCTCCGTCATTGATTTCTGTAAAGTTTGCTTTCCTTCGTTGAAGTTTGTTGGGCCTCATTTCTGTCCAACAGAACGCAAGCAGTGACACTGGGCGCATTTCAATCCACCGAGCTTGCCCTCCCATGTGGTGTTCCGCAAGGCTCATCCCTAAGTCCGACACTTTTTAACATCTATGTGTCAGACTTAGCAAGGGTAATCAAGAACTACCGGATGAGCCTTACCTCATACGCCGACGACACCCAACTGGTGATCGCAATTAAGAATGATGGTGAGGAGGTAGCCGCCAGGTTTCAAGAAGGCATGCTGGCCATCAAGGAATGGATGTCTGAGAACTGCTTGCGTCTAAACTCTGATAAAACTGAGGTAATGATTTTTGGAAAACTATCGCCACAGTGGTCCACTTTCTGGTGGCCGACCCCACTTGGAGCCCCCCCAGAACCTGTGCAAAAGGTCAGGAATTTGGGAATTATATTCGACGACAATCTTAACTTCTCCAGCCATGCTAATCAGGTTGCGTCGTCTGCCTTCTATAAGCTAAAGATCATTAGGAAAATCCTGCCCTATCTTCCTGAGAGTACAAGGAAAACAGTGGTGAGTTCCTTAGTACTCTCATCACTTGATTACTGCAATGGATTATTTGTAAATGCTCAGGCACGGGTGGTGGCCAAACTGCAGCTTATACAAAATGCTGCCGCAAGGCTTCTAGCTGGCATTCCCAAGTTTCAGTCCACCAAGCAAGCGATAAGGAACTACCACTGGTTAACAGTGAGAAATCGCATTAGATTCAAGACCTTGTGTCTCACCTATAAAGCTCTCATGGGTCTTGGACCAGCATTTCTCAAACAGAAACTTTTTTACTATTTACCGAAAAGATCCTTACGATCTGAACAGAGACACCCACTGGTAGTACCACGCACTAGGACGGTGACATGGGGCGATAGATGCTTCACCAACTCTGCAGCAAGACTGTGGAATACGCTTCCAGGGGAAATAAAATTGGCACCCTCGCTACTTCAATTCAGAAAATTGGTAAAAACCTGGTTATTTGACCAATAAACTGATCAGCATAATACTTTTTAAGGTAGACATATGCTCCATCTGAGATTTCCAGCTAAGTCATAGCGCCAAGACACCCACGGGTATATGCTGCGCTTTATAAAATTTTAAAATAAATAAATAAATAAATAAGACGTGTGCGGACCAAGCGGCTATTCTATCTGGGAAAATTGGGTTTGGGAGTTTGGTGGCCTCTACTGTAGAAGCATGGATTGCTGCCATTGGGTCTTTTAAGAAGAAGAATTTTTGAATCCTGTATTTCCTACTTGGACTCACCGCTTTGCAGTCAGGAGTGGGTGCTGAGACCAATCTCTCTCTTGATTTTGAGACAATTCCCTTATGACTTGTAAGCGGGCCTTCTTTAAAGGATTTTTTTAGTTTAGTTTATTTTTATTTTTTACTTGTCGTTGTTTTCTAATTATCCCTGATCTCATATCGATCCTTGCTTCTGTAGTCATTTGCCCTTATACTGTTTCGCTTGTACCTCTTCCCTGGAGGAAAGGTTATTGTGGAGATTTAAGTGATTCCTCCTGTGCGGCGGTTGACCTGTCCTGTCCTGTGATGGCCTTGTGGGCTTTGTATGGGTTTATGTGGCCTTTAGGCCTTGAGGCCACCCCTCTCTAGGAGCTTTTGGACCCCCACAGTTCACCTCAGCGTGGGCTCGCTACCCTTGCTCTGCCTGCTTTTCCCACAAGCTGATTGACCAGGAGGATTTTTCCTATGACCAGGAGGGACTGGGGGCAATAGTCCAGCAGGTAGGCAGACTAGCACAGTTTTTGTATACAAGCAGGGAAGCAGGGGAGCGGGACAGGGCTGGTTACCCCTACTCCTTCTCTCACCACCCTCTCCCTGCTCCTACCCTGCTGACCCAATTGTATCACTGAGTCACAGAGTCTCCGTGAAACTGTTCATTAAGAGCTAGTTGCGGCTCCTGCAGTCGATTACAGCACTCGCAGCTATTGCCCCCAACTCCCGAGCATCTTGCCGCTGCAGCCCTTGAGTTCCACTTGCCGTGAGATGCCGAGATCCGCTCTCGACTCGACTCATAGCTTCCCTCGCGGCGTATCACGAGGCTCGACTTGACTCACTTGCAGCTCCCGGCTCCAAGCAGCTGCAAGTGAGTCAGTTTGCGGTCCCCCGGATTCACAGTGCGAGGCTCACTAGCGGCTTGTGGCTCCCGGGTCCCTGGGCCGGCACGGTTCACGACTGGTAGCTGATGGCAGATGGCATACGCCAGGCGGCTCACGGAATCTCTCCCCCTGCAGCTCTCAATAGTTCTCTCTGTCACCGCCGCCGCCGCTGTTTTCTCGAGCGTGTACTCTCCTCTCCTCTCCTCTGGACACTGTGGATGCTTGTAAAACTCGCAAAACCCGGACTGGAGCCAATAGTTGTGAGTAAGGTAGATGGTTCTTCAATTTATTTTGGTGAAAGCTGTTATAATGAAGCAAGTTATTGCAATCTGTTTCTTTTCTATATATGTTTGTTTCTAGTTTGTTATTCTCCTATGAGATAAGGACATCTAAGAATGCAATGCTGGTACTATTGAAGTCATAAGTGAATTGTATCCTCCTATTGATGGTGTTAAGGCCATTAAAAGCTACTATTAATTCCTCTTTTGACCCTTTCCATAAGGTGAAGATATCATCAATGTATCTCACAAATAGTATGGCATTCGTTTTCTAGGTATCTTTATTAAGAATATGGTCCATTTCAAATTTGTGCATGAACTAATTTGCATATGCTGGAGCTGCGCAATTGCCCATAGATGTTCCTGTTAATTTAAAGTAAAATTGATCACACCAACTGAAATAGCTCTGATACAGTGTGAATTGTAAGAGTTCCATTACTAATACTTTAAAGTCATTCTCCAACTCTGAATGGATTAAAAAATATTCAATAGCTTCAAAGCCCAAATCGTGGGAAATTGAAGTATAAAGTTATTTTACACCAATAGTACATAGTAGAATTTGTTCATCTGTGTCAATATTAGTCTGATTGATTTTCAGTAGAAAATCCATTGTATCTTTGATGTAAGTGGTCATCTTTTGGGCATGGGGTTGCAAGTATATGTCCAAGAACCTTCCCAAGGGTTCATGAAGTCTAACTTTTGTTGACACTATCGGCCTAAAAGGAGGGTTGTTTAAGTTTTTGTATACTTTAGGTAGCATATATATATTGAGGCTCCCAGGATTTTCTTGTGTGAGAAAACATCTGACTTCTTCAGTTGTTGAGACTTTGTTAATGGCACTATCTAAGAAGTTCTTTAATGTATTGGCAAGAATTCTAGTTGGTTTGTGATCCAATTTAGAGTATCTCTGAATGTCGGAGACATGTTCATCCATGCTTCTCTTATGGAACAAAGTGCCCATAATAACTGGTGCTCCCCCTTTATCAGCTTTCTGGCACATTAAATCAGGATTATGTTTTCAATAATTTCAAATTCCTTGCTGGTAAGATTACGATGTTTAGATTTCTGATGGAAATTCAAATGTTGAATTTCTTGTTTTATCAAGATCTCAATGGAATCCAAAATGTTGTGGCTGACTCGGGCCACGAATGTACTTTTGAGTCTTAATTCTTTTAAGATGCAAACCTTGCTTCTGGCTTGATCACTAACAACATAAAAAAAAAATCCTTAGGCGTAAGTTCCGCATGAATTTAAACAGACTGATTTCTAACTCTAAACTGTTAGTATGATAGCTGTTACATGTGAGTCCAGCAACTCACCTGAAATCCAGGACCGTCTCAGGGGCAATGGCTATTTCCTAGTCCTCCTAGAAATACCTTTCAGTGCTGCTGGAGGAAACAAGACCACTGGCAGGTATCCCAAGAGGGAAGGGGATTTGGATGAGAAAAAGAGAAAAGAAAGAGACAAAGCTACTCTTTTACTGGCCACCTGCGCCGACGACCTCGCACCACTGAAGAACCCTCCCAGCAGACCTAGAAGCAAAAAGGCCCCCTGGTTCACCGACGAACTCAAGGACTCCAAGAAGACCTGCCGCACCCTCGAGAAAGCCTGGCTCCTCGACCGGACCACTGACAACATGACCGCCCTCAAACACGCGACCCGCAAGCACCACCAGCTCATCCGCACCACCAAGAAGAAATCACTTAAGGACCGACTGGACAACAACGCCCACGACAGCAAGGAGCTCTTCAGCATCGTCAAGGAGTTCTCCAACCCCAGCACCGGCAACATCGACATCACCCCTTCACAAGACCTCTGCGACTCCCTCGCTTCATTCTTCCACCGCAAGATTGCCGACATCCACAACAGCTTCGGCGCACCATCCATGCTCCCAACCATCGAACCAACGCACCCCACCGCCACCCTCCGCACCTGGACCACGGTGACCACCGAAGACACAGCCCGCACGATGAACACCATCCACTCTGAATCCCCGACGGACCCCTGCCCTCACCACGTCTTCAACAAGGCCGACTCCAACATCGCACCCCATCTCCGAGACGTCATCAACACCTCCTTCGACACCGCCACCTTCCCAGAGAGCTGGAAGCACGCCGAGCTCAGCGCCCTACTGAAGAAACCAACAGCGGACCCCACCAACCTCAAAAACTTCCGCCCCATCTCGCTCCTCCCTTTTCCTGCCAAAGTCATAGAGAAGATCGCCAACAGACAACTTGCCGCCTTCCTCGAGACGAATGGATCCCTCGACCCCTCGCAATCCGGTTTCAGAGCCAACCACAGCACCGAGACCGCCCTCATCGCTGCCACTGACGACATCCGAGCCCTGCTCGACAACGGGGAAACAGCTGCACTCATCCTCCTGGACCTCTCTGCAGCGTTCGACACGGTCTGCCACCGCACCCTAGTCCCACGCCTCAGCAACACCGGCATCCAAGGGAACGCACTGAAGTGGATCATCTCGTTCCTCGCCAGGAGAACACAGAGAGTCCGCCTCCCCCCGTTTCGATCCAAGGCCACGGAAATCATCTGCGGCGTCCCGCAAGGATCATCACTCAGCCCCACCCTCTTCAACATCTACATGAGACCTCTCGCCACCATCGCACGCCAACACAACCTCAATATCATCTCCTTCGCCAACGACACCCAGCTGATCCTCTCCCTCACCAGAGACCGAGACACCGCCAGACCCAGCCTCCACGAAGGGATGAAAGACGTCGCCGAGTGGATGAAGAACAGCCGCCTGAAACTGAACTCAGACAAGACGGAAGTCCTCATCCTGGGACCATCACCCTCCGCTGGGACGATTCCTGGTGGCCCCCAGCCCTGGGCACCGCCCCCAAGCCTACAGACCACGCGCGCAACCTGGGCTTCATCCTGGACTCCTCCCTCTCGATGACCAGACAAGTCAATGCCGTCTCCTCTTCATGCTTTCACACCCTCCGCATGCTCCGCAAGATCTTCCGATGGATCCCGACCGAAACCAGGAAGACAGTCACCCAGGCCCTCGTCACCAGCCGACTGGACTACGGAAACACCCTCTACACCGGAACCACAGCCAAGCTACAGAAAAGACTCCTACGCATCCAGAACGCCTCCGCCCGACTCATCCTGGACATCCCCCGACGCATCCACATCTCCGGCCACCTGAGGGACCTGCACTGGCTCCCCGTCAGCAAGAGGATCACGTTCAGGCTCCTCACCCACACACACAAGTCTCTCCACGACTTGGGCCCCAAGTACCTCAACGACCGCCTGACCTTCTACATTCCCACCCGCCAGCTACGATCGACCAACCACGCCCTCGCCGCCGTTCCACGCATCCGAAGAGCAACCGCCGGAGGCAGATCCTTCTCCTACCTGGCGGCCAAGACATGGAACTCCCTCCCCATCCACCTTCGACTGACCCAGGACCACCTCTCCTTCAGGAAGCAACTGAAGACCTGGCTATTCGAGCAGTAGCGAACCCCTACCCCAAGCGCCTTGAGACCCTTCCGGGTGAGTAGCGCGCTATACAAATGTCATGATTGATTGATTGATTGACTGGCCAGCCAGGATCGAATCTCTGAGACTGCGAAAGTAGCACCTTTTGTACCTTAGGACTAAACATGGTTGATTATAATTAAACAGTAGTGATAGTGTAAGTAAAAATTATATATGTATATCTATTTCTGCTCCACAACCTTCAATTACCTATATTAATGTAAGTGTGAGAAACTTGTTCACATTCTCTCATCTAGTGGATCTGGGGACCTATTTTGCTTTAGATATAACAACTGAATTTTTCTAAAAGACACAAAAAATATATTCTATTATACTAAGAAATATCAGTTATTCAAGTCAAGTCAAGTCAAAAGATCTTTATTCGGGATAAAAACATCCATAAAAGTACATGCAAGTGCAATTTCAAAACAATACAGTACAATAATGTGACAGCTGGCAAAAAGACATAAGCCAAACAATCAATCAATTTCACAGTAACACACAGAATGTCCCTCCTTGCTAAAAACAGCATTATATACAATTAAAAATATTTTCTAACAAACAGAGTAAAAATGGATGAAGAATAGCAGCAGCATTAATGGGTCCACATCAGAAATGTGCAAAAATGCAAAATGTGCAAAAAAGAGTTATAAAGTGCATAGAAGGTACAATGTGGGGATGTTATACATCAATATATAAAGTGGTTCGTGATCGAACGGCAGCTTTGAGAAAGCAGCTCACTCTGAATATTACTTCATCTGATCCCAGTAATAAAAAAGACCTCAGTGCTTTTCTAAAGTTAGTCAGCTTATGTTTTCTACAATAGGGCATTAAGTAATGAGCGGAAAGAATTTTATAGAAATCGCAGAAAAACAAAAAGTGCATAAGGCTCTGTTTTCATATTAAGGTTACAAGGACAATACAGAGTTTCTAGGTGTTTGTTGTAACCCAGAGGGAAGTTTAGTAAGTTTACTATACTCCAATCTCGAAAGCGAAACAGTAAGCTCCTATTCCATCTGCCAAGGTGTAAGCGTAAATACCTGTGTGGGGGACCTGGATGTTTAATTTGAGGTTCAGAATAGCCCATGTATTTTATAATAGTACACTTTGACAGGTTCTTCCTTTCCCGCTCTTCTCTATACAGATGATATAGTGCCCTATGAATAATAGTCTTATGTGAGCGATTTATTAAATTGGGTGAAGTAAACAAATTACCATGCCCTACGCTATCAAGGCATTCTTTTACAGCTTTTAGCCATGGTATACAGTGTGTCCTATCACATTTTAAGCAGTCCAAGATTATATCACGGGTCAAAATGGCAGCCGGGTTAATCCATATCTTTAGCCAGAAGAGTGCTGGTCTGGATCTTACAAAATCTTCTATATATGAGATGTTCAATTCACTGTGACATATATAGTGAGGGGAACAAATGACCCCACCCAGCACCTTCCGACAAAACCTATTTTCTTCGGTCTGGATATGGATACAGTTTGTATAACCCCAAACCTCGGCGCCATAAGTACCAGTTGGGATGCATTGGGTTTGGTAAATCTTTACTAGTGGTGTAATCACATCAGCGTGGTTGGGTTGTCGTAAAGAAGTGACACAATTTATAGCTTTACCCAACTTATTCCTAGCGTAAGAAACGTGTGGTTGCCACGAACCAGTATTTGAAAATAGCAACCCCAGATAGGAAAAAGTGCAAGTGCTTTTCAAAACATTTGACCCTGATTTAATCTCAACAATTTTATATTTTTTGGGGCCACAGCTCATGATAAGAGATTTTTTGAAATTAGTGGTCAAGCCTAGGTGTGCCATAAAATGGACAAAGCCTGAGATTAAAGTGCGAAGTGCCTTTGGTGTGCGGCCCATTAGGACGGCATCGTCAGCGTAAAGGAGGGTGGGTATAGGGACTCCGTTCACATGGGGTACATCTTTTGATAAAGTACTCAGCGAGCAGCTCAAATTGTTAATATAAAGAATAAAGAGGAGGGGAGCCAGCACGCACCCCTGTATGACCCCCCTACCAATGCTGATGTCGTCAGAAACTTCGCCAGATTGGTTAAGGCGCACACGTGCTCTTAGGTCACTATGTAAAAAAGCTAAAAAGTGGACCAAGTAATCATCCAAGCCATAATTAAGAAGGGTGGACCATAAGCGAGAACGGTTAACAAAATCAAATGCAGAACTTAAGTCCATAAAACCAAAATATAGGGGGGATTTTTTAGCAATGTTATATTTTGCCATAATCAAACTCAAGTTCAGACATTGTTCCACCGTGCCAACATTGCTGTGAAAACCAAGCTGGCTGGGATGTAGAATCTTACTCTCATCCGCCCAGGTTCTAATCCTTTAAAAATAACCCTCCCCAGGACTTTTAAGGTGTTATCAATTAACGATATAGGGCGGTAGCACCCGGGATCCATCTTATCTCCTTTTTTAAAAATAGGCCCGATAGTACTACATGACCATGTTTCTGGGATTTGTTCATTCGTTAAGTTATTGAAGACGTTACATAGCAGTGGGGCCCAAAAGTTGGGTTCACACTTTAATTGATCAATTGAGAGCCCATCGGGGCCAGGCGCTTTATTTCCTGCGCTTTCAGCTATAGCATCCTCGACCTCAGACACAGAGATGTTAAGGGGGCTTAAGGGGAGGGAGGTTAAAGCGGGGTTGTCCGGTGTGGCATAAATTTTAGCAAAGTGTTCAACCCACGCAGATCCGGTGATATTACAATTAATTGCCGTTAAGTTTGAACCTATAGATCTTAGGTTTTTTACCTCCCTCCAGAACCCAGTAGTGTCTTTCAATTCTGCAGAGCGTGCCAGGGAATCCCAGTGGGTCTTGACCAGTTCATTGGTTCTAATACGTAGGGTAGATTTGTACTCTGCTCCGAGTAACCTTATTTGAGGGATGTCCCTGGGTTCAGATTTTAGAGCAGCCCTTAGCTTCCTATTTGCTTTAGAGCAAGAGGCATCGAACCATCTAGGTGTTTCCTCAGATTTCCTCGAGGCAGGTCTGGAGATCTCACTTTTTATCGCAGAGCAGAGTTCACTAAATGATATAATTATATTACCCCCGTGATCATCAATGGTGAGGCAGATGTCAATCAAAGCTGGGTGTTTTTTAATAACTTTTGCCAGAATTCCCCTATTATCCACGCCTCTCCAAATTACCCTCAATCTATCAGTTGAAACTTCCAAGTTTCTTGCACCTATTTCATTTTGTGAGCACTTACCCCCTGGAAGTAGTAGGTGAATTACAATAGGGTAATGGTCGCTATATACTTTACACACAACCTCTGCCTTCGTTAAAACATTAGCGATAGAAGGTGAAACAAATACATAATCAATCGTAGTACCGCTCCCATGACCAATAAAAGTGGGAAACGGGGCAGCACTGATTTCGGTGCCAGCATACTCCATGCAATTTACAAGTTCTCTAGTTGCAAGGAAATTCGACAGTTCTATACCTCTTCTACAGGGGGGGTTTCTAAGGTGTATATGTGCATTAAAATCCCCTCCTAGGCAGATACCGTCAAATTTCCCATATTTCTGTCCATCCATAATTTTGTCAATAAAATCAAACAAAAGGATAAAATTACGATTAGGTTGGGACAAAAAGTCGTTATTGTAGAAGTTAATCAAACATAGCCTTGTCCTTTTAGTGTATGCCAATGCCATAAAACTTGGGCAGTTGGTTTGGAGTGTATCGACTTTGGCTTCTGCAGATATTTTGACCCAAATAGAGAGCCCCCCACTAGGACGGCCTAAAGGGGGGGCCGAAACAGTCCTGTTATGACAACTATACCCCTCAAATAGCAGGTCATCAGTGCACCAGGTTTCTTGGAACATTAGTACATCATGACAGTTGACCCAGTCCTTCCAAGATGTGATTTCCATCTTAGCCTTCAGGCCGGCAATGTTCCAGCTAAGGACTAACACATTTTTATCAGACCTCAAGCAAGGGTCCTGGTCAGTTCCTAGGGAAAGTACTGTTGTAGTATGCACCTGTTGTTCAGTATGTACTATGCCTTCATTCTGACACTCTCTCACCTGTATATTTGTGAAAACATTGTGATATCAAATGGTCACATTGTCTCTGGCGCAGGAGGAGACTTGTTAATTATGGTGCTCCACAGTTCCAACATAAATAACCCAAAGCGAAAGGTAAATAAGGTTGAAATATGAATGTCAATGTTGCCCACAAAAAACTACTTTACAAATAACACAATATCAATGTTTTCCACAAAAACTACTGTAGCCATAACACTGAGTGAAGAGTCTTTGCTTTTTAAAATAACTAAACAAAAAGTAAAACAGCTTCCTCCAATGAAACGAAAACTGGCAGCTCAAATAATAAAAACACACTGAGCTGGCCTCGGAATGAAAATGGAAATGTTCACTTAGTTTTAAAGTTCTGAATTCTTTCTCCCTGTAACCAGCTGACAGGAGTTCTTGAGAGCTTCCTCCAATGACATACAAACTGGCAGCTTAAATAATGAGAAAACACTGAGCAGGCCTTGGATAAAATAGAAATGTTCACTTAGATTTTAAAGTTCTGAATTCTGTCTCTGTGTAACCAGCTGGCAGGAATTAATTGAATATTCCAGGAACAGGAAACTCGATCTCCAGTAGCAGAAGGAAAGAATTCACACCTAATTCCAGACACGATAAAAAACAAAAGCCAAGCACCAAGTGCTGAAGTAAATGTCTATTTCTAGGTTCTGGACAGGGCACGCATGTTTCACAATGCGCTTGACAACATTAGCATTCCACGTCTCTAGCACCTATCATGCTCCATAGTCTTGCATGCTTCCCAACACACAGAAGCATTTCCTATTTGCCTGAGGTCTACGCTGCCAATGGAACAAAACAAGCATTGGCAGCATCACTAGAATAATGATAGCTACACTTAAGCAATGAAACCTAGGACCACAAGCACACACTGTATAATAACAAAGGGCATTGCCCAGACATGGATTTACTCATGATTGACTGCACATATACCAATGACTGCAAAATGATTTGTATGGAGACCCCTAGGATGTTGACAAATGACGCAGGCACTGAAACCACCTGTGCAGTATGCATTCCTGACAAAAGGTAATAACACAAAATGTACCTTTTTGTAAGGTTTTAATTTCAACCTGATTAAATTGGTGAGTGGAAATGTTGATTACCAAGTGATTTTCCTTCATGATTTATTTCCCTTGGTTCTCTTGCTTGACGTTGAAACGATTTTTGATTCTGGATTTTCTTTTTCCCCTTTGTGTTCGTCATTGGTCATTGAGCCACTCTCTAAAAAAGCCATCCCAGATGTTTAAGTTTGCTCAGTATCCTGAATAGTCGGTTCTTTACTAGAATTTGTTTTTTTTCTGACCTTCTTTGAAATTTGTTAGATTCACTATCCTTCGAAGAGGTCTCTGTGTCAGTGGTTTGACTATATGGTTTATTTTGTCCTTTTTTTGCATACATTTCTGCTGAACTGTACACTTCTCCAATTTTATAATCAATTGTGTCACGTTTAAACATGCACATTTTCCGATCGTTGATTTCTTGAGCATACCTGGTCAATTGTAGGTTAATGTCAACTAATGTGTTAGAACGCGCTACCATTTCCAATTTTGATGATAATTCAGTCTTTATTTGATCTATTTCTTTGGTGACTTCATCCAGAATTTTAGACGATTCTTCCACAATTAAAAATATCAGGTCTAGTGAACACTTTTTAAGTATGGCATACCATCTTTCAATGAATATGGAGTTATTTGTACACAAGGATGGTTTTAGTGGAATCCTTAATCCCCTGGGGATTCTTTGAACACGATGATACTTTTTAGTGTACTAGCTTGCAGTTGTTGATTTGTTTCCTTTTTAGTGAGGTATATCAATTGTTTGATGTTGTTTTGTATATTGCCTTTGTTGGATAGTATTGTTATTTAGTCCTGGATAAGAGCATATATTCTTGTGGCCTTGTTATCCATAAAAGCAAACATGTCTGCTCTTCAATCAGTCAAATTTGAAAGATCATCATATGACAGTATGAACAATTATGTTTGGGTGCAGTGTTCATTGATCATAAAAGTAATCAATCACGAGTGAGAAGGATCACGCACTCCTCGATATTCCAAACTTAAGTTGAATCTTGCTCCTTTTATGGCTTGCAAAAGGTTTTCACTCTCTGATCCTTGAGTGTGAAACACCATTAATAAAATAAAGTAGCGTTCCCCAACTGGGGTTTATCCCCTATTGCACTGCCTTGTGTCCCTATAAAAGGGATTGCATCAAGTTCATTACTGTAAATCACGAGTCATTGATCATAGTTCAATCTGTATTTATTTTGCAATGGTGGTATTGGGTATTCTTCATCCCATCAAATTTATATTCAAAGTTATTCACATCACAAATTTCCAGTATAAGAAACATTGATTTTCAATTTTTCATCCAATCCCAATGCAATTCGGGCTGGTGTAGCCTTTCATCCGGGGATAAACAATCAGAAACAAATGTGTAAATGAGGATCATAATGAACAACAGCCAACCGGCCTGCTCTAAGACAAGTATTTGTTTAACAGACAATATCTCAGGCACTTTTAAACATGCAAATACCTAGTGGTATAAAAGGTCAACTTGTTACAACATTTATGTAACATTAACAAAAAAAGCGTAAAAGATAAATGTTGCACAAGCTCTATAGAACACGGCTATAATCTGTGGTATACCATACCAGATGTGTCTGCTGGTATCCAGAGGTTCAGAACTATGAAAAATATACCTTTGTGAAATTGCTCTGTGATACATACAAGTGAAACATGCTCAAAAGCAAAACTGGATAAGCAAAAGAGAAATAGCAGAAGTCATGTGTAAAAAACATGCACTCTCGTGTTTAAATAAAGTTGTATCCCATGTTGTAATCAGGCGGCTCAAACGTGACAAACAATCTTTAAATCCAAATGAAAGCTGCAAAAACTGGAATGTGATGTTACAATAAATAAGATAGAGAATCAAGAAAACCTTTTAAGAAAAGAACCCTTCATAGTGAATATAGGTATGTTCAACATGCAATAGTGGTCACTTACGAGAATCTCCAGTCAAAAAAGGCGTGACAAAGTGATTCAAAGACGAAGTAGATCAGCTACTTCATTAAGCAAAGTATACCATAAACTTCCAGAGGACTAAACTTTGATAAAGGACAATCTTAGAGTGTGGGGGCCATCTTGCAAAGGGTCACCTAGCATCTACTGCAGAGTGTTGTTGATGCAAATAACAAAACAAGTGACTAAACATTAAGAAAATTGACAGCCGACTTGAAATAAGGTGAACAGTACCCATCAAGGGATTCTAGTGAACCTAGTGAGAATTCAGATCAAAACATTTAAATAAAATGATGTGTGTGAAGCTAATTTCACAGTAAGTATTCCTAAATACACAATGATGGCAGCCATCTTGAAATGTGCAACACTGCTAAAGAAAAACATATAATCCGTTTGTTGAATGACAAGTTAGAAAAGCTTGAAAGCAGAAACTAGAAGGTAATAAATTTGTGAACCCCATACAAGTTAATGGTAGCAACTGAATTCCATCCTATCATTTAGGCCATTTGGCATTAGTGTGTCCAATCTTTTTATCCCACAATTCTCTTTTTGAAGGAATAATTTGTGGTTGGCTCTTCCTTAGCTTGTGTCCACCATTTCCCAAATCATAAATTTTAGTTGACAGTGAGCTACATTTAAATAAAGACTACATTCAATGGCAAATTTTATGAAGGGTTCAAATGAGTACCAAGTGAACAAAACACATACTGCATAAAAGATTTAATTTGGAGACAAGGTAAAAAGGTATGAGTAGCTTGGACCAGGGGCCACTGTAGGAATAAGGATTTGTACATACTGGTAGAGAAATTGTACACATGTTCTGGCTGGGCACACAGAGTGTCAAAACAATGTATTGCTAGTAAGTGAACGGGTTTCTGTAAGCAATCCTTGGCTTGGCACAGTCATCAAGGTCGTCCTCAGAGAAAATTGCATGTGGTACATGAACACCAATACTAAAATTACATATACAGTTTTGGAAATAAGTAAAAATTCCTAAACCAGCTTAAAGTGAAGGCTAATGACTTAAATGATACAAACCTCAAGAAAATTGGATATAGGGAAGAAAATAAATAGCATATCGAAAATAGCAACGATCCACTGCAACAGCATTTACACTTATTACTTTGAAAAAATGGCACATGTGGTGAACTTACAGTCAGTATCTAGAACTATTTATCTACAGGCCTTTTTGAATCCATTTAGAAAGTTTTCCAGTTTGTTCAGTGTAATACAAGAAAACAATGACTGGGGGCGCTAGAGGGCGCACTAGCTAATGGCCGCACTGTAGTGAGGCTCTGGCCGCCTGGTCAGCACTATCCTGCTTTTCTCCTGAATGCCTGCAGGGTTTTGCCTGAAAATCACAGCGAGTGTGAGCCTGCCTGCCCTGTGGCTCCAGGCCAAATTTGGGGACGATCCGACACTCGGAGCGGAACTTAGCCGACCAAGGACTCTGGTCGGGAAATACTGCGGAGGAGGGGCGGAGCGGGCGCCTGAGCGCCGAGCCACGCGAGGCGGGGGCTGTCCACGAGGCAATTAGGCCTCAGGAACGGAGAGGCTTGCCCTGGCGGTGCGGGACCTGCCGGAGATCGGGGACCGGCGGTGGCGGTGAGTCTTCCCCCTCCCCTGACCGCGACTGCGAGTGGTGGTGCTGACCGGCTTTCCTGAGCCCTGCAGGGATTGTAGTTGGTGCCGAGGACTGCCGCCTGAGCTGAGAGGTGATTGTCTGGGACCCCGGCCTCTTACAGCGGATTGCCGGCGGGGCCCCTGTTCTATCTGAGAGATCACTGCTTCTGGAGTCTGGGAGCCGGGGAACTTCTGAAGACCACTAGGGGCCACAGGCTGTGGTCGGTTTACAAGAGCTGCTGCCCGGTGGTGGCGCGCTGGACCTTCCTTCCCCCTCCCCCTCCGCCACCCAGGGCTCCTCGAGTGCAGACCTTGCTCGCTCCTCTCCGGCACGTTGCTGCCCACTACCCACACAGAGTAGCCAGCTGGGGCCACAGTCCCTCTCGTGGGCGATATTGACTGGCTTTGGTCACTGAAGTTGGGACGCATTGAGAAGGGGGTGACGCTCTGCCGCTGCTGACCTGCTCCTTCAGTGGAAGGCATTGCCATTGGCGCGATCACTGCGCAGGGAGGCGCGAATGCACAAAGGATTGGCGAAGGGCAGTGAGCGCCATATTGATCGCCTCTCGCTGGGCGTCTCAGGCCCCTACAGGCGTAGCACTATGGGGAAGAACGACAATAAACAACCCAAGCTCTCTTTTGAACCTGCCCCCCCCAAGAAGCAGCTACGTGGCGCAAATGGCGCTGGCGCGACCCACGAACCATCGGGCAATGAGCCCCCCTCCACGTCCATGGCCCCTGAGATGCAAATAATGCTGGAGGAGATGAGGCAGGGCTTCGCCACAATAGTGGACAAGGTGGACCGCCTATCCTCCAGGATGGATGGGGTCGTGCAGAAACTGGAGGTCCATGAAGAACGTCTGACGGAAGCAGAGAGGCGTATTTCTGCCTCGGAGGATTCCTCGGCAACTCACGACGCGCGCCTCTCCAGAATGGACAATATCCTGCGGGTGATAGCGGCGAAGAACGAGGAGTTGGAGGCGAGGAGTAGGCGCAATAACATTCGCGTCACGGGGGTTCCGGAGTCCACCAATACTGGTCGCATGGAGGAATATGTAGAGAGAATCCTAGTTGCTGCAGTGGGCAGGGAGGCCTTCTCTGGTCAATTTATTGTCGAGAGAGCGCATCGATCTCTGGGTCCGGTGCCCAAGCCAGGGGCACAGCCGCGGCCTATCATCGCCCGCTTGCTTAACTACCGCGACCGCGACGCGGCACTACGAGCAGCTCGGATGAATCACAACTTGTCTTGCGATGGTGTGCCCTTTTCAGTGTATCCGGACTTTACGCCTCTGGTGCAGGACCAGCGGAAGAAGTTTATGGACGTAAAGAAAAAGTTAAGAGACATGCAGGTGGATTACGCACTCCTGTACCCGGCGCGCTTAAGGGTGACCCATCAGGGCAAACAATACTTTTTCATAAATCCGCAGCAGGTGGAAGACTACATCAAGAAACTCCGGGCTGCTAGGAGAGACAGACGTAATGCGGAAAATGGAGATGCGGACAGAGACCCAGAGGAGCAAGCTGCAGACTGAAAATGCCTCTTTGTTGCTAGATGGCTGACCTCCCGTTGTTGTGTTAACATTCGGTTTGGATCCTATGGCCTGTTTTAGCCCTGGTTGTCCTGTTCTGGGCTGAGAAACTGAATTGTGCTATCCTCACTGCTTGGACTGGCTGTGGAATGGCGGACAGGTCGTATGCTATACACCAGGGATGTAATTGGTATTGACATGTCCGGAAAACTGAGGATATTTGCGGTGGTGTGAGCAGCGACAGGGGCATGGACGGCTCGATTGCCTTGCCTGGCATCTTCTCCAATTGGGGAGGTTGCCGGGAGTGACGTTAATATGATGGACAGGCACTGACCTGCAGGGGTAATGTATACCAGGCACCACCCCCCCTTTCTCTGACTGTTCCCGTATGTCCTGTGCGGGGCGGGAGGGGAATGTAGGGGTGTATTGGTGTGTACCTCTGATGCCCCCAGAAGGGGATTCCCCACACAGTTTTTCTTTGTTTCTTGAATGCAGGGTTCGGGTTGGAGGGGGGGACTACGGTACTGGCAAGTTTGGGTTGCTTCAGTGGGAGGGGGGAGGACTTGGTGCGAGGGGGTTGGGGTGTTGCATATGGGGGGTAGGGAGGTGTTTGACTGTTGGGAGATGCGTTGTTGAGTCTGGTGGCAGGTTTGCGGGAGATATTCATGGCATGTATGTAGAGTGCGTTGATAGCGAGTGTGTAAGCATTACTGGATGGATGGGACGAATGGTCCGAACAGCAGAAAGATTTGGGTATGGTACGTTCAGATTGGGGGCTGGAGAACCGGCCGTAGGCTTTTTTCAGGAATACGATGATGAGCATGGGTGATGTCACATTGGGTAAGGTTTCGATAATGTCCTGGAATGTTCGAGGCCTTAACGACCCCAGGAAATGCAGAAATGTAATTGCATATTTGGATAGGCATCATGTGCAGATAGCGATGCTTCAGGAAACCCACCTGAACCCACGCAGTGCCACTAAGTTTGCAAGTAGATGGGCAACTGTGAGGGAGTTTTCCTCATATTCCACTTACTCGAGGGGTACTGTTATTCTGGTCCATAAAGCGTTGCATTTCCAAAAACTGGGTGCGAGGGTGGATGCTGAGGGGCGATATGTGATCCTGTGGGGCAGGCTGGGCACTGAGGTGATCATGCTTGTTAATTGTTACGCACCCAATATTGACACACCTGGTTTCTTCCTATCGTTGTGGGGGCATGTGCTGGGGATCGAGGCTACACACATAATCTGGGGGGGGGACTTCAACCTATCACTGAATCCTGGGGTAGATAGATCGGATGGTAGTGTACAGTACAACACGAAAGCTCGAGATACTCTTCATGGTATACTGACAGAGGCTGGCCTATTAGATAGCTGGAGGCACACACACCCAACATCCAGGGAAGGCACGCATTTCACGACGCATGCACGCTCATGGGCGAGGATTGACTACTGCTTTATCTCGCGAGGCCTGGCTGGGGGCGTTGCTCAAGTGAAACATCTACCTCGTACTTATTCAGACCACTGCCCTGTACTGGCTGTGTTGGAGATGCCTGGTTATGCCAGAGTGCGTCCGCCGTGGCGACTCTTCCCCTCTGCCCTACTTGACCCTGTCTTTAAACACGAACTTGGTGAGGAGATAGAAGCTTTCTTCCCTAGAAATAAGGGGTCAGTTGAGAAGGTGGAAACAATTTGGGAAGCCTTTAAAGTGACTGTCAGGGGCGTCACGATTTCTAAGAGCTGTGGTATACTCAGGGACATAGTGCGCACGTTGACTAAACTTGAATTAGAGCTTAAAGCGCTGGAGGCTGAGATGGTTAGGGATCCTCGCCCTGACTTGGCGGAGGAGTTCAGGGCCAAACTCTCGTCCTTTGAGGAGGAAGCTGCCAGAGAGGTGAAGTTCCGTGGCAAGTACTGGACGGCTAGGCGCTACTGTGAGGGTGACCGGCCGGGTAAGGTACTTGCGGCGCTCACGAGACACCAGCGCCATGCCACCCACATATTAGAAATCACTGATAGCGAGGGCAGGTCCTATCAGGATACTGAGGGCATACAGGACACCTTCCTACAGCACTACAGACGGTTATATTCCACACAACAGGAGGGCGAAGTGGAGCTCGGGAACTTCCTGGAAGACATAGCGCTTTGCTGGCTAAGTGACGGTGACAGGGCATTCCTGGGATGCCCTTTCGAACTGGACGAGATCAGAGAAGCGATCATGTCCCTCAGCAATGGTAAGGCTGCGGGGCTAGACGGCCTTCCCGCCGAATTCTACAAGTGCTACATAGAAATCATGGCGCCGGTGCTGAAGGAAGTCTTTGAAGAATCGCTTGAGGTGGGGATACTGCCGGGCTCGATGAGGGAGGTAGCGATAACCTCCCTTCTGAAACCAGGAAAGAATCCGCTTGATACCGACGCCTATAGACCCCTCTCGCTGTTAAATTGCGACGCAAAAATACTTGCTAAGGTGCTGGCGACTAGGCTGTCCCTGCTCATGCATACACTGGTACTTCCGGACCAGTCTGGGTTTGTCCCAGGTCGTGCCACATCGCATAACCTCCGTACCCTGTTTTCCCTTATACCCACCATAGCGCCTGAGCTACCGGTCGCTGCTGTGTTTCTGGACGCCACCAAAGCGTTCGATTCAGTGGAGTGGGGTTATCTCATGACTATCTTAGGCAGGATGGGGTTCCCTCAGATATTCATTGCTTGGGTGAAACTACTCTACACCTCCCCAGTCGCCAGGGTCATCATTAATGGGGTGTTATCTGCCCAAATGCCGATTACGAGAGGGACCAGACAGGGCTGTCCCCTGTCGCCCCTGCTTTTTGCCTTGGCAATTGAACCACTGGCATGCAGGATCCGGCAACTGCATAAGGCCAGCGCCTTCAACTGTAACCAACGGCAGATTGGGATCTCCCTTTATGCAGATGATGTTACACTGTATGTGCGACACCCACAACAGCACCTCAACCCACTTCTGAGAGAATTTATAGTGTTTGGTGGCATATCCGGAGTGCACATTAACTGGCAGAAGTCGCAGTTCTTCCCCCTCACGGCCTCAGTTACCCACTTTCCATTAGACTACCCCTTAGAATGGTGCGATTCGGACCTGCGATACTTGGGCATTGTGATATCGCTCCATAAAGAGGACACGATTCGGCTGAATTATGGAGTGGCTATCTCGCAATTGACTGACAATGTGACCCGCTGGTTGGCCCTTCCGCTTTCCATGGCAGGCAGAGCCTCCCTGATAAAAATGGTCGTCCTTCCGCGATTCCTATACCTATTCCAGAACATTCCCTACTATCCGGGCACCTATTTTTTCAAGAGGCTTCGGACTGAGCTACTTCGCCTCTTTTGGGGTGGCAAGCAGCCACGCCTTAGCTGGACTGTTCTGACACAGCCGTATGAAAGAGGCGGGTTCGATGTGCCTGATCTGGAAGTGTATTACCTCAGTGCTCAGGCGCAGCACGCCTATCACTGGGTTTGCCCCGCCCCCTTTATGCCGCAGGCAGCAGCCGAAGATTGGATAGTGCATCCACTCCCGCTCAGGGGCATGATTATGGGACTGACCAGTGATGTCGAGACACCTGCTACCACTGTCACCTGTACTATTGACTCTTGGAAGAGGGTGACTAAACTACTTGGAGCGCCCATGCTTTATTCCCCAGCGATCCCCCTGGCATACCACCCGAAGCTCTCGCTATTGCTGGAGAATGGGTTTCGTTCCATGTGCAAACGCGTGCACCTTACTACATGGGGTGACTTGTTCCAGGATGGGTTGTTCCGTACCAAAGATCAGATATTTCGGAACGGCCCCCCGACACCGATGGAGGTGTTTTATTATATTCGACTGCGTCAGGGTATGCGGGACATTCTACCTAGCTTCCCAGAGGAGCCGGGGACAGTCCTGCCATTGCATGTGATGCTGGTATCGGATGGCAGGCACTTGGTGTCAAAACTGTATGCTTCTATCCGGGGGCAGCGTCCACCGGCTCTGTCTAGAGCGTGGGTTGATTGGAACACTGAATTACCTGTCGAGCTCACAGACGAGCAGTGGAAGTATTGCTGCTCGGTCACGGCTAACATATCCTCCAGCTGTCGATTGAAAATCATTCATTACAAGTTTATACAGAGGTATTATTACACCCCAGTCAGGAAGCTACGTTTTCACCTATCGGAGGACGACAGGTGTGCACGCTGCCGTGCGGAAGGCGCGGGTTTCCTTCATTTGGCCTGGGAGTGTGGGGCGATACAGACATACTGGGCGCAGGTACATGCTGCGCTCCAGGTCATGATTGCTGGCCCTCTGCCTCTGGACCCGGTGGTGATGTTATTGGGGTATACCAAGGATGTACCCAAAGCGGACCGGAGGTTTGTTGATATCGCGATGCTGCTGGCTAAGAGAAGGATCGCTTGCAGGTGGGGGAGAGGCAGGGCGCCGAAGTTTAAGGAATGGCTGGACGACCTCACGTACTGCCAAGACCAACATGGCATCTATGCGGAATTGCTACCCGCCCGCTGCAGACCCAGTGATTTTTGGTCCCCTTTGCAGGTGTACTGGTTGTCCCAGGCGGCTCACAGTGACTTCTCTGGAGATGAAGGTCTGTTGACTGGCCCATGAGCGAGTGGATGTTGCGTAATACACTCACCATACTACATGTCACGTGGGGGGTGGGATCCTGGCCCCCCCTGCTTATACATTTGCTGTAGGTTTGATGCTGAGGTGACACTGAGTGCTCTGGGACACTTGCATGTCATGTGCTGCTACGTACAGAACACACCTTACTGACCCACCTGATGCCCGTTTACAGAGGTTCGACAGGGGGTAGACATACACAGTGGATCCTGAGACCGTACGTCGGTGGGGATGGCATTTGCATGCTTGAGTGCTGCGCACCCCCGTTATGACACATTGCACTCCTGTTGCCTATACACTGGACGCTTGCTGGGGGGACAGGTGAGGCTACCCTTACTCGACATACTTATGGCACAATGCTCCACACGGTGACGTCACTGGCTGACTGATATGGGATGGGATAGCTGTGGGACAGGGGGGATCAGTGGCACCCTCCATCCTTGATTGGCACTACACATGTATGTGAGGATACTGGCGGCTCCTTGTTCCTTATGTCCGTGATTGTGTAAGGGGTGTGCTCTACTTCGGATCTCCTCACACTGCAGATCACTGGGGAAAGTATCAATGACAAGCCTAAATGGGATGTACTAGCCCATGTACAATAACTGCTGTTCTGCTGAATGTACCATAACTATCATGCTTTATTGAAATGCTATTGCTGTACCTGTCATGTATCTTTGTTGACCGCAACTAATAAAGGTTTAAAAAAAAAAAAAAAAAAAGAAAACAATGACTCCCCTGTGGAAAGCCCCCAGCCTCATTGATATGAAAAACCAACATGCACCCACAATATAATAGCAAAATTTGCTGTTGTCTATGTTTACAGTTCAACAATTGTATGTGGGTGTTACAGTGGTTGATGGCGCAGTGAGAGTGATATATGTGAATAAATTGCATACTGAGTATGATTCATGAGCAGATCCGAAACAAAGAGCACTGATTCACACAATTATTTTCAGTTTTGACTCATAGTTAGAGTTCTGTTTGGGCACATAACAATAAATTGGGGTCTAAATGTCATGAATGTCGATGTTTCAACTCCTATAGTCTATATTAGAAGGGTCTTCATCAGAAGTAGTTGGTAGCACCTCATCATTCATTTGTAAATTGTGAATTTAGTGGCCACCAGGTCCAAAAATCCAGGATGTATATCCTCATTTTTGGATAAACAAACCACATAACCAAATCAATGTACTTCAACACCAAACAACAGTCGTCTGATTGGTGCTGGATTCCCTACCTCTCTCTTGATTAAATCTATTGTACACACAATTTATTCATATATGTACCATTAACTGCATCATCAACTGAATCGATGAGCTGTAAAAAATGACAATAAATAGTTATATTGCATGTGAATATTGATTGTTTATGCCAAGAGAGTTCAGACTAAAGGCTTCCTCTGAGGGAACAACTGCCTCCTTGTACTATTGATTACCGTAGTTCCCAGGACTTTAGGGTTTCCCATTTATGGCCTCTTGAGTTTGTTTGATGTAACACAGGATTTTCATTTGCATTTACTTGGGTCAATTTAGACACTTTAAATATAGAATCACTAAAATGATTGAGTACATTTGTGGCTTTTTCGGGATTTACATGTCATAGGTCCCCTATATTTTCTTCTCCAGCAGGACTATATTTTTCCTGGTTGTCAAATCCTTTCCATGCAGCCCTATGTAGTACGGAGATGTTTGAACAGTTTTCATACCAGTATATTTAGCACAGATAGTAGTTGCAAACTTGAGTGTCAAAACACTAGAAAAGTTTGTGAACGCCCAGAAAGGTAAGACTTTGAAGGTGTTTATTACCTTACATCAGTCAACCACTTGCAGCTCAATTGAGAACACCAATGAATCTGCCTCTGGGCCAAAGCTTTTCCATCTGTGGGAGGAAGTAACTGCAGATCTTGAGTGCATGAGAAATTAGCTGGGCATTATGCCCTCAAACTACATTTCTAGTAGACTATATATATTTCAGATCTCGATTCAATAAATGAACACATTAAAACCTCTTAGTGAAATGAGAATGATGGAAAAAGCAACACAGACTTATCAAACTCAACTCAGGCCCACCAGACCCAACTTTCAAGGCAAGATTACTTTTATTTGGTCGGTGTCACAGCCCAAACACCCTCCAGAAGTTACTTCCCCACCTGAGATGCATGGTAAATCAGGGTTCGGTTTATATTCAGGAGAATTGATAAGGGTCTCTTTAGAGGTAGATCATATCTCAGACAGAATGGCTGATAGCCACCATGCAGATAATGCTAGTCACACTATGAACCACTTTACTTCTATAGAAATCTTTGAACAATGACATTTCCAAAATAAAAGTGAAATATTTTTTTAAGTATCGTTGGGTAGACTATTGTTAAGTATTGCGCTAATGAGCGAAAAGTACTTATTTGGTAATTAAATAATGTGGAAGAGTGTACCCACAGGAAATGGATCACCATATTGAAGAAAATTTGAGTTTAAAAATGTGTTGAATTATTATCAATGGTGTTAAGGATATAGTGAGATGGTTCACAGTTTGTGCTCTGAAGTCTAGTAGAACCATTATCTCTTTATGGTTTGCACAGACTCCTATTGATAAAAGTCTGGACTTTCGACTGGGCTCCACAATGTAAAGAATGTAATCCTGCACATGGTGAATAGTACTTTGTGATAGTTACTCATATTACTTTCATTTGGTCCCTTTCTAGTTACTCAGTAAAATCAGGCAAGTGAACTTTTCTCAAGTAGATGGACCTTTTTATTTTGAAGAAAATGGAGACTCCATCAATGGATATGACCTGATAAACTGGCAGTTGGTGAAAGGCTCTGTACAGCTTACGATCGTTGGGGAATATAGTTTGCTGAAGAAGAATGTGGAGTTTCGTGGCAGTCCTATTCTATGGAACACAGAGAATAACAAAGTAAGTACAACAAGGTGATTGGCATCTATATGTTCACATGCAAGTCACATATTCTGTTTGAATAGTAAGTGAAAGGTGAAAGTGTGAGAACTGTGTTAGGCTAAGTCCTGGATGATGATACTGCATAGATGAGATCTTACTGGCAAAATAAATGTGAAAAGATATTCTGCTATTATTCAAAAAGGTAAACTTAAACTTTAATTTGGAAGTAGTGACAGACTTGATTAATTCGTATTCTAGGAAAATTGGATGAAAATCTATTTTACTTGTAGCAACGCACTGTTCCCACTAATCCCTAGTATATATTTCTGTAGGGTTTCAGAACAATTTTTACTTTTTGTGTGACAGATTCATATTATTTTTTCTGTTCATACTTGTCACCTGGGTGCAGAAAAAGTGAATAAACCAATGTAAATTCCATATCCTAATTCACAAGCTAACCTGATTACGATGGTGGAAAACCATAAATGCAGTAGAATTTTCACTGTCATAAATTTGATGGTGGGAACATAAGTGCTCAATGGGGGAAACAACCATTACAACGCAACTATTACAACGCACACCGTTACAACGCACACCATTACAACGCAGATTCATTTACAACGAATGCCTTTACAACGCATGACATTACATATCAGATGCTATTACAACGCATGCCATTACAACGTAAGTATAGGTAAGTATATAATTTTATTTAACCTTTTTTTTATTACAAAAATATTAAAATTAATTAAAATAAATTAATTAAAGTAATTTTATATATATAGTTTGGGTTATGGGGTACTGGCGTATTTTTAGGGTTTAAGGCTAGGTTTGGTTTTTGGGGTACAGGGGTATTTTTAGGGTTCAGGGCTGGGTTTGGGTTTTGGGGTACAGGGGTATTTTTAGGGTTCAGGGTTGGGTTTGGGTTTTGGGGTACAGGGGTATTTTTAGGTTTCAGGGTTGGGTTTGGATTTTGGGGTACAGGGGTATTTTTAGGGTTCAGGGCTGGGTTTGGGTTTTGGGGTACAGGGGTATTTTTAGGGTTCAGGGCTGGGTTTGGGTTTTGGGGTACATGGGTATTTTTAGGGTTCAGGGCTGGGTTTGGGTTTTGGGGTACATGGGTATTTTTAGGGTTCAGGGTTGGGTTTGGGTTTTGGGGTACAGGGGTATTTTTAGGGTTCAGGGTTGGGTTTGGGTTTTGGGGTACAGGGGTATTTTTAGGGTTCAGGGCTGGGGTTGAGTTTTGGGGTACAGGGTTATTTTTAGGGTTCAGGGCTGGGTTTGGGTTTTGGGGTACAGGGGTATTTTTAGGGTTCAGGGCTGGGTTTGGGTTTGGGGTACAGGGGTATTTTTAGGGTTCAGGGCTGGGTTTGGGTTTTGGGGTACAGGGGTATTTTTAGGGTTCAGGGCTGGGTTTGGGTTTTGGGGTACAGGGGTATTTTTAGGGTTCAGGGCTGGGTTTGGGTTTTGGGGTACAGGGGTATTTAGAGGGTACAGGGTTGGGTTTGGGTTTTGGGGTACAGGGGTATTTTTAGGGTTCAGGGCTGGGTTTGGGTTTTGGGGTACAGGGGTATTTTTAGGGTTCAGGGCTAGGTTTGGGTTTTGGGGTACAGGGGTATTTTTAGGGTTCAGGGTTGGGTTTGGATTTTGGGGTACAGGGGAATTTTTAGGGTTTTGGGGTTTGGGGAATTGGGGTATTTTTAGGGTTCAGTTTTAAAATAAATAATTTAAATTAATTAAATAAATACATTTTAATAATTTTATTATTTATTAATATTAGTTCTTTATTAATAATAGTTCTTTTAAAAATAAACTAAAATAAAATAAACTATTTTTTTAAATATATATATATATGTACAAATTAATTATTTAAAATAATTTAATGTATTAAATTAATTAAATTTTAATTAATTACATTTTTTAATAAAATAATATACTTACCTATACTTACGTTGTAATGGCATGCGTTGTAATAGCATCTGCTATGTAATGTCATGCGTTGTAAAAGCATTCGTTGTAAATGTATCTGCGTTGTAAAAATTGAGTTGTAACGGTGTGCGTTGTAAAAGTTTGCGATGTAACGTCATACATCCCTCAATGGGAGGAGCAAGGTAGTGGCAAATGGATATGTGGTACAAACCTACAGTTATAATTCTGTGGATATTCAGAAACATTTTTAATGAGTTTGTCCACACATTTTCCATCCCTAAACGTATTTAAAAACATTAAGATGTCTGCAAATAAAGTTAACATATCCATAAATGCTGCATAGCTTGCAGCAGGTCGAAAAAGCATTGTTCCTGTGCAGAATACAAGTTTACCCTTATTTGCAAGTATTTGTCAGAAAGCTTCTGATCTTTAAAGCTTGCCACCTGTAGCTAAGGCAAAGTCTGCATCTAAATGGTTTGATAGCGGATGTTCCCAGGCACTCAGAAGTTTGAAGAGAGCTTTGAAAGCCATGCCCAGAGATTCTGAATGAATGCTAACTTGCCGAAATAATTACAAGTTTGAACTAAGCAAGTGTAACAATGCTTTTAGAAATGTAGCTTGGTACAATGAACTTCAAAGTTACTTGTCTGTGAAGTAGCTCTATTTTCTGGGGAAATATTAACCAACCTGGTTTTGCTCCAGATGATGCTGTGCTACTATGCAATCACAGTGCTCATGACAGATGTTTTTTTTTCATTTTGAATGACCAAACAACTGTGAGTGCCGCCGCCTTTGATTATAAAACCAGGCAAGCTATTGAGTGGGCAATCTAATTTGCTAATCACATTAGAAGAAGTGAAAAGAGGCATTCTAGGTTTGTCTAAGAATAGGTCTCCTGCACCTGATGGGATCCCTCCTCATCTGTATGTAAGTGACATTGAAATTTAGGCCCCAGTATTGACTCTGATCATAAATGCTGCAGTCGGGGAAGGTTCTCTTCTCTCTTGGGCTACTTCTATTATAGTAGCAGCTTTTAAAATCGGAGACAAGAACAATACCCAATATTATAGACCAATATATTTAACTGATTTGTTCGTAATGGTCCTGTAGCAGGTTATTTTAGTCAGATTGACCATCTGGGCAGACAAGAATAATATACTATCAGATCTGCAATATGCATTTATGCCTGGTAGGTCTACTATTTATCAGTGGCTGAATCTGTATATGGTTATGAATAGATCATTGAAACACATTTGTAGGCACCTATTATGTGTTCCTTAACCCCCCCCCTGCTGGTGACGGAACCACTCCGTCATCAGCCGCGGTCGCGCTGTGCTGATGACGGAGCGGTTCCGTCACGGCCCGCTAAGAACGCCTGCGCGGATTCCGCACCTGCGCTGAACGTTCTATTGAGCGGGCGAGGCCGTGACGGAACCGCTCCGTCATGAGCACAGCGCAACCGCGGCTGGTGACAGAGCCGTTCCGTCACCAGCATGCACCCGCCGCACGGCCGCCCCGCCCCCTTAGCACTGCGGTGAAATAGCCGCCGCAGTGAAGGGGTTAAAGTATTCTTTTAAGTATTTTTCAGAAAGAACTGGGTGTGAGTTATCCTACAGATATCTTAGGCCTTCGACCCCTCCTCTGTTGGGCTACTAATGGACAGGAGCTGAACCAAACTGAATAAGGAGATCTTGCAGGACTGTATTAGCATTGAACATGCTCTTCGCATTCCATGGCTCAAATGTATCAAGGAGTCTTTCCAGAGCTTTTGGGAAGGCAGAGTTATTTACTAACTAGATGAAGAGAGGTCATACATGAGTGAAATAACAATTCCTAGGGAGAAGGTTCCTGGACAGGGAACAGGAGGAACTTCTACAGTTTGAAGTTTCATTTTGCTGAAAACAGTCAATACAATGGAGCCCTATGTTACATCTGTGACCAATAGTGCTCATCATTTTCTGCTTACTACATTTAGGTTTAAACTGCTCTATCTCTCGCTAGAGTCCCCAAGAGGATGGAATGAGACAAACTTGGGTCCTTGGGGCTGCGTCTATGTGTCTCCACAAGATGTAATGCACTTAATATTGTTTGGTAGATTTTATATGAAACCAAGGAAAGTTTATATTGTTCCATTGCTGAAATCTCATAAAATCTCTAAAGTGTGACCTGCTTTAATGTTTTTACAATCATTAGCTGATGAATGTATTGCTTTTAACATCACTAGCTTTTTAAAAGCTGCATTGAGATTGAGGTGTGCCCGGGGCGATTGACTGTAACTATGCTTTTACAATTGTATTTTTAATAGTGTATCTTATTGTGCTTTTGTCTTCATGAATATTTGTCATAACTGATTATAGCATATTTCGTTTTGACTGTTGATACAAACTCAGGGTTGGTAATTGTTTTTTTCCACAGCATTTTAAATAGTGTAGTGAAGATTTACGCTTTTTAATTCTTTTTATTATTTTTATTAATACTAATGTATTTATTGTTTGCCAGTATAGTTTTCACTGAAAAAGAATAAAGATTTGAAACTGGACTAACGAAGCCATTATAAAATATGTGACAAAACATGAAGGAAATCCGGCTTAAATACTGTACTGAATTCATCAGATGCTTAGGGCATACTTTAGCATGGCTATCTGATAATTTTTATTGTAAATCGGGCAGACGCACAGTACTAAAATACTGCATTTATTTTGATTGTCTCCAAGCCAGTCAAAATCAGCAGGCGCTCCTCCGCTGCAGCGGAGGAGCATCCCCCCACCGAGTGTAAAAGGAAAAAGAAAATGATAATCACGCAACATTAATAATGTTACATTATTATCATTAATTTATTTTTATGTATGAAGCACAAGCCAGGTTAGGGCAGGGTGGATGTTGGGGTGTGTCACAGAGAGAGTGAGGAGGACCGGTAAAATATGCACCCTAAGTGTGCATGAGGGTTTGGCCAGCCGTCTTGGCCCAGCCAAACCGCCATGCGCATGTAGCATTTCTCCACCCGACTGTGGGGCCCAACCAGGTGGAGAGAAAATGCACAGGCTCCCACTCCCTGTCTGAGCACTGAACCAGGCCACTCAGACCAATCAGAACACTGCTGTCATGCTGGTGACAGCAGCATCCTGATTGGTTTAGGGGAGTCTGGGAGCCTGTCTGCTTCCGGGCTGCCATGGAACGAACCGTATGGAGGAGAGGCTATTGCCTTTTGCAGGTAAGTGAACTTTTTTCTTGTTAAACAAGCCCCCTCTTCCCCGTCCTACCACTACTTTTCCAAACCGGCCGCCACTGGTCAAAATGTAGCTGGAATCCATAGCAGTCTCAGTCAAAAATACCCTACATTGAGTGGCCCATCCTTTGCAATGTATCTGTCATTACATGCAGCCAATGAGTATTTCTGATGATGGAGCTAATGGCAGCTTTCTTCAGACACAGGAATATCGCCTTTCAGCACTCTCAAAACAGGATGGCAGAATGCTGAGCACTATCTACATATGTTCCTTTCTTTGATTCATTGTCCCGTCACTGTTCTTTAATAATTCAGTTCCATATAGTTGAGAAGAACAACATTAATCTGTAGCTCATAGGCTGACACATTCATTGGTAATGACAATTATACCCCATATTCATGCCCAATGAATACAGCACCAAGTTATAATGTATGACCAGAGAAGGCTTGTAGAAATACATACAAGGGCAGATAATACTCTGGTCTTCAGAATACCAACCTAGAAAGGTGGTACCTAAGTGTCAGCAATTTATGTTGACTGTAACTGAACTCCATTATCTCCTCCCTTTTATCTCAAAGCAGACATTCAGCCTCTAGAAGAAACATTATCTGGTTTAATTGCTTTGTGACCCCTGCTGTCAACTTCCACAGGCCAGGCTCCATTCATTTCTAATCAGACAACTTCTGGTGCAATATGCTAACTTAAGCATTTTGGAAATACTTCATTTCACATTATATATCTATTGTTGTAGCATAAATGTGCTAGGCGTAAAATTAATTTTTACTACAGAATACATTTTACCAGATCAACCTCAGCTACCATTTCCTATTCCCCTTCGGTCCTCCGATGGATCTTGTTCTGTTCTGAAAGGGGCTTGAATATTTAGGGGATGAACTATTATCATATGAGGACCTGGAATAAGATAATATTTAGCATTTCATTATTACCAAATGGAATTGTTCAGGCAGGAACTGTTCAGGTCAAATGAATTTTGAAACAGATAAACTGACCACAACAAATAAATGAAACATAAGCAGCAAAATAGTTATCTCAATTGGTATCTTTATTTTATCTAAAGAAATTATACTAAGCAATAATAAAGCTGTAAGAATCAAGTTTAAAGGGTAATTGTTCCTCCACCGAGGTAGATTGTATCATGAGAAATTAGTCTTTTAAAGCATATATTCCTCATGCAAACCCTATAGGTGTAAGTTCAGAAATTGTCAGGGCTGGAGAGGCCGTAGCGGGCACCAGTGGACCGGAAGGGAGGGGGCCGATTTTGTACCAGTGAGGGCCGTTTTTAGAACAGGGTGCCAGTTTTGCAGCAGTGCTACAATATCGACCAAAAGCAGCAGCAGTATTTCCAACCAGCAACCCACTCTACCCCACCTCCTAACCACACCCATGGCCGGTCAGACTTAATTGGCAGGGCCCATTTGCGTTCCTAGTCCGGCCTTGGAAATCACCAAAATTGTCAGTTCCAGTTCATGAACAGGTTATTCTGCCCCGTCTGTGCTGCATCAAACGCCACAGCTGTTGTCGGGAAACCTTCCAGCCGGAAGGGTTCTACTGACACAAGCATACCGGCCGGGAGCAAACACAATAATTTGTCTCAGTTTCCGTTACTTTCTGGGAGAAATCATCAGTCTCTGTACCACAAGGTGGGTCGAGAAGGTGGGCAAGATAGGAACTGCCTCTGTCCGTACTTCAGGCAATTATACTCCATCGATTTCTGGTTGACAACCCTTGGCATCACCAATTTTATCGTACCATTCTGTCCCATTGGTCAGTTTCGCTAGGATGAGATGATGTAGTAGGTAAAGTAAACAAATCCGGAAGATTAAGTAATCCATTATATAGCATTTTCAATAATACCACTAATTTATATTCATCCAATTGGTTATGACATCTAGGAAGTAGGCAGGTCCATGTTCTCATCCTTTGTCAGTCCTTTCCAAAGCTTGTACTCTGGGTAGTAACACATTTGGTGCAAGTCCGGTCAATAAAGCTACAATTTTTAATGGAATTATTGAGTGTTAGAGCACAAGTAGAAACTTTACGTAAAGTTCTCTTAGGCTTCAGACTATTCAGTTCATTAGTTCATGCTAGGAAGGGAAAGAAGTTTTGAGACCTATATGAAATGCAACTTGTGCGCACTGAGTTTGTGCTAAAATATGAATTTCAAACTATTGAATACAATCTATTAATTCATTTATGTCAATTAATATTTGCATCTACATTATTTCAGTATTAAGATACTTATAAAAAGAATTGTAAAACACCTTATAGCCAATTCACATATTTGTTTTTCAATACTCTTTTCATGGTACAAGCTAATTACACCATTTAGTCATTGTAAGCATCATATATTTTAACTTTACAAAGCACAAATTATTATAGCATTTATTTTTCTCATCAAAATCAGCGCTTAGGTAACAAATTCTAACATTAGTGTCCATTTTCTTAATGCCTGAAACAACTTTATTCATTGGCATATTAGGAATTTTATGTTATTGTTTGTCTTTCATCATTCATTTATGCATGTAGAAAACATATACTAATAGGTTATTAAACTCATTAGTTTCATCTGTGATTCGGTGTCATAACACATCTATATCTAAGATTCTGCATGCTTTTCCAAGGCAGTACCTGAATCAAACTTCTTCATTTCATGCATGTGTTCTAATGCATGGTAATCAAACACACATTTGTCATATCCAAAAATTATTGTCATTAATCCTTTTTCCAGGTAGAATTCATAGAGATCAGATGAACGATAACATCCAGGCTCCATCACTCTTTAACTATCTATCTTATATACCGTAGTTAGGTCAAAGTTTCCATAGGCACAGCTTTGTACATTTCACTAATAATTTTGGCGCAGTTCGATGAATCTGCATGAAACTTTCCAAGAAAAAAGTACATCCACCTCTTCTGTCTTGTCAATGTTGGCTTTGAGACAGTTGACTTTCATTGAGTTAGCCACTTCATTCATGCAGGCAGTATCCTTGAATTTAGGGTATTTTCCAGGAGGGAGAACATGAGTTGTGTGTCGTCTGCATAGGAAAGGATATTGATGCCATGTGTGCAGATTACATTGGCCAGAGAGATCATGTATGAGTTGAAGAGGGTGGGGCTGAGCAATGAACCTTGAGTGACTCCACTGATGAGGTTGTGGGCTTCCAATGAGTAAGGTAGCAGACTGACAGCTTGTGTTTTATGAGTTAAGAAGAACAGAAACAATGGAGAGCGGGTCCTTTGATAGAAACCTTGTAAAGGCGCCTGATGAGGACGGGGTGTGAGACCGTGTCATATGCTGCAGAGAAGTCCAGGAGAATGATAGCTGCATGTTTGTACTGTCAAGGATAATGAGGATGTCATCTGTGGTGGCTATGAGTGCTGTTTCTGTACTGTAGCTGGCCTGAATCTAGACTGTGTGGCATTGAGGAGCTGCTGGTTGTTGAGGTAGTTGGTGAGATGCTGGTTAATTCGTTTTTCTAAGACCTTTGCGTGGTATGTTAGAAGGAAGATGGTTCTGTAGTTGAAAAGTGTAGGTGGGTCAGTGGATGTTTTTTGAGCACAGGCAGGATGGTGGCATCTTTCCAGGTGCCAGGACTGAGTGTTAGTGCTTCATTCATTGGTAGGAGTCCTCTGGTGAAGGCCTGGCAGGGGCAGAGGTCAGACAAGCCCCCAAGTGGATGGTCTTCATGGTAGCATTGATTTCAACAGTGGTGACGTCAGGCCACAAGGTCAGAGATCGTTCATTAGCTGTGATTGGAAGTTTAGTTGCAATGGTAATGGATTTGTTTGAGGGATGAAGTTGCTGTATATTGAGGTCGTTTTTTTACAGAAGAATTCCAGAAGCTTATTGCACATGTCTTGTGATGGGGTGATGTTCTTGGAGGCAGCAGGAGGCGTGGGGACATTTTTGATTATTGCTGCCTATAGGGCTGGCATCTATGCAGTCTTAGGTATGCGCATGTTTTTCAGGATCTGCTGGTGGTAGCATCCTTGGGCTTTTTTGAAGATGTCTTCATCTGTGGTGTCTCAACTTCCTCTCCATTTGTTCTCAAGTTGCTTGCAGTGGTGTTTCATCAGTCTGTTTTCTCCTGTATAGTAGGTGGCCTGTGGTCGGGCTTTTGCCTTTGGGCTGGACTTGAGGGTAGCCAAGATGATGGCTTTCAGCACATCGCTAGTGTACTCAGGCTGATGCTCGGTGAGGGTGGATGCCCACTCCTCTTCTGAGATGCGTTTCTGTGGTGGAAGGTCTGTGATGGTGGAGGTGAGTATAGTGAATCTGTCTAGGGGTGGCCTGTCCAGGACATAGTTGCTGGCTTAACATGAAAAAGAACACATATGAAGGGTGACAACAGATTGTGGTTACAATAAAATCATCTGTTGATGGTGTTATACTCTGTTTAGGTATTCAAGTGAGATCTCAGGTGATTTTAACCTGCAGAAAATGCTGACCCTCTGCTGGGATTTGATGACCCACGTTTGAGAGAAAACGGTTTCCTCCCATAATGTTCTCATGGAGGTTGTGAAAGGTGCCCTAAGAGTTAAAATGAGAGCACATTTTCTTCAAGATTACACTATCTTCCTCAGTCATGTGAGGATAAACCTTGATATTTAGTAAAACATGTACTTCTATCAGCAACAAAATGTGATCACTGAACTGCTAGAGTGCTAACATTCTGTATGTATGAGAAAAGAATGGCACACCTGAAAGTCATCTTGGCAGAATCAAAACTGAAAGACGTAAACCATTTCCTTTAGAAATTAATCAAACAAAGGGGTTTGTTTTGTCATAGAAATCATGGTTAGTGGTATAGAAAGCTCAAATAAGGACACATTTTCTATAAGTTCTCAGATATCATTCTCATTCATGTCAGTAAAACATTCTGACAGGCAGATTGAAACATGTACTACTTTCAACACCAGCAGATGTCTGTCAGTTATTTTTGCTAGAGAGTAACATTAGCAACTGTAGCTTCACCACAGAGTTCTAATGAGGAACTAGAGTGCTAAAATTCTGTCTTTATGGGAAAAGTGTAGCAGACCTGAACACTATATGGATGGAATTAAAACGATATAGCTCAGATCATGGTTAGTGTTCTAGAATGCTAAACTGAGGAAAAATGTTCTGTAAGTTCTCATAAATGTTAGTCATCCATGTGAGTTAAACATTCTGAAGTGCAGAGTGAAATATGTATTTCCAATACCAGCAGAAGTTTGTATGTTAGCTCCCTAGTGATCAGCTGCAGCTTATCCACAGAATTCTAATCAACTAGAGAGCTAACTTTCAAAATGCATGTCAAAATTGTGGCACAATCGAACACCATCTTGATGTTTTTTTCATATAGATAGATAGATAGATAGATAGATAGATAGATAGATAGATAGATAGATAGATAGATAGATAGATAGATAGATAGATAGATAGATATCGATACATATAGAATATAGATAGATATATATACATAGACATGTTGCCTGTCCAATATTTATCTTCTGTAAAAATGCTTAAGGAACAGGCATATTGAACAACTTCCATTTAAAGCTGCTCATATATATAAAAAAATGTTTTAAAGTACATAAAGGAACATTGGAGAAATGGGATTTACACATGTTTTATTTCTATTTATCATGAATGTATTTCTAATCCTACAGATTCCATTTTCTAATTGCTCTGCACCATGCAGGCCTGGCCAATACAAACAACATTCAACCCCCAGCTGTTGCTATATATGCACACTTTGCCCAGAAGGATACTACTCTAATGCCTCTGGTAAGTATGGTGATAGAGCAATACATTTTGGTATTTTATCATTTTGATGGCCACCCTTTCCCCTAGATAATTGTGGTGAAATGTAGTGGCTACTTCATATTAACCTATATATTTTATAAAGAACATTTCTGTATCAAATAAAGTATGTTTCCAATGGTACAAAACATGTTGCAATCTGCGCTTTGTTAACCTAGTACACATAATAAAGACTTGTCTTGTGAGAACTTGCCTCAAGTGAGCTCTGGGTCACCCAAAGAGTGAGATACTGCACAGTTCAGGATAGTCATAGGACTTTGGGCATTTTCTGTGTAGGTCCCAGACAGTTACTAGTATAGAATGACACTCTATAATTTAGCGAGAATGATTTTCAATGCTTAGTTTTATGGATGAAGCATGGGAGGGTGGAGACCTGGACCAGAATATACACACAAAAATTAGGTATATTAGGGAAGACCAACGTCTTTAAAAAGGGGTTCGAAGCTATTAGTGCTTAGGATAAATGCTCCTCATGAATTTCGTTTTTTTACTTAGCAAGGGCCAGATGTACAGACCAATTTAGTGGTTACAGTGCAAGCCTGCAATTTGCTAAATCACATAGTTTGTGACTTCTAAATGTCTTGCACAAACATATTAAACACATTTTAGTATTTATATATAGTTCCCAAAACACAAAATGGCTTTAGAAATGGATTACAAATTACAATTTGGAAGAGGATTGTTTAGGGTATTACTTCAATATTCTGATTCACCATTGTATATATTGATGGTTTGTAAGGACAATTTCAGTTGCAAATCATTTGTAGGTCATATATTCATCAAAGCACGTGGTAACCCATTGGGAAAGAGAAAGGGATCTATGTGGGACCTCTTTCATTTTGTGAATGAAAAAACGGTTTGTTTGGAGTGGGCAGTGGTCCAGGGCAAAATGTTTTTTCTTTTTCTTTTAATGAAGACGTGTTTCCTTTAAGGAAAATGGAATTTATTTTAAAACAAATGTACTTTATTTAAAAGAAATGACAGATATGGTGGTCTGCTGACCCCAATTTGCCACCCTCTGTGTGATGGTATTCAACCAGGGTGTCACAGTTTGTGAACTATCTACTGAATATTGAACATCTGTAAGGATTGGCAAATTGCGATCGTCTTTGAATGGTGATTTTGCAAACCAACCCATTAGTATATAGTATGCGTAACAAATTATGATTTGATTCCTAAAAAGTCAGTGTGCAATTTCCAATTGCTTTCGGCAAATGGAATCTTAGTAGATCAGGCCTCAAGTGTATAGTGCTGACTTTTTTAACTTCTCATTTTTAGATTTTCTAAAGTACCTCTTTTTTAAACATTTTCTTTTTGCCCCTGCTGTTCCCTATTCCTTTCATCTATTGTTATTGTCTTTTGTTATTTCTCTGTTTTTTTTTGCTATGGGGCAACCACAGTACCCCATTTTTCCCCACTTCCCATTTATTTTATTCCTTTTGACCCCGCTCCTAATGTCTCCTTTGGGTTTGTCTTTTTTCTTTTGCCTTGTTTTCTTTAAGATGTAACATTCTAGTATCCCCTTTTAGATCTCCTTTAACAGTGCAGTTGTCTGCAAGACATGGCTGTGATTGTGGAAAATCCTGTCTGTGCATTCTATTGGCTATTGGGTATATCATTCTGCTTTCCAAAAAATTTGCTTGCATGAGTCAGTCCTTTGAATCTAAAAAGTACACTGAATTATTAAGTTAATTTCCATATTTTTGGCTTTATTACAATGCTGGTAAGAACAACTGTCCAGCCGCCGTAATTCAATTCTGACGGCCGAGGCCAGGTAAGTTCCTCCTTCACATTATGATCCAGCCTCTGCTGCCATGGAGGGCTCATCTCCAGAGGTGCAGATACCCTTGAATATGTCACTGCAAGTGCGTGCAAAGTCAGGAAACATGTGAAAGGGACACACATGGATGACATATGTGGGGATATGCCTTATGCCAAAAGAAACTAGAACAAGTCTTCCAGACGCTAAGCGTACATTCTTGTCCTAAGGATGCATTATATTCCAGTAAATATGTTCAATGCTTTATGTTAATCAAAGTAGTGGGGGTAATCTCATCAAAAACATCCATAAACTTCAGCACTTCGCTAAACAATACATTTTTTAACAGCAATAGAAAAGAGAACAAAGATTTCATCCAGGAACCATTTTTACTTTGTTTCCCAAAATCGATCATAAATGTTATGTAGTCACATTCATGGCATCCAAAGACAACTTCAAGGGCTCACATTTTCTTCTTTATAAATACCCAATCCATTTTGGGTCGAAGAGACCCTTCTTCAGGGGTCACTATAATCAAAGAAAACATGCAATGTTCAATAAAAATGTGCTTAACTTGGCTTATTGTTGGTCTAGTACATTCTATGACTGTGCTGGCCTGGTTTTTGGCTCTATTTCTGAGTGATGGTGACTGTAAGCTTGCTACCATCCTGGATCCCTATTCTTAGCTTGTTTTGGTACTTTTAGGCCTTTTTCCAGACCTAGAAGCATAAACTAGAGGATAGCCGCTTTATATGATGATAGGTCCCTTATTCCTGACTCTAATCCATCTATTGCCTATTGGCTTCGACATAATTATGTGTCCTTTCATCATCCTACCTATAGTAGAGGGTGGATCCTGTAGTTCTGACTTTATATTACATATTGGTATGGTTTGTGTATGTACTCTGATAGAGTTAAGTGTTTATTTCATCCTTTTCGGGCCTACATGGCCCAGAACCAGAGAGACTCCATTTTGCTTTCTGCCTCTGCTGACTGAGGAGATTGCAGGGTAAAGGTGATGCTTATATTTAAGCCTGTTGTGTGCTAGGGGAAAACCAGCGGAGACCGGTTCTTATCGAAAAGAATGTGTTTGTCTCTTGGGCCCAGACGTAACATGCAGATGGTCACTGCATTTGCGCGGAGAGCCTTGGAGCTAGCACAGGAATTCGGTGGGAGGTAGTTTCTGTTGGAAATTTCCATGAGGGGAGAGCATTCCATATTAGCGAAGTGCAGAAGAGGCGGGGGGTCAGTCAGTGAGTTGGAACCAGAGAGAGAAGTCAGTCAGTGAGTGGAACCAGAGATAGAAGTCAGTCAGTGAGTTGGAACCAGAGAGAGAAGTCAGTCAGTGAGTTGGAACCAGAGAGAGCAGTCAGTTGGTCTTTGGAACAGTTCAGTTCAGTTGGTATTTTGGAATGGAGAGAGAGCAGTCAGTGTCATGCTGGAGCTGGAGAGAGCAGTCAGATGAATCTTGGAATGAAGTTGGAACTGTCAGCTGGAGCTGCCAGTTTACCAGAATGCATTAAAGCAGTTGCCAGTCAGATGGAAGAGTTGAAGCTGCCAGCTGGAGCAGTTGAGCCAGTGGAGTGAAGCCGTGGTGACGGAGGGAGAGAGAGAGCCCTGATTCCACCAGAGAGAGAGAAACATTCCTTTCTAATAGGGTGAGGTATTATAAACTAGTTTGCTTTACACTTCTTTATTTCCTAGGCTAGATTCCCTACACTGATTAATCCTTTTTCTTTCAGCGGTGTGCAGTCTGTTATAATTAGTAATAAAGCTTTCCATTATAATAAAGAGACCCCGCAGATCTGTGGATGTGTCTATTCCCCTTTACTTTTCAGGCTATGTCTAGATTGCTAGTTATTGTGATGTTATAATAATAAAGGAACCCCAGTTCTTAGTGAACATTTGTGCAAGTGTTATCATTCATAATAAAGTTAACCTTTCTTCTAGTCAGATGCTGTTATGTGAACGGATGCATCTCCCATCCAGGTAAATGGTAACTGAGCAAGGGAGTAGAGGAGCACTTGTATTTGATAATAACCTTTGCATATTGTAATTTGGCCATTCTTGTGTACCACATAAAATATAACAATTGCATATGAGACATCCCCAGTAGATACTAGATATATATAGAGAAACTTCCCAACAGAGAGAGAGAGAGCTGAAGGTATTCATAGGAAAGTGATCGTCGTTGTGTAGCGGCGTTAATGAGAGCATTGATTGTGGTCAATGTGTATACCCACAGGATTGTGGCTTGAGTGAGCACTGATTGTGGTCAGTGTGTATACCCACAGGATGGTGGCTTGAGCGAGCACTGATTGTGGTCAGTGTGTATACCCACAGGATTGTGGCTTGTGTATGTATGAAATAGTGAGAGCACTGATTGTGGTCAGTGTGTATACCCACAGGATTGTGGCTTGAGTGAGCACTGATTGTGGTCAGTGTGTAATGGTAAGTTATCGGAACTGCCCCCTTCACTATGAGTAGGAGGGTAGCATAGTCTGGGTCTGAGTTGCCGCGAGACTATAAGGTATGAGTGTGGTGTAGAGCATAGAAGTCCTTAGTAATCAGTGAGTATTCCTAGTAATCCTATAGATTTAGTGGTGTTTTTGATGATATGAGCTTGTATATTGCTAATTCCCCATCCTCAGGTAGGTACCCAGGTGCCTGGATAAATGGGTCCTGAGGAGGGAGATGGTTACGTTTCGGCTGAATTGGTGGTGTTTTGTGAGCTGATTCTATCTGGTCTGAAAATCCGGTCGTCACAATGACTCATCAAGTAAAAAAGTGAAACAGGAATGAAGCAGAATCAGATGTAGACATAAGCATAAAAATTAAAAGCTGGTAATCAATTAGAACCAATTGGAAAAGGTGATAATTTAAAGAACTACATCTCCCATCATGCAGCTGATGGCCACCTAAGGAAACCATTGCCTGCGGTTCATCATAGCCATAAGCTGTGTGACAGAAGTACCCGTACTATCCATGCAACAAGTGAGAGTTCCATTATGAAATTACTAGTACCTCAGAAAAGACAGCCTCCGGTTTTCTGCACAAAGCAGTGTTGTCAAAAAATGTCCAGCTCTAAATATGAAGTAAATAGTGAGTGTAAGTCAGCTACTAACTGTAACCATGAATTTAAGAAATGTTCAAAATACCAACCTCACACTGTGCACCAAGTTTAACTAACTCACTCTGGTGTATATTCACAAGAATGTTTGCTAAACATCACCAAAAAATGCTAACGCACCTTTACACATCGCAGCCTATTGCGGGAAAATAACGTTGAATTCACAACAAGGTGGTATCATGCGATAGTCTGCCGAAACCTCAGCCAATGTCCGCAATACAACCACCCCAACCGAGATAACACAAACCTTAATGCAAAAAAAATGCGGTGAGGCAAAGCACGATGATGAAATCAGCGATAAGCAGCGCCATGCTTGCAATACACACATGTCAGGTGGGAAAAATCAGTACAAAAGTAGAATTAAAAACCCAAACACAAACTGTCCATCACCCAAGCACTATGGAGGGAGCCGTAGCAGGTGCAGAGGACGAGCGCAACCCCACAAGCACCCTGGACAAGCAGCCTGGGACCTCGGGGACAGGGGAGGGCAAAGACAAGAAGAAGAGGAAGACAAAGTTCAGTGGGCAGTAAAACAGGATCCTGATAATGGAGGTGATGGAACAACATCAGCAACTGTTCGTCACCTCCAACGTGTCATTGGGTACCAAAAATGGGATATGGCGGGACATCGTGGACAAGGTGAATGCCGTCGGAGAGCACAAGAGGTCAATGGACGAGGCCAACAGGCGATGGATTGACATCAAGCTAAAGACCAAGGAGAAACTCGCAACCAACCAGAAGGCAGCAATGCAGACCGGAGGTGGGAGCCCAGCACCACAGCTCATGCTGGATGACATGGAGGAGCTTGTGTCGACAGTCATCAGTGTGGAGACTGTGGCCGAAGTTGGGTGAACGGACACTGCTCGACAGGGTACAACACAACCGCAACAGGTTGAGTGACCACTAGGTACTGGGAGGACGGGTGGAGAGGGCCACAATGGCACACATGCACAATGAAGCAGAGCACAGTGCACAACCACAATGACTTTGGGTCATGGCCCTGATCCACAGACTGTCACAATGTACAATGCCATGCTGTCTGTATGTCAACATGTACCGTGCGGCTACACACATGTGGACACATTGTAATACACCAGCTCTCCTTCACATTGCAGAGGTACCGTCAACAACTCCTGCACAGCAGTCCCAGCCACTTTTCACTTCACCCCCAGCATCAACACCCAAGCCCTCCAACACATCATGGACATCATCTACAACTCACCTCCAGGATCAAGATAGTCCAGCTGCATCGAGGAGACCCCACCCACTACCCAAACCGCTCAGCAGGAGACACCCACAGACCCAGCAGTCTCCCAAGACTCCCAGGAACAAACCATGGCCTTCCAATGCTGTGCGTTGGAGGGCCAGAGGGAGTCAGGTGAACAGGTGCAGGTGGGGTTCAGCCTCATGGCTATTAAAATGGACGCCATCCATGGGTGTCTAGGTCCCATTAGGGACCAGCTCCAGTCCCTAACGGACACCCACAGCCCACTCCATGGTCTCCAACTAGCCCTGACTGGCATTGTTGGAGTCATGATGTGGAGAGAAGAACACATGTCCGCTCAGACTGGCTCCAGCGATCCCAGCCCTGAGCTGTCACACATGCGGAGGACATGGTGTGGATGGAGGCAGAAAGGATGGCAGCCACCGCTGCACATCAGCAAAATGTAGCTGGGATCTACCATGCCCTGCAGATCCTCATCATGGCATTGCTGCCACAAGGCATGGCGCTGATGAATGCTGCTGCCCCCACACCATCCACATCTCCGACCCCTAGTATGTCAGTGCCTCACAGTGTGGCAGGCGTATCCACTCCGGCACCTGATGTGTCACTGCCACACAGTGCTGCCGACGCTCCTCCTCCGGCCCCTGATGTGTCAGTGGCACACAGTGCCGCAGCCGGTCCTGCAACACCCACAGGTGGGGCAGAGCACACATATGAGGATGAGGACATGGATGGGATTGTTGTCAGAAGGAGGCACTAGCATTAATTTCTGCTACCTGGCCTATTTCAGCTTGGTGCTGCACATGGCCTCATGACCTTCCATTGACCCCTGATACACTTTGCTGCACTCACCTTGGACCAAGACATGGACTGCCATATCCTGTTTGATGACCAATGACACGGTGACCAGACTACGGATTGTACCCTTCCTCTTCCGCAATACTTGTCATCCCCGGATGGACTCTGGCTGGCCCTCCACAGACCCATATTGTGTAGTGTGCTTGGCATGGCCCTGTACCGCTCCAGCTGTATAACTTCATTGGGTGTGCAATAAACATCCAGTAATGGACTGTAATGTCATGCCTTTCATCATTCTTGTATCGAGGTATGGATGAATGAGGGATGTTGATTTCCCTTACGTCAATGATGCTCATCCAGTGGGATGCCAGTCACCATGTGCTACATTGCCTATTGTGTTCCAGGTGCTGTGGACACTACAACAGGGGCACACATATTAGTCACTTCCTTGTCCGGACATGGACTGAACCAAGCCCAGAGCCCCCGAATCATTGTTGCAAACCCTGCGCTGGTCCGGCATATACCAGGCCAGACCATTCCGCTTACCCTCTGAGGGGGGCCAACATAGCTACCTGTCTCAGGCGAACTCGCTGGTGGTGTGCATGTCACTGGTCTAGTTGTCAGCATGTCATGGCCACTCCCTGAGGGCAGGTTTTCACACACACCACACCTATCCGGCACAGGCATCACAGGCCATGTGACCTCGCAACTAGAAGGGGCGACAACGTCACGTTCCCCTCTGCCGGTGGTGACTAGATGATGGACGCTCCATGGTGCTCAATCATAAAGGGTCCCCTGACTTGTTGCGCACCGATTAGTGACACCTGAAGCCTTGTGGCCATCACAGTCCTACCACCACATGGTTAGTGGCACCCAAAATAGCTGAGCGGGTGTGCAGCCTGCGATGATGACGTGAGCGCCGATGTGGTCTCCGCCATTGATGACTCAGGACTCAGCATCATGTCTGGGACCTGCTGGGCCACGGGGCGGGCCCGCATGATGTTGACCATGCCATGGTGGAGTGACTGGTGCCTGGAGTTTGCATGGGCAGGTTGTGTGCCTACCGATGGACATACCGGTGGCAGCAGGTGAACAGTGGGGCCTGTGTGCACAGGGGCGGCAGTGTCTCTCTCTCTCTCTCTCTCTCTTCCTTTCCTTTCCTTCTCTCTCTCACTCTCTCTCCCTTCTTTCTCTCTCTCTCTCCCTTCCTTTCCTTCTCTCTCTCTCTCTATCTCTCTCTCTCCCACTCTCTCTCCCTTCCTTTTCTTCTATCTCTCTCACTTTCACCCTTCCCTCTCTCTCTCTTTCTCTCTCTCTCTCCCTTCCTTTCCTTCCCTCTCTGACACTTTCCTTCTCTGTTTCTCTGTATCTCGCTCCTTTGATGTGCACATGACACACGTCCTGATTGTGTGCTTTATTTTCCAGGCTGACGGACCCGACAGGAGTCTTCTGCATTGGTGTTTTGTGTTGTGTTTTAATAAAGTTTTTGGTTGTTACTTCAGTGCTGTGTGACTGTTTCTTGTTCTTCTGGCCACACATGTGTGTATTTAATTTAGCAATGTGCGTCATCATGCGATTTTTGTGGCTCTTGGGTCGTGCACGGTATGTGTCTTTCCGGGGGCTGAGGTGGGCAGGGGTGATGGCGGGGGATGTTGTGGCCCTCATGGATATCGAAGCTGTATGATCAGTGTCTCCATGGCATCTGTGGGTCTTCAAGTGTGGCTCTTGGCTGCACTCCCTTTCATGCTGTGGGTAGTCGTCCTGTTTAGAACCAGCAAACGGCAGGTGTTAAATACCTGGTGCTATTGCGGCTTCTCACATGTTTTTGTGGCATGTCACAGATCTGGCAGTTTGTTGTAAAAGTTGTGTTGTGTTTTTTTGCATGGGAATGCCTACTCATTAGGGTTAGTTGGTGGTGTCCACCGTGGAGATACATGTTGGGGCAGTTATCGTAGGAATACAGGTGATGTCTGCAGTTTGCACCAGGTTGTGAATGGGGTGTTAAATCTATCTCGACTTTTGATGCGTTAAGGCGGGGATAAATAGGAGATAAGTCCTTGTGAATATCCCATTCTGAGTTTTCGAACTGAAAATACAGCATGTGTTTCCTCCAAAGAAAAAGTGCCAGTGTTAAAGCTGAACTCACTGTTCGAACTCCCAGATGCAAGTAGTGCATCTCAACTGCCGTTGTGTTAAATTGCTCACCCGTTTGGGAAACGTGCTAATTCGAAAAAATGCTGGTGTGGAAAAACCTCCAACCAAGCAGTGAAAGCAATCAGATGTGCTGAATTTGGTGAGTGCTTGATTTAAACTCTAATGCACGAATTCATGCTACTAAAAAGAGTAAAAACAGACTACTGTAAGCAGTATGCATAAATACGGAAAAGGGGCATGAAGAAATAGGGTATGAAGAAATACATCAACAGCATAAGCAGTGGCCTATTTGGCAACAATCACACGTCTTCACAATAGTAAAACTGCATTACATAACGGATTTTGTTGATTATATAATGAATCACAACTATATAATGAATCACAACTAGTAAAACGCGTGTAACAGAGCAACACTGTGTAATTCAGCATATGCCACAATCAGAAAAAACGTAAAGCTCAAATTTTCACTTGATCAAATAAGTTGTGGGATTCCTCTTAGATAATAATGTGTAGAAATAAATAAGAAGAAGAGGGCAGCGATAATATATATATTGTGTAACATACTCAAGCTAAATTGCCTTTTTGAATCTGAGAAACTGATGTAAGCGGCTGGAGACTCGTAATTATTAAAAAGGTGATAAATGTACAAACATGTCTATTGCTCATGGTCAGTAAAAATGAGTGTGTGAAAGCGTGGTACTTCATGGTTACATATGCTCTTCTTATGATCCTGTTGAGGTTGTGAAATCATATGGAAATGATTTAGAAGCTCTAGCTAGGTTGAAATAATTTGCTAGTATGGTAAACAGAATTCTTCGGGAACAAAGAGACGATAAAGGGAGAAAAATGGAAAATAGGGATCTATTGATGTATAGAGAAGTGAGAAGGGATCATTCTGGCACTACTGACATGAAAAGAAGATTGGTTATAAGTATCACGTAATTTCCAATTTATCATTATGGCCCTTCGGTACAAGAGTTTCCATATATTTGATCCAATTTTAGGAATGAAAAACGAAGTTGAGCTACATTGTGCCCTTTTTCATGCAAGTGTGTCGCCAGCGTTGAATTGGGGTTCTTCTATCATGCTCTCATGTTTAGTTATCCAAATTTTGACCTTGCACTCCGTCTTGCCCACATAATGTAATCCACAAGGGCACTTGATGACATAAATCACGCATTGAGCATTGCAGTCAAAAGTGTGTCTCAATAGGGTGAATTTCCCTGTCCTTAAATGTGAGATATTGACTCCCTACATGACATTATTTTGTTTTCCATTCCAAAAACTTTATTTCGGTTGGATATAACCATAAAAGCACATACAAGGTTAAAAAGAAATACTTATTCCAAATTATCATCCCTCCATTTTGTTAAAATACATTTGCTCACAAACCATCTAATTTAAATGCATCAACACAACAGAAAACTAGAATGGGTGAGAGAAATTTTAAGATTTGTAAAATTTTTAAATTAGGTCTAAGTATCATTAAAAGAAGCATATAAAATACATGTTTGCACAAATTAATTCCTGAAATTTTACATGAATAAGTAAGTACAGTAAAATTACAGAATTTAACTAATTAATTTCCTGCGTATTTGCCACATTAGAAACAAGAACTTTGCAACTGCAGCAACTATCACAGGACTAGTGTCAGTTCTCAAAATCCTGTAAAAAACAAGGTAATTGCTGATGCCCAAGTTTTTGCATAACTGGATGACCCACTTCTTTCTAATTACAGCATATGTGGGGCAGAAAAGTATAACATGGATAGGAGATTCCTCCTCCTTCCTGCATCCGGGGCACAGGCGGTGGGGCCCTCCCGTCCACCTATCAGTAAATGCATGTAAAGGCAGAGTTCCGTATCTGAATTGTAAAAATAGCTTCTTAGCTAAAGTAGGTTGTATGACATCTAGCTCAGTCACGAAGCCATAATGAGGCTTAAAACCAGGGAACTCGTTAGTTAGGCTTGGGGCTTTGACGGCTCCAAAGACTTTTGTAAGGTTATGATCTTTTATTGTTAGGGCAAGTGTTTTCTTAGAAATACCTGAGCTAGAGTCCTCGGGATTAGTCCAGAGGTTTTCTAGCCCAATCGAAATCAAAGAATGCCTGACAATGAAAGCCAGGGAATCTTATCAGCACCCAAAAGACCCAAAACCACTTTTAGTTTGTGCTTATAGCTCGCCATCTCCGGGGTGCTCCAAAGTCTCCTCCAATACAGTAGGGGCCGCAAAGCTATAACGTCAGAAATAGGACGAATATTTAAGTCAAGCCTTAATGGCACTAGGGGTGTGCTTTTTAGGAGGGACATAATCTGCCTAATGAACTTATTTTCTGTACAGATTAAATCATTTGAAGATTGCTTATAAGTATCATGTCATTTCCATTTTATCATGATGGCCCTTCGGCCCAAGAGTTTCCATATATTTGATCCAATTTTAGAACGGAAAAATGAAGTTGAGCTACATTGTGCCCTTTTTCATGCAAGTGTGTCGCCAGCGGAGAATTAGGGTTCTTCTATCATGCTCTCATGTTTAGTTATCCAAATTTTGACCTTGCGCTCCATCTTGCCCACATAATGTAATCCACAAGGGCACTTGATGACATAAATCACGCATTGAGCATTGCATTCAAAAGTGTGTCTCAATAGGGTGAATTCCCCTGTCCTTGAATGTGAGATACTGGCTACCTACATGACATTATTACAGTAAGTGCAGTTATGGCACTTCATCATCCCCTTATGGACTGCATTAGGTAATTTTGTGAGTGGAGACATGATCTCTCTTCGATTTCTTGTCTTGTTATATGCAAACAGTGGAGGAGAAGCTAATAACCCCCTGAAGTCTGGTTCTGTTTGTAAGAGTTCCTTTCTCTTTCAAGTGATTTTCTTGACAGATGTTGATTTTGTGTAAAAGGTCGATATGAAAACCTCTCTTTTTGCAGTATCTTTTTGTTGATTTTCCAAGAGTTTTGTCCTATGCAAGTCTCCCACTTGTTTCACTTCTGCAACCACAATCTTCAGTGGGTATCAACATTTTAGAAACTCCTTCTTGCAGTGCTGGATTGTGACCAGATAATCATCTGGATTAGACGGATGCGCAAAAATATGCCTTGTGCATCATGCATCCCATTGCTGGAGTGTGGTGATCTGCGTAGTCCAGTCAATGGGGTACATGCTGCTAATGGACTTACCTGCATTCCGGCACCCACAGGGCCGGAGCCTTCAGGGTTCATTGTAGAGGGGACCTGGAGAAAGATATCCAAACCAGGGGCTGTCGGAGAGTAGTATATTCCAATGACTCTGCACCCCAAATCCATTGTTTCTGACAACTCAATGCAGGCAGTCAGACCGTCACGGTCGGGTCGTCAAAAACCCACATCGTATTTGGGATGGCGGTAAGATCTCTGTGCTGTACTATGGATGCTGTTTTTCTCTGACCACTATCCCAGCTGTTGGAGAAAGGCTGTCGGAGTCGGCGCTCTTTCAGAGATTGGTGAGAGTAAAGGATGCATGCATTGTAATACAGCAGTTGGACTGATCACTTCTGTGGAGACTGCAGTCACCATACCACCTTCAACAGGACCTCTGATGTCGGTCCAACCAGCATCGTAATCAGGCCCTTAATTCTTTATCCTCCTGTATGAATTCTATACAGAAAGCAATCCTTTTTGGCTAGGTTTTCCCCCAGTATAAACAAAGCCATTAGGGCTGGTGTTAGTGTGATAAACAGCATTTGTGCATGCAACAATGTAAACAGTATTTGTTAGTGCCTTTGTGTGCATGCATTGGCACATTAAAGTAAGATGTTCTGGCTTGCATATACTTTTCCTTCTACTCTAAATTTTTGCCATTCTTTACTGCTTTTCCGATCAATTCATACCCAGTTTTACTATTTTTTGCCTCACGTTTTTGACAATTTAAAAGTGAAACTTTAGAATGAACAATCTGAGAACGAAAGATTTTGAAACTTCCAGGTATTGCATTCACTTGGGAATGACATTGGGAAGGACATATCAACTACAAGTGCAAATGCCAAGTGTAGTGCATACATGGACGTTAGTGATTATCACTGCAACTCTAAGTTGGAGTTCATAGGGGCTGACTCTTTAAAAAATAAAGGTGTATACACTGAAGATGCAGAACTATCGAAATGTTTGAAGAAAATGACTATTATATTTCTTATAAGTAGCGAGCTACATTGTCCCAATTTAGAAATAAAGAAAGTGAATAAGGAGAGTGAAAAATAAATGTGAAGTACCCATTTTTGGGGCCTGACTCACATCAAAAGTCAGACCTGGGTCTGGTATTACTCTCCAATGTTTTGAGACATTTCTGACTTTCTTGGAATTGACAAAGAAGTCCAGGAGTACTTCTAGGCAGGTGCAACTGGTGCATCTTCTCAGGAGTACTCATGTGAGTAAATACACATTTGAAAATGTAATATGTTTTTATATATGAACGCACAAATGTAGCTCAATGAATTGCCATTCAATAACCTTTTTGCTTTTCAATAGGAACAATATTTTCTCTATGCAGAGCCCCTTCCAGAGCAATCCACTTATTATACATGTTTGAGCTACTTTCCCCCCAGAAAACCGATTTACTCCTGCCCATAAATCTGAATAGGTTTTCAGAGTGGAAAATGCCAGCAAAGTTCTGTAAAGGCTACAACCTTACATGCTTGTTCATATTCACCAAACTTTGCAAGTGCCCTCACATTATCTGGTAGGCCAGTATCATGGAGCCAATAATGGCTTTGGGAGAACCATTCAGGAGAATTGGGATTTCCTGTTTCCATGCTTAGTATTTGACTAGACGGGGGAGTCAGTTTCAGACTTTCTGATTCTCTGTTTGGGAACCTGGGGGCATATTATCAAGCCTCTGCGCTAAAATTATCGCCGCTTTATCGGCCGAAAACGGCCGATAAAGCGGCGATAATGGGCTTGATAATATGCTCTATGGAATTCCAATCGAAGCACATGTTAGATGTGAAGACATCTAACATGGGCTTCGATTGGAATTCCACAGAGCATATTATCAAGCCCATTATCGCCGCTTTATCGGCCGTTTTCGGCCGATAAAGAGGCGTTAATTTTAGCGCACAGGCTTGATAATATGCCCCCCAGTTCCTATGAGTCTTCTGTGAAATCGGTGGGATAAGCTCTCTAGAAAGGAACATTGAGACAGTCGACTATTTGTTGGGGCTCAGAGCCAAGGCTGAAGAAGAAGAAAACTGACGAGTGATGTGATATTCCCTGTGGAGTTTTTACCACCCCACCAGAACCACTTGAGTGTTTTGCATGTCAACTGCATAAGATTCCACTTTCACAGTTTAGACTTCATAATGTCCATTGTGATGGATGGTGGAGAAGAGAAGGTAAACAAGCCCTTTCGTGACCTCCTGTCACATATTGGAAATGATGTCTCAGAGGCAAGAGTGGCAGGAGTTGTACTCTTGGCCACCACGACAGAAGGGTCATAGTGAGACTATCTCTAGATACTCGGTCACTCTTCACCCATGTTCTCACTTACATCTGGGCTCACCAACTGGTGCACCCATGACAAAGCCACAAATGTAAGCATGGGGTCCCAATACTAGCCATGTTAAGCAGACCAATTAACTCTTCCGTTCTAACATTCATGACCATTTTCACTGAAAGGTTAAACATACCCTTATTTTATAGCCACAGATTGTTAAATAGAATTTCTGTTCAATGTATTAACAATGGAAATTGCCAGGTCATTTTCCATCCAAGTAATATCAAAGACCATATCACATTGATTGAGAGTCATGGGTTGCCCCTATCTGGAGGGGTGGCTAGTGGAAAATGATGCTATATGTCAGTGTAACAAACATAGGGGCATATTATCAAGACAGGTGATGCTCTATGGAATTCCAATTGAAGCCCATGTTAGATGTGAAGGACATCTATCATGGGCTTCAATTGGAATTCCATAGAGCTTATTATCAAGCCCATTATCGCCGTTTTAGCTGCAGTTTTCTGCCGCTAAAGCGGCGATAATTTTATCGCCTGTCTTGATAATATGCCCCATAGTGTTCTCTCTGTAACATCCATTTAACTAACAAATATTGCTCTCCGATCTGCATTTTCTAACCTGCGGATTCCACAATGTGCTACAGGTGGTAAGAAAATGTAAGCAGAAACACAGATCTGCTTTCCTCAGCAGCTCTATTTGCTTACCTCATCTTAGTAATTGAATAACCCTCAATAAGTAGGTATTTATCCATAATGGTTATGCACCCATATTGGGCACCACCCCCAGTTTACCGGGGTTGTTGTTTAACACAGTGACGGATAGTCTGAGTGACCTCAGAGCAAGCATTTAAAGAAAGAAAGCACCCAGGTGCAGCCTAACGGTACAGCATGATCAATTTCCTTTAGGGATCCTCGATGTAGTGTATGATTTATCACAAACTTAAACTGCTACCAAAGTGCCGCCATATTTCTCAATACTTCATGCAATGAATCAAAACAACCTGCTGCACTGAGTGAAACGTAGAGGGAAGGAATGTATCATATTTACCAATATGTGGTGTGTTCCTGCTCTCTACCAGCAATCTTCCTCCACAAAAACAATTCTTAGATGCTTTTTTCTCTAAGTGTGAGGCAGAATGCAGCACACCTAGAACAAGGTAACAGCAAGCAGAAATAAGGATATTTTTTCCTCCTTATGCCTCTCCTGGGAAGGTACAGTACTTTGACGTCTTCCCAGATTTACTAGTCTTGGTAAATCTAGGAAGGAGCCAAATTCCAAGGCTAGTTGAAGTAACTTGTAGAGTGAAGTACAAAGTCTTTGCTTTATCACATGATTATATTTGAATTTTCGTGTTGGGATTTTCTGAAAGATACTAATATAGGTGTGCACTGCTGTCAAAAATCCACAAATGCTTCAGAAAGCTCCAACTAGATATGAAAAGCTATACCTCAATATGAGTTTTGGAAATGTTAAAGTTAGAATTCTCAGATCATATGGCTATTGACTTAATCCTTCACTATTTGCCTAATGTGACTTTGCAACTCTTATACATCAACTTAAGAAAGTAGAAAACATTCATGCCTTCAATATGGACAATTGCATACTTTCAAAGAATGGAAAATATTGTATATAATTTTTCACACATTTCTTTTTGTCACAGATCTAAACGAATGCTCAAAATGCCCAGAAGATAAATGGTCCAATAATGGCAGCTCCAACTGTGAAAATAAATCAATTGAGTTCCTCCACTGGAATAATCCCTTTTCCATTGTGTTGATATGTATCGCTGCATTTGGATTCCTTACTGTGTTGGTGATACAGGCCATTTTTTTGAAACACCGGGACACGCCAGCGGTCAAAGCTGCAGGTGGAGCCTACTCGATTGTGATGTCTTTCTCGCTTCTCACAAGCTTCCTGAGCACAGGGTTCTTCATTGGCGAGCCTACTGATATCACTTGCCAGATACGACAGACTATGTATGGCATCAGTTTCACCCTTTGCGTTTCATGCGTTCTAGTAAAATCCCTCCGCATTGTCCTTGCATTCAAATTAAGTAAAATGGACCAACCCAGCCGCAAAATCACTTACCAGCCCGCAGTGGTCATCATTGTTGCAACAACCATCCAGATTCTGATCTGTGCAATGTGGCTCATATTCAAACCAGCGTCACGTAACACTATCTCCTCAACACTTCAGACCATATTACTGCAGTGCACTGAGGGCTCATATGTGGCCTTTGGGATCATGCTTGGGTACATTGGGCTCCTGGCTTTGCTTTGTTTTGTTGTGGCGTTCAAAGGCCGGCACCTTCCAGGCAAGTACAAGGAGGCCCGCTTCATCACCTTCAGCATGCTCATCTACCTGTTTGTATGGATTGCTTTCATCCCAATCTATATTTCCACAGTTGGAATGTATCTCCCCGCAGTCCAGGTGGTTGCCATTTTGGCTTCAAACTATGGAATTATTTCATGTCACCTCTTGCCCACATGCTATGTAATATTTTTTAGGAAATCCATTAATAATCAGTCCTGCTACATGCACAGTATCCGTATCTTTCACAGAGCAAGGAGGCCAATCTTTTCCCACTCGAAGGGTGCTTGTGATCCAAAGACTCATTCTCATAATGTCAGCACAACAATCCAGCCTTATTCACAGTCCAGAAACGTGTGTGTTAGCGTGATTCCAACAATGAGAAGAAGGCGGAAAAGCTGCTAAAAATCAACTGATTTAAAGACTATTCTCTACAGCTTGCTGTTATTCACAATCTCTGCTTCTCTTACCCTCAGGAGTTATGCTTGTCGAGCTTTAACATGCAAAATATATATTTATAACTGTTAGACAGTGGCAGTAACAACGGTGTTACTATTTTTTGTAGTGTTTTTTTTTTGGTTTGCTAATCACTTTGGCATGTTCAAAGAAACCTCCCAAAAAAGTTCATCTACCTCAGCTCCTTCACGGAAAGTTCAGGGGTGATCCATCAATTGGCGGCTGATTAATCAGCAAAAATAGCTCAAAGGAATTACTCTAAATTTGGTAGGAAGCTAGATCACTGTCCCAAAAGTGTGCTTTTTTGTAACTTAGTATAATTCGATTCAGTAGTTTTTGAGAAATTACTGTTAAAAAACTTTGTGCATTTAAATGGCTGGGTTTATGGGAGCTTCACGAGATTCCTGCGATCATGCAACTTAAAATATTAGAGTAAGTGATCAGAGTGGCTGAGAGGGCTTTTATTCCTATCAGTTACCTTGCTCCCACAAAGGCTAAAGGCTTTAATGAACTCCCATGGGAGCTCGCACTCTGATTGGCTGACTGCAACATGAAGAGAAATGTTGCAGCTGCCATTTCAAGACACAAGACTTTGGTCCCCCTGTCCTGAAGATTAAAAAAACGCTAAGGTTTGAGGAAGTGGCAGGCCAGGGTGTACCTTGACCTGCTGGAACTTATGGGTGGGTGCCAGATGGCAGTGGTGCTAGGTATAGTTACTTGAAATAACTATAATTGTTGAAGTGCAGTGTTTTTTAAATATTTTAAATGTTACATTTAAGCTGACATTTTTACCTAACGGTAGCTTCACTTTAACCATTGCTTTTTAAGTGGATTTTTGATTTTTTTTTAAAGCAAAGTAAGACATTAATACTACACCTAACTATGTCACTTTAACCTTTGTTTTTGTGAGTGAAATTATATATATATATATATATATATATATATATATATATATATATATATATATATATTACCTACTGGCGGTCGCCAGTAGGTAGTTATAGTTAGGATTTTTTTCAATGTTAAATCTCAAAATTCTATTTGGAATAACTTTGGCGCCGGTTGACGAATCTGCCTGAAAATTTCCTGAAAATGGCCTCGCGGGGTTCCGGTCCTTTCCTGAAAGTTTGGGGGGGATACGTTAAGCGGGGGCCAAGATAAAAGGGGGGTCCCAAAACGCGTTTTCCCCATGTTAATTTCCATAGGGCGGTCGATTTCACTTTTAGCCCGAACGGCTGAATGGATTTCCACGAAACTTGGCAAAATTGTAGGGACTGGTAGCCCGATGTGCCTTTGCTATGTCTCAAGATATGTGCTCCAGTGGATTTTGAGTAATTTAGGTTCAAAAAAATATATATATCTATAGGCGCTCTCCCGTGCGCGCACCGGAGTGCGCTCCAGGCGCGACACGCGACTTGCGCGCAGGAAGCTGATTGGCTCTCAGTTGTCTGTAAACATTCTAAACAGTGCGGAGCGGCCGCCATCTTGTGTCTCGGTAAAATCGAGACACAAGGGGTTTGAAAAAAAAAGGGGCAAATGACCATAAGGGGGAAGAGTAGACCCCCTCTGATCCCCTAGGTTTGATGTAGGGACTAAAATAGGGTCCTGCAGGGCATTAAAATTTTATTTTCGTTTTGCGCGGGGGAAGCGCATGGTACGCGCACCGGCGAAGCACGGGGAAAATCCAGGACCATATTTATGAAGGCCTTGCGCTGTTAGTTTTGCGCTTCCTGTGCGTCAATTTTTGTGACGCACCAGCGGTGTAAAAAAATGCGCATTGTTATGCAATATTTAAAAAGTGACGCATCTATCTAGATGCGTCACTTTTTAAATATAGTGCAACAAGGTACATTTTATTACACTGCTGGTGTTATGCGTCACTTTTCTGTGCGCACTCCTTATGACATTCCAGATGTGTCATATTTAATGTATGACGAATCATGTTGCAAGGAGTTACAGATACGTCAGTATTTCTGACATATCTGTAAACATAAAAGTGATGCGAGGCAGGTGCAAGATTTTGACGCAACAGCATCCTAAAAGTGACGCAGAGAAATCTTATAGATTTCAGTACGTCGTTATTACCAAGCTTTTTGCGGGGGAATGCCCCCTTTGCATACATTATACCTGATGCAGATACAATATGGCGCAGAGTTTTAAAAAGTGACCCATGTACCTAGATGCGTCACTTTTTAAAAATAGCGTCAGGTATAATGCATGCAGAGGGGGTGTTCTCCCGCAAAAAGCTTTGTAATAGCGACGCAGTGAAATCTTTGAGATTTCACTGCGTCAGTTTTAGGATGCTGTTGCGTCAAAATCTTGTGCCTGCTTTACAGCAGGTGTTAGACTGAGGCAAGACCTTTCATATGCTGCTTTCCCCATTTGAAAGGACACATTACTGGAGTTGCGTCACTTTTGTGACGCACTGCAGCAATGCGTTACTTGGAATGTCATAAGGAGTGCGCACAGAAAAGTGACGCATTGCACCAGTAGTGTAAAAAAATGTGCCTCGTTGCGTTATATTTAAAAAGTGAGGTATCTAGGTAGATGGGTCACTTTTTAAAATCAAGCGCCACATTATATCTGCGTGAGGTATAATGCATGCAGAGGGGGTGTTCTCCCACTAAAAGCTTTGTAATAGCGACGTAGTGAAATGTTTGAGATTTCACTGCGTCACTTTTAGGATGCTGTTGCATCCTTTAAATATAGTGCAACGAGGCACATTTCATTACACTGCTGGTGTGATGCGTCACTTTTCTGTCCACAGTCCTTATGACATTCCAGATGTGTCATATTTAATGTATGACGAATCATGTTGCAAGGAGTTACAGATACGTCAGTATTTCTGACATATCTGTAAACATAAAAGTGATGCGAGGCCGGCGCAAGATTTTGACGCAATAGCATCCTAAAAGTGACGCAGAGAAATCTCATAGATTTCAGTACGTTGTTATTACCAAGCTTTTTGCGAGGGATTGCCCCCTCTGCATACATTATACCTGATGCAGATACAATATGGCGCAGAGTTTTAAAAAGTGACCCATGTACGTACATGCGTCACTTTTTAAAAAATAGTGTCAGGTATAATGCATGCAGAGGGGGTGTTCCTTGCAAAAAGCTTGGTAATAATGACGCAGTGCGTCACTTTTAGGATGCAGTTGCGCCAAAATCTTGCGCCTGCTTCACAGCAAACCTTTCACATGGTGCTTTTTCCATGTGAAAGGACACATTACTGAAATTGCGTCACTTATGTGACGCACTTCTGCAATGCGTTACTTTTGTGTTTACAGATATGTCAGAAATACTGACATATCTGTAACTCCTTGCGAATTGATTAGTCATATATTAAATATGACATATCTGGAATGTCATAAGGAGTGCGTCCAGAAAAGTGACGCATCGCTATTTTCACGTAGCGATGCGTCACTTTTCAGAAATGAGGCCTCCAGTTTATTCACTGTGTCATAACTTTCTTTTCTAACACTCACCTTCTTTCATTCCTCCTACTTCACTTCCTTTCACCTCTCATACCTTTCTGTTCTTTCTTACTCATTCTCCTTTCAATTATCAATGCACTATATTTCACTTACTCTTCATTTTTTAAGATTATAGCTCTTTGATGAGAATTGGAGGTAGTTCTGAAAAGAACTTTTGGTTTTCTTCTTTTAACTGAACAGGAACAAAAACAGGGAATAGAAACTGCTCAACAGGAGCAAAAAGAAAAGAAAAAAGTTAGGGGTGGGAAGGGCAGTGATGGTTCTCCAATGCCCGAACCATGAGCAGGACACTTTGCTCCCCATAGGTGAGGAGTTGATTGCAGTATCTGCATCTGACGACCCCATGGTTGAATGCAGGTTGAATGTTTGCTACCTGCCCCTGAGATTGTTCTCTTCCAGAAGAAGTTGCTCCTCCTGTTGATGTAGAGGCCCCATCTCTGGGAACCTCCTGTGCCAGAGCCCTGACACTTTCCCGGGAAAAATTCTGGGGGTGCCTCCTCTCCACATGGCGAATCATGGTGAAGTTGCCAAAAGAGTATTTTTTTTGGGGGTTACCCCGTGACAGGACCTGTTTGCAGATCCTGCACTCTACTTTTGGTGCATTCACCTTCTTCTGGCCTGCTGGAAACTTAAAAAATTTCCAGATGAAATGTTCCTTCACCTTTGGGGTAGGAGGCTCTTCATCAATGAAATCATTGGAGTCATCTTCACTGCTGGATGGTCTGGCAGCCATGATGAATCCAGGAATATGGAGCAGCAAAAAAGGCAGGTCTTTCAGTCACAAAAGTGAAAGAAGAAGTGAAGGAAATGGGTGGGGATTTCATTCATTGTAAAAAAAAACTGTTAGCAACCAATGAAAAGTGTTATTTTAGGGTCACATGACCCGACGCGTTTACGCTGCGCGCTCCGGTGCACTTCCGGGTGCGTTTACGCAGCGCGATCGTAGGCGCTTCCGGGGCGCAAACGTGGCGCGATCGTAGGCGCTTTTCCGTGCGTTTCGGCGCCGCGCACGTATGCGCTTCCGAGGGCACTTACGTTGCGCGCCGAAGTGACGTCATCAATCTTTTATAGAAATGCATAATCATTTTCCATATTAAAAAAAACAAATTTTATTTGTATGGTACGAAATGTTTTGCATTATTATTAACTTTTCATTCATATTTTTTTTTCACGAACGACAGTTGCGCTCTGGGTGCGCTTTCAGATGAGCTCTCGGAGAAGCTTACTGGAGAGCTTAGCTGAAAGCTTCCCGGAGCGCGCACCCAGAGCGCAAAAGAAAAAAATTATAAAAAAAAACAAAGAATACTTAAAAAAAAACAGCAAATTGTAAAAAAAAAAAAGGTTAGAAACTCGATATACAAAGGAATTAGCATTTAAAAAACCTATGAAATTCACTGAAAAAACCATAGGTTTCACACCAGTTATAGTTAGGAATTAGCATTTAAAAAACCTATGAAATTCACTGAAAAAACCATAGGTTTCACACCAGTTATAGTTAGGAATTAGCATTTAAAAAACCTATTAAATTCACTGAAAAAACCATAGGTTTCACACCAGTTATAGTTAGCTGGAAATTTTACTGATATAAAACCATTGAAATTCCCACGTTATAGTTAGTCGGACTCACTATAACTTGCGCGTGCAATGCACTGCTGATGACATCACATATTACATCACTCATGACATGGTCAGTGACATCACTCATGACATCACTGATGACACCATCCTTGTGACACAGTGACAGACCTCCTTTCACTATAATGTAACCCATGAAACACATATTCAAAAATAGAAACTAATATTTTCAAAAAAGTGGATATACCCATACCAGTTACAACAACCAATTCAGTAATACCACCATCTAATACACATCCACTCATGTGTATGTATATGGGTTATTTGATATTATTATTAGTATCAGTATGAGTGTCTATATGGTTTGGTGGGGGTATTACTTAGCACATAGATGCATGAGTGACTGACTCTTTGTTTGTATGTGTTTTGAAGACAGCATATGTACAGGACTGTATGTGTGGATGAGTGTCTATATGTGTTTGTTAGTGAGTGAATGACTGTCTCACTAGTGTCTTTATCAGTAACTACATATGTTTTAATCTAGTATATGTGAATATTGTTGTATATAAGTGAGTATATGTGAGAGTAAGAGATTGTAAGAGTTCCTGTTTAAATAAGTATGTGTTTCTATAAGTGATTGTTTAAGAGAATAAATATGTGTAATTTTAAATAGAAGTAAAGTGGAAGTGTGTGTATAACTCTATATTCAAATAAATGGATGTCCAATAGTTTATTTGCATGTGAGAATATGTGTGTGAGTAACTTTTGGATGAATGTCGGTGTGTAACAAGATGTATAGGTGTATCACTTCATATGATGAGTGAGTATATGTATGAGTGACTATATAGAACTGTTGGTGAATGAGTGGATGTGTATATAGATAGTGGAATTACTGAATTGCTTGTTGTAACTGATATAGGTATCTCCATTTTTTTACAAATTTCAGTTTCTATTTTTGAATATGTGTCTCAAGGGTTACATTATAGTGAAAGAAGGTCTGTCACTATGTCACAAGGATGGTGTCATGAGTGATGTCACTGACCATGTCATGAGTGATGTAATATGTGATGTCATCAGCAGTGCATTGCACGCGCAAGTTATAGTGAGTCCGACTAACTATAACGTGGGAATTTCAATGGTTTTATATCAGTAAAATTTCCAGCTAACTATAACTGGTGTGAAACCTATGGTTTTTTCAGTGAATTTAATAGGTTTTTTAAATGCTAATTCCTAACTATAACTGGTGTGAAACCTATGGTTTTTTCAGTGAATATATATATATATATATATATTCACAGAAAAAACCATAGGTTATAGACCATATATAGTTAGGAATTTGCATTTACAAAACCTTGAAAATTCACTGAAAAAACCATAGGTTATAGACCATATATAGTTAGGGATTAGCATTTAAAAAACCTTATTTTATTTGCACAAAACCATTGAAATTCCATATATAGTTAGTTGCACTAACTATATATCGCGGACCCGCAATCCACTGCTAATGATGTCACATATTACATCATTCATGACATGGTCAGTGACATCACTGATGACATCACTGATGACATCTCAAATGACATCACTGATGACATCACTGATGACATCTCAAATGACATCACTGATGACATCACTGACATCTCATTTGACATTACTGATTACATCACTGATGATATCATTTATGTGATAATACATCTTCAGACTCTAATATAACCTTAGATAAACTCAGTGTAAACAGGCATTCACAGACTGTCACACATCCATGGAGTTACTCACACACCTAGTCAGTCATGCAAAGAATCAATCACATCTCCATTTCCTTAACTATACAGTTATACACACCTTACTTATTCAAACATATACTAACACATATTTACTCTCGTATACAATCCTTGATACAAGTTCACAATGATTCATACAGCCACTCTCACATTCACTGGCTCTTATGTTCAGTTATTTATATATGTCAACTCTCACATGGAGTGTGTTTTACATATGTACTTACTTTGACATGTAGAACTGAGATATCCATTCACTCACCAATATACTCATGCACACAGTCAACTGTCCATACAGCTGTTTCTACATGCACTTTTGAACCCATACACCTAGGGAATCAACTGCTCACACATCTATGCACAGAGTTATACACCTCCAAGCCACCCACACACATACTCAGTCTCCCATACAAATACTTGGGCAACCATTCAATAACCCATATAGTTACTGATATAGCTACTGATTTAAACATGCAGCAGTTTACAGAAGAACATAAATAATGATTGCCAAATTAAGACACTTTAATCACTAACCCATGCACTCAGTGAGACACATTTAATCATTCTCTCATACAGTCAGTCATGCACCTACTAAATCCTTCATCCAGACACTTATACATCCACTCATTCTTCAATATGTAAGACATATTTTAACTTTACAGAAACATACAGTCACTGGGTGTTGTCATCAGTGATGTCATCAGTGATGTCATTTGAGATGTCATCAGTGATGTCATCAGTGATGTCACTGACCATGTCATGAATGATGTAATATGTGACATCATTAGCAGTGGATTGCGGGTCCGCGATATATAGTTAGTGCACCTAACTATATATGGAATTTCAATGGTTTTGTGCAAATAAAATAAGGTTTTTTAAATGCTAATCCCTAACTATATATGGTCTATAACCTATGGTTTTTTCAGTGAATTTTCAAGGTTTTGTAAATGCAAATTCCTAACTATATATGGTCTATAACCTATGGTTTTTTCTGTGAATTTCATTGGTTTTTTAAAAGCTAATATCTATAGCTGTAAAATATATTCTTTATTAAGTGACGTATCACGTAGCCCGTGAGACGCCTCATGATGCATCGCATAACCGTGACGTATCGTCTCTGCAGCGCAAACCAAACCCAAAACGTAAGCGCGCCAGAACACGCTTAAAGATATATATATATTTTTTTAACCTTAATTAGACAAAATCCACACGTGCACATATCACAAACGTTCAAAAAACACAATATGTCGGACTCCCGTTACGCTGCCGGTTAGCTGCCTGGTTAACGTACCAGGAAGCACCTTTACCGCGAAAAATCGCAATTTTTTTTTTTTCACCCCCCAGGGAACTTTAATAGCCCCCTCATCAATCCTAGGGGTTCAGGAGGGGTCTGCCTTACCCCTTTCATTCATTTACACCTTTTTTTTTCCACCTCTTGTCTCTCGATCCCACAGAGAGACAAGATGGCGGCCGCTCCAGACTGTTTACAATGATAACAGCCAATCAGCTTCTCCTCAGACTCCCGTTACACTGCCGGTTAGCTTCCCGGTTAGCTGCCCGGTTAGCTGCCCAGTTCGCGTACCAAGACGCGTCTCTACGGCGAAAAAATCGGATTTTTTTTTTGTTTTTTTTTTGGCCCCGCGTGGCTTTATAATATCCCCCTCATCAATCCTAGGGGGTCAGAAGGAGTCTACCTTGCCCTCTTTCCTTCATTTCCCCCTTTGTTTTGGCCTCCTCTTGTCTCTCGATCCTACCGAGAGACAAGATGGCGGCCGCTCCGGACTGTTTACAATATTGACAGCCAATCAGCTACTCCTCAGACTCCCGTTACACTGCCGGTTAGCTTCCCGGTTAGCTGCCCGGTTAGCTGCCCGGTTCGCGTACCAAGACGCGTCTCTACGGCGAAAAAATCGGAATTTTTTTTTTTTTTTTGGGTTACACTGCCGGTTAGCTTCCCGGTTAGCTGCCCGGTTAGCTGCCCGGTTCGCGTACCAAGACGCGTCTCTACGGCGAAAAAAATCGGATTTTTTTTTTTTTTTGGGGTTACACTGCCGGTTAGCTTCCTGGTTAGCTGCCCGGTTAGCTGCCCGGTTCGCGAACCAAGACGCGTCTCTACGGCGAAAAAAATCGGAATTTTTTTTTTTTTTTTGGGGCCCGGCGTGGCTCTATAATATCCCCCTCATCAATCCTAGGGGGTCAGAAGGGGTCTACCTTGCCCCCTTTCCTTCATTTCCCCCTTTGTTTTGGCCTCCTCTTGTCTCTCGATCCTACCGAGAGACAAGATGGCGGCCGCTCCGGACTGTTTAGAATGTTGACAGACACCGGAGAGCCAATCAGCTTCGCTTCGCAAAGTTCCGATACGCGAAAAGTTCGCGAACCGGAGCGCTGCCCGGAGCGCTGTTACAGATATATATCTTGTTTTAAACGTTAATTTCTCAAAATCCACTGAAGCACATATATTGAGACCTAGCAAAGGCACATCGGGCTAACAGTCCCTACAATTTTGCCAAGTTTCGTGGAAATCCATTCAGCCGTTCGGGCTAAAAGTGAGGCCAACCGCCCTATGGAAATTAACATGGGAAAAACGTGTTTTGGGACCCCCCTTTTTTCTCAGCCCCCCCTTGACGAACCCCCCCAAATTTCCAGGAGCTGCTCAGAAACAAAATGTGCCATTTTCCTGAAAATTTCAGCCAATTCCGTCCACAAACGCCAAAGTTATTAGGCATAGAATTTTCAAAAGTTCCATAGAGAAAAAATCCTAACTATATATACCTACTGGCTATCGCCAGTAGGTAATATATATATATATATATATATATATATATATATATATATATATATATATATATATATATATATATATATATATATATATATATATATATATATATATATATATATATATGTATATATATATATACAAATATTTGTATAATATGCAGATATGTCAGTGTGTGTGTTTGTGTATATATACACCCTGTCACACCCATTCACAACCCCAAACAGACACTGTCACATCCATTCATGACCCCATGCAGACACTCTCACACCCATTCACAGCCCCATTCAGACACTGTCACACCCATTCACAAAACCCATTCAGACACTGTGACAACCATTTAGAAATCCATACAAACACTGTGACACCCAGTCACAACCCCATGCAGACAGTCACGTCCATTTACAAACCTATACAGACACAGTCAACCCCATTCAGAAACCCATACAGACACTCTCACCGCCATTCAGAATCCCATAGAGACACCGTGACATGTATTCACAACCTCATGTAGACACTGTAACACCCATTCACTAACCCAAACAGACACTGTTACACCCATTCAAATCCCCATACAGACACTGTGAAGCCCATTCACAATCCCATACAGACACTGTCACACCCATTTACAAACCCATGCTGAGCCTCTCACACCAACACTTCCACCCATACAGACATTCACAGACTCACTCTCCCACCCATTCAGATACTCTCACACCCACTCACAGACCCATAGAGCCACTCACATATCCACGCACAGACCCATACAGCCATTCCACTCAAACACCCACTTTCCAAGGTTGCAGGATACAGTTAGGAAACAAAAATGAAAAAAACCTTAGAAATTCACTCAGAAAGCTAAAGGTTACTAGGACGTTTTAGTATTGACTGAAAAAACCAAGGTTACAGGGATGTTATAGTTAGGAAATAGAATTTTTAAAAATCGTAGAAATTCAGCAGTTATAGTTACCTGAGCTAACTATAACTTACGCCTCCTGAAAGCACTACTTATGACCACACATAGTAAATTACTCATGACATGGTCAGTGACATCACTGGTGACATCACTCATGAAAGGTAAGTGTGACCAGAGTTGGCAAGTAGGGTCCACTTGCAACACATTGCTTTACATAGTAATATAATCCATATACTATTTTGGTTTTAATGTCATCTTGCAGACACTTGAAAAAAAAATTCTCATTCATCATGATTAATGAATTTTCCTGCTTTTAAGCATCATAAGTAATACAATTATCATTTCAAATATGATATCAATTCCTATTCTGATTCCGTCTTTTGTCATGACGATTCCTTATTTGAAGTTCCAGATATTAACTTCTAGGTTAAACTTTCCTATTTCTGATTTGAGAGTGATCGTATCCCCAAATGAAACGTAATCACTCCTTATCATTTCTTAACCCAATTATTAGGGATTACTCACATTATCATAGCATAGAGTACACTATAATATCTCATTGAAGAGAAAAAAGTGCTTATTCTTGGTAGACTAAAGTGCACATCATTAACCTTCCTAAAGAGAAGAAAGTGCTTCTACATGTTAAAATAAAGTGCTCATGCTCTATTTTCACACTATTGCACTATGTTTTAAGAAACAAAAGTGCTAGTGCTTGATAGAGTCAAGTATTCCTATCTATTCCTGCATGTGCACAAGTTCAGTTACCACACCACTACATTCCGTAGTGCATTACATTCCTCGCGATAATAAGGAGTAAAAAGTGCTTCTGTGTTAGGTAGAATAAAGTGCTAATACTCTAATTTCACATATTCCACAACCTACAAATGTCCACCTGAGGATAGTGTTCTAAATAGGTGATCCTGGAAACTGGTGTGGTATGAGACAATCCTTTTAAGGATATAGTCTGACATTAATATTTCGCCCTAAGTATTTTCTACAAAACACATTCAATGACTTCACCCTGTGCCAGTGTCTCGTTTGGATGATGGCACTGTCCTGATTGGCATCCTTCAGGCTCCACAGTCTCCTTACGTAAGGTGATCCTACCACTGCAGTTCACTTTAAAGGCTTGAAAAAAATATAATCCCAATTCCCGACCCAAAACAAAATTCCATTGGCTGACCTTGTCTATCACCTACCTGGCAGGTCTGTGTTGTAGCCATTGTATTTGTATGAAGCATTATTTAATTAATAAAGTGCTCTACTGGAAATATATGTTCTTCATCCTAGGAAACAACATATTTTACAGAAAGCAGTCCCTGTCTTGAAACCAGGAAACAGGAACAGAGCTTACTCATTTCACTTCCATGACTTGTCAGTAGACTGTCATCTGTTTGAAGTATCTTTTCTCATTGCATTTGATACATTCTGATGACCTTTTCCGTGTTTTTAATCCTAATTTCATTTTATTTTGTAATTCTTTTATGCTGGCAAAGAGGTGTACCTATTTCCTTGCAGATATGCATGTGCACCTTTCATAATGAATTTGCACAGAATAATAGAGTCCTTATTGTAAATTACAATGACATAGGATGTGTGCTATCTCAATAAAATACATATTTTTATATGGTACATATTTTCATTATATTTGAGACTTTTTGTAGGTTAGTTGCTTCTTTGTATGCTTAGTCTCTCTGTTATTTCAATTGCATTTTTTGTTTATGTTGTTCCTTAAAACCAAAACAATAAATTGTTGTGTCAGAAAGTCAGTAATAAGACAATTCATTTGGATTACACAACCAAATATTAATGTTACTGAAAAGTGACTTGGCTTGTGCTGATGAGGTCCACCTCATATTTTTATTTAGTTGGTTTATTAGATTACATCTCGAAAAACAACTTGCCAATCACGCACCTTTCCATAAGAAAGAGGTACCAGTCATTGCTGCATTGTTACAAGCAAAATCGATAAGCATTGCATTTAGTATGTTTTAGGGGATAACCATAACTGGTAAATTTCAGTGGCTTTTAGATATAGTTTTTTTTAACCATACCTTCACTTTAACTGTGGTCTGCAAGTGAATTTCAGAGTTTGTTTGAGCGTACATCAAGCCGTCATAGCAAATCTTAACCATAAGTTCACTTGCAGATCTTTAGTTCAATTCTGTGTGTTTTTTGGGTGATATATCACATCTAACGTCCATGAAAGTATACCTCACTCCGCAATACACCACGGGTGGCTAACTTGTCCCTGAGTCTTGTGCTGCCCTTTTCCCAGGCCCTGCATCCAATCCACCTGGGTGACCAACCTCTGCTGCATATGGCCAAAGACCATGTGCAGCTGGGATTGGATGCAGTCCCTGGGCTCATACCTTCATAGGCATCTATCTCCGACATGTGTGTTGGTGGAAGGATTTTTCAAAAAACCTGGCCCTGCGTTCAACCTGACACTGATAGCCAACACTGTTTGCGCACAGACTTCAAAAGTGGACTTGCCCCTTATACTATTTTCATGTTAATATTTTTCTATTATTGATTTAAAAATGCATTTTTAGATGTTTACTGTCCCCAATTCTGGTGTGTGGACCTTTAGAGACTCTTGCCTGATAGATTGTGGGCCCCATTGAAGGGAAGCAGAGACTTTTGGGCCCATAATTGACCCCCCCTCTCAGGATTGGGGTCCGGATCCATGTCCAAATACTGGAGCAAAGGTCAACAAACTATTTCAGGTTGTTCAAAAGCCCCATAAGGCAGAGTTTGTGGACTTGTATGTGCCTTGGGGTCCAGGAACCCCGTTTTAGGGCCAACAAATACTGAAACAATTTAATTTTTTATTTTAGTGAACAGGAGGTCCTTTTGCCACCTTCCGATCCATTGCCACTGGGGAACTACCCCTTTTCTAATTTGACTTTTTCACAACATGGGACTGATTTACACATCCTGTAATGGCGGCCGCAATAGACCACTTTTGTAGCAGTCAACCAGAGCCTCAGGTTTCCAGACCTGAAATGAATGACAAAAAACAACATTGTCTTCCAATCAAATTACAATTTTTTAAATTAAGACTTTATGAAAGTGGTAATAGGCAGGGGTCTACTATTTACCTACATCTAACACCTCAAGACTGAACACAGCCAAAGTGTAGGTATAACAATATGGGCTGCCTTTTCAATCTCTAAATCTATTATATACTGACTTGTCCTCACCATCTACCACTGTATGCTGCAAAGTTATTACAGTATACCATGGCCCAAAATGTAGTTAAGGCCTGGCTGTATTATTGGGTTATGGTACCCTTGCATCATGCATGGTGTTGCATAGGCAATATAGTAATTGGGAATGCAAGGCCACCATGCATGGCCCTGCATTGATTGGTAAATGTAGAGAAACACAAGGCAATGCAATTCGCTGTTTTGCATTACTTTGCCCACCATATTCTACATTGCTGCTAAATTTCACATACATCTGTATGCCACACCACTGTAGCCGCTCCACTAAGCTTTTCCATTCTACGTCACTCCACTCTACACCTCTTCACTATATGAGACTCAACTCTATGCCACTCTATTCAACACAAATACACTGTACACAACACCACTGTACACCACTCTAGTCTACGTCATTCCACTGTAAGCTACTTCACTAGACGCTACACCACAATTTGCTATTCCTCTCTACTCCATTCTACTGTATGCCACTCCACTCTACTCTATTTCACTGTATGCCATTCTACTCTACAACACACCACTGTACCCTTTTCCACTGTATGCCATGTCATTGTATCCTGCTTTACTTTACACCACTCCTGTGTATAGAATTCCACTCTACGCCACTTCATTCTGCACTATTTGATTGGATCCCACCTCAATGTACTCCTATCCACTGCATGCTATTATATTTTATTCCAGGCCACTGTATGCCACTCCAAACTGCAGCACTTCATCATAAGCCACTCAGGACCAGACATGCAATACCGGACGCGAGGCATTGCTCTGGGAGGCTGAACAGGTAGGGGTCCGTTTTGAGGTGTGGGGCCAATTTGTATGCTGATGGCCAGGACAGCTGCTGCCATGTCTACCAGCCATGAAGTCTATTGGTTGATGTGAGCATGGACAGGGGCTTTAAATGCACCAGTCTTTGGCTACAGTGCCAGGCATATTCCTGTCTGAGGCACCTTTTCTGTGTGGCTGGAGCGGAGAGAGGTCTGCAACTTTATTTAGCTATAGGTAGACTTCTGTGAATAATTACCTCATTGCGTTTCAAACCAGTATCAGTGGTTACAATGTCACTGCAAACAATGGCTACATTACTTCAGTGTAGCGCATTCCACCTTTCGACATTACTAATTGCACTCTGCAATGTATAAGGTTTTGTAAACTCCTAAGGCTTTTGTTGCCTGAGGCTGGTACGAGGGAGCATAGCTGAATAAGGGTAAACTAACAATTACAATTTTCTTAATAATATTTTAAAAAAACACAATGATTTGGATGTCTAGATTAAGAACTGGTCGTGATTTTATTTTATTTTATTGTATTTTTTCAACTCGGCAGCTTCCTGTTCAAAAGATGTTGGAAGTGGGTGCAGTAACAGAGTATTGACCCTGATGAATCTGCCATAAAGGTTTCTGGGCAGTTAAACATGTCGGTCACAGGTAGTGGTATGCGATTTTAAGCTACCAGCCTTTTTATTTCAACTGTGCACACCCCAATCATTAATACAAGTAGTTTAGAGGTGTGTCTGTTGATTTTATCTTTCACTCTGTTTTGTTTGTCTAAGGAGTCACGCTTTAAACTCCTTGCTATGCACCTTCTGTTTACCTTTTTTTCTCACTTATTCACTAAATTCTGGAATAGGAATGGCCACCTATGATGAGAAAGGGGCCAAGTTTCTGGTAAACATCTGACCAGATCGCCCCGAGGGTGTTCGCCCGTGAGGTGCCTTCCTCTCCGCCACACATTTTTTCTTGATTACTTTGGTGTATGTGTGGGTATATGTATGGTCCTATGCAGGGCTGACATTTTTTGGTTGCGCCGAGTTGAAAACATATGGAACCCCCCACAATCAGTAATAGTGACAGACTAGATTGTCTGTTTAAGGACAGTAGGGCATTAGAGACAATGCACACCTAAATATAGAAATAATATCGGGTGTTCTCCGAGATTCTACTATCTGAGAATTTAGGCGGACTAGGGTCTCATGCCCGTTCGATAATTACTAACCAGAGTCCTGGGTATTGGGAATTCTTTTGGATTGTATTCATTGAGTGGAGGGCTTTTTCCCATTAGTACCCATAATTTTCCCTCTAAGCTCCTCTCGTTATTGAATGAGGCTATTTGATGCCAGAGCATAGCTATGCAGGTTTGTTAAGACATTGGACCATTTCGGTAATGCAGGCATGTTGCCCCCCCCTGGATCGCCAGTGTGTCTTGTGTGGGTCCAGTCAGGGCTGGCCCTAGTCCATCATACTTTTGAAATTGTGCCATTGTTCCAGGTGGCGGCCCCCTCCATTGGATGGGAAGGGTGCAAGAGGGTGGCCGAAAAGGGTGCAAGGCAGAGAAGGGTGCAAGGTAGAGAAGGGTGCAAGGCGGAGGGGAGAAGGGTGCAAGGCAAAGGGGGAGAAGGGTGCAATGGGAGGGCAAAAGGGTGCAAGGCAGAAGGGAGAAGGGTGCAAGGCGGTGGGGAGAAGGGTGCAAGGCAGAAGGGAGAAGTGTGCAAGGCAAAGAGGAGAAGGGTGCAAGGTGGAGGGGAGAAGGGTGCAAGGCAGAGGGGAGAAGGATGCAAGGTAGAGAAGGGTGCAAGGCGGAGGGGGAGAAGGGTGCATGGCAGAGGGGAGAAGGGTGCAAGGCAGAGGGGAGAAGGGTGCAAGGCAGAGGGGAGAAGGGTGCAAGGCAGAGAGGAGTAGTGTGCAAGGCAGAGAGGAGTATTGTGATAATTATTTAAAATCTTACAATATTACACATCTCAAACAAGGACTAAAAACTGTATTCATGAATAAAAACACTTAAAATGTCATTGCATCAGGTTTGTAGGTGATTCAATATTTAAAATAGATATGACACCTATTTTCCTTTTGACTATCATTAAAAACTTTACAAAGATAGCATTTAAAATGATGTTGTTTGAATTCATGCAATTAATTAAGGCCTGCCTACATGTCCTTATGCAAGGCAGAGGGGAGAAGGGTGCAAGGCGGAGAAGGGTGCAAGGTAGAAGGGGAGAAGGGTTCAAGGTGGAGAAGGAGAAGGGTGCAAGGCGGAGGGGGAGAAGGGTGCAAGGCAGAGAGGAGAAGGGTGCAAGGCAGTGAGGAGAAGGGAGCAAGGCAGAGAGGAGAAGGGTGCAAGGCAGAGAGGATTAGAGTAAAAGGCAGAGGGGAGAAGGGTGCAAGGCAGAGGGGGAGAAGGGTGCAAGGCCGAGGGGAGAAGGGTGCAAGGCAAAGGGGAGAAGGGTGAAAGGCAGAGAGGAGATGGATGCAAGGCAGAGAGGAGAGGGTTGCAAGGTAGGGAAGGGTGCAAGGCGGAGGGGGAGAAGGGTACAAGGTGGAGGGCGAGAAGGGTGCAAGGCAGAGGGGAGAAGGGTGCAAGGCAGAGGGGAGAAGGCTGCAAGGCAGAGAGGAGAAGGGTGCAAGGCAGAGATGAGAAGGGTGCAAGGCAAAGGGGAGAAGGGTGCAAGGCAGAGGGGAGAATGGTGCAAGGCAGAGGGGAGAAGGGTGCAATGCAGAGGGGAGAATGGTGCATGGCAGAGGGGAGAATGATGCAAGGTAGAAAAGGGTGCAAGGCGGAGGTGGAGAAGGGTGCAAGGGGGAGGGCGAGAAGGGTGCATGACAGAGAGGAGAAAGGTGCAAGCGAGAGGGGAGAAGGGTGCAAGGTGGAGAAGGGTGCAAGGCAGAGGGGGAGAATGGTGCAAGAGGGAGAGGAGAAGGGTTCAAGGCAGAGAAGAGAATGGTGCAGGGCAGAGAGGAGAAGGGTGCAAGGCAGAGGGGAGAAGGGTGCAAGGCAGAGGGGAGAAGGGTGCAAGACAGAGGGGAGAATGTTGCAAGGCAGAGGGGAGAAGGGTGCATGGCAGAGGGGAGAAGGGTGCAAGGCAGAGGGGAGAATGGTGCAAGACAGAGGGGAAGGGTGCAATGCAGAGGGGAGAATGGTGCAAGGCAAATGGGAGAATGATGCAAGGTAGAAAACGGTGCAAGGAGGAGGTGGAGAAGGGTACGATTGGGAGGGGTAGAAGTGTGCAAGGGGGAGGAGGGTGCATGGCAAAGGGGGATATGGGTGCAAGGTGGAGAAGGGTGCATGGTGAGGGGGAGAAGGGTGCAAGGCAGAGGGGGAGAAGAGTGCAGGGCAGAGGGGGAGAAGGGTGCAAGGCAGAGGGGGAGAAGGGTGCAAGGCGGAGAAGGGTGCAAGGTAGAAGGGGAGAAGGGTGCAAGGCTGAGGGGGAGAAGGGTGCAAGGCGGAGGGGGTGAAGGGTGCAAGGCGGAGAAGAGAAGGGTGCAAGGCGGAGAGGAGAAGGGTGCAAGGCAGAGAGGAGAAGGGTGCAAGGCAGAGGGGGGAAGGGCGCAAGTCTGAGGGGAGAATGGTGCAAGGCAGAGAGGAGAAGGGTGCAAGGCAGAGGGGAGAAGGGTGCACAATAGAGGGGAAAAGGGTGCAAGGCAGAGGGGAGAAGGGTGCAAGGCAGAGAGGGTGAAGGGTGCAAGGCAGATGGGGAGAAGGGTGCAAGGCGGAGGGGGAGAAGGGTGCAGGCAGAGGGGCAGAAGGGTGAAAGGCGGAGAAGGGTGCACGGTAGAAGGGGAAAAGGGTTCAGGGTGGAGAAGGAGAAGGGTGCAAGGGTGAGGGCGAGTAAGGTGCAAGGCAGAGGGGAGAAGGGGGCAAGGGGAGGGGGAGAAAGGTGCAAGGCAGAGAAGGGTGCAAGGCAAAGGGGGATATGGGTTCAAGGTGGAGAAGGGTCAGTGGCGGAGTGGGAGAAGGGTGCAAGGCGGAGGGGAGAAGGGTGCAAGGCAGAGGGGGAGAAGGGTGCAAGGCAGAGGGGTAGAAGGGTGCAAGGCAGAGGGCAGAAGGGTGCAAGGCAGAGAAGGGTGCAAGGTAGAAGGGGAGAAGGGTTCAAGGTGGAGAAGGAGAAGGGTGCAAGGCGGAGGGGGAGAAGGTTGCAAGGCAGAGAAGAGAAGTGTGCAAGGCAGAGAGGAGTATGGAGCAAGGCAGAGAGGAGAAGGGTGCAAGGCAGAGGTAAGAAGGGTGCAAGGCAGAGGGGAGAAGGGTGCAAGCAGAGGGGAGAAGGGTGCACAGCAGAGGGGAGAAGAATGCAAGGCAGAGGGTAGAAGGGTGCAAGGCAGAGGGAAGAAGGGTGCAAGGCAGAGGGGAGAAGGGTGCAATGCAGAGGGGAGAATGGTGCAAGGCAGAGGAGAGAATGGTGCAAGGCAAAGGGGAGAATGATGCAAGGTAGAAAACGGTGCAAGGAAGAGGTGGAGAAGGGTACGATTGGGAGGGGTAGAAGTGTGCAAGGGGGAGGAGGGTGCATGGCAAAGGGGATATGGGTGCAAGGTGGAGAAGGGTGCATGGTGAGGGGGAGAAGGGTGCAAGGCGGAGGGGGAGAAGAGTGCAGGGCAGAGGGGGAGAAGGGTGCAAGGCAGAGGGGGAGAAGGGTGCAAGGCGGAGAAGGGTGCAAGGTAGAAGGGGAGAAGGGTGCAAGGCGGAGGGGAGAAGGGTGCAAGGTGGAGAAGGGTACAAGGTAGAAGGGGAGAAGGGTGCAAGGCTGAGGGGGAGAAGGGTGCAAGGCGGAGGGGGTGAAGGGTGCAAGGCGGAGAAGAGAAGGGTGCAAGGCGGAGAGGAGAAGGGTGCAAGGCAGAGAGGAGAAGGGTGCAAGGCAGAGGGGAGAAGTATGCAAGGCAGAGCGGAGAAGGGTGCAAGGCAGAGGGGGGAAGGGCGCAAGTCTGAGGGGAGAATGGTGCAAGGCAGAGCGGAGAAGGGTGCAAGGCAGAGGGGAGAAGGGTGCACAATAGAGGGGAAAAGGGTGCAAGGCAGAGGGGAGAAGGGTGCAAGGCGGAGAGGGTGAAGGGTGCAAGGCAGATGGGGAGAAGGGTGCAAGGCGGAGGGAGAGAAGGGTGCAGGCAGAGGGGCAGAAGGGTGCAAGGCGGAGAAGGGTGCACAGTAGAAGGGGAAAAGGGTTCAGGGTGGAGAAGGAGAAGGGTGCAAGGGTGAGGGCGAGTAAGGTGCAAGGCAGAGGGGAGAAGGGGGCAAGGGGAGGGGGAGAAAGGTGCAAGGCAGAGAAGGGTGCAAGGCAAAGGGGGATATGGGTTCAAGGTGGAGAAGGGTCAGTGGCGGAGTGGGAGAAGGGTGCAAGGAGGAGGGGGAGAAGGGTGCAAGGCAGAGGGGGAGAAGGGTGCAAGGCAGAGGGGTAGAAGGGTGCAAGGCAGAGGGCAGAAGGGTGCAAGGCAGAGAAGGGTGCAAGGTAGAAGGGGAGAAGGGTTCAAGGTGGAGAAGGAGAAGGGTGCAAGGCGGAGGGGGAGAAAGTTGCAAGGCAGAGAAGAGAAGTGTGCAAGGCAGAGAGGAGTATGGAGCAAGGCAGAGAGGAGAAGGGTGCAAGGCAGAGGGAAGAAGGGTGCAAGGCAGAGGGGAGAAGGGTGCACAGCAGAGGGGAGAAGAATGCAAGGCAGAGGGTAGAAGGGTGCAAGGCAGAGGGAAGAAGGGTGCAAGGCAGAGGGGAGAAGGGTGCAATGCAGAGGGGAGAATGGTGCAAGGCAGAGGGGAGAATGATGCAAGGTAGAAAAGGGTGCAAGGCGGAGGTGGAGAAGGGTACATGGGGAAGGGGGAGAGTGTGCAAGGGGGAGAAAGGTTCAAGGCACAGGGGGATATGGGTTCAAGGTGGAGAAGGGTGCATGGGGAGGGGGAGAAGGGTGCAAGGCAGAGGGGGAGAAAAGTGCAAGGCAGACGGGGAGAAGGGTGCAAGGCAGAGGGGGAAAAGGGTGCAAGGTAGTAGGGGAGAAGGGTGCAAGGCGGAGGGGGAGAAGGGTGCAATGCGGAGAGGAGAAGGGTGCAAGGTGGAGACGAGAAGGATGCAAGGCGGAGAGGAGAAGGTTGCAAGTTGGATACGAGAAGGGTGCAAGGCATAGAGGACAAGGGTGCAAGGCAAAGGGGAGAAGGGTGCAAGTCAGAGGGAAGAAGGGTGCAAGGCAGAGGGGAGAAGGGTGCAAGGCAGAGAGGAGAAGGGTGCAAGGCAGAGATGAGAAGGGTGCAAGGCAAAGGGGAGAAGGGTGCAAGGCAGAGGGGAGAATGGTGCAAGGCAGAGGGGAGAAGGGCGCAATGCAGAGAGGAGAAGGGTGCAAGGTAGAGGGGAGAAGGGTGCACAGCAGTGGGGAAAAGGGTGCAAGGCAGAGGGGAGAAGGGTGCAAGGCAGGGGGGAGAAGGGTGCAGGCAGAGGGGGAGAAGGGTGCAAGGTAAAAGGGGAGAAGGTTGCAAGGTGGAGGGGGGAAAGGGTGCAAGGCGGAGAAGGGTGCAAGGTAGAAGGGAAGAAGGTAGCAAGGCGGAGGGGTAGAAGGGTGCAAGGCAGAGAGTAGAAGAGTGCACGGCGTAGACGAGAAGGGTGCAAGGCAGAGAGGACAAGGGTGCAAGGCAGAGGGGAGAAGGGTGCAAGGCAGAGGGGAGAAGGGTGCAAGGCAGAGGGGAGAAGGTTGCAAGGCAGAGGGGAGAATGGTGCAAGGCAGAGAGGAGAAGGGTGCAAGGCAGAGGGGAGAAGGGTGCACAGCAGAGGGGAAAAGGGTGCAAGGCAGAGGGGAGGAGGGTGCAAGGCGGAGGGGGAGAAGGTTGCAAGGCAGATGGGGAGAAGGGTGCAAGGTGGAGGGGGAGAAGGGTGAAGGCAGAGGGGGAGAAGGGTGCTGTTAGGGTCTGGGGCTAGTCCTCTCTCAGAGACCATGTACTGACATCATGTGACCAGTGGGCAGGGGTATATAAGTTGGTCCTACCTTTTTCTCATTGCTTGATATTGCCTTTGGATGGATTCCGGTGTCCTGATCTCCTGGTTGCTGATTGCTGGAAGTATTTGCTGTCCTGGATCATTTTTCCTTCCTTTTCTCACGGGCTCGTGAGATCCGTTTTTTTTGTCCCTGCCCTTGCCTCCTTGCTAGATTCCCCTTTCCCTTCCCCAGATAGATAGTGGCTGTCCCGTCCCGTTATTCTTTTTGCCTTTGTCACCCTCGTTTTGTTCCCAGCGTTGATTTAATGTTTGGTGGTACGGGGGCTCCCGTTCGCCAGAGATAGCAGTGCCCTGTTTGAGGTATTGAAAAGAGACGCGAGCGGTTTACGAGGCGTTTAGCTTCGTTTTACCGCGTCCTCACTTAGTCGCCTCTCAGTATCGTTTTAGGCGGAAGTGACTTTTCGGGTCATTCCGCGAAGGGCTTACCGGACGAACGCTGGGATTCCCTGTATTCCCGAGTGCTAGTTTCCGCTCACTATTCCCTTAACCCATGTAATGCACATGAAGGGTTTTTTTCTGGTATTGACAAAGCTTGTCATAAACCTTTTTCCCCTTATGAGACTATAACGAAATAAGGACACAGTGCTTAGTGAAACCCCTGATTGGCCATACTGTTCAAGAGAAGTTATCTTGAGGTGCCTTCTTTTTTGTCCTCTTGTGCCCTGTACCTTCACGATTTAGTAAAGGGGGTGGTGATGAACATAGTGTCTGAATTAAGCAGACCACTCTTACCCAGTCCAAAGATCAGGGCTTGATCCATCACCGTTATTTATCTCACTGCCCCATCCCAGCTCAGAACCTGGCTATATGCAAATCAGTCTGTCCCTGGCCCAGTGCATCATGGGAACAGGGCAGACTAAACTGCCAAGCCAATTCTTCACCAAAAAGGAGACAAGCTACCGGGGACCGGTTTCTGGCATTTCAGCCGTCTTCGGCCCGGCTTGCTTGAACCCTGATGGAGCAGTGAGAAAGGGACTCATGTCTGAGTATACCCTGCCACACCTATAGTGGCCAAAAACGATTTAGAAAAGGGGGTGGTGATGAACAGAGTGTCTGAATTAAGCAGACCACTCTTATCCAGTCCAAAGATCAGGGCTTGATCCATCACCGTTATTTATCTCACTGCCCCATCCCAGCTCAGAACCTGACTATATGCAAATCAGTCTGTCCCTGGCCCAGTGCATCATGGGAACAGGGCAGACTAAACTACCAAGCCAATTCTTCACCAGAAAGGAGACAAGCTACCGGGGACCGGTTTCTGGCATTTCAGCCGTCTTCGGCCCGGCTTGCTTGAATCCTGATGGAGCAGTGAGAAAGGGACTCATGTCTGAGTATACCCTGCCACACCTATAGTGGCCAAAAACGATTTAGAAAAGGGGGTGGTGATGAACAGAGTGTCTGAATTAAGCAGACCACTCTTACCCAGTCCAAAGATCAGGGCTTGATCCATCACCGTTATTTATCTCACTGCCCCATCCCAGCTCAGAACCTGGCTATATGCAAATCAGTCTGTCCCTGGCCCAGTGCATCATGGGAACAGGGCAGACTAAACTACCAAGCCAATTCTTCGCCAGAAAGGAGACAAGCTACCGGGGACCGGTTTCTGGCATTTCAGCCGTCTTCGGCCCGCCTTGCTTGAATCCTGATGGAGCAGTGAGAAAGGGACTCATGTCTGAGTATACCCTGCCACACCTATAGTGGCCAAAAACGATTTAGAAAAGGGGGTGGTGATGAACAGAGTGTCTGAATTAAGCAGACCACTCTTACCCAGTCCAAAGATCAGGGCTTGATCCATCACCGTTATTTATCTCACTGCCCCATCCCAGCTCAGAACCTGGCTATATGCAAATCAATCTGTCCCTGGCCCAGTGCATCATGGGAACAGGGCAGACTAAACTACCAAGCCAATTCTTCACCAGAAAGGAGACAAGCTACCGGGGACCGGTTTCTGGCATTTCAGCCGTCTTCGGCAAGGCTTGCTTGAATCCTGATGGAGCAGTGAGTAAGGGACTCATGTCTGAGTATACCCTGCCACACCTATAGTGGCCAAAAACGATTTAGAAAAGGGGGTGGTGATGAACAGAGTGTCTGAATTAAGCAGACCACTCTTACCCAGTCCAAAGATCAGGGCTTGATCCATCACCGTTATTTATCTCACTGCCCCATCCCAGCTCAGAACCTGGCTATATGCAAATCAGTCTGTCCCTGGCCCAGTGCATCATGGGAACAGGGCAGACTAAACTACCAAGCCAATTCTTCACCATAAAGGAGACAAGCTACCGGGGACCGGTTTCTGGCATTTCAGCCATCTTCGGCCCGGCTTGCTTGAATCCTGATGGAGCAGTGAGAAAGGGACTCATGTCTGAGTATACCCTGCCACACCTATAGTGGCCAAAAACGATTTAGAAAAGGGGGTGGTGATGAACAGAGTGTCTGAATTAAGCAGACCACTCTTACCCAGTCCAAAGATCAGGGCTTGATCCATCACCGTTATTTATCTCACTGCCCCATCCCAGCTCAGAACCTGGCTATATGCAAATCAGTCTGTCCCTGGCACAGTGCATCATGGGAACAGGGCAGACTAAACTACCAAGCCAATTCTTCACCAGAAAGGAGACAAGCTACCGGGCACCGGTTTCTGGCATTTCAGCCGTCTTCGGCCCGGCTTGCTTGAATCCTGATGGAGCAGTGAGAAAGGGACTCATGTCTGAGTATACCCTGCCACACCTATAGTGGCCAAAAACGATTTAGAAAAGGGGGTGGTGATGAACAGTGTGTCTGAATTAAGCAGACCACTCTTACCCAGTCCAAAGATCAGGGCTTGATCCATCACCGTTATTTATCTCACTGCCCCATCCCAGCTCAGAACCTGGCTATATGCAAATCACTCTGTCCCTGGCCCAGTGCATCATGGGAACAGGGCAGACTAAACTACCAAGCCAATTCTTCACCAGAAAGGAGACAAGCTACCGGGGACCGGTTTCTGGCATTTCAGCCGTCTTCGGCCCGGCTTGCTTGAATCCTGAGGGAGCAGTGAGAAAGGGACTCATGTCTGAGTATACCCTGCCACACCTATAGTGGCCAAAAACGATTTAGAAAAGGGGGTGGTGATGAACAGAGTGTCTGAATTAAGCAGACCACTCTTACCCAGTCCAAAGATCAGGGCTTGATCCATCACCGTTATTTATCTCACTGCCCCATCCCAGCTCAGAACCTGGCTATATGCAAATCAGTCTGTCCCTGGCCCAGTGCATCATGGGAACAGGGCAGACTAAACTACCAAGCCAATTCTTCACCAGAAAGGAGACAAGCTACCGGGGACCGGTTTCTGGCATTTCAGCCGTCTTCAGCCCGGCTTGCTTGAATCCTGATGGAGCAGTGAGAAAGGGACTCATGTCTGAGTATACCCAGCCACACCTATAGTGGCTGTTAGACGGACCGGGAGGGTCGGCCGAGATTACGGGGAGAGGTCTCCAGGGAGAGCCGTCTCCAACGACTGTACAGGTAAGTAACTTCCCCCCCACAGACGGACACCACACAAGATTGAAGGTTAACGAGACTTTATATGCAATTCTTAGGTTACGTCGTTATGATACAAGGAGGTCTGGACTCAGGGGTCCCCTCGGTTCTGATCTCTGGTTGAGGAGAAAGGGTAGCGGGACAGTCTTAGTTACCAATGAGTTAAATAGCTCTCAATCCTCGAGCTCGGCGTGGTGGCTGATCGGGCCGTGGAGGAGCCAAGCAGGTCCCGAGATGGATGAAGGATGGTCGACGGGCCGTGGAGAAGCCAAGCAGGTCCCGATGAAGATGATGGTTACAACGGTCCGCGGCCTCGCCAGCAGATCCGGACGACGGTGAAGAATGAAGGTTACGACGGCTGTGGCAGCGCCAACAGGCAGGACGATGGTGCACAGGACAGAGCTACGGCAGCGCCAGTAGTCCGTCCAGGATGAGTTCCTCTTACGTCTCTCGACTCCAAGATACAACTGCCTTCCTGCTCTGGAGCTGCCCCAGTTATAGGGCTGGCGTGCTTTGATGTCCGGACCCTCGCACTTGGAGGTCGGGAGGTCCGGGATGAGGGAGTCCAGACACCCAGCAGGGGGGTGGAGCCAGCGCCCGGGGAGGCGATGGGCGAGCGGCACTGGGCGGGGGGAGAGCCATCGGCACCTCTTTCTCCCATTGACTTGCCAAGTAGCCCGCTCACCTCCTGGGTGGAGGGTGGTGCCGGATTGTCTGAGGCTGGGCTAGGCCCAGGGTTGAGGTCGATCGGGGGCCAGGCGGCCTCGTGGCGAGGTGTCCAAGATGGCGGCCCGGGCTGGGTGCATGGGCCGGCAGTGGATCGGACCCACGAGGTTATCATGTTCGAGGGCAGGGGTCCCTGAGGGGACGCAGGGCGTGCAATGGTGGTGTGTGGTGCTTGCGTGACTGGGCTCGGGCCTGGTCGAGCCGGGGGAGAGCGGCCCGTCATGTGGCCTGTCCAACATGCGTCCCCCCCAGCTGAAGGCGGGGAGAGTTACCCATCCTCTTGGGGACTCTCTTCGTCGAGGCGGAAAAACCGGGACAGGCCATCGGCGTTGGCGTGGTCGGACCCAGGCCGGTGTTCGACTGTGAAGTCCATACCTTGTAAGGAGATGGACCAGCGTAGCAATTTTGGGTTTTCCCCCCGCATATGCATCAACCACTGCAGGGGTCGGTGGTCAGTCTGCACCCGAAAGTGGGTGCCAAAAAGGTAGGGCCGGAGCTTCTTGAGGGCCCATACCACAGCGAAGGCTTCCCTCTCTATGGTGCTCCAGCGTTGTTCCCGGGGTAGGAGTCTCCGGCTGATGAAGGCCACCGGTTGATCGAGGCCTTCGGTGTTCACTTGGGACAGGACCGCCCCAATGCCCTGGTCGGAGGCGTCCGTCTGGACGACGAACTCCCGGCTGTAGTCTGGGGCCTGGAGCACAGGAGCGGAACACATGGCGGCCTTTAACTGTTCGAACGCCGCTTGACACTCTGGGGTCCAGTTCACCTTCTTGGGCTGATTTTTTGACGTGAGTTCGGTGAGAGGCCCCACGATGGTACCATAGTCTTTCACGAACCTTCGGTAGTAGCCCGTGAGGCCCAGGAAGGCTCGCACCTCAGTTTGAGTGATAGGGGGTTGCCAGTTCTGGATGGCGGCAATTTTCAGCTGTAGGGGGGCCACTAGGCCGCTTCCCACCTGGTGTCCGAGGTAGGTCACCGACCCTTGTCCAATTTGGCATTTGCTGGCCTTGATCGTGAGGCCAGCTCGCTGAAGGGCTTGCAGCACTGCTTGGAGGTGGTGGAGGTGCTCGGTCCAATGGTGGCTGTACACAGCGATGTCGTCCAGGTAGGCGGCGCTGAACTCTTCGAGCCCCGCCAGGACCTGATTGACGAGCCGTTGGAACGTCGCTGGGGCATTCTTCATGCCGAAGGGCATGACCGTAAAGTGATAGTGGCCATCGGGGGTGGAGAAGGCAGAGCGTTCTTGTGCTCGGGGTGTGAGGCCGATCTGCCAATAACCTGCCGTCAGGTCGAAGATGCTGAGGTAGCGGGCAGCGCCCATTCGGTCGACCAGTTCATCTGCCCGGGGGATGGGGTGTGCGTCCGTTCTGGTGACTTCATTCAGGCCCCGGCAGTCGACACAGAACCGGAGTTCTGGTGTGGTCCCGGGGGCGGCTGCTTTGGGGACCAGTACGACCGGGCTGGCCCATGGACTGTCTGAGGGCTCGATGACCCCGAGCGTGAGCATCTTAGCTACTTCCGCCTGGATGCAGGCCCGTACCCGATCAGGTACGCGGTAGGCCCGGTGGCGGATAGGAGGGCTGTCTCCGGTGTCCACATCGTGCACACACCAGGAAGTGACACCCGGGGTGAGGGAGAACAGACTGGCGAACCGTGATAGGAGGGCTTGGCACTCTTGCCGTTGTTCTCTGGTGAGGGTCTCCGAGAGTCGGACCCCATCCACGGAGCCGTCTTGCTCCTGGGTCCGCAAGAGGTCAGGGAGAGGCTCGGAGTCGTCTTCAACCCCATTGTCTGTGGCCATCAAGAGGCTGAGTTCTGTTCGTGCAAAGTGGGGTTTCAGTCTGTTGGTGTGGAGGACTCGGAGCGGATTCCGGGCGGACTCCATATCGATCAGATAGGTGGCAGGACCCTTGCGCTCGATTACCTTGAAGGGTCCCGTCCATTTGTCTTGGAGAGCGCACGGTTCTGTGGGGGACATTACCCAGACCTGTTGCCCCGGCTCGAATTCAATGGATGAGGCGTTCTGGTCATACCATTTCTTCATGTCCTCTTGACTGGCCTCTAGGTTGGCTTTTGCTAGGTCTCTGAACCGCCGGGACTGGTTGCGGAGGGTGAGGAGGTACCGGAAGACATCTGGAGGACTTTTGGCCGGAGGCATCTCCCAGCCTTCTTTGATCAGGCTGAGTGGCCCCCGTACTGGGTGCCCATAGAGCAGCTCGAAGGGGCTGAAGCCTAGGGACTTCTGTGGGACCTCCCGGTAGGCGAAGAGGAGGCACGGCAGCAGCACGTCCCACTGGCGACGGAGGGGCTCTTCCAATCCCCCGATCATCCCTTTTAGCGTGCGATTGAACCGCTCAACAAGTCCGTTTCCTTGGGGGTGATAGGGGGTCGTGAAGCGGTAGGTGACCCCACACTGTTGCCAGAGGGACTTCATATATTTAGAAATAAAGTTCGTGCCTCTGTCACTGACGACTTCCCGGGGGAACCCCACACGGGAGAAGATCCCCATCAGGGCCCGGCCGACCACTGGGGCTGTCACGGTCCGGAGAGGAATAGCCTCAGGGTAGCGGGTGGCGTGGTCCACTAGTACCAGGATGAAGCGATGGCCTTGTCTTGTACGCGGGTCCAGGGGTCCCACAATGTCTATCCCGACCCTCTCAAATGGGGTTGTGACTACTGGAAAGGGTTGCAGGGGAGCCTTTAATTTGCGGCCGCTCTTCCCACTGGCTTGGCACGTGGGGCAAGATCGGCAATGCTGGTGCACATCGTTTCTCATTTTGGGCCAGAAGAAGTGGGTCACTAGGCGGCTGTAGGTTTTATCCTGTCCCAGGTGCCCTGCCAGGGGGGCATCGTGGGCCAGGTTTAGCAGGAAGTCTCTAAAGCGGAGGGGCACCACTAGTACTCGGTTGGCCCCCAGCTCGGCGATTCGTTGCTCGCTGTACAATAGATCATTGTCCCAGTAGACCCAATGAGTTCCGGAGGTATCCCCGGCGCTTTGGGCGAGCGCTTGTTGTCGGAGTCCCTCAAGGGAGGGACAGGTCTTCTGTTCCTGACGAAATTGTTCTTGTGTGGGTCCCCCTTCTTGAGCCCACTGATCAAGATTAGCGAGGTCGGAAGGTTGAGCAAGTTCGAGGGGGATGCCATGGTCGGGGGTCTCGGCGGGGGCGACCGGAGGCGGTGGCGCCGGCCATTCGGGTTCTTCCGGGTGATGGTTGGCACGGGCGGCCATGGACCGGGTGGTGACGCACGCCCAGTCTGGGACGCCCAACATCCCCAAGTGTTCTTTTCGCTCCACGGCTGCCCACGGGGAGCTTTCCAGGTCATTTCCGAGGAGGCATTCCACGGGGGCGTCGTCTCGGACCGTTACCTTCAACATGCCGGAGACCCCTCCCCACTCAAAGGGGACGCAGGCCATCCGACACAGACTTTCCGAGTTGTCGGCTGATCGCACAGGGCAGAGAACGTTCGGTAGATATTGTTCTGGGGTCACCAGATGACAGCGGACGGCTGTCACACTGGCCCCGGTGTCTCGAAGGGCTTCGGCCCGTTGTCCATTGATGCTCACCCATTGGCTGTACTTCTGGGTGTTAGCGGGTAGGGGGACCCGCGGGACCATGTCTCTTCCCCCTAAGCACGCGAGAGTCATGGCGGCTGGCTCCCACTCTTGATACTCTTGCTCGCCTGTTTCTTGTTCCTCGGAGATCTGTTCTTCCCCTAGTGCCGCGGCGGCCACCTGGCGGGGTCTTGGACTCTGATACTGCGGGCAGCTTGGGTCGTTTGCATAGTGGCCGACTCGTTGGCATCGGTGACATGTAACATTGGCTCTGTATCCCGGTCGCGCCGGGGTGCTGCCCCGGTTGGCCGGGGGGGTGGTGCTGGTAGCGGGGGCGGCCGGAGTATTGTCTCTTCCTCGTCCTTGGCCCCCTCCTCCTCCTCTGGGTCGGTAGTGACCATTGTTGTTCCTGTTCTGCTCGTAGGACCCATTCCGGCCCACTCTGGTGATCTCCCACCGGTCAGCTTCGGCTGCGAGCTGCCGGGGATCGGTTAACTTGCTGTCGAGGAGGTGTTGGCGTAGTTCAATGAAGCAATTGTTGGACAGATGCTCCCATACCATCAGATTGAACAGCTGCTCGTAGGTCGTGACGTTGTTCCCTCTGATCCAGCCTTCGAAGGCTCGGCTAAAGTACGTTACATAGTCCACCCAAGTTGTACCTGGAATGCGTGTGCAGTCTCGGAACCTCTGACGGTACATCTCGGGCGTGAGGCCATAGCGGGTGAGGAGGGCCGCTTTCATATGGTCGTAGGAGGTCATCTGGTGGTCTGGGAGCTGTAACAGAGTATCGCGGCCCTCATTGAGGAATTTGCCCCATAGGCCGGCTCCCCAGTCGGCTCTATCGATCCGGTGCGCAGTCATCGCGATTTCATAGGCCTTAAACCATTGCTGGATGTCGTCTTCTCGAAAATATTCTCGGACCACATCCTTGGGGATGTGCACTTTTTTCTCCGCGGTCCCTGGGGTGGACGGTCTGTCGGGCACCCCTAATTCTTTATTTTGTTTGCGCAGGTTGATCTCGGCTAGGTTCCGTTCGTGCTCGTACGTTAGTCTTTTTTCCTCGAGCTCCCTTTGCCTCTGTTTCTCCTCTCTTTCTTCTCGGAGGCGAAGGTGCTCTAAGTTTATTTTTTGCTCGGCCAATTTGAGTTCTATGTCCATCTTGAGTCGGGCCATTTCGAGTTCGTGTAGTCGGGCTTTTTCTCTTTCTTGGATCTCGTCTTGCGAGAGACTGGTTCTTTGCCCCTCAGGGGCCGTGTTGGTATTTTTCGCGGTGCTTTGCTCAGGGGCTTCGACATCCCCGGTCTCTGCCCAAGATTCTAGGGCATGCTTAAAATCGTCCTTGGTACTTAGTCCGGTGGTAGCGATACCTAGTTCGATGCAGAACTGCTTTAGTTCACGATGGCTGTATTCCTCTAGTTTTTCCATTTGGAACTTCTCAGTTGATCCGCTCTCTTTAGTCGACATTTGTTGTTCGTTGTGGGGTGAGCTACTCTCTGTACGTTATGCGGTGATTCGGATCGCGCCGCTGGCCACCAATGTTAGACGGACCGGGAGGGTCGGCCGAGATTACGGGGAGAGGTCTCCAGGGAGAGCCGTCTCCAACGACTGTACAGGTAAGTAACTTCCCCCCCACAGACGGACACCACACAAGATTGAAGGTTAACGAGACTTTATATGCAATTCTTAGGTTACGTCGTTATGATACAAGGAGGTCTGGACTCAGGGGTCCCCTCGGTTCTGATCTCTGGTTGAGGAGAAAGGGTAGCGGGACAGTCTTAGTTACCAATGAGTTAAATAGCTCTCAATCCTCGAGCTCGGCGTGGTGGCTGATCGGGCCGTGGAGGAGCCAAGCAGGTCCCGAGATGGATGAAGGATGGTCGACGGGCCGTGGAGAAGCCAAGCAGGTCCCGATGAAGATGATGGTTACAACGGTCCGCGGCCTCGCCAGCAGATCCGGACGACGGTGAAGAATGAAGGTTACGACGGCTGTGGCAGCGCCAACAGGCAGGACGATGGTGCACAGGACAGAGCTACGGCAGCGCCAGTAGTCCGTCCAGGATGAGTTCCTCTTACGTCTCTCGACTCCAAGATACAACTGCCTTCCTGCTCTGGAGCTGCCCCAGTTATAGGGCTGGCGTGCTTTGATGTCCGGACCCTCGCACTTGGAGGTCGGGAGGTCCGGGATGAGGGAGTCCAGACACCCAGCAGGGGGGTGGAGCCAGCGCCCGGGGAGGCGATGGGCGAGCGGCACTGGGCGGGGGGAGAGCCATCGGCACCTCTTTCTCCCATTGACTTGCCAAGTAGCCCGCTCACCTCCTGGGTGGAGGGTGGTGCCGGATTGTCTGAGGCTGGGCTAGGCCCAGGGTTGAGGTCGATCGGGGGCCAGGCGGCCTCGTGGCGAGGTGTCCAAGATGGCGGCCCGGGCTGGGTGCATGGGCCGGCAGTGGATCGGACCCACGAGGTTATCATGTTCGAGGGCAGGGGTCCCTGAGGGGACGCAGGGCGTGCAATGGTGGTGTGTGGTGCTTGCGTGACTGGGCTCGGGCCTGGTCGAGCCGGGGGAGAGCGGCCCGTCATGTGGCCTGTCCAACAGTGGCCAAAAAAGATTTAGAAAAGGGGGTGGATTTTTGGACTGGGTAAGAGTGGTCTGCTTAATTCAGACACTCTGTTCATCACCACCCCCTTTTCTGAATCATTTTTGTCCACCATAAGCGTGGAAGGGTATACTCAGATGTGAGTCCCTAGCTCATTGCACCATCAGGATTCAAGCAAGCCGGGCCGAAGACGGCTGAAATGCCAGAAACCGGTCCCCGGTAGCTTGTTTCCTTCCCAGTATAAGAATTGGCTTGGTAGTTTGGTCTGCCCTGTTCCCATGATGCACCGGGCCAGGGTCAGACTAATTTGCATATAGCCAAGTTCTGAGCTGGGATGGTGCAGTGAGCTGAAAAACGGTGATGGATCAAGCCCTGATCTTTGGACTGGGTAAGAGTGGTCTGCTTAATTCAGACACTCTGTTCATCACCACCCCCTTTTCTGAATCATTTTTGTCCACCATAAGCGTGGAAGGGTATACTCAGATGTGAGTCCCTAGCTCATTGCACCATCAGGATTCAAGCAAGCCGGGCCGAAGACGGCTGAAATGCCAGAAACCGGTCCCCGGTAGCTTGTTTCCTTCCCAGTATAAGAATTGGCTTGGTACTTTGGTCTGCCCTGTTCCCATGATGCACCGGGCCAGGGTCAGACTAATTTGCATATAGCCAAGTTCTGAGCTGGGATGGTGCAGTGAGCTGAAAAACGGTGATGGATCAAGCCCTGATCTTTGGACTGGGTAAGAGTGGTCTGCCTAATTCAGACACTCTGTTCATCACCACCCCCTTTTCTGAATCATTTTTGTCCACCATAAGCGTGGAAGGGTATACTCAGATGTGAGTCCCTAGCTCATTGCACCATCAGGATTCAAGCAAGCCGGGCCGAAGACGGCTGAAATGCCAGAAACCGGTCCCCGGTAGCTTGTTTCCTTCCCAGTATAAGAATTGGCTTGGTAGTTTGGTCTGCCCTGTTCCCATGATGCACCGGGCCAGGGTCAGACTAATTTGCATATAGCCAAGTTCTGAGCTGGGATGGTGCAGTGAGCTGAAAAACGGTGATGGATCAAGCCCTGATCTTTGGACTGGGTAAGAGTGGTCTGCTTAATTCAGACACTCTGTTTATCACCACCCCCTTTTCTGAATCATTTCTGTACCTTCACGAAGCAGAGCCTGCACCGTCCACTGGTAAGAGAGGTTGTGAATGTGTGTCAGGACGTGGTCACTGGTGTTGGGATAACGCAGTGTGGAGTGGACATATACATACATATGAGGGGTATGTCTTTTTGTTGTTTTATATAGGTGCAGAAGCGTGGAGGAGAGAGCTGTGTCCTAAGGGTGGAAGACTTGGTGTCTCCTCAAATACCACCCTCTTTTCAGGCTCATTGGTGCACTCATAGTGGTTATCTTGTGGGTGCTCAGTGGGCAGGGGAAGGGGCTGGTGCATACTTCGTTCCTGCAGTGCTCGGGCGGGGCGGAATCCAACAGGTGCATGGTAGAAGGGGAGAAGTGTGCAAGGGGGAGGGCGAGAAGGGTGCAAGGCAGAGGGGAGAAGGGGGCAAGGGGGTGGGGGAGAAGGGTGCAATGCAGAGAAGGGTGCAAGGCAATGGGGATATGGATTCAAGGTGGAGAAGGGTGCATGGTGGAGGGGGAGAAGGGTGCAAGGCGGAGGGGGAGAAGGGTGCAAGGCAGAGGGGGAGAAGGGTGCATGGCAGAGGGGGAGAAGGGTGCAAGGCAGAGGGGGAGAAGGGTGCAAGGCGGATAAGGGTGCAAGGTAGAAGGGGAGAAGGGTGCAAGGAGGAGAAGGGTGCAAGGTGGAGGGGAGAAGGGTGCAAGGCGGAGGGGGAGAAGGGTGCAAGGCGGAGAGGAGAAGGGTGCAAGGCGGAGAGGAGAAGGGTACAAGGCAGTGGGGAGAAGGGTGCAAGGCAGAAGGGAGAAGGGTGCCAGGGGAGAAGGGTGCAAGGGGAGAAGGGTGCACTTCAGAGGGGAGAAGGGTGCAAGGCAGAGGGGTGAAGGGTGCAAGGCAGAGTGGAGAAGGGTGCAAGGCAAAGGGGAGGAGGGTACAAAGCAGAAGGGAGAATGGTGCAAGGCAGAGGGGAGAATGGTGCAAGGTAGAAAAGGGTGCAAGGCGTAGGTGGAGTAAGGTAGAAGGGGGAGCGAGAGAAGGGTGCAAGGGGTAGGGGGAGAAGGGTGCAATGGGGAGGGCGAGAAGGGTGCAAGGCAGAGGGGAGAAGGGTGCAAGGGGGATGGTGATGAAGTTAAAAATGTGCCCCCCCCCCCCCGGAAACATTTCTGCGGACGCCCATGAATGCAGGCCAACTTGTATTTTATTCTGACCTCCTGCAGGAGCCCCTTAAGATCTTTGAGGACATGGTTGATACGATCACATTTCTTTAGCCATAGGTGAGTCTAGCAATAACGTGCATGACTCTTTTAGTGGGAGTTAAATGAGCACACCAACCAATATGGACTTACAGTAGTCAATTTCAAAAACATACAATGTTTGCACTACCAGTCTAAAATGGAAATCATTGGATGCCATACATTTTTACTTGGTCTTTGTAGAGGTTTGTTCTACATAAAATGTAATGAAGAGATTGGAATCTCTGAGTTGAAGGAACATAGTATCAATATAAGCAAAACTACCTTATACATCCTCTGTGTGAGTGACTACTCAAGCTATTTGACATGATACTGCTGTAGAGTGGCTCCACAGTTAGTTTGCTTTCAGTATCAAACTAGAACTATCTGCATAGTCAGTTAGTGGCTTTTCTTTCATTTGTAGTCTCTCATTAGAACCCCGAAGTGGCACCCATAGGCACCCCCTCTATGTAGCACCCCTTGCTTTTTTCACAAGTATATGATTACATTAATACTACAAATTTCTATCTCTTAATTTTTTCAGGGATACACTTTGTTATCATTGGGGTGCCACAAATGCGTGATTTGCTGTGTCTCCTTGTGTGCTGTATGAAATTAGCTACCAATGTGCTCCTTGCTGCCATAGACAAGTTTTTCTATTGAATGAACTATGAACAGAAAGTTGACGTCTGCCTTTCTATTAATTGTTTTCAAACAATGACATATTTTTTCAGTTGGGATTGAACTTGTTCAAACAAAATATCACGTGACTGGAAGCCCAAAGTTTGACATGCATTTAATTAAAAAAATACTAGTAGCACAACAAATAAACATGAGAAGCTTGTCATTTTTAATATTAGAATGCTTGCATAAAGTAGCAGTTTATATATATTTTCCCTCTATGAAAGTCTGTGGTGCTTAAACATATAACAGAAACTTGTTACCTTCAGTGAGCATATTTGAAAAGCAAGTGGCATCATTTTCTCATGGAGAAATTGTGAAACATCTTTGAAGCAGAGATACAATGTATGAACACACTGCTGACTTTATTAGATTCTTTAAATCGCATTCCTGAATAAAATGTCTTCTAGGCCCAAATGAACGATGAAACCTAGCCAGGTATATTGAGACTAAAGAGCATGTAAGAACAATATTTGATTATAAAATGCACCAGTTCATGTTGTTATATACAGTATGCAGAGGGACATTGATGTTAACCCCTTCTGTGTCTTTGATGGAACTGTTAAATCCTCGGCCCTGACACTCCTGTGCTGAGGATGCAAACGTTATGTCCAAGGCAAACCAGCAAAAAATCTGTCTGCTGCAAACAGCAGAGGGATTTAATGTTCGATCTTTTAGCCGGGGGTGGTGGGAAAGAGCTTCCCCAACCTCCTAAGCATTTTCTTTCACTGTAATGGCAATCATGCGCATAGCGTGCTGAAGTCATTATATTGAAAGTGAAACTGAAACGACCCGATTGGCTTGTTTCAGTTTCAGTGCTTTGATGCTCGTGGGGCAATCTCAGTGCCCTGAGCACCAAAACACACAGCAGAGGCATCGTTGAAAAGGGGGGAATCTCCCCTTTCCAATGGTACACTTTCCTAGTGTATCCTTGCTTGGGGGTCACCCCAGTAGAGCGATCCCCAAGCGGGGATACATCACTAGACACCAGGGAGGGAGGAGCGGCCCATTAGGCAAGGACTTTTGCTCACCCCCAACTTTTTTGGGGCATATTCTGTCTTTCTGCCCTCCCATAATTTTATTTGATTATGTAGGGGTGGCTGGTGACCAGAATGAGTATTCAAAATGCCCCACCATCCAAACAAACAAATGGAACAGTCTTTCCCCCCCCTCCAGGTGGCAGCACTTGTGTGGGTGTTCAATGCATTGTCAGCCTAAAAAGGTGTCTAAAAATAAATATTGCACTTAGAGCTCGGTGTGCTATCCCCTCAATCTCTATGTTTTTGGCCCTTCCCAGTTGCGAGCTGTTAGCCCACCCACACAAGTGAGGGACCATTTTACTCGGGAGACTGAGGGGAATACTGGGTGGTAGGAAATTTGTGCCAGCTCGATGAACCCATGTGAGGAAATTCAGATTTTTTAGCTACATTTGAGGTTTGCAGGGGATTCTGGGTAAGACAATGTTGGGGGATCCATGCAATCTACACCTCCCTGGATTCCCCTGAGTGTCTAGATTTCAGAAATGTCTCTATTAGGTAGTTTTCCCTAGATGGCCCCCAAGCCACGGACCACAATCCAGGTGCCTCCTTGCAAATCCAGGTTGTTTGGTGATAGATCATTTTGATTTCTCCACGATACGTTTTGGGCCCTTCTCTGTCGCGGATACTTGGCCCACCAACACAAGTGAGGTAACATTTTTATTGGGAGACCTAGGGAAACGCTTGGTGGTAGAACATTTGTGTCGGCCAAGTGATCACAAAACTTTCCACACAAAAATGTGAGGAAGATGTGATTTATTTTGCCAAAATGTGAGGTTTGCATGGGATTCTGGGTAGGAAAACATTGGGGGATCAATGCAAGCCACACATCCCTAGACTCCTCCAGATGTCTAGTTTTCATAAATGTCTGAGTTTGGTAGGTTTTCATAGATTGCTGCAGTGCCCTGGACCATAAACGCAGGTGCCCCCTATCAAAACCAGGGGGCAGATTTATATAAGCCCCTTGCGCCACTTTTGCATCACTTTTAACATGGGAAAAGTGACTCAAAAGTGGTGCAAGGGGCTTGTAAATCTGCCCCCAGGTTGTTAAGTGATAGATCATTTTGATATCTCCACAATATGTTTTGGGTCCTTCTCAGGCACAGGCACATACAGCCTGATTCATCAACGGGCCGTTTTGCGAGCCCCCAATAGCGAATCATAGCGATTCGCTATTAAGGGCTCGCAAAACGGTAATCATGTAGGAATCGCATAATAAAATGCGATTCCTACTGATTCCTTATTTGCGATTAGCAAATTGCTAATCGCAAATAAGGAATAACTCGCCATTCATTCCTATGGGCCAAAAGGCCCATAGGAATGAATGGGGAGTATTCCTTATTTGCGATTAGCAATTAGCTAATCGCAAATAAGATTGCGATTTGAAGGGTGCCAGGGGTGTCCACAGGACACCCTGTAGCACCCCTCAAATGAAATTTCACACAGGTGTTGCACACACACATATCTAAAGGACATGTGTGTGTGTAACATGCAACTCAGAAAAATGCATTTAAATGCATTTTTCCGAGTTTTCGCAATTTACCGCGAGGTCTGACCTCGCGGTAAATTGCGGCAAGAAAGTGCGAATTCGCAAATTTAATTTGAATGTTGAATTGCATTTAAGGAATCTCTAATAGAGATTCCTTAAATGTAATTCCTCGCACATTTGCGACATCGCAATTAGCGATTTTTGCATTTGGGATGCTGAATCCCAAATGCAAAAATCGCTCTCGCAAAGGGCCGGATTCTCAGAATCCGGCCCCTTGCGAGCGCAATTTAGGTTCATGAATCGGGCGGTTGGTCTACCCACACAAGTGAGGTACCATTTTTATTGGGAGAACTGGGGAAATGCTGCGTGGTAAGAAATTTGTATCAGTCCGGTGATCCCACAACTTTCTCACACTGAAATGTGAGGTAAACCTGATTTTATTAGTTACATGTGAGGCTTGAAGGGAATTCTGGTTAGGCTAACTTTGGGGGATCCATGTAGGCCACACCTCCCTGGACTCCTGCAGGTGTCTACCTTTCAGAAATGCCTGGGTTTGGTAGCTTTCTCTAGATGGCCGTCGAGCCTGGGATCAAAAACAGAGGTGACTCCCTTGCAAAACCAGGTTGTTTTGTGATAGATAATTTTGATGTCCCCACAATAAGTTTTAGGCAAATTCCTGTTGCAGGAACTAGGCCTAGCCACACACGTGAGGTACCATTTTTATCAGGAGACTTGGGGAAATGCTGTGTAGGTGGAAGTTTGTGACTTCCCAGAGATTCCAGAACTTTCCATCCGAAAATGTGTGGAAAATGTGCCTTTTGTTGACTATGTTTGAGGTTTGCAATGAGCTCTGAGTAACAGAACCTAATAAAAGTCACACAAGTCACCCCTCCTGGATTTCCCTGGAAGTCTAGTTTTCAGAAATATACATGTTTGCTCGTTTTCCCTTGGTGCAGGATGATCAAGGGCCTAAAATCCACAGCTAGTCACCAGTGGCGGCTGGTGAACTTTGAAAGTGGTGAGGTGTAAATACCTTCTTCAAATTTGAATAAACAAGCACACAAACCTAGGTAGCACAACCTACTTCAAGGGTTCTTTGCTGCAAACATTTTATAAAATATCAGAATAAAATGTTCATTTTGGATCCCAAAGGCACATTAATTAGCCTGAAATCTAGAGGTTTTGAAAGGACACTGATGACATATTCGAGTATTCTTGTGATGTGCTAGTATGCCTTGGCTTTTCTAGGTATATAAAGACTCACTTGCTTCATTTGATTGTAATAAGTGCATCATGCTACCATTTTGCCCTTAATCATTCACTTCACTAGGTCAGTTATAGCAGGACCAACTTGGCCCTTCAGCTTCTGATGATGTAAAAATAGGTGTTTTGCATGAGACATAAGATACCCCTCTCAGTGCTGCGTTAGTACATAGTACAGGTGGGCAAGACAAAAAATTAAAAGGGAAAGTTATCTCAGATCTCAGAGCCTGTGCATGAGCCAAGCAGTGAAAATATATGTTGTGTAAATCATACAACAAACGACGAAAAATATAATAAAATCTCTTATAAGTTCAAAAAAATGTAACTCTATAACATGTTGACTCTTTGATATTAATAGCGCACTAACAGCCTTATTCATCAACGACCCGTTTTGCGAGTCTGTAATAGCGATTCATAAGGAATCGCTATTACAGCCTCGCAAAACGGGATTCATGTAGGAATCGCAAAACAAAATGTGATTCCTACATATTCCTTATTTGCGATTAGCAAATTGCTAATCGCAAATAAGGAATAACTCCCCATTCATTCCTATGGGCCAAAAGGCCCATAGGAATGAATGGGGAGTATTCCTTATTTGCGATTAGCAATTTGCTAATCGCAAATAAGATAGCGATTTAAAAGGTGCCAGGGGTGTAAATGCAAATTTAAACAGGTGTTGCGCACACACATGTCCAAAGGACATGTGTGTGTGCAACATGCAACTTAGAAAAATGCTTTTAAAAGTTTTCGCTATTTACCACGAGGTTTGACCTCGCGGTAAATAGCGGGCCGAAATTGCGAATTCGCTATTTATAAATGGATGATGAATTGCATTTAAGGAATCTCAAATAGAGATTCCTTAAATGTAATTCCTCGCAAAATAGCGAAATCGCTATTACCGATTTTTGCATTTGGTTTGATGAACCCCAAATGCAAAAATCGCACTTGCAAAGTGCCAGATTCTCAGAATCTGGCCCTTTGCGAGCGCAATTCAGCGTGATGAATCAGGCTGATAGTAGCACTGTACTATTAAAAGTGGTAATTTTGTACAACTGGAGCCTGAACACACAAATTCAAAAGTGATTTCTTTCATACATGAGGATGACGTAAAAAGAGTTTTGGTGAAATAAAATATTTTCCTAAGAAGACATAATTCAAGGTGGGAAGACACGATTTATCCAGGTTTTCTGCTTTCACTATGTACAAATCAGCCAATAAATGGGTATGTATTTTTCTTTCCTTATGTTAAGGTTTCTTTTTACCTCTAGGTGAATTCTTCTGCAGTTTGTAAAATAGGTATTATATACATGGTAAGATTAAGTGATTTGCCCAGAATCACATGATGTTGAGCTGATGCCGAGACTTGAACCTGGTTCCGAGTTTCATAGTCAGTGGCTCTTCCCATAATACCACAGCTTGTGCACAGGGAGGAAACCAGAGGCCACATGAAACCTAACAGGGCCTCTACAAGACTTGACTTTCATTGGCTTGCTGACCTCTAGTAAACAGTAAAAACAAAGGGGCAGATTTGTGTTAACTGGCGCATCCCGAGGGATGCGCCAGTTAACGTGCGCCACAGTGCACCACAGCTACGCCACCCATGGTGCGCCGCATTTATAATGCGGCGCACCATGGTGCAAAAACGGCACAGATGCATGAAGTATCTGTGCGGGAAATGTGGCGCATTGCGGGAGTTGCGTCGCAAGCGCGACGCAGCTCCAGCAAGGCTCGGGGGTACACATTCTGCACAATGCTGCGTCAACACCTACGCCTGCTTCAAGCAGGCGCAGGGTTTTGACGCAGCATTGCCCTGAAAGTGACTGAGTGAAATCTCATAGATTTCACTCAGCCACTTTCAGGAGTCGTTCCTGCGCAGGAACGACCCCCCCTGTGCAGGAACGCCTCCTTATGGTGCAGTGCTTTACAACGTGACGCATCTCCTAGATGCATCACGTTGTAAATAGGGCGCATTGTTTGCGCCGCAGTTGCGTCAAATAAAGTGACGCAATTGCGGCGGAAAGAGGCGCAACGGCCTCATAAATCTGCCCCAAAATCTCTTTTTCGAAAGAAAGTTAAGTATGATTAGCTCTCTATGGAGGTTAAGTGGGGTCACTGCAAACACTCAATGCTAATATTTCAACACATTACGAAAAAGAAAAGCAACGTTAAAAATGACTTCTTACACTTTTCATGCGCTCTGCCATTCACGAGGAAAACTCAAATTAACTGAATTGAAATCAAAATTCATTCAACCTTTCAAGCCAATTTACTGCAGGCCTGATGTCTCCTGGATTCGCTCCTCTTCCTCTTCTACGGGCCTTCCAAAACCATGCAGCTGATTTCAGACTGCCAAATCAGAAGGCTGGATGCGACTGGGGGCCGACCTGTCTTTACTCAGCTGTATCCTGCCGTTTGACAGGGCATGGGGCGACTGTGTCGAGCAGGATGCTATCTTTAGACATGCTGCACTATACTGGCTGTGCACAGCATATGTAATGGTTTGACAATGTGAGTCGGGAGCGTAAATTAAAAGCGCCCTACACATGCGCAGATCAAGACCATTTGGACTCCTGTACTCTCCTACCCTAGGGCTTTGATATGCGTACTTTTGAGCTGTGTGAAACGCAGGCGTCGAAAAGTAAACGGACGAATTGTGAAAGCTGTCAATTTGTCTTGGTACATTTCTCTAGCCGGAACTGCACTGAGCAGTTTCTTATTCTGCAGATGCTTGTGGGGAGCAGCTCGAGTGCCACTATGCACCAACCGCCTCTGCTAGTCACATTGCCAAAAAGAGTCAATTGTCTGTCGAAAAATGTGATGTGTCCACATAGCATTTAGGGAAGTTTCCTGTCACAGGCAGTAGGCCTACCTACACAAGTGAGGTGCCATTTTTATTGGGAGACTTGAGGGCATTCTTGGTAGGTGGTGGCTAATGACTCTCCTCGGATTCCAGTACTTTCCATCACAGAAATATGAGCAAAATGTGTTTTTAGACACATTTTGAGGCTTGCAAGGGATTCTGGGTAGCAGAAGCTGGTGAGAGCCACGCAAGTCATTTTGAGGCTTGCAAGGGATTCTGGGTAACAGAACCTTGTGATAGCCACACAAGTCATCAAATCCTAGATTCCTCCGGTTGTCTAGTTTAAAAAAAATGTGCAGGTGTGCCAGCAGACCTGGGTCCCAAAATCCAACAGTCAGTTTTCAGTGGAAAAATTAGATGTATCCATGTTGCGTTTTGGGCCTTTTCCTGATGTGGGCCTAACCACACAAGTGAGGTACCATTTTTATTGGGAGACTTAGAGAAACACAGAATAGTAGAACAAGTGTTATAACCATTTGCCTTTCTATGCATTTTTGCCTTCCAAATGTAAGACAGTTTGGAAAAAGAAGTCATTTTGAAAATTACTCTCTAACGTACATGCTACTATGGGTATCCCTAAACTCAGAGCTATACAAATAACCACTGCTTCTAAACTCCATATCTTTCCCCATTTTTCCCTCAAACAGCAAAATGAAACTGTATTTTAGCTAATTTCTCAGTCCCGTCCAGGGGAATCCACAAACCCTGCTTATCTTTTGAATCCCCAGGAGTTGAAAAAAAGGACGGCTATTTGGTGTGGAAACCTTATGTGGACAAAAAGTTATGGCCGCCTAAGCAGGGGGGAGGACTGGCATTGAAAGGGTTAAAGAAATAGGAACACAAGACAAAGGGACTGATTCACAAAGGTAATCTGAGCCAAAAGTAACTTACGAGTCTTATCTTTACGTCTACGGTCGGTCCGGAATTGCCACACCCGGGTCGTACTGTCCGGCTAGAGCTGTACTCCCCGGCTGGAGCCGTACTCTCCGGCTCAGGCTGTACTCTCCGGCTCGGGCCAGATCAAGTGTAATCAATTAGCTAGAATACAACATTTTACAAAAAGGAACATTAGGAGCATGAGATAAGTAGTAGAGGAGGTCATAAAAATCCGTTTGGGCAGGGAAAATGGTGCTGCAGGACACTACATCATATCCCAGAAAATTATGCTCCTTTGCATCCATGATTTGTACCCGTGGTGTTTAATCAGTTGAGTTTATCCTTGAAGAAAACGAAAAATTCTGAAGTTTTGGGCTCGGTGCAACTGTGAACGGGCCCATTCACCCCAAGATGTTGCCAACTGCACCTCCCGTCAGTGGCAACCAGCAAAGCCAGATCTGCACATTAGGCTACAGCATTGACTGCTTGTGGTGACCACCCCTGCGAACCTTCAGCAACAACCTTCCACGACGTCTAACAGGGATGACTGTCTGTGGTGCCTGACCGCTTTTCGTGTTTCAGCGACAACCATCCGCTCCATTTTCCCTGCACCTTGTTTCCTTTTCCACTGCAAATGGAACTCTTTAAGCTGGACTTTAAAAGGCAACTTTTTCTGTCTGACTAACCTGGTTCCTATATCCAGCCCTCCTTCATCTTGGTCGGCCTGAAGTTGAGACTTTCATTTGGTCTCGCATGATCAGATAAACTCAAGTGGCACTTTGTACTTTTATGTGCTATATTTACCTGACACTATTAAAATTGTATCTCTTTGGTTCTACTGATTGGATTTTTTTCATTTTCATGTCAAATAATTTATTAAATTTTACTCGATTTTTCGAAATTGGTAAGGGATTTTTCTTGTGTTGTGTTTTCACTTTATTTTTGTTTGAGTGCTGCATAAGTACTTTACATATTGCATCTAAGTTAAGCCTGACTGGTTTTGTGCCAAGCAACCAGAGGGCTAGCACAGAACTAGTTCATGACTTTTTGTTGATCGCTCTGACAGGTATTTTGGCTGTTGCTTAAACAGGGTTCACTTCCTCTCCCCTCAAACAACTACCCAATTTCTCACAGCGGCCACATCTAGCATTGAGGATATCTTTGAGGAAATATGTTTATCATATGCATATTGATTAATGTCCAGTTCTGGTGCCTTCATTAGAAATCTTAGCAGTTCCATGTAGAGATTAAATTGCACTGGAGATGAAATCGAACATTGAAGGACACCGTATGTTGCTGGTACAGCTTTAGATGTGCATATCTCAATCAAAGCTAATTGCACTTACTCTGTTATGTTAAGGGATTCCTTGAAATCATGTGAAAGAGCTGAGAGAGCAGTAAAAGTGAAGATAGTATTGGCTACCCTATAGAGCAGCTTTCTGGAAATAAGAGGAAAAGGGAGAAGGTTGAACAGAGAGTGTTGCTGCTGCAGAGAAGGAACAAAAATAATAATAAATTGATAAAAGGGTTAGGCGCATGGGGATGAATGTGAATGTTAAGTCTCTTGAGCAGAGCTGGTATATTTTATGAGACAAAATTTAACTGGAATTAAAAGCGCATTAAACTGTCGCAGGGATTCTGCTCCTACACAGAACTGTGCACAGAGACCCAGGACCTCAGTGAATTTTGGTGTACCAAAAAAGTCACCTGAGTGCCTAGAAACCCTAACCAGCTAGCATCACTGTCACATTAGCTCTCCGTCCTATAGCAAAGGGACCAATGATTAGACAACCCAGAACATGCAACTTAGGTTATACTCAGGAATGGTGGGAATCCAGAATAATGGAAGGGTTAAAATATTTATTTTAACAACGTGCTCTAAGATGCAGTATCTTTGCTAACATAAGCAGACATATGATTAGAAATATTATGATCAGCATTGTTACAATTCCATAAAACACAAAGGGAGAAATCATATTACAATGATGGTGAAAATAGGTCCTATAGCGCCTAGTGACTCACCCTCCCTAGTTAGGAACTATCAGCCTGATTCATGAAGTAAAATTGCGCCCGCAATCGCTGCGAAAATGCAAATGCGGGCACAATTTCCGTAATCGGCATTCAACATCAAAATAGCGAATTCGCAAACACAGAATAGCGAATTCGCTAATATATTCGCAGAATCCCAGCAGGTGAGCATTAGCGAATCAGAAAATGCGATAATCCACGGATTCTGTGAAAATAATAGCGATTTCGCAATATAATCGCAATCGGTATTCAAGAAAAATCACTAATAGCGAAAAACCCAAAAATCGCATTTTGCACCGCGCAAAATAAGGACAACTCAAAGCAGGTGGTAACCATAAAAGCCATGCAAAAAAAACTTTCAAAAAACAGTTGTCCAATCACCAACAGGTTCTGGCCTGACCAATCACACATAAGGACCATCATCATCAGCAGCATTAGGAGTCCCACAATGCCAGGAATGTACATGGTGGTGAGGCGTCGAAGGCTACAGCGATTAGCACGGAGGAGAAGCAGGATCCAGGACAGGATATTCCGCCAGCGGGTCACCTTGCTGGGCCAAACCAGAGAGCAAATATATGCTAAATACAGGCTGAATGGGGAAATGATAATGCAGCTAATACAGGACCTTGACCCCCTGATGCAGCACCCAACAAGCCGTACCAATGCGGTGCCTACACATGTGCAGGTATTGTGTAGCCTGCACCTCCTGGCCTCCGGGAGTTTCCAGGGGATAGTAGCGGCTGTTGGGGGGATATCCCAGCCCACCATGTCACGCTGCCTCCACACTTTTGTTGACGCCATGCTCACCCAGCTACACCGTCACATCACATTCCCCGCCAGCCAACAGGAATTGGACATGACCAAGCTACAATTCTACAATGTAGCCCATTTTCCACATATGCTCGGATGCATAGACTGTACCCACGTCGCCATCTGCCCACCAGCTGCCATGGAGTATATGTTCCGCAATAGAAAGTCCTACTACTCCCTCAACATCCAGATAGTCTGCAATGCTAAGACATACATCACTGACATTGTCGCACAGTACCCAGGGAGTACCCATGACTCCTTCATTTTCCGGCACAGCGGCCTCCACACACGACTGGTCAGGGGAGAGTTTGGGGAAGGACACCTACTTGGTAAGTACACTTTGTTGAAAATGTCACATTGCTAAGATGTAACAGCGCAGCACAGGCAATCACCATCTGCTCCTCTCATTCAGGTGACAGTGGCTACGCCCTCCGTGAATACCTCCTGACCCCATACCTCAACCCTGCTACACCCCAGCAACGGCGCTACAATATTGCACACATACGGACAAGGAATTGCATAGAAAGGACATTTGGCCTGCTCAAGAGCAGGTTCCGCATACTGCACAAGACAGGTGGGGCCATGTATTACAGTCCTGCAATGTGCTGCCGCATTGTGGCTGTCTGCGCAATACTACATAACATTGCAACCAAGCGTCGGATACCTGTTGACATCTCTGGCAGTGTATCTGAGGGGGACAACCGGCCACCTGCACATGCGCGCCATGCACATGGGGAGAACACAGCAGAAGGGCACAGACGTTGCAACCACATCACAGTGAACAGTTTCTAGTACAACCTCTTCCATCACCCCACAAATCAACAATGCATGCAAAATGTAATGATGACACAACGCTAATGTGTGTAGCAAAATAAATGTATTTGTTCAATTCACAAAAAATAAATAAGGTTCCAGTACAAATAACTCCCACTAACAGTATTACAGCATACTGCTGTGTATTAGAACATGGAAGGCTTAACGTCAGCCTGTGCCAATAAAAGTCTGAAGTTCTCAGGTGCGCCTACTGCGCGTTGCGCCCAAGCGCCTCTGAGGGGCATCCTCCTCCGGGGCTTCAGGACCTGGCGTGGGCCTGGTGCTGCCGCTGTGTGGTGGGATCTGTGAGGCTGAGTGGCTGCTGACGCTGGACGCCCCCTCACTAGCATCATCACCCCCCACAGTGGATGGTATTGCTGGAGGGTGTAGTGCCATGACGGCCGTGGTGAGGTGCTCCAGCACCCTGGTCATGTCCTCACTGCACTGGACTAGTTGGTGCTGCTGTGTCAGGGAGCGCCGCGCCAACAGAGAAGTTGCATTTGCAGCTACATAACTTGCCCTGCTGTATGAGGCCAGCCGGCTCATAAGTTGACGGTGGCGGCGGCGTGCTGCACTGCGCTGTGTGGACATCGCAGCGGTGTTGGCCTCCATGGCTGCAGCCATGCGGGCCATTCCCTCACCCACACCTGCCATGGCTGCAGTCATGTTGTCTAAGCGCTCCCCCACACCTGCCATGGCCGCCCTCATCCCGTCCATGTGGCCTGCAACTGTGGCCACATTGCGCCCTATCATATGGAGCTGCAGCTGAATAGCTCCTTGCTGTTGTGCCTGGCGCTGGTGTATCCGCAACATGCGTCTTTCAATGCTGAGACGCACCAGTCCCTGTTCATTGGCCCGCCTGCTTGCTGGAGTGGAGTGCTGGCGTGACCTGCCACGCCTGCCCTGCTGGCCTGAGTCTGTGGCTGGCCGCTGTGTGGCAACTGGCGTGGGCCCGGATGTTGTGGCGACAGCTGCTGGGGGTGTGACCGCTGGTGTTGCTGGTGCGCCAGATGCAGGGGGTGTGACTGCTGGTGTTGCTGGTGTGCCAGATGCAGGGGGCACAATGGTAGCTGCCCTGGCTGCGGCTCTAGGTGGTGCAGCGGTAGCAGGAGGCACAATGGTAGCTGGCCTGGCAGCGGCTGTGGGTGCTGCACCAGTCGCATGGGGGACACTGCAGGTGGATCTGGCTGCTGGTGTTGATGCAGCGGCAGGGGCTGGTGCCTGGGTTGGTGGTGGCACCTCCTCCTCCTGGACCTCCTCATCAATCTGCAGCCTTTCGCTATCGCTGCTTTCGCCACCTGTGGGGGTAAGTGGTGGATCATTAGTTGCATGTATCTGGCAGACGTGCAGTTGCTACATGCATGCTGGGTGACATTCCCTGAATGGCTGTGGCTTTGTGTGCTTTGGGACCTGTCTGGCTGCATTGTGGTACTACAACATTGTGGCCAGACTACATCTCCCACAATGCTTCAGGACATTCCTTGATGTGCAACTATGGCATGCCTATGGGACATTAGGGGAGCCTATTTGGTCATGGACATTCATAGGGGGCAGGGTCGCAGTCGCATGCCACTTACCTTGGGTGTCTTGGGTGGTGCGGGATGAGTCTAGTCGTGTAAATACTATACAGGCCTCCTTCTCCAGGGTGTCCTCCACCTGGTCCTCCATGGCAGTATTGGGTGGGACAGTTGGTCCTCCTCCTCCAGTGCCCGAGGACTCTCCAAGGCGCGCCGCCACCTTCTCCTTGGCACGGCCTCGGAGGTCATACCAGCGTTTCTTTAACTCCTCTAGGGACCTGTCCGCCACTCCCACGGAGTTCACAGTGGAGGCAATCCCCTGCCATATCCTGCGTTTCTCTTGTTCAGGGACCCTCCTGGAATCTTTTCCAAACAGTCTCTCATGGTTTGCCACCACCCCCTCTATCAGGTGTTCTAGCTCCTGCTCCGAAAATTTTAGTTTCCTTTTGCGCCCAGACGAGCTGCTGGTGCCAGGTACAGATTCCTCAGACATTGTAGCAGAGTTGTGGTTCTGTAGTTCTCTCCTGTATTGCAGCAGTTCTCCAACTTGCTCCCTCTCAGTCAGCCTCACTGTGGAGAATGGGGGTGGGAACTGGCAGCTTCCTGGTTGTGATGTCATCACTGGGCTCGAAATGCGACTTCCCGTTTTCCCGATCTCGCAAATAGCGATATCGCAAATAGCGATATCGCTATTTGCGAGTTCGCAATCCCGGCGCAGGTAGCCGAAAATAGCAATTTTTCTGCGATTATCGGTAATCGCTAACGGAATTTGCGATCGCGTGCGAATCGCTTTTTTTTATCGCAATTCTTCATGAATTCGGATTTGCGATTTCTGAATAGCGATTCGCTTTTTTTCCGCTATTACAGAATCGCAAATGCCGATTTTCATGAATATGGCGGTAGCAGCCTGATTCATGAAGTAAAATTGCGCCCGCAATCGCTGCGAAAATGCAAATGCGGGCGCAATTTCCGTAATCGGCATTCAACATCAAAATAGCGAATTCGCAAACACAGAATAGCGAATTCGCTAATATATTCGCAGAATCCTGGCAGGTGAGCATTAGCGAATCGGAAAATGCGATAATCCACGGATTCTGCGAAAATAAAAGCGATTTCGCAATATAATCGCAATCGGTATTCAAGAAAAATCGCTAATAGCGAAAAACCCAAAAATCGCATTTTGCACCGCGCAAAATAAGGACAACTCAAAGCAGGTGGTAACCATAAAAGCCATGCAAAAAAAACTTTCAAAAAAACGTTGTCCAATCACCAACAGGTTCTGGCCTGACCAATCACACATAAGGACCATCATCATCAGCAGCATTAGGAGTCCCACAATGCTGAGGCAAGATGGCCGCTGACAGTCTGTAGGGAGAGGACGCGCTCCCTCTTCGCTCCCCCGCTCCTGACCTTACGTTCGAAAAAGGGAGGAATGATGCCATAAGACGGCGGTATATCGATAGCATACATTTGTTCTGTGCAGCGGTTTTCAGAATAGAGAAGTTCTCTTCATTTCTTCATCTCGAGCAAAAAATCGGTGAAAGAGCGGTCTATGTTGTTTACGAAGGCAATAACGGAGGCACTAACCTTCTCGACAGTGGAAGCAGTGTTGACGCGGGCATTGGCTAATGCACGCCAGCTGATGGTGAAGGCGAGTAGCTGGAGACAACAGCACCGGCAGCGGCTGCAGCGATATCGGCAGCGGAGCTTAGTGGCCGCCTCGTCTACAACTTGGCGTTCAATGGCGCCGAAGATTTCAAGAGCCCTGAGGGAGGAGAAAGCTGCTTGGAGCGAGTCCGATGCTCCGGCGGCTAACCTCCGAACAAAGAAATTGACGCGGACCCAGGAGGAGTGCGAGGACCCACACGCTGCTGAGCAAGGAAGGAGCACAATGCGAAGTAAGGACGCTTGCAGCGGCGTGGGGGAGAAACCCAAAAAAAAAGACAAAAGCAAGGCGGCTTTGTTAAATAAAGGAAATAAAGGAAAAACGGCAGAACAGGGGAACTTGAGACAGCCATTAGTCTCAGAGGCTTTTTTTCCTGTCTCCGCAACTAACTCTCATACGTCTCATACGTCTGGTACCGCTATACCCCCACCAGACTCCGTGGAAGTTGTGGGCTTAGACTTAGACCGTGATTCCCTCGTGAGGGAAGCAGACAGTAATCTGTCGGCATCTTGCTCTTTAACAGAGGCTAGTAATTTGGGAATTCCTAGCAACAAGGCACACATGGGTACTGAACCGCCACAAGGAGGTCCGATACAGGAGAAAGAGGAGAACTCTTCTGGGCAGGATAAACAGAGGCATGGAAAGGAGGGTGAAAGGATAACCGATACTGGCAACGTTAGAAATGTGAATAATGCCCCAAACAATATAGATGTCGATCTTGGCATTATAGAGAATGGTAGCATCTCACAGCAGGCTGAGGAAAGTACTTCACCTCTAACCCTGGGATCAGATAACATTTTGGTTCTAACAGAAGCATTAACAGAGGCACTAAGGGAGGAACAAACCAGTGCTAATAGGCTTGAAGCTAATGCTCCTAATCTGTTTGTTGCTACAGGGGGGGATAGTAACAGGCCTATTATGAGCAAGCAGGCTGATATGGGGAGAGATGGAAATGGAAATGGTAATAATAGTATGAATAACATGAATAACATGAATAACATCGACCCTAATGCTTTGATAACTCTAACTGGTTCCCCTACTGATGAATGTTTTTTTCTCTGTAAATGAGGGCGAGGAGGAAGGCGAAGAGGTGGGGGCAGTTGGGGGAGGGGGAAGTGAGTCGGAGGGCTCCTCTATTGCCGACTTGGAGAGTGATCAGACATTGTCAGGACTAGTAACAGAAACCGTACCTACATCAGGTTCTGGAGAGGCTTCGGACCAAGATCTATCCGCAAAACGCAAATCCAAAGTCTTGACTAAAAAAAGGAGAAGAACAAAAGGTTCCATAAGCCCAGTAGCTATTAATGTCGCAAAGAGACTCGACTGGGACTATGCAGCTACATAACAGATGTATAAAGAGGGTGTTGGTGGCCTAGATGAAACCATGGGCTCTTTACGGGTGAATGAGCAGAGATCTATGCAAGGCCAATCCGAAACTCAGACCCATAGTCAGGGGCAACCTCAACGTCAAAATTCACCTATGGGGTTTGAAATGATGTTCTCAATGCTTAAACAAATTCAAACTGAGGCAAGGGTAGAGAGTCGGAGAGCTAGACAGGAAAGCAAAAAAATACAAAGTTCCCTTCGAAAAGTAAATAGAGCATGCATAGATTTGGCAGGGAGAGTTACAGAGGTCGAAGAAAGAACTGGGGTCCTGGAAGACGAAATGAAGGGTTGGAAAGAATTTAGACAAGACCAAGAGAAGACTAACAGTGATGTATTATGGAAGCTGGAAGATTTCGAGAACAGGCAGCGGAGAAATAATGTCAGGCTTCTAGGCATTCCGGAAGGAAGAGAAGGACAGGATGTTAGAGCTTATACAATAGAACTTCTCAAGGGCGCACTCCCTGGTATAAAAGGCTGGGACTGGGAATTAGAGATTCAGCGTGCTCATAGATTCCCATTTACACAGAGGAAGGGGGATGGTTCAAATAAGCCTAGAGCAATCTTAATCTATGTGGGCAACTATTTATTGAGAGAAGAGATAATGGCCAAAGCAAGGCCACAGGCAAAATGTAGATATCAGGAGGTAGAGTTTTTATCCAGACCAGACTTTTGCCACACAACGGTAGAGCGTAGGTGGAGACTGCGGGAACTAATAGCACCGTTTCAGAGAATTGGTTGTGAGGCATACTTAATGTTCCCCAGTAGACTGAAGGTGGTAAAAGATGGCCAATTTAAAATTTTCCATTCTGAGATCAGAGCGGCTGAATTTTTGGCATGGCTTAAGGAAAGGAATTCACAGAATCACACACACTCTCAGACACAGGCCGATAGGGAACTAGCGGTAGACTTGCTGGCTAAAGGCAGCGGGTATAAAGTTTGTATGTGGCTTTTGGATTTAGAGTAGAAACACAAGATCAGAGAACTGTACTGTATTGTAATGTAATTTTGTAGATAAGTATTAATAAGTGTGCACTCTTTTTGTCAATAAGCAGGAAGGCAATAGGAGTGGGGGGGGGCGCGGGGCCCAAGCAGACACAGCTGTCACACATAGGTCCCACGGACCTATTGGCCTGTAGGGGGGGTGGGCTAGCCGGGGTGGGGGTTCAGGGTGGGGGACACGGGGGGGTAAGGAACACAGAGTAAATTAGAAGTATAGCAGACAGGAAATATTATGGAACAAGAGGATTAATAAAATGGAAGAAATATTTGTGTTGTATAAAGCCGTGGTCACAATGTGCAGTATGTTTTTTTTTTAATTGTACAAAATTATGGTTACATTTGTAAAAAATCCAGGATGAGTATTCGAATAATGACGTGGAATGTGTGTGGTCTTAACGATAAGGTAAAAAGACAGAAGGTAGCATTCTTGATCAAAAATGTAAGATTAGACTTCTTAATACTCCAAGAGACCCATATACAGTTGTCTGAAATTAGGCTGCTAGACCAGTTAGGCCTCACTGTTATAGCACACTCTAGGCAGGGAACTAGGAATAGGGGGGTTGCTGTGATGGCAAGGCAAAGAGACATCACTACTAGAAAAAAATGGGAGGATGCTTGGGGTAGATGGGCTTTAATAGAATGTCTGGTTGGAGAAACATGGGTTACTCTTGGTTCTATTTACGGATCCACAGGAGACGATCCGGAGATTTTTGAAGAAATCAACATCGAGTTGGCGACCTGGGCTCCATTTATATTGATAGGAGGAGATTTTAATATCAATGGAGCAGGGGGGTTGGGGTTAGGGCTAGGACCCCCAGTCAAATATAAGGGAAGGAAGAAAATAGTTTTTAATGCAATTTATAATTTAGCAAGAAATAATGGATTACTCGATGTATGGGATACCCTTAAGCCAGGCCAAGATGGTTTTACATATTATTCAGCACCCCATAGAATAAGTGTGAGACTAGATTATTTTTTAATCAGTAGTCAAGGCATCGATGGGGCAGACATTGAAAGAATACCAAGGATATTATCGGACCACAACCCCCTTGTCGCCACCTTAAAGGGAATGATAGCGGTAAGGAAGATTTCGGAGTGGACATTTGAAAAGGCATTGTTAGTGGAGGATGCATATATTCAACATATGAAGAGATGGATAACTGAATTCTTGAATATAAATAGGCATACAGCACCTGTAGGGATAGTGTGGGATTGTTTCAAGGCCGGCGTGAGGGGTGAGACTATCAGTTTTGGGGTCAGGAAAAGGAAACAGGAGAAAGAAAGAAGCGATGGGGTAAGGAGGGAACTATTGTTAGCAGAGGAGGAATTAAACAATAGGACAGATCAAACTAGTAATGGAGCCGCAACGGATTCTGCATACATTAAACTTGCAAAATTACGAATGGAAGCAGAAGAATATATAGCAGAGAGGGCAGCTAAACAATATACAGTGAATAGAGAGAATTGTTACGAGATGAGTGAAAGAGTTGGCAAAATGTTAGCAGCCAGAACAAGACAGAAGGCATCTTTTGGTGAGATAAAAGCAATAAAAGATAGTTCAGGGGTGATTGTAACCAATGTACAACAAATTAGGGAAGTCTTCAGGAGCTTTTATACGAATCTATATTCTGAAAGCGATATAAAAGATCCTGAAGATATAACGAAGTATCTGAACTACTATGAAGGGAGGCAGGTGGATGAAATAGAGAAGCAGAGGGTAGATAACCCATTAGACTTAGAGGAGGTAAAAGCAGCTCTGAAGAGTTTATCATCAGGAAAGGCGGCCGGTCCAGATAAAATTCCGCTAGAGTTTTATAAGGTGTTTTGGGAGGAGTTAGGAGGAGATATGCTTTATATTATGAAACAAGCACAAAAGGGATGCTCAATACCAAACACCTGGTCTGAGGCTGAAATTGTGGTCATCCTTAAAAAAGGAAAAATACCAACAGATCCTGGGTCATACAGACCAATTACTCTCATGAACACAGACACAAAGATATACTCAAAGGCACTGGCAATAAGATTCGCCAGTGTAATAACACCTCTAGTTACCACCACCCAACATGGTTTTATACCGGGACGGGGGACTACGCACCACGTAAGGAAGTTAATTACCCTTATGGACAAAACTGAGGCTAGCGGGGATCCATTTGCGGTACTATTACTGGATGCTGAAAAAGCTTTCGACCGTGTATCATGGGTATATGTGTGGAGTGTTCTGGAAAAAATGGGATTTGGTAATGGTTTTTTGACAGCGATAAAGACACTGTATAGAGATCCAGTAGCGGCAGTCAGAATCAATGCGGGTTTAACGGATAAAGTAAAAATTAATAGGGGCACAAGGCAGGGTTGTCCATGCTCCCCGCTACTGTTTGCAATATATCTAGATCCGCTAATCCGGAGATTGGAGTCAAATATGAATATTCCCCCAATTTCTACACTTAGGGGGGAGTGTAAGATTCTGGCTTATGCTGATGACGTGGCGGTTATAACACCATCACCCACAGAGGCTATAAGATACGTGGAACAGGAGGCAAAAGAATTCGGGAAGGTGTCTGGGTATTCTTTGAATACTGGAAAAACACAAATTATAAAAAATAACAAGGCTATATGCCAGGATCCACGAGTGGCGCAGACGGGAACTTATCTGGGCATAACCATAACCTCAGATTTAGAAAAGATAGTAGAATTAAATATTGATCCTATTGTACGAAAAGTAGGGGGAGAATTAGACAGACTGAACAATCTCCATCTTACTTTGGTTGGAAGAGTGAATATTGTAAAAATGTTAATTATGCCGAAATTTTTGTACCGCTTTCGAACAATTCCCCTATGGTTTGATAATGTGTGGTTTAAAAGGATTGAAACTATGACTAACAAATTTATCTGGTCCAAAGGCAAAACTAGGAGAGCGGCGAGATTCATGGCACTCCCACGGGAAAGAGGAGGATGGGCATTACCAGACTTTAAGCTCTATTACTGGGCTGCTGCTCTGCAGTATATGGTAGGATTAATAGGTGGAGCAGAAGTAGAAGGAGAAGATCATCTGGGGTCACTAGCAATATATGGCATATTGATGGGAGAAGAAACCAAAAATATTTTTTTGAAAAACTTTGATACGGCTTATTTTAAAAGAACACGTTTCAAGACTATTTTGGGTGCATACAATATATGGAAGGCTTTCATGAAAAAGTTTGGTTTGGGGAAATTCAATAGATATACTAGGATATATGAGAATATGTTATTCCCGGGAGATATATTCTCTGACTCAGTATATACAGAATGGTATCGGAAAGGGTTAACAAAAGGGGGGGATGTTATGGGGTCACAAGGGGTGAAACAATTTGCAACAATACAGAAAGAATTTAATTTGTCAACAAGTCACTTCTTCAAATATTTACAAGTAAGAAGCTTCCTACAAAATAAAAGAGGGGGAATAAGAGGATTTGAGAAAAATAACATATTAGAGATAATACATACTGGAGTAGACTGCACAATTAAAAGGTTCTACGCCGAGCTAAATGATCAAAGACCAGATGATATGGCCAAATGGGGGGAAACCTGGTCAACGAAGCTGGGCATAGAACAGGATTGTTTTAATGTATCACTAGAATTAGGGATGAATATTCTATGCTCTGCGTCTCTACAGGCACAGCATTATAAGACCATGTATTGGCTATATTACACCCCTGCGAAACTAGCACAATGGGGGGCGACAACCGGTATAAACTGCCCAAGGTGTACGAGTATAGACGCAGATGCTATCCATATGTTTGCAACATGTCCATGCTTAGTTGCAATACTTAAGGAGATAGAAACGTTTTTACAAAGGGCATTAAAATTATCTACTAACTTAACACCTGCGACTATTTTGCTAGGGGTAGATGGAAGCAACGAAGGTGAGGTAGGAAATTACTTTATTTTTGTTGCCATGGCAGTGTATAGACTATGTGTCGCCTCTGCATGGTTAGATCAATTGGCACCATCATTCCAGCAATGGTTAGCTAGGTTGTTGAGTATATATAATTTAGAAAGAGCGATCTACTCAAGAAGAGGGAAAAACTCGAGGAAATTAGGATTGAAAATATGGGAGCCAATAACGAAATGGAAGGAAGAAGGATGATTTGTATATGAAATGTATATAATCTGTATATAATGTATAATGTATATATTGTGTATAATTGGTATCAATATGTAAGTATAAGGAGAGTGACTCCATTCCGATAAGAATGGTTGTTGTAAATATCTTGGTATGAAGAAGAAGTTTTCTGTTTAGGGTATAACGAGCCATACGGCGCAAATTTCTTATGATTATGTATTATTGTTTTCTCTATTAGTTGTTCCATGCCCCCTCTGGGTTCCAGAGGGTGGAAAATATCAAAATCTGTCAATAAAAAGACTTTTAAAAAAAAAAGGAGTCCAACAATGCCAGGAATGTACATGGTGGTGAGGCGTCGAAGGCTACAGCGATTAGCACGAAGGAGACGCAGGATCCAGGACAGGATATTCCGCCAGCGGGTCCCCTTTCTGGGCCAAACCAGAGAGCAGATATATGCTAAATACAGGCTGAATGGGGAAATGATAATGCAGCTAATACAGGACCTTGACCCCCTGATGCAGCACCCAACAAGCCGTACCAATGCGGTGCCTACACATGTGCAAGTATTGTGTAGCCTGCACCTCCTGGCCTCCGGGAGTTTCCAGGGGATAGTAGCGGCTGCTGGGGGGATATCCCAGCCCACCATGTCACGCTGCCTCCACACTTTTGTTGACGCCATGCTCACCCAGCTACACCGTCACATCAAATTCCCCGCCAGCCAACAGGAATTGGACATGACCAAGCTACAATTCTACAATGTAGCCCATTTTCCACATGTGGTCGGATGCATAGACTGTACCCACGTCGCCATCTGCCCACCAGCTGCCATGGAGTATATGTTCTGCAATAGAAAGTCCTACCACTCCCTCAACATCCAGATGGTCTGCAATGCTAAGACATACATCACTGACATTGTCGCACAGTACCCAGGGAGTACCCATGACTCCTTCATTTTCCGGCACAGCGGCCTCCACACACGACTGGTCAGGGGAGAGTTTGGGGAAGGACACCTACTTGGTAAGTACACTTTGTTGAAAATGTCACATTGCTAGGATGTAACAGCGCAGCACAGGCAATCACCATCTGCTCCTCTCATTCAGGTGACAGTGGCTACGCCCTCCGTGAATACCTCCTGACCCCATACCTCAACCCTGCTACACCCCAGCAACGGCGCTACAATATTGCACACATACGGACAAGGAATTGCATAGAAAGGACATTTGGCCTGCTCAAGAGCAGGTTCCGCATACTGCACAAGACAGGTTGGGCCATGTATTACAGTCCTGCAATGTGCTGCCGCATTGTGGCTGTCTGCGCAATACTACATAACATTGCAACCAAGCGTCGGATACCTGTTGACATCTCTGGCAGTGAATCTGAGGGGGACAATCGGCCACCTGCACATGCGCGCCATGCACATGGGGAGAACCCAGCAGAAGGGCACAGACGTCGCAACCACATCACAGTGAACAGTTTCTAGTACAACCTCTTCCATCACCCCACAAATCAACAATGCATGCAAAATGTAATGATGACACAACGCTAATGTGTGTAGCAAAATAAATGTATTTGTTCAATTCACAAAAAATAAATAAGGTTCCAGTACAAATAACTCCCACTAACAGTATTACAGCATACTGCTGTGTATTAGAACATGGCAGGCTTAACGTCAGCCTGTGCCAATGAAAGTCTGAAGTTCTCAGGTGCGCCTACTGCGCGTTGCGCCCAAGCGCCTCTGAGGGGCATCCTCCTCCGGGGCTTCAGGACCTGGCGTGGGCCTGGTGCTGCAGCTGTGTGGTGGGATCTGTGAGGCTGAGTGGCTGCTGACGCTGGACGCCCCCTCACTAGCATCATCACCCCCCACAGTGGATGGTATTGCTGGAGGGTGTAGTGCCATGACGGCCGTGGTGAGGTGCTCCAGGACCCTGGTCATGTCCTCACTGCACTGGACTAGTTGGTGCTGCTGTGTCAGGGAGCGCCGCGCCAACAGAGAAGTTGCATTTGCAGATACATAACTTGCCCTGCTGTATGAGGCCAGCCGGCTCATAAGTTGACGGTGGCGGCGGCGTGCTGCACTGCGCTGTGTGGACATCGCAGCGGTGTTGGCCTCCATGGCTGCAGCCATGCAGGCCATTCCCTTACCCACACCTGCCATGGCTGCAGTCATGTTGTCTAAGCGCTCCCCCACACCTGCCATGGCCGCCCTCATGCCGTCCATGTGGCCTGCAACTGTGGCCACATTGCGCCCTATCATATGGAGCTGCAGCTGAATAGCTCCTTGCTGTTGTGCCTGGCGCTGGTGTATCCGCAACATGCGTCTTTCAACGCTGAGACGCGCCAGTCCCTGTTCATTGGCCCGCCTGCTTGCTGGAGTGGAGTGCTGGCGATACCTGCCACGCCTGCCCTGCTGGCCTGAGTCTGTGGCTGGCCGCTATGTGGCAACTGGCGCGGGCCCGGATGTTGTGGCGACAGCTGCTGGGGGTGTGACCGCTGGTGTTGCTGGTGCGCCAGATGCAGGGGGTGTGACTGCTGGTGTTGCTGGTGTGCCAGATGCAGGGGGCACAATGGTAGCTGCCCTGGCTGCGGCTCTAGGTGGTGCAGCGGTAGCAGGAGGCACAATGGTAGCTGGCCTTGCAGCGGCTGTAGGTGCTGCACCAGTCGCATGGGGGACACTGCAGGTGGATCTGGCTGCTGGTGTTGATGCAGCGGCAGGGGCTGGTGCCTGGGTTGGTGGTGGCACCTCCTCCTCCTGGACCTCCTCATCAATCTGCAGCCTTTCGCTATCGCTGCTTTCGCCACCTGTGGGGGTAAGTGGTGGATCATTAGTTGCATGTATCTGGCAGACGTGCAGTTGCTACATGCATGCTGGGTGACATTCCCTGAATGGCTGTGGCTTTGTGTGCTTTGGGACCTGTCTGGCTGCATTGTGGTACTACAACATTGTGGCCAGACTACATCTCCCACAATGCTTCAGGACATTCCTTGATGTGCAACTATGGCATGCCTATGGGACATTAGGGGAGCCTATTTGGTCATGGACATTCTTAGGGGGCAGGGTCGCAGTCGCATGCCACTTACCTTGGGTGTCTTGGGTGGTGCGGGATGAGTCTAGTCGTGTAAATCCTATACAGGCCTCCTTCTCCAGGGTGTCCTCCACCTGGTCCTCCATGGCAGTATTGGGTGGGACAGTTGGTCCTCCTCCTCCAGTGCCCGAGGACTCTCCAAGGCGCGCCGCCACCTTCTCCTTGGCACGGCCTCGGAGGTCATACCAGCGTTTCTTTAACTCCTCTAGGGACCTGTCCGCCACTCCCACGGAGTTCACAGTGGAGGCAATCCCCTGCCATATCCTGCGTTTCTCTTGTTCAGGGACCCTCCTGGAATCTTTTCCAAACAGTCTCTCATGGTTTGCCACCACCCCCTCTATCAGGTGTTCTAGCTCCTGCTCCGAATATTTTAGTTTCCTTTTGCGCCCAGACGAGCTGCTGGTGCCAGGTACAGGTTCCTCAGACATTGTAGCAGAGTTGTGGTTCTGTAGTTCTCTCCTGTATTGCAGCAGCTCTCCAACTTGCTCCCTCTCAGACAGCCTCACTGTGGAGAATGGGGGTGGGAACTGGCAGCTTCCTGGTTGTGATGTCATCACTGGGCTCGAAATGCGACTTCCCATTTTCCCGATCTCGCGAGTTTGCGATCTCGCAAATAGCGATATCGCAAATAGCGATATCGCTATTTGCTAGTTTGCAATCCCGGCGCGGGTAGCCAAAAATAGCGATTTTTCTGCGATTATCGGTAATCGCTAACGGAATTTGCGATCGCGTGCAATTTTTTTTTTTTTTATCGCAATTCTTCATGAATTCGGATTTGCGATTTCTGAATAGCGATTTGCTTTTTTTCGCTATTACAGAATCGCAAATGCCGATTTTCATGAATATGGCGGTATGTTTTATAAAATATAGAAGGTTTCTTAGGCTTGTTTGGGGGACCCCATACCTCCAAGATCAGCAGGTGTGAATCACATCAGGATCTGCAAAAGCTCTATGTCTGTCTGGTAAACGGGCCTCTTCCAAGTGCCTGAAATCATGCTTCCAGTGTGATTTTAAAAGGTGCCAGAATCACGTTGGCTTGCAGCTGCTTATATGTTATGGCTAGAACGTGAGCCGATCAGCTCGAACAACAGCCACTTTGTTATGATGACCTTGTAGGCTTTAGAACTCAGTGTGCAGACTAGAGTCATGATGTGAGTCTAGGGATGCTGAAAACAAGCCCTTCTCATGTGAAGCATTTCACGCAGCCTAACTTACAACAACAATTATATGGAGTGTCGTGTGCAAAAGCGGCAAAAAGGTAAAATGGCGTTTAAACTTCTAATAAGCCTATGCTAACTTAACAATATGCGCCACAAGGCCCAGCTCACACTACACCCTCCCTTGATTCGAGAAAGGACAATAGCGGGGGCAATTTCTAGAACGCAGAGTTCAAGTTCGAATGACACTTATCCAAGTTCAAAAGTGGATAATTGGGAGTACGATCCGAATTAGTAATCAACATTTTTTTTCCCAAACCAACAGGGATGTATAGTGTCAAGACACCTGTAACCTGAAAAGTGATAGAGAAAAATTAAGGAAAAAAATCCATGAGTCCACTACATGTCAATGAAGCATAAAAAAATCATAACTTCAATACAACAGCGTATAGGCACAGTACGTTGCAACCGCATTCAACAGGAAGTCGTTGTTATCGTCAGCAAACATTTCAGTCATCCAATTCAGTAATTGAAAAGAACACACATGTTCCTCAACAGCCGGAGCCTCTAGCACCATCAGAGGACAACTTAGGTGTTCTTCAAGATAACTGCGTGCCAGAAAGTCATTGGCTGCAGTCCAAATGTTCCAATTGCCCAGGCCCTAATGAGCCGCTGCGCAGGCCATAATCCTGACTCCAGAACAGTCTAGTTCTTGAGCAACAAAGGGACTCATTAGTAGATCATAATCCGGGTTAGGAGACACTGTGTTGCAGAGAGACAAATTCAAATCTACAACCCAGGCATTGGAAAACTTTCTGCACGCATGTAAAGTAAGAGAACCGGAAAGATAAACCATACGCCGAACTCAGAGTCGCCAGAGGTAGCGATCCATAGTATTCAAGCATCCGGTTACGAATCTGGAGCAGCCAGTGCAGACCGTCTTGGGGCACAGAATATGCTACCATTTTGGAGTAAGCAAATTAAAAGCAGTACACTGGCTCCCAAAGCGAGAATTAACGGGAAACCGCCAAACACGATGGAAAAAATAGAATGAAAAAATGCCGCTATCACACCAAATATAGCTTGGAATGAAGTCACAAGGCCAGAACTTACTACTTTAAAAAAGTGTACCAAGCCCGTGGTTGAGGAGGCATTAAAAATAGTGTGAATCAACGCATCAAAATGCAGGGGGAGATCTGTGTTTAATAAGGCATGTACCTCAGTACGAGTATTAGCCACGTGAAGGACAAATGTTTCACGCACAGATGTAAGGGCGACTTCTTTTTGAGAAAAAAGGGCCCTTATCCGACTCATCTTGTTGAACTCTGCTTTCAAGGTTGGAATGGAAGGCCAGATGGATACATCGAGCTTCCCATGCAGAGGAGGAAACAGTACATTTTTACAACAGACAACACGTTGGGAAACAGTCATCATGTATGGAATTCCCACCAGCATAGCACAGCAATCTTCATTATTTATTCATAAATAACTACCGTTTGCTAACAACATGAAAGTCGGTGTAATAGCCGGAGCTGGTGTACCTTTTAAAATGCATGCTAAATTTGGTGCTTCCTGGTTGCAAGAACCGTGCAATTGTATATTCCTACAGACCAATGAATGATCGGGTGTGGATGTGCAACCTTCACCTTTTAAATAAACGTCCTTACCCTCCCTCAGACACCGATAGGTGAGCGGAAGAGACCAAACTTCATGGAGAAATGCGCTACCTAATGGTTCATATCTGCCTATGGCATAGTGTTTCATGCATGCTTCAAATTTAAACAGCGGAAAAGGTAGAGTTATTAACCCGTGAATAAGCCAAACTGCTGAATTGATTTCTGCCACAGAAAATGGTAAGGCTTCTAATTTTTCAATATGCAAAAGTGAAAACGTGGCATCTTTCATTGACATAAATTGTTGTTTGACAGTCAGATTAAACGGCAAAAATAATGAAGAAATGTTCATATAGTCCCAAGGCACTTTCCCAGCCTTTAACGCTTGTAAAGTCCATGCAAACTGCATAATAGAACGCCATTGATTTGACCATGGTACAAAAACTGAGACTTCTTCTTGCACAATATCAACAACAGAAAAAACTTGGGGCCAGATGTAGGTGGCCCATTACCGGTCGGTAAACCCGAAATTCGGTAAATGTCAGGCTTACCAACCCTTATTGGGCCATTTTCTATGTAGGGTATGATTCGGTAAATACCAAATCGTATTTACCGATTCGGTATTTACTGAATCATTATTTACCTATTCGGTATTTACCGAATCGGTAAATGGCATGTAGGAAGCACTTTAAAGAGTGCTCATGTGCTTTAAGGATTCGTTATTTACCATCAACTATTAGTTGGTGGTAAATAACAAATACCTTGAAAATGCAAATCTGTGCATTTTCAACAGTGCCATGTGGCAGACATACATGCCCTTAGGGCATGTTTGCCACATGTGCACACAAGCACTTTTCAGGGGTGCAACAGGGTGTCAATGTGACACCCTGCCACCCTTGAATGTTTCCCTATTTTACCGAATCTGTATTTACCGATTCGGTAATTCACCTTCATTCCTATGGGCCACCCTTCTGTGTTCTTCTCCTTTCCTCTTCGGGTGTTCTCCTTCTGATATGTGTTGTGTTGAACTGTCACGCACACCTCTTAGCTCTTCTCCTTTTCCTCCTTCTTTCTTTGTCGTGGCGCCGTGCCACTCAGGATGTGTCATTCTCTCTTACTCTTTTCTTTTCTTCGTGGCGTCATGCCACTCACTCTCTATCGTTTCTCCCCTTCCTTTTGCGACACGGTCCGGTCTTCTAGCTTTCCTTCGCATCCTGACCAGACTTCTCCGAGCAGCGGGCCCTCTGCTCGTTTCCCTCTGGTTTTGTCCAAGCACCAGGGCACTCTCGTTACTTCTCTCCATGACTGGACCTGTTGTCGTGACCTTCTGTCACATGAAACTTCAGATGTCAAGGTGATGTTGTGGGACTTCGCGTTCATCACCTTCTTGTCTTCTTCGCGGACCTCCTCAGGGTCTTCTTTTGTCGACGTCCCTACGATCTTCCTCTTCACATTTCCTCTGACCTCTGGGTGGGTCAGCATCCTCCATTGCGACCGTTCGATGGGTCGGCTTCATAGTTGCTACCAACTGAGTGGTCAGATTCCTCCTTGTGACCAACGGGGTGGTCGACTTCTTCCTCCTTTGCGACCAGATTGGGTGATCGGCTTCTTTTCCCTTCTGACCAGACCGGGTGGCATGCTTTTCTCCCTTGCGACCATACTGGGTAGTGTGGTTTTTTTTTTCTCCTTTGCGACCAGACTGGGTGGTCGGCATCTTCCTTTGCGACCAGACTGGGTGGTCGGCTTCTGGATGTGCTCTTCGGTCGCTTGCGGGACTTGCTGTTTTGGGCGGTTGTCTCGTCGTCTCTCCTGCTTCTGCGGTGATTACCTGTGGCCAGTAGGCATCACCACACTCTCAATCTTCGGCCCATTGGCAGTCTCTGTTTGCTGTGATAGCCTTCTCTCTTCCATTGGAAGTCCCCATGCATCTCCGGTTTTCCTTTTCCGAAGGGGGGGGCTTGCTTGCTTCCTTTTTTCCTCTCCTGGAGGGAGTTGGTTGGTGGCTGCAGTAACCTGTTCTAGTCAGTGAGCGTCACTGTGGTCGTTCACGCAAGTGTTACTGTCTTTTGCCTCCACTATCCTTTGCATGTCAGTGTCCTGCACACTACTTGCTGGGGTGAATGCAGTATTGCCTTCAGGGTTCTTTTCCCTCTTCTCGCTTGATACTCCCAGGCATCTCCAATTGCCTTTGCTGAGTTGGGTTCACTTACTCTACGTGTCAGGACATGCTGCCTCTGTTACTTGGCGCTGTACGTTGTCAAAAAGGTAGGCTCCCTGTGAGTGCAGTGGGGTAGAACCTCGTTGAGTGCGGTACTCTATTCACTGACTGTTTATTCGTCTCATCTTGCCACTCAAAACGTGCTCACTTTTATGTGTGCGGGTGCAATGGTGCTAGATGGCCACTAGATGGCAGGGTTGTACATATTTCAAACCACCGTCAGCTGCGTACTCGATCTCAAACCTGGCTGTCCCTTCTTCTACTGGCTGTCCCTTCTTCCATCACCTGGGCTGCTGCACTTCACACACGGTAGGCATTTTATGTCTTTATTGTGTGCCCAGCCACCTTCCTGCTGTTTTGCCTGTGGAAGGCCGCCTGGGCTGCGCCCCACGTGTGCTTTTGGTGTTTAGGGGGGCTCTGTAACGTACTTCTGGGTAGGGCTGGCCACATACAGTCACTTCAGGTGTTTGCTGATGGGTAGTTTACCCCTAGGTTGTTCCTCTGCCCTCCTCCGCACCGCTGCTGCAGCCTCTCCGGAGGGGGGGTGGCGGGCGACTGTGTTCTGACATTCACTGCCCTCAGTCACTTCAGCCGTTCGAGGCCACAACAGCAGGCTGGCGTGCTCTCGCTCCTGCACTTCGGTAACCTTTACCCTCTGGGCCGGTCACAGCCACATGTACAGCCACTTCCGGGGCACTCACAGGCAATTGGGCAGGGCCGGGGGACTCCGCTTCAAACCTGGTGAGTCTCTTCTTTGCCCACCATCATGGCCTGCCGCACGGGCCTCGCGCCACTTCTTCTCCTTTTCACCGCTGTCACTTCGGACGGGGAGCGGCTTCAGTGGATTCTGGCCTCTTGACCCTGCTGGCTGCGCAGGGGTGTGCCGGTTCTGCTCTCTATGGCCGCGGGCCGAACAACGCGAACTGTACTCACTGCTCCTGTCGCTCTCCCTGCTCACAACAGCCTTCTCTCTTCACATGCTGCGCGGGGCGGGGGAGGTTTGTGCTAGTCCCCCGGGGCTTCTCAGTTCTGTAGGAGCATTGGGCAGTTTATTTCACTATGCGGGGACGGGGGAGTGGTTTGCTACTCCACTCTTCGTCCTCCCGCCTAGGGCTCTCCTCCTCGCCCCCACTTCCCACAGCTAGGGCTCACCTTCGGGCCAACGGGCTTTGCGACCAATGCGGGTGGGCTCCGCTTGGCTCGTTCCGGCTTCTGTGGGTTGGTGGCAGGGCACGCTCAGGCAATCAGAGGCGACGACCGGCGTCTGGCAATCCGGCCCGCTTGTTCCTTCTTCGCCGCCCAGGCTCTATCTCGCCATTTCCACGGCCAACGCGGGTGGGTTCCACATGGTCTCCTCATGGTGGGGGTCACCCTGTCGTGGCTGGCACAGGTGGACTCTGGTCGGTCTGCTTTTCACTCCACGCAGGGGAGAGGCTCATGCTGTGCTGGGCTCTGAAGGTGTGGGGTAGGCTCCCTTTCACCTCAGGTCGCACTGCGGGGCTCCGTCCTGCCCGCAGGCTTCTCTGCGAGTCATGCCTCAGTACGGGGGTGCCCTCTGCACGGGCAGCTCTCTCCCCCTTTTTACCACCGGCGAACAGTGGCTGCACACGCGGAAAAGACCAGCCTCATCACCATTGTAGTGTCTGGTCCTCATGCCCACTTGCTAAGTAGTAAGAAGACACAGACACAGTTTAGAAGGTTGGTTATCTGGCCCTGAGCACGTGCGCTCAGCCCCTTTTATTTAGCAGGGTCATCTGACTGATGACGCCTGTGGTGGGTGGGTGTTCAGTGTGTGACAAGCATACTGGAACCCTAGAACGCATCTCTGCGATACTACAGTTATATATGAGTTAAAATCTATTTAAAAAATGTATGGGTTAAAATCTAACTTTAGAAGTGGGAATATTTTCTCCTTGAAGGTCCTGAAGAAAAGCCTTGTGGTAGGCATTGAAACTAGTTGACCAAGGAAATTGTAGGTCATACACCAGTAATATTTCCCACAATCATATCAAACTAGGGGAGGGAATAAAGTAATTTTTTTCCTACTAGTGAATGAATGAATGAATGAATAAAACCTTTCTTGAGTGCGTAGCTACCCGAGTGGATCCTAGCGCTAATACCAGCACATATGAGAGAGCTACCAGCAGCATTAAGGAAAGAGCCATGTTTTGAGAGACTTCCTGAAAGCCAAATAGTTAGATTCAAGACCAAGATGGAGAGGAAGAGAATTCCATAACCTGGTGTTAGGGTTTGTGCACAGCAAAGAGCATGTCCCCTCTCATTGCACTAGTGGTCTCTGTAATAGCTCTCTTTAAACATACTACTGAAAGCCTTTCTTGTTATCTCAGCCCCTCCCTAAGACTTCTGTGTATGTTGCTCAATGTATTCACAAGTTTGGACATTGCTGTCTTGTTTGCACATTGGACCTTGCTTTTAGCAAGGCTTATTTAGAAAACATTGGACCTTGCTTTTACCAAGGCTTATTTAGAACACTCCTCCCTAGGCCATGTGTTACTTCAACTCATTAGCATAATAACTGAAGCTCTGCACACCTGCTTGTGAGAACAACACCCAGTTCTTCGAACCACACCCAGCTCTTCGAACCACACCCAGCCCTGTCTATAAAAGGCCTCACCCAGTGCTTGTGCTCGTCTACCTCCCACTTACCTGAGAACAGATCCTTCGGCACTGGCACTCCTGCTCTCTCCAGACATTCATTGACTTCAACCAGCGCGGCTTCTGGCTCTTCCTTCTTCTGGTTTCCGGCTACTTCTTGCCTCAGCCCATCTTCTGTCCACTGCACTCAACCTGCAAAAGAGAAAGAGGTCAAGGTTAGACAGATCAGTATCCCTTTTCAGCAACAAGTAAGTGCAAAACCTTTTATTACCTGAAAGAACTTTATCGGCGATTTCTGGATTCATGTAAAGACAATTTGGAGCAAGATATCTCCCACAAACCTTGTGGTTCAAACCCTTTGTTACAAGAATACTTTGTGGAACTTTGTGAAATAAAGATTGTTTTATGTTATGTTATGTTATGTTATGAGCATTTATTACGCGCACAGCTCCTCCAGCAAAGGAGCGTCCTGGCGCCCGACAAGGTAACAACATAACACAGGCTTAAAAAGGGCAGACCAATGGGAAGGCAGATTTAGGGAAATAGGAAGGTCTTAGCCACCCTACGGAACGAGAGCAGATCACCAAGGCTACGTATCTCTAAAGGAAGGGAGTTCCACAAGGCTGCAGCACGTACAAGAAATGAGCGACTGCCAGCACGGCTACGCTTGAACCGTGGGACTACTGCGAGTTCAAGGTCCGATGAACGTAGTGAGCGGACCGGAACATAGGAAGACAAGAGATTCAAAAGAATTGGAGTTCTGGACTTTTTGGTTCCGTCCAGAGGTGTCAGGGAACAACACCCAAAGACCCCGGAGTTCCACCTGCCTTGGTGCGCAAATGAACAGAAACACGGGCTTCTCGATGGTGGCGTCAAAGACCAAAGGTTTATTACTGCAGGGACACAGAAATCACAGAATCTACACACGGGCAGAGACTAGGAGACTGTTCGATTTGTACATTGAGGGTTGCTCCTTATATACCAAAAATTGTGCTTCAGGCAAATATTTCACATGTCAGTACATTCCCAAACCTTTGTGTCTTAAACAATAAATATTTGGCGTTACACAGGAACTGTCGATAATATCTGATGCCTAACATCACGAAGAGGGGTTCCCACTAGTCCATCACAATCCCTTGTCAATATTGCATTCAAGTGCCGGACCGCCTCATCGTAAAGTTCGTTACCTCCCCCTAATAAAGGCCCAGAAGGAAAGGAGCAGAGCCAGGTGCAGAAGATAGAAAAACGGGATAAGAGATGTTTGTGGGTTGTAAATGGGCAAGGCTACCAGTTTCGGCCGCCTAATCATGATCAGGACAATGGACAGGAAAACCAGTTCAGGTGGGCTGGCCTCGGGCAGAGGAGGCAGCCTTTGTCGAGTCATGCAGCTTCAGCGTGATCTGGTTTAAGGTGTACGTGTCATGAAAGAGGTGAATCTCCGGCTAAGGCTACGTGTCCTTAATCGAAATGAAGTGATCAGAGGTTATTGCATATGTGAGGGCAAGAAACACAAAATGGCTGCCATGATCTAAGATGGATGCCATGGGGAGATCAGAAATGTGTTCATAACAGGAGTGCTCTTGCTCGTTTCGTAGCGAAAACACCAGGATATGCTAAATGGATCATTTGCGGTTCGCTGATACTAATTTTATGTATTTCCGACAAACTTGAAAACACGGGTTCAAATCGTCATGGAACCTCAGAATCTGGGCAGAAGAGCCCTTAAGGATCTTGTGAGACAAACAGACCACTTTAAATTGAATCCTCTGCTTAATCGGCAGCCAATGAAGAGAGCGCAAGGTATTGGAAGCGGAGCAAAACCTGGATAAACCCACGACTGCTCTAGCGGCCGCATTTTGCACACGCTGAAGACGAGTGATTTCGGCCTGATTTATCCCTACCAAGAGGGAGCTGGCATAATCGAGCCGAGAAATCACCGTCGCCTGCACCACAAGCTGCCTGGTCGAGGCGTCAAAGAATTTTAGCACAGGTCTTAAGCAGCGCAGGATACCAAAGCAGCAGGCAGCAGTTCGCTTTGTGTGGCAGACAAAGCTAAGGGTAGGATCTAGCCACACCCCGAGGTTTTTTATCTCCGATACCGGAGTCGGAGTGGGACCAAGCTCTGAGGGCCACCACATATCGCCCCAGAGTTCCGCTTGCTTGCCGAAGATCATAATTTCCGTCTTTTTTGCGTTCAGCTGGAGATAGTTGGAGGTCATCCAGCTGGCAACCACCCGAAGTCCATTCTGGAATCTTGGGGCATCCAACCCTGAATCCCCGCTGAGCGTGACCGCCAGCTGAGTGTCGTCAGCGTATGACACCATAGTCATACCCCACCGCTTGACGACCTCAGCCAGCGGCCTCACGTAAAGATTGAACAACGTGGGGCTCAGCTAGGATCCCTGAGGAACCCCAAGATCCAGAGGGTAAGATTTGGACTGATGGGGCGGAACAGCCACGCGAAAAGATCGGTCAGCAAGAAAGGAGCAGAACCACTGGAGAGCAGGGCCAACGACGCCAGCTTCCTCCAGGCGCTGCAGAAGAATCCTGTGCGAGACGGTGTCAAAGGCGGCGCTAAGATCTAATAAAACAAGCGCCGCCGTTTGACCCACATCAAGCACAGTGCGCAGGTGTTCCACCATGAAGAGGAGGGCTGTCTCCGTGCTGTGCCCAGCACGGAATCCATTCTGCGTGGCGTCCAAGATGTTGGCCCACGTGAGATGGTCTGAAAGGGCAATGTTAACATGCGCCTCCGCTACTTTAGCCGGCCAGGGAAGAAGCAATATCGGGCGATAGTTTTCAGGCTTGCTGGCATCCAGAGACGGCTTCTTCAAAATGGGCATGACCACTGCCTGTTTCCACTTGGCGGGAACCAAACCAGATGCAAGCGAGGTGTTAATCAGGGAACAGACCGGCAAAAGGGTGAGAGATGCTGAGTCTCTAAACAAAGCCGGCCTTAGAGGGTCTGCCGGAGACCCAGACTTAACTTGCTGAGCCAGTTTCTTGAAGCTTTCAGGTGTTAGGCAGGGAAAAGAGTGTAGGACATCCTGCACTGGAGAGCTAAGAGGCCCTTCGCCATAAGGCATAGCCGTTGGAAAGGCTCGGTAGATAGTTTGGACTTTTTCAAGAAAAAAGGCCGCCAGGGTTTCACAATGTGAAGTGGAACAGGTTTCGTTCATAGAGGCCTTTTTTGCCACAAGGTCCTTGAGGGCCTTAAAAATGGTTTTAGATGGATTAGTGCTGTTGCGGAATTCAAGAGCATAGAATGCCGCACGAGCTCTGCAGACAGCACAATGGTAAGATTTGACGGTGGCCAAATACATGGCTTTTTTACTGGTGTCATAAGTTTTATGCCATTCTCTCTCAGCACGTCTACACGTACTCTTAAGCACCCGCAGAGATCCATCATACCAAGGACTAGGGTCCCGTGATCCGCATTTACTCAAGGCGACCGGGATAAGGGAATCAAGGGCCGTGGTAACTCATTCGCAGAAACCAGAGAGCAGATATATGCTAAATACAGGCTGAATGGGGAAATGATAATGCAGCTAATACAGGACCTTGACCCCCTTATGCAGCACCCAACAAGCCATACCAATGCGGTGCCTACACATGTGCAGGTATTGTGTAGCATGCACCTCCTGGCCTCCGGGAGTTTCCAGGGGATAGTAGCGGCTGCTGGGGGGATATCCCAGCCCACCATGTCACGCTGCCTCCACACTTTTGTTGACGCCATGCTCACCCAGCTACACCGTCACATCAAATTCCCCCCCAGACAACAGGAATTGGACATGACCAAGCTACAATTCTACAATGTAGCCCATTTTCCACATGTGCTCGGATGCATAGACTGTACCCACGTCGCCATCTGCCCACCAGCTGCCATGGAGTATATGTTCCGCAATAGAAAGTCCTACCACTCCCTCAACATCCAGATGGTCTGCAATGCTAAGACATACATCACTGACATTGTCGCACAGTACCCAGGGAGTACCCATGACTCCTTCATTTTCCGGCACAGCGGCCTCCACACACGACTGGTCAGGGGAGAGTTTGGGGAAGGACACCTACTTGGTAAGTACACTTTGTTGAAAATGTCACATTGCTAAGATGTAACAGCGCAGCACAGGCAATCACCATCTGCTCCTCTCATTCAGGTGACAGTGGCTACGCCCTCCGTGAATACCTCCTGACCCCATACCTCAACCCTGCTACACCCCAGCAACGGCGCTACAATATTGCACACATACGGACAAGGAATTGCATAGAAAGGACATTTGGCCTGCTCAAGAGCAGGTTCTGCATACTGCACAAGACAGGTGGGGCCATGTATTACAGTCCTGCAATGTGCTGCCGCATTGTGGCTGTCTGCGCAATACTACATAACATTGCAACCAAGCGTCGGATACCTGTTGACATCTCTGGCAGTAAATCTGAGGGGGACAACCGGCCACCTGCACATGCGCGCCATGCACATGGGGAGAACCCAGCAGAAGGGCACAGACGTCGCAACCACATCACAGTGAACAGTTTCTAGTACAACCTCTTCCATCACCCCACAAATCAACAATGCATGCAAAATGTAATGATGACACAACGCTAATGTGTGTAGCAAAATAAATGTATTTGTTCAATTCACAAAAAATAAATAAGGTTCCAGTACAAATAACTCCCACTAACAGTATTACAGCATACTGCTGTGTATTAGAACATGGCAGGCTTAACGTCAGCCTGTGCCAATGAAAGTCTGAAGTTCTCAGGTGCGCCTACTGCGCGTTGCGCCCAAGCGCCTCTGAGGAGCATCCTCCTCCGGGGCTTCAGGACCTGGCGTGGGCCTGGTGCTGCGGCTGTGTGGTGGGGTCTGTGAGGCTGAGTGGCTGCTGACGCTGGACGCCCCCTCACTAGCATCATCACCCCCCACAGTGGATGGTATTGCTGGAGGGTGTAGTGCCATGACGGCCGTGGTGAGGTGCTCCAGGACCCTGGTCATGTCCTCACTGCACTGGACTAGTTGGTGCTGCTGTGTCAGGGAGCGCCGCGCCAACAGAGAAGTTGCATTTGCAGCTACATAACTTGCCCTGCTGTATGAGGCCAGCCGGCTCATAAGTTGACGGTGGCGGCGGCGTGCTGCACTGCGCTGTGTGGACATCGCAGCGGTGTTGGCCTCCATGGCTGCAGCCATGCGGGCCATTCCCTCACCCACACCTGCCATGGCTGCAGTCATGTTGTCTAAGCGCTCCCCCACACCTGCCATGGCCGCCCTCATCCCGTCCATGTGGCCTGCAACTGTGGCCACATTGCACCCTATCATATGGAGCTGCAGCTGAATAGCTCCTTGCTGTTGTGCCTGGCGCTGGTGTATCCGCAACATGCGTCTTTCAACGCTGAGACGCGCCAGTCCCTGTTCATTGGCCCGCCTGCTTGCTGGAGTGGAGTGCTGGCGTGACCTGCCACGCCTGCCCTGCTGGCCTGAGTCTGTGGCTGGCCGCTGTGTGGCAACTGGCGCGGGCCCGGATGTTGTGGCGACAGTTGCTGGGGGTGTGACCGCTGGTGTTGCTGGTGCGCCAGATGCAGGGGGTGTGACTGCTGGTGTTGCTGGTGTGCCAGATGCAGGGGGCACAATGGTAGCTGCCCTGGCTGCGGCTCTAGGTGGTGCAGCGGTAGCAGGAGGCACAATGGTAGCTGGCCTGGCAGCAGCTGTGGGTGCTGCACCAGTCTCATGGGGGACACTGCAGGTGGATCTGGCTGCTGGTGTTGATGCAGCGGCAGGGGCTGGTGCCTGGGTTGGTGGTGGCACCTCCTCCTCCTGGACCTCCTCATCAATCTGCAGCCTTTCGCTATCGCTGCTTTCGCCACCTGTGGGGGTAAGTGGTGGATCATTAGTTGCATGTATCTGGCAGACGTGCAGTTGCTACATGCATGCTGGGTGACATTCCCTGAATGGCTGTGGCTTTGTGTGCTTTGGGACCTGTCTGGCTGCATTGTGGTACTACAACATTGTGGCCAGACTACATCTCCCACAATGCTTCAGGACATTCCTTGATGTGCAACTATGGCATGCCTATGGGACATTAGGGGAGCCTATTTGGTCATGGACATTCATAGGGGGCAGGGTCGCAGTCGCATGCCACTTACCTTGGGTGTCTTGGGTGGTGCGGGATGAGTCTAGTCGTGTAAATCCTATACAGGCCTCCTTCTCCAGGGTGTCCTCCACCTGGTCCTCCATGGCAGTATTGGGTGGGACAGTTGGTCCTCCTCCTCCAGTGCCCGAGGACTCTCCAAGGCTCGCCGCCACCTTCTCCTTGGCACGGCCTCGGAGGTCATACCAGCGTTTCTTTAACTCCTCTAGGGACCTGTCCGCCACTCCCACGGAGTTCACAGTGGAGGCAATCCCCTGCCATATCCTGCGTTTCTCTTGTTCAGGGACCCTCCTGGAATCTTTTCCAAACAGTCTCTCATGGTTTGCCACCACCCCCTCTATCAGGTGTTCTAGCTCCTGCTCCGAAAATTTTAGTTTCCTTTTGCGCCCAGACGAGCTGCTGGTGCCAGGTACAGATTCCTCAGACATTGTAGCAGAGTTGTGGTTCTGTAGTTCTCTCCTGTATTGCAGCAGCTCTCCAACTTGCTCCCTCTCAGTCAGCCTCACTGTGGAGAATGGGGGTGGGAACGGGCAGCTTCCTGGTTGTGATGTCATCACTGGGCTCGAAATGCGACTTCCCGTTTTCCCGATCTCGCGAGTTTGCGATCTCGCAAATAGCGATATCGCAAATAGCGATATCGCTATTTGCGAGTTCGCAATCCCGGCGCGGGTAGCCGAAAATAGCGATTTTTCTGCGATTATCCGTAATCGCTAACGGAATTTGCGATCGCGTGCGAATCGCTTTTTTTTATCGCAATTCTTCATGAATTCGGATTTGCGATTTCTGAATAGCGATTCGCTTTTTTTCCGCTATTACAGAATCGCAAATGCCGATTTTCATGAATATGGCGGTAGCAGCCTGATTCATGAAGTAAAATTGCGCCCGCAACCGCTGCGAAAATGCAAATGCGGGTGCAAATTCCGTAATCGGCATTCAACATCAAAATAGCGAATTCGCAAACACAGAATAGCGAATTCGCTAATATATTCGCAGAATCCCGGCAGGTTAGCATTAGCGAATCGGAAAATGCGATAATCCACGGATTCTGCGAAAATAATAGCGATTTCGCAATATAATCGCAATCGGTATTCAAGAAAAATTGCTAATAGCGAAAAACCCAAAAATCGCATTTTGCATCGCGCAAAATAAGGACAACTCAAAGCAGGTGGTAACCATAAAAGCCATGCAAAAAAACCTTTAAAAAAACCGTTGTCCAATCACCAACAGGTTCTGGCCTGACCAATCACACATAAGGACCATCATCATCAGCAGCATTAGGAGTCCCACAATGCCAGGAATGTACATGGTGGTGAGGCGTCGAAGGCTACAGCGATTAGCACGGAGGAGACGCAGGATCCAGGACAGCATATTCCACCAGCGGGTCACCTTGCTGGGCCAAACCAGAGAGCAGATATATGCTAAATACAGGCTGAATGGGGAAATGATAATGCAGCTAATACAGGACCTTGACCCCCTGATGCAGCACCCAACAAGCCGTACCAATGGGGTGCCTACACATGTGCAGGTATTGTGTAGCCTGCACCTCCTGGCCTCCGGGAGTTTCCAGGGGATAGTAGTGGCTGCTGGGGGGATATCCCAGCCCACCATGTCACGCTGCCTCCACACTTTTGTTGACGCCATGCTCACCCAGCTACACCGTCACATCAAATTCCCCGCCAGCCAACAGGAATTGGACATGACCAAGCTACAATTCTACAATGTAGCCCATTTTCCACATGTGCTCGGATGTATAGACTGTACCCACGTCGCCATCTGCCCACCAACTGCCATGGAGTATATGTTCTGCAATACAAAGTCCTACCACTCCCTCAACATCCAGATGGTCTGCAATGCTAAGACATGCATCACTGACATTGTCATACAGTACCCAGGGAGTACCCATGACTCCTTCATTTTCCGGCACAGCGGCCTCCACACACGACTGGTCAGGGGAGAGTTTGGGGAAGGACACCTACTTGGTAAGTACACTTTGTTGAAAACGTCACATTGCTAAGATGTAACAGCGCAGCACAGGCAATCACCATCTGCTCCTCTCATTCAGGTGACAGTGGCTACGCCCTCTGAGAATACCTCCTGACCCCATACCTCAACCCTGCTACACCCCAGCAACGGCGCTACAATATTGCACACATACGGACAAGGAATTGCATAGAAAGGACATTTGGCCTGCTCAAGAGCAGGTTCCGCATACTGCACAAGACAGGTGGGGCCATGTATTACAGTCCTGCAATGTGCTGCCGCATTGTGGCTGTCTGCGCAATACTACATAACATTGCAGCCAAGCGTCGGATACCTGTTGACATCTCTGGCAGTGAATCTGAGGGGGATAACCGGCCACCTGCACATGCGCGCCATGCACATGGGGAGAACCCAGCAGAAGGGCACAGACGTCGCAACCACATCACAGTGAACAGTTTCTAGTACAACCTCTTCCATCACCCCACAAATCAACAATGCATGCAAAATGTAATGATGACACAACGCTAATGTGTGTAGCAAAATATATGTATTTGTTCAATTCACAAAAAATAAATAAGGTTCCAGTACAAATAACTCCCACTAACAGTATTACAGCATACTGCTGTGTATTAGAACATGGCAGGCTTAACGTCAGCCTGTGCCAATGAAAGTCTGAAGTTCTCAGGTGCGCCTACTGCGCGTTGTGCCCAAGCGCCTCTGAGGGGCATCCTCCTCCGGGGCTTCAGGACCTGGCGTGGGCCTGGTGCTGCGGCTGTGTGGTGGGATCTGTGAGGCTGAGTGGCTGCTGACGCTGGACGCCCCCTCACTAGCATCATCACCCCCCACAGTGGATGGTATTGCTGGAGGGTGTAGTGCCATGACGGCCGTGGTGAGGTGCTCCAGGACCCTGGTCATGTCCTCACTGCACTGGACTAGTTGGTGCTGCTGTGTCAGGGAGCGCCGCACCAACAGAGAAGTTGCATTTGCAGCTACATAACTTGCCCTGCTGTATGAGGCCAGCCGGCTCATAAGTTGACGGTGGCGGCGGCGTGCTGCACTGCGCTGTGTGGACATCGCAGCGGTGTTGGCCTCCATGGCTGCAGCCATGCGGGCCATTCCCTCACCCACACCTGCCATGGCTGCAGTCATGTTGTCTAAGCGCTCCCCCACACCTGCCATGGCCGCCCTCATGCCGTCCATGTGGCCTGCAACTGTGGCCACATTGCGCCCTATCATATGGAGCTGCAGCTGAATAGCTCCTTGCTGTTGTGCCTGGCGCTGGTGTATCCGCAACATGCGTCTTTCAACGCTGAGACGCGCCAGTCCCTGTTCATTGGCCCGCCTGCTTGCTGGAGTGGAGTGCTGGCGTGACCTGCCACGCCTGCCCTGCTGGCCTGAGTCTGTGGCTGGCCGCTGTGTGGCAACTGGCGCGGGCCCGGATGTTGTGGCGACAGCTGCTGGGGGTGTGACCGCTGGTGTTGCTGGTGCGCCAGATGCAGGGGGTGTGACTGCTGGTGTTGCTGGTGTGCCAGATGCAGGGGGCACAATGGTAGTTGCCCTGGCTGCGGCTCTAGGTGGTGCAGCGGTAGCAGGAGGCACAATGGTAGCTGGCCTGGCAGCGGCTGTAGGTGCTGCACCAGTCACATGGGGGACACTGCAGGTGGATCTGGCTGCTGGTGTTGATGCAGCGGCAGGGGCTGGTGCCTGGGTTGGTGGTGGCACCTCCTCCTCCTGGACCTCCTCATCAATCTGCAGCCTTTCGCTATCGCTGCTTTTGCCACCTGTGGGGGTAAGTGGTGGATCATTAGTTGCATGTATCTGGCAGACGTGCAGTTGCTACATGCATGCTGGGTGACATTCCCTGAATGGCTGTGGCTTTGTGTGCTTTGGGACCTGTCTGGATGCATTGTGGTACTACAACATTGTGGCCAGACTACATCTCCCACAATGCTTCAGGACATTCCTTGATGTGCAACTATGGCATGCCTATGGGACATTAGGGGAGCCTATTTGGTCATGGACATTCATTGGGGGCAGGGTCGCAGTCGCATGCCACTTACCTTGGGTGTCTTGGGTGGTGCGGGATGAGTCTAGTCGTGTAAATCCTATACAGGCCTCCTTCTCCAGGGTGTCCTCCACCTGGTCCTCCATGGCAGTATTGGGTGGGACAGTTGGTCCTCCTCCTCCAGTGCCCGAGGACTCTCCAAGGCGCGCCGCCACCTTCTCCTTGGCACGGCCTCGGAGGTCATACCAGCGTTTCTTTAACTCCTCTAGGGACCTGTCCGCCACTCCCACGGAGTTCACAGTAGAGGCAATCCCCTGCCATATCCTGCGTTTCTCTTGTTCAGGGACCCTCCTGGAATCTTTTCCAAACAGTCTCTCATGGTTTGCCACCACCCCCTCTATCAGGTGTTCTAGCTCCTGCTCCGAAAATTTTAGTTTCCTTTTGCGCCCAGACGAGCTGCTGGTGCCAGGTACAGGTTCCTCAGACATTGTAGCAGAGTTGTGGTTCTGTAGTTCTCTCCTGTATTGCAGCAGCTCTCCAACTTGCTCCCTCTCAGTCAGCCTCACTGTGGAGAATGGGGGTGGGAACTGGCAGCTTCCTGGTTGTGATGTCATCACTGGGCTCGAAATGCGACTTCCCGTTTTCCCGATCTCGCGAGTTTGCAATCTCGCAAATAGCGATATCGCAAAAAGCGATATCGCTATTTGTTAGTTCGCAATCCCGGCGCGGGTAGCCAAAAATAGCGATTTTTTTGCGATTATCGGTAATCGCTAACGGAATTTGCGATCGCGTGCGAATCGCTTTTTTTTATCGCAATTCTTCATGAATTCGGATTTGCGATTTCTGAATAGCGATTCGCTTTTTTTCGCTATTACAGAATCGCAAATGCCGATTTTCATGAATATGGCGGTATGTTTTATAAAATATAGAAGGTCTCTTAGGCTTGTTTGGGGGACCCCATACCTCCAAGATCAGCAGGTGTGAATCACATCAGGATCTGCAAAAGCTCTATGTCTGTCTGGAAAAACGGGCCTCTTCCAAGTGCCTGAAATCATGCTTCCAGTGTGATTTTAAAAGGTGCCAGAATCACGTTGGCTTGCAGCTGCTTATATGTTATGGCTAGAACGTGGGCCGATCAGCTCGAACAACAGCCACTTTGTTATGATGACCTTGTAGGCTTTAGAACTCAGTGTGCAGACTAGAGTCATGATGTGAGTCTAGGGATGCTGAAAACAAGCCCTTCTCATGTGAAGCATTTCACGCAGCCTAACTTACAACAACAATTATATGGAGTGTCGTGTGCAAAAGCGGCAAAAAGGTAAAATGGCGTTTAAACTTCTAATAAGCCTATGCTAACTTAACAATATGCGCCACAAGGCCCAGCTCACACTACACCCTCCCTTGATCCGAGAAAGGACAATAGCGGGGGCAATTTCTAGAACGCAGAGTTCAAGTTCGAATGACACTTATCCAAGTTCAAAATTTCACCAAAGTGGACAATTGGGAGTACAATCCGAATTAGTAATCAACATTTTTTTTCCCCAAACCAACAGGGATGTATAGTGTCAAGACACCTGTAACCTGAAAAGTGATAGAGAAAAATTAAGGAAAAAAATCCATGAGTCCACTACATGTCTATGAAGCATAAAAAAATCATAACTTCAATACAACAGCGTATAGGCACAGTACGTTGCAACCGCATCCAACAGGAAGTCGTTGTTATCGTCAGCAAACATTTCAGTCATCCAATTCAGTAATTGAAAAGAACACACATGTTCCTCAACAGCCGGAGCCTCTAGCACCATCAGAGGACAACTCAGGTGTTCTTCAAGATAACTGCGTGCCAGAAAGTCATTGGCTGCAGTCCAAATGTTCCAATTGCCCAGGCCCTAATGAGCCGCTGCGCAGGCCATAATCCCGACTCCAGAACAGTCTAGTTCTTGAGCAACAAAGGGACTCATTAGTAGATCATAATCCGGGTTAGGAGACACTGTGTTGCAGAGAGACAAATTCAAATCTACAACCCAGGCATTGGAAAACTTTCTGCACGCATGTAAAGTAAGAGAACCGGAAAGATAAACCATACACCGAACTCACAGTCGCCAGAGGTAGCTATCCATAGTATTCAAGCATCCGGTTACAAATCTGGAGCAGCCAGTGCAGACCGTCTTGGGGCACAGAATATGCTACCATTTTGGAGTAAGCAAATTAAAAGCAGTACACTGGCTCCCAAAGCGAGAATTAATGGGAAACCGCCAAAGACGATGGAAAAAATAGAATGAAAAAATGCCGCTATCACACCAAATATTGCTTGGAATGAAGTCACAAGGCCAGAACTTACTACTTTAAAAAAGTGTACCAAGCCTGTGGTTGAGGAGGCATTAAAAATAGTGTGAATCAACGCATCAAAATGCAGGGGGAGATCTGTGTTTAATAAGGCATGTACCTTAGTACGAGTATTAGCCATGTGAAGGACAAATGTTTCACGCACAGATGTAAGGGCGACTTCTTTTTGAGAAAAAAGGGCCCTTATCCGACTCATCTTGTTGAACTCTGCTTTCAAGGTTGGAATGGAAGGCCAGATGGATACATCGAGCTTCCCATGCAGAGGAGGAAACAGTACATTTTTACAACAGACAACACGTTGGGAAACAGTCATCATGTATGGAATTCCCACCAGCATACCACATCAATCTTCATTATTTATTCATAAATAACTACCGTTTGCTAACAACATGAAAGTCGGTGTACTAGCCGGAGCTGGTGTACCTTTTAAAATGCATGCTAAATTCGGTGCTTCCTGGTTGCAAGAACCGTGCAATTGTATATTCCTACAGACCAATGAATGATCGGGTGTGGATGTGCAACCTTCAACTTTTAAATAAACTTCCTTACCCTCCCTCAGACACCGATAGGTGAACGGAAAGAGACCAAATTTCATGGAGAAATGCGCTACCTAATGGTTCATATCTGCCTATGGCATAGTCTTTCATGCATGCTTCAAATTTAAACAGCGGAAAAGGTAGAGTTATTAACCCGTGAATAAGCCAAACTGCTGAATTGATTTCTGCCACAGAAAATGGTAAGGCTTCTAATTTTTCAATATGCAAAAGTGAAAACGTGGCATCTTTCATTGACATAAATTGTTGTTTGACAGTCAGATTAAACGGCAAAAATAATGAAGAAATGTTCATATAGTCCCAAGGCACTTTCCCAGCCTTTAACGCTTGTAAAGTCCATGCAAACTGCATAATAGAACGCCATTGATTTGACCATGGTACAAAACTGAGACTTCATCTTGCACAATATCAACAACAGAAAAAACTTGGGGCCAGATGTAGGTGGCCCATTACCGGTCGGTAAACCCGAAATTCAGTAAATGTCAGGCTTACCAACCCTTATTGGGCCATTTTCTATGTAGGGTATGATTCGGTAAATACCAAATCGTATTTACAGATTCGGTATTTACTGAATCATTATTTACCTATTCGGTATTTACTGAATCGGTAAATGGCATGTAGGAAGCACTTTAAAGAGTGCTCATGTGCTTTAAGGATTCGTTATTTACCATCAACTATTAGTTGGTGGTAAATAACAAATACCTTGAAAATGCAAATCTGTGCATTTTCAACAGTGCCATGTGGCAGACATACATGCCCTTAGGGCATGTATGCCACATGTGCACACAAGCACTTTTCAGGGGTGCAACAGGGTGTCAATGTGACACCCTGCCACCCTTGAATGTTTCCCTATTTTACCGAATCTGTATTTACCGATTCGGTAATTCACCTTCATTCCTATGGGCCACCCTTCTGTGTTCTTCTCCTTTCCTCTTCGGGTGTTCTCCTTCTGATGTGTGTTGTGTTGAACTGTCACGCGCACCTCTTAGCTCTTCTCCTTTTTCTCCTTCTTTCTTTGTCGTGGCGCCGTGCCACTCAGGATGTGCCATGCTCTCTTACTCTTTTCTTTTCTTCGTGGCGTCGTGTCACTCACTCTCTATCGTTTCTCCCCTTCCTTTTGCGACACGGTCCGGTCTTCTAGCTTTCCTTCGCATCCTGACCAGACTTCTCCGAGCAGCGGGCCCTCTGCTCGTTTCCCTCTGGTTTTGTCCAAGCACCAGGGCACTCTCGTTACTTCTCTCCATGACTGGACCTGTTGTCGTGACCTTCTGTCACATGAAACTTCAGATGTCAAGGTGATGTTGTGGGACTTCGCGTTCATCACCTTCTTGTCTTCTTCGCGGACCTCCTCAGGGTCTTCTTTTGCCGACGTCCCTACGATCTTCCTCTTCACATTTCCTCTGACCTCTGGGTGGGTCAGCATCCTCCATTGCGACCGTTCGATGGGTCGGCTTCATAGTTGCTACCAACTGGGTGGTCAGATTCCTCCTTGTGACCAACGGGGTGGTCGACTTCTTCCTCCTTTGCGACCAGATTGGGTGATCGGCTTCTTTTCCCTTGCGACCAGACCGGGTGGCATGCTTTTCTCCCTTGCGACCATACTGGGTAGTGTGGTTTTTTTTTCTCCTTTGCGACCAGACTGGGTGGTCGGCATCTTCTTCCTTTGCGACCAGACTGGGTGGTCGGCTTCTGGATGTGCTCTTCGGTCGCTTGCGGGACTTGCTGTTTTGGGCGGTTGTCTCGTCGTCTCTCCTGCTTCTGCGGTGATTACCTGTGGCCAATAGGCATCACCACACTCTCAATCTTCGGCCCATTGGCAGTCTCTGTTTGCTGTGATAGCCTTCTCTCTTCTATTGGAAGGCCCCATGCATCTCCGGTTTTCCTTTTCCGAAGGGGGGGGCTTGCTTGCTTCCTTTTTTCCTCTCCTGGAGGGAGTTGGTTGGTGGCTGCAGTAACCTGTTCTAGTCAGTGAGCGTCACTGTGGTCGTTCACGCAAGTGTTACTGTCTTTTGCCTCCACTATCCCTTGCATGTCAGTGTCCTGCACACTACTTGCTGGGGTGAATGCAGTATTGCATTCAGGGTTCTTTTCCCCCTTCTCGCTTGATACTCCCAGGCATCTCCAATTGCCTTTGCTGAGTTGGGTTCACTTACTCTACGTGTCAGGACATGCTGCCTCTGTTACTTGGCGCTGTACGTTGTCAAAAAGGTAGGCTCCCTGTGAGTGCAGTGGGGTAGAACCTCGTTGAGTGCGGTACTCTATTCACTGACTGTTTATTCGTCTCATCTTGCCACTCAAAACGTGCTCACTTCTTTTATGTGTGCGGGTGCAATGGTGCTAGATGGCCACTAGATGGCAGGGTTGTACATATTTCAAACCACCGTCAGCTGCGTACTCCATCTCAAACCTGGCTGCCGCACGGGCCTCGCGCCACTTCTTCTCCTTTTCACTGCTGTCACTTCGGACGGGGAGCGGCTTCAGTGGATTCTGGCCTCTTGACCCTGCTGGCTGCGCAGGGGTGTGCCGGTTCTGCTCTCTATGGCCGCGGGCCGAACAACGTGAACTGTACTCACTGCTCCTGTCGCTCTCCCTGCCCACAACAGCCTTCTCTCTTCACATGCTGCGCGGGGCGGGGGAGGTTTGTGCTAGTCCCCTGGGGCTTCTCAGTTCTGTAGGAGCATTGGGCAGTTTATTTCACTATGTGGGGACGGGGGAGTGGTTTGCTACTCCACTCTTCGTCCTCCCGCCTAGGGCTCTCCTCCTCGCCCCCACTTCCCGCAGCTAGGGCTCACCTTCGGGTCAACGGGCTTTGCGACCAATGCGGGTGGGCTTCGCTTGGCTTGTTCCGGCTTCTGTGGGTTGGTGGCAGGGCACGCTCAGGCGATCAGAGGCGACGACCGGCGTCTGGCAATCCGGCCCGCTTGTTCCTTCTTCGCCGCCCAGGCTCTATCTCGCCATTTCCGCGGCCAACGCGGGTGGGTTCCACACGGCCTCCTCACAGTGGGGGTCACCCTGTGGTGGCTGGCACAGGTGGACTCTGGTCGGTCCGCTTTTCACTCCACGCAGGGGAGAGGCTCATGCTGTGCTGGGCTCTGAAGGTGTGGGGTAGGCTCCCTTTCACCTCAGGTCGCACTGCGGGGCTCCGTCCTGCCCGCAGGCTTCTCTGCGCGTCATGCCTCAGTACGGGGGTGCCCTCTGCACGGGCAGCTCTCTCCCCCTTTTCACCACCGGCGAACAGTGGCTGCACACGCGGAAAAGACCCGCCTCGTCACCATTGTAGTGTCTGGGCCTCATGCCCACATGCTAAGTAGTAAGAAGACACAGACACAGTTTAGAAGGTTGGTTATCTGGCCCTGAGCACGTGCGCTCAGCCCCTTTTATTTAGCAGGGTCATCTGACTGATGACGCCTGTGGTGGGTGGGTGTTCAGTGTGTGACAAGCATACTGGAACCCTAGAACGCATCTCTGCGATACTACAGTTATATATGAGTTAAAATCTATTTAAAAAATATATGGGTTAAAATCTAACTTTAGAAGTGGGAATATTTTCTCCTTGAAGGTCCTGAAGAAAAGCCTTGTGGTAGGCATTGAAACTAGTTGACCAAGGAAATTGTAGGTCATACACCAGTAATATTTCCCACAATCATATCAAACTAGGGGAGCGAATAAAGTAATTTTTTTCCTACTAGTGAATGAATGAATGAATGAATAAAACCTTTCTTGAGTGCGTAGCTACCCGAGTGGATCCTAGCGCTAATACCAGCACATATGAGAGAGCTACCAGCAGCATTAAGGAAAGAGCCATGTTTTGAGTGACTTCCTGAAAGCCAAATAGTTAGATTCAAGACCAAGATGGAGAGGAAGAGAATTCCATAACCTGGTGTTAGGGTTTGTGCACAGCAAAGAGCATGTCCCCTCTCATTGCACTAGTGGTCTCTGTAATAGCTCTCTTTAAACATACTACTGAAAGCCTTTCTTGTTATCTCAGCCCCTCCCTAAGACTTCTGTGAACCACACCCAGCTCTTCGAACCACACCCAGCCCTGTCTATAAAAGGCCTCACCCAGTGCTTGTGCTCGTCTACCTCCCACTTACCTGAGAACAGATCCTTCGGCACTGGCACTCCTGCTCTCTCCAGACATTCATTGACTTCAACCAGCGCGGCTTCTGGCTCTTCCTTCTTCTGGTTTCCGGCTACTTCTTGCCTCAGCCCATCTTCTGTCCACTGCACTCAACCTGCAAAAGAGAAAGAGGTCAAGGTTAGACAGATCAGTATCCCTTTTCAGCAACAAGTAAGTGCAAAACCTTTTATTACCTGAAAGAACTTTATCGGCGATTTCTGGATTCATGTAAAGACAATTTGGAGCAAGATATCTCCCACGAACCTTGTGGTTCAAACCCTTTGTTACAAGAATACTTTGTGGAACTTTGTGAAATAAACATTGTTTTATGTTATGTTATGTTATGAGCATTTATTACGCGCACAGCTCCTCCAGCAAAGGAGCGTCCTGGCGCCCGACAAGGTAACAACATAACACAGGCTTAAAAAGGGCAGACCAATGGGAAGGCAGATTTAGGGAAATAGGAAGGTCTTAGCCGCCCTACGGAACGAGAGCAGATCACCAAGGGTACGTATCTCTAAAGGAAGGGAGTTCCACAAGGCTGCAGCACGTACAAGAAATGAGCGACCGCCAGCACGGCTACGCTTGAACCGTGGGACTACTGCAAGTTCAAGGTCCGATGAACGTAGTGAGCGAACCGGAACATAGGAAGACAAGAGATTCAAAAGAATCTGGGCAGAAGAGCCCTTAAGGATCTTGTGAGACAAACAGACCACTTTAAATTGAATCCTCTGCTTAATCGGCAGCCAATGAAGAGAGCGCAAGGTATTGGAAGCGGAGCAAAACCTGGGTAAACCCACGACTGCTCTAGCGGCCGCATTTTGCACACTTTGAAGACGAGTGATTTCGGCCTGATTTATCCCTACCAAGTGGGAGCTGGCATAATCGAGCCGAGAAATCACCGTCGCCTGCACCACAAGCTGCCTGGTCGAGGCGTCAAAGAATTTTAGCACAGGTCTTAAGCCGCGCAGGATACCTAAGCAGCAGGCAGCAGTTCGCTTTGTGTGGCAGACAAAGCTAAGGGTAGGATCTAGCCACACCCCGAGGTTTTTTATCTCCGATACCGGAGTCGGAGTGGGACCAAGCTCTGAGGGCCACCACATATCGCCCCAGAGTTCCGCTTGCTTGCCGAAGATCATAATTTCCATCTTTTTTGCGTTCAGCTGGAGACAGTTGGAAGTCATCCAGCTGGCAACCGCCCGAAGTCCATTCTGGAATCTTGGGGCATCCAACCCTGAATCCCCGCTGAGCGTGACCGCCAGCTGAGTGTCGTCAGCGTATGACACCATAGTCATACCCCACCGCTTGACGACCTCAGCCAGCGGCCTCACGTAAAGATTGAACATCGTGGGGCTCAGCTAGGATCCCTGAGGAACCCCAAGATCCAGAGGGTAAGATTTGGACTGATGGGGCGGAACAGCCACGCGAAAAGATCGGTCAGCAAGAAAGGAGCGGAACCACTGGAGAGCAGGGCCAACGACGCCAGCTTCCTCCAGGCGCTGCAGAAGAATCCTGTGCGAGACGGTGTCAAAGGCGGCGCTAAGATCTAATAAAACAAGCGCCGCCATTTGACCCACATCAAGCACAGTGCGCAGGTGTTCCACCATGAAGAGGAGGGCTGTCTCCATGCTGTGCCCAGCACGGAATCCATTCTGCGTGGCGTCCAAGATGTTGGCCCACGTGAGATGGTCTGAAAGGGCAATGTTAACATGCGCCTCCGCTACTTTAGCCAGCCAGGGAAGAAGCAATATCGGGCGATAGTTTTCAGGCTTGCTGGCATCCAGAGACGGCTTCTTCAAAATGGGCATGACCACTGCCTGTTTCCACTTTGCGGGAACCAAACCAGATGCAAGCGAGGTGTTAATCAGGGAACAGACCGGCAAAAGGTTGAGAGATGCCGAGTCTCTAAACAAAGCCGGCCTTAGAGGGTCTGCCGGAGACCCAGACTTAACTTGCTGAGCCAGTTTCTTGAAGCTTTCAGGTGTTAGGCAGGGAAAAGAGTGTAGGACATCCTGCACTGGAGAGCTAAGAGGCCCTTCGCCATAAGGCATAGCCGTTGGAAAGGCTCGGTAGATAGCTTGGACTTTTTCAAGAAAAAAGGCCGCCAGGGTTTCACAATGTGAAGTGGAGCAGGTTTCGTTCATAGAGGCCTTTTTTGCCACAAGGTCCTTGAGGGCCTTAAAAATGGTTTTAGATTGATTAGTGCTGTTGCGGAATTCAAGAGCATAGAATGCCGCACGAGCTCTGCAGACAGCACAACAGTAAGATTTGACGGTGGCCAAATACATGGCTTTTTTACTGGTGTCATAAGTTTTCCGCCATTCTCTCTCAGCACGTCTACACGTACTCTTAAGCGCCCGCAGAGATCCATCATACCAAGGACTAGGGTCCCGTGATCCGCATTTACTCAAGGCGACCGGGATAAGGGAATCAAGGGCCGTGGTAACCCATTCGCAGAAACGGTCATAGCCAGTTTCCACATTGTCTAACGGGCCCAGCGGGTCCTCAGACAAAAGACGATGGAAATCCTCAAGTTTTAGCTTATTCCAATGTCATCTGGGGACAGCTCGAACCGTGCGTTTAAGAGGGGGCTCATACGGTGGGCACTGGATCGTCACCAAAAAATGATCCGTCCAGGCCAGAGGGGAAGGGGTAGAGACCCTTGTCACTGCGAGATTCGTAAAGAAGGGGTCCAGGGTTTGTCCACCTACATGGGTGGGATACGTGATCAGTTGGGACAGTTGAAAGGCCTCAAGATCGGCCAAAGTGCTACTCACGGCAGGCGCGGTCAAATTGTCAAAATGGAGATTCAAATCCCCTAGAATAAAGAAATTAGCACACCCTACAGCCAGCATGATAATAGCGTCTGGGAGGGCCTCCCTGAATGCCACATCGCTGTCTGGGGGGCGATAGATCAGTATGCCTGAAAAAGAAAAATGGGGGGTGATGGAGATCTTAAACGAGGCACTTTCGCAACCTGCGATTTTTTGGCCTCTCCAATCACAGGGGTAGCAGGATCTAACAGCAAGCGCTATTCCCCCTCCTCTAGTGGAGCGATTAAGCGTGTAAACCGAATACTCAGAGGGGAAGACCAGATTGAGAATAGCCGTGTCAGTCTCCTGTAGCCAGGTCTCAGTCAAACAGAAAATATCGGGTGACTCCTTTTCAATGAGGTCAGAGATATCTTGGTAATGTTTCACCAACGACCTAACGTTCAACGTTTTAAGAATCGAACAGAGGAAACCATTGATAGCAAGGCAAACAGTAAATCAAGGACTTGCACAAATTACCTGCTGTATTTTGATGTAAACGTACAGTATTTGTTTTATAAAAAGTCTGGAAATGTGTGAAAAGTGAGTTTGCTATTAAGAATTTACCCCCACATGCATCAAGCATTTTTGGAGTCGCAAACGGTGCGATTCCTTAAAATCGGCCGTTTGCGATTCCAAAAATGCTTTTTTGGATGCATCAAGCAATTTTAGAAATTGCAAAATTTTTGCGATTTCTAAAATTGCGATTGCTTTTAAGAAATCGCAAATTTGCGATTTCTTAAAAGCAATGCATGATTACTTTTTAAATTGCGAATTCGCAATTAGAGGGATAAATTTACCGAGTGGTTGAACCACTCGGTAAATTTGCAAAAAGTGTAAAAAACGCAGAAAATGCATTTTTAAAACATTCAGGTTACGGACACACATGTCCTTAGGACATGTGTGTGTGCAACATGATGCGAAAAATACATTTCAGGGGTGCATGGGGGGGTCCTTTGGACCCCACTTCACCCATGAAATGCATTAACAAATTGCGATTTTCAAAGTGAAAATCGCAATTTGCTAATGCCTTCCCATTGCTTCCTATGGGCCTTTTGGCCCATAGGAACCAATGGGAATAGCGAATTCGCAAATTGTATTTCGGTAATTTATGCGATTCGGTAAAAATTGCGATTTTTACCGAATCGCATAAATTTACTGAAAATAATCATGCATCCCGTTTTGCGAATTCTAAATTGCGAATCGCTATTTTTCGCAATTTAGATATCGCAAACTCCCGGGATGATGCATGTGGCCGTCTGGCTTTAGTTATATTAAGGTGAATGTTAGACGTTGGTAATTCTGATAATGATATTCGTTTGATTTTACAGAAGTTTTACAGTAATAGAAAGCACATCCCAGAACAGTAACACATTCCAAACCTGGAAGCTTGGAACCAGGATCCAAGAGGTACTTTTAGAAGAGAATTTCTAATAAGATTAAGGTTTAGTCAGGAACACATTTAGGGATAGGTTGCACTTATCTGTTATTTATTTATGTTTCATTAGGCACCAGTTTCTACAGAAGTCAGAGAGGGCTGCAGATTTTAGCAGCTCTTCTACAGTGGAAACGCAAGATCGGTGTTGTCTCTCTTTTTTTATTTTATCCACTACCCCCCTTCCCTTGAGCTTCTGGTTCTTAGTGCACTGTTTTAAAACTAGTGTGCTGGAACAAGTAGTTTCAGGGTGGGTCGGACTGTCTTCAACCTCCATCAGAACTGAACAGAAACTCAAGTGAGCTGGGCTTTGACACCTGGAGGCGTTATAAGAAAGCAGACGGTCCCCACTTTTTTCTTTTTTGAGTCTGGGAACAACTGCAAGGAGGCGGTAGTCAGAGGCCAAGCCCCTGTTCGAACAATAAGGTGAGATCATGGACCAATTAATAGGCGGTCCCTTCCTGGCTAGTGTTTTTTGTGCCATACAAAGAGCCTTGAACTTAATTCTCTCCTGTATGGAGAGCCAGTGGTGAGTGGCAAGATCAGGTTTCGCTGACTGATGATTCGGGATCTGCAATAGCATACGTGCTGCACAGTTTTGTACAGTCTGTAACTTAATGATGGTGGCACGTGGGGCTCCCAAGTAGAGAACATTTGCATAGTCAAGGTGAGAGAGAATCAGTGTCTGGACCATAAGTCTTCTGGCGAGAAAAGGTGGAAGAGGGAGGATTTTTCACTACATCCTGAGGATACCGTAGCAGCTGACTGCAACTCTCAAGGCCTGCTGCTGAAAATGTAGGTTGCCCAGATGCCCAGACTTTTGATCTGGTCCTTGGGCGTGGGGACTGGACCAAGACAGAGAGGCATTAGCACTCCTATATTAAAGGTGGAGGAGTTACCTGGGAGCACAGCTTTGTCTTGTCACCATTCAGTTTCAAATATGACTCCCATCCAAATTGCAACCTTCTCCAAGCAAAGACTTAACCTCCGTGAAGAATTGGCAGAGTGGTTGAAGGCAACAAAAAGTTGTGTGTCGTCAGCGTAGGTGAAAATCTGAGCCCCAAACGGCCTCACTATCTCCGCTAGGGGCTCATATAAACATTAAATAGGGAGGGGCTCAGAGACGACCCCTGTGAAACGCCGCAGCCGATAGGCATATGTTTAGAGGTGGCGTCTCCTTCAAAGATCTGGAATGACCTGTCATCCAGTAAGGATTGCAGCCACTTTAAGGCCCCCAGTGACTCCCATCCTTCTACGTCATTGAATCAGAACGTGGTGGTTGACAGTGTCGAATGCAGCACTGAGATCCAGAAGAATAATGGCTGCGATGCCTCCCTCGTCTAAGATTTTCTTAGTCTCTTCAACCACTGCTAGGAGGGTGGTCTCAGTACCTTGCTGAGGTCAAAATCCAGTCTGTGAGGGGTGGAGGTGACTATGAGACTCCAGAAAAGAGGTAAGGGTAGAGTTGACGTGCTTCTCGGCGATCTTAATGATCCCTGGCAAAAGTATAAAGGTGCGATAGTTCCCCAGAAGATCAGGGTCTAAACTTATTTTTTTTAACAACGCCTTCACCAAGGTGCATTTCCAAGGCAAAGGGATCACTCCCTTAGAGAACGAGGCATTAATCAGTCCCAGTATCACTAGGGAAACTGGATCAAAAACTTAGTGCAGGATGGTAGGAGATGCTGAGTCTCTAGGTGATCCAGATTTTACCTGAGCTGAAGTACTTCGTAGCAGCTCTGGGTTAAGGGGGGATATCCTCCAAAGAGTGCTCAATGGCTGGGGCACACTCTCCAGCAGCAATAAGGTATTCTGGTTGACTCCCCCGGGGGAAGGAGGTATAGATATCTTGGATTTTATTAAGAAAAATCTTCACCAATGTATTACATCTGGAGGAAGCATCATCGGAAGCCATAGGGGGAGGGGATGGCTTAAGGAGCTTTTTTGCAATGCGAAAAAGTTCGTGGGTAATCCTCTGTTTATAATTTGATGCTTGTACAGATTGAATTTCTTCTTTATAAATTTTAATAGCTTCCCGCATTTAAGTGTTCTAGCAGGGGAATAATCATTTCCCCATATTCTTGCCAGTTTCTTACAGATTTGTTTAAGATCACGGAGCTTAGGGGAGTACCATGCTGTTCTGTTAGCCCCAACAGTATTAGGAATCCACTTTTTGGGAAAGACTTGATTTAGCGATGCCTCAGTCCAATTGTTAACCTTGTCATTAGCGCTAATAGGATTGAGGTCTAGTATTGGTTTGGAATTTTCCAGAGTTCAGGCCCATTCTTCCAGTGCAAGTTTTGACCATAATTATGTGTCTTCTTCTGGCCGTACTAGCCGGCGTGAGAGGGACACAAGGTGACCAGGAAAATGGAACTAGAAAGTGGTCACACCAGGGCACTGTCATGGGATCTTTAACCAATAACTCCTCATTATTCGAGAAGATGGGGTCCAGTGGATGGCCTTTCAGATGGGTGGGGCCATTCCCTTTTTGTTTAAGCTGGAATGCTGCAAGGTCCTTGGCCAGCTAAAAAGTGGCTAAATGAGAGGGGTCATCAAAATGGAGATTAAAATAACCTAATAATGTAAAATTGGAGGGTGAGCCTGCTAAATTGGCTACCATATCAGGGAGGGATTTATAGAAATGTCCATAGGCACCTGGAAGCTGATAGATTAGAATGCCTGAGAAAGTACAGGTAGGTGAGAATCCGATTGCAAATGAGAGGTTCTCACAGTCGGGTAGAGGTCCTACAGAGGTGCAGCATTTTAATCCTGTTTTATATATGATGGCGATGCCGCCACCTTTGCATGATTGCTGATCTTGTCCCTGGATAAAATATCCAGGAGAGAGGGCCTAAACAAGATTGGGGTCAGACTTGCTATTGAGCCAGGTCTCATTTAAGACCAGCGCGTCCGGGCGCTGTTCCTCCAGTACCATCAAATTTGTAGTCGAATATTTGGGAATTGACCTACAATTAAGTAGGAGCATTTTAAGCGATACCTGAAGGGAGGCGGGCAGCATGTGATTTGAAAGAAGGCCTGAATTTAAAAGAGCAATGGGAACAGTGAGAATCATCACTGAGAACGGGGATGGAGTGCAAACATTTCCTATGAGTACTCCCTCTGAGCTTTAGGAGCTGGTCCGATGCATATACATAATTGTCCATAAAAAAAAAAATGGCTGAGGTTGTGCCCCCTGGCACCGGGCAGGTGCAGTCCGGCACAGATGGGCTTGCCTTCCGCACGCCAGCGGTGTGCCTGTAGTGCACATCCGCTGCAAGGTTGCGCCATCTAGTCTGATATTTTTATCTTACCACTTGTTTCTTAAATCAGTAACCAACTCCAATAACTAGAAACCACATAGGTGTGTAGGAACATCCTTTTATTAAGTGCATCCGAACTCCACTGGTAGCAAAACGCCCTATTAATAGTAGGGCAGGGAGGAACCCTATAATGAAGCATGCCACCATGGGGCAACCCTGGTTGTTGAGGGTTATATAAAATTTAAAACAATGTTTTCTTTCCCTGTCCTACACAGAGGTTACACACCTTTTCTATCTCTCTTGGAGGTACTCTCTTTTGGTTAGCTGATTGCTTCGCGGAGGATGAGTCCACCTCCTTTTACCTCTACCCTCTCTCATTGTTGATGCTTATGGCCTCACATAAGAATAGGATACCACAATTTAGCTACAGCAACAATGTAAATATAACAAACACACTGCGAAATTCAGATTAAATGAAACCCTGAATCACCACAGACTGTATTAAAGTACCTGACAAAAGACACAGCTGGTCTCATATATAAAAAGCTTCCTGACCTGCTTGCGCATAGGCATCAGTAAACTATTGTAACATCTCAACAAATTAAAATAGAAGGTCTGTATTCAACAATGACTGTGTTTCACTGGACATTCTAGCCACCTGCACTGTGAAGGGCCTGCTAGCAGATGTGAGAGCAAATTCATGAAGCAACACTAATGCATTAATTACCCCTACATTCTTGTAATTGCCCTTGACAAGCCAAGTTGGAATGGAAGGCCACAAGAAACCAGCTATCCTCCCTTGTGGAGAAAGCAACAAGACACTGTATTAGCAGGCGATGAGCAGGGAAACCAGCAAGACGTAGTGAAATCCTACTTACATGCCACAGCAACTTGAAACACCAAGCATCAGACTAACTGCCATTAGAGTAGCACAAATAAAAGGCTTGATTTGATGCTTCCAGAACCATTTACAAATTGAGAGACTCATAATGAGCTGAAACATTACAAGAGCTGTGGAATGGGACCTGTCAGCTAATTACTGAAAGTCCCACAGATGACTACCCTACTTCACCAGTGACAAATCCTTCCCTGCATGCATGTTCACAATGATAGGTTGAGGAAAGCTGACACAATATGAGAAATACCCTACTCCCAAGGATTCCATTCAGACACACATGTAGATGTTTGAGGGATGCAGTGTATAGAAAAGTGGTAATAGCCACATAAACCGACACCGTCGCTTAAAGAGACAGTGAACAGTATAAAGACAAAATATCGACTTTTAATTATCGACTAGACATAATATCGAGTAAAAAATATAGAATAAAGAAAATATCGACTAGACATAATATAGACTACCAAAATATCGACTAGAAAATTTTAATATCGAATAGAATGGACATAATATTGAATAAAAAATATAGAATGGACATAATATCGACTAGACATAATATAGACAACAAAAATATCGAATTTAAGGTAAGTTAATATTAATTTTTAATTTTTGTGTAATATTATTCTGTAGCGGGTTGTGGGTTTATAGAGGAATAGGGTGGGAAGTAATGTAATTATAATTAATTAAATATGTTATTTTAATCATTGGTATTTATTTAGAATTAATTGTTAATTCATTGTTAATTGGTAATTAATTAAAATATAATTGGTAATTAATTTTAATTGATTAATTGATAAATATTTTAATTTTAGTAATTTATTTTCTGTAGCGGGTTTTGGGTTTATAGGGAATTAGGGTGGGAAGTAATTTAATTATAATTATTGAATATGTTATTTTATTTATTGGTATTTATTTACAATTAATTGTTAATTAATTATTAATTGGTAATTATTAAAATATTATTGGTAACTAATTTTAATTGATTAATTGATAAATATGTTAATTTTAGTAATTTATTTTCTGTAGCGGGTTGTGGGTTTATAGGGGAATAGGGTGGGAAGTAATTTAATTATAATTAATGATATATGTTAATTTATTTATTGGTATTTATTTATTGTTAATTAATTATTAATTGGTAAATAATTAAAATATAATTGGTAATTTATTGTAATTTATTAATTGATAAATATGTTACTTTTATTACATTATTTTCTGTAGTGGGTTGTGTGTTTATAGGGGAATAGCTTGGAAAGTAATTTAATTGTAAGTAATTACATTTTTTAAATATTTTTTTTGTGTCTAATTTTTATTTATTTTTGTATTGTGAATTAATTTATTGGTAAGTGGTAAATAATTAGTATTAGCAGGTAATTTTTATTATTATTTAATTTTTATTTGTAATTTTAATTGATTAAATAATATGTTTTATAAAATTGTAAAATATTTTAATTATTTTGTCATTGGTATTAATATTTATGTTATTTATGTTTATATATGAAGTATTTACTTTCCCTACTATTGCACTCACTGGAGTGGGAATAGTAATTTTTACACCCTACGCTATCCAACGCTTTCCCTACTGTTGCACTCACTGGAGTGGGAATAGTGATTTTTAACCCTACGCTATCCAACGCTTTCCCTACTGTTGCACTCACTGGAGTGGGAATAGTAATTTTTACTCCTACGCTATCCAACGCTTTCCCTACTGTTGCACTCTCTGGAGTTGGAATAGTAATTTTTACCCCTACGCTATCCAACGTTTTCCCTACTGTGGCACTCACTGGAGTGGGAATAGTAACTTTTACCCCTACGCTATCCAACGCTTTCCCTACGGTTGCACTCTCTGGAGTAGGAATAGTAATTTTTACCCCTACACTATCCAACGCTTTCCCTACTGTTGCACTCACTGGAGTGGGAATAGTAATTTTTACCCCTACGCTATCCAACGCTTTCCCTACTGTTGCACTCACTGGAGTGGGAATAGTAATTTTTACTCCTACGCTATCCAACGCTTTCCCTACTGTTGCACTCTCTGGAGTGGGAATAGTTATTTTTACCCCTACGCTATCCAATGCTTTCCCTACTGTTGCGCTCTCTGGAGTGGGATTAGTAATTTTTACCCCTTTGCTATCCAGCGCTTTCCTACTGTTGCTCTCTCTGGAGTGGTAAAATTAATTTTTACCCTCTCACTACCCAACGCGTGTGCTACTGTTGCACTCTCTGGAGTTGGAACAGTAATTTTTACCCCTACGCTATCCAACGCTTTCCCTACTGTTGCACTCACTGGAGTGGGAATAGTAATTTTTACCCCTACGCTATCCAATGCTTTCCCTACTGTTGCGCTCTCTGGAGTGTGAATATTATTTTTTACCCCTACGCTATCCAACGCTTTTCCTACTGTTGCACTCTCTGGAGTGTGAATAGTAAATTTAACCCTCTCGCTATCCTACGGAAAAAATATTGTATATGTTTTGTTAATAATATGTATATATATATATATATATATATATATATATATATATTCAATGAAAAAACCATTGGTTTTAGGCCATATATAGTTAGGGATTTGCATTTACAAAACCTTATTTTACTCGCATAAAACCATTGAAATTCCATATATAGTTAGATGCGCTAACTATATATCGCGCACCCGCAATCCACTGCTGATGATGTCACATATTACATCATTCATGACATGGTCAGTGACATCACTGATGACATCACTGATGACAACTCAAATGACATCACTGATGACATCACTGATGACAACTCAAATGACATCACTGATGACAACATCCAGTGACTGTATGTTTCTGTAAAGTTAAAATATGTCTTACATATTGAAGAATGAGTGGATGTATAAATGTCTGGATGAAGGATTTAGTAGGTGCATAACTGATTGTATGATGGAGTGATTAAATGTGTCTCACTGAGTGCATGGGTTAATGATTAAACTGTATTAATTTGTGCATCATTATATCTGTTGTTCTGTAAACTGCTGCATGTGTTGATCAGTAGCTATATGAGTAACTATATGGGTTATTGATTGGTTGCCCAAGTATTTGTATGGGAGACTGAGTATGTGTGTGAGTGGCTGGGAGGTGTGTGACTCTGTGCATAGATGTGTGAACAGCTGATTCACTAGATGTATAGGTTCAAAACTGCATGTGGAAACAGCTGTATGGGTGGTTGACTGTGTGCATGAGTGTATTGGTGAGTGATTGGATATCTCAATGCTACATGTCAAAGTAAGTACATACGTAAAACACAGTACATGTCAGAGTTAACATATATAAATAACTGTGCATTAGAGCCAGTGAATGTGTGAGTGGCTGTATGGATCATTGTGAACTTTTATTAGGGATTATATAAGAGAGTAAATATGTGTTACAATATGTTTCAATAAGTAAGGTGTGTATAACTGTATAGTTCAGAAATTGGAGGTGTGATTGATTTTTTGCATGACTGTCTAGGTGTATGAGTAACTCCATGGATGAGTGACAATCTGTGAGTGTCTGTTTTCACTGAGTGTATCTAAGGATATATCAGAGTCTGTAGAGGTTCATCATATTAACACATGAATGATGTCATCTGTGATGTTGTCAGTGATGTCATTTGAGTTGTCATCAGTGATGTCATCAGTGATGTCATTTGAGATGTCATCAGTGATGTCATTTGAGTTGTCATCAGTGATGTCATCAGTGATGTCACTGACCATGTCATGAATGATGTAATATGTGACATCATCAGCAGTGGATTGCGGGTGCGCGATATATAGTTAGCGCATCTAACTATATATGGAATTTCAATGGTTTTATGCGAGTAAAATAAGGTTTTGTAAATGCAAATCCCTAACTATATATGGCCTAAAACCAATGGTTTTTTCATTAAATTTTCAAGGTTTTGTAAATGCAAATTCCTAACTATATATCGACTATAACCTATGGTTTTTTCTGTGAATTTCAATGGTTTTTTAATAGCAAATATCAAAAGCTGTCAAATGTCAAGTACGTGATAGGTAAAAACGTTTTCGTGTTTATGCACGCTGATGTGCTTTGAACGCTGCCCCCCCCTCCCCTCTTTTCTCTTAGTAGTACTCTCTCTTTGCAGATAGTGAACTGTAGTTAACGCAGACCTTTACCCCCGTTGTAATCCGTCGTACCAGCTTGTCTCTCCATTTGATTGATTGTTATCCAAGCATTTACTGTTTTAGAATTGGTTCTCTTTGGATCATTCTCTATTTACAAACAAGCACAAAGTCGCAATACTCTGTTTAGTCTTTGCAGATAGTGAAAAATCGTGTAAAAAAATAAAAGTAATCGAGCAAAATCAGTAGACCACTAATTCGATCTCTTTTTGACCTCAGTAAAATTCAAACATTAGGAACAACCCTTCATGAGATATACGAAAATAGTGAAATGAACTGAGCTCCACACCATGAGGGCTGCAAGACAGCTCGACTCCGCCACCCACCCCGCCCAAAATAACGACAAACCCTATGCAAATATTATAAATATAGACAACACACCAGCAAAGAAACAGGGTAAAACATTTTATTAAATAACTATTTACATAACTATTTTATACTTTTTATTGCCCGATCCGGCTAGCTCAATCGATCGAGCATGAAACTCATGCACTGATAGCAAGCGTTGAGAGTTTGTAGAACGATGGCTTCAGATTTTCCACATACGGTGTAGTGGCGCGAACTGGGAGGGGGCGCTTGGATCCTGCCCCTTCCCCAAATAAGATTTTCATACGTGAATGTTCGTTCATGCTTTTTGTCCCTGAGTTGCTTCGATGTCACTGCCTTACACAAATGGCATAAGTCCTGGATGTTGAGTGCCATACTTCAGAGTTCTAAGCAGCGCTTGTAACACTGTTTAAACCTTATTTGCACCTGCTGCAGCTTCACTATTCAAAGTAAGTGGGGTCCGTTTGTGGACCTGACTGCATTGGAAAACAATGTGATACGGTGCCTCCCTAAACCGCTTGACGGAGGCCCCCGAGGGGCGGTGAGATGGTGCGGACTGAGAGGGGGCGCTTGGCTCCTGCCCCCTCCCCAAGTCGTGTTGCCCTGGTGTGGCCTGAGATCGCCCCCGGCATAGGCGGCCGGCTCCCGGGGTCCGGCGGAATTTTTTCCCTTTTGATGACTCTTCCATTCTGGACCTTGTCCCACAATCCGTTTGACCTGAAGACACGCTGTCGTGGGGCGCCCCTTTACCGTTTTAGTTGCCATTCCGCCCGCTTTTGGTACTCTGTGCCTCTTCCGCCATTCAGCTGTTTACCGCCCGCTCTTGCGACTACAGCGTCTCGCTCACCATGTAGTTGAGTTGCTCCCGCTCTTAAGATTTAACCGAACTTTTTGGACTGCTGAAAGCGGTTGTATTCCGACCGCTGGTTGGTGGAGACATTTTGACTATATTCTGGACCTGCATTGTCGCGTAATGCGTCATATGACGCGCCGCGTTAGCGCACCCGGAAGTGCTCTGGTGCGCAAGGTGCAGCTTCCCGGAAACGCGTAACGTAAGCATAACAGGTCATGTGACTTGTTAATAAAACTTTTCATTGGTTCATTTTACTTTTGTTTTCCTAATGATGTAAGACTAGGTCATGTGACCTAAATATAACACTTTTCATTGGATTAAAACATTTTTTTTCCCAAACGATGAAAGCCCCACCTTGTTTCTGGATGTTTCAGACTGAAGCTGGCGTCACCATGAGAGTACCACCATCTCGTAGCTCCGTCGTGGCCATTCCGCAAGCAATCATGGCAGCCGCTCCCCACCGGAAGCCTGCGGGAGTCGACGGCCCCCAAGACTTTTGTACAATCTTCAAGGCTGAGGGGACGCTTTCGAGAATGGAACCAAAGCCCTGGCAGACAAGCGTCCGAGTTCCAAGGTGTCCCAGGGCCAATTTACTGGACCAGGCCCAAATCCGAAGAGCCGGCCGCCATTTTAAGAGTCCTGTGGCAGCCGCCTATCGCTGCACCGCAAGAGTGGGAGCAACTCAACTACATGGTGAGCGAGACGCTGTAGCCGTAAGAGCGGGCGGTAAACAGCTGAATGGCGGAAAAGGCACAGTGTAGCAAAAGCGGGCGGAATGGCGACTGAAACGATAAAGGGGCGCCCCACTACAGCAGACGAGCCTCCGCCATGTGCTTCAAAACTGCATACGTATCTCGTGATATCAAGGTTGGGCAACCAGTACACAACAAGCAGTTACGAGTCCCATTTACACCGGCGCCATTTTGGGCGCGGCCGGGCAGGTCCAGGATCTAGTCAAACATAACAAATGAGGCTGACGTCTCTGAAGCAGTTGACGAACAGCAGGACATAGCAAATAAACATGAAGTCTCTAAAGCTGTTAACTCACTGCAGGACAAAACAAGTGAACCTGAAACCTCTGGAATAATTGTCGCTCAAAAGAACAACACACAAAACTCTGTAGAGCCTGAAGAAAGAAAAACAGAAGGGCACTGTAGTTTCAGACACACTTAACACTAATGACTAAACAAAGATATTGTCTGTTTATGAATCAGTTATCATGTTCACAGAATTGACAAAGAAGTGTGCAGACACCAATGCTATTAAGAAACACAAGGAAATCCCTAACGCATCAGCATTCTCGGAAGAGGTTGACACAGATAACATCTTAAGGAACAAAGAAAGACAAAATAAGGATGAGGAAGTTATCACTTTAGTTTTTTCATCAGCTAGCGACAGCAAGAAACATATTGTAATGGAGATTAGAGAGGCTACGGATGGATTATCAAAATTATCAAAAGAAATGGCTACTCCCCCCTTTAGCAGATTAGCTAAATGTTTGCGTAATTTAGGCATAAAAGTTATATTATTGTTGTTGTTGTTGTTATCGTTATAGTTCTGGTTAATTTCAAAAAATGTTTAAATATATTTACAGTTTTTGTTGCGTTCGTTATATTTAAAAGTTAATAAAGTTATATTATTGTTGTTGTTATCGTTATAGTTTCCGGAGAAGTATAATTCACCAATAGTTTTCTTTGTAGATGTTTTTCCATTAACAATCCCAGTTCCATCACCCGCCCAGGATATCACCACTGTTCCCCATGTCATAAAACCTTAGGATGTTCAATAACTGAAACAGCTAATATGGGTTTACTTACAGGGGACATCTTTTGTTCTGTTTTGTAAAGTAAAACTATTGTGAACGCAAGTATTATACATAGCAAGTGTTTAATATAGCATTTGTCAGTCATTGGTTAAGCAGCTAGGACCTGTTCACTCTTGACACCCCAGGTGCTGTGTATGTTGCACTATAGTGCTGCATCGAGAAAACGGACAACCCTATTGATGTTGATTTTTCATTATTGATTATTGTAAAGAAATGGCGACTCCCCCCTTTAGCAGATTAGCTAAATGTTTGCGTAATTTAGGCATAAAAGTTATATTATTGTTGTTGTTGTTGTTATCGTTATAGTTCTGGTTAATTTCAAAAAAATTTTAAATATATTTACAGTTTTTGTTGCGTTCGTTATATTTCAAAGTTAATAAAGTTTTAAAATCCAACTTTGTTGGAGTGCTATATATTTTTAAAAAATCGGGTGAATGGGGCCTTGAATCAGGTTATTGTCATGTGTGGGCTTTGCAAGTGTACTGCTACAGGATCGGACATTTCAAACTCAAATGCACGTTCTTTTTCTTACCTTTCCGAAGCATGGAGCGCAATAGCAGGCAGAGAAAGGGTGATGCACGTGTTGAACACTACCTGACCTGGCAAGTTGCTGGCAGTGCCCCCCCCGCCCGCTCCTGAAAGAGGGCACACACACACCGCCGCCCCGAGTACTTCACAAATCTTTAAAAGACCATGCGCTTGTTCATGAGGCTTAAATGGTTTATCACCCCTTCTAGAACCCCTGCATCGACCCTCTGACGTTTCCTGGAAGAATTAGCACGTAACACAATACCAAGCCCTGTCAGCTGAAACCCCCGAGGAATCGTGGGGCATATTATCAAGGGGGTTTATTTCCGCTTTTTTGGCTTTAAATCCAAAAAAAAAGAGATAAAATTATCTCCCTATTACCAAGCTGTCGCTAACACCAGTTAGTGACAGCTAAAAGGAGATAGCGACCATCTTGGGCCCCGCTTTGCATGTCAGTGATATTTATCACTAATGACATGCAAAGTGGGCGTGCCAAGATGTTAGCGACTGGAAACAGTCCCTAACCATCGCTATCTCCTATTACCAACTTTTGGAGATATTCGCGCTAAGCGCGAATATCTCCAAAAGCTAACACCTGCCCTTAGCAGTTTTTAGCCATGTTAGCCAATGGGAGGTGGATAACATGGCTAAGAGCATTTGCTGGATAATGCATGAATATCGCTGACTTTTCAGCGATATTCATGCATTGCGGCCGTTTTTTATCGCATTTGCGATAAACCTTGCTAATAGCAAAGTTTATCTGCGATAAAATTCGCCGATGTGCGGCGATAATTTTTGTCTCTAAACAAGTTAGAAACAAAAATTATCGCTAGATGTTGGTAATATGCCCCCGGGTTTTTCCTTGCAGGAATCGGGAAGCGGAAGACTAGCACTGAAATCAGTAGTCTCACGCCTGAATCGGGAGGATTGGTATATCTGGATTCTCTACAGCTGGGGCCATAAACTACATCCGCAGGGCTAGGTGATAGCCTGGGTCCGGCCTGGACAATCGGACACAGAGGAAGAGGAGTGTCAGAGGGTGCCGTAGTGAATAGGGTGAAAGGGAGGTGTCGGGCGGGCACAGGGTGTGATTCTGAGAGAAGAGCAGCGCAGATGGGGGGAAGTATATGGCCCATGCATGAGAGAGAGAGCGGGGGTGACCAGTGCGTGGGGGAGATGCTTGCGAGGGTGGGGAGCCGTGCTGAGAATCGAGGGCGTGCAGAGAGTGGGCCTGGTCAAGGCATCTAAAATGGCTGCCGTGCACGACAAAATTGTGGCATTGGACAAAAAGGCAAGATGGCGCAGACAATGTTTATCAATAAGGATTCATTTATAACAAAATATTTACTCGCAGTGACAAAATGGTGGTCAACACTTCCTGATTTCCATCGAATCGAACGTTAACAAACGTCACGCAGCAAAAAAAAAAAAAAAAGCTCACGCACAGAGCAGTTTTTAGCCATGTTATCCAATGGAAGGTGGATAACATGGCTAAGAGCATTTGCTGGATAATGCATGAATATCGCTGACTTTTCAGCGATATTCATGCATTGCGGCCGTTTTTTATCGCATTTGCGATAAACCTTGCTAATAGCAAGGTTTATCTGCGATAAAATTCGCCGATGTGCGGCGATAATTTTTGTCTCTAAACAAGTTAGAGACAAAAATTATCGCTAGTTGTTGGTAATATGCCCCCGGATTTTTCCTTGCAGGAATCGGAAGGCGGAAGACTAGCACTGAAATCAGTAGTCTCACGCCTGAATCGGGAGGGTTGGCATGTCTGGATTCTCTACAGCTGGGGCCATAAACTACATCCGCAGGGCTAGGTGATAGCCTGGGACCGGCCTGGCATGTAAAATGGCTGCCGTGCACGACAAAATTGTGGCATTGGAAAAAAGGCAAGATGGCGCAGACAATGTTTATCAATAAGGATTCATTTATAACAAAATATTTTATCGCACTGACAAATTGGTGGTCAACACTTCCTGATTTCCTTCGAATCGAACGTTAACAGACGTCACGCAGCAAAAAAAAAAAAAAGCTCACGCACAGCCGCTGGAAGAGATGTATCAACATATATGAGCCTCCTCAGCCACCCTCAGGAAACATAGGGGATTAGGATACATCTCCCGCACCCCCTTATACCTAGTAATTTAATTGAAACGAAGCACAAAATGGCGAATTCCCGTTTCGCTACCAGTTTGCGGCCCAGTTCGCGGCCCGTGAAGCGCTTCTACCATGAAAAATCATTTTTTTTTATTTTCCCCACGGGACCCTTTAATAACCCCAACAACATTCCTAGGGGGTCAAGAGGGGTATACCTTGCCCCCTTTCATTAAATTCCCCCTTCGTTTTTCACCTATCCTTCTCTTTCGATCCTACCGAGAGATAAGATGGCGGCCGCTCCGGACTGTTTAGAATGTTGACAGACACCGGAGAGCCAATCAGCTTTCTGCGCGCAAAGTTCCGTTTCGCGAAAAGTAAGCGGACCGGAGCGCTGTTACAGATATATATCTTGTTTTGAACGTTAATTTCTCAAAAACTACTGGAGCACATATATTGAGACCTAGAAAAAGGCACATCGGGCTAACAGTCCCTACAATTTTGCCAAGTTTCATGCAAATCCATTCAGCCGTTCGAGCTAAAAGTGAGTCCAACCGCCCTATGGAAATTAACATGGGAAAAACGCGTTTTGGGACCCCCCTTTTTTCTCGGCCCCCCCTCGACAAAACCCCCCCAAATTTTTAAGGGCTGCTCAGAAACAAAATGTGCCATTTTCCTGAAAATTTCAGCCGATTCCGTCCACAAACGCCAAAGTTATTAGACATAGAATTTTCAAAAATCCCATAGGGAATAAATCCTAACTATATATACCTACTGGCGATAGCCAGTAGGTAATATATATATATATATATATTCACTGAAAAAACCATAGGTTTCACACCAGTTATAGTTAGGAATTAGCATTTAAAAAACCTATTAAATTCACTAAAAAAACCATAGGTTTCACATCAGTTATAGTTAGCTGGAAATTTTACTGACATAAAACCATTGAAATTCCATGTTATAGTTAGTTGGACTCACTATAACTTGCGCGTGTAATGCACTGCTGATGACGTCACATATTACATCACTCATGACATGGTCAGTGACATCACTCATGACATCACTGATGACACCATCCAGTGAATGTGTGCCTTTCTAAAAAATACATATTTTTTATATATGTATATGTAAAGGTAGATGGAAAAATAAATGTTTAAATAAGTGTGCAAATGGATGTATTTTTTTAAAAAAAATGATTGTTTAACTGGCTTATTAAGTGTATCTTAGTGAATACATATATTAATGAGTAATGTTTAAATATTTAAATATATGTATCAGTGTTTCACTTTGTGTATAAGTTGCTGCATGGGTTGGTGAGTAGCTACATGTGTGTGTATATAGATTATTAGATGTTTTTTTAGTATCAGTATGAGTGTCTGTATGGTTTGGTGGGAGTGTTACTTAGCACATAGATGCATCAATGACTGACTCACTGTTTGTATGTGTTTTGAAGACGGCATATGTGCAGGACTGTATGGGTGGATGAGTGTGTATATGCGTGTGTTAGTGAGTGAATGACTGTCTCATTAGTGTCTTTATCAGTAACTACATATGTTTTAATCTAGTATATTTGAGTATTGATGTATATGAGTGAGTATATGTGAGTGAGAGATTGAAAGAGTTCTTGTTTAAATAAGTATGTGTTTCTATAAGTGATTGTTTAAGAGAGTAAGTATGTGTAAGTTTCCTTAGAAGTAAGGTGGTAGTGTGTGTATAGCTGTATATGCAAATAAATGGATGTTCAATAGTTTATTTGCATGTGTGAGTATGTGTGTGAGTAACTTTTGGATGACTGTCGGTGTGTAACAGGATGTATAGGTGTATCACTACATATGATGAGTGTATATATATATGAGTGACTATATAGAACTGTTGGTGAATGAGTGAATGTGTATATAGATGGTGGAATTATTGAATTGGTTGTTGTAACTGGTATGGGTATCTCCATTTTTAAAATTTTTTTAATTTATATTTTTCAATATGTGTTTCATGGGTTACATTACAGTGAAAGGAGGTCTGTCACTGTGTCACAAGGATGATGTCATAAGTGATGTCATGAGTGATGTCACTGACCATGTCATGAGTGATGTAATATGTGACGTCATCAGCAGTGCATTACACGCGCAAGTTATAGTGAGTCCAACTAACTATAACGTGGAATTTCAATGGTTTTATGTCAGTAAAATTTCCAGCTAACTATAACTGATGTGAAACCTATAGTTTTTTTAGTGAATTTAATAGGTTTTTTAAATGCTAATTCCTAACTATAACTGGTGTGAAACCTATGGTTTTTTCAGTGAATTTCATAGGTTTTTTAAATGCTAATTCCTAACTATAACTGGTCTGAAACCTATGGTTTTTTTCAGTGAATTTCATAGGTTTTTTTAATGCTAATTCCTAACTATAAGTCTCACTTTATAAGTAAGACTGTTAGCGCTCTAGTTGTTTAGAACACTCTGGTACATTCTGTCATTGGGCTATATTTTTTTTTTTGTCTCTGGTGGCCATCTTTGGGCTACATTGGGCTACATTGGGCTACATTTGGGCTACATTTTGGCTCTAACATATATATAGCCCAATGTAGCACAATTCATATTTTTTCAAAGTTAATTTTCGTAAAAACCATTTAAGAATAGGGCTACCAGTCCCTACAATTTTTCCCATTTATTTTTTTATTTTTTTATTTTTTATTTTTGGAGCGCTCCCGGTGCGCGCCCCGGGGAGCGTCCCGAAAAGCTTACTTTTATAAAGCGCCCCGGGGCGTGCTCCGGGGAGCGTCCCGTAAGCGCCAATATCGTGAACGAAAACATGATCGTGACGTATCGCGTAGCCGCGTCCGCGTGATACCCACGGCGTTAGCGCACCCGGAAGTACTCAAGCGAATACGATCGCGCAACGTAAACATCCGACGCGCTTACGCGACGCGACCCGGAGCGCGACCCGGAGCGCGACCTGGGGCGCGCCCCTGGGCGCGCCCGGGGGCGCGTAGCATAAGCGCGTCGGGTCATGTGACCTGAAAATAACACTTTTCATTGGTTCATAACAGTTTTGGTTTCATAATGATGAAGCCCCTAGTCTTGTGACCTGAAAATAACACTTCTCATTGGTTCAGGACAGTTTTTTTTCCCAAATGATGAAAGACCCCACCTTTTTTCCTTATTCTGACTTTGTCCTTTGACTGAGGAAGACCTGTTTGTACCTCTCTGTACCATTTTGATCTTTATAATGGCTTCAGTAGCAGCAGCAGCTGGTGCATCTGCCCCACCACCACCACCACCACAACAACCAAGAGGACCAGCTCAAGATTACATTGGTGGTCAACAAGAGGAGGAGGAGGAAGAGGAAGAGGAGGATGATGAAAGATGGCTGCCTGAACAAAATACCCCATACAAGCCCAAGTCACACATTGTATGGGAGTTTTTTTCACTCCCAGAGGGCAAGAAAAAAGTGAATGCGGCCAAGGTAACTTGCCTAATCTGTAAGGAAGAACTCTCAAGGGGCAACCCAAACAAAAAATATTCCTCTGGTAACTATACCATGATTCGACATATGACCCGTAAGCACCCTAACAACTATTCTCGTGCAGAGCTCAGGGAACTGGCCAGTAACCTCCCCCAGTCTTCAAGGACCACCTCCCAAAGAAACGAACCCACTTCATCGGGACCAGAAACATCACAGATGATGCCTTGTATTCAGCCACGATTTGCTGATTTTAAAATCACTTGTTCTGCATGTGGCAAGCTTATCGCCTATGGTGAAAAAAGTGTAAAGCTCATCGTCCTTGCAGGTGATAATCACAAGTGCCCCAAAAAGAAGTAATTTTTTGGGTTTTTTGTTTTTTTTGCTCCAGTTGAGCCAGTTTCAATTACCTTTTTTTTGTTTCTCCCCCTAAAAAAATACAAAAAAAATATAAAACTGTTTTGAAAAGCCAAAAAAAGTACAAAATGTTCAAAAAACACAAAAAATATATAAAACAACAAAAAGAAGAAAAAAAAAAGTTCTTTTTAGAACTACCTCCAATTTCTAAAAAATGGCTTCATTTTTTAAAAACTCTGTCATCTTTTTTCCTCATAGTACGCTCCCCGGTCCGCTCCCCGGTGCGCGTACCGGGCGCTCCCCCCGCGCAAAACGAATTTTTTTTTTATTTTAAATGTCCCGCGGGGCCCTTTTATAGCCCCCACATCAAACCTAGGGGGTCTATCCCTGACGCCTTATGGTCATTTCCCCCTTTGTTTTAGCCACCTCTTGTGTCTCGATTTTACCGAGACACAAGATGGCGGCCGCTCCGGACTGTTTTGAATGTTTACAGACACCCGAGAGCCAATCAGCTTTCCGTGCGCACCTCGCGTGGCGCGCCCGGAGCGCTCCCCACCCGGGGCGCGTACCGGGGCGCTGCTATAGATATATATATTTTTTTGAACCTAAATTACTCAAAATCCACTGGAGCACATATCTTGAGACATAGCAAAGGCACATCGGGCTACCAGTCCCTACAATGTTGCCAAATTTGGTGGAAATCCATTCAGCCGTTCGGGCTAAAAGTAAAATCGACCGCTCTATGGAAATTAACATGGGGAAAATGCGTTTTGGGACCCCCCTTTTATCTCGGCCCCCGCTTGACGAATCCCCCCCAAACTTTCAGGGAAGGACTGGAATTCCGCGAGGCCATTTTGAGAAAATTTTCAGTCAGATTCGTCAACCGGCGCCAAAGTTATTCCAAATAGAATTTTGAGATTTAACATTGAAAAAAATCCTAACTATAACTACCTACTGGCGACCGCCAGTAGGTAATATATATATATACCTCCGCAGTAATTCAGCAAATCCTTGGTGTGAGTACTAACAGTGCTAAACTGCGGCGCCCCCCCAAACGACAAGTTATTGCCAGCTGGCGGTTTTTGCAGTGAGGGGAGAGAGTAGGCAGTATTTATGCTGCCTGATAAGGATACCAGCAGAGGTAGAGCGGGACGATTCGATCAGGACATTGTCTGCGAGTGCTGTGCCCAGCGCCATGAATTTGGAGCATCACTTGGTGTTTTGAGTCCGCTTCACTGTATGCCTGGACCGAGTTGGACCACAGCGCCCAGCATGCACTTTGCCCTGATCCCCAACCACACCGGCGCAAAGGAGGAGGAGCCGAGAGACTACCTTAAGGGAGGGGTCTCTGAGTCCAAGGAGGTTACCACCAGCCTGTGAGACCGGCACTGATGACGGCCGAATCCGGCTAGAAACGCGTCTGCCACATAGCGTTTCACGGACTGCGAGGACTGGTTTGTGCTGTGCTCAATAAACCCCCTGTTTGGTATCCGGAGCTGTGTCCATGCTTGTTTTCTGTGGAGAGAAGCAGTGGTATGGATCTATAATGCCGGTATGCTGATGCCGGCGTAATGGACACACCCTCTCGTTCAGGTGCTCCGCAGTAATTCAGCAAATCCTTGGTGTGAGTACTAACAGTGCTAAACTGCTGCGCCCCCCCAAACGACAAGTTATTGCCAGCTGGCGGTTTTTGCAGTGAGGGGAGAGAGTAGGCAGTATTTATGCTGCCTGATAAGGATACCAGCAGAGGTAGAGCGGGACGATTCGATCAGGACATTGTCTGCGAGTGCTGTGCCCAGCGCCATGAATTTGGAGCATCACTTGGTGTTTTGAGTCCGCTTCACTGTATGCCTGGACCGAGTTGGACCACAGCGCCCAGCATGCACTTTGCCCTGATCCCCAACCACACCGGCGCAAAGGAGGAGGAGCCGAGAGACTACCTTAAGGGAGGGGTCTCTGAGTCCAAGGAGGTTACCACCAGCCTGTGAGACCGGCACTGATGACGGCCGAATCCGGCTAGAAACTCGTCTGCCACATAGCGTTTCACGGACTGCGAGGACTGGTTTGTGCTGTGCTCAATAAACCCCCTGTTTGGTGTCCGGAGCTGTGTCCATGCTTGTTTTCTGTGGAGAGAAGCAGTGGTATGGATCTATAATGCCGGTATGCTGATGCCGGCGTAATGGACACACCCTCTCGTTCAGGTGCTCCGCAGTAATTCAGCAAATCCTTGGTGTGAGTACTAACAGTGCTAAACTGCGGCGCCCCCCCAAACGACAAGTTATTGCCAGCTGGCGGTTTTTGCAGTGAGGGGAGAGAGTAGGCAGTATTTATGCTGCCTGATAAGGATACCAGCAGAGGTAGAGCGGAAAGATTCGATCAGGACATTGTCTGCGAGTGCTGTGCCCAGCGCCATGAATTTGGAGCATCACTTGGTGTTTTGAGTCCGCTTCACTGTATGCCTGGACCGAGTTGGACCACAGCGCCCAGCATGCACTTTGCCCTGATCCCCAACCACACCGGCGCAAAGGAGGAGGAGCCGATAGACTACCTTAAGGGAGGGGTCTCTGAGTCCAAGGAGGTTACCACCAGCCTGTGAGACCGGCACTGATGACGGCCGAATCCGGCTAGAAACGCGTCTGCCACATAGCGTTTCACGGACTGCGAGGACTGGTTTGTGCTGTGCTCAATAAACCCCCCGTTTGGTATCCGGAGCTGTGTCCATGCTTGTTTTCTGTGGAGAGAAGCAGTGGTATGGATCTATAATGCCGGTATGCTGATGCCGGCGTAATGGACACACCCTCTCGTTCAGGTGCTCCGCAGTAATTCAGCAAATCCTTGGTGTGAGTACTAACAGTGCTAAACTGCGGCGCCCCCCCAAACGACAAGTTATTGCCAGCTGGCGGTTTTTGCAGTGAGGGGAGAGAGTAGGCAGTATTTATGCTGCCTGATAAGGATACCAGCAGAGGTAGAGCGGGACGATTCGATCAGGACATTGTCTGCGAGTGCTGTGCCCAGCGCCATGAATTTGGAGCATCACTTGGTGTTTTGAGTTCGCTTCACTGTATGCCTGGACCGAGTTGGACCACAGCGCCCAGCATGCACTTTGCCCTGATCCCCAAACAACACCGGCGCAAAGGAGGAGGAGCCGAGAGACTACCTTAAGGGAGGGGTCTCTGAGTCCAAGGAGGTTACCACCAGCCTGTGAGACCGGCACTGATGACGGCTGAATCCGGCTAGAAACACGTCTGCCACATAGCGTTTCACAGACTGCGAGGACTGGTTTGTGCTGTGCTCAATAAACCCCCTGTTTGGTATCCGGAGCTGTGTCCATGCTTGTTTTCTGTGGAGAGAAGCAGTGGTATGGATCTATAATGCCAGTATGCTGATGCCGGCGTAATGGACACACCCTCTCGTTCAGGTGCTCCGCAGTAATTCAGCAAATCCTTGGTGTGAGTACTAACAGTGCTAAACTGCTGCGCCCCCCCAAACGACAAGTTATTGCCAGCTGGCGGTTTTTGCAGTGAGGGGAGAGAGTAGGCAGTATTTATGCTGCCTGATAAGGATACCAGCAGAGGTAGAGCGGGACGATTCGATCAGGACATTGTCTGCGAGTGCTGTGCCCAGCGCCATGAATTTGGAGCATCACTTGGTGTTTTGAGTCCGCTTCACTGTATGCCTGGACCGAGTTGGACCACAGCGCCCAGCATGCACTTTGCCCTGATCCCCAACCACACCGGCGCAAAGGAGGAGGAGCCGAGAGACTACCTTAAGGGAGGGGTCTCTGAGTCCAAGGAGGTTACCACCAGCCTGTGAGACCGGCACTGATGACGGCCGAATCCGGCTAGAAACGCGTCTGCCACATAGCGTTTCACGGACTGCGAGGACTGGTTTGTGCTGTGCTCAATAAACCCCCTGTTTGGTATCCGGAGCTGTGTCCATGCTTGTTTTCTGTGGAGAGAAGCAGTGGTATGGATCTATAATGCCGGTATGCTGATGCCGGCGTAATGGACACACCCTCTCGTTCAGGTGCTCCGCAGTAATTCAGCAAATCCTTGGTGTGAGTACTAACAGTGCTAAACTGCGGCGCCCCCCAAAACGACAAGTTATTGCCAGCTGGCGGTTTTTGCAGTGAGGGGAGAGAGTAGGCAGTATTTATGCTGCCTGATAAGGATACCAGCAGAGGTAGAGTGGGACGATTCGATCAGGACATTGTCTGCGAGTGCTGTGCCCAGCGCCATGAATTTGGAGCATCACTTGGTGTTTTGAGTCCGCTTCACTGTATGCCTGGACCGAGTTGGACCACAGCGCCCAGCATGCACTTTGCCCTGATCCCCAACCACACCGGCGCAAAGGAGGAGGAGCTGAGAGACTACCTTAAGGGAGGGGTCTCTGAGTCCAAGGAGGTTACCACCAGCCTGTGAGACCGGCACTGATGACGGCCGAATCCGGCTAGAAACGCGTCTGCCACATAGCGTTTCACGGACTGCGATGACTGGTTTGTGCTGTGCTCAATAAACCCCCTGTTTGGTATCCGGAGCTGTGTCCATGCTTGTTTTCTGTGGAGAGAAGCAGTGGTATGGATCTATAATGCCGGTATGCTGATGCCGGCGTAATGGACACACCCTCTCGTTCAGGTGCTCCGCAGTAATTCAGCAAATCCTTGGTGTGAGTACTAACAGTGCTAAACTGCGGCGCCCCCCCAAACGACAAGTTATTGCCAGCTGGCGGTTTTTGCAGTGAGGGGAGAGAGTGGGCAGTATTTATGCTGCCTGATAAGGATACCAGCAGAGGTAGAGTGGGACGATTCGATCAGGACATTGTCTGCGAGTGCTGTGCCCAGCGCCATGAATTTGGAGCATCACTTGGTGTTTTGAGTCCGCTTCACTGTATGCCCCGACCGAGTTGGACCACAGCGCCCAGCATGCACTTTGCCCTGATCCCCAACCACACCGGCGAAAAGGAGGAGGAGCCGAGAGACTACCTTAAGGGAGGGGTCTCTGAGTCCAAGGAGGTTACCACCAGCCTGTGAGACCGGCACTGATGACGGCTGAATCCGGCTAGAAACGCGTCTGCCACATAGCGTTTCACGGACTGCGAGGACTGGTTTGTGCTGTGCTCAATAAACCCCCTGTTTGGTATCCGGAGCTGTGTCCATGCTTGTTTTCTGTGGAGAGAAGCAGTGGTATGGATCTATAATGCCGGTATGCTGATGCCGGCGTAATGGACACACCCTCTCGTTCAGGTGCTCCGCAGTAATTCAGCAAATCCTTGGTGTGAGTACTAACAGTGCTAAACTGCGGCGCCCCCCCAAACGACAAGTTATTGCCAGCTGGCGGTTTTTGCAGTGAGGGGAGAGAGTAGGCAGTATTTATGCTGCCTGATAAGGATACCAGCAGAGGTAGAGCGGGACGATTCGATCAGGACATTGTCTGCGAGTCCTGTGCCCAGCGCCATGAATTTGGAGCATCACTTGGTTTTTTGAGTCCGCTTCACTGTATGCCTGGACCGAGTTGGACCACAGCGCCCAGCATGCACTTTGCCCTGATCCCCAACCACACCGGCGCAAAGGAGGAGGAGCCGAGAGACTACCTTAAGGGAGGGGTCTCTGAGTCCAAGGAGGTTACCACCAGCCTGTGAGACCGGCACTGATGACGGCCGAATCCGGCTAGAAACGCGTCTGCCACATAGCGTTTCACGGACTGCGAGGACTGGTTTGTGCTGGGCTCAATAAACCCCCTGTTTGGTATCTGGAGCTGTGTCCATGCTTGTTTTCTGTGGAGAGAAGCAGTGGTATGGATCTATAATGCCGGTATGCTGATGCCGGCGTAATGGACACACCCTCTCGTTCAGGTGCTCCGCAGTAATTCAGCAAATCCTTGGTGTGAGTACTAACAGTGCTAAACTGCGGCGCCCCCCCAAACGACAAGTTATTGCCAGCTGGCGGTTTTTGCAGTGAGGGGAGAGAGTAGGCAGTATTTATGCTGCCTGATAAGGATACCAGCAGAGGTAGAGCGGGACGATTCGATCAGGACATTGTCTGCGAGTGCTGTGCCCAGCGCCATGAATTTGGAGCATCACTTGGTGTTTTGAGTCCGCTTCACTGTATGCCTGGACCGAGTTGGACCACAGCGCCCAGCATGCACTTTGCCCTGATCCCCAACCACACCGGCGCAAAGGAGGAGGAGCCGAGAGACTACGTTAAGGGAGGGGTCTCTGAGTCCAAGGAGGTTACCACCAGCCTGTGAGACCGGCACTGATGACGGCTGAATCCGGCTAGAAACGCGTCTGCCACATAGCGTTTCACGGACTGCGAGGACTGGTTTGTGCTGTGCTCAATAAACCCCCTGTTTGGTATCCGGAGCTGTGTCCATGCTTGTTTTCTGTGGAGAGAAGCAGTGGTATGGATCTATAATGCCGGTATGCTGATGCCGGCGTAATGGACACACCCTCTCGTTCAGGTGCTCCGCAGTAATTCAGCAAATCTTTAGTGTGAGTACTAACAGTGCTAAACTGCGGCGCCCCCCCAAACGACAAGTTATTGCCAGCTGGCGGTTTTTGCAGTGAGGGGAGAGAGTAGGCAGTATTTATGCTGCCTGATAAGGATACCAGCAGAGGTAGAGCGGGACGATTCGATCAGGACATTGTCTGCGAGTGCTGTGCCCAGCGCCATGAATTTGGAGCATCACTTGGTGTTTTGAGTCCGCTTCACTGTATGCCTGGACCGAGTTGGACCACAGCGCCCAGCATGCACTTTGCCCTGATCCCCAACCACACCGGCGCAAAGGAGGAGGAGCCGAGAGACTACCTTAAGGGAGGGGTCTCTGAGTCCAAGGAGGTTACCACCAGCCTGTGAGACCGGCACTGATGACGGCCGAATCCGGCTAGAAACGCGTCTGCCACATAGCGTTTCACGGACTGCGAGGACTGGTTTGTGCTGTGCTCAATAAACCCCCTGTTTGGTATCCGGAGCTGTGTCCATGCTTGTTTTCTGTGGAGAGAAGCAGTGGTATGGATCTATAATGCCGTTATGCTGATGCCGGCGTAATGGACACACCCTCTCGTTCAGGTGCTCCGCAGTAATTCAGCAAATCCTTGGTGTGAGTACTAACAGTGCTAAACTGCGGCGCCCCCCCAAACGACAAGTTATTGCCAGCTGGCGGTTTTTGCAGTGAGGGGAGAGAGTAGGCAGTATTTATGCTGCCTGATAAGGATACCAGCAGAGGTAGAGCGGGACGATTCGATCAGGACATTGTCTGCGAATGCTGTGCCCAGCGCCATGAATTTGGAGCATCACTTGGTGTTTTGAGTCCGCTTCACTGTATGCCTGGACCGAGTTGGACCACAGCGCCCAGTATGCACTTTGCCCTGATCCCCAACCACACCGGCGCAAAGGAGGAGGAGCCGAGAGACTACCTTAAGGGAGGGGTCTCTGAGTCCAAGGAGGTTACCACCAGCCTGTGAGACCGGCACTGATGACGGCCGAATCCGGCTAGAAACGCGTCTGCCACATAGTGTTTCACGGACTGCGAGGACTGGTTTGTGCTGTGCTCAATAAACCCCCTGTTTGGTATCCGGAGCTGTGTCCATGCTTGTTTTCTGTGGAGAGAAGCAGTGGTATGGATCTATAATGCCGGTATGCTGATGCCGGCGTAATGGACACACCCTCTCGTTCAGGTGCTCCGCAGTAATTCAGCAAATCCTTGGTGTGAGTACTAACAGTGCTAAACTGCGGCGCCCCCCCAAACGACAAGTTATTGCCAGCTGGCGGTTTTTGCAGTGAGGGGAGAGAGTAGGCAGTATTTATGCTGCCTGATAAGGATACCAGCAGAGGTAGAGCGGGACGATTCGATCAGGACATTGTCTGCGAGTGCTGTGCCCAGCGCCATGAATTTGGAGCATCACTTGGTGTTTTGAGTCCGCTTCACTGTATGCCTGGACCGAGTTGGACCACAGCGCCCAGCATGCACTTTGCCCTGATCCCCAACCACACCGGCGCAAAGGAGGAGGAGCCGAGAGACTACCTTAAGGGAGGGGTCTCTGAGTCCAAGGAGGTTACCACCAGCCTGTGAGACCGGCACTGATGACGGCTGAATCCGGCTAGAAACGCGTCTGCCACATAGCGTTTCACAGACTGCGAGGACTGGTTTGTGCTGTGCTCAATAAACCCCCTGTTTGGTATCCGGAGCTGTGTCCATGCTTGTTTTCTGTGGAGAGAAGCAGTGGTATATATATATATGTTTTAAATTTAAAAAAAATAATTTAAAGTTACATTAATTATTTTTTAATTTTAAGTGCATTTAAGTATTTTAAGTATGTTTAAATTAATTATATTTATTATTATATTACTTTTAAATTAAGAGATTTAAAAAATTCGATATTTTGACTGTCTATTTTTTCCTATCGATATTTTGGAGTCGATATTTTTGTACTTACCTGTTTGTAGATAGGAAGTCGATATTCTGGCATTCTATATTTTTACCTTGATATTTTTGCAAGTCGATATTTTGACTGTCTGCTACAGCCAATGAAGGCTGCTCCATATTTCTCTATGTGCAGCATTGTGAATGTGCCATTTGCCATTGGCATTAGATGTAGTATGTATGTCTGACAAAAAACCTGGCAGAAAACTGACTTGTAGGCAAACTGCATATGACATGTTGAACTTGCTTATGCAGACGAATTCAGCTAAATATGATCAAACGTCGTCTATACCTGTTGAGTGAAATTTGTAACAAATATCAGCAACAGATGACAGATGTCCAACAAAACATGATATATGCAGATTGGATGCTAGCTCAATCATCAAAACTGTTGTCAAACGTGCATACTCACCTTAAAAGTCTGAGGCGTCAAATGGGGGCAAGTGCCTGCTTTAGAGAGCCAAATTGTGACAGAAAATTACATTACGGATTTCCTCGGTGGGGGGACGTGGCTAGCGCGCCACACAAGATGGCGGCGTAGCTGCGGAGCTCCGGAGCCGGCTCCCGATAACGGATGCTGCATTCTGTTAATTTGCAGCAATTTCGACGTGCAGCACTATTTTCCTGTTTCCTATGATGCCGTGAGCGCAATAAAATGCTTTACAGTAAGTCATGTCGTTCATACCCACAGATATCTTTGAAATTTCCCATGAGTACAATGGTGATCCAGTGAACAAGTAACTCGATCCTGAAACTCCAGCAAAGCATTTCAGGTAATTAATGTTCTGGCCATATACGGTTAGATTGGCTCAGTGTCCTTTTTGATATGAAAATTAGACCCTGATTGCTATATTGCTTTTTACAGTGAGAACCTGCTACAAACAAAATATTCTCCAATCTTGACAGTTGGTTAAAGCAGGCCTCCCCCCTCCTTTTCAAGTAAGTTTGACTCTATATGTGAATAATCATACAAACACCATATAGACCTGTGTGTTTCTACTCTAGAATTATATGGATACCATATTGTCTTGGACCATATTGAACGATTGCCTATTCTCAGATATCCTCAATAATCAGTGGATATTATAGAGCACTAGCCCTTTTGTTAAATCATAAGCTGAAATGTTATTCAGAAATACTCCTGCTCCCAATTTGAACCCACATAGACGCCACACCTTCCTGATTAATACTTAGCATTAAGCAGTAGCCCTTGTTTTTAATCATATGTGGAAATGTGATGGAAATCAGTATAATAAATGAATGTTTATTTTTTTAATCATGTTGCAACACGGAATGAACAGTATCATTGATTGGCTAATTATGTTATTTTCTAGGGGTCATCGGCATACAATTAACTATTCGTCCTGATGATGGTCTTGTGATTTATCTTGTTGAGACCGAAATGTCAACCTTCATGTCCACTTCTGCAATTACTGACATCTTGAGTTCAGTGACTTACCTCAAATTTAGTAGTAGTCATTGCACCATATGTAACAGTTTGGACGTATTCTATTGTACTGCTGGACAAATTATTGCATTCCTTGTACATTAGAATTGTGTATTATGTTTTATTCTGGTAACTGATGAAGAACTCTTTATAATTGCTTCAAATAATAATTTTGATACATAATTTCCTGGTATTGCTTCTTTTATTTTGTGGCTAGTGTGGTAGCCTTCTACTTTGACATTTTTGCTCTGTCCCAAATAATTGGACATCTGAATGTAATACAGCTACTGATGTTTACAGTCAGGATCTAAAATCCTTTTTAATAGAGATCCCTAACGCTTTCTACAAGACTGTAAAATAAATCCCTTGCAGGCACCTTACGTTTAACATGACATTGTTTTTTGGGCTCCCTTGAGCCATAAATTCGGCGCGCCCTGTCTCACTCGTTTGCGGCCGCCAATTTGTCTCTATGCTCATCTCGAAAAGGAAAGCCTCCTCAGAAACACCCTCCTGGTTGATGTTTTGACCTGTTTTCTTCACCGAAGGCCATTTTCTACAGATAAGTCGTCTATCATCTGACTAATGTTGCCATGTGAATATTTTTTCTTCCTCTTCGCATCCTCTTTTCAATGTCAATCTATTCGTCCGCCATTTTGAGCTGTTTTTCAATATCTCGCCTTCAAACACAGGAATATTTCCTGTTCTGGCTCTATTTTTGAGGATTACCATTTGCCAGTTACCTTTCTATGACGCATTTTGTGCATCCTATTTGTATTTTCTATGGTTTTGCTCAACTTCTTCGATCCCTTTTTGCCTTTGGATTATTGTCTGCACCACTGGGTTTTTCATTTCCTTTTCTGCTGTATTTTCCACTTCCTTTTATGGGGAAACTGAGGAACCTCAAACTTTCTGCTTCTAATAAACCTGTTACCTGCTCTGACTCAGACTCTACTTTACAAGATATGGAGGACGTTCCTCCTTTGAAATCTGATACTTCTTCTGGAACAGTTTCTAAAATGAATCCCTCAAGCAAGCTTCCATCAATGGTGGCTTCGAAACGCTTGAAGAAGGGCCCTCCTTCCCCTGAGAACTCTTCGACCACGGCTTCGATGGATTTAATTCTGGAGTATATCCGTGATCTTAAACTGTTTATGGAAGAGACCACTAAAACGTTACAAATTTTACACGACAAATGGTCTTCGCTAGAATCTTGTGTTCTCCTTGTAGAACAATCTACAGAGTCTCTTCAGGCCTCATGTTCCCGTATATCTTCAATGGAAGCAGACATATCACTCCTTAAAAGACAAGCAGAGGATTTGGAAAATCGAAATCGCAGGAATAACCTTCAACTTTATGGCCTTCCGGAACATATTGAGGGGTCTAATCCTACTGTCTTTTTTCAATCTTTTCCTAAAAAATGTTGGACCTACCTGCTTCCTCATCTCTTAACATTCAAAGAGCTCATCGTCTTGGTCCAAAGTTATCCAATAAACCTCGAGGTGTCATTATGCTGTTTGTACAATATAGAGACCTCTTGAAAGTTTTGTCAGCCGCTAAAACAAAGAAACACATATTGTGGGAATGTCATCGTTAATATCTCTCACAAGATGTCGCTAAATCAACAGCTGATCATCGGAAAAGATTTTTGGACATGCGACCTCAATTACGTGCTCTTAACGCCAGATTTGGATTGCTTCATCCCTGTCTTTTCAAGGTCACCTACAAAGAAAAGACTACGACTTATGAAGATCCTGCAGCCCTGCAAGAATTCCTGCGTCTTCATGGAACTGATGTTATGGAAACCTCAAGAAATATTTAATTCCATTCTCATACTTGGTTTAATCTGCTCTCTTTGATTTAACCTTGTAATTGTATTATTGCCTTATATTCTCCCATGGCTCGTTTTTTGTGTTTATTTCTTTGTATTGTTGTATACCATATGTATTACGTCTCCTTCTTGTTTCCAACATATTTTGTCCTCGTATTAATTCTCTTTTCTCTTTATACAGGTATTGCTTATCTCTATTCATCCCGATGTGTCCCTTTTCTATGTGTTGTACTGATGTGCTTCAGTGGATGTTCGGTGATCCCTGCTCACGCTGCTGTCATCGTCATCTTCTGCCGTTGTCACCCACACTTGTTGTTTTGCATCTGTAGGTATGTTTTTTCAGTCATCGGTATTTGACATTTACTGTCTTCTTTATCTCTATCTTTTTCTTATTTCTTTTGCTGTTTTTTTTATCCTTTCTCGCTGCGTTTTTCCATGTTCCACTCTTCCTTTTACCTTTATGCTATCTCTCTTCTCCTTGCATTGTTTACTTAAAGAATTTTTCTCATTATCATAAGCATAGTCTATGTTCATATTTTCTTAATGTTTCACATTTCGGGTTACTACCTGGAATGTTAAAGGTTTAAATAATCCAATTAAAAGGCAGTGGGTATTTTCTCACCTAGCTTACTGATAAGGCCCTACTCCAAGAATCCCATCTTTCAGAAACCGAAAGCTTTAAAACTCAAGAGATGTTTTCAACTCTCCTGCTGCAGGTAGGAAAAATGGAGTTGTAATTTTGTGCCATAAAAAGTTAAATGTTTCTACTGTTTCTCATGAATGTGATATTAATGGTCGTTGGGTGATGGTTAAACTACTCATAGACAGGATTCCTATTGTTATTTACAATGTTTATGCTCCTACTGGTATTGATAAGTCTTTTTGACCTACTATTTCTGAAAAGTTGTATTCGATTTCTGATGATTACCTTATTTTAGGCGGTGACTGTAACCATATTCTGGGCCCCATTTTAGACTGACACTCCAAAGTAAAATTTTCTCCATCCAAAATGCATTCTCAATTCACATCTTTTATACATCACAAAGCCTTAGTAGTCATTTGGAGACTATGTCATCCTGACTTTCGAGAATATAGTTATTATTCCCCTACCCATCACTCCCAATCCCGTATTGACTATCTTTTTCTTAGCAAGTCTTTAGCTCAACATGCCATGCACTCTGATATTGGTTCTATTTTAATCTCAGTAAACGCTCCCGTCCTTGTTGACATTGACCACATCCCCTTTTCTCCTCACTCAGGTAGATGGAGATTTAATAACTCTTTACTCCTTGATCCCAATTTTTGTACAAAATGTAATGGTTTTGCCACTGAGTTCTTTAAGATTAGCCCGACTCCTCTTTTGTTATGTTATGGGAGTCTTTTAATGCGGCTGCTAGAGGTTTTATCATCAATTTTGTTTCACATAAGAAAAAACTTTTGGAAGCTCAATCTACCCAACTTCTCAATAAAATTAAACAACTTGAGTATACTTATTATCACTCCAACACCGAATCCTCTCGAAAAGACCTTATTGATGCTAAATTTACTTTTAATAAATTGACCACGGATGCAGCTTCAAACTTTTTATTAAAGTGTAATTCCCGTTACTATGGTGGTCAAAATAAGGTGGGGAAACTACTAGCCAATTATTTGAAAATACAGAAAGAACGAACAAAAATTGAATCTATTCAAGGATCTAATGGAGTTTCTTTATTTAAGGACAAAGATATTTTAAATGAATTTGTCGCTTTTTACAAAAATGTTTATACTCCGGAAAACATCCCTAACTCAACTGATCTTCTTTCCTATTTTCAGTCTATCCCATCTCCTCCTTCCAACCATGTTGATTTTACTTCTTTAGATTCTGACATCTCACTTGCAGAAATCTTCCAAGCTGTTTCGGTGTTACGTCGAGGGAAGGCCCCCGGTCCAGATGGATTTACTATTTTAATTTTATGATCATTTTGCTTCACTTCTCGTACCTTACCTTTTACATCTATTTCAATCCTTTTTGGATTCAGGCTCCTCATGAGGCACGTTTCAAGAAGCCCGGATTTGTTTAATTCCTAAGGATGATAAAGACCATTCATTATGTAAGAACTACCGACCTATTTCTCTCGTGAACACTGATTATAAGATTTTTGCCAAAATTCTAGCTCTTAGAATGGATCCACTTTTACCTGATTTAGTTAGTCCTGAACAATCAGATTTTGTTAAAGGATGGCTCTCCTCTGATAATTCACATGTCTTATTTAATATTCTAAGTAAGGCACCCCTCTCTTAATCATCCTCTAGCCGCTATCTCCCTAGATGCTGAGAAAGCCTTCGATAGGATTGGCTGGGATTTTATGTTCAATGCTCTCAAATGGGTAGGCTTCCCTCCTAAATTCATTTCTTTTATTTCTTTACTCTGTTCTGGCCCTCAGGCGTCAATTTTTGTTAACGGTATGGTTTCAGATTATGTTGAATACAAAGGATGTCGTGTTGTTCCTAATGAATAAGAAAGGAGTTTGTGAAGTGTCTAATGCAAGCGGATCAGAACAGGGTAACCTGATGGTCACCCTGGGAATCCATTTTGTTGGATTTAATGCCCTCACACACCCTTTCAGGTGTCATGCTTCATCATTTGGGCTTGCTGCTCGTTGGGTCGGCGGTGCAATACCCAACGGGCAACACCTCATAGAGAGGCTCTTTGGCGGAGATCTTTTTCCAACTGCCGTATAGATGAAGTGCGGGTATGGGGCCAGGATTCAGGGTAGACGTTATTATGTGAAGTAAAATAAAGCTAGTAGTACCAGAGTCAATTTTATTCAGGAGGGCTACTGCTTTAGTTAAAAACGGTATCCCAGAGGAGAGTAATGGAAAGTGATGTTTCCTACTCTTTTCTGGAGTGTGTTAAAGTCCGGTCAACATGTTTCTCGCTGCTCTAAAATTTGCTGAGCGATTCTTCAGGACCACGGGGACTAGTTAGAAAGTGTCTAAGAGTATATGTAACTGTCTACACTATTGCCACTTGGTATGTTGTATGTATGCTCGTTTGGCTACCATCCTAGTGGGAGAACAGGTGAATATTACCCTCTTCAAGTTGCGATTGTTAATACCTGTTGGAGGCAAAAAGTAGGGAAGGGGTAAAAAACAAATCACAAACAAACAATACCGCGTTGCATAAATGACTGTGATACTTGTGTGTAACGCATGCTGTGATTCATGCGTGTCATCTTAATACAAGTATATTAAGCACTCTCAACAGTGGGGTTTTCGTGGGAGTGATATGTGAAGATAAAAACCATGTGTTTTAAAAAGAATACCAATTTGGTATTATAGCACGCAGTTGCTCATGACTCACCTAAAGTTAAAAACAATCAGACAACAACAGTATCCAGCGGGTAAAGCTTCAGGAGATCTTCCACCATGTTGCTATATAGAGGGAAAGATCTCAGTAATATTTACAAAGAAAATCAATACATTTTGATTCTTACACTCTAGAGTCACAGGAAACCACAAGTGTATAAAGACTACACTAAAGTTGTATTTCCAAGTTAGTGTACTGATGACATTAAACTTAAGTTTCTCACTCTCACGGTTCAAAGTATGCGATAAGAGTTCTTAGGTAAGGTGTGTACAGTATGTGAAGTTACAGGTCGTTAATATAAATACCTGACTTGTATATATATGATATTGGTCTGTATAATTGTTAAATACAGGTGTATCTGGGTGGAAAAGTCGAGGTAATTAAATTCTTATAGTGGGGACAATTTAAGTCTGTTTAGATCATTTTTATGATATGGCTTGTCTATTTTGCTATTCCAAAACTCCTTTGTGCGTCCAGATAATAATCTCATAGTGTATTGTCAAGCATATGTTACCCACACCACTCCTGTTAATTGATTCGGCATGATTATGTTGCCCTACAAAGAAGAGTCCGTCAAGGCTGTCCACTGTCTCCTTTACTATTTGTTTTAGCCTTAGAACCCTTTCTTACCAAGATTCGACAATATGTTAATATCTCTGGTTTTAATTTTGGCTCCCAACAAATTAAACTTTAGGTTTATGCTGATTATATTCTTTTGTACTGTTCTGATCCACAATCCTCTCTCCCTTTCTTCCTTTCTTCCTTCAATAAGTTTCTTCTTTTTCCGCAGATTCTGGATATCTTATTAATATTGACAAGTGAGAAATCCTGCGCTTGAACCCTCTTTGCCAAAAACATATTTTCAAACATTCTGGTTTTTCTTGGCAACCTCTTAAGATCAAATACTTAGGAATGTGGTTTGCTCCTCTTTTATCTAACACTCTTAAAATAAACTTTGATTTTATAGCCAAAAAAGTAACTGCTGCCATTGCCCGTTGGAATCTTCTTTTTCTATCTTGGTGGGGCCGTCTTGATTCGATTAAAATGATGTAATCGCCACTCATATTATACACTCTTTCTATGATTTCTATTCGTATTCCTGACTACTATTTTAAAAAGATTGATTCTACTCTACTTAAGTTCTTGTGGAAAGGTAAACGTTCTCGTTTAGCTCTTGCTTCCCTGAAAAAGGATAAATCTAATGGTGGACTTTGCTTCCCCGATTTTAAATCAGATCATCACGCTTTCTCCTTGAAGCAGGCTTCCTGCTGACTTTTGACCGATCTTCCTTTTCACACTCCTCTTTGGTTGAAAATAGAGTCTTCCTTTCTCGCTCCCTTTGATTTCCATGAAATCTTATCCTTCACATCCAACTTGATGTCTCTCCGTAACCCTATTATCTCCCACTCCCGTACTCTTCTTATCCCATTTCTTCCCTCCTCCTATCCCTCTATCTCTTTCACTCATCTACAGCCTATTTGGCATAATAATAAACAACTCATGATCCATAATCGTTCAATTTTCTGGAAAACTTGGCATTCCAAAGGCCTACGTTGGATTTCTCAACTTATCTCCCATGATCAACCTCTTTCCTTTTCTGACCTTCAATCTCAATTGTCCTTACCTTCCTCTGCTCGTCCTCAATATAACTTACTTTATCCCATTCTTATTCAATATCTTAGATCCTTATCTATCACTAAAGATATACCCACTGTATCTCAACCTATATCTTCTGCACTAACCCAGTCTCCTTCTGCTTATCTTCTTTATAAATCTCTCTATCTTTCTTTGGACAGACCCAAATCTAAGATTGAGCTGGCCTGGGAAAAAAACATTTTTCACAGGAATGGTCGTTTTCGTTTTTGGACAAAATTTGGACCAAACTTCATAAAACCCCTAGAGCTGCTAACACCACACAAACCCTTTTTTTCATTAATAATCGGATTTTATATACTCCATTGATTTTATCGACCTTTTCTCCAGACAATCCCTCTTTTTGTTGGTCATGTTCACACCCTGTTGCTGATTTAAAACACATGTTATTTGACAGCCCTCATATACGTCAGTTTTGGAAACTTGTTTGGTCTCAAATCCAACACATTTTTAAATTTCACTTTCCCTTTTCCATTACACACATTTTTCTAGGTTCCCTCTCTCCCATCTATCCTCAATCTTCACACCACTATATACTTGTGGATCTTTTGATAGCTATAGCCTTTCATCTCAAAACCTCCAATTGGAAGCAAGCTAATAATGTCACCTTTCGCTCATGGTGGAATGCGGTTTGTTTCCACCACCGACTTGACACTAATTATGTTTCTCCCATTTCCCTAGCAATCAAAAGGGATCTCCTTTGGCTCCCTATGGCTAATTATTTATCTTTAGTTGCTTCCTCGGCCCCTACCTCTCGCATTAGATCTGATGAGGTACAGAAACCGCCTTGATTCCCCTAATGCCTTTCACCGTTTTCTAGCCGATTACCATTTATCTTTGATTGGATTATTGTATATTTTCTTTATTTTCAAATATTGTCTATGCTTCCGTTGTTTTTCCTATACACATGCTTAAATTGAATTTATTCTGTGTTTCATATGCATTTGGCTACTCATCACTTTATGTATTTTTTATTGTATAACTGACATGGTTTATCATTTTGGCTGTTTTTTTCATTTTCTGTTTCCTTTTTGTTCTTTAATAAATTCAAACTTAAAAAAAAGAGATTTCCACGGAGGATTTGTTCTTGACTTGTAACATTTTAATTGAGAGCAGGGCAGTGAGCATGTTTGCAATTCCTTCCCCTAGATGACTGTTCAGGACCACTTGTCCATACTCTGTGTGAGTAGGATGCAGGAGTTTTGTCTGCCGAAATTAAGAAATGTCCTCCATGTATGTCACCCACCTTAAAGTGATCCCTCTCGTTGAACTCTTCCATTTGTCACTAAGCGCATTGGTTTTAGGCACACATTTCAGCACAGGTTTACCAATAATGAATGCAAGTCAGCTAATCAATGTATTATGTTCCCATATTCACATTTGATCATGTGAGAATAGACCTGTGTCAATACTTCCATGTCTAAATGTTGGGTGCACTGAAGGCATGATTATCTGTCCTGGAAAATCAAATGTCACCACCGCACATATACATAGACTATTTAACAACACTACAGAATTTGTGCAACATTCACCCAGTCCCCAAAACCCCCCATGGAATTCAAAGGGACTACCAGAAGCCCTTGTCACTCTACATTCAAGCAAGGGCCCACCCAATGAACTGCCACTCACACCTATTGCCCAAATTACCAATAAACAAGTCCAGTATCCAAATGTGTATCCTATAACCATTGAGATGCATAACTACATGTCTGAACTATTGTTTCAGTGCTAACCAGTAGACATCAACTGCCAACTTTGATGGTAAGAGTCACATAATGACTGCTGATTTCCCACAACAACTGTTTGCAATACAATCAACACAGCTCCGGACCAATGCCAGGTGACTCCTCGATCAAAGGTCCATACCTGCAGCAACAATGACATGCACACAAAACAGCAGTTCAACCTTGAGAAATGCATGTGTGTAATATCAAAAGTGTATAGGAACACAAGAGATCACTCCAATGTCTGTGCCCCATCAGTTTAGGAGATGACCTAGCCTTTCTGATCACCAAACTTTTGAGCTCTTGAAAGCAGGTACATTGCATGTTCATAAAGCCACCATACATACGCTAAATTGAGCTTGCAAAATCCTCTGACGGCATCATACCTCCAATACAAACCTGACGATATTCAAAGGATGGATGTAACATTAGTATCACTCTTGAAATGTTTTTATCTTACAGATTATCTCACCCCTGATGCATGCCAAAGCCAGGCCAGGAAGGAGACTGCCCCATCAACTCAGGAGGAAGCCCGAGTAGCGCTCAGTGATGACCCTGACATTGGAGCTGTGGACATCGAAGACACACCTGGCCCTTCTGGGCAGGTCTGTCTTCGATGTCACTGGGCCCACACTCACATCACCTCAACCAGTACATCTCACCCCACCACCAGTGCCCCTAGCACAGGCAGTCCTATCCTGTGCACACCAGTCATGCCTTCCCAGGTGCCCTTCACCTACCACCTCAGTCACTGTTGAGGCAGGACCCAGTAGCGGGAGATTGCTGGTTGCACCTGCAATGGTCATAGGGGCTAGGCATGATGGGAGGAGAAATGTGACCCCACAGGCTGAGCCCACTGATGATCCTGACACCCTGGCTGCCCTGGCACAGCTCATTGGACTGTGCCAGGACTATAATGGTGTGTTGGGGCAGGTCGTGTCCATTATGAGGGAAATGATGGAGCAGCACCGGTCCACCTACCAGAGGCTTGAGGCTATACAGCAAAAGGTGAACAGCCTCCAAACAGAGGTAGCCTCACTGGTAGGTTTAATGTGGGACATTCACACCTCCCTCTGCAGGGCTTTCCCACCAGCATTTGTCACTTCCTTTGGTCCGAGTCCATTGCAGTCTTCAAAATCAGCAGCAGCTCCAGGAAGCGAGGGCCTGTCAGAGGAGGATAGTGCTACAGGCACCCATGGATCAGCTTCTCCAGATACCCTCCATCAGAAAGAGGGGTTCGACCATGTAAGACTCCAAGAGGGAAGTGTGGCAAGCCATCAAGGCCCACCAGTGATCCACCTCCCACCTGATCTTCTCCTGTGTGCTCTTTGGTCTATTCCTGACCACTATTCCAAACCCCGATGTGAGGAGTCAGTAGTACATTAGTTCTAAAAATGATGGACTTCACTCCGATGATTTTATCCACCATGATTTTACTATCCTCTAAGGGCTTTGCTTACAATCGCCCAGCCTAAATGAAGACCATTCACCTGATAATATGTGGAGTCCTCTTCTGTACAATTAAACAATCTGGTTAACATGTCAAGATCTCCAGATCAGGATTAAGGGGCACTGGAATAAAGATTCAGTTTCCTGGAACAAATATCTTTCAGAACTTTGAGTACTTTAATGTCACTACAGGATGTACTTACTGGTTTCTGAATTCATATCAACTTCCGTCTCACAGTGAAATCACAGACAGAGATTGTGTCAGATACTCTAAACAAAAGAGCTTTACTCAGATATGCTGGTAATTTCACACATCTGTAGATGTGGAAACATAAAATTTTTTAGGACTGGACACATCTGTCAATCATGCACTCTGGGCCACTACACAACATATCATTGACATCTGCTTGACTCCTGTAGTTAACACCACATTTGGCATGTAACACAAGCAATTAACACACAGAGTCACATGGCAGCACCACACTATTGCTCCACAGGGTCAACTCTATCCAGTGTAACCAGCACCTGGTTGAATCGCAACAACCAATGTCAGTGATGTGTCACAATCACCCTAGCCCACTTTGAGGATACGCAGCAGCTCAAAAATCCAGGCACTTAGGGAAGATGCACAAATGCGTGCTCTTACTACAGCACCAACACTTTTGAGGTCCAATTTTGAAACACAAAGACTTGGACAACCAATGCATCTGTAGACAGATCTGTAGTAGAGGCCTGGGTCCAGACATCCATTGTATGTGCAAACTGTCTTGGTAGTGGATTCGGGCTGACAACCTCTTGTTCACCCTATTCCCAGGAACTTTCCCTGTTCACTTCGTACATCAGAACTGCAGCACATACTCAAGTCAAAACTCAGAAATGTCCAAGTGAAGATGGCAATGTGTAGAAACACAGAACAGAACAACACAGAGACCTTTGACCTTGGTCAATGAAGGTGGACTATAAACAACGCAGCACTTCAACGTAGCTCTTTGTGCATACAGCTATGCCATCTGTCCAATTACCCACATTGTCACACTCACTACCCATTAGACATGACTCATCACATCAGCACTCTAATATCTGTAAATACACATCTTACCACATACCTTTTATTTTGAGAAGTAGGTTTTGATAAGGTGCTTCCTGACATCTTCACAATCATCTTCATCACGGTCACTGTCTCCACTTGACATTTTCCCATTCCCACCCGGTGGGTTTTCGTGGCCTGCATCATCATCATCATCATCAATGAGAGGGACACTACATCCCAGGCCAGATGGCTGTCGCTTCTGGACGTAAGATTCCATGGCCTGACTTAGTGGTGCATTGCATCCTCTCACTACCAATGTGCATGCGTAGGACCGACCCGCTACTGCCACGCCAACCTACGGAATTGGCAAGACGGGAGGACGTTGGCTACAAGTACTACGGGAGTTCCCGTGGTTTGCCACCAATCGCTCCTCGACCTGACCAGACGTTGCTGGGGGTAGGTTTGACGGCGAGGACCGCACGCCGCTTGGGTAAGTGTTTTGCAAGTCCCTCACGGGTCATAGCCCGTTATCACCCTGGTGACGCTACTGGCAGTGTGTGCTTAACCTCTCACAATAGCACCATCCTACCGACGTGGTCGAGTTTGCAGGGGCCTGATTTCACGACATGGTCCTCGTTGGGCGGAGTTACTATGCTTAGTGGGACTGTTGGTGCACGGGTTTGATCCCGTAATGTCCCCGCCTCCACTGTTTTCGACGTATGGGGTGGCGGGGACTGATCGTGGGCTGCTCGTTGTGCTGGTGGTTCTACGAGTGATGTACTGCCTCAACGGCCCCCGATTGGCTGACAGGCAATTACACTGGCCACGTGGATCAGGTGCGGGGCAATACATGGGGTGCTCACCTCCATGAGCAACGCCTGGTGGACCCCTTGTGATGTACACACCCAAAGCATTTCTCCCTATTTTATTTTTTTATATTCTTATAAAGCGCCAGACTAGACCCCCGAAGGGGTATCTCCGCGCTATTGCTGCAACAAAGAGAGTTCTGATTCAAATTGTATGTCCAGACTGAAAGTGGAAAGCTACAGGGCGTTATTTTCTAGGGTACAGATAGGTTTTTAAAGTTTTCCTAAAAGTCAGGTGACTAGAGAGAGATCTTAGTTCCGGGGGCAAAGAATTCCAGAGTATTGGTCCGGCGTGGGCTAGTGCACGGCCGCCTTGTCTGGTCTTTTTTACTCTGGGTACTTGCAGTAACTGCTGATGACTGGAGCGCAAAAAGCGCCCTGGAGTGTAGGGCAGGAAAATTTTGGTCATGTATTTTGGGCCCTCCCCTATCATGCTCTTGTGGATAGTACAAAGCGTTTTAAACTGGACTCGTTTCCTCACTGGAAGCCAGTGGAGTCTCATCAGCAGGGGACATGAGGGTGTCCGCGGAGGAGCATTCAGGATAATCCTTGCAGCTGTATTTTGGATTACCTGCAGTTTGCTGAGTTGCTCCTCGTTAGCTCCAAGGAGCAGACCGTTGCAGTAATCAACCCTGCTGATGACAAGAGCCTGTACAAGCGTCTTTCTGTGATGGTCCGGTATGTAGGGGAAGACACGTCTTAACATACCAATAGCCCGGAAGCAGTTTCCAGCAACTTGGTTAACATGGCCTTTAAAAGTGAGTTGCTGATCAAATAGCACTCCCAAGTTCCTGACTGTACTCTTGGGGATGGGAACAGGGCCCAGCTCTAAGGGCCACCAGTCGGATGCCCAGTGTGTTGCCGCTTGCCCAAAACACATGACCTCCGTCTTCCCTACATTACACTGCAGACAGTTAGATGACATCCACTCTGCAATGGCCCTCATGCCATCTGCAAAAGATCTTTTTATTGCAGGTGTAAGATTTTTGAAGGGAAAAAGGAGTTGGGTGTCGTCGGCATACGACACTGGGGTAAAGCCGAAGGATCTTGCTAAGTTGGCTAAGGGGGCCACATACACATTGAAGAGTGTAGGACTCAGGCACGAGCCTTGTGGCACTCCCTTATTGAGCTCCCTAAGAGTGGATTTATGGGAGCCCAGCCTAACTTCTTGATAACGACCCGTCAAAAAGCTCTTCATCCATGCCAGAGCCTCTCCCTCTATACCCACCTCGCCTAGGCGGTTGAGTAGCACCGTGTGAGACACCGTATCAAAAGCGGCGGAAAGGTCCAACAGCACCAGAATCATTGAGCTGCCCTCATCCAGTGCCATTTTGATGTTATTGGTCACCGTTTGAAGGGCTGATTCTGTGCTGTGGTTTGGCCTGAACCCTGATTACGAATAGTCCAGGCCGTCCGTCGCCTCAAGATGTTGAGAGAGATAGGTGTTCACATGCCTCTCCGTAACCTTGCCCAGGTAAGGTAGGAGGGAGATAGGTCGTAAATTGGAGAGGTCTGTCCATGGGGAGGATGCCTTTTTTCTAATCGGGTTCACCACCGCCTTTTTCCAGTCTGCTGGTACCTGGCCTTTTATTAGTGAGATGTTAACCACGTCTAAAATGGGAGGTCCCAGAAGGGAAATCATGGGGCCAATCATCCTGGCAGGAATAAGGTCACTTGGCGATCCTGATTTAATTTGGCTGCAAAGGGTTTCTAAAGTAACCCATCTGTTCTGTTGTGTGTCTTCTCTATCCCCCAGGTACCCTACTCATTGTTGCAGGTCCCACGGGAGCAGACTGCGGGGCACCTTAGGGAACTGCTTAGGGTAAGCATCAACCTGCCTCACCCTCACTTTATTAGCCCTCATGTCTTCGTCTGTGAATCCCAGTTGTGATTCTACCCACTACTGCAGTTTTTTCTGTTGTTTTAATTAATTGTCACTAGTGTATTTGAATAGCGTAGAATTCATATGACCTAGGAAACAATGGAACCTTACACTAAGCACACTCTTCTGCTGTGTATATTTCCTCTAGGTCGCATCGCATAAGCAGGACCAATTGGCCTGCCTACTTATTGACTGCAAGGAATAAGGTTGTAATTTACATTCATTTACTTTTTTTACTGTGTAGTACTGACCACTTAGGTCCTGAAGAAGTGCCATGATGGCAAGAAACTTGTTGACCTGACCTGAGGGTGGAAGATATTCTGTTGTGTATCTGTCTCAGCATATATCTCCCCTCCCACCCCTTTTTAATCAAGGGAGTTAGCCACGCCAATAAAGTTCTCTGTGGACTGACCCACCTTATTTATTCACCACCACTTCACGACTACACTTTCACTTGCCCTCTCACACACATGCACCATATGGCTGGAACAAAAGATCTCCGATAAAGAGCCCCTTCGTGGGTGCCCGTCAGACATTGCAGCGCCAGTCTGACGAGGAGCAGAACCCATATGATGAAGCATGACACCTAGCTTGCTGGGTGTGTGAGGGTTTTAGTTCCAAAAAGGGAATCTCCCCTCCCTTTTTACCGTCTTCTACGCTACTCACGCATTTACACTCACTTGTACTTCACACTCTCATCGGGGACCTTTGTACCCTTCTTGTGTTACTAGTCTTTCGGACATGTACACTGGACCCCGTTAAATATAGTCCGCCCACTGTTGCCCCTTTTTTGATAGCATTACAGGGATGTCTTACCTGAATGACCTCCACTTGTGTGTATCTTAGCTTAGTGTATGTTGTAGATCTGATGATTCATTGAGCAACACATACCCATCTCAGGTATGTAGGTTTGCACACCATACCTGCCATCAGCAAGGTGCTTATGCTTACAGTGGAGTTAATGAAGACCTCCAAGGCAATTTAGTAAACATCAGTGTATGGATGGGTTCTACCCAGGGACAATTTACAAAATATCAGTGAACATATGGGATGCATAGCTGAGGGCAGAATGATGCATTGGATCTCATAATGTTCACTCTGTGGACGACCACCAAGAGGGCGCATGTGTGACCTTGCATAGTGTTCCTTTGTATTTCACATCGCGCAAGCGGATATATTCCGGTAGGGGGTCTTGACAGTGAAATGAACTTCCTTTTTGATGGGATTAGGGGAATCAACAATTGCTGCCCAATGGCAAGGTGCATGCATGAAGTAGGTGTGTATGTGGTTTATTTGTAGGTGCCAGTGCCCTGACCTCTTCGTTTGCCTGCTGACACTGCTGCAATTTTGACCTCCTTAAAGGTTGCTGCTATGTGCCTTCTCTGTGAGCCATCAAGTCCCATTCTAAGGGGTTGAGGGCCCCGGCATTCTATCCAGAAGAGTTAGAGAGACTTGTTGATGAGGTCCTCCCCATGTATGAGCAAAAGTATGGCTCAACAGAGGAGCAGGTTGGTAAATCAAATCGGAACTTTTGATTTATTGAGATGCATACATTCCTGTGTAATGGAGGTATGAGTCAATGTACATGTGTGCTGTGTGTAATGTGATATGTTAGGTTGTGCATACATGTGACACAGACATGTGTAGATGTAATGCTGAAGCATTTGTGAAAAGTGCATGTTACACCATGTCAATGACAGCATACATGGCAATGGCTACGGTAGTACAACTCATTAGTCTGAATAGACATATGGAGTCTGTGTACTTTCTTATTATTGAATATATGTAGTTGTTTGTGAGGACACTGTGTATAGCTGGTAAGGGATGCTGCAAGTTTAGGCATGTCCTTTCACATGCCAGATGCCGGGTTACACCATCAATAGGGCCTGGTCATGTGAGTTCATTGTAACACCCTGGAATCATGATTGTGGTCTGCATATCCCGATTCAGAATCCCTCCCCACAATGCTCTATCCATTCCTTGTGTACCTACTGTACTACTAGCTGTACCCAGCCAAGCGTTGCTGTGGCTCAGTCTGGTTAAATGGAAGAGAAAGAAAAGAGTGAGCGCACATTTCTAATATGTTTAATTTCACAAGGCTTGTGGGTATACAATATGTTTTTGTGACTATTGTCTGTATGCGTCCCTTGTAGTTGTTGCACAGCAAGCAAATCGATAGAGTCTGTTCGGCCCTTCGATTAAAAAAATGAGCGTACTGTACACGTGTGTATTCGATTCCAACGTTGTGTATATATAAACACGCGCTAATGTTGCAAAGTGAACCAACTCCTCCCCCCTCCCTCCACCCACTTCCCGGCCCGCCATCCTGACACCAACTGTCCACCCTAATATATGTAGAATATAGTCTCTATGAGTCCCTTGTATTTGTTGCGCAGCAACCAAATCGATAGGGTTCGTTCGGCCTTTCGATTAAAAACAAGCGCTTATTGGACACACATGTATTCGAATCCAACGTTGAGTATATATAAACACGCGCTAATGTTGCAAAGTGAACCAACTCCTCCCCCCTCCCTCCACCCACTTCCAAGGTCTGCCATCCTGACACCAACTGTCCATCCTCATATATGTAGACTATTTCTCTATGCGTCCCTTCTAGTTGTTGCACAGCAACCAAATCGATAGGGTCTGTTCGGCCTTTCGATTAAAAACACGCACATATTGGACACACGCTATAACGTAATTGTGAATAATTCTGTACCTGCTGTGATGTTGTCCATTCCAGATCTGCCCTCTTCAAGCAAGTGAGAGGAAAAAGAACAGGACAACCTGACCAAGGTTAAGCACAACCAAAACAATAGTATTTCATAAAGAGTCGATGGTGATGCTGCACACTCCAAGTGCCTGTTGTCCTAGGGCACATGTCCCAAACGGTTGAAGTTATAAACAAAGGTAGGAGGTGCACTCAAACAGATTAAGGAGGCGATGTTATTGTTCCAAATAACTCTTCTTTATTTTAGTAATCAAACCAGATAGAAACAGCCAACCCGTTTCGTTACAATATGTAACTTCGTCAGGGCTGAAAAAGTGATATTAAAAAACACAGATTACATATATGTGAAAAAGACACATCCGACATATACATCAACGCTTGACAAACTATTTATAACATAGGATGGAAGTTCACACCAGTACAACATTACAATACGTTTCCATAAATCAATCAAGAGAAAAACAAACACCAGACACAGAGTGATTCTATGTATTCCAACCTAACACACTTATCACTTCATAAACAAACATATATATATACAATCTTAAAAAAACATGTACCTGCCAACAGTATGTCAACAAACAGTTGGCTACATGGCATCACGTATCTGTATTACCGGTGAGTTTATTCTGTGAAGTTTTTTAGAGAAGTTTTTTTAAAAGTTTGGTTAAAACAGACACGGAGAGAGGGGAGAGGAAGAAAAGTAGTAGAGATTAGCAAACTGGGGTAATAATCTATTTGGGTCTCAACTGACTAGTTGGAAGCCAAATTAATCAGCGGCGCTCAAACGCTGGTGACGGAACCGCTCCATCACGACCCTCAGGTGAGCTGTGCTTGCGACGGAACGGTTCCGTCACGGCCCCACCCACTCAATAGAACGCGCTGCGCAGGCGCGGCGAGCGGGCCGTGACGGAACCGTTCCGTCACCAGCACAGCCCACCCGAGGGGCGTGATGGAACGGTTCCGCCACCAGCGTGGGAGGGGTTAAGGTAAGGGCATGACCAGAGGCCCTAGAGGAGTGCATGAAGGGTGATTACACCCAGTTGGCGGCCCGTTTTGTGAAATTCATGACTGCAATTAAATCCTTGCTTCCTATAGAAGGCCACTTGGAATTTTAACCATGTCGCATACAAACTTATTTTACCAGAAAGTAACGTTTGTATTTTAATATCTTTTTGTAAGAATTGCAATTATTTTAAGTAATTGCGCACAAACAAAATTAAATATCTTGCTCATTTAGACTAGCCCATTGCAGAAGGATTGAGTGTTGTATGGAGGTGTCTTTCCTGTGAAAGTGGTGAAAGGGAGTATATCCTGTGCAAGTACTGGTTTGTTTTTTGATGCTGATACACATTTATTGTTTCACCTTAAGGTTCTACACTTGGCCATTGTTTGCCATTTCGTCAACTGATAATGTGAATCATGGGGTACCACCTTGTGCCCCTAGATTTGATCATGTAGATTCAGTGGACTGTCATGCTGCATGTGGTATATGCTGGTTGTGTATGTGACAGATGGGTACAGGGTGTGTTCAGATACACACAAATGTGTAGCCCTTCATGGAATTTGTCTGTTATTGTGTATGACTCAGTTGTTACACACAGCTCACTGGAATGTGTGACTACATGGACTATATGGTTAGGGAAGTATGTACACCTGGCGGATGTTCGCAGGCAGGAGTTTTTGTGTGCTGCAAAACAGTACCAGAGTTTGTATGCCTCAAAAAGTGGGAACATTGATGTAAGGCCTTTCTCATGTACAATATGTTGAGATGCTACATGTTTATGCTAGATGTAAACAATAATTGAGTTTGATGAGATCATGTTTTCTGTCAGCAATCAGTGACATTGTCTTGGTTGATGTTTTATTTCTGTGCAGGTCAACGTCCATCAAATGCAAAAACAACAATTGATGCACAGAATGCAGAATAATATCATGCATTCATCCCAGTACAGCGATCTGGGCCTAAATCAATAATTGTTTTGCTCACCATGCCATTCCAGTTTGACCCCAGCCATTTGTTAATCAGTCTTGACCCTGTGCCTAATGGGAACAATCAAGCCCGAAATGCCAGGCAAGGTCCTCCCTGGACTGGAAACAAGCATCCTAGGACCGGTTTCGGGGTTTCACCCCTCATCAGCCAGGATAGCTTGAATAGTGGCATGGAGAGCATGGGACCCACGTCTGGCCATACCTGTTACACTCGGGGTGACAAATTGAAAATGAACAATTGATGGACAGAATGCATAACAATGTCATACATTCACCCCAGTACAGAGATCTGGGCCTAAATCCATAATTTTTTTGCTCAGCATGCTATTCCAATTGGATCCCAGCCGTATGCAATTCTGTCTCGAGCTTGTGCCCAATGGGAGCAGTCCAGCCTGAACTGCCAGGCCAGGTCCTCCCTGGACTTGAAACAAGCATCCTCTGACCGGTTTCATGGATTCACCCCATATCAGCCAGGATAGTTTGACTCCAGTGGCATGGAGAACATGGCACCTATTTCTAAGGATACCCGTCCCACCTGTGGTGACAAATGCAAAAACAATAATTGCTGGACAGAATGCAGAAAACTGTCGTGCATTCACCCCAACGTCCATCAAAAGCAGACACTGTGGTAAGCCATTGCCTAGAAAGTGTGGACCCTGGGAGTCTATTAGTGATGCAGCGTCCACTGTCGCAGGAAGTGGGATGACTTTGGATGTAGATGCGACAACCTCACTGAGTATCAGCAAGGAAGGTCCACCCCACGTCTCAGGGACATTGGCAAGCCCTTGACTCCCCTCATGGTCTGTGCTCAGGCAGCAGCCTATCCAGAGTTTGATGGGCTGTTGAGAATTCAACATCAGCTAGGAGGGGGTGAGTATTGTGCAGAGTCTAACATTGTGCTCTGACTTTTTCCTCCATATCCAGGCAGATAGTTCAACACAGGGGATGTGGGCAGCTCCACTCTTGAGGCTGATGGATTTCATAACATGGGAAGATTGTGAGATGGTTGCCTGCAAACTGTGTCTGGGGTTAGTTTCATGCTCCAGAATCAGAACTGGGGCAACAAGATCGTTGTAAAGACATCACATGGCTTTGTGATGTCGCATAACGCCTACACATGTGTATTTATGCAAGAAACTGAAGTGCAACTCGGGACAGTATTTACTTTATTTGTTAAGATAGTTGAACTAACAGATTTTTGTTGTTTTTTTCAGAGGTACTCACATGTGCCATGTTAGACAATGGTCAGTGGACAAAGGCACACATCCTGATATATTCTTGTTATACTGGATATGTTGGACATTGTGATGTATGAATGCCCAGTAGGGCCATCCATGTGTACAGTTGGTCACATGGTGTTATGTGTAGCTGTGAGGTGCTATGTTCCTTCTTCTGCCCAACAATATATCAGTTTTTATTCATCTGTACATGTTTGTGGATGCGAATGGGTGAGCTAGGCATATGTTTTCACAGGTGAGTGTAGGGCAACGTTATTATCTTAAGTGTATGTGTGCTGTTGTGTACACACAAACAGTGTGTCATGTGATTTACAGTTCATAACAATATAACTGGGTCCTCTACCTTTAGTGTAGCATTACTGTTAAGGCGATGTTTGTAATATACTGCGGAGTCACAATTGTGTCCCACATCTTGTTGATCAATGGCGTATATGTGGTTTTGTGCAGTTGTGTGTAGTAAGGGAGTCAAATGTTTAAGTTGAGATAACACGAAGCATATGACAACATGGGATGTGACATACTGCTGTTGACTGGTTATGTGTGGGTGTATGAACACTGTTGATGAATAGTCGTTCTCTGTGCTTCTGGTGTATGTTGTCTATTTTCTTTATATGGTGATTGCAGGTATACCTCTTTAAAAATAGATATTAATTGTTTGTACACCCTAGTACTGCAATGCTTGACAGTGATGTGTAGCAATGCTGTGGTGATGGTATTGCCAAGATAAACTATTTACTAGAGGGATTCCCATAGATGTGGTAGGGGTCTACTACCATGCAGATCTGTAATGGCGCTGACAGTGTAACTTAAGTCACCTTCTAGCCATACAAGTTGTACTGGGCCAGTGTGGTGCATTTGTGTATACCACATCAATGTTGCAATTATACAGATGTGTGTATGCCGATCTATCTCACAGCTGTTTCAACTGTTATTTCAGCATCAACCAAGCCATGCAGCAGTGACCGTGCAGATGACATTAGAGAAGGAGATGGACAGAGTTGCTTCGGTCAGAAGACTAATCGTGATGGAGACACAGTCTTGGAAGGTGAGGGGCATGCCCTGGAGGATGCAGACTCTTCATCATCATCCTTGCCGGAGTCAGTGGCACCTTGGTTGTGGTGGTGAACCCCACAGGAACTGTGTCTACACCAACTTTGTCTGCCATCACCCATTCCATCTCCACCCTCCCTGCTTTTCCCCACAAAGTTACACACAACCTCTCCCTTAAGGGGCGTGACATCTCCTTTGCCCCAGGCACTCATCTCAAGCACCGGTGCCCGCCAGCTGCCCTGAGTGAGAAGGCTATTTCCTCCTGAGTTAGATCTCTGTTGGGTAGACTGCGGTGCTGAGTGCCCTCCAGGGGAAGTCCAGAGTAATGACACTGGCACTGGAGTTCCTGAAGGGCATTCACAGTAGTATGACTGCTCTACAGAAATCGTTTCAGGCAATGGCCTCCTCACTGAAAGCAGCCTTCCCCCAGGCATCCTTCCACCCCTATATCTGACTCTTCCACATTCAAAGTCCTGTTAACCATACCTGTCCCACCAAAATGCAGACATGGACACACGCAGACACCATTGTCTACAAGCACCACACTGGCCCCAAAACATAGGAGAATTTGCATCATGCACCCACCGACCAGACACTGACCTCCCTTAGCAGTCCCACTACACATAACCACAGAGCACCCACTACCCAACACAGCCCATACACAAGCAGCCTCAGACTCACAGGCACCAGCAACAATCACACCCAAATCACAGACAGACACTACCTCCCAAAGTCCCGAAACTCATGTGGAAGTCAGTGAGACCCCCATTATCTCTGCCTGTGCCACCACCACTGCCCCCCCTTCCACATTTGAACCAGCCCCTTTCAAAACTGACCCTGTCTACCCTGAGTTTATGTCCATCAGGTACCTGGACTGCTCTCCTGAAGCCCCTTCCTGGGGAGGTTTTCCTGGCAGTGTCTCTTAGGCAAGTTGTATGGTACAGCAAAGTTCTGGACCACAAATCTGCATTGGACTGGACATTGTCCTTTATGATTTTTTTTCTCCATTATGTTAAATTAAAGTTTTGACATCGATTATAACTTTAGTTGATTCATTCTTTATCATGCAAATGAAAAGTTTTGCTTTCCTTCAGTTGGTACTACCACATTGATGTACTTAAGAGGATGAAATAGGTGGTCATTTCTTAATAATGATTGTGATCTGAGCTTTGCACCTTTTCAGGTGATATCGGGAATGAGGGAACATGTGACTGAACTCCACGTATGCAGCCAACACCTAATGGTTGTGTCATTGAATTGTGTGTGTTTACATTGAGTTAGTAGTTTACCTTGGCTGAAGTCTGCCAAATGTTGCTGCCTTTCTCCTAGTGATATAGTTGTGATATGTGTGCTGTGTGTAGGTTTGAGATGTTTGTATTTCCACACATGGAGTTTGTCAGCTTGTCAAACTTGTATGTGTGTTTGGCATGTCATTATGTCTGTGTGTAGGTTTGCACTACTAACTGTAGCTGTGGGAGGTGTGTCTGCTACCCTAAGTAGCCACTACACTTGCCTACACATGGGTGGGAATATACAAAGAATTTGTCTGTCCCAGATGTGCTTGATTTGCCAAATATTGTGCAAATATTGTGTATGGGCATGTGTTATCTTGTGTAGTACCTTCCCGGAGAGCTGGAAGCACGCCGAACTCAGCGCTCTACTAAAGAAGCCATCAGCCGACCCCACCGACCACAAGAACTACCGCCCCATCTCGCTGCTCCCGTTTCCTGCAAAAGTCATCGAGAAGACCGTCAACAAGCAGCTGGCCGCCTTCCTCGAGACGAACGGATCCCTCGACCTCTCGCAGTCTGGCTTCCGGGCCAACCACAGCACCGAGACCGCCCTGATCGCAGCCACCGATGACATCCGAGCTCTGCTTGACAACGGAGAAACAGTGGCCCTCATCCTCCTACCACCGTACACTAGTGCAGCGACTCAGCAACGTCGGAATCCAGGAGAAGGCACTGGAGTGGATCATCTCCTTCCTCGCCGGTAGGACACAGAGAGTCCGCCTCCCCCCGTTCAGATCTGAAGCCACCGAAGTCATCTGCGGCGCTCCTCAAGGCTCCTCGCTCAGCCCAACCCTCTTCAACGTGTACATGAGCCCCCTCGCAGACATCGCACGCCAGCACAACCTCAACATCATCTCCTACGCCGACGACACCCAGCTGATTCTCTCCCTCACCAACGACCCCGCCACCGCCAGAGCCAACCTCCACGAAGGGATGAAAGAGGTAGCCGAATGGATGAAAAACAGCCGCCTGAAACTGAACTCGGACAAGACGGAAGTCCTCATCCTGGGATCCTCACCCTCCGCCTGGGACGACTCCTGGTGGCCCCCCGCCATAGGCAGCGCACCCAAACAAACAGACCACGCACGCAACCTGGGCTTCATCCTGGACTCCACCCTCTCCATGACCAGACAAGTCAACGCCGTCTCCTCGTCGTGCTTCAACATCCTGCGCATGCTACGAAAGATCTTCCGGTGGATCCCCACCGAGACCAGGAAGACGGTCACCCAGGCCCTCGTCACCAGCCGTCTGGACTACGGCAACTCCCTCTACGCCGGCACCACTGCCAAACTCCAGAAAAGACTTCAGCGGATTCAGAACGCCTCAGCACGACTCATCCTGGACATCCCCCACCGCAGCCACATCTCCGGACACCTGAGAGACCTGCACTGGCTCCCGGTCACCAAGAGAATCACCTTCCGACTCCTCACCCACGCACACAAAGCCCTACACAACCAAGGACCAGGATACCTCAACAGCCGCTTCAACTTCTACGCTCCCATACGCCAGCTTCGATCGACCGGCCACGCCCTCGCCACCGTCCCCCGCATCCGAAGAGCCACCACAGGGGGACGGTCCTTCTCCTACCTCGCCGCCAAGACATGGAACACCCTCCCGACCCACCTCCGCCTGACCCAGGACCACCTCGCCTTCAGGAAGCAACTCAAGACCTGGCTGTTCGAGCAGTAGCGGACCCCCCTCCCCTTGCGCCTTCAGACCCTCTGGGTGAGTAGTGCGCTATATAAATGCTTTGATTGATTGATTGATTGTAGTACCTCTACTTTATGCTTTGTACTTTACATGGTGGGATGGATGTCATGCGTGAAGTATTTGGGAAGTACCCTTGGTTGTATTTGGCAAAGATTCAGCGTAGTCCTTTCAGGTGACATTGCCTTTTGATGTGTGATATGTATGTGAGTATGGTGAAGCTTTGTGGCTGTGAAGGTGTGTTGGAGTTTTAGGACCCTGCCATACTGGTGGGTTATTTGCACTGAGGGCAGGTGCAAGAATGTGTCTATTATGATGGTGAGCTGGTGACTAGTGCTTCTTGTCAAGGTTTCTGTGCACAATACATAACTGTAGGGGTGTGTTTTTGATATTGACTTGGTGGTGTGTGGAGTAATGGTGAGGTACAGGACTCATGACATTCAATATGTACCTGGTTCTGTGATGTGTTCGTTGTGCAGTTATGTGTGTGGAACTTGACAATTTGAGATTTTGTGGGGTGGGTGGTATGGGTGACCTCTTACTGCTGGCATTACTTTAGACTTTCATTAATGACAGACACCTATCCTTTAGTGTGGAGTTTGTAATGATTATTTTGAGACTGCAAAGACACCCTTCAACTTCTATTGAACATGGTATTGAGGGATAACGACCTGCAGTGCCCATATATAAATGGATGTGGTTGTGTCTGTGAAAGTAGGGGGTAGGTTGTGGTTTTACAACAATAGTGCTGGGATATGGCTTGTGTGACAACACATGAAAGGCAGGGTGCCTGTGGGAGGCTAAACAGTGGAAGGGTGAGGTATGTGATAGGTAGTTTTACGAGGTGGGTAGATACAGGATTTTGTTACATGATCAATTTGATTCATGTATTTTTTTAGACTGAATGTGTGTTTCTGTGTCATAACATTCTCCTGCATGTAAACGAAGGCATTCTCACATTGACAGACTAAAGGCCCATTTACCCAGATGTGTCACAGTAGATGGGTTGTCTCAGAGAACAGGTTACACAACACCCCCACCCCTCGGAGCTACGAACCGGCATGTTTGCGCTTCATACATTTGAGGCATGCACCTCCATTTGCAAATCCACGGCAACACATCATTTAACATATGGAGATCAGGGAAAATATGTAGTGCTGTAACTGCCTGGAGATGGCACCCGCAACGGCATCTTATTCGTAGTTAATTATTCAATGGTTAAATCAGTGGCACAACAGGTACGATGGCCTCCATGACTGCTGAGATCATGTGTCTATGTGCAAAGGTGAGTTTCTGCTTTATATCTCTCCGTTTTTACCTCCTGTACTGCGGTGGTTGGACCGCCACACTTGCCTCACCTAAAAGGCGGCTTGTAATTGGCTCTGCAGTTTGAGCGGCGGTCTTTGCTTCCCAGGGCCTCGTTAGAGTGTTGGGCCAACCCGATGCACAGACAGCGTTGTTGGTGTTGGCTGTACTGCACCGGTGATCTCAATGCAGTCAATTGCAACTAGTGATACGGCAGACTGAGAACCACTGTCAAACTGCCACTAAACTCTTAATCAGGCGCTAAGACTAGACCCAATCTGTGACACAACTGTGCCCTAAACTAACCAAACAAACTAAAACAATGTATGAACATTTGCAATTCAAAGTTAGACTATACCCAACTACTAAAGGCTTAGAATACTTAAAAACCATAGTATAATCTATACTCTAAACCTAACTACTATCCTCGAAAAAACCTTAGCAGAAATAAAGCAAAACAGCACCCTAACTCCTAAACAGTTTTTAAATATTTAAAATAATAATATTATGTCAAAATATAATATATTCCGTGACATAATAAAACATTTTTAATATTAAAAAACATACTAAATATATATCCTTCAAAAATATAAATTTACCAAGCAACTCCATCCCAATCCTTCAGAGATAGAAACTAAAACCATGCATATGAATTCTAAGCAACAAACAACAAACCATAACTAAATAAATAACATTTACCAGCCACCTAAAGTAAATGTAAATTACTTAAAGTTTTGTAGCTGCAGACCTTGATCAAAAGAATAGTTACAAAACAATAATCCTTTGAAATCCATTTTTTTCAGATAGAAAAAAACCCAAATTGCAAAAATACATCTTTGCAAAAATAAATCCACTAAGTTATACCTCCATAGCGCTGAACCATAAAATAGTTTTTATAAAAGAAACGCTCCAGAAACCTGAAAAATAAAGCAAATGTAAAATATTTTTTTGTTTATAATAAACTTACATAATTTCCTATAGGCCAATATCTGGCCTATATTGGCCATATATAGTACTAGCAGCCAGCCCCAGCGTTGGCTGGGGCAGAAAGGGGCTGGGGGCAGTACACCCGCTCCCGCCCCGACCCCCTCCCGCACCGACTCCCTCCCGCCCCCTTCCGCCCCCTCCCGCCCAGACTCACTCGCGCCTCCCTCCCGCCCAGACTCACTCGCGCCCCCCTCCCGCCCAGACTCACTCGCGCCCCCCTCCCGCCCAGACTCACTCGCGCCGCCCTCCCGCCCAGACTCACTCGCGCCCCCCTGGTATACGGCTGCTTTATCGAACCTGCCAAGAGAATGCTCCACCACATGGCAAGACACGCTGCACAAGCCCTCCCGCCCAGACTCACTCGCGCCCCCCTCCCGCCCTGACATTTTCATTTACTGCTGCCTCCTTACCTGTGCCGCCTCCTCACTGCACAGCCGCGCTCGTCACTGCACCGCCCTCCTCCTTGTCGTCATCACGCACGTCACGTAGTGCCCAGCGCTAGGTCCCGGCCGGCGCTACTTTCAGGGGACTACTTTGTTTTGTAAATTAATTTTTTTATTTTGCTTTTTAAAAAAAAATTATATAGCCTATGTCCATCTACACACCCTGACTTCTTCAAAGATGTATCGGGTGTGTAGATTGGCGCTGTGGTTTCTGAGATTACCTTGCCAAAAGGTGCAAGTTCTCTCTTTATAATAGTAGTATAGATAAAAACCAGACCTGCCATGAGCTCCAAATCAGGAACATAACCACCAGTAAACAAAAAAAACACACACACATCCCTCCCACACATACATATACTTGTCATACCATGCATTACATTTAAAAACACCTATAATTACTCAACAGATACTTAACTACACATAACTAATATTCTATAGCATGACATATCACAAAAAATACTACTCATTAACACTACTACACAAAAAATACTACATATGCACTAATCCATGGAACATTATCAAAAAACATGATTGAAATCATATACAATACCTAACTACCTGCCTTCAATCTTAAATTGCCTTTGAAATAACTTACAATAAATGTATGTTAATCGATGCAACACAGCTTCCAACCACAAGCTTCTCTGTCCAAAACCATCCAGATAATAACAGCAATAGAATAAAAAATCCACTTAGACACCCCAAAAAATTGCTGCCTCATTAAACTGGAAAAATGACTATTTCCAATTGAACTGAATATAAAACAATATTATTTATAAAATGTATTTATGGCGCGTGGCAAGGATGGCGGCCTGAGCGGACGGTGAAATCTGTGGCTCCCCGTCCCGATCCCCATTAATGCCCTTTCTGCCGTAATCTGACCCCTCCTAGCACTTCAGAGCCTGTCTGCCTTGCGGGGACACCTCGCAGCCATTCCGGTGTGCCTGTGACCCGACCCGCGCGGCCCCCGTGCTCCCTCTGGGCCGTGAGACGTATGCTGGCTTGCAGGAGATCGTAATGGTGGATGGTCCCGCCAAGTGACTGCGCCCATTCTGTCCCTCGGCTACTCACCTGCCTTGCCTGCAGAAAGACACCGGCCGCGTCTTCAGCCCGCCGGTTTGGAGACAGGAGCAGACACAGACGGCGGCCGGAGCGAGCACTCCACCATTGAGATGCTCCCGGTGGCGTGAGGCCGAGCCGGCCAGGAGTCGCAGTAATCGAGGCCCCGTCCCCGGGCCTACACGAGAGCCGCAGCGGAGGCCTTTGCTGCGGTGCACGGCGGAGGGGAGAACAGGAGGTGCCATTGATAGCCTCTAACAGAGCTGATTGAGCAGTGACCCCGGGGCCCACAAAGAGGTGAGGAGAGCGACTCGGTGCTGGTGGGAGCGAGGGTCTCGGGGGCCTAATCGAGCCCCCGGCGTCAGGCCTGGAAAGACCCATACACCCCGCTTCTCCGGCGCGGAGGCGGCGGAACGAGTGGGACCCGCAACTTAGTGGGGAGCTGCGGAGTGGAGGCAGGGGGGCCAAGAGCAGCGGGGTCCCAGCACACAATCACCAAGTGTCCATGGAGGTGCAACGGGAGGATCCGGGGCGCCATCTTGAGATCTATGCCCATGCTATAGCGGTCGTCTGCCCTGGGGTGCGTACTCAATCCCCCTGCAAGTGCTGGGACCTGGTGGACCAAATCTACTTGAAGCCCTTCCTGACTGCTACCACCCTCTAGCCAGACATTAGCCGTGAACCCGCTGCACAGATACCCGGGCCTTTGTGCTGGTGGCCTTGTGTTGGGGCTGCCCTTCGCCGGCTGCTGGGGTTAGAGACACCAGATCTCATACTTGAGTGGCGCTGCTCCCCACTGCGACGCTCAGGACGCCCACGCCTGGGGCTACGCGTCCGCTCAGAAATCTAGCACACATGCCTGGAGGGGGCGCAGTGGTCAACATGGCGGGGCTCAGGAAGAAGGGAGACCGCACTCTTCCGGAGATGCTTGCGAAAAGCCATGCCAGGACTGACACAGAGGCCCACCCTCCCCCGAGCTCACAAAACCACAACCAGTGCCCTCCGATGACCAAGTGCCCATCACTAAATCTTTTTTGGAGTCCTTATTTAACTCTCTTAGGGACGACTTCAAATCCTTGAAACAGGAAGTTGCTGGGAAGGTTAGGGAACTGAGGAGAGACGTAGAGCACCTTGGGGAGCGCGTGGTCGCTATTAAGGACGCCGACACCGCAAGAAGCGAGGAACTCGAGCAACTCCAGCAGGAGGTCCTACGACTCAAGGATCAACAGGTAGACCTCCAGGCCCACGCCGAGGACTTAGAAAATCGGTCCCGCCGTAACAACATACAGGTCCGGGGGGCCCCTCAGAAAGCGGAGGGGACAGACCTCACTGGTTACTTACAAGATCTCTTTCGTGAGATCCTGGCAGAACCCTCCAACTTTACCATTAGAATAGACAGGGCGCATAGAGTGGGGCTTCCCCAGCGTTCATCTGCCCCACCGCCGGACATTTTAGCGTTCCTCCCTGACTTACCGCTCAAAGAAAGGATTCTCCATGAGGCCCGGCGGAGCCAACCCCTTCCGCGGACATCCCATCGCCCTGTATCAAGCTCTCTCAGCTATCACTCTCCAGAAGCGGAAAGCATTCAAGGTGGCCACGGACTTTCTGCGGAAACAAGAGATTCCTTACTCCTGGGAACACCCGTTCCGCCTGATATTCAGATGGAACGGGGCCTTACAACAGATGCGCTCCCTCAAGGACACTTGTGCATTACTGGGCATAGACCTAACGTAGGAGGGCATACCACCAGTGAGGTCTTCCCAAGGCCCTTCCCGGGGAGGCTGGCAGACGGTAGGATGCAGACGCTCTCCAGAATTGCGCTCCAAACCCAAGGCCCACATTATCTCACAGGAGAGAGTCACAGCCATCTTAGAAGTGGCCAAAGAAACATTGTCTACCCTTGACAGGGGGGATCATCTCAGCACGTTTATACGCTGGGCGGGAGGGACGGGCGGGGGGCCATGTAGGTTGTCACTGGACTTCACCCCACTAGTTATTACTACCTCAGCCCTGTGTTGGACTGACAGGACTGGGACTTTGTCTTCACACAGTTGGGATGTTGGGGTCAGAGTGGGGGGAGGAGGGAGTTGGCTTTCGGGGTTGGGGGGCTTGCTGGGATGGGGAGGGGAGCGGTGGGGGGATGGGAGTTCAGGGGGGCTGGGGGGGACAGGAGGGGATGGGGAAGCCAGTGTGCCTCAGGGGGTTCAACAAGCTGGGTCTGTCGCCCTCCACCTTCGTTTCAGGGAGCGGCGCTATCACCCACATAACTTGTGCTGGCTAATTCTGTTTTGAAGGTATTGACCCTTAATGTGAAGGGCTTGAACAATCCTATCATGCGGAGGACAGTGAACTCATACCTGGAGAACTCGGGGGCTGGGGTTTGCTTACTCCAAGAGACCCACCTGCTTGCGAAGGACTGGCATAGGATGCGCTCCCGCGCTTTCCCCCAGTTTTTTTCCTCTCTTCCTTCGAAGAAAGCGGGGGACTGCGTGAAACTCTGTTGCAGCGCCTGGAGGTCACTAAACAGCTTTGGGCGTGTATTACAGAGTATTTAGCCATTAACGACACACCGGAGGCGTCGGTCTCAGCTTTGTGGGGGGCCCTGAAATCGGTTGCCCGCGGAGGCTAAGGCTCGTAAGGCGAAACGCGAGGTCCTCTCCGCCCAGGTTTGAGAACTCGAGAGAGTGCATAGCCGCACTGGGGCCCCACGGGTGTGGAAGCAGTTGAAGGCCGCCAGGGCCCAATTGGCCAGCCTCGACACAGACAGAGCAGAGTTTGCTGCTCTCCGACTGCGCCATTCGTACTACGTCGGTGGGAATAGAACTGGCCGCCTCCTAGCCAGTGCGCTGAAAGCTAAATCCCAAAGCTCGAAGATTTCCGGCCTACGGGACGACAATGGCGATGCCGTTGAGGGGGAGACGAGGGTCGCGGAAACGTTTAGGGACTTCTATGCCACACTATACCGCGCTGACACTGTCCCGAGCGGGGATATCGATAGCTATCTGGAGACAGCAGAGATCACCGCACTCTCCCCGGCTGCGCAGTCGCCCTGGAAGCTCCCATCGCTTGGAGGAGGTGGCGGCAGCTATCTCTCGCCTCCGCCCTCTTAAGTCCCCGGGGCCTGCTGGCTTCTCAGCCGCTTTTTATAAGACTTTCAGCTCACTAATCGCTCCTATCCTCACTCGGCTCTTCAACTCATTCACTGGTCCAGGCTCCATCCCCCCAGATATGTTAGCGGTGGAAATCGTGGTGCTGCCTAAACCTGGCAAGGACCCCACACACTGTTCGGCGTTCCGCCCCATCTCTCTCCTTAACCTAGACCTGAAGCTCTTTACTGGAGTACTGGCCGCTCGCCTTGGGCCGTGCCTGCCTGGGATTCTAGAACCCGACCAGTCGGGTTTTGTCCCAAGCCACCAGTGTAGCGATAACACCAAGCGGATCCTCCACCTGGTGTACAAGGCCCACTTCCAACAGTCAGACTCGGCTCTCGTCGCCATCAATGCTGAAAAAGCGTTCAATCACGTCGATTGGACCTTTTTGCAACGGGTCTTGGCTCGGTTCCGGCTCGGAGATCGCCTTCAATTTTGGATTGCGAGCTGCCACCATCGTCATTCCGCACGGGTCCGTCTGGGCAGCTTTCGCTCCAGCCCCTTCAAAATCCAAAGGAGCACGAGGCAAGGGTGTCCACTCTCGCCCCTTTTATTTGCTCTCTATGTGGAGCCGTTGGCGCAAAAAATTCGCGACAACCCCAACATCCTAAGCATCACGTTTGGCGGGAAACCCCACACGATCGGCCTCTATGCCGACAACATTATAGCGACTCTCAATCACCCGGACTGCTTGATTCCTGCTTTTTTGGAAGAGATTGACACCTTTAGCGCCATATCTGGCTTTAAAATTAACAGGGGGAAGTCGTTGATACTGCCCTTAGGCAGGAATGACCGAGCTCTGGAAAGTGTGCCACAGTATGGCAGGGGCCTGCAGACGACAATACAACTCCCTTATTTAGGCATCACACTCACCTCCTCCTCAGATTCGACGGTCACCCTCAACTATCCGACCCTCACCTCCCAGATTCGTGCCGACCTGGCGCGGTGGTCTAAACAGCTGCTCTCTTTGCTGGGCCGCGTCGCAGCAGTGAAAATGTCAGCCCTACCTAGGATTCTGTATATCTTCCAAACCATTCCGGTAACTCCCCCGGCTGGTGCTCTCGCAAGTCTGCAGATGGCCCTTCACCATTTCATCTGGGGGGAAACGCCCACGCTTGCACAAACAAATGGCTTATCGCGGCTTAGACGAGGGTGACCTCGGGATCCCCAATCTCCTGCAATATTTCCAGGCTTCCCAACTCTGTTACCTGGTGGAGTGGTATAGACCGGAATCTGAAAAGAGATTGTTATTTCAAGACAGGGCGATGGCCCAGACATCTCTTTGGAAAATCCTGTTCCTTCGCCGTCATGATCGACCGAAATATCTCCAGAAATCTCCCATCACTCGCACTATCCTGCGCGTGTGGGATACAGTTGCCGTCAAGAAAGAATTGATAACCTTCCCCTCACCCCCCTCCTGGACAACCCCGAATTCCCACCGGGTACTGACCCCCACGCCTTCTCGCAGTGGCGCGGCACAAACTGCAAGTCGGCGGGCCATCTCTTTGACTTGCAGGGCTTTCTCTCTCTCTCCGATCTGTCGGGAGGTTATGATGTTGTCTCTCCCCACCGGTTCCAATATTTTCAAATCCGGACCTGGCTCACGCACCCAGAATATTCTCCTCTGGTGAGCAGACGTATGACAAACTTTGAGTGGTGGCTGGTGACAAAGGAATCAGACAAACATCTTATCTCGGACCTTTACAAGATGCTCACACCCCCAAATGCACCAGGTCGAGCGGCGGGACAGAGGCGTTGGAAGGCAGAGCTGGAGAGGACCTTGCCTACCTGGGAATGGAGCTCCAAATACTTCAGAGATTCCCACACTACACGCAACACAGCGGGTAGAGAGGCAGCAGTGAAATTGGCCCTTTACTGGCATCTTACTCCTGCTATGCACAACAAGGGGAATCCAGCTCGTAGTGCGCTCTGTTGGAGAGGCTGCGGGGAACGGGGCACCATGACTCATCTCCTCTGGGACTGTCAGGAAGTCAAAAACTACTTGACAGCGGTCTTAGATGATATAGATAAGTCTTTCGACACTGAAATCCCATGGTTTCCTGCCTATGCCCTCTTAGGCCTTCCCAATGTGCTCACCTTCCCCCTGAAATCCATCCGAGGGCGTCAAATGGGGATTGCTGTACAGGCGGCGACACAACACATCTTGTCACTTTGGGGATCTTCCACCAAACCCACCCATACGGGATGGCTGCATAAGCTCTGGTTTACTCTGGGCATGGAGCGCATCCAGGCTACACTTACACAGTCCGCAGCTACATTTCGGAAAGTCTAGTTACCACTGTTGTCCCTCCTTTCCACTGAATTCAATGAGATCACATGCCCCAGATATCTCCGCTTACTACGCCTCACAGAGGTTCCTCATGATCCTTCATGACCTTCTGATGGGGCGCACTATATCTACTACGAGTGACTTAGCGATTGCTTTTCTGTTATGGCACACTGGCTGGGGTGGGCGGGGAACGGGGTGGTGGGAGTTCTGGGGTTTCATTGTTGAAGTTTTGCTGTTTCGCTAATCTCAGCAACTACATTTCTTGTATTACGCTCATGACCCGGCTCATGTATCTTGCTTGCATTTCGATTTGTGGAGAAGCCTTATATGTCTGTCTCGGACGCTTCCTTTACATGATGCCTTCCTATTGCAATGTATTGCTTATCTTTTCTCTTAAAAATAATAAAACAATTTTAAATTAAAAAAAATTATTTATAAAAATATTGAACCATGTTTACATTTAAAAATGTGTTCTAAAATTTTTTCAAGAATTGTACAACATATAGTAAATAAATTTACATTATACATAATATTTTATACTAAGGGCCAGATTACTATGTTGGTCGGAAATACTGTTCGACCAACTCATACTCGGATGCATGCCATACAAATAGTCCAAGATATCTCGCCATATTATGGTGTATAGCAGGAAAGACTCCAATCGCTTCAGTTGGAGACTATTCCGAGCCGGCCGCGTTAGTTGGAAACAAGTCTGAACCGACTGTGTCAGTCAGAAAGACTGTCCCATAGGGATTCCGGTTACAAACATGAAACGTTTGTCCTGCTGAACAGATCAAGATGCATCTGACGCAGCTATTGGACCATGGCGGTTTGCTTGCCACATGGCAAGTGCAAAACTGAAAAACTCAGGCCTAACAACAACAAGCGTAGGCAGCGCCAAACAGATAAAATAATTAAATAGTATGCACACCAACCTACAGAGAACTTTTTGCCAGTCCCTTCTCTCAGCCCTGCACACACTCACACACTGCATTCAAACCGCTATGTTCACATATCACTTTTTTGTTCAGATTTCTTTTCTCAGACACACCTTCTAGTTCACATTCACACTCACGCTCACACTCACCTTCACCCTCACCATAGCCAAGATTAAGCAGCCACGTTTCACTGAAGGTGATTTGAGGCTGCTTGTTGATAAAATCCTTAGGGTAGAACCACATTTATGCAGGACCCTACTCCAATAGACCCTCATCAGCTACAAAAATAAGGTTTGGGACAGGATAGTCAACAAGGTGAACACTTTAGCACTTGTCCTACGCACAATGGATGATATCATGAAGAGGTGGTACGACATGAGAAGGAGGGTCAAAATATTGTGCAGCAAAGAACACAGAGCTGCACAACAGATTGGTGGTGGCCCTCCTGCACCACATGTGCAATTCACTTCCTGTGAGGAGAAGTCACGTGCCATCCTTCCACCGGAGAGCATATTTGAAATATCTGACAGAATGGAGTATGGAAAGTAAGAACTCTGCATTTCACACAAGTTAGCAATGGCACTCCTGCAGAGGACTATGTAATGCTCCCAGTTAGGTGAATAAATGTTTTTTGATTCAAACAAACTAATAGTCAAAAATCATGTGATATGTATGTAATACAGATAACTCGCATACCTACAATGAAGAGGAAAAGGCTCAAAACTAGTGCCATGTACTAATTTTTCCCATCAAGAACTTATACTCCAAACACCATACACCAGTGTCAGACATCTTGCCAGTACATTTCCACTCACTGTCACAAAAGCAGAGCTCTAGGTAGGCTGGTTGGGCAAATTGAACCGCAGCACCTATTCCAGGACACCGGGCATGCTGCAGCTCAGTGCGGCAAACCATTGTTTTCTTTTGGGCTCTAAGATGTGCTTTGCTGCAATTATTTCCTTAAGTGCATGCCGCCAATATAAATAGCGGCCAGCATATGGCCACACTACACTAACCTGATATCATCCAAGCCTGCAGTCTTGTTCAGGGGTCATCTTTCCCAGTTCTTTTTCCATTTCCTCTACTTGGTTCCCAGAATGTCTTGGGTGTGATTTTCTTCCAAGATGGTGGTTTCTCTATCATTTTTCTTTTCCTATCCCTAACCAAGATGGTGGTTCTCCTGCCAGTAAAAACAACAATTGATGGACAGAATGCCGAACAATGTCGTACATTCACCCCGTTACTGAGATCTGGGCCTAAATCCATAGTTTTTTTCCCTCACCTTGCCATTCCAGTTTGGACCCAGCCACATGCAAATCAGTCTTGACCCTGCGCCCAATGGGAACAATCCAGCACAAACTGCTAGGCTGGATCCTCCTTGGACTGGAAACAAGCATCCTAGGACTGGTTTTGGGCTTTCAGCCCTCATAAGCCAGGATAGCTTGACTCCAGCGGTATGGAGAAAAACGGGACCCATGTCTGGGCATACCCGTCCCACTCGGGGTGACAAATGCAAAAGCAGCAATTTATGGACAGAATGCGGAACAATGTCGTACATTCACCCCAGTACAAAAATCTGCTCACCATTCCATTCCAGATTGGACCCAGTCATATGCAAATCAATCTTGACCCTGCGCCCTGGGGAGGTATGGTGAGCAAAAGTATGATGGATTTAACCCAGATCTCTTGACTGGGGGTGAATGTTTTGATTTGTTCTGTATTCCGTCCATCAATTGTGTGTCTTTTGGGTTCCCCTTCCTGTTACATCCCTTTCTTGTCTCCTTGGGTATTTAAGGAGCTGGATCCTCAGATTTCTTGCATTGCAACAATCTTCATTCCAGTTGGTGTCTCTTCGCTCCCGTTGTTGATGCGTCACCCTTATTGGCACTCTTAACTCCTGCTTTTCTTCTATTTCTTGCTCTAGGTTGGTATTTTCTAGTGGGATCGTCCTTCCTCGGTTCTCTATTTCCCAGATCTGTGGTCACATTGCTTCCCACCATCATTGACTTGTCAGCTGCCTGGATTCTGGAGTCACTGCTTCCACCAGAGGTTTTTCCCTTCGGGGTTTCCACTGGGGGACTCTTTCATCTGCCCTGATATAGAGATGTAAGCAGCACCATGGCTACCAGAAAGGATAGCCCCTACCTTGGACAAACCATAACCCTCAAGACACAGAACCAGGAAACATCTTCACGTTTAACTCCATGGCTGCTAAGGGTTTTCCCCCCCGGTGCTGGGATCCCGCATTTACCATTGTTCATGACGAGCTCAGCTCGTCATGAGTGTACGAGAGGTGTACATCATGACGAGCTGAGCTCGTCATGAGCGTCCAAGGGGTTAAAGGCCAGAAGGGAAAGTTTAGAACCTGACAGATAGATATACACAACCAGAGTATTAGTCAGACTGTAATACATGGAGAACATCATTTACAACGCAATGTTTACACCGCAGTACCTTTACAACGATGCCATTACAACGCAAGTGGTTACTATGACTTGAGCTGGATGGCGCTGTTGGATAAGGAATATTGTAATTTTATATTCCAACACCTTCCCTATTGTTACGTGGACTGGTGTTGGAATATAAAATTATATTATTCCTCAATCCGCGCACACCAACGCAAGTCGTTGTAACGACTTGCGTTGTAATGGCAGCGTTGTAAAGTACCGCAATCTAAAAGATCGCGTTGTACTGACGTATATCCGTAGTACACTGTACATACTCACAGGAAGTCAATTGTCCACACAACTTTCACCATTTGCCAGCCCAAGCAACAATCATTGGTAGCCAACTAGTTCATCATGGTCAAACGTTGATTAGAACTTGTTTGGATGTGTGATATCGGACAAGGTGCACCTCAATGTGGAACATATTTTTATTGGCCAGATACAACCTGGTACATCAACACAGACTATAATTATCTCACACAGTACTGAAAGGCAAAAACAACAGACTATTATGTCTGAAGAAAGTGCGTGCCAGGGAGTTCAGCAATATTTACATGTCAATGTCTGTCACACCATCATATGTCTGGTGATGTCACAATTCTGCAAGTCCTCTCTGTGAATGACATGGCAAAGTACCCTGGAAAAAAGCATAAAGAGGAGAGTTTAGCAATCACAAATAATGTACCACAAGTCAGAGAAGCATGATATCTCAACCCTGTACATGTACATTTGAATATTTCAATAACCAGTCTCCAAAATACTGCAGGACATGCATCTAACACTCTCAAGCATACATTCACATTGTCCACCAACTATACAACAACAAGCAATGGTGGTTAGTCAACACCTCTCATTGCATACTTACAGTCATGTGAAAATGTTGTGGATAAGCTGTTGTCTATAATCCTCTCCATCATCATCATCACTGATGGGATATAAATACGATTAAATACATGTTGTTGGCCTAATATTTACAATATAACCCTATAACTGCACGTTAGTCTTGTATTATTCATGCTATATTATTATAGTGTGGAACGATTCACTTCAGTGTTGTCTAAACCTATTGGTGTGACCAGAGCCAACCTGTTTCGATTCTCCGTGTTAAGTACTGTTTCCCTGAAAACACGTGATTAGGCTTTCTGTACAAAACCATGGTGGCAGACTTGGCTGTCTGCTCCACTTGCTAGTTTGTAGCTCGGGAAAACCCAAGGTCACACCTGCCCTTCTTGTGGGATGCGCACATTCTAGCAGAGCCCGTTCTTGTACTCCCCGAGCTACAGATAGAAAGGAAGGCGCCTCGCTGCCCTGCCCCCGAAATAGCTTAGGCTTAGCTACGAGTAATCAATTGTGCCTTATATGGGTCTTCCTGCTGGCTCACTGACAAGTTGTATCTTTCCTAGTAAGGTTATATTGTACTGTGTGTGAAACGTATATATGCTTTGCCCTGTTTGTATGTAGGCAGTCTCCTCTGCGCACCTCCTAGGGTCGTGTAGACTGAGGCTCCCCTGTCAGGGCCTGTATCTGCAGAATAAACGATTGAACCTTCTCCATTGCCGACTGACTTATTATTTCTGAATAAGGTATATGGGCTATTGGTGAGTATAGTCCATTAGTATAACACAATTTGGTTACTTCAGTTGGCGACTCCGCCGGGTCTCCGCAATAGGGTCGTCCCCTCCTGTAAACAGGAGGAGAAGGGACAGGGAGGAGTTCTGGCCGAGTGGGTGGACGGAAAGAGAATCCTGATTTGAAACGCCCGTTTGGTGATACAAAAACAAGAAATTCCTCTTTCGAGCCCAGTGTCCCTCCCAGCTGCTGACGACCCTACGCCGGAGTCCTACGGGCTTAACCCGAGAGAAGAACAGACTGTGCCGGTTTGTCTAGGAGTTGGCAGTGGAGAATTCGCAATCAACCTGAGTGCACCAGGTGAGTGGATTTCTGATTAAATTGAATAAAAAACACTTGAAAGAAGTGTTTCCTCTGTAGCGGTTAACTGCATTCTGAAGGTGGCCGGGGAAGCCGGACCATGAAGGGAATCTGAGGGTCTGACGTGGCGGCGAAGTGGCTGAATGGGTAGATGCCTCACAGACTTATTTGGTGAAAACTTGAGATTACATCTGGTGCCTTAGCGGTGTACTAAGTTACTCGCTCGGCCGAATCCTCTTCGGGAAAGCCCTGGGGGCAACTGGGTAAGCTAGGGTTCTGGAGCTGCGTGTCCAGATGCCCGGCCCAACCGGAACAGGACCATGGGATGGCCTGTAAGAGGGGTTGTGGATCGCCTACCAGGTGATCTCAGAACAGTCTAGCGACTGTTCCTTTTGTTGTTGAATTCTGTTGGTCTGGAATTCTGTTGAATCGGTTCCCCGAACAGGAGTCGACGGGCTCTGTTCGTTCTGAAGACATGTCATCTGCATAAAACTAGTAATCAGTACTGGAAAAAAGGTTATTGCCTTGCGACGCTTTACAGCACATTATTATGAGAAAATACCTGAATATGAGAGTGTGAGTGGTGAAGAGGACGCCTCCGAATATGAATGGTTCTGGAATATACGAGTAGAATTGTGTGCACATTGCAATAATGTCTTGTTTTAGTAAAATATGTTTTGGGTGCTGCTGTCGGCGAAATAAAAAGCTGGTAGAAAGACAGCCTGCCCCTCCCGAGGGCAGCCCCAGTTTTGATATGTATGTGAAACACGGTCTTACACCAATCCTGTTTAATACAATTTGGAACAGGTATACCAAAGATAATTCCGATTTGCAAATGGCCTCTAATGGGGTCGTTTGATGAGAAAAAGATTAATTACGTCCAAAACAAACTGTTTATGAAGAAAAGCCGCCAGTCTATGTTTGACTCCTTGAACCTATGGTTGAGGGAGGCTTAACGACGACGGATAAGGGAAGAGAAATTGGGAAAGCTTAAATCAGGACAGACAGTTACCCAGAAAGCTATAGCTTATGATAAAGGAAAGGTGGCGGAGAATATCGCACAAATAGATAGGCAGTTCCGTTTAGAGATGGACAAAAGTTATGTGACTCGACCCGAGGCTGGAGATGAAATAGAGGATTTATTAGAAGCCCGACCACCTCCTCCTTATGCCCCACAGGGATTGTATCAAGCCATACCTTTGTTACTGGCGGGCCAAATTGGAGCAGCATCGGCCGCGGGAGCACCGGTAACGGCTCCCACGGCCCCTGCTGACAGATCACTACGAGACGCGTTACTTCCTCCTCCCACTCTCCGACCAACTACCTCGCCTTTAGTATCTTTACAGCCGGACGTGGCTGTCCCTTCCCCTTTGCACCCTGTATTCCTCTCCCCTCCGACTCAGACCGCCTTAGATCCCCGATATACGGCGTGTCTAGATACCACACCCAAACGTCTTAGGCCAGACTTGAGTGATCAGCGAGTCTATACTAGGTCGTCATTGGGTACAGAAGAAAGAAAGATCATAGTGACTCAGGCATCCCAGTGGATGCGGAATGCCATTTATACCTTGGAGGATATTTGGAGCACCATGAAATATTTTAAACCAGTAGCACAGCAACTGGCTTTGGAGAATATGGCAATCCGATTGATTTCACTATGGGAACAGTGTTTTGAGGAAGGACTACCTCCTCAAATACTGTACGATATAAGAGATCGAGCTTTTAAATTTCAATTACAAGCTGATGAGGTATATCAGAACGTAGCTACTTTGGTGCATTACCGTGAACCAATGCACCGAAAGTGTGCTGATTGAGGAGCACAGCACCCCATGAGAGAGGTGCATCCCCTCTTCTATCCTGAATTGCCTGAATTAAAGGATGCCGGTGGCCAGGTGACTAGTGCTCGCATGGACGCTAGGGTTCGGGAACAATGGGTTTATACCCCTTGGAAACGAAGCGAGGTCCTGACCCTAAAAGCTCAGCTCCCTGACCCTCGTAAATATCCCACTGCTTATTATAAGAAATTGATTGAAACCGCTAATTTGGCTATCATGACAATACCCGATATCGAGCTGTTCTTTGGCCTTTTGATTCCAGTGGACATTTGGAGACAAACTCATGACACAAACCATGCACCCGAGTTAGGTGGGACATGGGACCAATTGAAAACATGGGACAGGGAACGAAAGCCTGGAGACAAACCTCGAGATGAGGTGCTAGCAGTACCAGCTAAGATCATTGCTTATATGCAGACTCTCCTCCCTCCTAGAAAAGTCGATTGGGACAAACTAACTGCCTGTAGACAGAAAAAGGATAAACGCGTTTCAGATTTCTTTACCAGGTTTGAGAAAGTCTTTATAGACTTTAGTGGGCAAGACCTATGCACAGAAGGTGGGGTACGGTTGTTTGTAAATAGGTTTGTTACAAATTTGCTCCCCGAAGTTATGTCCCGTCTCCAAGCATCCGAAAGCACGTGAACTACTGCTGCCCCGTCAGTAATTCTCAGTTTGGCCCAATATTATGAACATCGAGAGAATGAAAGTAAAGAGAAATCAGAAAAGAAGACTAAGGATTTGAAAACTAGAGTTTTGTTACAGCAAGTCAGCAGGAGACAGAGCACAGGACGAGGAAGGCGTGGCTCATCCCCGAGGGGTGCAATGGCAGGAAGAGGTGGAGGAGGACCTCCGTACATTGGTATTAATCAATGTTCCTATTGTAAAGAGGAAGGGCACTGGAAGGCAGATTGCCCTCAGTGGCTGGCAAAGTATGGAGGTAATAGAGGACGAGGTAGAGGGCGGGGGAATATAGATCGGAATAGTATGAGACGAGCAGAAATGCAACATGAGGATTCCAGGAAGAATTATTTTGACAATCCCCAAAACAGACAGTACTACAACGAAAATTATAGGGATGATGAGTATAGCGGACAGGATTATGCATGAGACAGCCAAGGACAGAGCGGGGACCACTTTACAGTACCAGTTGACCAGGGGGGACCTTATGTACAAGGGGAACTGTTAGGAACATCGGGAAAATATTTAGTGGGCCCTGGGGCAATGAATAGCTCACTTGCCCATACACTGGTCCTATGGGCCCCTCTGTCTGGCCAAAATAACGTATCGGTGGGATTCTCTGGAATACCTGTGGTAAGCCCCGTTTCCAAACCTCTGCCCTTCACTATAGGCCCCATTTGTATACACTCGCCTTTTCTGGTAACTTCAAATTGTGGAGAAAACCTTTTGGTTCTGGATATTTTGAAAAAGTTACATGCTCGAATTTATTGCACCCCCGATGGTGTCTATTTGACAATGAAGAACCCACCCCCGAAGGCAGGTCAATATTTTGCTAAAAATGAAAGCCTTCCCCCTGAATTTTCTATGATTCCTCAGACACTGTGGGCTACAGGAGACAGCGATGTTGGTCTGTTAAGAATAGCCCCGGTGTCAATAACCTTGAAACCTAATGTCCAGCTGCCCCGCATTCCGCAGTATAAAATTTCATCAGAAGGTGAACAGGCCATGTTGCACATTATTTGTTGATGGTGCCCCGGATTATAAAAATACGTATCGTTTTGTGATTGACCTTAAAGAGGTAAATAAAATTGTGATTCCACAATATCCGGTGGTACCTGATATAACTGCTATTCTGACAATGATCCCCCCTACAGCTCAGTATTTTTTGGTGATAGATAAAAAAAATGCTTTCTTCAGCATTCCAATTCATCCCGATAGTAGACATATCTTCGGATTCTCATTGGCTGGCCGAAGCTTTAGATTTACACGCGCCCCTCAAGGCTATACAGAAAGTCCTAGCATCTATAGCCAAGCCTTGAGAGCAGTCCTTGATGAATTAATTTTCCAGCGGGGAATACGATCATCCAGTATGTGGATGATATTTTGGTGGCCTCCGACACAGAGGAAGGGTGCAAAGAGGCCACGGTTAAATTATTGAAACATTTGGCTAAAAAAGGTAACAAAGTATCCCTTTCTAAATTTCAGTATTGTCGACAGGAAGTGACCTACCTTGGCCAATTACTGTCGAAAGCGGGGAGACGATTGACTCCAGTGCGAATATCTCTAATAACTAACATGTCTGTACCTTGTACTCAACGTGATGTTTGTGCTTTTCTTGGCATAACCTCTTACTGTCGCCAGTGGATTCCTAACTATTCACTCCTCTCTAAACCCTTGTTGCATTTGACAACCAAAGATGTGCATGAGCCCTTACCCTGGACGGATGACTGTCAAGAAGCCTTTGATTCTTTAAAGTCTTCTCTTTGTTCTGCACCTGTCTTGGGTACTCCAGATTACCGGAAGCCTTTTTCACTTTATGTGCACGAGGTGGACGGTTGTTCACTTTCAGTATTAACACAGGGTTTTGGTGGAAAACAGAGACCCTGTGCATTCTTTTCATCAGTCTTGGATAATGTTGCACGTACCCTCCCGAGTTGCCTGAGGGCCACGGCTGCTGTAGCTGTGGCCATCCGGCAATCTGATGGAATAGTTTGGAACACAGACCTCACAGTCATGGTACCGCATGCTGTGGATATTCTTTTGAACAGAACTAAGACCCAGCATCTTACGAGTGCTAGATTGACAGGGTACGAGCTGACCTTGTTTGCACCCCACATTACAATCAAAAGATGTGCCACTCTGAACCCTGCCACATTACTACCCCTCCCTTCAAATGATGGAAAGAATGATGTCCATGATTGTATATTTAGAACAGAAGAAGAAACAAAGGGACGTGTAGATCTTACTGACATCCCTTTAACTGAACCTCAAGGGGAATTGTATGTGGATGACTCCTGTTTTAAGTTACCAGATGGCAGTGCAACAGCTGCCTATGCTATCACAACATTAAGGACGGTGGTGGAGACCGCAAGGATTTCCCGTCACTCAGCCCAGGCAGCTGAACTAATAGCCTTGTTAAGAGCATGCGAATTGAGTGAAGGGCTAAGGGTGAACATTTATACTGACAGCCAGTACGCCTTTGGCGTTGCCCATAGTTTTGGGAGGCTGTGGAGGGAGAGGGGTTTCTTCACCACACATGGCCAGAAAATTCAACATGGCCCCTTAATTGACCGATTGTTATTTGCTTTAACATTACCAGAGAAAGTGGCCATCATTAAGTGCAGCGCCCATAAAAAAGTTGTTGACTCCACTGGAAAGGGAAATGCTTTTTCTGGCTCAGTAGCAAAAGAAACAGCCCAGACTAGAATGAACCCCATGCTCCCTAGCACATAGGCCCGGTGGGTAGCAGAAACATCCTTGTTTGACAATACTATCGAAAGTGTGAGAGAACTACAGAAGGAAGCAACAGTAGATAAGGTACAGAAATGGGAACAGGAAGTAGGAAAACTAGATAAGAATGATTGCTGGATAGACTTATCAGAAAAGCAGCGATGGTTACTGCCCAATGCATTAGTGTATGCTGTAGTGACAATGGCCCATGGTCCAGCTCACATAGGTGCAAAAGTTATTTGTGCCGTGTTAGACCCAGTATGGAACAACCCAAACATCTCCAAAACTGCAGCCCATATAGTGAAATATTGCCCAGTGTGTTTACGCCATAATCCTGGAGGTAGAGAATCTGTTCTGAGCGGAAATTTTGCTCCACCATCCTTGCCTTTTGAGGTAATACAAATTGATTACATCCAGATGGAAAGAGTGAATAACTTAAAATACGTCTTAGTGGTGGTTTGTGCTTTTAGCAAATGGGTTGAAGCCTACCCTACTAAGGAAGCCACTGCAGTTGCAACTGCCAAAGCCCTGGTTAAGGAATATCTGCCCCGTTATTGTTTGCCCCGTGTCATATGGTCTGACAACGGGCCCCATTTTAATGCTCAGCTGGTACAGAGCGTTTGTAAAGGGTTGCAGATAAAACAGAAGTTCCATGCTGCCAGACACCCTCAGTCGGCTGGACCAGTTGAAAAATATAATGGTACACTAAAATTAAAAATGGCCAAAATCTGTGAGAGTACTGGTCTAAACTGGCCTGATGCACTCCAATTGGCACTACTGTCTTTAAGAACCACCCCTCACACTAGAACTGGATTGTCACCCTATAAGGTGATTTTTGGGAGACCTGCCAATGTGTGGGGAGTCCCTAGACCCCGATCTTTTAGGAAAATTGATTACCCTTTGATGACAGATTACCTGTACGCCTTGACTAAAGATTTGCGTTCGATTCATCAACAGGTATCGGACACATTGCAGCCACTACCAGAGGGTCCTGGACATCGATTGGAACCTGGCCAGTGGGTAATGGTGAAGAACTACCAACGGAAATCGAGTTTGGAGCCCAGATGGTCTAAGCCCCATCAGGTCCTCCTTGCCACAACAACGGCGGTGAAAGGGCATAGACGAAAGCACTGGATTCATGTCAGTCATCTAAAATGCCTGCCGCTGCCTTTGCCGGTTGATCTGCAAAACCGAGAAGGAATTCCGAGCCAGGAAGGAGAGCTGATTCAAAGCTTTGTTCCTTTTTCCGACGCTCAAGAAGTAGGGCAACCGAGTGAGGTGTTGCCCACTGTTGAATGTGAGACAGCCCAATCAGCGGAGGCTGTCATTTCCGAGGCACTGCAAGCTCTGAATGCATCAGATGCCCTTGCAGCAGAATTGTTTTCTGACCAGGAACAACCTGGCCGTTGTAAATACGACCTGCGGCCCCGAAAACAGTGCGGTACCCCAGCTCCCGATGGTAGGAGCTAGACAGAGACTTGAGTTAGGAAACGTTGGATAGAACTACTGGGGTACTGAGCGAGACACTGGACTGAACCCGTTGAGAGCTTGGAACATTGTGTTAAATAGCTCTGTTCAGAAAGAAAGATTGAGTTAAGGGCCGCGGTTTACCATTGAGATCTTGTTCTTTTTGATGAACGATAGGAGTCTGTCTGTGAGGCTCTAACGGACACAGGGAGAACATCCCTTAGTGGGAAGAAGAACCCTCTGGTGGTGTGCGTGCTCTTGTGGATACCAAGTTTAGTTTTTGGACTTTTAGAGAGGATCCGAGTTAGAATTTGGACTTTTAGAGAGTATGTTTCCTTTTGCCCGATTTGTCATGGAAGACGAACGACCAATTGTCCCACGATGGTATATTGATAATATGCAATCGTTTTCCGGATGGACCCCCAGAGTGAAGGTGGCATTCGTTGCTTTTATTGTTATAATTACAGTAATTTCAATGTGTGTGTTTGTGTATCTGGAATTTCAGCAACCTGTACCGAAAATGTTAGGAACTCCCCCTGCCCCAGAAGAACATCTTTTCTATTCCTTACCTCCATATAAGGCTAGACACAGAGAAACATATGCTAAAAAAGTTTTTATTGAAATGTCAGACCCACAGTACTACCAACAAGACGAATTGCTGGGTCTGTGGGCTACTCCCGTCTGTAATGCATCAACATGAATTATTCATTTCCCTGCCTTTATCCCACTTAGCTAGCTGTGAAGCATGGTTTCAAATATTGTCATTAATGTATTCTCATTATATAGCTGAACCTAAGATATATACTGAAAAAGACTATGAGGCCATTCTGAAATATATAGAGCGACACCAAGGATTTGATGCTGAAGATGCTGGAGGAGAGGGATCTTTAGACCCAAATGCTTGTATGAATGTATACACTGAATATGAAAATGCTACCTGGTTAAAAGAGGAAATGCAAGATTTTGAACATTTCCATTCCACCATGTATTTTCAGCATTTTAAAGAACGAAATGTCACAAACGACAATGCTTTGCCCATCCCCATTATAAACAGCATATCCCCTTTTTGTATACAGGGACGGGGTCATATTAAGGTAGGACACAGTAAATGTAATTATACTTATACCCTGTATACATTCAGCACACCTCCTGTGATTACTCCCCCTAATGTATATTTTGTATGTGGTGAAAACGCGTATACTTGGCTTCCCCGGGGATGGGCGGGACGGTGTTACCTCTCATTTCTCTACCCTCCAGTTTGTATTGCCCCATTTGATTATCACAAGACCCATCAATTAGCTACACGAGAGATAGAATCTAATAGAAGCATTAGGAGCTTTGATACTGATAGTACAGATCAGACTGACACCTCTTTGCAACAGTTTGAAGATATTTCTAAGGGTCTCACTCCCTTTTGGGGACCGATTTTTAATAGTCGTAGTATACGACGCCTGTCAAGGATAGTGGAAAATGTGGTTCAGACCACAGTTGGGATTCTGACCAATATTACTGTGGAGCTTCAGGCTACGAGGCTTGTTTCGCTCCAGAACCGGATGGTTCTTGACATCATCTTAGCAGACAGGGGTGGAGCCTGTCGCGTGATCGGCAGCTCTTGTTGTGTTTTTATTCCTGATTCAGCCCCTACCATACACCTTGCCATTCAGAAACTATACCGGTTAGCTAGTGAAGCACATGTCGACAATGGTACTTGGTCCCTTAGTGGATGGTTCTGGGGTCTTCTATCTACCTGGGGTTGGAAGATATTCATGATTCTTGCTGGAGCTTTTGGAATAATATTTACTTGCTGCCTGTGTCTCCATTGTGGCCCAGCTTGCTGTTCTTTCTGTGCAGCTAGAATAACGTCCGCCTTGAAAATCTCTCGACAGGCTAAAGTAGACAAGCAAATGATTCAGAAGGAGGTCTCAGATCTTATGCAGATTGATGAGGGAGTATTTGTAGAATATATTTAGTTATATTGGCTATAGTAGGCCAAAAGGGCCGTCTGATGGGATATAAATACGATAAATACATGTTGTTGGCCTAATATTTACAATATAACCCTATAACTGCACGTTAGTCTTGCATTATTCATGCTATATTATTATAGCGAGGAACGATTCACTTCAGTGTTGTCTAAACCTATTGGTGTGACCAGAGCCAACCTGTTTCGATTCCTCGTGTTAAGTACTGTTTCCCTGAAAACACGTGATTAGGCTTTCTGCACAAAACCATGGTGGCAGACTTGGCTGTCTGCTCCACTTGCTAGTTTGTAGCTCAGGAAAACCCAAGGTCACACCTGCCCTTCTTGTGGGATGCGCACATTCTAGCAGAGCCCGTTCTTGTACTCCTCGAGCTACAGATAGAAAGGAATGCGCCTCGCTGACCTGCCCCTGGAATAGCTTAGGCTTAGCTACGAGTAATCAATTGTGCCTTATATGGGTCTTCCTGCTGGCTCACTGACAAGTTGTATCTTTCCTAGTAAGGTTATATTGTACTGTGTGTGAAACGTATATATGCTTTGCCCTGTTTGTATGTAGGCAGTCTCCACTGCGCACCTCCGAGGGTCGTGTAGACTGAGGCTCCCCTGTCAGGGCCTGTATCTGCAGAATAAACGATTGAACCTTCTCCAGTGCCGACTGACTTATTATTTCTGAATAAGGTATATGGGCTATTGGTGAGTATAGTCCATTAGTATAATACAATTTGGTTCCTTCGTCACCACTATCATCATTGACCATTCCTGGGTCCTTCATTGGAGGTACCTGCTGGACTCCTTCAACCAAAATTAGAGGTATGGTCTCACATATTGCTACATTGTGTAGCATGCAGCATGCCACGATTATCTTGTACACCTTTCCTGGGGCATATTGGACGGCTCCTGGAGTTTTATCCAGCTGGCGGAATTTTGATTTCAGGGTCCCAGAAATCCGCTCCACTACGTACCTGGTCTGGTCATGGGCCTCATTAAAGCACGCTTCTGCTGGGGTGACTAGGTTGTGCAATGATGTCAGTAACCATCACTGGTTGAGGTATCCAGAGTCTCCTAAACTGAACACAAAAAAAGAGTTCAGTTTTCAAAAACATTTCATGATCTGACATACAACTAACACACACTACAAAATTCATATACATCACCCACCAACAAGCCAGGACCGTTCAGTTTGCAGCTGACTCACCAAATGTGGGATGCTGCTGTTACACTGGATATATGTGTCATGTGCAGCCCAGGAAATCAGGTACAGGCACGTGAAATGCACACCTCAAGCAAAAGCCCCACCTGGACATTGATGGAGTGGAAATGTTTCCTGTTGAATACACTTGTTCATTAGCCTGTGGTGGTATGAAGATAACATGAGTGGCATCAATTGATCCAATTAGAAGGGGGTATCCTAATGCATAGAAATCACCCTTGATGTCAGACAATTCTCCAGGTTTTGGAAACTTGACATGGTGGTCCATATATTGGGCCAATGCCTGCAACACATGACAAAGAATATTACTAAACATGGGCTGGTACATTCCCCCAGATGTTGCCACTGTGTACTGGAATGCTCCCATGGCAAATAAAGGCAGTTCACCTTGGGGCTTTGTGCTGTTGGATACGTGCACTGAGGCTGCAAATAGGGTGACAAATGCTGGCCCAATTCATCAATTGTTGCCCTTGTACTTCTTTATGATGTATCACTCTTCCAATGTTTGTAGGTCTGGAAAGGGCCTGTACACGGGAGGCTGTCTTCTGGCCCCTCTGTGAAACCTATGCATAGAGTATATACACAGTTGGTGTTAGTTCACAATGTACCAAGCAACATGCACTTAGACCAACAGCAAAGAGCAGTTAACCACACAAAACGCTCCATGTCACTGAAAAACAAATTTCAAGTATCAATGTTAACCTTAGATACATATTACAACATACAGGTCATTGCTAAACAGGTTTGAAAGGCTTGGAAACAGAGCAATTACAGTGCAGTAGTGTAATCATCATTAGAGTCAGTTATTGTTCATGTAAATCAAGCAGAACGTACTCTAAAAATTGCAGGTCAAGAAGCATAGACATGTTTGTGAGATCAATTATATGGTTCATATGTACACACAATAGGATCCTGTAATGCGTAACATCTGGGACACCACATACATCTAGTGTATCAAAATGCAGAATATGCACACTAATGTTACAGGGTACCCACTGTCACGTTGTCATATCTGCATTCCACAAACAATTACATACACAATTTACAATGTAGAAGTGTCAGAAAATGCAGTTGAATACTGAAGGATAGCATACAAAGAAGCCCCAGAAATTCACATATCAGAGCTAAGCGTATGCGTCTGCTTAATTTCAGAGTGTAGTCATTCCTAAGAAATGTAGTATCCAGGACTAGAAACACACACCACCTTTCCAGTCTCACATCACACAGATTGCACACTGGGTCACACCATCCTGTAACGCAGTTATTGGATGAACAGTGTACTTGGAATGCATCAAAAATGCATTTTGACTGTGCTCAACCATAAGATGGCCTAGGAGGCAAAATGAAGTATTTTTATATCATGTTGTGATTATCCTCTCAATCAGTGTGGCTTGTGCCCCTCAAGGTTAGGTCATTATGGGAGTGTTAACATTTCAGTTAGATGTCCGTTTTACCAGAAAAATGATTCATCCAGCCAAGGAATATCACAAACTTACAACATTTACAAAAGTGTTTGCACCGCCGACTGATTTTTCAAAAGTTGCTGCAGGCGCATCGTAACTGAATCGGACACAGCCATGGAATGATAGTTGTTATGGGGACAGTCGCGGAGCTCAGATTGAGGCCCCATTGGGTGTGAATCGATGCAGTAAACTTTCATTATCCATGTATCAAAGTTACTCGTGGTCCGCTGATATTTATTTTAAACCACGTCATAGGCGTGCCGTCAGTAAGCAATGGTATGCATTGGATGGTTTCAGAAAAAGCAACAGACGCAGACCAATCTCTTTGGCCGCATGGACTGAAGACCGTCTTTGTGGGCTAATTTTAAGTCTGTCGGTTCCCTTTAGAGTTCACTTGCCTGCACTAACTGCATGATTCCAGGACCTCCCCATCGCTCCGCTGATGTCCACATCCTCTGGGAACTACTATGTCTCACTGAACAGGGAACTGGGCCCCAGCCTTCTCAGCTGCGGAGAACAATATGCTGCAGAAAATGCTCCTGCCCCTATACAGACAGCTCTATGGCACAACAGTGGAGCAAGTGAGTGACTATCAGACAGTATTGTTAGTTTACATATGCAATAACCATGCACTTCTGGCATTAGGAATCCAAGAGACAACCATTTAAACAGGATTTTAAAAGTGTGCAGCTGTTCTTGGCAAGTACAATGCTGTAGAACTGTATGTACTGGTGTTAATACCACATCACATCACTGTTCTCATGGGAAAGAGTCATCATTGTGCACAGAATGCCACTTTGCTAACTTTTAGACAGTGTTGGCAAGTTGTTCATGACCTAGGTGTACCAGTATTTGTATATGTACATGTTGCATGTGAACTAAGGGCCTCTCACGATTTCATCCTTACAGGTCAACCTGTGGAAGAACATCGCCCAGAAGGAGCGCTCTATGGGGGTCACCCGTCAGCGCAGTGCCCACTGCAGGGAAAGGTGGCAGGATTTGAGAGGTTGGACCTGGAAGATCGTGAGAGTCCAGCTGGACTTGTGACCTCCAGGCAAGAGGGGTGTGTGCCGCACCCTGACCACCCTAATGCGACTCATCCTTGTGGTGGTCCTCCCCGACCTGAATGGGCAGTTGAGAGCCAGATAGAAGAAAATACGGGGTGAATATGTTCCTTTTTATCCCATGCATCTGCAACTATCTTAGCCTGATGTCCCTTTTTTAGTTTGTGGAACACACAAACCACTGTTCAGTGTTAAAAGATGCATATGCACCAGAATAAGTTGATGCATGATTATGCCCCTTTCATCTGGGACGTGAGGATAAAAGGGTCAGGGTATTGACAGTTCTGCCATGCTATTGTAATTGGAACGCATAAGAACAACATGTGCATGGAGATAACCTTCAGAACTATTGAAAATGCTCAAATGTGTCAGCATATTGACAAATGTCTGGACTTTTCTCTGTGTGGCCCCACCAACTCTGTAAAGTATGTTGATGTTGAAAAACTCAACTGTGAAATCAAAACTATACATCCAGGCAGCAGGTAATGTCTCTGTTGAGTGCTTGGTGAGGAGTGATGGGTTAGTGTGCCCATGTTAGGTCACAGCACTGGTGGCCAGTGCACTCCAATGTCTCAGATGGGCAAATTACAGGTTTGGTAGCTTATGTCAGCAGTCACACTGGCCTATCGCTTGATTGGGTGTAAGTTTCCATCCTCTCTATGCCAAAACTGAGTCCATGTTTCTGACTCTGTAATAGTGACACTACATGCCATCCAGTGGCTAACCAAGTAGGTCTCTGGTGGAAACAGGGTTTTGATTGAAAAGATTGATGTTTGATACACATTTGCAGAGATTTTGTAGCTGTAAATGTTCTTAAATGGTCAAACATGATGCTTTGAAACCATGATTTGGTTGCCTTACTGTTAGATTCAGAGATGTCACATGAGCATCGTTCGGAAGTGCTTTACAAAAATGATATGAAATCAACAGCATTGAAGCTGTGCAAAGTGTGCACGATGCAATATCATTATTATTATTATTATTAAATGGGATTTTTAGTGCGCACAGCTCCCACAAGCGGTATCTGGACGCAGGAAGAGACAACAGTAGAGAGCTGCAGTGGACAGCTAAAAAAAGCCATGTTTTCAGTTTCTTACGAAAGGTAAATAAGGAGTGACAATTCCTAAGAGAGACCGGAAGAGAATTCTAGAGTTTTGGGCGCAGATACGGAAACAAAATGGGATTTTTAGTGTGCACAGTTACCAAAAGCGGTCTCCGGGTGCAAGAAGAGACAACAGAAGAGCGCCGAAGTGGTCAGCTAGAAAACCCATGTTTTCAGTTTCTTTCGAAATATAAGTAAGGAGTGAAAATTCCTACGAGAGTCCGGAAGAAAATTCCAGAGTTTCGGGCCAAAATAGGCAAACAAATGTCATTTCATCCAAACAAGATGATACCTGGGCATTGTGAACACTTCAAGAGGGTGGATGATCTAAACTGTCAGTTAGGCACAAAGGGTGTTACCAGACCTTGAATATATAAGGGGGCCAAACAATGTCAGGCCCTTAACATGTAGCACAAAGCCTTGAATTTGTTACACTTCTCAATCTTAAGGCAGAGCAATTCATGAAGCGGAGGAGAGGCTTAGGCATTTCTAGGCAGCCTGAAGAGTAGGTGAGCTGCTGCATTCTAAATGATTTGTAAACAACAAATCAAAGATTTATCAATAAATAAGTGAGGGACATTAAGACTTGGCCTTTGTAAATGTGGTCTTCTGCAGTGTTGACAAAAGGGTAAGAAGTGCTGAATACACATTTACAAGTAATATGTTCAGGACTAACAGTTTGTACAGATGATGCATTCAGACGGCTAGTGGCATAGTGATCCACATGAAGCATGAGGAAGATGCAGTCATTGGACTTGGCAGTGTGACGATCTGCATTTACATGGCAAACTTGTAAAATGTATGCAATGTGGACATACATCTGACTCATCTTTCTAACTCTGTGCATTAATGACACACACCTGTGGAGCAGATAACTTTCATCCTAGATATGCCTACTATCTTAGTGTCTCCACATTAAGATTAAGACAAGTGACCTGACAAACAACTACTTCTGCTACTGGACACATTAGCAAAATAAATATGATTTGTGTGATATTGCCCGTTCAATGACTATACCAGCTTGATATATAACAATGAAGATATGTGACCTGTAACAATAGACCTACTGGTTCCCAAGTTGATGAACAGAGATTACAGAATCAATACTATGTCTCAAATAAATTGTGTGACTCCCATTCCCTTTATAAGGTCTAAACTCCCTTGCATTAGATGAGACAGGTATGTCATGACACAAGGCCATCAGTAGCGAAAGACAATTCATCAGCTGATACATAGTAATTTACGATGAAGACATTGTGGATGAGGAAGTTAAATTTCCTGCACACAATGTCGTTGACATCATCATGTGTGAGGGTGCACAGGTTTACTTGCATTCTAACATGTGGTATTTACGGAACAGTATCAAGTATTTTACCTACAAGTCCGATTGATGTAGTTATGTAATCTCAAAACAGTTGTGATGAAACCTATCTGATATATACATATGGACGATTCTTGTGATTAATTTTTATTCTTGTTCACAGCACCAGATCCGGCCATAGAAGGAGACAGCACCACTGATGTTGGGGAAGCAGCTTTCCACAGTAGTGCCTGTGCTGAAACTGAGCAAGAGAGAACCAGTGGCATGGAGGATGAGGGCAGCCTCACTGAGGCCACGAGTGATGTAACATCTGTCAGCTTGACGACAAGCTCCAGCTCTAGTGAGGACTCCTATGTGGGGTGGATGACCCTGGAACTGTATCCACTCCATTAGATTCCACCACTACCCCTACCATCTCCACTCTCCCAGCTGCTCCCCGGCCCCATGTCTGTGGCCACTATCCTAGCGCAATGCACCTCACCCCCTGACTCTGTATCCCTTACTAGCCTGAGTGTGGAGGCCATTGACCTCCTGAGGAAGATCTCTGTGAGGCAGACAGCAGTGCTGAATGCCCTCCAGGTGCATGCCAATCACCTTACCCAAATGGTATCTTTCCTGGAGGGCATTCACTCAGACAGGCCTGCTAAACAGAGATCCAATCAGGCTCTAACCTTCACACTGACAGCAGCACTGTCCCACCCTCTAATACCTCTCTGCCATCCACAGTCCCGAGTACCCTCCCTGTCCAAAGCACATGCAAATATAAACATGCATTGACCTCAACATCCACACGCAGCACACAAACATACTGAGACACAATTGTTGTATGTGTTAGTTGCATGTGTACACAGCATATGGTATATGAATTGTTGTCACACAATTAGAATGCTAGTCATGACATGCTGTGATTGTAGAGTTGTACAATAGCTAGCATTCTAATGTACATATCAATCTGGCCTTATGCCACAGGTAGAGTGGGAGAGTCTGGGCATGCCCCTAATCAGTAAACTGGACATAACCCACATCATGCTCATGTGATGTTCCTTTGGATTCTGTATTGGGGCACACATTGCCCTGCCTTTGCTCATACAGCCAGAGACATGATGCATCAGACCAGAGTATGGTAAGCAGCAGGATAGGGGATGTATGGCCTATCCTAGGCTATTGTTAGTTGCAATTTGTTGTCCCAGCTTTTCATTGAGGATTTGTGAGATAAGTGAAGGTGAGTGTCTATATGGCCAGCAAGTATTTGTGACTAGCTAACTGTGACCAAGACACAATGCGTAGTACTTCCGGGTTGTGGTTTTGTGGTTCATTCTACTTGTTTTTTTGCATTTTGACTTGCTTTATGTTGTTCCGTCGTTCACACTTATTGTGCATTTTAGTGTGACGAGGGTTGGTTTGTGTCGAGTCATAGGAATGTGTATCATGAGTATGTGTCTACCTTTTCCACACAGATGAGAAACTTGTTAGTGCATTTCACATATAGGCACTAGTTCTAAATGTTGTAGTTTCAGGCATATGATGCTTCTGAGATAGAATATGATGCATAACATTGTACATAAGATGGCAGACAGTTTGTATTTGCCAAAGGCTGTGATAGTCATATCAGTTAAGTGACACACATGTGACCTAGCTCCATAGGGATTAGGAGTTGTCACAATTCTGTCAGAAGTGGATTGTGCTTGTTATATCCAAGAAATATAATCTACTTGTTCAAGAACACTGGTGGGTGCTACATGGATTAAGTGTGTCATCTATGTTTGATAGATTTATCCAAACTCTATTCATTTCAACAGGTATTTTTTTATGTACATCAAATTGCCCTGTGGGGAATGCTAGGCTATGTCAAGTCATGTTAGTACTTTATGAGTGAACAACATTTGTCGGCGCTTGGTCATCCAATGTCCCTTTTAGCCCCCTCATGTGACACAGCTGACAGTACACTTTTTCTTGATGACAATGCATGGCAGCAATCTCATTCTTGGCTCAGTAAATGCAAGCTGACTGACCTCAGTCATTGCCAACAGGAGTGGTATAGAGTAGATTTAGTTCAGGGTGAATACTGTCTGTCAGTCCAAGCTGACACTGCCCGTGGACAATTTCCCAGGGCCTCACAAAGGCTAATGCCTACAGAGACCAGCAACAGAGCACTGACTTTTGTGGGCTGTCAGTGTTACAAACTACAGGTGGACAGACCTCTCCCTTGGGTTTTTCAGCTACAGTGCATCAGGGTAATGCGCAATGAACACACAACAACCCTCACCTGGGCCACTTAGAAATGGGCTGAGATGTCAATTTCTTTGGCACAAACAGCCTTTCAGTTTACAGACTGGAATGAGAATGTTTTACTTGAGATTAATTTCCTTCCAGACTTGCCTTGCTGTCACTCCTCACTTATGCACACAATGCATCATCAACATTACAACATATAGCCACATCACTTGACGGTGTTATAGATGTGACCGTCACCTGCCCCTGCCTGGAAGAACATCGGGGAATCCTATGATACACCCACATAACTGACGTCTGACAGCCATTATGGCATCCTGGTACAATGGGCACTGTTCAACAGGAATGAGGGCAGAGGAAAAAGTGGAGAATGGATGATATTTTGGTTTTTATTCTCCCTTTTCCACTGACAAATATTTTGATTGTACAAGCTAGGACTATACTATTTTACCCACTCATCATTTTTAGTTGAGCATATGATAGGTGTGTATGTAGTCATTTGTGTATTGAAAACAATGGAGTTGTTTTGAGATATTTTTTATGCCGGCCAAGATCATGCAGAGATGAACTTGGAGGGTTGTTAAGGCTAGCGAATTGGTCTGTGTTACATGTGGCCAGCCAAGTGGACTGTGACTGCACAGAAATGTTGTGGGACCGTCTGATGTACAGGTGCTATAGCAACCTGTATTACACCCATGCTCTAAATTGACAGTGTTAAAGATTGCAGGGATTTGTTAGCATGAGCTGAAAGCCATTTTGTATTTGTCAGCCATTTTAGGTAGCCATGTGCTCGCCATGTGCTGTTTCCCTCTTCAGAGTCTTGCACATGTTCAGAAGGGCCTAGCTAGTAGAATGCACCTGCTCCTGTTGTATAACCGTCAGGCTATTTTTGCTGCTGTATGGAGAAGTAACTCTCCTCCCACTTTGTTGAGCAAGCAGATCTTGCATGCCCATATTAGGCATTTTGCATGCTTACATTGCCAGGACCTCCCCTTGTTCTTATGCGGACTATGTAACCCTAAGCATATATAAGGCCCCTGTTTTCTGTACTCATTAGACTGCCTCATACAGTTGCTAAGGGTTCTGTGTGACATAGTCTCCCTCATCTGAGGTGAATAAATGTTCCAATTTCTTCTTTGTTGGTTTAAAAGGACCAGGTATCAGTGAGACCCCTGATAAGGTTTCTATGTTCTTCAACAGGCAAGGGAGGAGGTGGGGGTTGGACAAGTTGCACATGTTGTTGGAGAGGTAAATGTTTTAGGGGCTGAGTTAGCTAAACAAGGGGTGAGAGTGGGTAGTGTTTCCATTTTGGACATGGAGGGATGACTCAGCCATGATAGGAGCAGAACAATTAAAAATTTAGATAAGAGTGGAAGGGAGGAGTTAAGGTCAAAAGCAGACCCCCAGGCACTGTAAAATCGAGCATGGAAATGGACACATCAGCCTTGCTGTACCAGCACACCTTTTAAACTAAAACTTGTATCTGTTTTTAAAATATTGTCACACTCACTTGAGTAATTTGATTCACCTGTCTGTGCTTCCCTGGTCCGCCGCGGCTTGTGCTGTTTGTGCGGAGGGCTAGGCACCATCTTAATACGCTTCTTGCCGCTGCCTTCCCGCCACAGCTGATAAAGGCAGGTCAGCATTCCACCCTCGCTGTTGCGGTCCCGCCCAATTCCCAGTCAAAAGGTGGTGCGCCGAGCGGACGCGCGCAGCGGACCCCCAGGCACTGTACAATCGAGCACGGAAACGGACACATCAGCCTAGCTTTACCAGCGCGCCTTTTAACTAAAACTTGTATCTGTTTTTAAAATATTGTCACACTCACTTGAGTAATTTTATTCACCTGTCTGTGCTCCCCTGGTCCGCCGCGGCTTGTGCCGTTTGTGCGGAGGGGTGGGCACCATCTTAGTACGCTTCTTGCCGCTGCCTTCCCGCCACAGCTGACAAAGGCAGGTCAGCATTCCACCTTCGCTGTTGCGGTCCTGCCCACTTCCCAGTCAAAAGGAGGTGCGCACAGCGGATGCGCACAGCGGACCCCCAGGCACTGTACAATCGAGCACGGAAACAGACACATCAGCCTCGCTGTACCAGCGAGCCTTTTAAGCTAAAACTTGTATTTGTTTTTAAAATATTGTCACACTCACTTGAGTAATTTGATTCACCTGTCTGTGCTCCCCTGGTCCGTCGCAGCATGTGCCGTTTGTGCGGAGGGAAAGGCACCATCTTAGCACACTTCTTGCTGCTGCCTTCCCGCCACATCTGACAAAGGCAGGTCAGCATTCGACCCTCGCTGTCGCAGTCCCGCCCACTTCCCAGTCAAAAGGAGGTGCGCCGAACGGACGCGCGCAGCGGACCCCCAGGCACTGTCCAATCGAGCACGGAAACAGACACATCAGCCTCACTGTACCAGTGCGCATTTTAAACTAAAACTTTTATCTGTTTTCAAAATATTGTCACACTCACTTGAGTAATTTGATTCACCTGTCTGTGCTCCACTGGTCCGCTGTGGCTTGTGCCATTTGTGCGGAGAGGGAGGCACCATCTTAGCACGCTTCTTGCCGCTGCCTTCCCGCCAGAGCTGACAAAGGCAGGTGAGCATTCCACCCTCGCTGTCACGGTCCCGCCCACTACCCAGTCAAAAGGAGGTGCGCCAAGTGGACGCGTGCAGCGGCCCGCCAAAGGCAAGCCCATCTGCGCCTGTCTGCGCCAGATCGACGCCAGACGCCAGACACCCAGCCCTTTTTGTCCTCTATCTCCCCTCATATTTCTTACTCCCTGCTCCTGGTATGGCCATTCTTAAATATACTAGCCATGAACTATGCCTTTTGAAGAAAGCGTCTCCCTGTGCCCAGAATAACTGTCAAACTAAACTGACTGGGATCCACAATACCATACCTGACTCCCACCCACCCAATAGACACTTTATTGCAACTAAAGCTCTTAATAAAAACAACACCAACCTGAGCATTAGCCCCCCACTGAGGCCTCCCCACCTGACCTGTTTATACTGCAATGCACGCTCTTTACCCAAGCATGAATTGGACATCTGGGCCCTACTGAACTCGGAAAAACACAACCTTTTTTCATTACCGAGACCTGGCTACAAGACTCCCCCCTACCTGACATAACAACAGACCTCCCTCCCAACTATCATTTAATCAATCAGGACAGGAAGGACAGAAGAGGGGGAGGACTTGCGATTGACTTCAATAGCAAAATGAAAACTCACATAATCGAATCCCACCAGTCAGATTGGGGCAAACTATGCATTTTCACCATAGAGCTCTCTGATAAAGTGTCACGAAAGGAGCCCTCCTCTACCGTACTCCTGGCACAAAAACCCACTTTATCAACAAACTGTCTGAAATAATCGCTCCACACATCCTAGCCACCAATAACTTCTTTTTACTAGGAGATTACAATTAATACGCAGAGCTAGTGTTGGACCTTCATACCATAGATCGCATCACCAGCCTAAGTTCACTGGGGCTGGAGCAATTGGTTATTGGTCCAACACACTCAGCAGGACACTCTTTAGATCTCCTATTTTCTAATTCATCCTACATCTCCTTCGACCAACAATTCCCAGTCTTATAGTCAGATCATCACGTATTAAAGTTTCTTATCCATGGGTCACAGACCCACTCTCTGCCCCTGCGCATGAATTCAAACAATGCCGTCTATGGAGAAACATTCAAATAGAGTCTTTTTCTGCCCATTTCCCATATCCTCAATGTCGGAAACCACCCACATTGACAAAGCCGCTAAAGACTTGGAAACCGCAATCAGCAGCACCCTGGATATCATCCCCCCAACAAAAACTACCAAGTGTCCTGCCAAGCTCTTGCCTTGGTTTACCCCTGATTTAAAGATAGATAAACTTATTGCCCTGAATGCAGAATGCTAATGGCGACATTCTCAAAACCAACAAGACAAACAACAGTACAAAAAAAAGCACAAAAACGACATGGGTCATATAGCCTTAGCCAAAAAAATTTACCTTGCGAGCAGAATAGATCAAGCTTCCAATTCACAGAAGGCACTTTATAAAATAGTACAAGAATTTACCAGTCCCTCAGAATGTCAAACTCCTCTCAAGGTCTCCCAAGAGTGGGTTGACGACCTATCATCTTATTTTAAAGAGAAAATAGATATCATTTACAGTCAATTCCCCTCCACAACCACTCCCCCTCCAGAGAATAACATATCCCTCCCCCTGGCCACCCCCTCTCTCATGCAATTCTGCACAATAACTGAGGAAGAGGTAGGCCTAGCCTTGAACAACCCAAATCAGGATCCACTGACGATCCGGCATCTGCCCAGATTGTCTCTAACATTACTCCAGTTCTTGTCCCTCACCTCACGAACATCTTCAACCTGTCTCTCACAGAATTCATGGTCCCTAAAGGAAGCCACTATCTGACCAATTCTAAGAAAATCCACGACCAACCCATCTCAAAAACTATCACCCCATTTCCCTTCTACCCCTGTTTGGGAAAACTATGGAATCATTGAATAATCATCAGCTTTCTCAATATCTGGAACAAAATAAACTACTTGATTCATCTCAGTCTGGTTTCTGGGCATGCCATAGCACTGAGACTGCCCTCATCGAAATCGTGGCCAACCTCAGGATCTCCCTTGATGCTAAGCAGTCCGCAATCCTGATCCTGCTTGATCTTTCTGTGGCCTTCGACACCATCTCCCACGGTACATTGTTACTACACTTGTCGGAGATTGGTGTCGGAGGCCCAGCATTAGGCTGGATCAGGAGATACCTGACTGATAGGTCCTCCAAGGCCTAAATTGGCCCTTTTGTGTCCAAAAAACAGAACATCAACAAAGGAGTTCCGCAGGGCTCTATATTGAGCCCAACACTTTTTAATCTTTACGCGTCTCCACTAGCAAAAATCATCCGCAACTACGGGTTTGACACAGTGTCATACGCTGATGACACGCAACTCCTAATAACACTTGGGACAGATCCCAGTGACACAAAAATCAGATTTACCCACTGTATGGCATCGGTCAATGCCTGGATGGCAAACAACCACCTGCTACTGAATGCCAGCAAAACAGAAATTCCCCTCTTCAGTAATGCACAGAAAATTTGGAACAGTGGCCATCAGTCCTGGGCCCTTGCCCCCCCCCCCCAAAAAAATTCAGTACGCAATCTGGGTTTCATCATTGAGGACAAACTTTCTATGGCTGAGCACATTAACAACACCGAGCACATTAACACCACAGTTTGCACCAGCTTTGGCATTTTGAGAACCCTTAAAACACTTTTTAAGTGGATTCCTCTTTCCTCTCGGATGCCCCTTGTCCAAGGTCTCATCATCAGTCGTTTAGTCTACGGCAATGCACTACTTGCAGGCATCAACGAGGAACATCTGTCTAAACTCCAGGTGTTGCAGTATACAGCGGCCAGAGTGGTCCTTTATCTCCCACCTCACTCTCACTCAGCCCCTTCTCTAAGGGCCCTACATTGGCATCCTGTAAAAAAGAGGATAATTTTCAAAACCTGCTGTGTGATTCATAAATCCCTCAACAACAATTGACCCAGGTACTTAGCCAACAAACTGAGAAGATATGAACCAGCCCGACTCCTCTGCTCTTCTAGCAAACTTCTCTTAGCCGTACCCAAAGTGCGCACAATCAGAACTGGAGGCAGAGCATTCTCCAAACTCGTTCCAGAAACCTGGAACTCCCTTCCCTTTCATCTTCGCGCTAAACTTAACCACAAAAGCTTTTGCAAACTTCTGAAAACATGGCTTTTACGGCTCGAATGAGTTATCCATTACAGCCCCCCTGTACCCCCCTGGCGCTGCGAGACCTACGGGTGATACACGCTCCTAATAAATACCAAATACATACATACATACAAAAGCAATGCTTGTATAGGATACGTAGAGTATCCTCATTACCACAATGTGAATTTTTGGAAATGCTGGAGCGTGGATATCAGAGTCTATGAGCTTGAAAAACAGGTTAAAGCCTGGAGGAGGTATGCTAGGAATAGGCAGATGTGAACCAGCTAGTCAAGTTCAGAGGCTGACAGGAGATGAAAGCTGAAGTCTGTGGCATTGCAGTGCGAGATGGCTGTGATAGGGCAGATTAATTGAGAAAGGTGGTTGTTAATATGTAGAAGTTAATTGAGGTATGGAGCATGGAAATGAGATGTGTATGTAACAGAGACACAGTGAGACAAGGTTAACGTTTTTAGGTGAAGCAAAGTGCATAGGTGGCTATCAAGGGTATACACAAGTTGTCTAAGTTAGGATGCTGGTTGGGTAGATGCAATGTGTTGGCAATTAGATGGATGTTGTGTTTGAATCTATGGATGCACTAGTTTGTCAAATGACTATTAGTAGGCCTTAAGCAGAGTAGGGTGAGTGAATGGTCAGATTCTAATGAATGAGGACAGATTCATTGTGCAATGTAAGTGTCTGAATGAGAGATGTGGTGAGGTGTTTAGTGTGAATGTCAGAGTTGGATATGATGGTGCACCTCGTGAAAGAAGAACATTCCTAAGCCATTGGAAATGGGCAAAATGGGGATGAGAGTTGTACATTTGACATGATTTGGTTATCGGCTGCTGAGGAGGTGATGAGTACAGTGCATTGTGTATAAAGCATGAATGGGAGAGGTGTTATGTACGTAGAGTTGAAGAGTGGTGCTGGGAATGTAGTTGTTGATGTAAGAGGCACAGCACCAGAATGGAAACATGAGCGTCTGATTGGAAGAGTAAGAGTACAAGGCTAAAGCTTGGAGGCCAGAGATTGTTTTAAGGATGGCAGCACCAGAGGGTGATTGTAAAGAGCTTGTGGATGAAGGATAAGTTGAGAGATGAACATGTACTTTGAGGTGGATTTGAGAGGAGTCAGACCAGCACAACTAGAGATTGTGCAGGCCAGGAGGTAATGTGGAAAGGTACACATGGAGAGGATAGGTATATATAAGTATGCAAAAACAGTTGCCAGATGAAAGTTGAGGATGTAGTTTGTATTAGCTGCTGCTTGTTGACTGCCACTGATTGTTCATTACATATAGTTGAAATGGCCACTAGGAGAACACTGGCATAGGCAAAACATATTGGCATCATCAAAGGACACATTCCCTTCCACCCTGCATGCCTTGGCTCAGTTGTGTGTGGGCATGACTGCTAGATTTCCGTTTGCAGGTTGATGTTGTCACGGATTGCTCAGTCTTCCCTTTGGATACTGCAATATGATGGAGGTATTGAGGGTTCATATTTTCTTTCATGATGCAGAACCATTGAATGGCAGGTAATCGATTAGGGCCTATATTCCCCCAAGTAAAAACTATGCGATGTTTGTTGGTGGCCCACCTGAGTGAAGCCTACTCCTGAAATGCCTCCCCTCACTTCCCAGTATACTACACACATGGGTACTCTTGGCATTATGGCTTTGAATGTCAGAGGTATGGGATGACAAGGAAGAGACACGCATGTTGATGATATGTAGGATGTACAGGGAAAATACAATGCACTGTTACAAGAGACCCATGTGACACAGGAGCATTAGACCCAGTTCTAGAAGTGCTTGCAGAGCCCTTATTTTTGCACCCTCTATTCTGGTTTGGCAAAATTAGCCCTTGAGTGGGTCGGTACGGGGTCCCATTTATCCCATTAGACACTGCTTTGAGCCTGAGGGCCCTATGTCTTTGTAGAGGGGCTCCTTGGTGTTTGCCAAGATTATTGGCCAGTATTTCTGCGCCGAATGTGGACAAACCAGACTTAATTCTGCATCCGTCCCTAATCCTGACAAGGGGTACCCATATCCCCTGGCTTGAGGATGGCAATGACAATTGTGTCCAAGAGCCACAGCTTAACCGTTATCCCCCGGCATCCTCTCCAGTGTCAGTAGCGTGCCTTACACAATGGGCTGTGCAGTGGTCTCTCTGACACCATTGGTGGATGCTACAATCTGAGACCCATGAGTACTCATACTTCTCTGCAGTATACAATCTGCACATTCTGAATTGAAATATTTGTTAACACCAGAAACTACAGCCTGAGGTGCTAGATGCTGAATGCCTGTGAAGAACATTCTCAGACCATAACACTAAACACATACACATTGGGTGTAGTGTGCAGCAACCCTCAGTTCACACATGGTGACTGCAGCCTACGGTGTTGTTGCCCCAAGCATTTTGATCATTACTGAGGTATTCCATCTGCAATTATTTCACTGGCAACTGGGATACAGCCACTTCTAGGTTATTGGAGTGTGGAGCGCTGAAAGCGGTACTGAGTGGTGTGTGCTTGTGGCTTTTGTGGTGGCTAGGGCAATATTCACAGGCCTTTGATGGAAACAGAACCACCACCAGGTCAGAAGGAGACTGCAGTCCAGATGCAATCTGGGATGTCCCCCATGCTGACAGATGCTCAAAGACACCACACCCATCTGCATTGCTTTTACTTTGAAAAATGTCAAGCTGAAATGCACATGGAGGGAAATAAGTCAGGACAACTTCTCCTCCGTTGCATAACCACAACCCAGCACATGAGGATGATAACGGATTACCTGCACCAGATGCGCACTAGACAGGCAGCCATCCATGAATCCTTCACAGTGTATTGTCATTGCCTATACATTCCCCCATAGTCTGAACACAAGGTTGATGTTATCAAATTCCTGACTGGATTGAATCTACCTGTACTCGATTCACCAGCACATGCAGTGATCAACAACCCGTTAGCTGATACCAGAAATTCACAGAGTGATTAGGCCCATGCCACATTTACAACTCAAGGGTTGGATGGCATTCCGTCCAGGCTTGACAAAGCCTTTGAGCTTGAACTTACCCACAGGTAACTGTAGCTCTCTCTGGCCACCTTCAGTGATTGGAGACAACCACAATACATGCAGAGGTCTTTTTTGTGATCATTGGTAAGACCCAAATGTGACCTGCCCAAACGGATGTATGACGTTACAACGCATGCTTTTAACACGCATGCTGTTACAACGCAGGTTTTACTACGCATACCATTACAACGCATAGCGCTTTGGGGTGCTGGATAGTGAATAGTTTAATTTACTATTCCAACTCCAGTCCCCGTGGACACTAGGGAAGGTGTTGGATAGTAAATTAAATCTATTCCCTATCCTAGAGCGCCCCCCCCAGCCAATGCGTTGTAACGGTTTTCGTTGTAAAACCTGCGTTGTAATAGCACTGCCTGGTAAAAGTTGCGTTGTAAAGGATGTTTCCCGCCCAAACTGACACCCTACAATTCATTCTCAATGCTTGCAATGGATTTTAAACCCTTAGGAAGTGGAGGCACCTCACCTGCTGGTACACATATTGCATCTAGTGCATGGTGTCCAAAAGGTTTGATATCCCTGGTAGATCCAAGATGCTTAATATTCAGAGACAAAATAGGGTGTTGTAGCTGGGCCAGGAAGGTCTCCCTGTGTAGCCTGCTTATTGCTGGACTAGGGGATGGCATTCTATACCTTTGATTGGGAATACATGTTTACCCCTAAGTCAAAACTGGACATTGTAGCGCAGCTGCAACAACACATATGTTTTTTCCTACTGAGCTAACTGCCCAAGTCAAGTTTTTCAATAGACATGTAACACTCTTTTTGATTGGGCAGGGATACTCATACTCATACGTTGCTCTTTGCCCTGGCAATATAGCTGCTAGCCCAGCAAATTTGCCTGGGGTGGTAAACATAGTGAGTTCCACTAGGCAATTACGTATATGTAGTATACATTGATGCAGACCACATGTTGCTCTATAGGCAGTATATCTGCAGGAACATTCCAGATATTTCTGTCAGACTATCAGATTTCCAGAGAGTGTAGAGTTTGGGTGTTAATGAGGCCAAGTGTGGTGTTTTTCCCTCTGTGTGGAGTATCCTCCACAAGAGGTGCTGGCGGGTGAACAGAGGATGGTGCATGAGCTTCGTGTGTTTTTCTACTTAGGCATCTGTAACTGTCATGATGAAAACTATCTCATTGTGCAAATCTGACCAGGGCCAAATCCTCCTAATATCCACAGATGGATTTTTGTAGCACTTTCCCAGTTACAGGCCATGAATGTATTTCACTTTCCAAGATGGTAATGCTTCCCGGCATCTTGCATTTTTCCCATCAACTAGCGTTAGCTGTGCCTTTTTCCATCTCCAGGGAGTTGGACACAATGCTGCGAGGGTTGATCTGCAATGGTGGTATGATAAGTGTGGCTCTGCAGAGGCTGTATCTGCCTGTGTGAAGGCTGTCAGGGTGTGCAGTTTTAATGAAATCCTGTGTGGTAGCACCTCTGCAAAGGTCGGTATGATGTTTGGCTGGGAGGTAGTTGTACGAAGTGGGCATTTTCCCCACATGCATGGCACAGAGGATAGCATGATCGATGTTGCTTCCTGTAGCGCAGCTCCCCCGTGGAGCTGACAGTCTGATGAAAGTGGCTTATTTAAGTTAAAAGAGCCTGAGGGTACTGACGGGCATGATCCTGTACTCTCCGTCTGTTATTCTGCACTTCCTAGCACTGTTCCATACAAGCATTGTTGGAAAGGACTGATGGCATGGGCAGACAGTGGATTGAGCTCAGTGGGGGACCAATTCAGGGTCCAGCAGCATATTACCTTTGGACAGTTGCAGGAAGATCCTGACATTCCAGGGGGCCATTGCTTGGCACATGGCACACTAATAGGTGAGAAGGGACACCTATGGAAAGTTAGACACTGAACCAGTGCATCACCCCCTAACCCACATCATGCACATTATGGGTGGACTTTGGAGACTGGTGAACTTATTTTATTGATGTGTTTGCTCACATGAAGAATGACCAACTGTCACTCACTCGCTGGCTATAAGACACTGATAAATTACGAGCCCTCATGGCAAAGGAGTGGTAAGGCACTGCCAATGAACACGATCTTGTGATGCCAAACTCCAGTCCATTCAATTTGACATCTAGCACAGGGCATGTATCACCTAAGCTGTCCAACTCTGAATGTTTGTTTGCTGCCCTCTGTGCACACATAATTCACCTCATTTGAATGTGATACATATGTTCTGGGCATGCCTGTATGCTGCACACCTGTAGTCCAAAGTTACAGATGTACTTGACACAGTGAGTGGTTGGGTCAACCTCCGTCCATTGGAGGGGATGCAGTGAGGGATAATCATGTAGATGAGGTTTGAATAGGTATCTAATGAAAGGATGGATTTGTGAATGCTCATAGCACGCCAGGCCATTTGCATACATTGTTAGAGCACTGAACTCCCAACACTGCAAAGCTTGGGCACAGTGACTCTCTAATGGGGTAGGACTGAGGCCACTGTGCTGTGCAGGGAGTAAGTTGTGTGCCTCCACAGGATTGCAATAGCTAAGCTGTAGGACAACTTGTTTCAGGACTTACAGGATGCACAGGAAGAGTCAATGGATGGGTGAAGGATCAGGCTTGCAGAAGCGTGCTCATGGACCTATCAGAGGTGGTCCGGACATGGCTAGATGAGGCAGTTGCTCTGTCATGTGAGGCAGGCTGGCTGCCTGACATTTCCTCATACAATCACATATGCTACAATGTTAACTATTAACAATGGCTATTGTACTAGAGGCCACGGTCTCCCCCACATGTCTGGACTGATAGGTATGTGGAATGCTGACCTTCTAAATGCCCCGGATCCCTCTGTGCTTGTTTATCTTGTTATGGTTATCGTGTTTTTGGCGTTGTTCAATATTGTGTTAACTTGACTTAATGATGAATGTTTGCTATGCCCAGCTAATCCAATCTACATTGCCAGTTTAACGAAAGGTGATTTACATACATCTAAATTTGTTCCTAAGTCATGATAATTAGCTGGAAGTAAGAGATTTCTTTGGATGTTGAAATGTCTTGTGACTCGTGTGAAGGTACATGCATTGAGCCATATGCCAGCAATCACAATTCCCTGTCTCTGTATTTTGTATGTAAGAAATTGTCTTAGTTTTGAGATGTGTGTCTTCCTTTCCCAAAGTTTTACATCAGGAACCGTCTCCTATGTGGGTACACAATTTAAGCCTGCTCTGTGTTGAGACTTATTACTCTAGACATTTTTGAGAACTGTAACTCCAAGTGGGACATTTTGATACCATGTCATGACTGTACAGGTAGGTATCGTAGCTCATGCCCCGCTGGCTGGCCTCAGTGAACAGTGGTGGAGGAATGTCAAAGGTCCACTAGGGAGTGTGTAAACCTGGCCTGAGAAAGCAAAGGTAGCCCCAAGATAGCTGTGGCCCAATGCATTTGATTGAGGTGTTGTTACAAAGGAAGGTAGTTTGAGGAGTCTTTTTTATTGGTACCTTTCACATCACAGGTTCCAATCAGCTGGAGTCAGCTGTGGAATGTTCAGAAAAATCCGGAGGCCCATATCAATAGGGGCATTGGGAAGGGGTGGCGGAATGTACCATATTATAAGATTATAACAGGTGTTCATGCAAGCAGACCTGGGGACATGATAAAAATTGTATGGATGGAATTTATATCTCTGAGTCCTGCTCTGGATATGTGCTGGATCCTTCAAATGTTGGTATTACTGACACATACAACATCCCATGCTGGTTGTGACACCCTATGATGACCTGGCTACCTGCCCTGTGGTGAGGCTGCTTTCATGGAAATCTGATGCTTTGGTGGATGGCTGCTTCAGCACTGCTGTACTCATCAGGACACATGATGTGGGAAAATCACAACATACACCTAAAATATGAAATAACAATTAATCGATTAATACATTTTTATAATTGTAAAGCAATTACATATTTAAGCATTATAAAAGATAACAAAAAAAAAATAATAATGATGTATAATTTAAGAAACTTCCCACACTATTACCCTAGAAACCCAGCAACCAGCTACTAATTTATACATTTCTAGGTAAATGTGAAGTATTTTAGTTGCACATAAAAAATTAGAAAGTAAGCATAAAAAATAATGTCATAAATTAAGATATGCAATTAAAATAACTAGTGTATTTTAAATGAACTAAAAACAATATCCAATACTACTACGTTAAAGTAAACAATATTACATACAACCATATTTTTATAAGCAATACCACGTAAAACAGATATTCTTCCTTTTATAACTCCCCGGAACTTCTTGTTGACTGAAGACATGGCTGTCTATGGTTAAAGGGCTTGAATCACAATGGTGAAGTTAGACTTTTGTGGTAAGTTTAGACTAAAAACCTAACTGTACTACTTTTCAGTATTCACAAAGGTAAGTAATGGGTGGTATCTTTACAAATGCAGAGTTTTGGCACTCGAGCGGAGTTTCGAGTGCGGTGGAATCTCTGCACTCGAGGTAGAATCTCCACATGCTGAGTGCGGAGATTCCGCCCCGAGTGCAGAGATTCAGCCTCAAGTGCAGGAAATCCGCCCTTGGGGCTCGATTAGGATTGCGGTGATTCCGCATCCTCCGAGCCGGCGGAAGCCACCACCGGCCCGGAGGATGCGGAATCACCGCTGCGGACCTTTAAAACACCCACCGCCAGATTATGATGGCGGTGGGATCAGCAGCGGATGGCAGGTCCGTCCGCCGCTGATCCGCGGGGTGTTGGCCGCAATTTGGTGGCGGTGTCTGCAAGACATCACCAGCCAAATTACAATGGGAGTGGAAACATGCTTTTCCGCAGCGGATTTACCGCCGTGGAAAAGAATGTGGACAATAGCTACTGGGGGCCCTTGCGGCCCCCAGGGTGTCGGGGGTGGGGGGTGCACATGGAGGGTACCTATGGTACCACCCAGCATTTGCATGTACAAGGCGGCAGGCACCGCGCGGTGCCTGCAGTTTTGTGCATGCAAATGGAAAGCATGCATATTTAACCTTGCGGCGGGTGCTGCTTAAAGCAGCACCAGCCGCAATGTTAAATATGCAGGATGTGACCGCCATGGTGGCGGTCACATCCTAATTCGCACGGAGGGACCGCCGCTGCCCCTGTGGACGGTCCCCCCACCTCGGGGGTGGCGGACGGACGCTGGTCCGTCCGCCATCCTAATAGGCCCCTTAGTACAGAAACTCCACAGGTGTATAGATACCACTCGTAACTTACCTTTGTGAATACCGAAAAGCAGTAAAGTTAGATTTTTAGTCTATATTTACCTATGGGAATTGTGCCCAAAATATTTTGCCTGAAAACAGCCGGACTGGGAACCCAAACAGCCCAGCCAATTTTCTCACACCAGCCTCTGGGGAAGCAATGCCTGGCAAAGAGAGTCTGGAAATCCGTGCTGCTTTTGTTACTGAGTACTGATATTGCAGCACCACTGCAAAACCGGCCCTCAGTGCTGCAAAACCACCCCCACCCTTCCAGCCTCCCGAGTAAAAGCACAGTGCCCATTATGCCCAGTCCAGTGTAAATGTATGTAAATGTATAGGCATTTATATAGCGCACTACTTACCCGTAGGGTCCCAAGGCGCTTCGACCGCTGCGAAACCCTTCCTGGCTTCCCTGAGAGATGGTCCCTTAATGGGTATCTCCAGGGTGAGACCAGGCATCCCCGGCGGTCTGGTGGGGCCGTTAGTGAAGATGAGGCAAGCTAATGCCCAGAGTTGCCGAGTGTGATCGCTGATCAGAGTGGGCGCCGAGGCGAGAGAATTATCGAGCCCGCTGACCCTGGTCCAGAAACCTGCCGCGCCGGGAATCAAACCCTGGTCCCGGGCCGTCCTCTGCTCTCGGGTCTGCCGCCTCTAACCAGTGAGCCACACTACTTCACTGCTACCTGAGAAGTATTTTTTGTTTGATATAATGTTTATTAACAGTATCCTCTGGGCTCATGTGTTGTGGAACTTAGATGAAGCATTATTAGAATGATGTATTTTACACAGCTTGAACCGACTGCAAAGTTTATTGGCATTTTTTACCTGTCAAACAGTTACATAGATGTGTTGGGCTTGGGGGCATGGTGTGGTTTGTCCACGAGTATTCTAATTGTTCAGTATTGTACATTCTTTGAGGGTTGAGTACGTCTTTGGGGTAAATGTGCTTAGCCAACTATGTGATTTGGCAGCTTGTTGTGCACATGAGTATGGAATGTGGCTCGACTAACATGTTGAAATTGTTTCGCAGGGGAAGGTGTGTGAGTAAGGAATGTGTTGTTTAGCCTGAACTACATTGACTACTATATTGATGAGGTGAGGTGTTCAGCACCTGCAGCAATGTCTGCCTGACAAGTTATTTCAGACATAAGTCAGTCAGTCAAAATCTTTATTTCGATTTTGGGAAAAATCATAAAAGTTATAAATAATACAGAACAGTAAAAAATGAAGGAAATACACATGTCGGTTTTCTAAAATAGCGACAATCGCCCTTGAACTTCATGATATAATAATAAATATATAAAAGTGCGAAAACAACATTTTCAGAGAACATTTTAAAATTTCATGTCCACAATTAGTATTTATACAGTAAAGTGCAAGTGCAAAGTGCTAGTTAAAAACTACAACACTTAAACAAATAGTTGTCAACCAGTCGTTTTGTTTTTCCAGCGTATCACCCATACCCATCTCAAAAACTTTGCAAAAGCAATGACAATGGGACCCTCCAGTGATGATACCGCCTGGGTGGTGAAGTGGTACAAGTATGGTGGGCTAGAGCACAATAGTGAAAGGGATCGCTGTGGCTACGGGCACTCTGAGGAATTAGAGGAAGAGACTAAGTAGGCATCCCTTCCTATCTATGCCCATACCATGAAGTATACGTAGGGGGTGCTCTGTTGCATTTTGGATTTGCGAATGAGCACAAGTTCAGGTTACCAGTAGGCCCAACCGCTTCTGGTTGATACGTTCATTATTCCATTTAGGGGGAAGGGACAGACCTTGGGATGGGCCCACACGGATCAAACGAACATTGTTCAAGGTAAATTGTGAATTAAGAATGGATGAGAACTATACGTCTGTGGTTGGATTAAACGCAGATTTTGACTACGTAGAATGCAACCATTTAGGGGGGTGGTCAGGGAAGACGGGAAGTTGGGGTTGTAGAGCCTGTTTACGGTGGGCAGGAAAGAGGGGAGAGAAGAGATAGTCTCAGGAAACTAACCTCCCGTCTCTGGACATAACCACCCCGTCCTGGCATAGACAGTTTAACATTTATTAAGGGGTTTTCTGCCTGCTCTGGCAGAAGCTATTGGCTTCTCCTATCAGGTCAACCCAGGTGCTTAACCTGGGCTAGGTTCCTCTGCGCAGGACCCACTGTTGTGTTTCTTTTTGCTTATGTTGTGTTTACCTGTCTTCCCCTCTCCTACTTTCTCTCTCCATCCCACTCTCTTCCCTGCTCTTTCCTCTTCTCCACCCTTCCCATCTTCAGCTGTCTCCTGCCCCTTCCACCATCCCATCGTTGTCTCCCTAGGGAGGAAGATGTGTTGTAACTTATCCTTTGGTTCCTCCCACTCCTTCCTGTTCCCCCCCTCGCCTCCCTCCCACTTGGTATGGCCCGTGCTGTCATCTGAAGGCAGCAGTAGAATGTTGGTTGTTATGATCCTGTCAAGCTGGGAGCACCTATGATAAATAGAACTGAATAAATGTTCTTGAATTTTACCACGTGTGGATCCTCATTACTACAATGCCCTTGCAAGGAAGGTAGCTAAATGATTAATCAATAAATCCCTGGGACCCAGCTTATACGTTGCTGAGAAGAAAACCTCCTATGTTAGACCATGCCTCAAAACAAAAAAACCTCAGGCCTCCCAGCTCAACAAAATACTGCCCTATATCAAATGGACCATTGTTAGGAAAAACATTTGAAAGTGTAGTATTTACTCAACTTTCAAAATGTGTAGAACAAAATTACTTTATGTCAGATCTACAGTCCGTTTTCAGACAAGGCAGAGGCACAGAATCAGCCTTCATAACCTTTCCGGATTACCTAAAACTCACATTGCAGTCCAATTACTTCTCAATGTATTAGTTTCTCTTGAATTGTCATCACTATATGCTTCTACAGAGACTCAATCATCTCAGAGTACATGTAAATGATTTAAGATGCCCGTCCCCTCCCTTCCCCACTGTGTAAACACGCCCTGTGGCTGTTTTAAGTAGGGAGATTAAGTCCCCTTGAAACCTGAGGGTCCCTAAGGTCAAACTAGCCCACTAGGTACCTCCAGTAAGCGCCGTTGCAGAGAGGTGTAAAAAGGGGCACGGCCTGGACCACCTCTCTGAAACACAGCGCAGTGTCGCTTACTGGAAGTACCTGGTGGGCTAGTTGGCCCCCAGGGGCCCTCAATATTGAAGGAGAATTAATTCCCCAACTTAAAACACGCCACAGGGCGTGTTTGCACACGTCACCTCAGGCCCCGTCCCTCCCTTCACCTCAGTGTAAACGCGCTCTGTGGCTGTTTTAAGTTGGGAGATTAAGTCCCATTGAATCCCAAGAGTCCTTATGTATGTATATATATATATATATATTACCTACTGGCGGTCGCCAGTAGGTATATATAGTTAGGATTTTTTCTCTATGGAACTTTTGAAAATTCTATGTCTAATAACTTTGGCGTTTGTGGACGGAATCGGCTGAATTTTTCAGGAAAATGGCACATATTGTTTCTGAGCAGCCCCTGAAAATATGGGGGGGTTTCGTCAAGGGGGGGCCGGGACAAAAGGGGGGTCCCAAAACGCGTTTTTCCCATTCATTTTTCCATAGGGCGTTTGGCCTCACTTTTAGCTCGAACGGCTGAATGGATTTGCACGAAACTTGGCAAAATTGTAGGGACTGTTAGCCCGATGTGCCTTTGCTGGGTCTCAATATATGTGCTCCAGTGGATTTTGAGAAATTAACGTTTAAAAAAACAGATATATCTGTGACAGCGTCCCGGGTAGCGCTCCGGTTCGCGAACTTTTCGCGTAACGGAGCTTTGCGAAGCGAAGCTGATTGGCTCTCCGGTGTCTGTCAACATTCTAAACAGTCCGGAGCGGCCGCCATCTTGTCTCTCGGTAGGATCGAGAGACAAGAAGAGGAAAAAAACGAAGGGGGAATTTAATGAAAGGGGGAAAGGTAGACCCCTCTTGGCCCCCTAGGAATGATGTTGGGGTTATTAAAGGGTCCCGTCGGGCAAATAAAAAAAAATTGATTTTTTTGCGGTAGAAGCGGTTTCCGGTTTGCGAACCGGGTAGCGAATCGGGACGCGAAACGGGAATTCGCCATTTTGTGTTTCGTTTTAATTAAATTACAAGATGGAGGAAAAACAATGTGAGAAATGGGCATAAGGGGGTACGGGAGACGTATCCTGACCCCCTATGTTTTCTGAGGGTGGCTGAGGATGCTCATATATGTTGATACTTGTCTTCCAGCGGCTGCGCGTGAGCGTTTTTTTTTTTTTTTTGCTGCGTGACGTCTGTTAACGTTCGATTCGAAGGAAATCAGGAAGTGTTGACCGCCATTTTGACACTGCAAGTAAATATATTGTTAAAAATAATTGTTATAAATTAATCCGTATTGATAAACATTGTCTGCGCTATCTTGCTTTTTATCCAATGGCACACTTTTGTCGTGCACTGCAGCCATTTTAGATGCCTTGACCAGACGCACTCTCTGCACGCCGCCGATCGTGACGTCTGTTAACGTTCGATTCGAAGGAAATCAGGAAGTGTTGACCGCCATTTTTACACTGCGAGTAAATATATTGTTAAAAATAATTGTTATAAATTAATCCGTATTGATAAACATTGTCTGCGCCATCTTGCTTTTTTTCCAATGCCACACTTTTGTCGTGCACGGCAGCCATTTTAGATGCCTTGAGCAGACCCACTCTCTGCACGCCGCCGATCGTGACATCTGTTAACGTTCGATTCAAAGGAAATCAGGAAGTGTTGACCGCCATTTTGACACTGCGAGTAAATATATTGTTAAAAATTTGTTATAAATTAATTCGTATTGATAAACATTGTCTGCGCCATCTTGCTTTTTTTCCAATGCCACACATTTGTCGTGCACGGCAGCCATTTTAGATGCCTTGACCAGACCCACTCTCTGCACGCCGCCGATCCTCAGCATGGCTCCCCACCCTCGCAAGCATCTCCCCCACGCACTGGTCACCCCCGCTCTCTGTCTTATGCATGGGCCATAAACCTCCCCCCATCTGCGCTGCTCTTCCCTGAGAATCACACCCTGTGCCCGCCCGACACCACTCTTTCACCCTATTCACTACCGCACCCTCTGACATTCCTCTTCCTTTGTGTCTGATTGTCCAGGCCGGTCCCAGGCTATCACGTAGCCCTGCGGATGTAGTTTATGGCCTCAACTGTAAAGAATCACCCCTCTTCAAAGGAGTTACAGTAGATCAAGGCCCCCACCTCATGAGATCCGTCACACCACACGCGTTCCTACTATCTGATAACCATCCTGTATTGTGATTGGGGAGGGGATTCTCACTGTGAGGGTGTGTGGGACCGAGCCTGAAGCGGATGATTCCAGGGATGCCTTTTTGTACATCAAAGTCTTCACAATTATGTGTCACATTAAAAATATATAGCACTCCAACAAAGTAGTAGGATTATAACACTTTAATAACTTATAAGTATATACATCGCAACCAAAACAGTAAACACCTTAAAAAAAAATTTATTAAAACAGAAGCAACAATGGTCAGTAGCGGTCTGTTGTGCAAATAGTCCCAAGGCAGCACAACGTGCTGAGTTCTGGACGGCACCCAGGTGATGTCACCTGGGTGCCGCACTGGTTTTGGTATCCTACAATGCTGCTCTGAAAAACGGCGTGGGGCGCCCCAGGGGGTGTGGGGGGGGGGAGGCGGCGTGAACGGGCCTCCCCAGGTGGAGGCTCGTCTGTTGTAGTAGGGCGCCCCTTTAGCGTTTCATTTGCCATTCAGCGGTTTTCCGCCCGCTTTTGCTGCACTGTGCCTCGTCAGTAGCGGTCTGTTGTGTGAATAGTCCCAAGGCAGCAGAACGCACTGAGATCTGGACGGCACCCAGGTGATGTCCAGTAAGTTGCCGCACTGGTTTTGGTATCCTACAATGCTGCTCCGAAAAACGGCGTGTGGCGCCCCGGGGGGGGGGGGGGAGGGGGGGGATGGCGGCGTGAACGGGCCTCCCCAGGTGGAGGCTCGTCTGCTGTAGTGGGGCGCCCCTTTACCGTTTCAGTTGCCATTCCGCCCGCTTTTGCTACACTGTGCCTCATCCGCCATTCAGCTGTTTACCGCCCGCTCTTGCGGCTACAGCGTCTCGCTCACCATGTAGTTGAGTTGCACCCACTCTTGCGGTGCAGCGATAGGCGGCTGCCACAGGACTCTTAAAATGGCGGCCGGCTCTTCGGATTTGGGCCTGGTCCACTAAAATGGCCCTGGGACACCTTGGAACTCGGACGCTTGTCTGCTAGGGCTTGGGCTCCATTCTCGAAAGCGTCCCCTCAGCCTTGAAGATTTTACAAAAGTCACCGGGGCCCCCGACTCCCGCAGGCTTCCGGTGGGGAGCGGCTGCCATGATTGCTTGCGGAATGGCCACGACTGAGCTACCAGATGGTGGTGCTCTCATGCTGACGCCAGCTTCAGTCTGAAACATCCAGAAACACTGTAGACTATCAATTCGATGAGTTCCGGTGGAGCCCCAACGTGACCCGGTAGGGAAGAACTTGCCCTCCCCTTTTTTGAGTGATGGTTCTTGTTGCCTGTCCCCTCTGTTGTCATCTAACGGAACCTTTTTTGATTGCCGAGTGAGAAAAAAAAAGGTGGGTCTTTCATCGTTTGGGAAAAAAAAATGTTTTAATCCAATGAAAAGTGTTATTTTTAGGTCATATGATCAAGCCTTCCATCATTAGGAAACCAAAAGTAAAATGAACCAATGAAAAGTTTTATAAACAAGTCACATGACCTGTTATGCGGGTTTGGGTTATAAAAAGCATACAAAACCCGTTGGCCCATGAGGCGGCGTCAGTAGCGGACCGATGTGCGAATAGGCCGAAGGCAGCACAACGCGTCGAGATCCGGATGGCACCGAGGTGGTGTCCAGAAAGTTGCACTGGTGTAGCCATCCTACAATGCTGCGCCGAAAGACGGCGTGGGGTGCCCGGGGGGAGGCGGCGCAAATGGCCTTCCTCCGCCTCTCCAGGTGGAGGCACCTCATGTGCAGTGCGGCGCCCCTTAGCGTTTCACATGCCATCCAGCCGAGTTGCGCCCGCACTTGCTGCTACAGTAGGCCGAAGGCAGCACAACGCGCCGAGATCCGGATGGCACCGAGGTGGTGTCCAGCAAGTTGCCGCACTGGTGTGGCCATCCTACAATGCTGCGCCGAAAGACGGCGTGTCCAGCTGAGTTGCGGTCACTCTTGCGGTACAGTGACTCGAATGCGCCAAGATCAGTATGGCACCGAGGTGGTGTCCAGCAAGTTGCCGCACTGGTGTGGCTATCCTACAATGCTGCGCCGAAATACAGCGTGGGGTGCCCGGGGGGGGGGGGGGCGGCGCAAACGGCCCTCTCCCGCCTCCCCAGGTGGAGGCACCTCATGTGCAGTGCGGCGCCCTTTGCCGTTTCACTCGCCGTTCAGCAGAGTTGCGGCCGCACTTGAGGTACAGTGACTCACCCGCCATCCAGCTGTTTTCCTCCTACTCTTGCGGTACAGCGACTCGAACGCGCAGAGATCCGGATGGCACCAAGGTGGTGTCCAGCAAGTTGCCGCACTGGTGTGGCCATCCTACAATGCTGCGCCGAAAGACGGCGTGGGGTGCCCGGGGGGGGCAGGCGGCGCAGACGGCCCTCTCCTGCCTCCCCAGGTGGAGGTACCTCATCTGCAGTGGGGCGCCCCTTAGCGCTTCACTCGCCTTCCAGCTGCATTGCGCCCGCTCTTGCGGCACAGTGCCTCACCACCCATCCAGCTGAGTTGCGTTTACTTTTGCGGTGCAGCGAAAGGCGGCTGCAACAAGACTTTCAAAATGGCGGCCGGCTCTTTGGATTTGGGCCTGGTCCACTAAAATGGCCCTGGGACACCTTGGAACTCGGACGCTTGCCTGCTAGGGCATGGGCCCCATTCACGAAAGCGTCCCCTCTTTTGACTGATTGTTCTTGTTGCCTATCTCTTCTGTTGTCATTTAACGGAACCTTTTTGGACTGCCAAAAGGGGTTCTGGTCCGACCGCTGGTTGGTGGAGACATTTTGACTATATCCTGGACCTGCCCGGCCTCACCCAAAATTGCGCCCGTATAAATGGGACTCGTAACTCCTTGTTGTGTACTGGTTGCCCAACCTTGATATCACGAGATACATATGCAGTTTTGAAGCACATGGCGGGCGGGGACGAGTACTGATTGAACATTTGGACATCCCTATTGATATTAAGTTCTGATGTGTTATTGATTACTGTACTATTGAAAGTTCGAATTAACGTCACCCATGGTACTTGCCCGCAAATGTATATCTAGATAATTTTATTGTAACTGGCCCTGTGGTACTTTAATTATAAAATGTGCGTCCATCGATTCCGCAACTGTTTGACACCTTACTTCTTGCAACTTAATGGCCCGCCCGTTACGTTCTTCTACAGTGTAATTGTCCCCTCATCATATACGATTCCAGTTTGCTCCGTGGCCGGCCCACGTGGTTATAGGCCCGTATTTGTATACTGACATTTTCACAATAAAGGTTTTTAAAACAAAACATGGTAGTAGTACCTTTTTTGGTAAAGTTTTGAATAATAGCCACTGTTTTCGAATCAGTAAAAGGCAAGTGAAATAAAGCAGCCCGATTACATGACGGTTAAAAGGTATAATACGCAGGAACGCAGTAAAGATAAATGGTCAAGGGCTGTTGTGTTTTCCACTCCTGCAACATAAAGTGATCGATAACAATCCGATATTTATGCCTATCAGCGACTAAGACAGCAGGCCGAGCCTCTTTTGCTCAACGGCTCCCTCATGGGACGAAGAAACACCCTTTTTCTCGAAATAGGAATATTTTACTTGCAGGACAGTTGTAAATTTCCCGGGAAAATACATTAGCCTGGAACATTGTTAGTGATAAACTGTAAATGCATCTGGGTCCTTTGCTTTACAAGTCAGAGCGAGAAAAAAAAAACAGGTGGGGCTTTCATCATTTGGGAAAAAAAAATGTTCGAAAGCAATGAAAAGCGTTCTTTTTAGGTCATAAGACCAAGCCTTTCATTATTAGAATTACAAAAGTAAAATTAACCAATGAAAAGTTTTATTAACAAGTCACATGACCTGTTATGCTTACGTTACGCGCCGCGCTCTGAATCGTTTCCGGGAAGCTGCGCCTTGCGCACCGGAGCACTTCCGGGTGCGCTAACGGGGCGCGTCATTTGACGCATTACGCGACAACGCAGGTCCAGAATATAGTCAAAATGTCTCCACCAACCAGCGGTCGGACCAGAACCCCTTTCGGCAGTCCAAAAAGGTTCCGTTAAATGGATGGTGGGCGAGCCGCTGTAGCCGCAAGAGCGGGCGCAACTCAGCTGGTTGTGTGAAGCGCTGGGGTGTACCTGAGAAACCTCCACCTGGGGAGGTGGGGGAGGCTCGTTCGCGTCGCCTCTCCCTTCTAGTACATTCCACGCCGTCTCCCGTCTCCTGGCGCAGGAATATGTGATGGTCGGACTAGGGCACCGCAGGACGTGTCTTCAGGTCAAACGGATTGTGGGACAATGTTCAGAATGGAAGAGTCACCAAAAGGCAAAAAGTTCCGCTTGACCCCGGGAGCCGGCCGCCTATGTCGGGGGCGATCTCAGGCCACACCAGGGCAACAAGACTTGGGGAGGGGGTCAGCGCCATTACACCGCCCCTCGGGGGCCTCCGTCAAGCGGTTCAGGGAGGCACCGCATCACATTGATTTCCAATGCAGTCATGTCCACAAACAGCCCCCATTTACTTTGAGAATAGTGAAGCTGCAGCAGGTGCAAATAAACTGCAGACAGTGTTACAAGCGCTGCTCGGAACTCTCAACTATGGCACCCAACATCCAGGACCTATGCCATTTGTGCAAGGCAGTGACATCGAAGTAACTCAGGGACCAAGGAACATACCATATCCAGAGTCCTTCCCACAGCGTCTGCCTTCCTTGTTACCTAGTTATTGTTCTTTCACTCCCACTCCAGGCTTTTAGTCTGTAGATAGAAAACCATGAACCTACACTCACGTATGAAAATGTTACTATTGATGCTTGACTGAGGCCAAGGAGTTCAGAGTGCATGAGTCTCATGCTCAATCGATTGAGCTAGCCGGATCAGGCAACAAAAAGGTGGTGGCGGGGGTGGCGGCATCAGCAAGGCATCCTCACACACAACTTGTCGGACATCAGCTCTGAATGTACTGGGGACGAGTCTTGGTGCATGGTGTCGTCCCTGGGTAATTTGCACAACGGTTCTCCACCCCTAGGCCGCCAGCTATGGTACCTCGACAGGAATAGTGATGGATGTTGAAGCAGGCTGCCATGTAAATAGATATTTAATAAAACGTTTTACCCTGTTACTTTGCTGGTGTGTTGTATATAAATATAATATTTGCATAGGGTTTGTCGTTATTTTGGGCGGGGTGGGTGGCGGAGCCGAGCTGTCTTGCAGCCATCATGGTGTCGAGCTCAGTTCATGTCACTAGTTTCGTATTTCTCATGAGGGGTTGTTCCTAATGTTTCTATTTTAGCGAGGTCAAAAAGAGATCCCATTAGTGGCCTACTGATTTTGCTTGATTCCTTTTGTTTTTTTAAACGATTTTTCACTATCTGCAAAGACTAAACAGAGTATTGCGACTCTGTGCTTGTTTGTAAATAGAGAATGAACCAAAGAGAACCAATTCTAAAACAGTAAATGCTTGGATAACAATTAATGAAATGGAGAGAGAAGCAGGCACGACGGATTACAACGGGGGCAAAGGCCTGCGTTACCTACCCTTCACTATCTGCAAAGAGAGAATACTCCTAAAAGAAAAGAGGGGGGGGGGGGGGTAGCGTTCAAAGCACATCAGCGTGCATAAACACGAAAATGTTTTTACCTACCACGTACTTGACATTTTAGAGCTTTTCATATTTGCTATTAAAAAACCATTGAAATTCACTGAAAAAACCATAGGTTATAGACCATATATAGTTAGGAATTAGTGATAGAGCGCGCAGGTCACCCGGCCCTATAGATTGCCAGATTATGATGCACTTGGGCCCATGTATGAATTCAATAAACCCCAATTTTCAAGTCGGGTGATTTTACACGCTACTATCAGTATTTTGTGTGTGTCTCCTGTGACACTTTTGTCATAGTACCTGACTTACCACAGGTACTTACTCCTCCTGATGGATCAGGAGCATGAGGGTAGGTGATAACACTTCAAATACACCACTTTATTTATTCAATCAACATTGGATGTACCTTTTAGAATGACCACAGACACCTGAGGCGTTTTAAGGGTTTTATATAGCAATTTAAAGTGATAAAATTATGAGACAGATGCTGATAAAAACATCAATAAGCAATATCAAAAAGATAAAATAGCTATGCAAGAGGGATAACACCATTTAGGGTAAACAAAGTTTTCTAAGGGTATGGGTAACAGGGAACACGCTATTCAGTTTAGATTTATACTAGGGATAGAAAGTTTGAACCACCTTAGTACATGATTTTCTATAGCCTATATATATTTCAGCCCTAATCCTATTCTATCTAGCTAAAGTCTTATTACCTCTAATGTTCAACACACATTATTAAATCAAAGAACAGTACAAGTACATCCTAAAGGGAAGGGAAAAATTGGAACATACTAATAAGCAGCTTGCAAATGCATCAGATGAGAGAACAGAGCAAAAATCATGTGCATAGAGGCTTTATTAAGAGCAGGAAGAAAGGGATAGAATGACGGACACCCACAGGTAATATTTACCTAAGACGAGAATGAAGACTAACCCTGGCCACGGGTCAGTTTCGGGAAGGGACGAGGACAAGGACCCTCAAGGAATTAGGATGCCAGTAGGTGAGCAGGTAGCAGCTCACGGAAAACAGGACAGGATACCCCTCAGGTTTGGGTCAGGACTGGGCTCACCAAAGGCACGACCAACCCCTACAGCTTCGGATGCAACGCCTGCATTACCCCCTCACTGCACGGAATCCGCCAATAACCCCGATTGGGTTCTCGAATCCCCCAGCAAAAGTGCTTCGCCAGCACTTAAGACTATTTCCACCCCTTGGAGTTTGTGGAAAATACTCGGACAGAGCGCTCCGCAGCTCTCTGCATCAATCACCTATAGAGTCGTGGGGTCAGTGACAGGTCTGCTACTCGGACAAGTCGGACAATTTCTCCCTAACTAACTAGGCTAGTTATACCCTTCTGGGGTTCCCAGACCACCCACAAATGTTGCAAATGACAGGGTCCCAGATTATGATTGGTCAGGAGAAGTGATTAGGTCACTTTTACCTCCTAAATTCTACGTTCACATAATGAATATTTAATTTTAATACCCGCCCCCCTGCGTTCATGTTCCCAGGCATAGGAATATGGAAAAAACAATGGGTGTACACGGCAGTTTGATACAATGTATCACAATCAAGGTGAATGTCAGCATCTTCTCCAAGAACCTAGGTAGGTTCCCAGGCGCATCTTGCTTCAGGAGCCAGCTGGCTGAGATTTGCTTCTGCGCAGTGTGGGTTTTCCCTCATCACGTGACAGGGTCGGAACTGGTTTCAAGATGGAGTCGGACTCCCATACCCAGGCCCATGTATGCGTGGTACATGAAAAGCAAGTGAAAACAAATTAATAACACAGCAAAACAGAATACACTGTACACCATGATCATCTACACTGGTCGCATTCGCTGGAACCAATGAATACATTGTTATAATAACTAGACTTTTCTCTATGAAGACAAAGTTTCCCCTTTCGTTCAAAATCCAACAACAGCGCAGGACTTGCATCGCCATTTGAGGTGCCTTCCATGTTTTCGGCCCATTTAGGTGTTTGCTGTTTCTTATCATTAGCCTTTCTTTGGAAACTCTCTCTTCTCTTTTCTGCCATTTTCAAGAACATCTTTTCTTGCTCATGTAATGAGCAAGCTGTTATAGAACAGGGGTAGACCCAATGTAGTCAAAGGACCTGGGTATTCATCAGTATAGATAACAAATGGTCCTCAACACAATTTCACTGGTAAAAATAATCATAACATTTGATCAATCTTATTAACTCCACAATCAGACTTAATCTATAGTCTTTCTAACACGGATGATGTTAGCCCACAACCTCAAAGAACATTTACAGTATGTGCCAATAAATCAATAAATTCAAAAAAAAAAAAATTCGAAATAAGAGGGGGTTCAGCTAAGGCAATTAATTTAATGTATCATGTAATAACAAATGGAAATCAATATTTCTATATACATATATTTACACAAATCCTAAGACGAAATACATTTTTACTCTAAAACAAGAAAAAAGAGAGAACGTGCACAGAGAAAGATAAAGCGTGTGCTCAAGTGAATGATCAAGGAGATCAGGAAAACAGTGTAGATCCTTTATATACAGGGAAACATTGAGCCTGTCCTAGGTATAGCTTGTAAAAAATACTTCTTTTTTACTCGCTAAGTGCTATCTACAATTCCTTGGTCCTTAGATTGCCCCGTTGGCAATAGGATTACCAGGGAGAAGGGGATGGAAGGTGGACTGGGGACAGGGGTGACTAGGTACAGGCTCCCAGAAGGGAATGTCGTCGACGTTTCGACCCAAATAAAGAGTGGGCGGTTCAAGTCCTCAACAGCGGGTCTTCATCAGGACGGAGTGACAGGGGATATCTCTCAAAGTGCACGTCAGTTAAAACCATTTGTATGGCACCTGTAATGATAAATGAATAGTGGGGCTAAGTATCACTGTATGTTTTTGATTTTGTCCACTAATGACCTATGTGATAAAGCACTCACCCTCCCGTGGTGCCTTGATACGTCCAAGTGCGACGACCGGTCCGCACTTGTATTATGCAAGTGTCCAAGATGTATACTGTAAAATATAACGGAAAGGTAGCCATTAGTGCTACATCGCTTCTGGTCACCTATGAGTGACTGCTTTTCATAGAGAAAATCATTAATATTACAAGGTTTTTACTTGGGTTGGCTATTTAATTAGGGGAGTTGTATTGCAAATGCCAACATTGGCTCTAAACCCTATATCCAGGATCTATTTTCAAAAGTCATAGTCCTATTAAGATATTTATCAAGAATCACTGGAACTTCGTGCCTTCCGCCGCTGGTTTTAGGAAGATGTCTATGAACTTGCACAAGGGTTCTAAAATACAAACAAAGGACTGGAAGAGGGATACCTATCCAAACAGGAATATAATTTCTTGAACAGCACACACCCTAGGCTCCCTACGATCTACACTCTCCCGAAGGTGCACAAGAGGTTGAATAACCCCCCAGGCAGACCCATTGTGTCGGGCTGTGGGTCTATTTTAGAACCCTTGTGCAAGTTCATAGACATCTTCCTAAAACCAGCGGCGGAAGGCACGACGTCTTATGTAAGAGACACCATGCAAGCGATACAACTGGTGGATGGCTATATTTTCAATCAGAATATGAACATCCTGGCCACGATGGACGTTACATCACTTTACACAAACATACCACAGTCAGCAGCTATTGAAGTGATTAGAGAGGTTTTAGAAGAACGCCCTAGACCTTGTCAGATACCAACTCAGTTTATCTTAGATTTGCTGGAGATTGCTATGCGCAAGAATTTCTTCTATTTTGAGGGAGATTACTATGTACAGACGTGCGGAGTAGCCATGGGGGCAAGCTTTGCGCCAGACCTGGCTATACTCTTCATGGATGCTTATGAAAGGAAATTCATATACAGTGACACAAACCCATACTTCACAAACATAAGGACATGGCATCGATATATCGACGATGTCCTGATGATTTGGGAAGGTGAGGAGAAGACCCTGACGGAATTCCATGGATGGCTAAATCAACGCTCCAAAGATATACAGTTTACCTTGGAATATAGTAGAAAGAAAATTAATTTCCTAGACATTAACATAGTGGAGGATGAGGGACTGTTACACACCACCCTATATAGGAAATCCAGTGAGAGAAATACCCTGCTTCGTTACAACAGCCACCATCCGCGCAATCTCAGGGACAATCTACCATATGGTCAGTTCCTGAGATTGCGCCGGAACTGTACCCGAAAGGAGGATTTCTTTAATGAATCTATGTCACTAATGGAGCGTTTGTCTGAGAGAGGCTATCCACAACGACTGTTAAAGAAGGCCCGAAAAAAAGCCTGGTTCTGCCACAGAGAATTCCTGTTAGAACCAAAAATGAAAGTCAATAACAGCGAGGAAAGGTTAACATGTGTCACCACATTTAATACAAAAAGTACGGAAATCAAGAAAATTATAAACACACATTGGCACCTGGTGGCCGATGATGTGGGGATCACGACCCCACCTATGTTTGCCTTTAAAAAGGGAAGAAGTGTGAGGGACCATGTGGTCCAATCATTGTTACCCAGTGTATCAAGGGATGCCCAGTCCACGCTATGGAACACGCCGCCAGTGTTGGGCCACCACAGATGTGGATCGTGCAAAGCATGCCAACTAGCGGAAGAACTAAAATCATGCACTCATAACAACTACACGCATGTAATGAAACAACACACCAACTGTAACTCATCAGGAGTTATATATGTGATTGTATGCCCCTGCGATTTTTGGTATATAGGTCAAACTGTCCAAAAAGTAAAAACCAGAATCCTCCAGCACTGCAGCAGGATCCGCTGTAGAGTCCAAGGAGCACCGCTAGTTGAACACTTCACAAAATTCGATCACTCACCCGAGAGTTTGAGATGGTGGGTGTTAGAGAAGGTGACTGTAAACATAAGAGGAGGTAATTTCTCAAACTGTCTAAGTGTTCGGGAATGTAAATGGATGCACACTTTCGATACTGTCAACAAGGGCCTCAATGAATATGAGGAAATAACAAGACAGATGGCAACACTATATAATGGCTGAATGTACTTAAGTAATCATGTAGCTTTGCCTTGATGTATTCACTAACTATACAGTTAAACACATGAGTTCGTGTATTGGGCGATACTGAGTCTACAAGAGTACTGCACATTTATGCATTATGTAGATGATATACTTTAAATCTATGCATTATATATGTATTACAATTGTCCATATATGTTCAAAAATTGATTGTTTTGCTTTAAATCATGTATTTGACAGATAGGTGAAATTATTATGTACCTGTCATATTGGTCACAGCATTCTGGTCACAGTATTCTGTCTTTCTGACTCTTTTTACGAACACGGATGCGGGTACCTATATTTATATAGGGACCTTCAGGGTGCAACTTGTAACATTCCGGCCTTACCCATGACATTGCGTTAATTTCATCAATGTATATCGAGTTAGTGCGTGAGAGTAATCCTCTCTATAATATTGAATTTCATCTTTTGAATTGCCCCATCTACACTAACGCATGCATCCTTTTGTGAAAAATCGAAGGTTCACCGGGAAATAGGACATAATACCGGCATTCATGTTTTGTCCCGTCATTGTAGGTGAATAATGCCCGATATCTCAGCAACCGGCAAGACGCCATGACGTAGGCGCGCCTGTTGCCTGGCTGCGCGGGACGCCATGACGTAGGCGCGCCGGTTGCCTAGCTACGTATACCATCGCGCTGGGCCCGTCTCTGCTTCCGCATTCCAAAACGCGGTGCAAGACGGAAGGTTGCACAACGCGAAACGGAGCTAAACTACTAGATACCTCGGCGTTTGATTGATATCTCGAGGTATGCTAAGATTTGAGAATATATACAATATTTCAAAGCCTATCTCTGACCAAGTAATACGGGGAGCGCGCTAACGAAGAGACTTTGTGTCTTTTCTTTCTTACAGCGTGAGGCATCATACGTGCTGGATCAACATTATACAATTTTGTAAAAAGCACACCAGTGACAAACGCATTGGGTAAGTGACCATTGCAACGACAGTCACTATATATTCCAGTGATTCTTCATAAATATCTTAATAGGACTATGACTTTTGAAAATAGATCCTGGATATAGGGTTTAGAGCCAATGTTGGCATTTGCAATACAACTCCCCTAATTAAATAGCCAACCCAAGTAAAAACCTTGTAATATTAATGATTTTCTCTATGAAAAGCAGTCACTCATAGGTGACCAGAAGCGATGTAGCACTAATGGCTACCTTTCCGTTATATTTTACAGTATACATCTTGGACACTTGCATAATACAAGTGCGGACCGGTCGTCGCACTTGGACGTATCAAGGCACCACGGGAGGGTGAGTGCTTTATCACATAGGTCATTAGTGGACAAAATCAAAAACATACAGTGATACTTAGCCCCACTATTCATTTATCATTACAGGTGCCATACAAATGGTTTTAACTGACGTGCACTTTGAGAGATATCCCCTGTCACTCCGTCCTGATGAAGACCCGCTGTTGAGGACTTGAACCGCCCACTCTTTATTTGGGTCGAAACGTCGACAACATTCCCTTCTGGGAGCCTGTACCTAGTCACCCCTGTCCCCAGTCCACCTTCCATCCCCTTCTCCCTGGTAATCCTATTGCCAACGGGGCAATCTAAGGACCAAGGAATTGTAGATAGCACTTAGCGAGTAAAAAAGAAGTATTTTTTACAAGCTATACCTAGGACAGGCTCAATGTTTCCCTGTATATAAAGGATCTACACTGTTTTCCTGATCTCCTTGATCATTCACTTGAGCACACGCTTTATCTTTCTCTGTGCACGTTCTCTCTTTTTTCTTGTTTTAGAGTAAAAATGTATTTCGTCTTAGGATTTGTGTAAATATATGTACATAGAAATATTGATTTCCATTTGTTATTACATGATACATTAAATTAATTGCCTTAGCTGAACCCCCTCTTATTTCGAATTTTTTTTTTTTTGAATTTATTGATTTATTGGCACATACTGTAAATGTTCTTTGAGGTTGTGGGCTAACATCATCCGTGTTAGAAAGACTATAGATTAAGTCTGATTGTGGAGTTAATAAGATTGATCAAATGTTATGATTATTTTTACCAGTGAAATTGTGTCGAGGACCATTTGTTATCTATACTCATGTAATGAGCAAGGCAAATTATCTCTTCGAGCTTCATTTAAGTCTATGTCACCTATAGTTAGGAAGTACTTTCCCATGTATCTAGTTTCCTCGCTTCTGACATGCACAATATTCAGGTGCCCCCGAACAGGTAGTTCAGAAAAAATCACGTCAGTGTTTGAATAGTAGTACTGTAATGTGCTCCTATAAAATAAGCTTGCTAATATACTACAGGAAATCCCATAGGTCAGGGGTAAATGGTGATATGTCACGCCTTCAGCTACAGAAGTAGGTAGCTTCATGCAGACATAACAATCTTCTATTTCCATAGCTTCTACATAATGCACCAAAAGATTTGCAAAGACCTTTAAATGCGATCGTTTTCTCATGTGGTGAAAGTGTAGTCCATCCTCATCTGGTGCTTCTAAGTCAGGTCTTGATTGTCTCAAACTAACTGAGTTGTCACGTCCTTCTACACTTCGTGGTGTTTCTTCAGTATGTACAACTTCTGAATCTGGGGTCAGGGTTCTAGTAGGGTACAGGTTATTATCTTTACTTATCATAAAAGGTATAAAAACTGTTAGTCCTATCCATATCACTATAACTATGGCTACACTGCATAGGCATATTTTACAGCACGTTTTGCAACAATTCCCTTTTGGTCTTCCATCTACATTTGAATCAGACATTTTTGTTTCTGGGACCTTTCAACCCCTCTTTGTTTCTTTTCAAGAGGCTTACGCAGTTTCACCTTTCAGGGTGGGTCTTCTACCTCAGAGCTTTGATCCTCAACGGAATCGTGATCACTGCGGTCACTTTCTTCAGGGTTGTCAATTTCTTCCAACACCAAAAAGGTCCATTCAGGACTTCGATAGTTTTTGTTTACTTTCTTAAATCTGATGCTGCGTCTATTTTGCTGAGCCTCGTCTCTTTGTCTTTCACTTGCAGCTCTTTTTCTGTCTTCTAATTTTTCTTCTACAGTTTTCAGTCTTAGTTTCAGTCTCTTTATATATCTTGGTCTCTCCTGCTTTCTAAGCCTCTTAGTGGTCGAGGATACTTGGCCGTCCTCGTGAATCCCCTTGTTTTCACTTCGGTGTGGCACAATTGTACTGGCACCGTCTTTTTCCCCTCCTGTCTGACTAGGTCCAGGTCTTTCGTCAGTTTCTTCTGCCTGGTTTCTAAGCTTGCCTTGTTCAGGTATGGTCTGTATTTGATCTTGATTTTCAACCAGTTTGGACTCTGGTTCCTGAACACGTTCGTCTATTTCTATCTGTTCCTGTTCACGCACTTCGACCCCTTGATTTTCTTCCGCATGAACTTCAACTTTAACCACTATCTGTCCCTTTCCGGTTTCTGGAGTCTCTGGAGGAGTGTCGATGACTTGGTCTGTCCCTACTTGGCCTATTTCCTGATCAGGTCTGATGTTATTCTCGTTAACCTGACCTTCTTCTTCTAGTCCTGTCTCTCCCTCACTATCCCATTCTCTATCTAGGTAGGAATATTTTCTGGTTCTTATTGGATCAAGAATCAGGTCATCTGCTGGAAACCACTCGTCTTGGCTGGTGCCGGGTAGTATCACATCAGCTAGATCTGGGCCCTCGTCGTGAGTCTCTCCAGCTGTATCACCTTCAGCTTCAGCCGTCTCTTCCTTAGCTACCTTCTTAGTGTGGCTGGCATGAATCCACTTTGGCACTCCAGCACACTTTACAGCAGTGGTAGTTAAAAGGATCACTTGCCTCTTTTTCCCCCACTTTGGTCCAAGGCAACTCTTCCGGGTGTGTTTCTTCAACACCACCCAATCTCCAGGTTTGAGTTTATGGACAGGAGTGGTTGGCCACTCATCAGCAGTCTCTCCAATCTGGTGAGAGATAGAACGCACTTGGTCACCCAGCTGCCTGCAGTATTCTAGTACCAAATCATCAGAAATACTCAGCAGTTTGTGTCCAGGTACCCATGCCTGTCGCATCACTCTTCCCATTAGTACCTCATGGGGGCTCAGGCCTGTTTTTCGGTTCGGGATACTCCTTAATCCCATCAAGACAAGAGGCAAAGCTTCTATCCAGTTCAATTTAGTGGTATCACACATTTTTGCCAATCTTGACTTTATAGTGCCGTTTATTTGTTCCACTATTCCAGAAGCCTCTGGATGGTATGCACAGTGTAGTCTAGGCTCAATTTTGAATGCTGCATAGAGTTCCTTTAGGATTTCCCCAGCAAAGTGCCCACCCCTGTCTGTTTCAATAGTCTCTGGAAAACCAAATCTAGGGATTAGCTCTCTGAGTAACAATTTAGCCACTGTAATGGCATCATTTTTCTTGGCCGGGTAAGCTTCCACCCACCTTGAGAATAGGCAAACTATTACTAATACATATCTGTATCCTCTACACATGGGCAAGTGTATGAAATCTGCCTGCAATCTAACAAAGGGGCCTTCTGCCTTTCCAATGGTGCTTTGCTCCACCACGGTCCTCTTTCCTGCATTGAACTGCTGACACACCAGGCACCTCTGGCAGAACACATCCGCGATATTCCTGAACTTTGAATTGTAGAACACTTTATCGAACACACGGCACATTGCATCCCTTCCAACATGAGTGTCTCCATGAATCATCCGAACCATTGGGTCAGCCATGCAGTCTGGCAAAACAGGCATACCAGCTTTATTCACCATGATACCATCCCTTTCTCTGAGTTGACATTCCTCAGTCTCCCATCTTAGTCTTTCCTTCTCGTTTGCTGCCTGCTGCAACTCTCTCAGTTCCTTCCAGGAAGATACATTCTCAAACACCATTAGTTGGCAGCTGTTTCCACCCCCCCATAATTGGGTGTTTAGTGACATTTTGTTTCTTGCACAGTACTGGGCAATTTGGTCAGCATGTCTGTGTCCGGCTGCCACTTCATCTTTTCCAGATTGGTGAGCAGCACATTTGACTACTGCCAATTCTTTGGGCAATTGGATTGCTTCCAATAGGTTTTGCACCACCTTTCCATTTCTGATGGGGGTACCTGAGGAAGTCATGAATTCTCTTTGCAGCCATAGTTGGCCGAAGTCATGAACAACCCCATAACCATATTTACTGTCAGTATATACGGCTACTCGTTTGCCTTTCCCATGTTTGCAAGCTCTGGCCAATGCTATGAGCTCGGCCACTTGGGCAGATTTGACTTCACTCCAATAGGATGCTTCTAGGGTGGTTTCCAGAGTGACTACAGCATAGGCAGCACTCAGTCCACCATCCTCATGCCTCAGGCAAGAGCCATCCACAAACATCACTATATCTGCATTGATAAGGGCCATTTATTTTATGTCAGGACGAGGTTTAGTACTAAACTCAGTCAGATCAATGCAATTATGTTCAAATTCACCTTCCACTCCTGTATCTTGGGTAAGGGGCAATAGCGTTGCCGGGTTCAAAATGTTGCATCTGGAAATTATTACATTTTCTGCACCAATAAGAATTCTCTCATACTTAGTCAGCCGACTAGGAGTGAGATACTGGGTTTTGGTTCGGGTCAGCAGGATCACAACTGAATGTGGAACATAAACCGTTACAGGATGTCCCATGACAATGTTCTAACTCTGTTCCAGACTTGTGCATGTGGCAGCCACTGCTTTCAGACACCCCGGAAGCCCAGCAGCTACTGGGTCCAGTGTGGCTGAAAAGTAGGCCACCGGACGTCTAGTCAGACCATGCTCCTGGGTCAGGACCGAGAGTGCACAATCGTCTCGCGTATCACAGAATAGCTCAAGGTTCTTGGAATAATCAGGCATTCCTAATGCAGGAGCAGAGCACAGACAGTTTCGCAATTTTATCCAGGCTGTCATGCTTTCATCATCCCAGGTGACTGGATCGTCTGCCCCTTTCTTTGTCATTTTTATCAGAGGTTTGGCAAGTACCGCAAATCCCACAATCCACTGTCTGCAATATCCCACAACTCCTAGGAACATTCTAACGTCCTTCTGAGTTCTGGGCAATTCCATAGCTCGAATTATTCTGATTCTCTCTGAGGTGACTCTTCTGATACCTTTCTCGATCTGGTGTCCTAGATATTTTACTGAATTCTTACAAAACTGTAATTTGTCAGGTGATACTTTGTGTCCACCTCTGCCCAAGTGATTCAGCAGAGCAATGGTATCTGTAACACAGTCGCTTTGACTTTTAGACGCCACTAAAAGGTCGTCTATGTACTGGACCAGGACAGACTTCTTTGGTAGAATTAAAGATTCAAGACATCTTTTTAAGATCTGATTAAAGATGGAGGGGCTTTCTGTGTACCCCTGGGGGACACGATTCCAAACATAGACATGACTGTCAAACTCAAAAGAGAAAAGAAATTTGCTTTCTGGATGCAATGGGATGGAAAAGAATGCATGACACAAGTCTATGACAGTGAACCACTCCGCATTCCAGGGAATCTGATACAAGATCACAGCAGGGTTTGGCACAATGGGACAACAAGGTACAACAATCTGGTTTACCTTTCGCAAGTCCTGCACTACCCTGTACTTTCCACTAGGCTTTTTAATTCCAATTATGGGCGAGTTACAAGGACTGCTCAACACCTCTTGAATGATGTCTGCCTCCAATAATCTGTTTATTTCAAGTGCGACTCCAGCTTTCACTTCTGCACTCATTTTATACTGTCTTGTTTTTGGGTAGGTGGCATTAGGTTTGATGGCTATTCTGACTGGGTCCACATTTGCCATTAATCCTACATCTTTCCCGGTAAAATCCCATACTTCCGGTATCACCCTTTGCTGGAGTTCTTCAGGCAAATCAAGAATCGTTATGGGCTTGACTTCGGTATCAGGCCTTAACAGCATTAGCTTGTACAGGCCATCTTCATCTGGGGTCTGAATTTCAACACCTCTTGGCATGCAAAAGATGGTACCGTTCATTTTGCATAACAAATCCCGTCCCAGTAGATTTACTGGGCTGGAATCGCAGACCACAAACCTGTGCATTTCTTTGAAATTTCCTATGGAAATTTCCATGGGTTCAGTTACAGGAGTGCTAATTATCTGATTTGATACGCCCACTACTTGGATTGCTTCTCCCGAGAGGGGTAAGTTAGGAACGTCCGCTGTTCTCCCAGTCGAACGGGTAGCACCAGTGTCTAACAGGAAAGTGACATCATTTCCTTCAACCTTTCCTTCAATGTATGGCCCTGACTGGTCTACCGGTAGGGATGCGCCAAGCACGCACTCCCCTTCCTCCCCCCTCAGGCCCCGTCAGTATGGTTCATCACAGAGGAATGTATCATTTATTAGGAACTGTGAGGTTGCCTGATTTCTCTCATTCTGTCCTTCCCACACTTCAACCCTCTCATTCTGTGGGGCCTGATTCTTAAAATTAGGTCTAGGAGCTCTAGGTAATGGAGGTGGATTTACCTGTTGCGGATTCTTTCGTGGCCCCTCTTTCTGCACCTGTGGATTTAAACCATTTATGGGGGCATTACCAGCTTGCAAATGTGGACACTCGTCTCTCCAGTGCCCTATCTGCCCACACCCGTGACAGGGAAATTTCTTCTTAGCCTTTTCTTTGCTCATTTTAACTCGGGGCTTCCCTCCCCCTCCAGAGTTATTGTTTGGAGCACTGCTATTCATTTTATTTAACTGCTTCTCTTGTTGCTCAGCCAATTTTACCTGTGCTCACATCACCTTCTCTTTCAGGGCCTTCTTCTTGTTTTCCATTTCATCCTCACAGTACTTAGCGTACTTGAGAACACCATCTATAGGTTTTCCCTGCCAACAGATTTTATTATCTCTGATCCACTGGGATATTTCTGGTTCCAACCCTAGCACAAATCGATAAATAAAATGAGTCATGTCTTTCATTTCAATATTATCGATGCCACTGTAGGTCTTGAATACCTGTAATAGCCTCTCATAATATGAATGAACTGTTTCATTGTGGTCCTGGGTGGTCCTTTCTATTCGGGTCCAATCAGTTTCCTTTGCTGGCACTTTGTTTTTCAGAAATTGTATGACTTGGTCATATTTTCTCATTACATCTGGGGAAGGAGCTCCAGTGTTGGGGTCCCTTGTTAGTTCTTCACTGGGCCAATCAATGGCTATCTTGCAATCAGTCCATAAATCTACCGGAACTACAATGTCAAAGAACCCATCCAGGTCTTTCAAGAGGCACTTTTGGACCTTCACAAATCGCTCCACCTGTCTATACCACTCCACTGGCTTCTCCCTTAATTTTGGGAAGTCATTGGTAAATGACACAATGTCATGCCGGGACCACGGGACATGTACATATTTCCCACCTGGCACTTCCCTCATGGGACACAGTTTTTCTGCTTGACCTACTTCTTTTAGCACAAACTCAGAAGCTTTTGGCTTTGTCCTACTCTCCTCCTTTTTCTTAGCCCACCTAGTTTTCCACTTGTCCAGATCTCCCCATTTCTGCAATACATTCAACAATTCCTTTATCTGGGTTCTTTTTCCTGACACATTCATGTTTTCTAAATCTTTGTCTGAAAATTCTGCCCTATACGGTTTCTGCAGGACTTTGGATCGACTTACATCAATCCCCATGTCTGCAGCCGCGTCCATTAGTTTTTCATGGAGTACTCTAGTATTTCGGGTAAGGCTTTTACTGATAAACAGCAACTCTTCTTCGCTCAGGGTGTTTAGCCTGTCTAATCCCACATTCCCTGCCATTAGCTCCTCTATTTCTATCCTTAATCTGTAAATATCCAAAGGTTTGGGCAAGGAAGGTTCTCGATCCATTTCCTTAGTCCATCTATCCAGTTCCTCGGGAGTCACCACTGTTGCACTCCGGATTCCTGATGTAGTCTCAATGAGGACTTCCTTGGTCTTGGTCTGATTCCCTGTCCTAGATCCACTGGTACTAGGTTCCCTTATGGGCAAATCCTTTAGAGAGACTACGGACTCACACTCGCTTGCCTGGTCATCAATAACAAGTGGCTCCTTTCTTGGGGGAACTGACATTGGAGTAAGTATTGGAGCTTTAGGACTAGTCTGCCTATCCCCATAAAGGGGTATAGCAGGACCGATAGTTACAGGTATTGTCAGAGCATCCGGGCTGGGATGTATCTGAGCTATAGTTTGAATCAATTCATTTCTTTGTTTAATCAGGACATCTCTCTCTTTCTCTTGCAAGACCCTTTCTGACGAGTTATCATGCAATATTTGAGGCACCAAAGGAGGGTAAATACTCGGGGCGGTGGGAATGGCTGACCCCGGTCTATCCTCACCAAAAGGTCGGTAATTTGGGACTGCAGTACTAGGTCTACAAAACTCATCACTATTGCTAGATTTACTGCAGATACCAGCTAGGTCTGTCTCGCTTGCCCTCCTACTCCTAGCATGGTGGAGAAAAGGATTTTTCGAACTTAGAGTTCCTGAAGCCTCGGCATATGGCGGTGGATTTTTCATCAACAAATCCTCCAGATATTCATCCTCCGAGTCCCCCATGGCTATTAAAGGTCGACTCTTCTCTGTCTTTTTCCCACCTGTTTGCTCAGTTACCCCAAACATCGGGAACAGCCCTTCAACCATCATGTTCTGTCTCCACCGTTTCATTTTCTGTTCCTTAGTCTCTCTGTGTAACTTAGGATACCATTTGCTCACTCCCTTATCCATTTGGGGCCTGTCTCTAGAGCTTCAATTTCCCATTCCTCTAAAGCTTCATACTGTGTTAGTCTTGGTTGGGGCTGTAATTCATCCATTCTGGTTCTCAGACAACAAAACCCTACCATTGAAGGTACCATTGAGGGGAAAAGCTAGGACCCCATCCTCTTCCGTGTATTCTACCCAATTTTCTAACCACACACAAGTATGGTACCCTTTGTCAAACATCATAAATGAGGCGGGAGTATTAGGAGGTGGAATGATTACTCCCTCCCTAGTTCGAATGGGCTTATCTTTTTTGAAATAGTTCCTTATCTTTTCAGCAAAGGACATTTTTCTCTTAACTCCGTACATATTGTGAGGTCTGCCTCTGCTCATCAATTCCCTATGACACCCTAAATTTCTGGGATCAGGCAAAAATTCAGGGTACCACATACACCTCTCGACACAACCTACTAGCTCGGTTCGGAAAATTTTGTTTACTTTTGTGCTTCCAATGCTAATACGTCTTTCAACTTCTGACAACCAATCAGCACTGAGATTTCAAAATCTGTTGACCAATGGGTGCGCGGCCCCTTCGTGAAGCGCGGTCTTACTCTGCGGCGCTCACCCCTCCCTTACAACTCTATCTTCGACACACACCCGCTGGCTCCTCCAATACCAGCGCGGCACGGAGTGACGTCAGCGCAGTCTTGCGACCGACTCCCTCCTTCACAAGGTAACGGAAACTTTGAATTTTTCCTAAAGTGTGCGTACAGATTTTAGCTAACAATGTAAAACGACTGCCACTGTGCCAAAGGGTCTTAGAAAAGAAAAGAGTCTTTCTTTTACTGCAAGTAAACCACTTTTGTCTACTTTTCATTCACAACGGATAGATCCCTTCCGCCTATCCTTTTCACACAAGCAAATAGAGAACCTGCTACTCTTTTGACTAATCCACTTCTTTTCCGGATATATACTAAGTCAAATTTTCACCAATGCTTCTCCTTTGCTGCCACTCAAGCTCCAAGAACCTATTACTCCTGCCGTCTGTGACCCTTACTAGGTGATATCACAACGGGAGTTTCACCACGGTCCTGATAGCTAGCACATACACTTCAGATGAATTTCGAAAAGGGAGAAAACCCTAATTAGCGCTTCCGGTCCTACCTAACCATGCACTAACCTCTCCCTTGACCAGTGACCTTACAGCCAAGTGGATTCTACTCACCACTTGCTATTTCTTTCCCCGGGGATCCCCACAACATAAAACATTTACTCACAATTGGTTAGTAATATACTCAATAATGCATGCAATATAACAAACTTATTCTATGACATTCATATAAAACAATAATCCTTTTTATAGCAGCATATAATAAGATTTTAGCAGCACATTTTATTTCTCAGGGTTCAATAGTAACTCTCTTATCTACCTATCCTAACTAGTCCTAACCATCTTACTGCTACCAGAAATACTGATAGAGCGCACAGGTCACCCGGCCCTATAGATTGCCAGATTATGACGCACTTGGGCCCATGTATGAATTCAATACACCCCAATTTTCAAGTCGGGTGATTTTACACGCTACTATCAGTATTTTGTGTGTGTCTCCTGTGACACTTTTGTCATAGTACCTGACTTACCACAGGTACTTACTCCTCCTGATGGATCAGGAGCATGAGGGTAGGTGATAACACTTCAAATACACCACTTTATTTATTCAATCAACATTGGATGTACCTTTTAGAATGACCACAGACACCTGAGGCGTTTTAAGGGTTTTATATAGCAATTTAAAGTGATAAAATTATGAGACAGATGCTGATAAAAACATCAATAATCAATATCAAAAAGATAAAATAGCTATGCAAGAGGGATAACACCATTTAGGGTAAACAAAGTTTTCTAAGGGTATGGGTAACAGGGAACACGCTATTCAGTTTAGATTTATACTAGGGATAGAAAGTTCGAACCACCTTAGTACATGATTTTCTATAGCCTATATATATTTCAGCCCTAATCCTATTCTATCTAGCTAAAGTCTTATTACCTCTAATGTTCAACACACATTAATAAATCAAAGAACAGTACAAATACATCCTAAAGGGAAGCGAAAAATTGGAACATACTAATAAGCAGCTTGCAAATGCATCAGATGAGAGAACAGAGCAAAAATCATGTGCATAGAGGCTTTATTAAGAGCAGGAAGAAAGGGACAGAATGACGGACACCCATAGGTAATATTTACCTAAGACGAGAATGAAGACTAACCCTGGCCACGGGTCAGTTTCGGGAAGGGACGAGGACAAGGACCCTCAAGGAATTAGGATGCCAGTAGGTGAGCAGGTAGCAGCTCACGGAAAACAGGACAGGATACCCCTCAGGTTTGGGTCAGGACTGGGCTCACCAAAGGCACGACCAACCCCTACAGCTTCGGATGCAACGCCTGCGTTACCCCCTCACTGCACGGAATCCGCCAATAACCCCGATTGGGTTCTTGAATTCCCCAGCAAAAGTGCTTCGCCAGCACTTAAGACTATTTCCACCCCTTGGAGTTTGTGGAAAATACTCGGACAGAGCGCTCCGCAGCTCTCTGCATCAATCACCTATAGAGTCGTGGGGTCAGTGACAGGTCTGCTACTCGGACAAGTCGGACAATTTCTCCCTAACTAACTAGGCTAGTTATACCCTTCTGGGGTTCCCAGACCACCCAAAAATGTTGCAAATGACAGGGTCCCAGATTACGATTGGTCAGGAGAAGTGATGAGGTCACCTTTACCTCCTAAATTCTACGTTCACATAATGAATATTTAATTTTAATACCCGCCCCCCTGCGTTCATGTTCCCAGGCATAGGAATATGGAAAAAACAATGGGTGTACACGGCAGTTTGATACAATGTATCACAATCAAGGTGAATGTCAGCATCTTCTCCAAGAACCTAGGTAGGTTCCCCGGCGCATCTTGCTTCAGGAGCCAGCTGGCTGAGATTTGCTTCTGCGCAGTGTGGGTTTTCCCTCATCACGTGACAGGGTCGGAACGGGTTTCAAGATGGAGTTGGACTCCCATACCCAGGCCCATGTATGCGTGGTACATGAAAAGCAAGCGAAAACAAATTAATAACACAGCAAAACAGAATACACTGTACACCATGATCATCTACACTGCACCCCTTACTTCATAATAACTATAGCGGTTAAAGGTTAAGCGAAAATAGATAGAAATGTGAAGCAGCATGGGCAAGCGAGGAGCATGGTTAGAACAAGCGGGCAGGTCAGCTACAATGCGCATGAGCAGACTTCTCCCTCCAAATCTGCGAGTGCGTCACATCACATGGGTATGACCGACGCATGCGCAGACTGAATTTCTGCGAAGCGGCCATTTTATAATATGCAAGCGGTGTTACTGGAAAAGGAATATTAATGACGGACAGGATTGTTTAGTACTATTATAAGTTTAATCGAGGTTCATGTGCCGAGCAGGTTGCCTTAGGCGCAAACTTCCACTCCATCATGGTTATAGACCATATATAGTTAGGAATTAGCATTTACAAAACCTTGAAAATTCACAGAAAAAACCATAGGTGATAGACCATATATAGTTAGGGATTAGCATTTACAAAACCTTAATTTACTCACACAAAACCATTGAAATTCGCATATATAGTTAGTTGCACTAACTATATATTGCACAACCGCAATCCACTGCTGATGATGTCACATATTACATCATTCATGACATGGTCAGTGACATCACTGATGACATCACTGATGACAACATCCAGTGACTGCTTGTTTCTGTAGAGTTAAAATATGTCTTACATATTGAAGAATGAGTGGATGTATAAGTGTCTGGATGAAGGATTTAGTAGGTACATGACTGACTGTATAAGAGAGTGATTAAATGTGTCTCACTGAGTGCATGGGTTAGTGACTAAACTGTCTTAATTTGTGCATCATTATGTCTGTTGTTCTGTAAACTGCTGCATGTGTTGATCAGTAGCTATATGAGTAACTATATGGGTTATTGATTGGTTGCCCAAGTATTTGTATGGGAGAGTGAGTGTGTGTGTGGGGGTGGCTGGGAGGTGTGTGACTGTGCATAGATGTGTGAGCAGTTGATTCACTAGATGTATGGGTTCAAAAGTGCATGTGGAACAGCTGTATGGGTGGTTGATTGTGTGCATAAGTGTATTGGTGAGTGAATGGATATCTCAGTGCTACATGTGAAAGTAAGTACATATGTAAAACACAGTACATGTGAGATTGACATATATAAATAACTGTGCATAAGAGCCAATGAATGTGTGAGTGGCTGTATGGATCATTGTAAACTTGTATCAGTGATTGTATAAGAGAGTAAATATGTGTTACAATATGTTTGAATAAGTAAGGTGTGTATAACTGTATAGTTGAGGAAATGGAGGTGTGATTGATTCTTTGCATGACTGACTAGGTGTATGAGTAACTCCATGGATGAGTGACAGTCTGTGAGTGTCTGTTTACACTGAGTGAATCTAAGGTTATATTAGAGTCTGAAGAGGTTCATCGTATTATCACATGAATGATGTCATCAGTGATGTTGTCAGTGATGTCATTTGAGTTATCATCAGTGATGTCATCAGTGATGTCACTGACCATGTCATGAATGATGTAATATGTGACATCATCAGCAGTGAGTGGATTGTGGTTGCGCAATATATAGTTAGTGCAACTAACTATATATGCGAATTTCAATGGTTTTGTGCGAGTAAATTAAGGTTTTGTAAATGCTAATCCCTAACTATATATGGTCTATAACCTATGGTTTTTTCAGTGAATATTATATATATATATGTATTACCTACTGGCGGTCGCCAGTAGGTAGTTATAGTTAGGACCTAGTTACCATAGGAAAATCGCAACATTCTATTACTAATAACTTTGGCGCTGATTGCCGAATCTTTGCAAAATTTTCAAAACTAGTATGGCGCTCTGGTCTGCTCCTATTTTTGAAGTTTCTGGGTGATTCAGCAAGCTGGGGCCGAGAAAAAAGGTGTGTCCCAATATGTGTTTTCTCTATGTTCATTCCCATAGGAAACTTTAGACACAGCTATAGCCCGAACTGCTGAACAGACTTACACTAAATTTGGCAAAAAAGTAGCCCTTGGTTCAGAAACAACTCTTTTTGTTAAATGGTGTAAATCCATTCAGTAGTTCCTGAGAAATTTGAAAAAGTAAAATATTGATGTCTGGGCGGAACCTAACCACATATGTCATTGTGAGATCTGATTGGCTGTCAGCACCTCATCCTGGAATTTCTGGCAGCCATCTTTGGACCAATATACATGATAGTAACCCATTGAAATGCATTGTAGTGAATCGAAGATTTGAGGGTTACCCAAAGGAGAACTATAAAGGGTGATAACAGATTTTAGTTACATTAGAATACATTTGTTGATGGTATCATACTAATTTCAGGAATTGTGGTGTGTTCTAAGATGATTTTACCCTGTGAAAAACCTTCTGCTGGGATATCATGAATCATGTTTGAGAGAAAACTATTTTCCTGTGCTTGTCCCATAGAGTTTTGGAAGGTGCTCCAGAAGCTAAAACAAGAACATATTTTCTGTAAATTCACAGTTGTCTTTCTCAGTCATGTGAGAATGAAGTCTGACATTCTCAGTAAAACATGTACATCCAACAAAGGCAGAGACTGTCAGTTGATTCTTTTGTGCTCTACTGCAGCTTCCCAGAGTGTTCTAAAGAACAACTAGAGCGCTAATAGCCTTTCTCATGACAAAAGTATGGCACACCTGAAGCCATCTTGATTGGAATAAACTGGTAACGCTTAAAACATTTAATTTAAAAAGGAACACAATTATGGCATTCATTTTGTCATAGAAATTATGATTAGTGCTGTAGAAAGAGAAATAAGGACATGTTTCTAGTGTGATCTCAAATATCTTCCTGTTATTTTTTAACAGGAGCAGCCTGTCAGTTGATGGCTTTGTGTTCTACTGCAGCTTCCTAGAGTGCTCTAAAGAACAACTAGAGAGCTAACAGTCTTACTTATGACAGAATTATGGCACACCTGAAGCCATCTTGATTGGAATAAACTAGTAACAATTAAAACATTTAATTAAAAAAGTAACAAAATGAGGGGGTTCATTTTGCCATACAAATTATGGTTAGTGCTGCAGAAAGAAAATTTGGGGCATGTTTAAAGTGAGAACTCAAATCCTCTTCTATTTCATTAGAAAATTTTGACATGCAGACTGAAACAATCACTTTCAATACCAGCAGTTGACTTCCAGTTAACTCTCTGGTGAGTAGTAGCTTTAATACAGTGATCTAATGAACAACTAGAGTGCTAACATTCTGAATTTATGGCAAATGTGTGTGTCAGGGCTCACCTCAGGACCTGCACAGGAACAGAGATGCTTGATTTCCGACTCCCCCTGAAAGACAAGCCAGGAACCCAAACACTTTTATCACACCAGGAACCTAGAGTACCCTCCAGGGGGAAGGGGAAAAGTGGATAAAATAATAAACAAGGAGAGAATGGTCCTGGTGGTGTTCTCTCGGTCTTTTCTAGAAACTTCTGTCTGGACTGCAGACTTCTCTTTCTTTTCTTTCCCTCAAGAACCTATAACAGAAAACACATTACCTTTTACTCCTATCCTCACCTATTCTGTCTCTATCCTTATCTTTATTCTACTTTACCTACCCCTTGTATTCCAGAACTAGCTTCTCTTCTATTACTGAAAATTCTATGACTCTTCTCAGTCTTTTTAAGCGTGACTCAGTTGGATACTGTACCTATGTAACAACACATGAAAATATTACTTTATTTAACTCTCTATTTCCTTCTCTAACTTTCTCCTACTTAATATTGTGAATATCTACTCACTTCTCCTACTGAATTCACTATCTTGTAAATATCCTTTCTCCTTGTGTCTCTCAATATTCCACTGTATTGTTACTGTGTCTTCTCTCTGTGGCTTACAATAATTGCCTTCTCTTTTTCTCTTCTAGGTATCAATAGAACTTGGAATCATTTAATGCGGTAAGTATTAGTCTTTTCTTTTAATATTGCTATAATATTTTTAGTCTGTGAAATCACTTTGCTCTGTGTCTGCTTTAGCCGGTACTGCTCGGGTCAGCCTTCTCCTCCATGATGCGCTGCTCTCTCTCTCTAGCCTCAGAACTGCAACCTGGAATTCCTCTGCAAGCTCTCTTCTTCTCTTCAGAAAACTGCGAGAATTTAACCTTGTAATACGAACTATGCCCGACGGACGAAATAACCGGGCGAACCCGACGCTTTAACTAAATTATTTTTAAAACTCTTCAACGGAACTCTGACACTCTGGTGCACACTGCTCGGTATCCTCGGTGAAGTGCGCAGCGTTTCCATCGCGCGCGTGTCTCATTACTTCGAAAACACCTGAGCCTTGTCAAAAGGGCAACAACTAGACCGCGACCTCGTTTCGGAGATCGGCGGCCATCTTAAGATTCCAGTAACGTAAAAGTTCTGCCCAAGTGCTGCGTCCTGACCGTTTCTTCCTTTTCTTGCCACTGTTTTCAGGCAACCAAGTTCCCATCACTGCTTGTGCACCTTGGAGGGTTCTGACAGTACCCCCCAACAAAGGAGGTCCTCCCTGTCTTGGCTTGGTAGTAAATCGTTCATGGAAAGACTTGATCAATCTGGGGGCGTGGACATCTGACTCTAACTCCCAAGATCGTTCCTCAGGTCCATATCCCTTCCAGTCTATCAAGTAGTACAGTTTTCCTTCGACTCTTTTTGAATCTAGAATCTCCTTGACTTCAGATTCAATACCCGACTCTAAGTGGACTGGTTTTGGAGGAGTGTTTCTTCGCAAGTCTGGTAATGCCTTCTTCAATAATGAGACATGGAAGACTGGGTGTATTTTTAGTGTTGAGGGTAATTTTAATCGATAGGTAACTGGAGATCTTCTTTCCTCGATTAAATACGGTCCAATAAACCTAGGCTGGAATTTCCTATTACCTTTTAGCCTAAGATTCTTTGTACTTAGCCAGACCTTGTCCCCAGTCTCCAACCGAGGACCCTCTCATCTCTTTTTATCAGCATAAGTCTTGTATTTCTTTTTAGCTAATTCCAAATTCTTAACAGCCACTTGGTGAACCTGTGTCAAGTGAGTTACTACATCTTTGACCATCGGGACAGTACTGTCCACCGGATTCAAAGTTGAGTTTGGATGTCGACCATCATTTAAATAGAACGGCGAATAACCCTTGGAGACATTTTCCGCATTATTATATGCAAATTCTGCCGCCCACAGATAGTCAGACCACTCACCATCCTGTTTCAGGAGGAACAATCTCAAATACTGCTCTAGTTCCTGGTTAACTCTTTCTGTCTGCCTGTCTGTCTCTGGATGATAACTAGTGGAACATTTGACTTCTATTCCCAGACCTCCCATAAAGGCCTTTCAGAAGTGAGACACAAATTGCGAACCTCTGTCTGAAACCACTGTCTTTGGAATTCCGTGTAACTTCACTATCTGTGTTCCAAAGTGATCAGCCAATTGCTTCGCAGTTGGAACCCCTTTTAAAGCTAGAAAGTGTGCCATTATGGAAAATGCATCCACTACTAATAAGATCACATTGAAACCCTGGCTAAGAGGCTGATCTACAATGAGGTCTAATGTGACTGTGTGCCATGGGTAAGGTGGTGTGGGTAAGGGCTGTAACAACCTCTTGGGGGATTGCCGTTCCGATTTTCCCTGAGCGCAGATTTCACAAGTCTTGACATACTTCTCAATATCTCTCGCCATATAGGGCCACCAGTATTGTCTTTTGACTAGTTCTTCTGTTTTAGCCTCTCCTTTGTGTCCAGCTAGCATGTGATCATGACACTCATACATGGCCTGAACCTGCAGTTCCTGGGTTGGTAAATACAAGGCCCCCTTGTGATAAGGCAATTGATGCCGGATTTCTCTGTCAGCATCTTCTTGAACCCATTCTTGCATTTCTTCTGGACTCATACTTCTTATTATTTGTTCCTTGAAGTCAACCTGGGTTGTTGCAACAATAATCTTTGCACTTGGGATGATAGTTTGATCATCCACTTGATTCTTCTGCCCTTCAGTCCCAATTCTGGACAAGGCGTCAGCCTTTCCATTTTGCGCTCCTGGTCGATAGGTGATTACAAAGTCATAGTCGACTAAATAAAGGGACCATCGAAGTTGTCTCGGCGTTAAGATCCTGGCGGATTTTAAAATTTTTACATTTCTATGGTCGGTGAACACTGTCACTTGATGTCGAGCTCCCATGGGATGATGTCGCCACTCCTTAAAGGCATCCTTTATAGCCAAAAGTTCTTTTTCAGTTATCGTGTATTTCCCTTCCGCTGGTGTGAGCTTCCTTGACCTATAAGCAACTGGATGTAACTGCCCAGTTAACTTATGTCGTTGGGACAAGACTCCCCCCACTGCTTGGTCTGAAGCATCAGTCTCTTCATAAAATGGTTCCGCAGGATCGGCATGCAGGAGAATTGGTGCTGTGGTAAAATCTCTTTTTAATGACTCAAAGGCTTCTTCAGATTCCTTGGACCATTCGAAACGAGTTCCCTTTTTCAGCAACGGGTAAGGGGGAGAATCTTCCGCGAGAATTCATTTATAAATCTTCTATAGAAGTTTGCAAAGCCGATGAAACTTTGTACCTCTTTGACCCTGGTAGGAGATTTCCATTCAACTACAGCCTTGATTTTTCGCTCGTCCATGTTGATTCCATTTGGTGAAAGCACAAATCTCAAAAACTCCACCTGAGAAACACTGAATACACACTTGTCCAACTTCACGAACAACTTATTCTCTCTTAATTTTTGCAAGACTCCTCTTACTTGTTCTTGATGCTTACTTGTGTCAGATGAATAGATTAAGATATCGTCTATGTACACAATTGCACATTGGTCAATGTATTCTCTGAGAATATTGTTAATGAAATGTTGGAATGCAGCTGGGGCATTGCAGAGACCGTAAGGCATTACTTGGTACTCGAATAATCCAAACTTGGTCCTAAAGGCTGTCTTCCATTCGTCTCCTTCTCGCATCCGAACTAGGTGGTAGGCTCCTCTCAGATCTAGTTTCGTGTAAATCTGTGCCCCTTTCACCTGGTCCAACAAGACTGAAATGAGAGGTAACGGGTAGTGATTTTTCTTGGTGATCCTATTGATTGCTTGGTAATCAATGCAGGTCCTCAATTCGCCCTACTTCTTCGGCACAAAAAATAGAGGCGAAGATACCGGGGATTGCGATGGTCGAATGAAGCCGTTCGCCAAATACTTGTCTAGATATTCTCTTAGATGCAGGTGTTCTTTCTCGGTCAAGGCGTATACTCTGCTGCAGGGTAAATTTACACCAGGTTCTAGGTCTATTTTACAGTCATAAACTTGATGTGGCAGGAGTTGTTCTGCCTCAGTTTCATTAAACACATCTTCAAAATCTAGATACTCTTCAGGGATCTCCTGCAAATTGATTACACACACTGACATTCCAGATTTGCATAGAGAGTGAGCTGGATTACATTCCGAGTTATTTTCCTTGGGTCCAAAACAATTCTGTTTACAATAGTCTGAATTCATTTGGATCGTTCTGGAGCTCCAATCTATGGTCGGGTTATGCTCGGTAAGCCATGGTAGACTCAATGTTAATTGGAACTGGGGGGCATCAATTAAGTTGAATTGGAGTACCTCTCCATGCCCATCGTTAGAGATTAGTTGTAATGGTTCTGTGTGACTCACGATGGGTCCTGAAGAAAGATTTGTTCCATCCACCGCTCTAACTGATTCATTTTTGGATTTCTTAATGGCTTGCAAACCCACCTCAGCTGCGAATCGTAGATCACAAAAATTCCCCGTAGCTCCTGAATCGATCATTACAGAAATTTCTATCAGGGTTATGTCTCGAAATTTCACCACCATTGACAAAATCAAATGCGGGGCTGATGACTGTAAGGTATTTGCTACTTGATGCTCGGTCGGAGTTGATTTTTGATCTGCATCCACCCGTTCAACTCCTTCTACAGGTGGTGCTGCACGTTTTCCTTCGGTTTAAAGGAAATCTTTGGTTTCCTTAGACAACCTCTAACAAAATGTCCACTCGAACCACAATACATGCATAAATTGCCTGATCTCCTTTTTTCCTTTTCTTCTTTTGTTAGAGGACCTCTAATTGTCCCTATTTGCATGGGTTCCGGGTTTAGTTGGCTGTCTGTGCTTCTACTGCCTTCAGATCGAACTCTATCAAATCTTGGGACGATTGGTTTAAATTCCTTCCTTCTCTCGCCTTTTCTTTCTCCTTGGCGAAAGTCAATTTCCAACACCAGATCCACCAATGCTGAAATTTCCGTAGGCCGATTTGGTATTTGAGCAAGTACATCCTTGAGTTCTTCCTTTAGGCCACGATAAAAGACTGCCACCCTCTTACTCTCCGGCCAATCCGTCTCCACTACTAACTTGTTGAACTGGGCTAGATATGCCACTAGGTCTCGGTTTCCCTGTCGTAGATCCAACAACTCGTTATCAACTGCCTGCGAGATTCTTCTCCGGTCAAATATTCTCAGGAACTGTTGCTTGAAATCTTCATAATTTTGCAATATAGGGTCATTTCTAGTGACCAAAGGCATGGACTATGATGCTGCATCACCGTTTAGGTATGACAAAACAAAGGCTACTTTTGGCTGCGCATCCGGGAAAATGGAAGGGCGACACATAAAATGTAGGGAGCACTGAGTGATAAAGAGTTGTGCCTTTTGTGGGTCTCCACCAAATCACTCTGGGGGGGCCAACGGAATAACAGGCGATAAGGAGTGAATAACTTGTGTCGTCATTCTATGTGTACTTCCCAAGAAATCTAAGGCCTCCCCGTCTGAACTAGTTGATTGTCGCAACCTATGTGCTGACTCTGCGGTTTCTTTTCGGGAATTAACTACCTCCTGTCTAATACTCTGGTTCTCTTCCCTAACTGCCTCTAACTCCTTTTGAATGGTATCTAGGACTGTTCCCAAGTTCTGTAAATTTATTCCTTCAGCCATCTCTGCCCGGGCGCAAGTATAAACGTGGGCACTTCACTCTGTCAGGGCTCACCTCAGGACCTTCACAGGAACAGAGATGCTTGATTTCCGACTCCCCCTGAAAGACAAGCCAGGAACCCGAACACTTTTATCAAACCGGGAACCTAGAGTACCCTCCAGGGGGAAGGGGAAAAGTGGATAAAATAATAAACAAGAAGAGAATGGTCCTGGTGGTGTTCTCTCGGTCTTTTCTAGAAACTTCTGTCTGGCCTGCAGACTTCTCTTTCTTTTCTTTCCCTCGAGAACCGATAACAGAAAAAACATTACCTTTTACTCCTATCCTCACCTATTCTGTCTCTATCCTTATCTTTATTCTACTTTACCTACCCCTTGTATTCAAGAACTAGCTTCTCTTCTATTACTGAAAATTCTATGATTCTTCTCAGTCTTTTTAAGCGTGACTCAGTTGGATACTGTACCTATGTAACAACACATGAAAATATTACTTTATTTAACTCTCTATTTCCTTCTCTAACTTTCTCCTACTTAATATTGTGAATATCTACTCACTTCTCCTACTGAATTCACTATGTTGTAAATATCCTTTCTCCTTGTGTCTCTCAATATTCCACTGTCTAGTTACTGTGTCTTCTCTCTGTGCCTTACAATAACTACAATAATTGTCTTCTCTTTTTCTCTTTTAGGTCTCAATAGAACTTGGAATCATTTAATGCGGTAAGTATTAGTCTTTTCTTTTAACATTGCTATAATATTTTTAATCTGTGAAATCACTTAGCTCTGTGTCTGCTTTCTCCAATACTGCTCGGGTCAGCCTTCTCCTCCGAGATGCGCTGCTCTCTCTCTCTCTAGCCTCAGAACTGCAACCTGGAATTCCTCTGCAAGCTCTCTTCTTCTCTTCAGAAAACTGCGAGAATTTAACCTTTTAATACGAACTATGCCCGACGGTGGTGCGGACGAAATAACCGGGCGAACCCGACGCCTTAACTAAATTATTTTTAAAACTCTTCAACGAAACTCTGACACTCTGGTGAGGTATCCTCGGTGAATTGCGCGGCGTTTCCTTCACGCGCGCGTCTCATTACTTCGAAAACACCTGAGCCTTGTCAAAAGGGCAACAACTAGACCGCGACCTCGTTTCTAAGATCGGCGGCCATCTTAAGATTCCAGTAACGTAAAAGTTCTGCCCAAGTGCTGCGTCCTGACCGTTTCTTCCTTTTCTTGCCACTGTTTTCAGGCAACCAAGTTCTCATCACTGCTTGTGCACCATGGAGGGTTCTGACAGTGTGACACATCTGAATGCCTTCTTGATGGAATCAAAGTAAAAAACTGAAAGCATTTCCTTCTGAGGAGACAGCAAAAAAATTAGGAAATTAGGAAACATCATAACAAATAAGTCTCCCAAGATGGCCACCAGCGAAAAAAAGATCCCAAATGTAGCACTAATATCACCCAGATGTAGCCCACATATAGCCCAATGACAGAAGTGTGCAAAACACTTTTTAGTTTTAGTTTTTCTGCAGTTTTATTTAGTGCAGACTTGTCAGGTATTGGAGCGTTACATCTTACTTGGACCCCTTATTGCGTATTTTGCACGAAGTATATGAGATTGATCTTGCGAAACATCGAACTTTACAATTCTGTTAACTTTAAGTTGCTCTGAACCGGGCTTTGTAACACCCGTTTTTACCTACTGGTATTAATTCATTCTCGCTGTATTGTATTAGGAAAGAGGATTTACAGTATTTATGTACACATTTATGATCTATATTTCTAAATCAGATCAAACAAAGTATAATGAATTCTAAGGGAGGATGGATTTGAGGATTATGCATATCTTTCCTTGCTTGATTTGCATTGCAGTTCAAAGAAAACATAACACAACAATCATTAAACAAAAGACTACACAACCCATGAACCATTAGGGAGGTAGTATCCAAGGCAAGTATAGTCCAATCATATCACAGTCCATTGTATATAATATTGTGACGTCCCTTCCGCTTCCTCTTTATTCACTGCTCGTCAGTTAAGTGCATTCCTTACATTCTTTGCTTAATCTGACGTTGTTGTTTGTATAGCGGTTTCTTGTGCATGTTATTAGCATTATTACCTTGGTATTGTTTCATATTCCCTGCGCAGCAGGCTCTTGCCCAAGCGTGTTCTCCCCCTTGCAGTTTCTCCCGCTGTGCACTCTGAGCGTGGTGAGATCCTGTCAGGCGCGTCTGTTCTGAGCGAAGCAGCTCCGTTGAGCGTTCCCGCTGGTCTTTACGCACGTTTGCAAATCCGGTCACTCCTTTAGTGTCCCCTTGATTCCCGACTAAACCTCGCCTAATTTTGACATCACTATGCAGGGATTTCCCCACACGGCCACGTTATTGAACAGCGCCACCTGGTGGTGGTAATTGTTATTGCACCTCAGTCTATTCGTATAACAGCTTCGGGGAAAGCCCAGCTGTTGGAGCACCGGCAAGGGAGCCGCCTTAAGGATTTTAAGTTTTTTATAGAAAGACAAGGGGCCCCAATGAGTAACTAAGGACCCCGGGTATCAATTAGTTTTGAAAAACAATGGTCCTTAGAATGACAATATAGAGGAGAAAATAAGATATAGACCTAAATGGGTACTATATATGTCCTATGTCCAGCCGGACAAGGAATTTTAATAAGACAATGTATTTGGAGGTGGCAAGCAATTTACAAAAAAATGGGATGCAATCCTGCACCAGATACAAGGACAGGGAGAAAAAGAACCAAACAATAAAGGGTTAAACAAAACAAGTTACAGGCAAAAAAACTGGAGCTGTGGAAGTTGAAAAAAATCATGTAATACAACAAGCTAAACCAAATAGTCACCACAATAATTATACACTTTGGAACATGTGGTACTACTTTGCATTGTCAACGACGTTTCGATCCCAAGCTCATTAGTTAAAGGGATCATCATCAGGACTAACTCGTGCTAGGAAGGTCCCTCCTCGTTGGAGGGTGAGTAAGGAAAAACCCTTGCAATCCAGCGATTGCCCTACAGTTTTTTATAGAAAGACAAGGGGCCCGAGGAGTAACTAAGGACCCCGGGTATCTATTGTTTTCGTAAACAATGGTCCTTAGAATGACAATATAGAGGACAAAATAAGATATAGACCTAAATGGGTACTATAATATGTCCTATGTCCAGCCAGACAAGGAATTTTAATAAGACAATGTATTTAGAGGTGGCAAACAATATACAAAAAACGGGACGCAAACCAGTACCCAATACAAGGACAGGGAGAAAAAGAAACAAACAATAAAGGGTTAAACAAAACAAGTTACAGGCAAAGAAACTGGAGCTGTGTAAGCTTGAAAAAATCATGTAATACAACAAGCTAAACCAAATAGTCACTACAATAATTATACACTTTGGAACATGTGGTACTACTTTGCATTGTCGACGATGTTTCGATCCCAAGCTCATTAGTTAAAGGGGTCATCATCAGGACTAACTCGTGCTAGGAAAGTCCCTCTTCGTTGGAGGGTGAGTAAGGAAAAACCATTGCAATCCAACGATTGCGCTACAGTTTTTATAGAAAGACAAGGGGCCCGATGTGTAACTAAGGACCCCGGGTATCAATTATGTTCGTAAACAATGGTCCTTAGAATGACAATATAGAGGAGAAAATAAAATATAGACCTAAATGGGTACTATGTATGTCCTATGTCCAGCCGGACAAGGAATTTTAATAAGACAATGTATTTAGAGGTGGCAAGCAATATACAAAAAAATGGGACGCAATCCTGCACCCGATACAAGGACAGGGAGAAAAAGAACCAAACAATAAAGGGTTAAACAAAACAAATTACAGGCAAAAAAACTGGAGCTGTTGAAGCTTGAAACAATCATGTAATACAACAAGCTAAACCAAATAGTCACCACAATAATTATACACTTTAGAACATGTGGTACTACTTTGCATCGTCGACGACGTTTCGATCCCAAGCTCATTAGTTCAAGGGATCATCAACAGGACTAACTCGTGTTAAGAAGGTCCCTCCTCGTTGGAGGGTGAGTAAGGAAAAACCCTTGCAATCCAGCGATTGCGCTACAGTTTTTTATAGAAAGACAAGGGGCCCCGATGAGTGACTAAGGACCCCGGGTATCAATTATTTTCATAAACAATGGTCCTTAGAAGGACAATATAGAGGACAAAATAGGATATAGACCTAAATGGATACTATATATGTCCTATGTCCAGCCGGACAAGGAATTTTAATAAGACAATGCATTTAGAGGTGGCAAACAATATACAAAAAACAGGACGCAAACCTGCACCTGATACAAGGACAGGGGGAAAAAGAAACAAACAATAAAGGGTTAAGCAAAACAAGTTACAGGCAAAGAAACTGGAGCTGTGTAAGCTTGAAAAAATCATGTAATACAACAAGCTAAACCAAATAGTCACTACAATAATTATACACTTTGGAACATGTGGTACTACTTTGCATTGTCGAGGATGTTTCGATCCTAACCTCATTAGTTAAAGGGGTCATCATCAGGACTAACTCATGCTAGGAAAGTCCCTCCTCGTTGGAGGGTGAGTAAGGAAAAACCCTTGCAATCCAACGATTGCGATACAGTTTTTATAGAAAGACAAGGGGTCCCGATGAGTAACTAAGGACCTCGGGTATCAATTATTTTCGTAAACAATGGTCCTTAGAATGACAATATAGAGGAGAAAATAGGATATAGACCTAAATGGGTACTATATATGTACTATGTCCAGCCGGACAAGGAATTTTAATAAGACAGTGTATTTAGAGGTGGCAAGCAATATAAAAAAAAAAGGGACGCAATCCTGCACCCGATACAAGGAGAGGGAGAAAAAGAACCAAACAATAAAGGGTTAAACAAAACAAGTTACAGGCAAAAAACTGGAGCTGAGGAAACTTGAAAAAATCATGTAATACAACAAGCTAAACCAAATAGTCACCACAATAATTATACACTTTGGAACATGTGGTACTACTTTGCATTGTCGACGACGTTTCGATCCCAAACTCATTAGTTAAAGGGATCATCATCAGGACTAACTTGTGCTAGGAAGGTCCCTCATCGTTGGAGGGTGAGTAAGGAAAAACCCTTGCAATCCAGCGATTGTGCTACAGTTTTTTATAGAAAGACAAGTGGCCCGATGAGTAACTAAGGACCCAGGGTATCAATTATTTTCGTAAACTATGGTCCTTAGAATGGCAATATAGAGGAGAAAATAAGATATGGACCTAAATGGGTACTACATATGTCCTATGTCCAGCCGGACAAGGAATTTTAATAAGACAATGTATTTAGAGGTGGCAAGCAATATAGAAAAAAACGGGACGCAATCCTGCACCCGATACAAGGAGAGGGAGAAAAAGAACCAAACAAAAAAGGGTTAAACAAAACAAGTTACAGGCAAAAAAACTGGAGCTGAGGAAGCTTGAAAAAATCATGTAATACGACAACCTAAACCAAATAGTCACCACAATAATTATACACCTTGGAACATGTGGTACTACTTTGCATTGTCGACGACGTTTCGATCCCAAGCTCATTAGTTAAAGGGATCATCATCAGGACTAACTCGTGCTAGGAAGGTTCCCTCCTCGTTGGAGGGTGAGTAAGGAAAAACCCTTGCAATCCAGCGTTTGTGCTACGGTTTTTTATAGAAAGACAAGGGGCCCAATGAGTAACTAAGGGCCCCGGGTATCAATTATTTTCGAAAACAATGGTCCTTAGAATGACAATATAGAGAAGGAAAATAAGATATAGACCTAAGTGGGTACTATATATGTCCTATGTCCTGCCGGACTAGGAATTTTAATAAGACAATGTATTTAGAGGTGGCAAGCAATATACAAAAAAACGGATTGCAATCCTGCTCCCGATACAAGGACAGGGAGAAAAAGAACCAAGCAATAAAGGGTTAAACAAAACAAGTTACAGGCAAAAAAACTGGAGCTGTGGAAGCTTGAAAAAATCATAAATACAACAAGCTAAGCCAAATAGTCACCACAATAATTATACACTTTGGAACATGTGGTACTACTTTGTATTGTCGACGACTTTTCGATCCCAAGCTCATTAGTTAAAGGGATCATCATCAGGACTAACTCATGCTAGGAAGGTCCCTCCTCGTTGGAGGGTGAGTAAGGAAAAACCCTTGCAATCGAGCGATTGCGCTACAGGTTTTTATAGAAAGACAAGGGGCCCGATGAGTAACTAAGGACCCCAGGTATAAATTATTTTCATAAACAATGGTCCGTAGAATGACAATATAGAGGAGAAAATAAGATATAGACCTAAATGGGTACTATATATGTCCTATGTCCAGCCGGACAAGGAATTTTAATAAAACAATGTATTTAGAGCTACCAAGCAATATACGAAAAAACGGGACGCAATCCTACACTCGATACAAGGACAGGGAGAAAAAGAACCAAATAATAAATGGTTAAACAAAACAAGTTACAGGCAAAAAAACTGAAGCTGTGGAAGCTTGAAAAAATCATGTAATACAACAAGCTAAACCAAATATTCACCACAATAATTATACACTTTGGAACATGCAGTACTACTTTGCATTGTCGATGACGTTTCGATCCAACGCTCAATAGTTAAAGGGATCATCATCAGGACTAATTCGTGCTAGGAAGGTCCCTCCTCGTTGGAGGGTGAGTAAGGAAAAACCCTTGCAATATAGCGATTGCGCTACAGTTTTTTATAGAAAGACAAGGGGCCCGATGAGTAACTAAGGACCCCGGGTATCAATTATTTTCGTAAACAATGGTCCTTAGAATGACAATATAGAGGAGAAAATAAGATATAGACCTGAACTGCTGATGACGTTACATATTACATCATTCATGACATGGTCAGTGACATCACTGATGACATCTCAAATGACATCACTGATGATAAATACATATATATTTAACAACTGATCCCAGACAAGTAGCTGCATGTACTGGGCTGACAACCGTCAGCATAAAATTTATCTAAGTGCATCCATCAAGAGAGGATTTAACATCACATATCTGTCTGCAGGTACAACAGACCCACGACCACATAATAGAGGGGTTTCACATTTGAGAATGTCCACACACTACTCAGCAGCATTTCCCAAATCAATTCACCCCTCTCCAGTCCAGAGAGCTGAGTAGGGCTCTTAGAGTCATCATCATGTTGGTTTCCCTCTGAAATCGATGACTTCCTATGGTTGTTGAGGTGTGCTCATCCTGACTCCGTGTAACAAATCAGTTCGACTCCATCCCAACCAAAATTGAGATTGAGAGATATAGACCTGCATGGCACTGCTGTTGATGAACAAGCAGAGAAAAAGAATTTGAGAATTTTGTGTAGATTCGTATTTTTTAACTAGACTTGTCTGCTCTCTGAAGAAGCAGAAAAAAGGACAGCAAGGAGTGGACCTTGTAAGTAAATCTAGCTAAGTGTGAAAGTGGCAATCACCTTCAAGCAAAATCACAGATCAGCACCCAAACATTGCAAATCATTTAGATCAAATATACTAATTAGTTGAACACCCTCCCTAGTTGAACAGTTATTTATACAAGTGGGTCCTATCAGGATATTATGGTCCTATGACCCTAGTGCCAACATGTTTCAGTCCTCTGTGGCCGTAAAGGTCCGGGACTTTCTTCAGGGCAAGGAAGCCCCCTGTGTGAGGTAAAGAAGGATGGGGTTCCCTATCCTAACAATATAGTGAGGGCAGAGTAGCTTTTAGGAGCAGCTACTCTGCCCTCACTATATTGTTATAGGACCATAATATCATGATACGACCCACTTGTATAAATAACTGTTATACATTTTTAACTTCCTAGATAGACCCCAAAATAAAGGGACACTGGGGATCTAGCCAGGTGATTTTAATTTATCTATTGATTAAGCCCCCTCCTCGAATATATCAGAAGAGCTTCACAATACTGTGTTTGAGCCCACCCCGGCTTGTAGGGGTCAGGGTGACCCGATGATGAAGCATGAAACCACTAGGGTGTGTGAGGGTAATATAAATAAGTGAGTTTATTTCCCTAACACACATGGTTGCGTTAGACACAACCTTATAGTTTAACCATCCGAGTAGCTCCTACTTCTCTACCTTTTAGATCGCAGGTACAGTTTCTTAAACCTCACTCAACCGACCAATCCGTGGTCTACTGGAGTATTTTTTCGTGGTGTACTTTTCTGGGAGGATATACTCCGGTTACCTCTCTTACCCTCAGGGTAGTTGGTTCATCCCAATGCCCGTTTGTGTCTCCGTCACCCAGATGCTGGTCAGCTAATGCACTTGAGTCTGACGAATCATGCTCATCTGTCCTTTCCTCCTCCTCCTGTGGTGTTCCAGGAATAGTGTAATTACATGGTATGTAGTGTTGGTTTATTTTAATCATGGTTAGTCCCTTCATGTTTTGATGTGAGGGACTGGTCCGCCTCACTGTGACGACTAGCAGCTGCACTGAACACTTGCTCAGGAGACACTCTGCTTACCAGACAAGCCAGATTCTTTATTGTCAGCCTGCTGAGCTCTGGCTATTGGCACATCTCACCATACCATTTGAAGAATGAGTATTGATCTGCGTACACCTCTTTTGGGTCATCCAGATAGTCCTGGAACATCTTCTGAATGGCCATTGGTGCTGCCACTTGCTCACCCTCTTTCGTCGGCACCTCTGAACTTGGCTTAAGCCCTGCCACTTGAAACAAAGCCATTGCACAGGTTGTACTGAATTCTTCAGTTGCTGTTGTTGGTGATGCCAGTGTTCAAGTTGCTGATATTGGTTAGTTTGAGATAACAGCATTGCCCTCTCTTGCGGTTAAAGCCTGCATGCCAGAACTTTTGCCTGGACTCTAATTTCCAATTGTTCTTCTTCCAGGTCTCTCGCTTGATAAACATTCCACGTCTTATATAGCAAAACACCCAGTTTCAAAAAAGAAATGAAAGTGGGCAGTATTTTTTTGTACCGTGACTCAAGTATTATGAGGCAGTTGCACTCTTTGGATGACACATTGTCTCTTTGCAGCATTAGATTGATAGCCAAGCGAAGGCTTAAGCTGTCAACCAAATCATGTGATTTTCCGTTCACACCTGCAAACATTTGCTACACCTGACTTCCAGTGTGAAAAACTCCAAAGAAAAGAGAATCTATGTCGAGCATTTGACTAGACCCTATGTCCCAACCTCCATGGTCATGATTTTCCCAATTGCAACCCCTTTTCTTTGACATGGTCTTTGATCAGTTTTTGCTACTCCAACAGATGTTGCAACGTGTAATAGGTCTGGTTGCCCAGCTTGAATGAGGGCTTTAACTGGTACTCTATTAGCACACTGAATGATCCTCAGCTGCATCCAGGCTTTAAAAGAATAGCAGAAATGAGTGCAGTTTTTCTGACGATGGCTTCTTTTTTAAGAAGGTCCTGCATAATCAGGTTGATTAGATGGGCCAAATACAGGACCCTAAAATAGCCACCATGTGCATTGGCCTCATCAATATTACCTCCATTGTCTGTGGCAACATTTCCGGTTATGAGACCTTTGGGTCATAACACCTTGCTTTTAGAGTCTTCCAAGATATTTGCAGCTGTATGGGATTTCTCTATGGTGAGCATGGCTACTGTTACATTCTGCCAAAAGCCATTACATGTTTCTTCAGCACTTGTGAGATCCAGTGTGCAGAGATAAACATGTAATCAATTGCGTGACAATTGGGACTCATGTTTGTCATGAGGTGGATAGTGTGAACAGCATTCTCCGGTAAAGCTTGTCCAATCAATTGCAGCACATCATAATGGAGCGTTGGAACACTGGAACAACAACTCTGGCAAAATAGGTCTGTCTGGAAACCTTGCATTTCAGGCTGCCACAAATTCAGATGGCTGCCACAAATTCAAAAAAATCACACTCCTTCCACAAAAGAAAAAGGGAGGAGATCCAGCACTAACCTTTTAGTCAGCTTCCCAATTATACAACTGTGCCATTGGGTGGTTGAGTTCATAGGGTCCCTCCAGCCTAAACATGCTTGCAATAGTAGCTTGATTTTTTTTCCCTTTCAGTGGCCACTCTTGCAGGCAACTTCCAGAGAGACCAAGGAGGTGGTAGACTCAATGAGTCTCTTGGGGCAGTCACTGTATGCTATTGCTCTGGTGTCTCCATTTGACTCTTGTGCTGATGTGGGTGAAACTGATGGTCTGCTGAGGACAGGGTTGATTTTCATAAAGCTGTCACCCTCTTCTTCCTCATTACCTCCTACCATGATCGTAGCTGATTCCCCTCTCTTATTACCACAACCACCACCTACATCATTTTTTTAAGGTTCTCCTCCCACCGGAGTATGTGGATGTTTTTTCTTATGGGCCGTTTGGCATCCAGTACCATGGTGTGAACTAGGTTTAACTCAACGAACACTTGCTGGAAACATGGGCATATTGCAATGTTATCCTCGTGCTTGCTAATCATGAAGAGGTCCCAAACTGGGGAGGTCAACTTTTTTAGTGGGCCACTGGTGCCACTGCCAATGCTCAAAGTACTGGAGATAGGTGGGTGTGTTGACGATTGCCTCTCTGCAATGCACAATTTGACTGAGGAAATGATGGACGCAGGTCTCAGTGGGGGCCTTACAAATATGAAAGCTGCTGGTGGTGGTGGTACCAGTGCCACATCCCCTGGAGCAGGTTAAATAGGAAAAGGGTAATTTCAGTGTCCTCTGAGCCCGCTTCCATGATAATGACTGGCTCGCCCTCCTCATTCCTTCCATAATTGAAAGGTTTACAGAAACTTGCCTTTTCCCTTGTATATCGCAGGGGGTCTCAGACTCAGCCGGGGTTCAATCCATGGCCAAATCATCAGAAGGGGGAAGCTAAACCTCCTGTTCTACTTCTGCTTCAGGAAGATTTACTTTTGTTGGCTGCAGCTCCTGTTGTCCACTTTGCCCAGTTTCGAGCAAAGATTGAGTACTAGCTTGCAGCTGAGGCAAATCCAATACATAATCACTGCTCATCGCCATGATTGCAGTGGCTGCCTCACTGAGAGACAAGTGCTTGGGCTTAGGTTTGTTTTGTGCCTTCTTTGGTGCAGGAGTCCTGCCCCCAGCTTGTAGCCTGGAGGATGTTGCAGTATGTATATGAACTGTCTGGAAAAAGGAGGAGGGCTGCAACCCATTGGTGACAATCTGGTTCTTCTCCTCATCACTGACCACTTACTTGGCAGTATCTTTCTTTGGTGCCATCTTCAAGCACTGTCAGTTGGTGCTTAGCTACACAAGTGGAAGAGATGAAGACTCACATGTTGTGGTCATGTCACTTTGTGCCGGCCTTGGGTGATGTCTGTTGTGCATCTAAAAGCCAACAAACACGAAAAACATTTAGTGAACGTTATATTTTTGCAGGTTGAATTATTCATAATACACATTATAACTTAAGAGCTGATTATGATGTTGGTGGAACCACCAACCACAGGCCAGCAAAGCGGTCAGTCTGCTGCATTATGAGGCAGTTGGACCAACTGCATCAGTCGGCAATAGGGATTATGTTGTCCTGTTTCAACTGCCTTTCTATGGCAGTCCGACTGCCATAGAAAGGCTGATGGAAAAAGACTTTGGGGGCCCTTAGCAGGGCCCAAATCCCCCTGGGCCTCTGCTATGAGACCCAGGAGGCACCTGTGGTACCATCCCAAACATCCATGCCCCGTGTGCCAGGCACCATGTGGTGCCTGGCACACAGTTCAGGGATGTTTGAAAACATGCCTTTTGCCATTGGGGCTTCTGCTCCTGTGCTTTACCGGGCTGCAGCACAACCCTCAATGGTAAGAGGTATGTTTCCGATTGCCCTGACGGAAGTCAGATTGTTATTTGAAGGTGCTACCACCGACTACCTGTCAGCCGGTCCCGCTCTTTCAATGATGGTGATTAGGCCTGGGCAAAGCACTATGCTACGCTCGCGTAGATTGCGAAATTTGCGCACCTTCGCACTACGCAAACTGCACATAGTACAGTGTGAATATGCGTAGCATAGTGCAGCGTCCTTTTTTGCTTGCTCGCAGTCCTCAACATCAAGTTGGCGACCACGAACAAGCAAAATGGCATCCTTCACAAGACTTTTCCTCATTCGCGATCAGCAACATCAAGTTGTCGATCGCGAGAATGGAAAGAAAAAAAACCTCCCTGCGAGACTCCCAACGTTGGGAGGTCTAGTTTCTCATTGCGATGAGAAACTACCAGTGTGCGTTGAGAAAGCTGCAGTTCAAGGAAAAATCTCCTTGAGCGGCAGAAAAATCCAGCTCGCACTGTGCAAGATGCTGTTTTCAATGATTGCACAGTGCCGGATGCTTGTCCGCACTGTGCAATCATTGAAAACGACATCTTGCACAGTGCGAACATGCTACTACGCAGTTCGCGTAGTGCTACGTGTAGTGCAAGGTGCACTTTGCAAAGCTTCGCGAAGCGCTACTTCACAAACTATGCCCAGCCCTAATGGCGATCAGATGCTCGCCTGACCGCCATAGTAATCAGCAAGTGTGGTTGCTTATTATCCTAAATATTTAATAACAATAGTGTATCCATTTCGAATTCCAACCACTCTACCATAACATACTATTTCAATCAGGATAATAACAAACAGATGTAACTGTTTGCTTTATGTGCATCTAAAGGGATACACCTATGGCAGACAGGGAGATGCAGGGAAAAATTGAATAATCATTAAAAAATTAATGCTGGTGTGCGCCTATAGCAGGCAGAGGAGTCCAGGGCAAAATTGAATAACCCTTTAAAAACAAATGCTGGCTTGCACCTATGGTAGGCAGAGGGTCCAGGGGTAAAAGGATAAATCCCTAATAAATAAATGCTGGTGTGCTGCAGACACCTATGGCAGGCAGGGAGTGGAGGGAAATTGTAAAGAAAATAATGTTGAAATAAATTGGGGAAAAAATGGAAAACAATTGTAAAAAGCTAATAAATAAATAAATACAAATAAATAAATACATGTAAAAAGTATTGCTTGATTACTAGGGGATTATGAAAAACCTATTGGGAGGCAAGGAGTTCTGGAGAAAGATGGAACAAAATGCATATAATATTAAACACTGTTCCTATATGCATATATTACAATGATCCTAAAGCATATTAAACTGATATCAGGGAAAAGTAAAAAATTAACCCAAAAAAAGACATAGCCCTCTCCTATCAATTGCCCTACCTTTGAAAACTGGAAAAAAGAATTACACACTGGCTGGCTGCACAAAATGGCTGCCAACCACAAGGTCAAACAACAACAACAACAAGCAAAGAGGCATGGACACAACAAAGAACACACATAGGCCTAAGGCAAAAGCACACTGGCTGGCTAGACAAAATGCCCACCAGACACATGTCAAACAACAACAACAAACAAGAAGCCATGGCCACAACAAAGAACCCATGCTGGCCTATGGCCAAAGCACACTGGCTTGCTACACAAAATAGCCATATGTCGAAACAACAACAACATGCAAGGAGGTATGAACACAACAAAGAACACGTGCATGCCTATGGCAAAAGCAAACTGGCTGGCTACACAAAATGATTACTGGCCACATGGTCAAGCAACAAGCAAGGAGGCATGGACAACAAAGAGCACAATCAGGGCTATAGACACTGACTACACAAAATGGCCCCGGCCACATGGCATGGAGAACAAAGACAAAGGGTGTCCTATACCAAACAACCACACACACTGGCCAAACTAAGGAGGCATGGGAACATGGCCAGACAAATGAGAAATGGTAACAATGAAGAAAACACTACCGTTATTTATTTTAGCAATGCCAAACATGAAAATTAAGTGAGTTATAAAAATGTTACAACAGTACATATCCTCCCAAGGCATCAAATATTACCCCATCAAAATACACTTTTCGCTGGAAAAAACGTGAAACACAAAAAAAGAAAGCCCGCATTTTTAATTTAATCCAATGCCATCCCTTGTCCAAATGATGGTTTAAAACAATGCATAAGACAGAAACAGTTATTTCATGTTCCCAATGATTAATACTGGCTGGCTGGCCTGTAGGCAGACTAGACCTCGTAGACAAATAGATGAACAGTGAAAATTGAACAAGCATGGATAAAATGTAGTGAATAGTGCAAACTTTTTCCCTTGTAAAAGTTACAAAATTAAGTGCAAAAAATGACTAGGCCCCAACTGAAAATCCAGCTGACCCACCGCAAACTCATTCAAATTTAACATTTGAGTAAAAGTATTTATAAATACTGGTGCATGCCCTCTATCAAACAAACAATACCCTTACACAAAAGTTTTTTAACTTATGACATCAGAAAAACCTAAGACCTTAAAATCCAATGGTAAATATGCAGCAGGAATCGCAGACAAAGAGAGTGACCCTTCCAACTTGCACTCCAAATGAAAAGTGACCAGGAGATGGACGTAGCAATGGGAGGAACTTGCTGGACAGGAAGAGGAATTTTGAGTCTTTAAGGCACTTCATTCTTGTTGAAGAAAAAAAGTTAAATAAAAAAGAAATGCTTTTCGCAAAAAAAGCCACCTGAATGGTCCACTGGAGAAGAATAATCACTCAAAAATATCTTTCAGAGTAGATTTTGCTGTTACTTGATTAGACAATCTGCTTGAGAAGCAGCAGCAGCTGCTCACCAAAATCTTGAAAATAGTGCCTGGAGGTTCTGTAGTGGCCGGAAGCTGCACTAGCACCCAGCAAACCTCATGCACGCTCACAAGCGCTCAGCAAATCTCATTCTAAACATACTGCTGATGAGCGCCCATGCGTAAAGTTGCTTTTATCACTTCTGAATTAGCTAAGGAGGGTGCAGTACTTCCACCCACCCTTGCGATTTCTTTCGCTAGTTTGCTCACTTAAAACTGACTGAACCGTTTCGAGGTTAGACTCGCTACTGTTTTAATTGTTTGTTGCTCGTTACTCCCTTGTTATAAGCTATGTCTCTGCGGTTGTGGGCACTATTAGTTTCTGGAATCACCTTTCCTTTTATTATTTGTTCTACACTGGGTGGACACGGATATTTCTGCTAGCCACTTTTATATATTTTTCTGCACGTCATATGTTGCTATTTGTGGGCTTTTGCTCTTAGCGATTATGACTCCTGTGACATATCAACCCTCTCTGCTTCCCACCCTTCTACGTTTGAAATTACGGATTACATCGGACAGCCCTGCAATGAGGGCTTCTGACTTTCATTTTTGGAAAGCTCTGCTGTTGCATATTCTCTTGCACCAATTTGATTTTCATTAAGCACCTTGGCCCCTTAAGACGCGATTATACGGGTGGCAGCCAAGACTTGGAACTCCCTCCCCATTCACCTTCGGCGAACCCAAGACCATCTCTCCTTCAGGAAGCAACTCAAGACCTGGCTGTTCGAGCAGTGACATACCCCTCTCCACCAGCGCCTTGAGACCCTCCCGGGTGAGTAGCACGCTATATAAATGCTGTGATTGATTGATTGATTGATTGACGTATGCTGAACACGTATGTCTTTTATCATGCACTCACTATTGTTTCCAGTGTTGTGTTGTGTGTAGTAGCCATATAGGTGATGTCCAGTAGTGTACATTGTTTTTGTTACAGTTCACATAATTAGTATATTCATGTTATTTATGTTATACTTCTTTCAGCCCTGACGAAGTTCAACCATTGAACGAAATGCGTTGGGTTGATGCTTTGCATAAACCTTATGGATTATTTGAAATAAAGATTTATTTTTCCAATGAGGACACTGATAGAGCTTCATTCTTGACACAATTCTTACTTGGGAGTGCACCGCTCCAGTGTACTCAAAGTACTTTGTCTTTAAAATCCAATACCTATAGTGATGGCGCTAAGTCTACAGATTCACTGACGCGCATGATTCTCACATACAACACACTGCACCAACGTATTAATTGAATACTAAATATGAACTGGGTGCTGGTGCGTGATGATTCGGCATTAGGGGATCAAATACCCAAAACCCTGATATAACATTTAGGAAGGCACGATCAATGAGTAACATGCTAGTCAAATGAAGCACAGAGGCGGTGACAGGTAAAACCTGGTTTTCTTCCCCTAAGGGATTTGTGTAATGTTCATTGTGCAAGGCATGTTGGTTTGCTACCAGTATAACATCATACACTAGTCCTTTTAGTACAGAGGCGGTACCTATAACGAAACTACTTAAAACAGAGTACGCAGTTTATGTGCTAGAGTGTCCCTGTGGCCTGCGATATGTGGGAAGCACCAAGTTGCAGGTCGACAGGAGGATACTCCAGCACAACAGGGCAATCAATAACTGTGATCCCTTGTACCCTGTTGCGAGACATTTCAAGGATGCACATAATAAAAATCCGGAATTGTTTTAATATTATTGAGTGGATACCATCCTACCATTAAGAAGGGGAGGTACCCGTGAGGCTCTTCTCCGTTTATTGGAAACCAGGAACATTCTAGAACTTGACAGTAAGGCACCATCTGGTATGAATTCTAGCGAGGATTTTTATACTTGCCTGTAGCCTAGTTATGATTCTATTTTTGCTCTAATATATACATTCATATATGAATAGTTGACAAACTGTTTACATTTGTTATTATGCTTCTTCAATTTTGTTTTTCTTTTAGTATTTTGCACTTTGCACTTTAGGATAATTGTAGTGGCACATAAGGGTAGCATATGTTAGCACTAGCACTTTTGATGAATGCATGGAAGATATAGGTCAATGCCCACTTAGGGCTTTATTAACTTGCAGCGACATGATGTAGATGCAAAAGATCACTCATTTTGAAAGGCAACATCATGCATAATTCATCTTAAATCTTAATAATAGATTAAGTTTGAAATATTTACAATTGATATCAATGTATTGACATGTTATTAACTGTTTTTACTTTTCTGCAAGATGTTTTATTATCTGCCAAGTTTTCTTAAAAATATGCGATATGAGAAGATTTTTAAATGAAATTTTAGGTATACCGTTCCTTACATACTGAAATATTTTTAAGGACTTTCTATTATTTATGCCATGTTTTTGTATATGTAATATAAATATTGAACTGAAGCTGCCATGAGAAAAAGTACGACAGAGAAATAACTTTTCTATGTCTATGTACCATGTGACATGTCACAAGTGATTGTACAAGCACTTTAGTTAAGGAAAGGCACTTTAAATGCGCGTTATGTTAACAAGATCTCTGGAAGGTCAAAATGCGTCGTAGCGGAGGTCCAGGGCACATAAAATAAAATACAGAGCACCGAATTGAGTGTCCCTTTTCGTCATTTCCTGGCAAATTGGATGTTGTTTGGCAAATTCTTTCGATATATATATATATATATATATATATATATATATATATATATATATATATATATATATATATATATATTACCTACTGGCGATAGCCAGTAGGTATATATAGTTAGGATTTTTTCTCTATGGAACTTTTGAAAATTCTATGCCTAATAACTTTGGCGTTTGTGGACGGAATTGGCTGAAATTTTCAGGAAAATGGCACATTTTGTTTCTGAGCAGCTCCTGGAAATTTGGGGGGGGTTCGTCAAGGGGGGGCTGAGAAAAAAGGGGGGTCCCAAAACACGTTTTTCCCATGTTAATTTCCATAGGGCGGTTGGCCTCACTTTTAGCCCGAACGGCTGAATGGATTTCCACGAAACTTGGCAAAATTGTAGGGACTGTTAGCCCGATGTGCCTTTGCTAGGTCTCAATATATGTGCTTCAGTGGATTTTGAGAAATTAACGTTTAAAACAAGATATATATCTGTAACAGCGCTCCGGGCAGCGCTCCGGTTCGCGAACTTTTCGCGTATCGGAACTTTGCGGAGCGAAGCTGATTGGCTCTCCGGTGTCTGTCAACATTCTAAACAGTCCGGAGCGGCCGCCATCTTGTCTCTCGGTAGGATCTAGAGACAAGAGGAGGCCAAAACAAAGGGGGAAATGAAGGAAAGGGGGCAAGGTAGACCCCTTCTGACCCCCTAGGATTGATGAGGGGGATATTATAGAGCCACGCCGGGCCCCAAAAAAAAAACAAAAATTCCGATTTTTTTCGCCGTAGAGACGCGTCTTGGTTCGCGAACCGGGCAGCTAACCGGGCAGCTAACCAGGAAGCTAACCGGCAGTGTAACCCAAAAAAAAAAAAAAAAAAAAATCCGATTTTTTTCGCCGTAGAGACGCGTCTTGGTACGCGAACCGGGCAGCTAACCGGGCAGCTAACCGGGAAGCTAACCGGCAGTGTAACCCAAAAAAAAAAGAAAAAATTCCGATTTTTTCGCCGTAAAGACGCGTCTTGGTACGCGAACCGGGCAGCTAACCGGGCAGCTAACCGGGAAGCTAACCGGCAGTGTAACCCAAAAAAAAAAAAAAAATCCGATTTTTTCGCCGTAGAGACGCGTCTTGGTACGCGAACCGGGCAGCTAACCGGGCAGCTAACCGGGAAGCTAACCGGCAGTGTAACGGGAGTCTGAGGAGTAGCTGATTGGCTGTCAATATTGTAAACAGTCCGGAGCGGCCGCCATCTTGTCTCTCGGTAGGATCGAGAGACAAGAGGAGGCCAAAACAAAGGGGGAAATGAAGGAAAGAGGGCAAGGTAGACCCCTTCTGACCCCCTAGGATTGATGAGGGGGATATTATAGAGCCACGCCGGGCCCAAAAAAATAAAAAAAAATTCAGATTTTTTCGCCGTAGAGACGCGTCTTGGTACGCGAACCAGACAGCTAACCGGGCAGCTAACCGGGAAGCTAACCGGCAGTGTAACCCAAAAAAAATCCGATTTTTTCGCCGTACAGACGCGTCTTTGTACGCGAACCGGGCAGCTAACCGGGCAGCTAACCGGGAAGCTAACCGGCAGTGTAACGGGAGTCTGAGGAGTAGCTGATTGGCTGTCAATATTGTAAACAGTCCGGAGCGGCCGCCATCTTGTCTCTCGGTAGGATCGAGAGACAAGAGGAGGCCAAAACAAAGGGGGAAATGAAGGAAAGAGGGCAAGGTAGACTCCTTCTGACCCCCTAGGATTGATGAGGGGGATATTATAAAGCCACGCGGGGCAAAAAAAAAAACAAAAAAAAAATCCGATTTTTTCGCCGTAGAGATGCGTCTTGGTACGCGAACTGGGCAGCTAACCGGGCAGCTAACCGGGAAGCTAACCGGCAGTGTAACGGGAGTCTGAGGAGAAGCTGATTGGCTGTTATCATTGTAAACAGTCTGGAGCGGCCGCCATCTTGTCTCTCTGTGGGATCGAGAGACAAGAGGTGGAAAAAAAAAGGTGCAAATGAATGAAAGGGGTAAGGCAGACCCCTCCTGAACCCCTAGGATTGATGAGGGGGCTATTAAAGTTCCCTGGGGGGTGAAAAAAAAAAATTGCGATTTTTCGCGGTAAAGGTGCTTCCTGGTACGTTAACCAGGCAGCTAACCGGCAGCGTAACGGGAGTCCGACATATTGTGTTTTTTGAACGTTTGTGATATGTGCACGTGTGGATTTTGTCTAATTAAGGTTAAAAAAATATATATATATCTTTAAGCGTGTTCTGGCGCGCTTACGTTTTGGGTTTGGTTTGCGCTGCAGAGACGATACGTCACGGTTATGCGATGCATCATGAGGCGTCTCACGGGCTACGTGATACGTCACTTAATAAAGAATATATTTTACAGCTATAGATATTAGCTTTTAAAAAACCAATGAAATTCACAGAAAAAACCATAGGTTATAGACCATATATAGTTAGGAATTTGCATTTACAAAACCTTGAAAATTCACTGAAAAAACCATAGGTTATAGACCATATATAGTTAGGGATTAGCATTTAAAAAACCTTATTTTATTTGCACAAAACCATTGAAATTCCATATATAGTTAGTTGCACTAACTATATATCGCGGACCCGCAATCCACTGCTAATGATGTCACATATTACATCATTCATGACATGGTCAGTGACATCACTGATGACATCACTGATGACATCTCAAATGACATCACTGATGACATCACTGATGACAACACCCAGTGACTGTATGTTTCTGTAAAGTTAAAATATGTCTTACATATTGAAGAATGAGTGGATGTATAAGTGTCTGGATGAAGGATTTAGTAGGTGCATGACTGACTGTATGAGAGAATGATTAAATGTGTCTCACTGAGTGCATGGGTTAGTGATTAAAGTGTCTTAATTTGGCAATCATTATTTATGTTCTTCTGTAAACTGCTGCATGTTTAAATCAGTAGCTATATCAGTAACTATATGGGTTATTGAATGGTTGCCCAAGTATTTGTATGGGAGACTGAGTATGTGTGTGGGTGGCTGGGAGGTGTATAACTCTGTGCATAGATGTGTGAGCAGTTGATTCCCTAGGTGTATGGGTTCAAAAGTGCATGTAGAAACAGCTGTATGGACAGTTGACTGTGTGCATGAGTATATTGGTGAGTGAATGGATATCTCAGTTCTACATGTCAAAGTAAGTACATATGTAAAACACACTCCATGTGAGAGTTGACATATATAAATAACTGAACATAAGAGCCAGTGAATGTGAGAGTGGCTGTATGAATCATTGTGAACTTGTATCAAGGATTGTATACGAGAGTAAATATGTGTTAGTATATGTTTGAATAAGTAAGGTGTGTATAACTGTATAGTTAAGGAAATGGAGATGTGATTGATTCTTTGCATGACTGACTAGGTGTGTGAGTAACTCCATGGATGTGTGACAGTCTGTGAATGCCTGTTTACACTGAGTGTATCTAAGGTTATATTAGAGTCTGAAGATGTATTATCACATAAATGATATCATCAGTGATGTAATCAGTAATGTCAAATGAGATGTCAGTGATGTCATCAGTGATGTCATTTGAGATGTCATCAGTGATGTCATCAGTGATGTCATTTGAGATGTCATCAGTGATGTCATCAGTGATGTCACTGACCATGTCATGAATGATGTAATATGTGACATCATTAGCAGTGGATTGCGGGTCCGCGATATATAGTTAGTGCAACTAACTATATATGGAATTTCAATGGTTTTGTGCAAATAAAATAAGGTTTTTTAAATGCTAATCCCTAACTATATATGGTCTATAACCTATGGTTTTTTCAGTGAATATATATATATATATACTTAGGGGGCTTAACCTGCTTCAAACCACATTCCACATATACTCCTGTGATGCTATATGATATATGATAATATAGAAATTTTCCATGAGGCGGCAATCAAAGAGATCAAGGTGCTATACTCTAAAATGCTCAGAACTAAGCAACACAAATACCAACAGAACGACCAGTACCAAAAACTGATTGAGAAGATTCAGCAAAATGACAGCATCATCGTCAGGCAGTCAGATAAAGGGGGCAATATAGTATTATGGCTGAGACAACTATATTTGGAGGAAGCCCTCTCTCAATTAAATAACTCAGACTGCTATTGACATTGTGATGTTAGTTCGGTGAGAAAAGCCCAGACAGACTTCTACTCATTATTGATGGGATGGAGGTCTTATGGACTCACTAGTATGGATGAACTAAAGTTTTTGAAAAATGACAATCCTATCATGCCGGTTTTATACCTAATCCCAAAAATTCATAAAAATCCAGTTAAACCCCCAGGCAGACTCATTATTGCAGCATGTGGGGGATTGCTGGAAAAAACAACTGTCTATGTGGACTCATTTTTACAAGAACATGTACAAAGTTTACCATCGTTTGTCCAAGATTCCAGTGATTTCCTCCGTAAAATCAAAGACATCGATTGGGATCCTAGCTGGTGGTTGATAACGCTAGACGTAACATCCTTGTACACCAGCATTGTCCACCAAGATGGCATTAGAGCTGTTGAATTTTATTTGGGACATAGACCAGTAATTATGGTAGAACACAATCGCATGATCTTATCTATGATTACTTTTTGTTTGAATCACAACTTTTTCATGTTCAACAATCGATATTACCAGCAGGTCAGGGGGATAGCCATGGGGGCCTATTTCTCTCCCAGTTATGCCTGTCTGCATATGGGCTATTGGGACAGACAGGTCCTCTATGGTGAGCACTCTGACATTGCTGTACGGTCGATTGTTCGTTGGTATCGTTATATAGATGATGTGTTTTTAATCTGGAGAGGGACACGCACAGAAGCTGAGCATTTTATTGATACTCTCAATTGCAACAATTACAATCTAGCGTTTACATCAGACATTAGCCAGGAGCAGGTACATTTCCTTGATATGACTGTTGAGATCTGCCAGGGGAAGCTACAGACTAAATTGTACAGGAAGCCTACGGCAGGGAATACGGTGCTCCATGCCAGCATCCACCATCCTGCCCACCTTATACGCAGCATCCCCTATGGTGAGATGCTGCATATAAGACGGCTGTGTAGCACAGATGTTCAATGCAATCTAGCTCAGGAGGCCAGTAAAATCAGATTTTTGGCCAGAGGGTATAAGATGGGCCAAATTGAAAAGGCTATGCATAAGGCAATCAGACTCTGGAACGTAAGCCAAAACCTAAACCTGTAGGTACTCAAGAACAATCAGGTAGACTGATTTGGGCCTACAATAGGCAACATGGCGCACTTAGAAATATCATAACTAAGCATTGGGACTTAATCAAATCTGACCCCATTATAGGAGCAAAAATTCTGGCCAAGCCGTTAATCACCTTTAGGAAAGCTTACTCTATGCAGGATGCCCTGGTTAAGTCCAGTCCTGAGGTGGTTATACAGAAAAACTGGTTGGATAAAAGCAAGGGCTTTAGGAAATGTGCCAGCTGTAAAGCCTGTCTCCATGGGGTCAATAAATCAGAATACACGGTTCCCTTTGCTGCTACCGCACGCAAGATTAATAAACAACTAACTTAAAGTGAATACGTGGTATATGTGCTGGAGTGTCCTTGTAACCTGCGGTATATTGGTATCACCAAGCTGCAGGTTCATAAAAGGATACTCCAGCACATACGGGCTATCAACACCAACGACTCCGCGTATCCGGTAGCACGCCATTTCAGAGAGTGCCATAACAACAACAGTGCACTACTGAAATATTATGCCATAGATTCAGTGGGTCCCCTTAGAAGAGGAGGTGATAGAGAGGGTGCTTTGAGAAAGCTAGAGACCAGATACTTCTTGGAGATGGACAGCAGATCCCGGGGAGGTCTCAATTCCACAGAGGATTTTTACACCTGCCTCTAAACACCTCTCTATCTAGTGGGTTATTAGACTAGTATGTACATCTATGCTAGGTTCCAGCGGCTCAATTCATGTCTGATTTAAAAAGAAGAAAGGAAACCTATGTACCTGTGGGGCTATATACTGTCTTAAGATCATAGGCCCTAGTTCTGATGTGCATCGTGGACAATACAGTCGTTTTTCATAGCCTAGGATTAGGCTATGTTGTACATATGAATGAGACATTTTACTAAAAAGAAAATATATTGTGGTTCACTTATCACTCTTTCACTTTCACTATGGTTGCAACATCACAAGCTCTATGGGTAGGATAGTTCAGTATGATATTTCTACCATAGTATTGACATGGGGGGCTGCGATAATGTATTCAAACAGATAATATCTCCTCCTCGTATTTGTCAATAATAGCAACAATAGAACTTCATCAATCCACTGATTTCTGGCCCAGCACCTTTTCTGAACCAGTGTTGGCATCGGAGTCAGCTCGTAATTTGGGGGTCATGTTTGGCCCTAACTTACAATTAGACCTACATGTCAATAAAACCACGGGAACATGTATGATGCTGCTCCGTATGCTACGCAGAGTTCTGCCTTTGCTCCCCGCCCAGGCCAGGCCGGAAATAGTCCGCGGGACTATTTTAAGCCGGCTGGATTACTGTAATGGTCTTCTCCTGGGGGCCCCAAAAAACTTGATAGGGAAGCTGCAGAGGGTGCAGAATATGGCTGCTAAACTGGCCCTCTCACGACCCAGGTCCAGCTCTTCTACTCTTGCGCTCCGCGATCTACACTGGCTTCCGGTAGATCTACGGGTCCAATTTAAAGCGGCCTGCTTGGTGTTTAGAGCGGTACACCTCCTAGGCCCTATCCCATTACAAAACATGTTTGCATGGTATTCTGCCCCACGTCTTTTGCGGTCGTCATCGGCTCACCTTTTGGTGGTGCCTAGGTTTCAAAGAGTGAGGATGGGTGGCCGCTCATTCAGAGTGGCGGCAGCCAAATTGTGGAATTCTCTCCCACTCACTCTTAGGAGCCACCAGGACTATCTTCCATTCCGGAAGGCTTTAAAGACCTATCTATTTCCCAAGTGATGGCTGTGCGTCTGCGCTGTTTAGTGTGGGGGTTTTCTGATCAAAGCGCCAGGATGCCCTCTGGGTGACAGGTATGCGCTCTATAAGTATGCTAAATAAATAAATAAATAAATAAATAAGGTGCAACATACACATTTGTATATTAGCGTGTGTTTTCTACTGTTAGATTAATTGCATTTTTGCATTTCAACATTCTATGACTTTTTTTATCCAGTCTGTATATATTGATAGTATTTAACTGTATATATATTTATTGTTGGTAATGGTATATATTTTTATAATGAAATTTAGTTTCTAAATTTATGAAGATATATATTCTTATTTAATGTAAATATAACCTTATGTCTGGATGGAATTGTTTACACCCTACTTTTGCACATGTACAGCTATTTGAATGGGGATTACCCCTGATTTTCGGAGCAGCTGCGCGAGATGTCTTCTATGTTTATTATACATTGTAAATAGCATGTGACTTCCTGTACCCAATCACAACCTTAATTAGCTTGCACTTGGACTTTAAATCCTGCCTTCCCTCTCCATGCGTCATGTGACCAAGGCCTCTGTGTAGGCCGAAACGTTATGCCGAGGTGTGCCCTCCACAAGATTGAATAAAATCACTGCTCACCTGCTCTTTGGGTCTTCCTCTCTTCTTCTGCTCCACTGGTATCCAGAAATTGGGCTCCTGGTGAGAGAAAGCTGAGATTGTGCCTATATATATATAGCTTCAGAAAAGGGGGTGGTGATGAACAGAGTGTCTGAATTAAGCAGAGTGTCTGAATTAAATAACGGTGATGGATCAAGCCCTGATCTTTAGACTGGGTAAGAGTGGTCTGCTTAATTCAGACACTCTGTTCATCACCACCCCCTTTTCTGAATCGTTTTTGGCCCCTATAGGTGTGGCAGGGTATACTCAGACATGAGTCCCTTGCTCACTGCACCATCAGGATTCAAGCAAGCCGGGCCGACGACGGCTGAAATGCCAGAAACTGGTCCCCGGAAGCTTGTCTCCTTTCTGGTGAAGATTTGGCTTGGTAGTTTAGTCTGCCCTGTTCCCATGATGCACTGGGCCAGGGACAGACTGATTTGCATATAGCCAGGTTCTGAGCTGGGATGGTGCAGTGAGCTAAATAACGGTGATGGATCAAGCCCTGATCTTTGGACTGGGTAAGAGTGGTCTGCTTAATTCAGACACTCTGTTGATCACCACCCCCTTTTCTGAATCGTTTTTGGCCACTATAGGTGTGGCAGGGTATACTCAGACATGAGTCCCTTGCTCACTGCACCATCAGGATTCAAGCAAGCCGGGCCGACGACGGCTGAAATGCCATAAACCGGTCCCTGGAAGCTTGTCTCCTTTCTGGTGAAGAATTGGCTTGGTAGTTTAGTCTGCCCTGTTCCCATGATGCACTGGGCCAGGGACAGACTGATTTGCATATAGCCAGGTTCTGAGCTGGGATGGTGCAGTGAGCTAAATAACGGTGATGGATCAAGCCCTGATCTTTGGACTGGGTAAGAGTGGTCTGCTTAATTCAGACACTCTGTTCATCACCACCCTCTTTTCTGAATCGTTTTTGGCCACTATAGGTGTGCAGGGTATACTCAGACATGAGTCCTTTGCTCACTGAACCATCAGGATTCAAGCAAGCCGGGCCGACGATGGCTTAAATGCCAGAAACCGGTCCCCGGAAGCTTGTCTCCTTTCTGGTGAAGAATTGGCTTGGTAGTTTAGTCTGCCCTGTTCCCATGATGCACTGGGCCAGGGACAGACTGATTTGCATATAGCCAGGTTCTGAGCTGGGATAGTGCAGTGAGCTAAATAACGGTGATGGATCAAGCCCTGATCTTTGGACTGGGTAAGAGTGGTCTGCTTAATTCAGACACTCTGTTCATCACCACCCCCTTTTCTGAATCGTGTTTGGCCACTATAGGTGTGGCAGGGTATACTCAGACATGAGTCCCTTGCTCACTGCACCATCAGGATTTAAGCAAGCCGGGCCGACGACGGCTGAAATGCCAGAAACCGGTCCCCGGAAGCTTGTCTCCTTTCTGGTGAAGAATTGGCTTGGTAGTTTAGTCTGCCCTGTTCCCATGATGCACTGGACCAGGGACAGACTGATTTGCATATAGCCAGGTTCTGAGCTGGGATGGTGCAATGAGCTAAATAACGGTGATGAATCAAGCCCTGATCTTTGGACTGGGTAAAAGTGGTCTGCTTAATTCAGACACTATGTTCATCACCACCACCTTTTCTGAATCGTATATATGTATAGCGGTAGCGGGACTATGATGTTGAACTGCGACTGAGTAATGGATTATCCTTTTTGAAGCAAGTTTTTGCACTCGGAAAGAAGCGAAGCAAGCAGAGTCTTGCCAATATTGATATTGAAAACCAATAAAAGAAGATAAAGGGCAGTTATGGGCACCTTGGGAGTTGCAGTCCCTGTAATATTGGAACAAAAATGAATGAATAATGCAACGAGGGAACACTTGTATCACAGAACCATTTGGGGGTTGAAAGTAGAAACCTGAAGTTTAAAATTGTACTCACCCTCGCAGCACTGGTAATAATTGCACAAACCACGAACTTAAACAAACAACTGACTGCCCTTTAAATTTAAATTAAGATTGGAAGAACAGACATTTGTCCTTTTTCAATGTCTAGGAAGTTACGTTTTAAGAACTAAACGAACCCACTGATGCAACGGCGTGGCATATGATTAAGAGTCGCTAGACTCGAAACGCGTAATGCCTGTTGGTCTTGAAATAAAAAGAACCTTTTCTGCAAGCATTGTTGGCGTGGTCCGTTCTGTGCTGCTGAAGGAGCGCAGGTTGCTGTGATTTAAAATGAGGTGTCTGACACACCTGGAAACGGGCCCCAATCCGTGAGGAGCGGCACTCCTACCTGTCAGGTTGTTGTAAACTTTGAAGCGAGGAGCTTCTTTGAAAGGAGTGCCCCCGGCTGGATTATTGTACAGGAACGAAGTTTCCATGGAAGGGCATGTTGAGAGGCCCGCCTCAACTTGGGGAATGAACATTCTAACAGCCAGGATTTGCGAGTGGATTTTCCCTACGCACTTCATGCTTTGAAAATTGACCTTTCAAAGGCGGACTACAAGCTGTAAAATGACTCAGTGGTAGCGGGACTATGATGTTGAACTGCGACTGAGTAATGGATTATCCTTTTTGAAGCAAGTTTTTGCACTCGGAAAGCAGCGAAGCAAGCAGAGTCTTGCCAATATCGACATTGAAAACCAATAAAAGAAGGTAAAGGGCAGTTATGGTGCACCTTGGGAGTTGCAGTCCCTGTAATATTGGAACAAAAATGAATGAATAATGCAACGAGGGAACACTTGTATCACAGAACCATTTGGGGGTTGAAAGTAGAAACCTAAAGTTTAAAATTGTACTCACCCTCGCAGCACTGGTAATAATTGCACAAACCACGAACTTAAACAAACAACTGACTGCCCTTTAAATTTAAATTAAGATTGGAAGAACAGACATTTGTTCTTTTTCAATGTCTAGGAAGTTACGTTTTAAGAACTAAACGAACCCACTGATGCAACGGCGTGGCATATGATTAAGAGTCGCTAGACTCGAAACGCGTAATGCCTGTTGGTCTTGAAATAAAAAGAACCTTTTCTGCAAGCATTGTTGGCGTGGTCGGTTCTGTGCTGCTGAAGGAGCGCAGGTTGCTGTGATTTAAAATGAGGTGTCTGACACACCTGGAAACGGGCCCCAATCCGTGAGGAGCGGCACTCCTACCTGTCAGGTTGTTGTAAACTTTGAAGCGAGGAGCTTCTTTGAAAGGAGTGCCCCCGGCTGGAATATTGTACAGGAACAAAGTTTCCATGGAAGGGCATGTTGAGAGGCCCGCCTCAACTTGGGGAATGAACATTCTAACAGCCAGGATTTGCGAGTGGATTTTCCCTACGCACTTCATGCTTTGAAAATTGACCTTTCAAAGGCGGACTACAAGCTGTAAAATGACTCAGTGGTAGCGGGACTATGATGTTGAACTGCGACTGAGTAATGGATTATCTTTTTTGAAGCAAGTTTTTGCACTCGGAAAGCAGCGAAGCAAGCAGAGTCTTGCCAATATCGACATTGAAAACCAATAAAAGAAGGTAAAGGGCAGTTATGGTGCACCTTGGGAGTTGCAGTCCCTGTAATATTGGAACAAAAATGAATGAATAATGCAACGAGGGAACACTTGTATCACAGAACCATTTGGGGGTTGAAAGTAGAAACCTGAAGTATAAAATTGTACTCACCCTCGCAGCACTGGTAATAATTGCACAAACCACGAACTTAAACAAACAACTGACTGCCCTTTAAATTTAAATTAAGATTGGAAGAACAGACGTTTGTCCTTTTTCAATGTCTAGGAAGTTACGTTTTAAGAACTAAACAAACCCACTGATGCAACAGCGTGGCATATGATTAAGAGTCGCTAGACTCGAAACGCGTAATGCCTGTTGGTCTTGAAAAAAAAAGAACCTTTTCTGCAAGCATTGTTGGCATGGTCCGTTCTGTGCTGCTGAAGGAGCGCAGGTTGCTGTGATATATATATATATATATATATATATATATATATATATATATATATGAAACAATCTCAGCTTTCTCTCGCCTGGAGCCCAGTCCTGGATACCATCGGCGCAGAAGAAGAGAGGAGACCCAAAGTGCAGGTGAGCAGTGTTTTATTCAATGATGGAAAAGGCGCACCTCAGCATAACGTTTCATATATATATATATGGCAAACAAGTCCTTGAGAAGTGCAGCAACAGGGCAAAACTCCACTCAGCGCCTCGAAAACAGGAACGGACCGCAACAAAGGTGTATTCCTTTTAAAGTGCAATTTTATTTTCCTCCAACATGACACATTTCAACCAGGTTACCCCGGCCTTGATCACATGACATGCTTAGAGAGCCCACGCCCTTAAATACCACATGGCTCCATTAGAAACACTCCCTACAGTGCATAGGAATAGAGAGCAGACTATACAATTAAAGTGCTGAATAAATCACACATATTAAATTATACATTACATATTAAATTATCTACATACTATATGTACAATGTAAAATTCTGGGCTAGTGCCCAAATTAGTCATAAAAAGCAGCAAATATCTTTCTCTCATTTTATAGAAATTTCTTCAAGAGAGCAAAAAAAGAGCCAAAAAATAAGGTACACCCAAAGTGTAATGACTAAGTACTGAAATACTCCTAATACTTGTCAAAATGTTCAAGTTAAAATCAACTGAGCGGATGCGAACATAAAGCAAAAACAGCAAAACAAGATGTCAAAAACCATAAATACTCACTAGGAAATGACGGTGCAGACTTTTAAATAGTATTTCTAAAGTTTAAAGTGTAACAATCATGGTTAGAAAATACCGGTCAAGATAAATATTTTATGATTGGAGAATTCATTACACCACTGCCAGAGAACATACTAGTAATACAAAGAACCTAGTCAAACTAATAAAATTCTACAATTTTAGATGAAATTCATAAAACCAATAAATATTATAAATATACCGTAATACCTAAAATTCAACAATGATATAAACACACACAAATATTAGAAATCCAAAATTTAAATATACTTGTAATTTCATTAAATATGCAACAGAAACTCAGAGGATGGTTAAATGTCATCATAAATAGTAAAAAATTATATATATATATATATATATATATATATCTATATATCTATATATATATATATATATATATATATATATATATATATATATATATATATATATATATATATATATATATATATATATATATATATATATATATTCAGTGAAAAAACCATAGGTTATAGACCATATATAGTTAGGGATTTGCATTTACAAAACCTTATTTTACTCGCATAAAACCATTGAAATTCCATATATAGTTAGATGCGCTAACTATATATCGCGCACCCGCAATCCACTGCTGATGATGTCACATATTACATCATTCATGACATGGTCAGTGACATCACTGATGTCATCAGTGATGACATCTCAAATGACATCACTGATGACATCACTGATGACATCTCATTTGACATGACTGATCACATCACTGATGACATCCTTCGTGTGATAATACGATGAACCTCTTCAGACTCTAATATAACCTTAGATACACTCAGTGTAAACAGACACTTACAGACTGTCACTCATTCATGGAGTTACTCACACACCTAGTCAGTCATGCAAAGAATCAATCACACCTCCATTTCCTCAACTATACATTTATACACACCTTACTTATTCAAACATATTCGAACACATATTTACTCTCTTATACAATCACTGATACAAGTTCTCAATGATCCATACAGCCACTCACACATTCACTGGCTCTTATGCACAGTAATTTATATATGTCAACTCTCACATGTACTGTGTTTACATATGTACTTACTTTGACATGTAGCACTGAGATATCCATTCACTCACCAATACACTCATGCACACAGTCAACCGCCCATACAGCTGTTTCCACATGCACTTTTGAATCCATACATCTAGTGAATCCACTGCTCACACATCTATGCACAGAGTCATACACCTCCCAGCCACCCACACACACACTCAGTGTCCCATACAAATACTTGGGCAACCAATCAATAACCCATATAGTTACTCATATAGCTACTTATCAACACATGCAGCAGTTTACAGAACAACAGACATAATGATGCACAAATTAAGACAGTTTAGTCACTAACCCATGCACTCAGTGAGACATATTTAATCACTCACTCATACAGTCAGTCATGCACCTACTAAATCCTTCATCCAGACACTTATACATCCACTCATTCTTCAATATGTAAGACATATTTACACTTTACAGAAACATACAGTCACTGGATGTTGTCATCAGTGATGTCATCAGTGATGTCACTGACCATGTCATGAATGATGTAATATGTGACATCATCAGCAGTGGATTGCGGGTGCGCGATATATAGTTAGCGCAACTAACTATATATGGAATTTCAATGGTTTTATGCGAGTAAAATAAGGTTTTGTAAATGCAAATCCCTAACTATATATGGTCTATAACCTATGGTTTTTTCACTGAATTTTCAAGGTTTTGTAAATGCAAATTCCTAACTATATATGGTCTATAACCTATGGTTTTTTCTGTGAATTTCATTGGTTTTTTAAAAGCTAACATCTGTAACTGTAAAATGTATTCTTCTTTAAATCTTAAAATATATTTTAGATGTTTATTAATATTTTTTTTTTTAATATTTTTTTTCCTTCGCTTCTAGTTCGCGAACCGGGAAGCTTTCCGTTAGCTCATCTTGATGCCGCGACCTAGTCCGCGAACCGGTCAACGTTACGTTAGCGGAACTGTGACGCGTTGCGGAAGCGCGACGTATCACGTTGTCGCGTAATACGTCTAATGACGCGCCGCGTTAGCGCTCCCGGAAGTGCTCCGGACCGCGAACCGGAAGCGATCCAGGACGCGGCGCGCACCGCGTAACGTAAGCGGAACAGGTCATGTGACTTGTTTATCAAACTTTTCATTGGTTCATTTCACTTTTGGTTTCCAAATGATGTATGACTAGGTCATGTGACCTAAAAATAACACTTTTCATTGGTTCAGAACTTTTGCTTTTCCCAAATCATGTAAACCCCTCCTTATTTCCTCACTCTGACTTTCATCTTGGTGAGAGAAAGACCATTTACCTACAATTGAGCAATGGCTTCTGTACTTGCTGCAGCTGGTGGACCCCCACCACCACCTCAACCTCCTCATAAGAAGAGAGGACCACCCAGTCAATTTATCTCTAACAGAGAGGAGGAAGAGGAGGAAGAAGAAGAAGAGGATCCACATCAACAACAATTTATCCCAGAGTTGCCCCGTGTTTCAAAGAGAAAAACTAGTTTCATCTGGCAGTTTTTTTCCATCCCTCCAGGGGAAAAGAAGGTGAATGCGAAATATGCCACCTGCCTCATCTGTGATTACAGATTGTCAAGAGGCACAGAGAAGAAATATAGTATGGGCAACTATACTATGCACCGACATATGACCAGGTGGCATCCCTTGAACTACAGCCGGGCTGAGTTAAGGGACCTACAAGACAATCCCCCAACAACTCCTGTGGCCAGATCTACCTCATCAATGTCTTTGTCAGGAAGAGAGGCACAGGAAACTGTGCCAAATATTCAACCAAATTTCCAACATATGAGGTTTACTTGTATATATTGCGGTGCAATGTTGTCGTATGGGAACATGAGCATCAACTTGATTAATATGGTGTTCGAAAACCATAAGTGCCCTAATGCACCCAAGAAGTAATTTTTTTTTTGCTCCTGTTGAGCCGTTTTCAATGCCTGTTTTTTTGTTGTTTCCCCTCCATAAAAAACACAAAAAAACATAAAACTGTTCTAAAAATACAAAAAAATCAAAAAATGTTCAGAAAAAAAAAATATATATATAAAACAACAAAAACAAAAAAAAACAGTTCTTTTCAGAACCACCTCCCCTTTCAAATAAAATTGCTAGAATGTTTATCACTCTGGCAAGCTCTATTTCTTTTGGTTCGCTTCAAGTTCGCTGACCGGTTCGCGAACTTTAAGCGAACTAAAAAAATATTTTTTAAAAAAAAGAAGAGTTAGTATAAGGGAAGTAAACAGAGAATAATGTAAAAAGAAAGACAGCTATAGAGAGTAAATGAGAGATAGTGTCAGTGCCATCATCAGCAGTGCATTGCGGGTAAAGAGTAGAAAACATTTACCTTATAATTCTTGTTACCTTTTTAAAATATTTTTTCATACTTTCAATCTGTGAAACAGAGAACAAACATTTCCAAAAATATTAAAACATGTATTTAAAAATTAGAAAAGACAAGGGAAAAGGTACAAAAACAAACAGTTTTTCAACAACTTTGACATTTACAGAAGTCTCTGCTTCTCTACGTCCCCTACACAATCCTAAAGATATATATTTTAAAGAAACTGTATCTTGATGTTGATGAACTGAGGCCTATTTTGGAACATGGTGTTTTTTTTGCACTGCTAATGTCTCACAATAGTGATGCAATAGCAGCGCAAAAAAGATGTAAAGCCATCATAAAATTGTGTCTAACATTTTAAATGATTGTTTTAGGATGCAAATAAGATGTGTGCTTTCAAGAGCTTTCTTTGAGGTGAGGCCTCTTTTCTTTTTTTAAAAAAAACACTACCCAGAAGTACAGCACTGTAAGCATTAAAATTGATATTTACAGAACTCAGCTTACCCATATGTACCTCACATTTCTAAATGTATATCATAAGGACAAAAAGCATAACATTAATTATACATGTTAAATGGTTTATTTTTGCTGTTCTCAGAATGTATCAAATTTCACTTAAATCAGTGACTTGAAGGTATTCATCATGTAACAGCGGGGAAAAAAAAACACAATCAAAATGACTGTGTTTAAAAAACCCATACAACCTAAGAAATCTGATTTCAAAACTCCTTAAAATTAACTTACTTTCAATGACGTCGAACGATCTCCTATAAACAGCATCCACTCTGTTGTGCTATAAATATTTTCAGCCCGCCACTTTCTGAAAGAAAACCTCCATCGATACGTAAAATATGTTACATAGAAAAAAAACTTCTCTCATTATATCACATGTTTCCACTAGGCCAAATCATGTTGCCGCGATTCGCAAGTCTTGTAATTCTTCCAATCAAATCCCGACATTTTCTATTTTCGCAACTTTCAAAAATAAAATATTTGAGATTATTTTCACAATCCTGGACTACTAATATCTTACTCTTCTTTGTCACTCATGTTCTCCTTTTCCTATGACACTGATACTGCTTACTATGAAGCAGACTTACTTGCATCAGGTTTATATAGTTGGATTTTTGATCTAGACAGCATTGCAGACTTACATTCCCTCTACTTAAAATTTTGGTTTTAAAAACACCAGGTAAGAATTTTTAAGGTCAAACGGCAATTTTTTTTTGAAAGTTACAACGGAATCATTACAGAATGACCAGCCGTTTCCAGACTTTAAGTAAGCTGTATAATGTCCTGATGTTGTTGATGGACCATCGTGATAGATAATTGCTACAGTTACAAAAGTCCTCCCTGATATTGACAGCTGAGAAGCCACAAAATTTTTTATTAAAGTTGACAATTTTGATCCATCAGGCCTACAACGTTGGATCATTAAAATGACATACTGGCTATATCTACGTATAAATAATGTTGACATCATATCACATTTACATTGGCTACACTCCATGTTGTGATCCGCTGCATTTACTAGCTTATTAAAGGACACTGATTTACTGTCTGGCAAAGTTAAATATATAAATCTTTCTGAGTCTACACTAGTAGTACTTGATACCATACAGTTCTCGCAGTCATGCTGCCATTGATAAGAAAGCCCAAACAGGTGATCTACATCTACACCCTCATCTTGCAATACATCAAGCATATACATTAAAAACTCCTGACAATCTTGCTGATTATTTTCAGAGAAGTCTGTTTGACCTGAACATTCATCTAACAGATAACGAACTTCAGACACACTTTCTACTTTTGTTCGATCAGTGCTACATTTCTCTAACACAGAATTCAACAAGCAGCATAAACTTTGTTCTGAATTGAACACAATCTGTTCTTTTAAACTCTCTAGTGAAAAGAGAACATTAACAACTACATTTGCATAGCAGTTGACACCAGAACTGTTTTCAAATTGAAAACCAACAACATCTTCAACAGAATCCACTTTCTTTCTGCTAACAACTTTCGGTTCATTGACTTTTAGTCTTTTTGCAACAACCTCCCTACTATTACTGATATTTCTACGTTTCTGGCCTACCACACGTTTCTCAAACAAAGGATATTGAGGCAAATGTGGCGCATACTCTCTTCTTAACCTATTGTATTCCTTAACACAATCTAGATCCGCACAAATGTTTCTGACATCACAGTCAATCAAGTACAATCCCGATAAAGTTCTAACTCGTGACAATGCCACATATGCCATACCCTCCTTGAACACAGAACTGCCAATATTCACCAATGCACAGTCTACACTTAAACCTTGCGATTTATGGATTGTCACCGCATATGCCAAGCAAACAGGAAACTGTTTACGGCGAACATATAAGTCTTTAACAAGCAAAAACCTAGCAGAACAACGACCAATTTGCTGTACTTCCTCAATGCCATCAAATTTAATTCTTAAAAATTCTATTCCATCTCTATTTTTGTATTTCTCAAAATCAACAACATTACCCATTGATCCATTTACCAGACCTCTTTCTACATGTAAATTCCTTCTCAAAATGATTCGGCAATTTAAACACACATTCAAAGTCTTTTCAAAACCCGCTGTTTTAGATATAGTCTTCTCTAATGAATCCAATTTTGATTTCAAATTGTCTGACAAAATAATTGTTGATCCCATATGCTCTAATTTGTCGATAGCTTCAAGTTTCACAATCTCTTGCTTTTCTAAATTCAACATTTTGTTGTTGAAGATGGCACATTCTGCAAGAGTTGGCATGAGACATATCCCGGATTTCTTCTCAGTAATTTTCTGAAAAATATTCTCAGGCACAATCTCTTGTTTGAGATATAAATTTGACAGTAATCGTGCATTTAAAGCTTCTTTCCCATGCTCGGTCACTTTTCCAATTCTAATATCTTGTAGAATATTCTTGTAATCTTCATCCTTTGCCTGACGCATATTTTGATGCAGTTCTGCATAATTGAAGTTTAACCATATATTGACGTTGCCAATGCTCCCTAGGCACTTCCTGGTATCTTCATGCGTGAGTATTTTGAACACAGGTTGACCTTTTACTGGTGTCAGCTGCAGAAGATCTCCGAAAACAATGATGTGTTTCCCACCAAATAAGACATCATATTCAGTTTTAAGTACTTCTTGCATTCTCAAATGCACAAAGGCAAGCATGACATTGGAAACCATGCTTACTTCGTCAATGATAAGTAGTTTCATTTTCCTCAAGACTCTTGAAACTTCACAGCAAGCATCTCCAGATAACTTGTTGTATTGTAATTTGTTGTCATGCTCCACCGGCAGCATCAGTAGACGATGCAAAGTAATACCTTTAATGTTATGTGCTGCCAGTCCAGTAGGAGCGGTGACAACACAAGACAGCGATGACTCAGTCCTTTCCTGCAAATAACAAGAGATTGCTTTAATGAGGAAACTTTTTCCAGTTCCCGCTTCTCCACTCACGTACAGTCGGACAGGCTTCAATGATGTACATGAGCACTTGTTCTTCTCATGACTTAATCCGTGCTCAATTTCCTTGGTAACTTCATCATATATTTTCCTCTGCTCAACGTTGAGTTGTTTTTCCAAGTCTTCTAAGTTAACTGAATCCTCCTGAGCATGTGCCATGGCTCTTTCTACTTCATTCATAGCAGTGGCAGCTTCATTTTCGATAATAGGTCCTCCAAGTGGATCTTGACTCAATGAAACAGAACTCTGACTGTCCTGAGAACTGTCTCTGGCAATCTCGGCTGCAATCGTTGCTTCCTGCTCAATTTCCAAAGTTAGCATTTCTTGATATTTAGAAAAAGCAGGACATTCTATGGACTCCTTGGCTGCATTGAAAGAGTCTTCGTAACAGAGGAAATCTCCAAGCAGTTCCTCTTCTGCACGCCAAGGCTTGAAAAGTTGCAAAAGTGCTAAATAAAAAAACTCCTTTTTTTCTGGAGATTCACCACTCAATTTTCGATGGTTTACTAATTGGCATTTTCTTTGCTTGACCAGGCATCCCTCACTTCCAATTACAGCATACACTCCTTTCTCAATATCTTCTTTGATGTTCCTCTTGAATATATAATTTTGGAGAACCTCATATAAACAAACATTCTCAAGGTGACTGCTTCGATTTGGATAATATGTATCCAACATGTTGGTCTTCAAAATGTCGGTACTGTTTGGTTCCTTTTCTGCCAAATACTCAATTTCCCGGACAGGTTTTAGAACTCGATTTCGCGTTGCAGCAAGACCAAGACTCGCCCAAACGAGACTCCTGGATTTGGCATAGAGACTTGCTGAAGACAATCGATCAGAACATTCGTAAGCTCCGATTTCTCGATGCGACAACATCTTCAGACTGAAACTGTACAACTTCTTGCTGAGGCTCTTTTCATGGGAAATGTCCTCCCACATATCCTTCAGTTCGGTCTTTTCTTTTTTGGTGATGTAAGATGTCACATACCGAGCCACAGCCATACAGTTGTCAGCCACAAACTGTATATCCATGTTGGCATTCCACATGGACAAAATCACTGGGTTGTAGTCATTGATATACTTGTACTCTTCATTCCTTTTCAAATTGTATGTATTCTTGGGTGATTTCCTCGTCACATTATGTCGCAGCGAAGACATCAAACTGTTCACTCTTCCTTTAGAAATCACCGGTCGTGGAAAGTTGAAACGACATTTGGTGTAGAACTTGTCCTTGTTTCTGAATTTACGACGACAGTACTTTCCACAACGATGGCTTTGGAAACGTAGAACTTGTTCTCTTAGACTTTTCTTCTCCGTTGCGTTTGGAACAGCACACGTAGAATACTGTTCGATGAAATTCATCACTAAGTCATCCGGATCTGTTCCAAATTTAGGTGCATCCTTGATCCACAGCAACATATGTATATGAGGGGCACCTCTTGCTTGGTACTCCTTTCTCCAGAAGAAATCCAACACCTCTCCAAGAGGTGGATTCTTTTTATTTGTGATGAAAGACATCATAGCTTCAAATCTATGATTGAAGTACCTGCATACATTCACTGGATCCAAAGAACACAGTTCTCCAGGTGTCTTGAATTCAATGTTTTCAATATTTCCATTTGCCTCTCGTAGAAATTCAAGTAAGTCTTCCCAGCCATACTCGGCACAGCTCAGAGTGAGGAACCATGTTGGAGTTCCTAAGTTCCTCAGCATACATTTTAAATCACCATGACGACGGTACCAGTACTCATTAGTACCACGCTGACACGCCATGAGATTAATTAAGTGAGAATCCAAAATACTGTCTTGGACATTGACTTTATGCATAAAGTCACTTGCCGAGATGTTTCGCATCTGTATACCACTTTTTAAGATGTGGTTCACTGCATATGACAGTCCAGACAGATCGCTTTCAAACAGGAGATGAAACAAATAAGGAATGCATTGCCAAAACCTAGGATCTTCTGCATACAATCGTAAAGTCCGGTATTCAGACGCAGGAATTTGATGAGGTCGCTCATCATATCTTCCTCCTTGACCTGTGGGAAATAGCTGTGGGAAACACCGAGCTTCCAAACTTTCCTCCCAAACACTAATGGGACTCCCTTTGGCTTGTTTCATTTGAAACAACTCAATAGCATTCCCCATGACTTCCTTGGAATGCAAAGGATGAACACTATAATGTTCATATATTTCTTCACTTTTAGAGGCCTCTACTTTCTCAATTTGGCCAGCACACAAATCGCTATCCTCTTCATCACTTACTTCCTCTTCTGCAACATATACATTCTTATAGTACTTATTATTTTTCTTCAAATACACTGTTGCCTTTTTGACTTTCCTAACATCCACTAAATCTTGCCATATTTTCTTATTCTTTGTCGGAACCCCATTAACCAAGATAACCAGAGGTTCCTCTTCCACTTTTTCTATTCCAATTGTGTTAATGTTTTTCTTCAAATCTAGAGGCAAATAAACAACTCTTCCCTTTAATCCTCTCTGTAAATCTGCTGGAGGCAACTTCCCTGTCTTTGGCTCCATTCTTACAATAGCCTGAAAGGGATGGATACTTTGAATCAAAATAGATTCATAAGTATTTAAATCCTTCAATTCAGAAGGAATCTCAACCAATTCCAGATTATTATGAACTGCCCTAGCAGGCATCTGGTTTTGGTTTAATTTATTACAACAATAAGTACACACACGTTGATCCGATCCCAAATCAAAATAATTTTCTACCATCAAGTATGTGGCAAAATCCTTCCATTCACTATTATTTTCCCTTTCACTTTTTGCATATAAATCCACTACCTTAGTCTGATTCTTATAATAAGTGCGTCGACAACATACACAAGTGAAATTAGGCCTCTCACTTGATTTCATCTGAAACGTGGCAATTTCCTTCTGAAAATTATCTGTACTGGAAACCTGTACATTATCTTCCACATTACCCTCTACTTCAGGGTCAATTTGAACATTCTCATCTTTACTACCAAAGTAACAAAACTCAATTTCTTCACAAATATTCTTCACATCTATTTCAGAACCATGCAAAAGAGCAGCACATAATTGTTTAAGCATAATTGCTGGACTCTTAGCATAATACAACATTCTCACTAATTTTCTCACTTTATTATGATGCACTGCTAGCATCCTGAAATGATGAAAAACACTCTGGCATACTCTCCTGGAAAGACAAGCCAGTGAATGACCACGCAAACCTGTCATTTGTCTCACTCTGCAAGGATCTAAATCTTGCAACAACTTCATTTTCTGCTTCAAACTTTTCTTATTAAATGTCCGTATAAAATCACAAAGCAAATTGATGGAAACCTGTCGCACACTGCAAATAGAACTACACTTCCAAATGTACACAGGACCCTTAGGACGTCTTCCTAAAACCTCATCACTTAGCGCCTCTTCTGTCTCTGTTGTCACAAGTTGTTCTTTTTCAACTGGACAACCATCCTTCACTTCATAAGCTCGACCACTGATGTCAACTGCATGCACCAAATCATTATCCTGAAAATAAGTCTCCTCATTAAAAAATGCCTCAGAACTTGAACTATGCATCCATTCTCCGGAAAAAACTTCACAAAAGTTAGTACGATTTACTACTCTCTTCCATCTACTTTTTGTTTTGAAATCAGAAATTACCTTGCTTAGTTTCCTAATTCTATTGATTACCAAAATAAACAACTTTCGCTTAATTTCAAAAGCATGATCAATAATTTTCTCTACATTTTTCTTCTTCTTATAAAATGCCGCTTTCTGTTGGCCTTTCTTTTTAATATTTTTCAATAAATTAACTAATATCCTATTACGGAACATTCGATTTCGAATGTCCCTAAACTGTTGTTTCCTTCTACTATCATGCACAGAGTTATCTCTTCCTCTACCAGTAACATTTGTGATGGGTCTCTCCTTTCCATTTAAATTACTTTTCTTTTTGTGAACTGAAACATTTTTTTGAGCAAAACTTTTTTTACTACAAATATTTCTTAAGAATGATTTCGTGCTCTTACCCGGACCTTTCTTGGTGTTTTGACAAGTATTTGGGGAAGAGGACTGCTGCAATAAAACATCATCCTGCTGTCTTTGACGTTTTCTAGCCTTTCGTATTCTACTTTTGGAAGGCATTTTCCAAACTATGAAAGAATCTGCAGTTGAATCTGTGGAAAAATATAATATAAAATGTTATTAACCACTATTACCAAACAGTAAATAAATAACAGTCATCTAAAACTTAATGCCGTACTAATTATTTAACATAGCAAATATTTTCCACCAGCACTGCATCACAAAAATGACACTCAATGGTACAAAACAGGCATACAACACTCATAAATCACTCCCTAATATTTTAAATCATTAATTCAGGATGACGATAAGATGTAGCCTATCTAAAGATTTGTTTAGGCCCTGATCTTTAGAGTGGGGTGAATGTGTGTCATTGATCCACATTCAGTCCATCACCTGTTTTGTTTATTTGAGGTGAGGCCAACACATGGTTGCAGATAAGATTTTCACTGAAAAAAACCAAGGTAAAAAAACATGTGAAGGCCTACCAATGAAGTAAATCATTAAATGAAAACCAATACATTTCTGGAAATATGCACTACTAGTGCTTCATAAGATGTTTTGGGTCATATTTATAAGGCATTTGAGTGTCTAGTATGCTATTTTACGTTCTTCATGGTGCAAATTTATTGTAAATACGCTCCCACCTGCGGTTGGCAAATTTAGATTTTGATTATGGGAGTTAGATAGGCATGTTAATAATTTCCCAAAAATGGTGTATAACCCCAAACAACCTTTGAAGCAAATGCTCTTAGCCATGTTATCCACCTCCCATTGGATAACATGGCTAAGAAGTGCTTGCAAATGTGAAAAAAAACGGCCGCAATGCATGAATATCGCAGAAAAATCAGCGATATTCATGCATTTTCCAGCAAATGCTCTTAGCCATGTTATCCACTTCCTATTAAATAACATGGCTAAGAACTGCTCAGGGCCCCATGAGGAACGCTTTCCATTTAAAAAGGGAAAAATAACATCAAAGACACTAAAATGCCTTCTAAATATGAACACAAACAACCTATGAAGCAATGTGAAAAAAAACGGCCGCAATGCATGAATATAGCAGAAAAATCAGCGATATTCATGCATTTTCCAGCAAATGCTCTTAGCCATGTTATCCACTTCCTATTAAATAACATGGCTAAGAACTGCTCAAAGCCCCATGAGGAACGCTTTCCATTTAAAAAGGGAAAAATAACATCAAAGACACTAAAATGCCTTCTAAATTTGACCCCAAACAACCTATGAAGCTCTAACAGTACATATCCTGAAATTTAATTGATTTCAAAATTCGTTTTTAAACACAGCATATAAATCAATTGTATACCTGCATACATGAAGAAATGACTAAAAATGTCCTTGAGAGACATGAAAGTGTTTTCTGGAATGCCCTAGCACCATTTTTGGGACACTATTAACATGGCTAGCTAACTCCCATAATCAAAATCTAAATTTGCCAAGCGCAAGTGGGAGCATATTTACAAGACACTTGCCCCAAGAGTAACGCTTTCCATTTAAAAAGGTAAACATAACATAGCAGAAAAGTCAGCGATATTCATGCATTTTCCAGCAAATGCTCTTAGCCATATTATCCACTTCCTATTAAATAACATGGCTAAGAACTGCTCAGGGCCCCATGAGGAACGCTTTCCATTTAAAAAGGGAAAAATAACATCAAAGACACTAAAATGCCTTCTAAATATGACCCCAAACAACCTATGAAGCTCTAACAGTACATATCCTGAAATTTAATTGATTTCAAAATTCGTTTTTAAACACAGCATATAAATCAATTGTATACCTGCATACATGAAGAAATGACTAAAAATGTCCTTGAGAGACATGAAAGTGTTTTCTGGAATGCCCTAGCACCATTTTTGGGACACTATTAACATGGCTAGCTAACTCCCATAATCAAAATCTAAATTTGCCAAGCTCAAGTGGGAGCATATTTACAAGACACTTGCCCCAAGAGTAACGCTTTCCATTTAAAAAGGTAAACATAACATAGCAGAAAAGTCAGCGATATTCATGCATTTTCCAGCAAATGCTCTTAGCCATATTATCCACTTCCTATTAAATAACATGGCTAAGAACTGCTCAGGGCCCCTTGAGGAACGCTTTCCATTTAAAAAGGGAAAAATAACATCAAAGACACTAAAATGCCTTCTAAATATGACCCCAAACAACCTATGAAGCTCTAACAGTACATATCCTGAAATTTAATTCATTTCAAAATTCGTTTTTAAACACAGCATATAAATCAATTGTATACCTGCATTCATGAAGAAATGACTAAAAATGTCCTTAAGACACATGAAAGTGTTTTCTGCAATTCCCTAGCACCATTTTTGGGACACTATTAACATGGCTAGGTAACTCCCATAATCAAAATCTAAATTTGCCAAGCACAAGTGGGAGCGTATTTACAAGACACTTGCCCCATGAGGAACACTTTACATTTTAAAAGGAAAACATAACATCTTAGACACTCAAATACCTTATAAATATGGCTCAAAACAACCTATGAAGCTCTAGCAGTACATATCCAGAAATGTAATTGATTTCTAAAATCGTTTTTAAAAGCAACATATCTGTTTCAGCTTACATAACAGACCATGGAATGGGCTCCATATACCACAATAACTTGTGTTACTGCATGCCAGAATGTTACACCAAATATGCAATTACAATTTCTCTATGAAACTAATTCTATTACTATATCACTAGAGACAAAACCACATTTTAAAAACACAGCTTTCTTCATCATTTTCTCCTTAAATCATACTATTCTCTATCTAAATTAAATAAATCTTTTCTCACCTTAGCAAATATTTTTTGAGTTTTGAAAACAGTCTCAGAAATACACCAAATTGTCTTCAGCAGAAGAAAAAGGATGCACTCCAAAGGCTGCAGCTATTGAAAGCACAGAAATACAGATATTCATTTCACATATCTCTCATATTAGCCAATCATACCTCTTCCCTCACTTTTTTCAAATCAAAACCCTTCCCCCCTCTGCCCTGTCTGCCTTGTTTCCATAGCAACCACCTCCTGGAAGACCTCTCATGTTTGCAAATTCACACAACAATGTTTCAATTGAACTCTGAACTCTCAGTGCACCTGCGTATCCAGTGCAATCTTTCATTAAATGTTTCTTCCTTGACCATTCAAATGACATGTTTCAAAGAACACATCCATGCACCCTAACTTTCTGTTTTCAGAAATGGAAATGCACCAATCACTGCTAATGAATCATTAGCATTGTAAATCCACAGTTTTTTTTCTTTAGAAACTCCTACTGTTTCAACTGCCCTTTCATTACCACACTTCATCTGACTGCAGAACAACCTTCTCCCACCATGTTTAAGGTCTGGATTGTTGGACATAGTTACATCCACTGGGCTCAAAGGTATGCTGAGAACAGAAATTTACCTAACCTCAATTTACAAGATGTGGAAATTAAGTGGTTGGGCCAAAGAGGATTAAAATGTCACCAATTGATACCATTGGTGAAAACCTTTATGCATTTGCCAAAACCTGACCTGTTAATTGTGCACTGTGGAGGTAATGATTTGGGCACTTTGACAGGGGTAGGTCTGGAAATGCTTTTAAAGGACACCTTTGAGCAATTAATGGCACTTTTTCCTCAAACTGCCTTGGTATATTCCAATATATGCCAAAGACAGAAATGGAAGTGGTCCAACCAATTTTGTCCACAAATTGAGAAAGCGAGGAAGCATGTAAACAAATCTGTTTCAGCTTTCATGAGAGACCATGGAATGGGCTCTCTGTACAACAATAACTTGCGTTACTACATGCAAGATATCTACAGAGGAGATGGAGTTCACTTCTCAGATGAGGGCAACAGAATTTTCATTCTGAATTTAAGACTGTGCATTGGTACCTACTTATAAGTACCTAAATGTACCATAAACCCAAAAGCTCTTCTCAGAGCTACCCTTCATCTGATCACTCACAATTATTATTTTTTTCTAATTTTTTTCATTATTTTTCCACAAAATTCGCTCCCCGGGGCGCTACCCGGTTCGCGAACCGAAAGCTAACCTCGCGGAATTTTTAAAAAAAATGTTTTTTTCCGCACATATAAGCCTCCTCAGCCACCCTCAGAAAACCTAGAGGGTCAAGATAAGTCTACCATGACCCCTTCTACCCATTCTAAACATTATTTGCCCTCCATCTTGTATCTTAATGCGCCCGAAACACAAAATGGTGGACTCCCGTGACGCTTAAGGTTCGCGAACCGGGCCGCTTCCCGGAAAGCGGTCCAAAAAAAAAGGTGGGAAAGTAATTTACAGAAAAACGACTAGAGACACTCTCACCAAATATAGATTAGCTCATACTACATAACAATCCCTTCCATTCTCACAAATTTCATTGAAATTTCATTTAGCCATTTAGCCTGTAGACCTCTCCAAGTACCGTGAGGTAAATTACTTCACAAAACACATCTGAAGTGTTGGAATTGACAACCAATGAAAATGTTACTTTCATTTTCTACTTTTATTACCTGACATTTGATTGGTTATATACCTGAATATATATAAAGGAAGAGAAGGAAACACAGCCATTTTGACTACTACTTGTTGTTGTATATATCATTTAGAATATCACTAATAACATCAACTTGTTTCTAAAGGTAAGTTGTTATTTTTAAAACTGAAGTATATTATGCACTATAAGTAAATATGGTAAACTTTTTCAGATAGTTATATACTATCCCTCTGTAAGAGTTAGACATTGAGAAAGGCTTCTTTATTATAATTATGGACTGATTTAGGTTTCTGTGGTATAATTATGAATTTACTTAGGCTTCTTCACAGGCACTTTTTAATAGTACTACTTCACGCCTGAAACCATACAGTGCCCATAGATTACTTCTCTGTTATAAACTCACAAGTGCCTGTCTGAACTTAAACCCAACAGTGCCCTATCTCTACTGATATATTTATTTTTTATGCAAATTACAGCAATAAAATGGAAGGTGAGCAGAATGTTTCCTTCGAAATTGTTCTGGAGAACAACACAGAAAAAGTTATTGAGGACAATGATGACTCAGATTTCATGGATGAATCACGGGACCATGAATTAGTTCAATGTGTAGAATCTGTGGATCATTTACTTTATTATGATGACGGTCAAATGTTGGAACTTATGTTCACTGAACAAGAACACATATCAGACAGTGAAATGCTAGACGTTGTATTAAATTTTGAAAAACAATCCGAAAAATAAAATTGTATGTAATATTAAAAAATTGTTTGAGTCTTTAATCATTTTTATATGTAATTCATAAACTAGTTAAATGTTAGAAATGTTATTAAATTTTGAAACACAATCACAATAATAAATAATTGCTTAAAAAATTAAAAAATTAAAAAATAATCAACAAAACCAACAAATAATTAACATACAGTATTAGAAAAGTCTTTCATTCTTTTATCCATAAAGTTCGCTGCCCAGAACGCTTTCCGGTTCGCGAACTTGGCGCTTACCACGCAAAAAAAAATTTTTTTTTTTTTTTTTTGGACCCTCCTAGGCCCTTTTAAAACCTCCACATTAAACCTAGGGGGTCAACGAGGATCTACTATGCCCCCTTATGGTAATTTCCCCCTTTGTTTTGGCCTCCTCTTGTCTCTCGATCTTACCGAGAGACAAGATGGCGGCCGCTCCGGACTGTTTAGAATGTTGACAGACACCGGAGGGCCAATCAGCTTCGCATCGCAAAGTTCCGATACGCGAAAGGTTCGCGAACCGGATCGCTGCCCGGAGCGCTGTTACAGATATATATCTTGATTTAAACGTTAATTTCTCAAAATCCACTGAAGCACATATATTGAGACCTAGCAAAGGCACATCGGGCTAACAGTCCCTACAATTTTGCCAAGTTTCGTGCAAATCCATTCAGCCGTTCGGGCTAAAAATGAGTCCAACCGCCCTATGGAAATTAACATGGGAAAAAGGCGTTTTGGGACCCCCCTTTTTTCTCGGCCCCCCCTCCACAAAACCCCCCCAAATTTTCAAGGGCTGCTCAGAAACAAAATGTGCCATTTTCCTGAAAATTTCAGCCAATTCCGTCCACAAACGCAAAAGTTATTAGGCATAGAATTTTCAGAAATCCCATAGGGAAAAAATCCTAACTATATATACCTACTGGCGACCGCCAGTAGGTAATATATATATATATATATATATATATATATATATATATATATATATATATATATATATTCACTGAAAAAACCATAGGTTTCACACCAGTTATAGTTAGGAATTAGCATTTAAAAAACCTATTAAATTCACTGACAAAACCATAGATTTCACACCATTTATAGTTAGCTGGAAATTTTACTGACATAAAACCATTGAAATTCCCACGTTATAGTTAGTTGGACTCACTATAACTTGCGCGCCTGTAATGCACTGCTGATGACGTCACATATTACATCACTCATGACATGGTCAGTGACATCACTCATGACATCACTGATGACACCATCCAGTGAATGTGTGTCTTTCTGAAAAATAAATTTGTTTTATATATGTATTTGTAAAGGTCGATGGAAGAATAAATGTTTAAATAAGTGTGTAAATGGATGTTTTTTTAAAAAAAAATTGGTTGGGTAACTGGCTTATTACGTGTATCTTAGTGAATACATATATTAGCGAGTATTGTTTAAATATTTAAATGTTTGTATCAGTGTTTCTCTTTGTGTATAAGTGGCTGCAGGGGTTGGTGACTGACTCACTGTTTGTATGTGTTTTGAAGACAGCATATGTGCAGGACTGTATGGGTGGATGAGTGTGTATATGTGTGTGTTAGTGAGTGAATGACTGTCTCACTAGTGTCTTCATTAGTAACGACATATGTTTTAATCTAGTATATGTGAGTATTGATGTATATAAGTGAGTATAGTATATATAGTGAGAGATTGTAGGAGTTCCTGTTTAAATAAGTATGTGTTTCTATAAGTGATTGTTTAAGAGAGTAAGTATGGGTAAGTTTCCTTAGAAGTAAGGTGGTAGTGTGTGTATAAATGTATATGCAAATAAATGGATGTTCAATAGTTTATTTGCATGTGTGAGTATGTGTGTGAGTAACTTTTGGATGACTGCTGATGTGTAACAGGATGTATAGGTGTATCACTACATATGATGAGTGAGTATATATATGAGTGACTATATAGAACTGTTGGTGAATGAGTGGATGTGTATATAGATGGTGGAATTACTGAATTGGTTGTTGTTACTGGTTTGGGTATCTCCATTTTTTTGAAAATGTTTGTTTCTATTTTTGAATATGTGTTTCAAGCGTTACATTACACTGAAATTAGGTCTGTCACTCTGTCACAAGGATGGTGTCATCAGTGATGTCATGAGTGATGTCACTGACCATGTCATGAGTGATGTAATATGTGACGTCATCAGCAGTGCATTACAGGCGCGCAAGTTATAGTGAGTCCAACTAACTATAACGTGGGAATTTCAATGGTTTTATGTCAGTAAAATTTCCAGCTAACTATAAATGGTGTGAAATCTATGGTTTTGTCAGTGAATTTAATAGGTTTTTTAAATGCTAATTCCTAACTATAACTGGTGTGAAACCTATGGTTTTTTCAGTGAATTTCAAAGGTTTTTTAAATGCTAATTCCTAACTATAACTGGTGTGAAACCTATGGTTTTTTCAGTAAATTTCAAAGGTTTTTTTAATGCTAATTCCTAACTATATAAGACCTGAAAGCCCACCAGGAATCTCCAGTATGCGCCAGGGGACTGCATTGCAGAGAGGTGTAATGAAGCCACAACCCTTTTTACACCTCTCTGCAATGCAGCCCCCGTGCATGTTTGAAGAGAGGGAACTAATTCCCCTTGCATACTGGGGGCCCCTGGGGGCCAATTAGCCCACCTGGAACCTCCAGTATGCGCCAGGGGCTGCATTGCAGAGGTGTAATGAGACTATGCCCCTTGTTACACCTCTCTGCAACGCAGCCCACTGCTGCGTTTGCAGAGGGGGAACTAATTCCCCTTGCATACTGGGGGTCCCTGGGGTCAACTGGTCCACCAGGAGCCTCCAGTATGCGCGAGGGAGCTGCATTGCAGAGAAGTGTAATGAGGCCACACCCTTGTTACACCTCTCTGCAATGCAGGCCACTGGCGCGTTTGTAGAGGGGGGACTAATTCCCCTTGCATACTGGGGGTCCCTGGATCATATCTGCCCAAACACCGATATTCCGAACGATTGTAAATTACTTTTCTTGAGAAACATTTGGATTTGGATTATCATGTCCTATACTTTGGAATTTTTGAAAGACTGACTTTGAGGATGCTATAAATTACTCAAGTCTGCCCGAATTGTGTGGGTAAAATTGATACCTAGTCACTTTGAATAAGAATATACTTATGTCTCGTCTAACATTTGGAAGAAATATCTAGTTATATGACAACTGGATACCGACATAACTTGAAGGAAATAAGAACGCCCTGAAGAAGTTCTGTTGTACAGAACGAAACCTTTCGGCTGGCTGTGGTACATAAACTTAAGGAAAATAAAAGCATTTGAATATACACCAAGATTCAGTGCTTCAATAAGGACTCTAAGTGATATGATTTGATTGGACTCATTGTGAAAGTGGTGCTGTGCCAAACTTTGGAATATTCTCCACTACTCTCTACTACTTACTCTCTCCTACTCCACTACTCTCAAATACTCACTGTCTACTACTCATTCTCTACTACTCTACTACTCTCTACTACTCACTCCCTACTACTCGCTACTCACTACTCCCTACTACTCACTATCTACTACTCTCTACTACTCACTCTCTACTACTCTCTCTCTACTACTCACTCTTTACTACTCACTACTACTCTCTACTACTCACTCTCTACTTCTCACTCTCTACTACTGTCTACTACTCACTCTCTACTACTCTCTCTCTACTAGTCTCTACTACTCACTCTACTACTCACTCTCTACTACTCACTACTATTCTCTCTGCTACTCATTCTCTACTACTCTCTACTACTCACTCTCTACTACTCACTCTCTACTACTCACTCTTTACTACTCTCTACTACTCACTTTCTACTGCTCTCTACTACTCACTCTACTACTTACTCTCTACTACTGTCTACTACTCACTCTCTACTACTCACTCTCTACTACTCTCTACTACTCACTCTACTATTCACTCTACTACTCTCTACTACTCACTCTCTGCTACTCTCTCTACTGCTCTCTACTACTCTCTACTACTCACTCTCTACTCTCTATTACTCACTCTCTACTCTCTACCTCTCTACCTCTCTCTTCTTCTCTCTCTACTAATCTCTACCTCTCTACCGCTACCTCTCTACCTCTCTACCTCTACACCTCTACCTCTCTACCTCTCTCTACACGCACACATATACACATATATGCATATATATATATGCATATGCATTTATATATATATGTATGTGTATGTATAAAAAAAAACAACAAAACATTTTTTTTTAAACAGCTACTTTTAAAACTGTCATTCTTTTTCCCCATGGTACGATCCCCGGTACGCTTACCGGTGCGCGTACCGGTGCGCGTACCGGGCGCTCACCCCGCGAAAATCAAAATTTTTTTTTATTTTTTTTTTGCTCCGCGGGGCCCTTTTATGGCCCCCACATCAAACCTAGGGGGTCAATGGGGGTCTACTCTGCCCCCTTATGGTCATTTCCCTCTTTGTTTTGGCCACCTCTCGTGTCTCGATCCTACCGAGACACAAGATGGCGGCCGCTCCGGACTGTTTAGAATGTTTACAGACACCCCAGAGCCAATCAGCTTTCTGCGCGCAAGTCGCGGTAAGCGCCCGGTGCGCGTATCGGTGCGCGTACCGGAGCGCGGCTATAGATATATATATTTTTTTGAACCTTAATTACTCAAAATCCACTGGAGCACATATCTTGAGACATAGCAAAGGCACATCGGGCTACCTGTCCCTACAATTTTGCCAAGTTTGGTGGAAATCCATTCAGCCGTTCGGGCTAAAAGTGAAATCGACCGCCCTATGGAAATTAACATGGGGAAAACGCGTTTTGGGACCCCCCTTGTATCTCGGCCCCCGCTTGACGAATCCCCCCCAAACTTTCAGGGAAGGACCGGAACGCCGCGAGGCCATTTTGAGGAAATTTTCAGGCAGATTCGTCAACCGGCGCTAAAGTTATTCCAAATAGAATTTTCAGATTTAACATTGAAAAAAATCCTAACTATAACTACCTACTGGCGACCGCCAGTAGGTAATATATATATATATATATATCCCAACAAAAGCGCCTGCTGCTTAAGGACGCCACTCCACGAAAAATAAGTTCACAGAACCTTTTATTTTCTGAAACCAGCTCAGCTTTCCAATTGTTCATTACCTTCCCTGACGCGTTTCAAAGCAACATGCTTCTTTTTCAAAGGGAAAACACAGTCTGTCAGCCACAGATCAGCACAGCACACCCTCCAGCCTTCAGTTCTTTTTTTTCTTTTTCAATTAACCTCTCCAGAGGCCTCACTTAAACAGGTGTGGAAATTCGTGTGCATTCTGGGGTTTGAAGTTTTTGTGCTGTGCCCAATTCTTCCCCTCCAGTGGGGTCTGTGTAATTTGCTTGCAGATGAAATATTTTAAAACAGTGTTCATTATCCGGTTATTTTAAGCCCTCCAGTGGGCCTCAGAAAGGCATGCCGGTTCCTTTTATTTATTTTATTCCTCGTGCTGCAGACAGGTTAAGCACAGTTCCAAACCTTGCAGACCCATCATTTAATGGCGGTGCATCCTCCACGGTGAGGCTACCGTGTATGAAAATTCCAACAAAAGCGCCTGCTGCTTAAGGACGCCACTCCACGAAAAATAAGTTCACAGAACCTTTTATTTTCTGAAACCAGCTCAGCTTTCCAATTGTTCATTACCTTCCCTGACGCGTTTCAAAGCAACATGCTTCTTTTTCAAAGGGAAAACACAGTCTGTCAGCCACAGATCAGCACAGCACACCCTCCAGCCTTCAGTTCTTTTTTTTCTTTTTCAATTAACCTCTCCAGAGGCCTCAATTAAACAGGTGTGGAAATTCGTGTGCATTCTGGGGTTTGAAGTTTTTGTGCTGTGCCCAATTCTTCCCCTCCAGTGGGGTCTGTGTAATTTGCTTGCAGATGAAATATTTTAAAACAGTGTTCATTATCCGGTTATTATATATATATATATTCCAATCCAAAAATTGCTCGTAAGCAGACGCGCACTCAGTAGCTGGTTTTGCTGTAGGCATTTATTCTCAGGTAACGCTACGCGTTTCAACACTAACTTGTGTCTTGATTACACGATAACCACTCCGGCACTGCCGGCATGTTAAATAAACAAACATAAACGAGGCAGAATAGTTTGAAACTGCAATCACAAAAGAGGGGCGAGGGTTAAAGACAGTTTATACTCCGCCACCCCGAACCCCCAGAGACCTATAGTGTACACACAAAGGGGGTGGGAAGAGTAAATAATAACACCTTATATATTAATACGGTGCAAGATAGAGCCAGCCCCAATAGGGCAAATCACTCTATTTGAAAAAACTGCCCTCACTCACATACCGAAGTATGTGACATGCTTCATCATTGGGTCTGCTTACAATACGCCCTGGTGTACCCCACACAGGACGGAGCATAAGGGAGGGGGAAAAATAATAAATTCCACTTAAGAAAACATATAGTCAAACAAACTAAACAGACACAACACTTAACACATCCAATGAGGTGAAAATAGTGCAAACACCATGTGTTTTCAAACCGAAAAGTGCGACAAAGAAATTGTGCAGTATGAGGAGTGATTTAAAACTGATTAGAGGTGTCAACCAGAAAAAAAACTTTATTAAACTTTACTTGGCACCTCTACCAGGATTAAAAGATGAGAGAACAGAGGATGGGAAAATGCCTTTAGGAGATAATTAGGAACCTCAAGGCTTCCCTCCTACCACTGCCAGAGTCAACATGTTTCGACCGCTCTTGATGCGCCTGTATGGTCACTCCGGTCTTCGTCAGGACCGTCGCATTCGGTTTCTCTCAGGGTACCCCCGTAATCCGGAGGAAAGTTGTTACCCCAACAGGGAGGTAGGTCCAGTTAATCCATACCCATCCTGTGTGATATATGGAGAGTGTCCCCTTAAGTGCGGGAAAACAATCACTGTGGCAAAGAAAGAAGAACAGAAAGGGCGGATAAGGACCCTTGTATATATCCACCCATTCAAACTTTCAATATTGTACTTTATTTTATTTTGGGCCACTAAGCGGTGTGTCTGGTATTGTTTAGAAAGCCCCAAATGCATTGTCGTGCATAGGCTACTTTCACAAGAACATTAAGATTCCCTATGTAGTCTGAAGTATATAAGGCATGCAAACCTTATATTAGACCATTTCTCTACATTTGTGCAGACAACAGTACCGAGTACTTAGTACCACTGTGAACAGTTCAAAAACCCTTTCAAATCAACAGTATCTAAAACTGTTGTAATTCCCCCACTGTAGGTGTGACAAACAGCTGTTTCACTTACCGAGTTTATGTATTAAAAATACTCGTACTGGTGTCCCGTGTACAGGACGCCAGAGAACACAATCTGAAAGTAAATATATAGAGGGAACAGTGAGGTGAAAAGTATATACCCCTCGTATTTATCCGAACACTCTAGTGTTCTAGTCCGCTCTAATAGTCCTCGTTGTCGAGTGGAAAAGTCGCCTATGCCAGAAGCGATCCCCCCTCGCAATCGTGCGCTCTAATAGCCCTCGTCAACCAGTGATAAAGCGCTTATGCCAGAAGCGTTCACCCCTACGTGATCGTGCGCTCAAATTACCCTCGTCAGCAAATGAAAAACCGGTTATGCCAGAAGCGATTAACCCTTCGTAATAGCATGGCACCCACAATACCGTCCTGAAGGCTCGTCCTGGCTGATTCTAGCACGACCCGTGGCACCGCGTAGATGGAATCCTCAGTGGTGCAGCCGGCTTCTTGATGTTGTGAGAGGCACTCGCGTCCCACGTGACCACGTCAGAGGACATCATCGCGTCTCCCGCGTGTCCCCCAAGGACTATGGGAAATGTAGTTTAAAGCACCCATATCACCCCAATGGCAGGGTTCAAGACCGCTATGAGACCAAAATTGTTCTTAATGATGTGGCGTAATTACTTAAAATAATTCGGTGTTATTCACTGGTGTTACCCTTGATGGTGTGGCGTGATTATTCAAAATAATTTGATGTTATTCACTGATATTCCCCAATCAAGTAAGGTAAATAAAGGGGAAGAAATGTGTAGGAAACTACAAAGTCGCTCTTTGAAAATTAGATGGAATCAGAAATTTGACCGGGAGTATAACTCAAGCTAGAGGTTAAAACCCCCTATGGCAGGTGCCCATCGTTAATAATTGTTGTGTGCACAGATAGTTAGGCGCACCTTATGTCCCATATTCCTCCCTGAGAAAAAAGAAAGTAACAAAGGGAAACGATCGAAATAGATCAAGAATACCCCCTCGGTGGAATCCCATGCCTCTGCTCTTGTACGCATGGGTAAGCCTATATTGAAGTTCCAACAAGGGGAAATATACACAGTAGAACAGCCCCACTCTCACCATATGGGTAAGATAAGACATTCCTCTCCATCTTTCATGGCTCAACATTGGTCTCAGGGCAGATGCTGAAGTCAGTTATAATGAGTGCTTAAATATATTCAGAGAGACCTTTTGTCGGTTTTGTAAGGTATCTAGGCCCATGTAGTTCTACGGCCTACCCTGATGTGGGAACTGGCTGATTAGAATGTCGGGGCATCAGTAGCTTCATCACTGAATCAGGAGCTATTGCCTGCTCAGCGCCTGCCAGGGGAGGTCATCATTCAGTCCTACCAGGTGGCTCTTCAGTCGATATACCCATCTTTGCTCCCTCCGGAGCAATAGATTCTGATTGTCTGCTTGGTATCTCCCTAATTGAATTTTTTCTATAACAGTCCACTCCAGATCATCTATACCATATCCTTTTTCCTGGAAGTGGGCTGTGAGACGGGTATTGGTCTTCCCACACCTGATGGTACTGCGATGTTCAGTGATTCTCACATGTACCTTCCTACTTGTCATCCCAACATACATTAAATGACAAGGGCATGTAATCAAGTATATTACCCCCTGGGAATTACAGTTGGTATGAGTTCGCTGTTCCCAGGGGGTGCAAAGGCCTAGATCAATGGTTTGGGAATTATGTGTGAGATGGCAAACGCTACATGAACCACATCTCGTGTGGCCAATCAATTTTGGTAGACCTGGTAGTGTGTTGGTCTCCCTCACTCCCCCCAGATCCCTGGGTCTGGTGTGTACCAGTAAATGTTTTAGATTTTGACTCCGTCTAAATGAAAAAAGAGGTGGTGGAATGTTCATTCCCCCGGTGTTCAGGATTTTCCAGTTATGCATCACCAGGCGTTTAATATGGTGTGAGGCCGTGTTTAAGGTTGACACGAAAACTGGTTTGTTCATTTCTGCTTTCACAGTTTTCACAAGTAATGCATCTCGGTTCGTATTGAGGGCCCTTTTCTTGGACTTTTTGAATATTTTAGATGGGTACCCTCTTTGTTGGAGTTTATTAGTCAGCACCTCTGATTCAGCTTGTAAATCTTCTGTTTCTGAACAGTTTCTCTGGATCCAGAAGAATTGTCCCACGGGTAAATTCTCCCGTAGGGAGCGGGGGTGGAAGCTCCCAAATTCCAGAAGGGAATTCTTGTCCGTAGGTTTGTGAAACACCTTTGTCTTTAGGGTCCCATTGGAGGGTTCAATCACCAAGTCCAGGAAAGGTAATTGTGTTTTGGTGATGGTGGAGGTAAAATGTAGGAAAGGATTTTGGGCATTGAGCCATTCCAAGAAGCGATCTACTGATGGTTTGTCTCCCCTCCAGATTATTAGGACGTCATCGATGTAACGACGCCATAGTCGGAGGTTGTCAGACCACGGTCCGTTGGGATCCAAGATGGTCAAATGTTCAAACGCGCCCACATATAGCCCTGCTAGGCTGGGGGCAAAAACGCTCCCCATTGAGGTACCATGGGTTTGAAGGTAAATGGACCCCTCAAATTCAAAAAAGTTCTTGGTTAAGGCAATTTCAGCCAAATGTAGGATGAAGGTCTGCGGTGTTTCATACGGCCACTCACGTTCAAAGAGTAATGTTTCCAATACCCTGAGGGTTTCTCGCTGTGGAATGTTCGTATATAGGGCTTCGATGTCACGCCCTATTAGGAATTCCTCCTCAGGGTTGAACGGTATTTCCTTCAATAGATTAAGTACATCTAGGGTATCCCTTAAGTAAGTGGGTAGCTTTTGAACCATAGGTTTCAGGTAGAAATCACAAAACTCCGAGAGAGGTTCTAGCAGGGACCCCATCCCGGAGACAATAGGTCTTCCGGGAGGGGGTCGCACTGCTTTATAGATTTTGGGCAAAATGTAGAAGTACGGAGTCCTTGGTGATTTTTGTACAAGGAACTCCGCTTCTTGTTGGGTATTCCAGTCATTAGCCTTAGCCTCCTCTACCATGATACCAATCTCCGTGGTGATCTCCTCTGTGGGGGCCTGTCTTAATTTCTGGTACATTCGTGGGTCTGCCAGCAGGCGCAAGCATTCTCCGCGCTTGGCCTCGGTATCCATAAATACGGTGGCCCCGCCTTTGTCTGCAGGCTTCAGAATAATATTTTTGTTAGATGCCAGAGTCTTCAGGGATTCCTTTTCCTGATTTGAAAGGTTAGAGAAATGTCCAAAGTTTTCCAAATTCGCTGCTTCCAAATCATGGATCACTGCTGCCTCAAAGGCCGCAATCTGTGGCGGGAGGACTGTCAATTGTGGTGTGAAAGATGATTTAGGGTGAAAAGGTGTATCGCCCCTATGTCTCTCGAGAGAGTCTTGGTGTTCAAAGAAAACTCTCAATCTCACATTTCGGAGAAAGATAGCCAAATCCTGTCGCAATTTGAATCAGAAATTTGACCGGGAGTATAACTCAAGCTAGAGGTTAAAACCCCCTATGGCAGGTGCCCATCGTTAATAATTGTTGTGTGCACAGATAGTTAGGCACACCTTATGTCCCATATTCCTCCCTGAGAAAAAAGAAAGTTACAAAGGGAAACGATCGAAATAGATCAAGAATACCCACTCGGTGGAATCCCATGCCTCCGCTCTTGTACGCATGGGTAAGCCTATATTGAAGTTCCAACAAGGGGAAATATACACAGTAGAACAGCCCATTGGTCTCAGGGCAGATGCTGAAGTCAGTTATAATGAGTGCTTAAATATATTCAGAGAGACCTTTGTGGGTTTTGTAAGGTATCTAGGCCCATGTAGTTCTACGGCCTACCCTGATGTGGGAACTGGCTGATTAGTATGTCGGGGCATCAGTAGCTTCATCACTGAATCAGGAGCTATTGCCTGCTCAGCGCCTGCCAGGGGATGTCATCATTCAGTCCTACCAGGTGGCTCTCAGTCGATATACCCATCTTTGCTCCCTCCGGAGCAATTGATTCTGATCGTCTGCTTGGTATCTCCCTAATTGAATTTTTTCTATAACAGTCCACTCCAGATCATCTATACCATGTCCTTTTTCCTGGAAGTGGGCTGTGAGACGGGTATTGGTCTTCCCACACCTGATGGTACTGCGATGTTCAGTGATTCTCACACGTACCTTCCTACTTGTCATCCCAACATACATTAAATGACAAGGGCATGTAATCAAGTATATTACCCCCTGGGAATTACAGTTGGTATGAGTTTGCTGTTCCCAGGGGGTGCGAAGGCCTAGATCAATGGTTTTGGAATTATGTGTGAGATGACAAACGTTACACGAAACACATCTCGTGTGGCCAATCAATTTTGGTAGACCTGGTAGTGTGTTGGTCTCCCTCACTCCCCCCAGATCCCTGGGTCTGGTGTGTACCAATAAATCTTTTAATTTTGACTCCGTCTAAATGAAAAAAGAGGTGCTGGAATGTTCATTCCCCCGGTGTTCAGGATTTTCCAGTTATGCATCACCAGGCGTTTAATATGGTGTGAGGCCGTGTTGAAGGTTGACACGAAAACTGGTTTGTTCATTTCTGGTTTCACAGTTTTCACAAGTAATGCCTCTCGGTACACAGAATAGTTTGAAAGTCACATGACCAGATGGATGGAATTGTCCGCCATTACTAAGTGGTAAAACCAAAATACATGTAGTTACTACCAGGCTATACACATAGTTCCTGTATTTCAACATACCAGTACGTATTGATGAAATTCCAAATTCTTATGCCCCCTACTGCAGTGTACATTCAACCACCACCACCATCACTACCACCATCACAGCAGCACAAACAATCCCCCAGCACACAACACACCTCACACACCAAAACCACACCCGCCACCCACACAGATGCACCCACAAACACTTCAACCACCACACACCATGACCTCACAGAAGATGCCCAAATTCACAGAGGGTGAGTTGGCAGTCAAGGTCAATGAGATTGTCAGAGTAGAGTCACAACTGTTTGGTAGCCTGGTCCAACAGACCCCATTAGTCACAAGGACACAAATGTGGGAAAGGATAGTACAAAGGGTCAATGCAGTAGGGACCACCCCACGATTCAAGATGGAGATCATGAAGCTGTGGCATGATCTCAAGAGGGTTGTCAAGGAGAAGAGGAGCAAGAACTGGGAGCTGGCGAATGTGACTGGCAGTGGCCCTCACATTCCACCGAAAACATTCACACCATGGGAGGAGAAGGTGCTTGCCATACTGCATCCTGAGAGTCTCACAGGAGTAGCCGGGGGAACCGCGGCTGGTAAGTACAAACAAATGCCAAACAACACACTGATAAGTACTTCCTTTCACAACCCAAACAGCATTGCACTGTACACCCTCACCTAACAGGTAGCCAGCCATCTTCACTGTGAGGCCTGTTTGGGAGAGGGAGGCCTGTATCACTACGCCCAGCATGCCCCCTGTCCCACACTCCAGCAGCATGGAGGCATCACCCACCCAGGAGCATGTGTCAGCCATTGCACTGTGCTCCCTCACCTAACAGGTAGGTAGCCACCTTGTATTCGAGGACTGTTTGAGGGTGGGAGGGCTGTATCACTACTCCTAGCATGCCCCCTGTCCCACACTCCAGCAGCATGGAGGCCTCACCCACCCAGAAGCATGTGTCAGCCATTGCACTGTCCACCCTCACCTAACAGGTATGTAGCCATCTTGCGTGTGATGTTTGTCCAACTTGCTTGGGAGGCCTGTGTGGGGATGGGAGTCCTGTATCACTACTCCCAGCATGCCCCCTGTCCCACACTCCAGCAGCATGGAGGCCCCACCCACCCTGGAGCATGTGCCAGCCATTGCACTGTTCTCCCTCACCTAACAGATAGGTAGCCATCTTGTATTGGAGGACAGTTTGAGGGTGGGAGGGCTGTAGCACTACTCCCAGCATGCCCTCTGTCCCACACTCCAGCAGCATGGAGGCCTCACCCACCCAGGAGCATGGGTCAACCATTGCACTGTCCACCCTCGCCAAACAGGTAGGTAGCCATCTTCACCCTTCCTGATGTGTGTGTGTGGGACCTTCAGCCCTACATACAGCAACAATTGCATGCAATGCATTGACACCTGACATGTATGAGTAAATGATGTTGTTCTGCACCATGAAATTACACAGTGTTGCAATGAATAATACTAGTGTTGACTTCACAATTGTGTAGTGTACAGACAGTTGATGACATGCAATTGACACAATACTTGCACAGTGTCCAACACTGGCCATTACCCATCTAATCCACAGGTGATGAAGAACTCACTGCTGAGGACCAGAACATCGACCAGCAGAGCCAGTCTCCACCCCCGGTACATGGACTCTCGCATGTTGACTCCCAGGACAGTTTGGACGATGAGCTCCAGCCCGGCCCATCTGGTGTGCCACAGACCCAGAGGTCCCAAGACCCCATCCTCCCCACCACTACGTCTGCTGCAACAACAACAGCACAGCAGACCCCTGCAGTCACGGCCTCCGCCTCCACCGCTGCCACCAACGCCACCACCACAACCACCAGTACCACCAGTACCACTTGCAGCACCCTCCTTGTCCCAGGGTATGGCCAGGCCACACCAACAACTGTGGAGGGCAGGGAGAGTGTGCGTGGACCCAGAGTGGCGAGGCAAAAGGTCCTTGGCAGCAGGGCAGGTGGGAGGGCCAGGGTCACCACCAGACCTCAGGAGGAGTGGACACCATCCCTGGATCACTTCACCAGAGTGGTGGAGGCATACCAACAGGTCCAGGGACAAAGTGGCCGGTCTTATGAACTATTAGGGGAGCTCATCCTGCTGATGAGTTCCATCGACAACCGCCTCGGCCAGACGGTGGACTTCATGGGCCAGCAAGTGGCGTTACTGAGGGACAGGCCAAGGAACCAAACAACACCTCCGCCCCCCTCTGTTGTGCCACAGGATGACAGTGCACCATCCTCCCCTGCGGCCACAGAGAGGGGTGAGTCCTCAGATGCCGCTGGCCATGCAGCAGCCCCCCCCCAAGAGATCAAGGGGGCATCCAAAGAAGATCCTGGGAGTCTCTGGAGGCAAAGCACCAGCCACACACCAGTCACGGAGCCAGCCCTGATGGCAACCCTCTTCCCCACTGCATTGACTCTTTGAACTGTCCTTCCCCGCACTGCCTTGTGAATGGCACATGTATGTTGGACTGGGTCACCACATCCATGTGGTCTCTACTCTTGCATCTCATGTACAATGACTGTCAACTCACTGCTCCATCACCACTTACCTGTGAAAATGCCCGCACCCCTCGCATGTCTACTTTGTTAATAAAACACCTTACACACTACAATTTGTGCAGTCTTGTCTTTAGTGCTATTTTGACTGTCTCCAAAATGTCCATGATGTATACAAAAGATGTTCATAATGTAGGCCAGGATGACTCCGTAGCACCTAGGGAGACACAACAAAACAACAGTCACTAGCGTCAGTGTGCTGTCACAGACATGACACAACACCAAACATCAACATAACTCTTCAGGCAGACAAGACAATGTGTAGCAAGTGTCAACAAACAGAGTCCGGCATATGGTCACATGTGAAATGTCACTGACACATTTTCGTATACAGGTCAACTCCTTCCTTCTCTCCACTGTCCTCATCACTGGACTCAGGTCCTTGAGCAGGCGGTGGCCTTGGTTCTTCACCATCATCCATGAGCAGGGGGATCCCCTTGTGGATGGCCAGGTTGTGCAGCATACAGCATGCCACAACGATCTTGCAGACCTTCCCAGGCGAGTATGCCAGTGCACCTCCCGTCCTGTCAAGGCAGCAGAATCTTGACTTCAGCACCCCAAAGGTCCGCTCGATTACACGTCGGGTCCTGCCATGGGCCTCATTGTACCGGACGTCACCCGGGGTCCTGGATTCCTTCGCGGGCTCAACAGCCATGGCTGACTGGGATATGCCGATTCACCTGTGAATCACAAACACCAATTGCAATTTTGCACAGCCAGAGTGCAGCAGGTAACACACAGCATGCCATATCAGTAGGCATACTCACACACAATCCAAGCACGCTCGGGATGCAGATTTTCCATCATCTGTGGTACCATGCTGTTCCTCATGACGTACGAATCATGTGCAGAGCCAGGAAATCTTGCACACACATGGGAAATGGTCATGTCCGCAAGGCACTCCACCTGCACATTGATAGAATGATAATGTTTACAATTTCTAAAAATGTGCTCAGTTGCCTGTGGTGGCAACAGACCTACATGGGTGCAATCGATGGCACCAATAACATGGGGATGTGCCCAAGGGGATAGAAGTCACCCTTCACCCCGGCCAATTCTGCTCCCCTAGGGAAATCAATGTAGCGATTCTTATATAGCATCATGGCTGCAAGAACATCCCTCAGCACCTGGCTGAACATGGGCTGCAACATCCCTCCAGCACTGGACACGGTCTCCTGGAAGGAACCAGTTGCAAAAAAGTGGAGGGCTGCCATCACCTTGTATGTGGGTGTGAATCCTGTTAGATAGTGGCGGCGAGGCTGCAGGTGGGGCTCCAAAAGATCACACAGGGTCTTCAGTGTTGGTCTGTCGAGGCGGAATTTCCGAATGATTGCAACATTCTCCATGTCCACCAGCACTGTCAGGTGACGTAGGAGATTTGGCCTCCTCCTAGTTGAGATGTAAATGTGCAAATGTCAGTGGCAATCATCATGAGATGGCCACAGCACACACCATCAACAATGTCATGGCAAAAGAAAGACTGCCCTGAGAGATGCATGGCACACCAGGTTACATGGGTGGCCAGTTGAGACACACAGAGGGCCCACCTCTCCACTAACAATAAACAAGTGCCGCAAACAACACATAGGTCAATGTGAATGCACACATACTGATCCACACATTTCACATGTGCAGCCTTGTGCTGTACCATCCGCCAATGTGTCTAAAATGATCATGGCTGTATCGTACACATCTGCTGTACCTGTCACACCTCAGTGCATCATGTAAACTCTGCACACATCCACAACACAATGATCACAGTAGACAGCAAAATTTCAGTTGTGCGCCTAAGCTGATGTGAAAACACCAGTCTAGTACGATACCATACAGTGAGACAAGCCTTGATAAGCTCAGCACTGACCCACAACACATTGATTACTTCAACATCATTGACACCAGCTCAAGAGTGTCAAGCATCATCAACCATCAAATGCATAAGTGACAAGGCAGGGATCACAGACCAAAGTGCATCACACAGAATGTGCGTCCACATGTGGATGATATGGAAGAAGGGCATTGTGTGTACAAGGATGTGCCCTTCACCATGTTGCTGCTGTGTACTGATGCAGTGTTCACAATGTACATAGCCAGTAAATCCTAATAAAATGGCAGTAGCTACCGCCTGACCCCGGCGGTGCGACACCAGCACCACCCCCTTCACAAGTGCTGTAGCCATTGGCATGGAGACATGTGTAGATGGATGTGGGCATGATCCACCACCCAAATGGCGGTAGCTACCGCCTGGCCCCAGCGGTGCATCACCGCCATGAAGCCTTGCCTACAGCTAATGGCAGCGATGATCGTGGTGGCATGATGCAGATTTGAAAATCACGGAAGGTGTGCACCGCCACCACAAAGGCGGTCATTGGATGCTTTGGAATGATGCACCATCGCGGTAGCGCACCCCGGGCCCCCGCGATGCATCACCACCATGGAGCCTTGCCTACAGCCAACGGCAGCGATGATCGCGGTGGCATGATGCAGATTGAAAATCGCGGAAGGTGTGCACCGCCACCGCGGAGGCGGTCATTGGATGCTTTTGAATGATGCACCATCATGGTAAGGCAACCTGGGCCCCCGCAGTGCATCACCGTCATGGAGTCTTGCCTACAGCCAATGGCAGCGATGATCGCAATGGCATGATGCAGATTTGAAAATCGTGGAAGGTGTGCACCACCATCGCGGAGGCGGTCATTGGATGCTTTTGAAAGAGACAGACCTGGACAGCCAACTGTAGCAGCTTTTCAGCTTACAAACGAGCCCAGGGGTCTATAAATATTGGGAGTGAGCCTCACATTTCCACTGCTCACAGAGACTGCTGTCTGGGACCCTCTCCTGCTGCTGCCTCAAGAGCCTGCTGCCTGGGACCCTCTCCTGCTGCTGCCTCAAGAGCCTCCTGACTGGGACCCTCTCCTGCCGCTGGCTCAAGAGCCTTCTGCCTGGGACCCTCTCCTGCTGCTGCCTCAAGAGCCTGCTGCCTGGAACCCCTCACCACTCACTTCCCCCACAGGTTTTCCATGTCCACAGGGATGGCAAGGACAGAGAAGATCTGTGCCAGTCCATTCACAAGTGAGTAGCTGGAGGTTCTTGTGGACGAGGTGCTGGCACAGTACCCAAGGCTGTTTGGTGGTCCCAATGTAGTGGTAAGTCACCATGAAGGTAGATGTAGTGCAGGGGTGTGTCAGACATGTAGTTGTGCAGCTGCAGTATATGCCTGGGGGTGTGGGGTTGTGTCAAACACTGACTGACAAGCTGTCTCCAGGGCGACAGAGTGTGTGTGTCCCAAAGTCACTCTTTTGCATGCCTGTACTTGTATGTGTGAGTGGGGTGTGCTACATTGTCAGCCAAACAGAGCCACCGGATGTTAGCCATGTAGGTGCCAGGTAAGTAATTGATTGTGTGAATACTTCAGTGTGCCCCTGTTGTCTGACTCAGTGTGACCCAGGGAGTAGGTCCAGTGCCTGCCCACCCAAACAAGAAACATCACCAGACTTACATGCTCCTTGCTTCCGTTCCTTCACAGTGAATAGTGGATATGGCCCATCTATGTCCTGTATAATTGCACTTCTGTCGATGCATATTGTGCTGAAGCATCCTGCATTTATGATATTGTCATGGACCCTTGATGCCCCAATGTGTGCATTCAATCACATCTGTTTGGGCCATGCAGAGTCCCCTTGGGAGAGGTGCCAACATTTTTGAGGGAAGGAGGCTACAATCGGTCCTGAGTCTGTGTCTTGCTTCTCTTCTGATAGATGTTGGTACCTGACACTGTGTAACTGGTCATTTACCCTTCTTTTCTCTCATACCTGCAGCTCAAGGTACACCAGCATAAGGCCGTGTGGAGGGCAATTGCAGCAAAGGTGTGAGCCCTGGGGGTATCGAACAGACGACGCACCCACTCTCACAAGAGGTGGGACGACATCAGCCGGCTGGCAAAGAACGTGGCAGAGATGACCTTGGGGATGCTACCACGCACAGGGTGTTTGGCATGGCGCAGCATGACTCCACTGATGGGCAGCATCCTGGCAGTGACTCATCCAGGCCTGGATGCACGTCTGAAGGAGCATCGCCAGCAAGGCAGGGGTGGTGAGTATCTGGGGAGGGCGCCTTTTGCTGGGAGTGGATGCATGTGTACAGGGCCTGTGGTAGCAGGGACCCATGTGATGTGCGTGTGTTGCTGTGCTGTGCTGTGTCATGTGAGTGGCTGCTGGGATGTGTGCTTGTATGAGGAATTGGGCCACCCTGGCCTAGTAAGCTGATCCTCCCTGCTGTACTTTCGCATTGCCAGATGGGTTAGGCTCCACATGGTCATTCATCATTGGGATAGTGTGGGGAATCTATTATGGGGTGAACAGCAGTGTCCAGTTTCTGAATGTGACTTAATTAATGCCTACTTTGCCTGCACCATCATCGTTGAGGCGCACACATCTGAAAAGAATTTGCCCCAGATTACCACATGGTGCTTGCTGTGGCCTACTTGGCATTGTGGACTGTAATGTCATTATAGGTGTGTGTTGTCCCCTCCTGTTCCCTGAAGATCTGTGAGTGGTAATAAGTGTTGTACCCACATCAAGTCCCTAGGTGAGGGCAGGGCAAGTTTTGTGTGCAGTGCACTCTATCTACGGGCATGGTGTAGTGCTGTGTGGCATCAACATGGCTCACTCATGGCATATATTCTGCGTTGTTGTGGTCTATGTTGTGTGTTGCTGCACAGTGGTTGCAGGGTGTTGTGGTTACCATGTAGATTTGGGCCTCTCCTGTACTGCTTTGATTTGAATTTGTGTGACCAGATGAGGACACTTACACAACTCTGTATCTCTCTCTCATGCGAATTCGCAAGAGACGACGGAGGGACATGAGCCAGAAACCAGTGGTGGTGAGAGTAGCACTACAGCTGCAGCGGAGACCAGTGACACAGAGCCCACCAGTGCATCTGAGGGGGACCGTAGTATGTAGGAGGAATACGTGGCTGAGACACAGAGTAGCACATCATCTGATGCCAGCGGGGATGCATCCATGATGGCAGGCACAGGGGATGGGGAGTCTGCATCATCATCCACCACCCAGTGGCCAGTGCCCAGCCTCCCATCCACTTCCTCTGGTGCTGCCTGTATCCGTGTCACTAAGAGGGGACGAGTCACTTTCACACCTGTCCCCCCTGCTGTTCTCAGTGCAGAGTGTGTAGAGCTCCTACGCCAGCTTTGTGTGGGCCAGACCGCCCTGCTCAATGCCGTCAGTGACCATGACAATAAATTAGGCCAGATGGTTGCACACATGGAGGGCATACACTCTGACGTGGGTGGGCTACACCGTACGGTCCAGGCGTTGTCATCCACAGTGACGTCTGCCCTTCAACAGGTGCATGTTCCCATTGCAGCTCAGGTGCCTTTGTCCACCCCCCAGTCAGTGGCCACATCAGATGACAGTGACCACGGTTCGCCAGCGTCACCAAAACGATACAGCACAAAGAGCACACAACAGACACAACCCAAGCACAGCCGCCCACAGACACCATCCCCACTGAAGAGCAGGGCCACCCCAGAATGTACAGACAAGAGCCAGTCAGGGAAGAGCAAGGCCCAAAGAGCAATGAGGCAGACATCAGGCTCAGATGTCGCAGAGGCATCACCATCAAAAGACTCTCCTGTCACTGAAAAAACACACAGAACTACCCATGCAGTGTCTGTGCCCACTGAGGAGGTGTGGCATATCAGGGGTAAACCTAGGAAGAGCACAGTGACACAAATACCCACCACATCAACCCCAATTCCAAGACCATTGAAGCAGGTGGAGGAGGGCACTGTAGAGACCAGCCCTGGCAAAAAGGGAAAGGAGGGCACTGGAGTGACCACCCCTGGCAAAAAAGGGAAAGAAGTGCACTGTAGAGACCACCCCTGGCAAAAAGGAAAAGGGGGGCACTGGAGTGACCACCCCTGGCAAAAAGGGAAAGGAGGGCACTGTAGTGACCACCCCTGGCAAAAAGGGAAAGGAGAGCACTGTAGGGGGTACACCGGGCAAAGAGGGTAAGGTGGTCCAGAGGCATAGCCAGACCAAGCGTTCCGCAGGATCCAGCACATCACCAGAGGTAAAGCCAGTGTCTGCACCTGATGTGGGACAGTTGGTGTGTGTGCCTGTTGTGTCATCACCACTTCCCATTAACCCCAAGACAGGGAAGCCATTTCATATTCCCAAGAAGTGGCAGGGCACCCCTCCAACTTCTCCCACCCACACTGTGTCGGAGGTCTGCATGACTCCACCTCCACGTGCCACTATGCCACCTGGTCCACACAGCCCTCCAGCTTGCCATGCCACTGTTAGCCCCACATCACCTGGGGCTCTGTCACCTCAGTCAAGTGGGCCTGCTGTCCCCGATACACAGCCAGGTCCAAGTCCCATGACAGCCAGGAGTGAGTTGACATCCCCCTCATACACCTGTGCCTCATACAGGTGTGCTACTCTTGACCATTGTTTACAACCTGGGTGTGTTGCTGGCCCTGTTGCTCTGCTGTGTTGGGATCTCCACTGTACAGACTCTCATGTACTTGCTGTCTCACCTGTGCCATGGACACAGGCCCTGTTGCTCTGCTGTGTTGGGCTCTCCCCTTGTGCTGTGGACACTGGCCCTGTTGCTCTGCTCTGTTGGGCTCCCCCCTTGTGCTATGGACACTGGCCCTGTTGCTCTGCTGTGTTGGGCTCTCCACTGTGCAGCCTCTCATGTACTTGCTGTCTCACCTGTGCCATGGACACTGGCCCTGTTGCTCTGCTGTGTTGGGCTCTCCCCTTGTGCTATGGACACTGGCCCTGTTGCTCTGCTGTGCTGGGCTCTCCACTGTGCAGCCTATCATGTACTTGCTGTCTCACTTGTGCTATGGACAGGACACTTACCTTCCTGTTTGTATTTAGCCTGTGCATGGTATCTTGCATGTGATGGTCATTTTGTGCCTTGCTGTTGTCTACTATTGTTCTACTGCTACAGCTGTGCAATATGTGAATAAATACAGTTACTTGTGTTGTGACTTTTGTCAGTGTCCTTGCTGAATAAAGTTCCTTTTGTGTTTGCATTTGATTGTCTGTGCCCCATGCTCTATGTTTCACTTCAACATTGCAAAGCTCTTTGCACGCATCAGATTTTTAGACAGGGGTGACAGGGTCTTCTGTCCATTCTGAACCTGAAAATAGTGTAATTTGTGATGGCTATTTTACCTGCCATGCAGTTTTCTTCTTCGTGATTTGCTATTGTTGGCTACAATGTTCACATTGAAGGTTGGGGGACACTGCCAGCACAGGGTGTGATGCTGTGCAAAGGTTTGGATTTGTAAAGATAGGGAGATAGGTCCTGGGACGTAGGGTCAGCTGGACCATATAGTACTTGAGGGAAAAACAGGGTGCTGGCCCTACCACTACTTTCTACAAGCTCCCGAGTTTGAACGACGAATCAGGGTTATTTCAGATTTGTACGGTATCATTTATTTATACCTTTTACTTTTCTCTATTTTGTTATTTCATCAAACAAATCAAATAGCATGAAAAAGATACAACATTAACATTTACAGTTAAGACATTAACATATGAGATTAACACAACAATTCGTTGTATACATATTGCACCATTGCTATGCAGCAAATTCCGAATCTTCGCATTTGTGATTCAGAAATCTACAATACTTATAAAGGATAAAGTCACTTTTAACAAGGAGGTAGAAACAAAATGAATGACAAAAAATCAGTGAGAGGAAAAAATCTCAGACTATATGAATTAATCCAAATTCTAGTCAGTCCAATCATTTGGTTTGTTTCTTCCTATTAAGAATCAACTGCCTCCTTTATTGCCGACGCGTTTCGAACTCGCCAATTCATGTGGCTAGTTCGCATCAGGGCTTTTTCTCTTGAAGTATGCAAATTAGGTACAAAAGAGATAAAAACTTTATGTCTAAATGATCTTAAGAATCCCTTGTTCATTGCCCCATCTTTCTCGGTTGGAAAAATGCATACCTTTATCCTACTTTGTAGCAAGTCTCTGGGGTTCTCTTGTCTTTTTTTCTAGTTGTGCGTTCTAAAAAATTAAAGATTCACAAAGTCTGGTTTCAGTAATTTAGTAATTTACCTTAACCATATTACATGTGGTAAGATGCTAGAGCACTCTCAGAATCTACCTGTATCGTCAAGGTGTCTCGCCCTCGATGATGGGTGGCGCTTTATGTGCTTAAATTCCAAACCCAGGTTCTGGATTCGGCAGAAAGTGTTCTCCGCCTAGAGGAAAAATCAATATAGCTACTAAGTGTCTATTCTCTTGTTCTAAAAGGCCCTCAATACCGATGTGGTTGTGCCTGCATACATATTAACAAATATGTACCTTGTATCGTGTACTCGATGTCGTCTCCCTTTCCAGTGCTACTCGCTCTGCACTGTTTGACCTTGGTTCGTAAATATTTTCAATCCTCTACCTCTTTACCTCTCTCTACACGTACACATATACACATATATATATATGCATATATATATGCATATGCATTTATATATATGTATGTGTATGTGTATATATATATATTCATACATATATAAACATATATAATATGCATATCTATATAAATACAAACATAAATGCATGCATACATATACATATATGCATACTTATGCATGTTATTTACATGAAAGTTTGAAAAACACGAATAAAAGCAAAGCTAAAAAGCCACCTCATTACAAACAGAATTGCTTTAACTTAAATGAGGGCGAGATCTATTGCATTTTCAATGCTTGTTTACTTTGGTTCCATCAAGAAGGCATTCAGATGTGTCACACATTTGCCATAAATTCTGAATGTTAGCACTCTAGTTGCTCATTAGATCACTGTAGTAAAGCTACTGCTCACCAGGGAAGTCTGCTGCTGGTATTCAAACTGCATGTTTCAGTCTGCATGTCAGAATTTTTTTAATGAAATAGCCGAGGATTTGAGAAGTCACTCAAAATGTGCCCTAATTTTTCTTTTTGAAGCACTAATCATACTTTCAATGGCAAAATGAACCCCCTCATTTTGTTCTTTTTTAAATTAAATGTTTTCAGACGTACCACTTCATTCCAATCAAGATGGCTTCTGGTATTCCATACTTTTGTCATAAGTAAGACTGTTAGCGCTCTAGTTGTTCTTTAGAACACTCTGGGACATTCTGTCATTGGGCTATACTTGGGCTACATCTGGGTGATATTTGGGCTATCTTTGGGCTCTTTTGTCTCTGGTGGCCATCTTGGGAGACTGTATGTCAGAATTTTTTAATGAAATAGATGGCTTCAGGTGTGCATTACCTTTGTAATAAGTAGGACTGTTAGCGCTCTAGTTGTTCTTTAGAACACTCTAGGAGGCTGCAGTAGAACACAAAGGAATCAACTGTCAGTCTCTGTCCTTGTTGGATGTACATGTTTTACTGAGAATATCAGACTTCATTCTCACATGACTGAGTAAGATAATGTGAATTTACAGAAAATATGCTTTCAGCTTAGCTTATAGATCCCCTTCCAACCACTGTGGGAAAAGCATGAGATAATAGTTTTCTTTCAAACATGATTCATGATATCCCAGCAGAAGGCTTTTTCACATGGTAAACTCACCTTAGAACACACCACAATTCCTAAAATGAGTATGGTACCATCAACAAATGATTTATAATGTAACTAAAGTCCTAAAACCTTCTATGAACTGCACTGCTTTTTAATGAGGTGCTATCATGTATATTGGTTCCAAGATGGCTGCCAACACTTCTTGGATGAAGTACTGACAGCCAATCAGATCTCACGATGAGATGTGTGGTTAGGCTCCGCCCAGATATATATATGTTTTTCCTTTTGATTTTCTCAGGAACTACTGGAGGGATTTACACCATTTAAACAAAAGGCCCTTTTGGGTACCAGTCCCTACCATTTTGCCAAGTTTGGTGTAATTCCATTCAGCGGTTCGGGCTGTAGCTGTGTCTGAACGTCCTATGGAAATTAACATGGGGAAAACACATTTTAGGACCCCCCTTTTTTCTCGGCCCCCGCCTGACGAATCCCCCCGACACTTTCAGGGAAGGAGCGGAGCAGAGCTGGCCTGAATATTGGAAAATAACACGCAAATTCCTCAACCGGCGGCAAAGTTATTCCCAGTAGAATGTTGTGGATTTCCTATGGAAACTAGGTCCTAACTATATATACCTACTGGCGACCGCCAGTAGGTAATATATATATATATATATATATATATATATATAATTCACTGAAAAAACCATAGGTTATTAACCATATATAGTTAGGGATTAGCATTTACAAAACCTTATTTTATTCGCACAAAACCATTGAAATTCCATATATAGTTAGTTGCACTAACTATATATCGCAGACCCGCAATCCACTGCTAATGATGTCACATATTACATCATTCATGACATGGTCAGTGACATCACTGATGACATCACTGATGACATCTCAAACTGTTGCATGTGTTGATAAGTAGCTATATGAGTAACTATATGGGTTATTGATTGGTTGCCCAAGTATTTGTATGGGAGACTGAGTGTGTGTGTGGGTGGCTGGGAGGTGTATGACTCTGTGCATAGATGTGTGAGCAGTTGATTCACTAGATGTATGGTTTCAAAAGTGCATGTGGAAACAGCTGTATGGGCGGTTGACTGTGTGCATGAGTGTATTGGTGAGTGAATGGATATCTCAGTGCTACATGTCAAAGTAAGTACATATGTAAAACACAGTACATGTGAGAGTTGACATATATAAATAACTGTGCATAAGAGCCAGTGAATGTGTGAGTGGCTGTATGGATCATTGTGAACTTGTATCAGGGATTGTATAAGAGAGTAAATATGTGTTAGTATATGTTTGAATAAGTAAAGTTTGTATAACTGTATAGTTGAGGAAATGGAGGTGTGATTGATTCTTTGCATGACTGACTAGGTGTGTGAGTAACTCCATGGATGAGTGACAGTCTGTGAGTGTCTGTTTACACTGATTGTATCTAAGGTTATATTAGAGTCTGAAGAGGTTCATCGTATTATCACATGAATGATATCATCAGTGATGTGATCAGTAATGTCAAATGAGATGTCATCAGTGATGTCATCAGTGATGTCATTTGAGATGTCATCAGTGATGTCATTTGAGATGTCATCAGTGATGTCATCAGTGATGTCACTGACCATGTCATGAATGATGTAATATGTGACATCATCAGCAGTGGATTGCGGGTGCGCGATATATAGTTAGTGCAACTAACTATATATGGAATTTCAATGGTTTTGTGTGAGTAAAATAAGGTTTTGTAAATGCGAATTCCTAACTATATATGGTCTATAACCTATGGTTTTTTCAGTGAATATATATATATATATATATATATATATATATATATATATATATATATATATATATATATATATATATATATATATATATATATATATATATATATATATATATATTCACTCCACAAATCATCAAAGATTATGATGAAAACAGGACACCCAAAGCTGCAAATTCCAAGAATTTTATTTGGCAGATGACAAAAGTTCCACGACGCGTTTCGCCATTACGGCTTGGCCACGCTCGTCTCGTGGCATTGGTTACCATTATTTAAACACAACACCCCAGTGCAATAGAAAACCATCACGATACCTGATGGCGGCCATCTTGTAACATGTTATTTTGCACATAATCCTCCGTATAATGTTTGAACCATGAACGTTATGCCTCTTACACTTATACATTGGGTCAAAGAAACATACGTAATTAAAATCATGTGATTGTCTGCAATATTGTCATTACAAAGTTTCGTGTGCAAAATTGTACGTCAACTACTGCTGTGTACTCAATATAATAATACTGGCACAAATGTTTAATCCCCACGTTGTTTAAATCATTTTAGGAGTAAACATTGTTGAGCTATTACAAAGACTGAGTCCAGCGTGAAGCGGCCACTAATTGGTTCAATACCCTCCAATCCCCGTCTTTGTTCACGTACTTCGCGCAACAAACTTAATATCGTAATTTACTGTAGCATGTACAACGTTAATGCAGACTTGAAATAATGATTCAACCCAAAGCATACTGAATGCCACAAAAACATAATTGTGCAAGAGGTCACATTTGGTTAAGTCTCACATTCCAGCTACTGATTTGTTGTAATCATGTTGCTATAGAAACGCAAATCGTATGACAACAGACTGCGATCCTACTATAATCATGGCAGTTGTTTTATGGATAGCATTAGACAATTATGCCCTGAACATACATGATACTGACTTTTGATCTGCAGCCCAGATTAAGTATATTGGCCCAACATAGGACCAGAATTGAACCTGCAAGCAAAACTGACGGCTCTAGAGAGGCTGTATAAAAAAGAACTTGGCAAATGGTGGGAAGCAGAGTCACTTCAAAGGTATATAGAAGTTAAGAGAGTACCCAGGGGACTATGTATTTTCACTGTTCCAACGTATGAAGATCCTGATGTAGACATGCTTCAAGAATGGACTGACAACTCCTCAGCATGTTCTATTACAATGATGCGGATTTTAGTAAAATACGCCCTCAAGGACAGAGCAAAACTGTTGATAGAAATAGACCAACTAACACAGGAAATCAGCCAACTCATGTCCAAAGAAGCATTGGAGGAATTTCTAAAGAAATTAACTATCAGGATGGAGAAACTAGAGGAAGAGATTACAGCTAAAAAACAAAGAAAATTTATTAGAGACTACAAAGATTATCAAGCAGGACGGACTCTTACTTTCCAGAGGAAATATGACCATCTTTTTGACAAAAAAACGGGTGCTGCTATAGCGACAACAACCACTACAAGTGCCAGTCGGGAGGTCACTGAGAGTGATATATCGGATGGCAATTTATCCGACGCCTCTACTGTGGAAACCAATCAAGACATAATCACGGATCCGTCAAAAAACCCCAACTTTTTATTACAGTTCCAAATGATAAGCAAGAATCGAACCGACGCATACCAAGCAGGGAGTCCAGCAAGAGGTCGAGGTTACAGAGGCGGAACCGCCGCAACAAACAAGCCAAAAAGAGGCGGCGCCAGCGGCAACAAAGCTCCTATGGGAATGGCGACAAGGAGCAGAAACCAGAAATAAATATGACGGTTGTCAACCTTTCTCAGAGATTGCTCTCAAAGGAAGAGGAGAGCATTCTGGCTTTAGGATTATCATTTTGTCCATCTAACAACATGAACTTTGCAGACACCCGGATTGATTTATTTCTATTTGCCAGAAAACTTAAACTGAAAAAATGGTATGCGACGAAACCAAAGTCAGGGGAAAATGTGAGTACCTCTACTAATATTTGTAACCTTGATACCAATGATGTTGAATTTATGCATATACTTGACTCTGACACCTCAAACATTACTAATGCTGATATGGAGACATTGGGGACCAATGTAGGTCACAATCCAGGATCTTCTTTTAAGCCCAAATCAGTCTTCCTTCCCAACATTCAAAGTGATGCAATTGATGTTTTTGAAAGGGGAGTGGTAAAAGATCTGACGAAAATACGATATCAGAAAGTCTCACAGACCAAGAAAAACTTATCTATTGACCAGATCACAGCTGTGGACAATCTTAAAAAGGATAATACGATTGTCATTAGTGAAAGTGATAAGGGTGGCAATGTGGTGATATTAGATAAGACCAAATATTTGGAAGAGGGCCACCGTCAACTAAATGATGAGAACTGTTATTGTAGAACCAATCGAGAAGAACTACTGGGATCTAATCTAAGATTCAGAGATCTCTTATTAGAATGGAAAGACAAAGGGCTAATGGAACAAGAAGAATATCAATACTTATACGGTGCACATCCTAGAACACCGGTGCTATACTTGCTCCCGAAACTGCACAAAGACCCTATAAACCCTCCGGGTCGCCCAATAGTATCCTCAATTGGTTCATTACTGGAGCATACGTCTAAATACATAGACCATTTTCTTAGACCGTATGTTATGTCCCTCCCCTCCTATATCAAGGATACTACACATTTCCTAACAGTTATAGATGGGATTCATTGGGAGGAAGAGTACATATTGGCTACATTGGATGTCAGTAGCCTCTACACTAGTATTCTACATCATCAAGGCTTAGAAGCTGTGAAACACTTCCTGAAAACAAGATCAGTCTCATACTCACAACACTCACAGATGCTTCTCGATATGATTGAGTTTTGTCTGAAAAACAATTTTTTTTTTCTTTAACAACATCTTGTATCGACAGTCACAGGGCACGGCCATGGGGACCTGCTTCGCCCCCAGCTACGTGAACCTTTTCATGGGCTGGTGGGAGGAGCAGGTCGTCAGGGAGATGGCAGAATTCGATCAGGTTGCCCTGTGGCTTAGATACATGGATGATATTTTCTTTATTTGGTGTGGGGATGAAATGTCAATACAATCTTTTATTGACAAACTCAATCTCAATCATCTCAACCTGAAACTAACAGGACACATCAGTAAAAGCACAGTGGAATTTCTAGATGTATGTGTGGAAGTTGCGAACAACCAATTTAATACCAAACTATTCCGGAAAAAAACTGCTGGCAATAGTATTCTGAATGCCAACAGTTGTCACACTCAAAATTTGATAGGTAGCATACCTTATGGAGAATTACTACGAGCAAAACGCAATTGTAGTAATGAAGAGGCCTACCAGGAGGAAGAAAGAATCATGTGTGACAGATTCCGCAGTAGAGGGTATAGTCAAAGAGTGATAAACATTGCCAAAGACCGAGTGACCTTAAAAAACAGAGAAGAATTACTCAATCCCCGTAACAAGATGGAGGAGATTGACAAAATAAGATTCATAACCACTTTTTCAGAACAAGCACATGAGGTTCGGAAGATTTTTAAAAAATACTGGCATGTTCTACATACTGACACACATTTGAAAAAATATCTCAATGATAATCCACAACTCACATTCCGGAAAGGAAAATCCTTAAGAGACGAACTCAGTCATAACTATGTGACCTCTAAGATGAATACTAACAAGAGAGAAGATGTGGGCTTTAAGTGTTGTCGGAAATGCAAAGCTTGCAAGTTCAGCAAAGACTGCAAAACATTGACTATCCCTAACAGTAGGAGAGTGTTCACAATCCACAAACAATTGACATGCAATACCCCATACAGCATATACATTCTTATTTGTCCTTGCAACAAATGGTATGTAGGCAGTACCAAGCACACTGCAAAAAAAAAGGGTATTAGAACACCTACGGGCTATACACAATAATAACAAACAATACCCAGTTGCAAGACATTTTTCAACCATGCATATGCAAAATGAACAATTGGTGCAGTTGGTTGTGATTGACAGTGTTGATCTTGGAATAAGAGGAGGCAACGTAGAACTGTCCCTCAGAAAACTGGAGTCCAAGTACATAGTGGATTTTGAATGCCTAACACCGAAAGGACTTAATGTAACTGAAGAATTGGCAATCCATTTATATGATTAGGAATTGTTATGTATATCCGCAGTTTTCTTGATTTTAAAATCTAATTCATTTATTTTCAGTATTTCACACATCACGTGGTGGCGGCACAACATGGAATTTGATCAGAATGTATCACTTCCGGACTTTGCTTCTGATATGATGTTACAACTGGGTTGAGTCATACATGTTCATGAAAGCAGGACATAATCCCTTGGATTTAATTGTTAACTTGGACATCAGCATGTACAATTGCCCACTGGGGCAAAACCTTGCAATGAACATACATGATACTGACTTTTGATCTGCAGCCCAGATTAAGTATATTGGCCCACTGGGGCATAATTTTCTAATGCTATCCATAAAACAACTGCCATGATTATAGTAGGATCGCAGTCTGTTGTCATACGATTTGCGTTTCTATAGCAACATGATTACAACAAATCAGTAAGCTGGAATGTGAGACTTAACCAAATGTGACCTCTTGCACAATTATGTTTTTGTGGCATTCAGTATGCTTTGGGTTGAATCATTATTTCAAGTCTGCATTAACGTTGTACATGCTACAGTAAATTACGATATTAAGTTTGTTGCGAGAAGTACGTAAACAAAGACGGGGATGGGAGGGTATTGAACCAATTAGTGGCCGCTTCACGCGGGACTCAGTCTTTGTAATAGCTCAACAATGTTTACTCCTAAAATGATTTAAACAACGTGGGGATTAAACATTTGTGCCAGTATTATTATATTGAGTACACGGCAGTAGTTGACGTACAATTTTGCACACGAAACTTTGTAATGACAATATTGCAGACAATCACATGATTTTAATTACGTATGCTTCTTTGACCCAATGTATAAGTGTAAGAGGCATAACGTTCATGGTTCAAACATTATACGGAGGATTATGTGCAAAATAACATGTTACAAGATGGCCGCCATCAGGTATCGTGATGGTTTTCTATTGCACTGGGGTGTTGTGTTTAAATAATGGTGACCAATGCCACGAGACGAGCGTGACCAAGCCGTAATGGCGAAATGCGTCGTGGAACTTTTGTCATCTGCCAAATAAAATTCTTGGAATTTGCAGCTTTGGGTGTCCTGTTTTCATCATAATCTTTGATGATTTGTGGAGTGAATTTACACAGCCAGCTGGTGGCTGCAACAGGACCGCCCGTGTCAGTGTTACTCCATACCAGCAGTGGTGGGAACAAAAAAAAAAAAAAAAAAAAAATATATATATATATATATATATATATATATATATATATATATATATATAAATATATATATAATTTCACTGAAAAAAACATAGGTTATAGACCATATATAGTTAGGAATTCGCATTTACAAAACCTTATTTTACTCACACAAAACCATTGAAATTCCATATATAGTTAGTTGCACAAACTATATATCGCGCACCCGCAATCCACTGCTGATGATGTCACATATTACATCATTCATGACATGGTCAGTGACATCACTGATGACATCTCAAATGACATCACTGATGACATCACTGATGACATCTCAAATGATATCACTGATGACATCACTGATAACAACATCCAGTGACTGTATGTTTCGGTAGAGTTAAAATATGTCTTACATAATGAAGAATGAGTGGATGTATAAGTGTCTGGATGAAGGATTTAGTAGTTGCATGACTGACTGTATGAGTGAGTGATTAAATGGGTCTCACTGAGTGCATGGGTAAGTGACTAAACTGTCTTAATTTGTGCATCATTATGTCTGTTGTTCTGTAAACTGCTGCATGTGTTGATCAGAAGCTATATGAGTAACTATATGGGTTATTGATTGGTTGCCCAAGTATTTGTATGGGAGACTGAGTGTGTGTGTGGGTGGCTGGGAGGTGTATGACTCTGTGCATAGATGTATGAGCAGTTTATTCACTAGATGTATGGGTTCAAAAGTGCATGTGGAAACAGCTGTATGGGCGGTTGACTGTGTGCATGAGTGTATTGGTGAGTAAATGGATATCTCAGTGCTACATGTCAAAGTAAGTACATATGTAAAACACAGTACATGAGAGAGTTGACATATATAAATAACTGTGCATAAGAGCCAGTGAATGCGTGAGTGGCTGTATGGATCATTGTGAACTTGTATCAGGGATTGTATAAAAGAGTAAATATGTGTTAGTATATGTTTGAATAAGTAAGGTGTGTATAACTGTATAGTTGAGGAAATGGAGGTGTGATTGATTCTTTGCATGACTGACTAGGTGTGTGAGTAACTCCATGGATGAGTGACAGTCTGTGAGTGTCTGTTTACACTGAGTGTATCTAAGGTTATATTAGAGTCTGAAGAGGTTCATCGTATTATCACATGAATGATATCATCAGTGATGTGATCAGTAATGTCAAATGAGATGTCATCAGTGATGTCATCAGTGATGTCATTTGAGATGTCATCAGTGATGTCATCAGTGATGTCACTGACCATGTCATGAATGATGTAATATGTGACATCATCAGCAGTGGATTGCGGGTGCGCGATATATAGTTAGTGCAACTAACTATATATGGAATTTCAATGGTTTTGTGTGAGTAAAATAAGGTTTTGTAAATGCGAATTCCTAACTATATATGGTCTATAACCTATGGTTTTTTCAGTGAATTTTCAAGGTTTTGTAAATGCTAATTCCTAACTTTATATGGTCTATAACCTATGGTTTTTTCAGTGAATTTTCAAGGTTTTGCAAATGCTAATTCCTAACTATATATGGTCTATAGCCTATGGTTTTTTCAGTGAATATATATATATACATACATATATCATCTGTATATCTATATAAATACAAACATAAATGCATGCATACATATACTTATATGCATACAGATGCATGTTATTTACATGAAAGTTGAAAAAACACTAATAAAAGCAAAGCTAAAAAGCCACCTCATTACAAACAGAATGGCTTTAACTTAAACGAGGGCAAGATCTATTGCATTTTCAATGCTTGTTTACTTTGGTTCCATCAAGAAGGCCTTCAGATGTGTCACACATTTGCCATAAATTCTGAATGTTAGCACTCTAGTTGCACATTAGATCACTGTAGTAAAGCTACTGCTCACCAGGGACGTCTGCTGCTGGTATTTAAAGTGCATGTTTCAGTCTGCATGTCAGAATTATTTTAATGAAATAGAAGATGATTTGAGAAGTCACTCAAAATGATCCCTAATTTTTCTTTCTGAAGCACTAATCATACTTTCTATGGCAAAATTAACCCCCTCATGTTTTTCCTTTTTAAATTGAGTGTTTTCAGAGTTACCACTTTATTCCCATCACGATGGCTCCAGGTGTGCTATACTTTTGTAATAAGTAGGACCGTTAGCGCTCTAGTTGTTCTTTAGAACACTCTGGGACATTCTGTCATTGGGCTATACTTGGGCTACATCTGGGTGATATTTGGGCTACATTTGGGCTCTTTTGTCTCTGGTGGCCATTTTGGGAGACTGCTTGTCAGAATGTTTTAATGAAATAGAAAAGGATTTGAGAAGTCACTCAAAATGTGCCCTAATTTTTCATTCTGCAGCACTAATCATACTTTCTATGGCAAAATATATCCCCTCATGTTGTTTCTTTTTAAATTAAATGTTTTAAGAGTTACCACTTTATTCCAATCAAGATGGCTTCAGGTGTGCCATACCTTTGTAATAAGTAGGACTGTTAGCGCTCTAGTTGTTCTTTAGAACACTCTGGGACATTCTGTCATTGGGCTATACTTGGGCTACATCTGGGTGATATTTGGGCTACATTTGGGCTCTTTTGTCTCTTGTGGCCATTTTGGGAGACTGCATGTCAGAATGTTTTAATGAAATAGAAAAGGATTTGAGAAGTCACTCAAAATGTGCCCTCATTTTTCATTCTGCAGCACTAATCATACTTTCTATGGCAAAATATACCCCCTCATGTTGTTTCTTTTTAAATTAAATGTTTTAAGAGTTACCACTTTATTCCAATCAAGATGGCTTCAGGTGTGCCATACCTTTGTAATAAGTAGGACTGTTAGCGCTCTAGTTGTTCTTTAGAACACTCTAGGAGGCTGCAGTAGAACACAAAGGAATCAACTGACAGTCTCTGTCCTTGTTGGATGTACATGTTTTACTGAGAATGTCAGACTTCATTTTCACATGACTGAGAAAGATAATGTGAATTTACAGAAAATATGCTTTCAGTTTAGCTTATAGATCCCCTTCCAAACTACTGTGGGAAAATCATGAGATATTAGTTTTCTTTCAAACAATATTCATGATATCACAGCAGAAGGTTTTTTCACATGGTAAAATCACCTTAGAACCCACCACAATTCCTAAAACGAGTATGGTACCATCAACAAATGATTTATAATGTAACTAAAGTCCTAAAACCCTCTATTAACTACAATGCTTTTTAATGAGGTGCTATCATGTATATTGGTCCCAAGATGGCTGCCAACACTTCTTGGATGAAGTGCTGACAGCCAATCAGATCAGATGTGTGGTTAGGCTCCGCCCAGATATATATCTTTTTTTGAACCTAAATTACTCAAAATCCACTGGAGAACATATATTGAGACCTAGCAAAGGCACATCGGGCTAACAGTCCTTACAATTTTGCCAAGTTTCGTGCAAATCCATTCAGCCGTTCGAGCTAAAAGTGAGGCCAACCGCCCTATGGAAATTAACATGGGAAAAACGCGTTTTGGGACCCCCCTTTTTTCTCGGCCCCCCCTTGATGAAACCCCCCCAAATTGTCAGGGGCTGCTCAGAAACAAAATGTTCCATTTCCCTGAAAATTTCAGCCACTTCCGTCCTCAAACACCAAAGTTATTAGACATAGAATTTTCAAAAATCCCATAGAGAAAAAATCCTAACTATATATACCTACTGGCGACCGCCAGTAGGTAATGTATATATATATATATATATATATATATATATATATTACCTACTGGCGGTCGCCAGTAGGTATATATAGTTAGGATTTTTTCCCTATGGAATTTCTGAAAATTCTATGTCTAATAACTTTGGCGTTTGTGGACGGAATTGGCTGAAATTTTCAGGAAAATGGCATATTTTGTTTCTGAGCAGCCCCTGAAAATTTGGGGGGGGTCGGCAAGGGGGGGCCGAGAAAAAAGGGGGTCCCAAAACGCGTTTTTCCCATGTTAATTTCCATAGGGCGGTTGGCCTCACTTTTAGCCCGAACGGCTGAATGGATTTGAACGAAACTTGGCAAAATTGTAGGGACTGTTAGCCCGATGTGCCTTTGCTAGGTCTCAATATATGTGCTCCAGTGGATTTTGAGAAATTAACGTTTTAAAAAAGATATATATCTGTAACAGCGCTCCGGGTAGCGCTCCGGTTCGCGTACTTTTCGCGTAACGGAACTTTGCGATGCGAAGCTGATTGGCTCTCTGGTGTCTGTCTACATTCTAAACAGTCCGGAGCGGCCGCCATCTTGTCTCTCGGTAGGATCGAGAGACAAGAGGAGGCCAAAACAAAGGGGGAAATTACCATAAGGGGGCATAGTAGATCCTCGTTGACCCCCTAGGTTTTATGTGGAGGTTTTAAAAGGGCCCAGCAGGGCAAAAAAAAACATTTTTTTTTTTTGCGTGGTGAGCGCCTAGTCCGCGAACCGGAAAGCGTTCTGGGCAGCGTACTATAAGGATAAAAGAATGATAGACTTTTCAAATACTGTATGTTAATTGTTTGTTGTTTTTGTTGTTTTTTTTGTTTTCTTTATTTTTAAAGCATTTTTTTTTATTTTGATTGTGTTTCATAATTCATTAAACTTTCTAACATTTCATTGTCAGAAATTTCAAAATTGTCAGTGAATATATTTTGAAGTCTATGAGGGAGTAAAATGTCCTCATTTTTAAGCAGGTTATCCACTGCTTCCACACATTGTAGTAGTTCCTGGTCCCTACTTTCATCCATAAATTCATCAATGTTTCCTTGGCTGCTCTCTTGCAGTACAATTTTAAATTGAACTTGCTGCTCGCCTTCCATTTTGCCTGAAATTTGGATTAAAAATATATATTAGTAGAGATAGGGCACTGTTGGGATTAATTTTAGATAGGCAGTTTTTATCAGTGACTACTAATCTATAACTACTACAGAGGGATAGTATATAACTATCAGAAAAAGTCTACCATATTAAGTTATAGTGCACAATATACTTCAGTTTTAAAAATAACAACTTACCTTCACAAACAAGTTGAAGTGTTTAGTAACTATTCAAATGTAATGTACAACAAGAAGTAGCAGTCAAAATGGCTGTGTTTTCTTCTCTTCCTTTATATATATTCAGGTATATAACCAATCAAATGTCAGGTAATAAAAGTAGAAAATGAAAGTAACATTTTCATTGGTTGTGAATTCCAACACTTCAGATGTGTTTTGTGAAGTAATTTACCTCACGGTATTTAGAGAGGTCTACAGGCTTAATGGGTAAATGAAATTTCAATCAAATTTGTGAAAATGAAAGGGATTGTTATGTAGTATGAGCTAATGTATATTTGGTGAGAGTGTCTCCAGTCGTTTTTCTGTGAATTACTTTCCCACCTTTTTTATTGGACCGCTTCCCGGGGAGCGTCCCGGTTCGCGAACCTTAAGCGTTACGGGAGTCCACCATTTTGTGTTTCGGTCGAATTAAGATACAAGATGGAGGGCAAATAATGTTCAGAAAGGGTAGAAGGGGGCACGGTAGACTTATCTTGACCCCCTAGGTTTTCTGAGGGTGGCTGAGGAGGCTTATATGTGCGAAAAAAAAACATTTTTTATTTAAATTCCGCGAGGTTAGCTTCCGGTTCGCGTACCGGGTAGCGCTCCGGGGAGCGTATTTTGTTGAAAATTAGTGAAACAAGTTAGAAAAAAATAATAATTGTGAGTGATCAGATGTAGGGTAGCTCTGAGAAGAGCTTTTGGGTTTATGGTTTGTTCTCTCTTTTACAGATTGAAAGTATGAAAAAAGAATTGAAAAAGTTAACAAGAATTATAAGGTAAATGTTTTCTACTCTTTCTACCCGCAATCCACTGCTGATGATGTCACTGACCATGTCATGAATGATGTAATAAGTGGACATGACTTACTTCATTGGTAGGCCTTCACATGTATTAATGCATACACTGCTGCACTTCTGGGTACTGTTTCATATGCTGGACTACATCTGCACTATGAGATACCTAAGCAAAGGCAACACAGGTGATGTGATTGTGAAATGAGCAAAAGAAACTCCACATTTTTCAATTACATTACTTGTGTTTTCTAAGTTTACGAATGACATTGTGCAGATGAAGTTTAGGTCTGTCTATGGACACAGAAGAGGTCTGGCCGTTGTTCAAGAGTGAAGTGGACATGTTTTACTTCAATGGTAGGTCTTCACATGTATTATCTCCTCTGTATTCTTCAACAAGCATAAATTTGATATGCAACCCTGAGTAGGCCTCACCTTAAACAAACTTTTGGAGAGGACACACCTTATCGTCATCCTGAATCAATCATTTAATCTATCACATTTAACATCTATTAGTTCTACTGCTTCATTTCTTTAATCCTTACTTTCCTGCGTTTGCTACTTCCCTCATTCCTTTCTCTATTACTTAATTATTCTACTTTTTCCAGTATTTTTCTCAGTCCCTCTCTTCTCATACTTCTTCATTCTTATTTACTCATTCTGTCTCTATTAATGTTACTGTTTCTGAATGATCTCAAAACATTTTTTAAAACAAGAACAGTAAGTATAAGGGTAGGAAACAGACAGTTATGTTACAAGAAAGACAGCTATAGGAAGTAAACAAAAGATACTGTTACTAGCAATCCACTGCTGATGATGTCACTGACCATGTCAAGAATGATGTAATATGTGACATGATCAGCAGTGGATTGCGGGTAACAGTATCTTTTGTTTACTCCCTATAGCTGTCTTTCTTGTAACATAACTGTCTGTTTCCTTCCCTTATACTTACTGTTCTTTTTTAAAAAAAAAATTTTGGGTTCGCTCCCGGTTCGCGTACCGGAGTGCGAACCGGGATGCGAACTAAAAGAAATAGAGGTTGGCAGAGTTTCAAAAATTCTACCAATTTTTTTTATAATGGGGAGGTAGTTCTGAAAAGAACTTTTTTTTTTGTTTTTGTTGTTTTAAATTTTTTTTATTATTTTTCTGAAGATTTTGGTATTTTTTTTTTATTTTCTGAACATTTTGATATTTTTTTGTTTTTTGGGGGGAGGGGGAAAACAAAAACGATTCATTGAAAAGGGCTCAACAGGAGCAACGAAAAAAAGAAGAATTTATTGTTTGGGGCATTTCGGGCAAACATGATTATTAATAGCTTTCATAATTAGAGTAATGCTACTTTCTCTGTAGCAAATGATTTGGTTACAGCACACGCACACTTGCTTCACTTCCCCAAAGTTCATTTGAATGTTTGGGACCATCTCCCTCGCCTCTGGTCCCGACACTTCTTGGACAACCGATCTTCTTGCCATCGCAGGGGGATTTTGTTGCTCATCACGAAGCTGGGCAGCACTATAGTTGTTTGGGTGCCACCTACTCATATGCCTATGCATAGTGTAATTGCCGTAGCTGTATTTTTTATCAGTCCCCCTTGACAGTCTCTCATCGCATATACGGCAAAACACATATCTTGCATTCACTTTTTTTTGCCCCTCAGGAAATTTAAAAAATAAATTGCCAAATGTAGTTTTCTTTTCGATTATACCTCCTGGGCTCCTCTGGCAAAAACTCTGGCTCTTCCTGCTCTTCCTCCTCTTCCTCTTCTTGTTGTATGATTACTGAAGCAGGTGGTCCTCTCTTCCCATGAGGAGGTGAAGGTGGTGGTGGGGGTGCACCAGCTGAAGCAACTACTGAAGCCATTGCTCAACTATGAAAAAGGGTCTTTCTCTCACCAAGATGAAAGTCAGAGTGAGGAAAGAAGGAGGGGTTTTCATCATTTGGGAAAAGTATAAGTTCTAAACCAATGAAAAGTGTTAATTTTAGATCACATGACCTAGTATTACATCATTAGGAAACCAAAAGTGAAATGAACCAATGAAAAGTGTTATTACCGAGTCACATGACCTGCTGTGTTTACGTTTCGCGCTTTGCTCCGCTTTCCGGTCCGCTTCCGGGTCCGCTAACTTGGCGCGTCAAATGACGTATTACGCGACAACGCAAAACGTCATTCGAACGTAACAGTTACGCTAAAGGAACGTTTACCGGTTCGCGGACCGAGTCGCGGCTTTAAATTGAGCTAACGGGAAGCTGACCGGTTCGCGGACTGGGAGCGAAACAAAAATTTTTTTTTTTAAATTGTATAAAAAACATGTAAAATATATTTTAAGATTTAAAGAAGAATACATTTTACAGCTTTAGATATTAGCTTTTAAAAAACCATTGAAATTCACTTAAAAAACCATAGGTTATAGACCATATATAGTTAGGAATTCGCATTTACAAAACCTTGAAAATTCACTGAAAAAACCATAGGTTATAGACCATATATAGTTAGGAATTAGCATTTACAAAACCTTATTTTACTCACACAAAACCATTGAAATTCCATATATAGTTAGTTGCACTAACTATATATCGCGCACCCGCAATCCACTGCTGATGATGTCACATATTACATCATTCATGACATGGTCAGTGACATCACTGATGACATCACTGATGACATCTCAAATGACATCACTGATGACATCACTGATGACATCTCAAATGACATCACTGGTGACATCACTGATGATATCATTCATGTGATAATACGATGAACCTCTTCCGACTCTAATATAACCTTAGATACAATCAGTGTAAACAGACACTCACAGACTGTCACTCATCCATGGAGTTACTCACACACCTAGTCAGTCATGCAAAGAATCAATCACACCTCCATTTCCTCAACTATACAGTTATACACACCTTACTTATTCAAACATATACTAACACATATTTACTCTCTTATACAATCCCTGATACAAGTTCACAATGATCCATACAGCCACTCACATATTCACTGGCTCTTATGCACAGTTATTTATATATGTCAACTCTCACATGTACTGTGTTTTACATATGTACTTACTTTGACATGTAGCACTGAGATATCCATTCACTCACCAATACACTCATGCACACAGTCAACCGCCCATACAGCTGTTTCCACATGCACTTTTGAACACATACATCTAGTGAATCAACTGCTCAGACATCTATGCACAGTCATACACCTCCCAGCCACCCACACACACACTCAGTCTCCCATACAAATACTTGGGCAACCAATCAATAACCCATATAGTTACTCATATAGCTACTGATCAACACATGCAGCAGTTTACAGAACAACAGACATAATGATGCACAAATTAAGACAGTTTAGTCACTAACCCATGCACTCAGTGAGACACATTTAATCACTCACTCATACAGTCAGTCATGCACCTACTAAATCCTTCATCCAGACACTTATACATCCACTCATTCTTCAATATGTAAGACATATTTTGACTTTACAGAAACATACAGTCACTGGATGTTGTCATCAGTGATGTCATCAGTGATGTCATTTGAGATGTCATCAGTGATGTCATCAGTGATGTCACTGACCATGTCATGAATGATGTAATATGTGACATCATCAGCAGTGGATTGCGGGTGCGCGATATATAGTTAGTGCAACTAACTATATATGGAATTTCAATGGTTTTGTGTGAGTAAAATAAGGTTTTGTAAATGCTAATTCCTAACTATATATGGTCTATAACCTATGGTTTTTTCAGTGAATTTTTATATATATATATATTACCTACTCGCGGTCGCCAGTAGGTAGTTATAGTTAGGACCTACTTTCCATAGGAAATCCACAACATTCTATTTAGAGTAACTTTGGCACTGGTGGACGAATCTTCGCGGATTTCTCCATGAAAATGCCCTGCTCGGTTCCGCTCCTTCCCTGAAAGTTTAGGGGTGATTCATAAAAATGGGGTCTGAGAAAAAAAGGGGGTCCCAAAACGTGTTTTCCCCATGCAATTTTCTATAGGAACCTTTAGCCAGGGCTGGAGCCCGAACTGCTGAACGGAATTACACCAAATTTTTCAGAGAGTTAAAGGTCAGTTCACAGATTGTGCTTTTTGCTAAATGGTGTGAATCCGTTCAGTAGTTTCTGAAAAAATTACAAGTAAAATCATAGGGATATCTAGAGACAGAGTATGGCACGCGTACGGAAATCCGTACAATTACGAGCACAAGCTGCATGCTGATTGGTTGGCAACTGTTTGTCAACACTCCAAACCAGGAAGTGTTGGCACCCATCTTGTTGGTCGCAAGAACCGAGTCATACGAAAATAAGAAAACAAAGTTGAGAAATAAGGAAAGGGGGCAGGGTAGAAACATCCTGAACCTCTAGGGTTGCTCAGGGGGTCGTTCATGGATTTTTAGGTTATTTATTCTAAATTTTATTTTAAAATAGAAAAATCGCGGCGTACGCGTATGGAAATCCGTACAAATATGAGCACGAGATGCAAGCTGATTGGCTGTCAACCCTCCAAACTAGGAAGTGTTGGCAGCCATCATTTAATGAAGTATGCGGGGACTCATGGCCCTCGTACATGCCCCGGGACCGCCACCTTCCTGGGGCAGTAATATTTCAAAAAGGGGGGTCCGTTATGGCACGGACCTCCCAGCCACGGGGATTACCACTTTTCTTGGCTTTTTAATGTTGGGAGGTGGTCGCGTGGTCTCCGTCCTGGAGCTCTTAATGGCGCTGGGGAACACCATCTCTCAGGGCTGACTACTGCAGTGTCCCATGGTGTCTACCCCCGGGACACTGCTGCTTGGTATGGTAGGGCGGGTGCGTTGTGGCTCCCACTTTAGCACAGGAAACCGGTTTCCTATTTGAAAGAGAGCAAGTTAAGCTGCTGTGTCTTTCAAGAAGGAAAGCAGATTGCTTTTTGTTAGAGAGAGCAGCATATAAACTGCTCTCTCTAACAAAGCAATGCCGGCTCTGGAAGGACGCGGGGAGCTGGCTCGGATTGTGGGGGTATTGGTGTTCCCCACACGGTCCCTAATGATTTATTTTGAGTCCCGGGGAATGGGTTCCTTTGCAGCTCCTAAAACATTCGTACATTTAATTTCTGTAAAATCCTTTTTTTATGTTGAGGAACAGAGTATTCCTCTAGTGACTTTGTCATCGATGTATGTTTTTTACTTTTTCTTTATTTTAATTCTGTTTTATTTACAGTATGTTTCTACCTCTTTTAAGAATGAGTTCCACAGCGTAGCGTCCGTTGCAGTGTTTTTAGCTTTTTCGTTCTTTTGCTTACTTACCAGTTTGTGTTTAAGATTCAGTGTCCTATTTGTGTAGCTTTCCTTTGTGTATCTTTTGTGCAGCATTCATTTGTGTATGTTTTTTGAATCTGAGTTTTTTTATTCAGTGCTTCATCCAGTGTTCTGAATATTGCAGTACATGTGTAGACATGTACTTTACTCCTTTTCTTTGCTTCCCTCCACCCTAATTGACAACGTAATGGGGTGAGTCAAAGCATGGCACTGGTGTCATCACTGTTTTAAGTTTGCAACACAGTAGGTAGGATAAATAAATAAAGCACTTGACACAATGCAGAATGACACTATTTATTGTATTTAATTTTCAAATGTTTTCAAAAAAAAATACACTCATGTACAAAATATTGTTGCTTTATTTGCAAGATAAATATCTAATATAATTCATATGAATCACCACATATGGTAATATTACAGTAAAGATAAAATGAAGTGTTTATGTTTTTGTACAAGGACCAACAACATAAGAAATTCAGTATGGAAAATCAACAAAACAATTTGGAAGACAGTTTCGAAATTAGTAACAGTGTCATAGAAGAGCTAAACATACTTTTTACAAGTAGCGAGAATGAAGAGGAAGATATAAATGCTGCAGATATTAGCTGTGATTTCCTAGACTAAACCTTAGATGTTGATTTTCTAGAAGCATTAGATGACATCTAGTATGATCATATGAGTTTTGAAATTGATAATCAGGAATATGAAATACATGATGACATTATTTTAGAAGCTCTTTTAAGTTATGAGATGTTATAAGAATACATTTATTAAAATGGTTTTAGACATTCTTTTTGCAGAATTTTAATAATTCAGCTAGTACTGAAGCACTCATGTTGCAAAGTGGGCATTAGGGCATAGACTGCTTGAAACCCCTATAGACTATGTATGCAGTTTTTCATGCACCGGCAAATTTGTCTTTTATACCTTTAATTGCCCAGTCTGTTTCCTTACGCTTCCAGGAAACACTAATACACTTCTAAAAAGGCAGTAAGTGTGCAAATTCCTTACTGCCTTTAGCTGGGATAGTTGTTACAACAAAAAGGCTCGATAAAGGGCCTGCAGTTTGAAAACGAATATGAAATAGAATAGTTGATAACCATAGCCAAGAAAGGCAGCAAGTAGGTGTGTGTGTACATGCAGATGGTGTGTTGATTGAGTGGAAGATGAATAATGTAAAAAATAAGAAAGGCTGCAAGTGTACAAATTACCCACTGCCATTCACGGGTAGTAGTTACCAAGAAGGCTCAATAAAAGGCCTGTACTTTGAATTAGAATAACAAACAGAAGATTTGATAACCATAGACCATACTGGCTCTTTTTTGAATATTGGTAGACTTTTATTAGGCTTTTTATTATACATGAATGGCAGGAAGTATGTGAATTACCCACTGCCATTCACGAGTAATAGTTATAAAGAAGGTGAAAAATAAGAAAGGCTGCAGATGTGCAAATCACCCACTGTTTTGTCAGGGAAGTGGATGTTTGGATTTCAAGTCCATTACACAGAGTGTGCGTTGGATTCCGCAGTGGGAGCCTGACAAATGGGTACCACATCTAAGCAAGCAATGGAAGTGCACAAAGTACACACACTGTGCGGTAGAAAGGATGCAAGAAAGGACGCAAGTTTGCAAATTACCCACTGCCATTCGCGAGTAATAGTTACCAAGAAGGCTCAATAAAAGGCCTGTGCTTTGAATTTGTATTACAAGAAGAATAATTGATAACCCCAGCCAAGAAAGGCAGCAAGTGTGCAAATTTCTCAGTGCCTACGGCCGGGTTAGTAGCTACAACCAAATGGCTCATTAAAGGGCCTGCACTTTGAATAGGCATATGAAATTGAACAATAATTGATAACCCCTGTCAAAAAGGCAGTAAGTAGGTGTGTGTATGTGTGGATGATGTGTTGATTGAGTGGAAGATAAATAAGGTGAAAAATTACAAAAGCAGCAGACCCGCACAATACCTACTGCCTTGTCAGGAAAGTTGATGTTTGGATTTCCAGTCCATTATATATAGTGGGAGTTGCATTCAGCAATGAGAGTCTTGAGAAACTGCTTCTACATGTAAGTAAGCAAGGAAGTACATAAAGTACACACTCCCGACACTTGGTGGTAGTGTTGAAAAATAACAATATTGGCCCCTTTCTGGGGTTATAAAAAAGGTGAAAAATAAGAAAGGCTGCAGATGTGCAAAGCACCCACTGTTTTGTCAGGGAAGTGGATGTTTGGATTTCAAGTCCATTACACAGAGTGTGCGTTGGATTCCGCAGTGGGAGCCTGACAAATGGGTACCACATCTAAGCAAGCAATGGAAGTGCACAAAGTACACACACTGTGCGGTAGAAAGGATGCAAGAAAGGATGCAAGTTTGCAAATTACCCACTGCCATTCACGAGTAATAGTTACCAAGAAGCCTAAAAAAAGGGCCTGTTCTTTGAATTTGTATTACAAGAAGAAGAATTGATAACCTCAGCCAAGAAAGGCAGCAAGTGTGCAAATTTCCCACTGCCTACGGTTGGGGTAGTAGCTATAACAAAAAGGTTTGATACAGAGCAGTGAGTTTGAATCACAATATGAAATTGAAGAATAATTGATAACCCCAGCCAAGAAAGGCAGCAAGTGCACAAATTTGTCACTGCCTTCGGCCGGGGTAGTATCTCCATTAAAAAGGCTCGATAAAGGGCCTAGAGTTTGAATCAGAATATGAAATTCAAGAATAATTGATGACCCCAGCCAAGAAAGGCAGCAGGTAACTGTGTGTACATGTGGAAGATGTGTTCATTGATTGGAAGATGAATAAGGTAAAAAGTAAGAAATGTTGAAGATGCCCAAAGTAAGCATTGTCTTATCATGGAAGTAGATATTTGGATACCGAGTTCATTACAGACTGTGCGTCGGAAGAAAGGATGCAAGTATGGAAATTATGCACTGCAATTTGCGGGAAGTAGTTAACAAGAAGGCTGAATAAAGGGTGTGCACTATGAATTTGTATTAGAAGAAGAAGAATTTATAACCCCAGCCAAGAAACGCAGCAAGTGTGCATATTTCCAACTGCTTTTGGTGGGAGTAGTTACAACAAAAAAGGTTGACAAATGTCTAATGAGTAATGTTGAGGACAGATATGTTTCTGTTTTTTATGAAGTTGATAGACTGTTTCATGTAACAGAAAAGTTCATCGCAATAAATGTATAGAAATGTAAGTTTACTAAAATCAAGATTAATATGTGAGTATGGACTGCTTGCCGAAGATGCTGTTGCAGCAGTTTATTTGCTTGGTGCAGCAGCAGGTGAGTGGCCCTGCAATTTTTGTGTTGCAGCTCAAGCAAAGATGCTGTGGTGCAAGTTCTTTGTGTGTCGCACTATATTTGCTGTGTGAAAGAAGTCTTTTTTGGATGGCTTACCCTTTGAAAGAGTTGTTTGGTATATTTTCCAGATTACTTTTGGAGCATTAACCTTCGGCTGGAGTATTAGCTACGACAAAAAAGTTAAATAAAGGGCTTTGACGTTCAATCAGAATATGAAATTGAAGAATAATTGATTCCAGTCAAGAAAGGCAGAAAGTGTGCAAATTAAGCACTGCTTTCGGCTGGGGTAGTTGGTACCAATTACAAGATGATGTCAAAAGATTTCATGTTGAGCATGGCGATGCTCCTGCACCCTGCATTTGATTAGGTAGATCGACTGTTCCCCGTAAGACAAAAGTTCATCACAATAAATGGATAAGATGTTAATTTCACCGAAATGAGGATCAATTTGTGGTTGTGGATTGCTTGCTGAATATGCTGCTACAGCAATCGATGTGCTTGGTGCAGCAGCAGGTGGGTTTTCCTGTAACGTCCGTGTTGGAGCTCTAGCAAAGTTATTGGGGTGCAAGTTCTTGATATATCATATCATACTTGGTGTGCCAGAGGAGTATTTTTTGGATGCATCACTCCTTTGAAGAGTTGTTTGGGAAATTTTACAGGTTACTAAAAGGAGGATTACCCTTTTTTGCTCTAAAGGGATAGTAAATAAGTTCCAAATTAGAGCTTTTTTCTTCTTCTTTGGAGGGTCTTCCGGAATGAAATCTCTTTTTGAAGAAAAGGTGGAAGATGAGTGCATTGCTGTTATTATGGTGATCTTCTTTCTATTTGACAGGATTCTCAGAAGAGATGGTCCTTCTTAGGAACTCAAAGTAGAATGAATAAAAAGGGAGGGATCTTTGAACAGTTGGAATAGGAAGTGTTATAAACTAATACACTATAATACATATACTTTCTGGCTTTTTCTCAGTTAAATATTCAATTTCTTGTACTGATTTAAGTACTCAATTTCGTGTTGACTTAGACTCACCCAAATGATTCTTGTAGAATTGGAGTAAAGACTTGCAGATGAAAAGCGATCTGAATATTCATAAGCTCCAATTTCTTGATGATATAACATTTTTAAACTGTAACTATATCATTTTTTAGTAAGACTTTTCTTCTAGGAAATCTCTTTTCACATCTCCTTCAATTATGTCTTTTCTAATTTTGTTATGTAGAGTGTTAGATATTGAGCAACAGAATTGTCTGCAATATATTGAATGTCTATGTTAGCATTCTACATGGACAAAATGACTGGGTTGTAGACATTTATATATTTTACTTTTCATTTCTTTTTAAGTTGTATGTATTTTTTGGAGACTCTTTTGTGATAGTATGTAGCAAAGATGACATAAAACTGTTCACTCTTCCTTTCAATATTACAGGGTGTGGAAATCCAAAACAACATTTGGAGTAGAACTTTTTCTTAAATTTGTAGTTTTGATGACAGTATTTTCTACAACGATGGCTTTGTAATTGTAAGACTTGTTGTTTTAAGTCTTTATCTTGTGCACTTTTGGGTATATTACAGGTGGCATATTTTCTAATAAAAGACAGCACAGTATCATCTGACTCAGTTGCAAATTTGGGAGCATCTTTGATCCATATTAGCATATGTATGTGAGGAGCATATTTCGGTTGATATTCTTCTTTTTCCCAAAAGAAATCCAAAACCTTTCCAAGAGGAGAATTAAAAAAAAAAGATATTATAACTTCAATTCTATGATTGAAATACCTGTATACATTAACTGGAGCCAAAGAGCACAATTTTCCAGGTGTCTTGTATTCAATATTTAGTATCTTTGGATTTGTGTCTCGAAGAAATTGAAGTAAATCATCCCAAGAGTACTCAGCACAGCTCACATACACATTTTTATAATATTGATTAGTTTTTTTAGTAGATACGTTCCCTTTTACACTTTCCTAACATCCCCTAATTCTTGCCAGATTTTCAAACTCCTAGTAGGAACGCCATTAACAGGAATAATTAAAGGTTGATCTTCTACATTTTCTACACCAATTGTTTCAATTTGTTATAAAAAAATCTACAGGCAAATATACAACTCTTCCCTTTAATCCTGTTTGTTAATCCGAAGGAGGCAGTTTTCCTGCCTCAGGCTCCATACGAACAATAGCCTGAAATGGTTGCACACATTAAATGAGAATAGACTCATAGGTATTTAAATCCATTAGTTCAGTATGAATAATTACCAACTCAAGATTATTATGCGCAGCTCTAGTAGGCATTTTGTTCTCATCTAATTTGTAATAACAATATTTACAAATACACTGATCAGAACCCAAATCAAAAGAATTCTCTACCAACAAATAAGTTGTGCAATGCTTTCATTCATTATTATTTTCCTTTTTAAATACAGGTGAACATTCCTTGGTTTAATTTTTATAATGAGTTTGTTGAAAACAAATAGAAGAATAATTTGGCGTTTGAAGTGAAATCCCCTTAAACTTTGTAATATCTTGCTCAAAATTTTCTACAGTAGAACATTGTACATTCTTTTTCACATTTTCTTCTATTAATATCTCAGTTTCTGCACTGTCTTCCTGAGGACCAAAGTAAGTAAGCTGAGTTTCATGAGAGACATTCATTACATCTGATACAGATGCAAGGCAAAGAGTACTGTTTAACTTTTTTAACATTAGTGCTGGAATTTTTGCATAATACAATGTTCTGACTAATTCCCTCATTTGAGTTTGATGAACTGGTAACATTCTGAATTGGTGAAAAACACTTCTCTATACTTTTTTAGAAAGACAAGCTAGAGAATGACCTTGCGAACCAGTATTTTCTCTCACTCTACAAGACTGTAGTGCTTGCAACATCTTAATCTTTAGTTTAACACTTTTCTTAATATAGTTATGTAAGAAATTGCATAAAAAATCAATAGATTATTGAGTTATAGTATAAATACTACCACAATTGCAAGTGTTCACTGGAGCTTTAGGACATTTCCCTAAAACGTCCTCAGCTAACACCTCTTTTGCATTTCTAGGAACAATGGGGCATATTACCAACAACTAGCGATAATTTTTGTCTCTAACTTGTTTAGAGACAAAAATTATCGCCGCACATCGGCGATTTTTATCGCAGATAAACCTTGCTATTAGCAAGGTTTATCGCAAATGCGATAAAAAACGGCCGCAATGCATGAATATCGCTGAAAAGTCAGCGATATTCATGCATTATCGAGCAAATGCTCTTAGCCATGTTATCCACCTCCCATTGGATAACATGGCTAAGAACTGCTCAGGGCAGGTGTTAGCTTTTGGAGATATTCGCGCTTAGCGCGAATATCTCCAAAAGTTAGTAATAGGAGATAGCGATGTCAGGGACTGTTTCCAGTCGCTAACATCTTGGCACGCCCACTTTGCATGTCATTAGTGATAAATATCACTGACATGCAAAGGGGGGCCCAAGATGGTCGCTATCTCCTATTAGCTGCTGCTAACTGGTGTTAGCAACAGCTTGGTAATAGGGAGATAATTTTATCTCCGCTTTCTTGGCTTTTAAAGCCAAAAAAGCGGAGATAAACCCCCTTGATAATATGCCCCAATGTTCTTTCACAATAGCACAACCATTTCTAAGCTCATAGGCACGACCACTAGTGTCAACTGCATGTAAGAAATCATTACTCTGAAGATAGCACTCATTATTAAAAAAAGGCTCAGAACTTGAACTATGGTTCCATTCAACCAAAAAACCCTCTGAAAAACTACTTTTGTTAGTTACACTTTTCCACTTACTTTTGCCCTTCATTAAAGGGATTGGTTTATCTAGTGATCGAATTATATTGATTACTATAACAAATTTAAAAAAATTCAATTTGAAAACCTTGTCAAGTAGATTTTCTAGTTTTCTTTTTCTTATAAAATGCGTTTTTTTAAAACAAATTCAGTTTCTTAATTAAATTAGTCACAACTGTATTATAAAATACAAGAATAATTGATAATCCTAGCCAAGAGAGGTAGTAAGTGTAAAAATGTTATACTGCGTTCGGCTGGGGTAGTTGTTACAATAAAAAAGGCTTGATAAAGGGCGTGTACTTTGAATACAGGTATGAAATAGAAGAATAGTTGATAACCGTAGCTAAGAAAGGTAGCAAGTAGGTGTGTGTATGTGTAGATGATGTGTTGATTGAGTGGAAGATGAATTGTGTCAAAAATAAGAAAGGCTGCAAGTGTGCAAATTAATCAGTATCTTTAGCTCGGGAAGTAGTTAGAACAAAAAGGCTAGATAAAGGGCCTTGACTTTGAATCAGAATATCAAATTGAACAATAGTTCATAACGTCTGCGAAGAAAGGCAGTAAATGCACACATTTCATACTGCCTTCTGCCGGGGTAGTATGTATATGAAAAAGGCTTGATAAAGGGCCTTGACTTTGAATCAGAATATCAAATAGAACAATAATTTAAGTTTACCACAATCAAGATTAATATGCGACTACGGACTGGTTGCGGAAGATGCTGTTGCAGCAGTTGATGTGCTTGGTGGAGCAGCAGGTGGGTTGCCCTTCAATATTTGTGTTGCAGCTCAAGCAAAGTTGTTGGGGTGCAAGTTCTCCATGTGTCGCACTATATTTGCTGTGCTAAAGAAGTATCTTTTGTTTGGATCACCCTTTGAAAGAGTTGGTTAGCAAATTTTACAGATTACTTTTGGAGTATTAACCTTCGGCTGGGGTAGTAGCTATGACAAAAAGGTTCGATAAAGGGCCTTGATCTTCTATTAGCATATGAAATTGAGGAATAATTGATAATCCCAGCCAAGAAAGGCAGCAAGTGTGTATCTAAAGCAACAAAGTTCTATGGTGTGTGTTGATGCGTGGTCCAAGCACGACGCATTGGTAGCAAAGTCTTTAACATCAAGTTTTCTAATAAATATTGGTTGTCCATTCACAGAAGTTGAAGTAGATATTTATACAGTATGATATATTTTTTCTAAATAAGTCATCTCGTTCAATACGGTCACGTGGTGATGAGTTGTGGTGCACTGAGTTAGTAATACCTTTGGCAATGAGCTTGAATGTACCTTGTGGTAATGTCTTTTGTTGCTTGAATTCTGTATCAAGTCCATTTAAAAAGACAGTATGTCTCACTGTGACATAAAACTGTTTACTCTTTTTTGTGATGATTTATGGTACACTGAGTAAGTAGTATCTTTGGCGTTGAGCTCATACGTTCCTGTGCAATGTAGATTGGTTTTTGTCACTTATTTAAACAAAATGTCAACACATATTGTAGAATTGTGTCTGCATTAAATAAATGAAGGCTGAATTTCTTAGTGTTCAAACTTTAAGAAACTCTGAGGTCATTGTGCAATTGTCTCTGTTTTCAAGATTGTATTGAATGTTTTCTGTAGTGCTGGTGCTCTCTTGGTATCTAGTTGTGAACTCTTCTGAGTGCAGAATTGATTGAAGGCACTTCTAAGCAGACATAATGAAGAGAAATGTACATGCAAAACTCAATTGAAGTTGTGAACCCTGCTATCCGTAATGTACATCGAAGGTACTAATTGACACAAACATCGATGAATGCTATTTGGACAGTTAACAGAATGTGAGGACACTGTATAATTGTCTCTTCCTTAAGGAGAGCAAGGCTGAATACAATGTTGTACTTAATGTAGAAGGAAAGTTCAATTCAATTTGTGAACCCAGCTGTCCGCAGTGTAGATTGAAGGCAGTTGTTGACACAAAGATCAATGAGTGTTATTGTGTCACAGTTAACAGAATCTGAGGACACAGTACAATGGTCTGCCTTAAATGAAGCAAGGCTAGATTCAATAATGTCCTTAGTGTAGATGGAAAGGTGAATTCAAGTTGTGAACCCTACTGTGTGCAGTGTAGATTGAAGGGTTTAGTAAGCACAGTTATAGATGAATACTATTTGTCACATTTTTTACAAAATCGGAAGATATTGAATCCATTAGTCTCTACCTTAAATAAAAGAAGGCTGGATTCAATGTTTTCTGTGGTACTGATGTGCTTGTGGTATGAAAAGGTAAACTCTGTTGTTCGTAGTGTACATTTGAAGGTAGTACTTAGTATAGACATTGAGAAATGTTTCTTGTGCCATCCGTTATAAAAATTGTGTCTGCCTTACATAAATGAAGGCTAATTTGAATGCTGTGGATAGTGTATATGGAAAGCTGAATTCAAGTTTTGAACTCTGCTGTCCGTAGTGTGGATCAAAGGCAGTAGTTGACAGAGACATGGAGGAATGCTTTTTGTCACTTATTTAACCAAAATCTGAAGACATACAGTAGAAATATTTCTAAATTAAAAAAATGAAGGCTGAATTTCCTACTGTTCAAAGTGTAAGAAAATCTGAGGACATTGTGAAATTGTCTCTGAAAGGCAGCAAGTATGCAACTTTGTCACTGCCTACGGTCAGGATAGTTGATAGAACAAAAAGGGCTTGATAAAGGGCCTTCACTTTGAATAGGAATATGAAATTGAACAAGAGTTCATAACCCCTGCGAAGAAATGAAGGAAGTGCGCAAATTTCCCACTGCTTCCTGCCAGTGCAGTATCTACATGAAAAAGGCTTGATAAAGGGACATGAGATTGAATTAGAATATGAAATTGAGGAGTAAATGATAACCACAGCCAAGAAAGGGAGGAAGTGTGAAAATTTGCCATTGCCTTCGGCCGGGGTAGTACCTACACCAAAAAGGCTCGATAAATGGTGTTGAGTTTGAATCAGAATATGAAATAGGTGTTATACTTAGTTTAGTTTCCACTTATTTAGTAGAACCTGAAACAACAAGGTTTGCGGCGCTTGCAAAGATGTGTGGTCTGGGCAGGATGTACTAATAGTAATTTTTATTGGTCTTGTGAATTCTGGCTTAGTAAGGGCAATTGGCGATTTTGTGTGGGTTTGAGGTATATTACTTTATTCTGTACTGTACTTTATACGTAAGGAATGAAAAATCAGTTAAATTCTGGCTGAATATGGACTTGTGGTGATGGTAGGAGGTAGCGGTTACCAAGACTTCATGACTACGTGTCATTGATTACAGCTGCACAATATTGGTAATTTAATGTGTGTGAATGCAGCGATGATAAGTGGTGGAATGAGTTAGTGGCACCTGAAGGAACAAAGTTCTGTGAAGTCTGCGATTATGGGTGGTCCAAGCAGGACGCATTGGTAGCAAAGTCTTTAAAATCAAGTTTTTTTAATCAATGTTGGTTGTTCATTCACAGAAGTAAGTTGAACTATATCTCAAAAGAGTAGGATATTTTTTTTTGTAAATAAGTCATGTTATTCAATACGGTCCTGTGTTGATGATTTCTGGTGCACTGAGTTAGTAATACCTTTGGCGCTGAGGTTGAATGTACCCTGTGATGATACATGATCAGTGGGGAGGAACAGTAATTGAATTAATGTCTTTTGTCGATTGAATTCTGCATCATTTCCATTTAAAAAGAATAGTATGTTTCACTATAACATAAAAGTGTTCACTCTCCTTGGTGATTATTTATGGTGGAGTGAGTAAGTAGTATCTTTGGCGCTGAGCTTGTACGTTCCTTGCGCAATGTAGATTGAAGGCAGTTGTTGACACAGAGATAGACGAATGCTTTTTGTCAGTTATTTAAAGCAAATGTGAAGACATACAGTAGAATTCGCTCTGTATTAAATGAAAGCTGAATTTTCTACTGTTCAAACTTTAGGAAAATCTGAGGACATTGTGCTATTATCTCTGTTTGAAATAAATCAAGATTGTATTGAATGTTTTCTGTAGTGCTGGCGGTCTTGGTATCTAGTTGTTAACTGTACTCAGTGCTGAATTGACTGAATGCTGTTCTCATGTGCTGGTGAATTATCACTGGTTATGCTTCCTGCAAATTAATTTTGAAAAAGCAACATTTCTTAAAGAAGAAATTAGTTTAACAACCTAACAGAAAAGTTTCTTAAACACAGTTAATCCAAAATAACTTTCTTATATTAATGTAGTTTGAAAAATATGTCTTGTGTAGAAAGTTTAAGCGAGGGATATAGAGTACAGTCTATACAAATACAGAGGTAAGGCCTGTCAAATGGAAGCACTTTGAAAATATGACAGTTTAACAAAGGGCGCTCAGGCCTTGCAGTGATAGGCTTGATGTTTATATTTAGAGTTTCTTGTGTGGGTGGCACAGTTACTGTTGTAGGCCCAGTAGCATGTACATGAGCAGTCTTGGTATACGTAACTATCAAGAGTAACATTTTAATCATGGACAAACAATTGCCATTACACTTTCAAAAAAGGCAGCAATTGAACTTAAAGATGGATCATGAAGTGGTGAAGTGTCAAAAACATGTATTTTGGCGAAAGTATGTTATAAAAAGTTATACGAGAGATGGAAAAATGGTTAGGTAACCTAAGCCAAATAAAGCGCCAGTACAACACTGTAGTGTCAAAGTTATAAATCCAACAATTATTATGAATTAAATCTATGGTAATTTGAGGAGGCAAAACTTTCGTAGGGCAGCTAGAGCACAGAAAAAAACAACTATAGGTCACGTGAGGAAGCAAGAAATGTTAAGTCAGTGGAGGATTTAAAGGGAGCAAATATGATAATTACGAGAGAGTATGTATGTTGAAACACAAAGCACGTGGCGTGGCACAAAAATGCAACATATATATTTATGAAAGCACAGTATGTAAGAAAACAGGCCTGGGAAGGCCATGTGAGGCAGTAATAAATATTAAAATTGATAGGAGAAAATAAAAAAGGAAAATAGAGCTGGGAGGGACACGTGACGCAGTAAAAAAAATAATACTAATATGAATGCACAAATTGGACCAATACAGGCTAAAGCAGGGGGCACAGTTCAAAAACACAACACAGATATTAATGCACGCGCAATTTATTTAGAAAAGGCCTAGTAGGGCACCGTGATGTGGAAGGTAATATTACGATCAACTATATAAGATCAGTAAGATAGAAGCCTGGGAAGGCACGTGAGGTGGAAATAATTATTAAAAGTTACAGGATGATTAGGCGGGAACAAATACGATGAAGTACAAAGCACATGGAGCAAAAAAATAAAGCAAAACAGTTCTGGGAGGGCCACATGACGCAGTCAAAAAATAATACTATTATGAATGCAAAATTTATAAGAATACAGGCTAAAGCATGTGACACTTCACAAATACGACACAGAAATTCATGCACGCACAATTTATTTACAAAGGGCTAAGGAGGGCTCCTTGACGCAGAAGGAAATATTATGATCAATTATATATGATAAATAATATTAGAGGCTGGGAAGGCCACGTGAGGTAGAAATAATTATTAAAAGTCACATGAGGATTAGGAGGGAGCAAATACGATGAAGCACAAAGCATGTGGAGCACAAAAATAAAGCAAAACAGAGCTGGGAGGGCCATGTGATGCAGTAAAAAGAAATAATACTAATATGAATGCACAAATTGGTCCAATACAGGCTAAAGCACGGGGCACAGTTAAAAAATAGTACTCAGAAATTCATGCACGCACAATTTATTTAGAAAAGGTCTAGTAGGGCCTAGTGACGCAGAAGGTAATATTACGAGCAACCATATACGATAAGCATGGGCTGAAAATTCATTCCGCTCGCAGAGTTTGCGGATATTTCGCAATTTCGCGATCCGCGAATCTCACGAAATCGCGGTAAAATCCGAAAATCAGCGGGGCCGAATTTTCAGCCAAGCACTTACAGGGTTACAGCAGCAGGTGCAAAAGTTGCCGCTAATTTTTTGTAACCTTTTACAAAAGGGTTACAAAGAAATTAACTTCAACTTGGGCACCTGCTGCTGTAAGCCTGTAAGTGTTTCCTGGCGCCTCGTTGCCTACTTGCAACTATTCTCTGACCCTGCTCTGACCCTTGAAGCAGGGTCAGAGAATAGTTACAAGTAGGCAATTGAGGCGCCTGTCACCAAAATTAAACCTCAACAGGAAGCACTAACAGATATAAAAACAAGCATTTGCAATGCAATAGGTCTCGCATTAGGAAAGTTTGAGCTATTGGTCTGGTAAATGACAATTTTTTTTATTTATGTGTTGGTTTTGAAAATAGCTAAATTAATAGCTTTGTCATTTACAATGCCAATAGTTATAACTTTCGCAAATGTGACACCTATAGCATTTGTAATGCAACATGTTTTGTATTTACGTGACTTAGCTGTATGGATATTACAAATTACAATGGCTTTTAATTTTTTTAACTAAATGATACTTAAATAAAAGTGATATTAATTTATAATGGCAAAAGCTTAAACTTTTGTAATAACGTTTGTGAAGATTATGTTCAGTGTATTTTATTGTGACGAAAATCCAAGAACAGAAGTGAAATATTAACATCTTTTTGGGACATTTGTAATAAAGTTTGAAACATTGAGAGAACATATTTGAACCAGTTGTTGTTGAATGGTTGCGCAGATTGATGCCGGGGTGGTGCTGAGTGGTGCTGTGGAGGTGCTGAGTGGTGCTGTGGTGATGCTGAGTGGTGCTGTGGTGGTGCTGAGTGATACTGGGATGGTGCTGAGTGATGCTGGGGTGGTGCTGAGTGGTTCTGAGTGATGCTGTGGTGGTGCTGAGTGATGCTGTGGTGGTGCTGAGTGGTGCTGTGGTGGTGCTGAGTGATAATGTGGTGGTGCTGAGTGATGCTGTGGTGGTGCTGAGTGATGCTGTGGTGGCGCTGAGTGGTGCTGTGGTGGTGCTGATTGATGCTGTGGTGGTGCTGAGTGATGCTGTGGTCGTGCTGAGTGATAATGTGGTGGCGCTGAGTGATGCTGTGGTGACGCTGAGTGATGCTGTGGTGGCGCTGAGCGGTGCTGTGGTGGTGCGGAGTGATAATGTGGTGGTGCTGAGTGATAATGTGGTGGTGCTGAGTGATGATGTGGTGGTGCTGAGTGATGCTGGGGTAGCGCTGAGTGATGATGTGGTGATGCAGAGGGCAGAAAGGCACAAAAAGCAGTCTACCAAAGGGCAGAAGGGCAGAAAAACAAGGGAAAAACGAGTCTGACAGAGGGCAAAAGGGCACAAAAAAACAGTCTAACAGAGGACAGAAGGGCAGAAAATCAAGGGAAAAACAAGTCTAACAGAGGGCAGAAGGGCACAAAAAACGAGTCTAACAGAGGGCAGAAGAGCACAAAAACAAGGGACTAACAGAGGGCAGAAGGGCACAAAAAATGAGTCTAACAGAGGGCAGAAGGGCAGAAAAACAAGGGAAAAATTAGTCTAACAGAGGGCAGAAGGGCACAAAAATTGAGTCTAACAGGGGGCAGATGAATTCCGCCCTGTGTATTTGTCCACAAAGCTGCCACCTTTTTGTGCTCTACTCAACTGGAGTACTTTCTACTGTCTAATCAATAAGTGCTCCCTCGTTGGCTAAATGTATTGGGGCAGATTTACAATAACTGGCGCATCCCCAGGGATGCGCTAGTTATTGTGCCCCGCAGCTCTGCCACGCATGGTGCGCCTCATTTACAATGCGGCGCACCATGTGGCAAAAACGGCACAGATGCGTCACGCATCTGTGCCGTAGAAGCAGCGCATTGCTGGAGCTGCGTCGAGCTTGCAACGCAGCTCCAGCAATGCTCTGGGGGGCCCTATCTCCCCAATGCTGCATCAAACCTTGCGCCTGCTTGAAGCAGGCGCAGGGTTTTGAGGCAGCATTGGCCTAAAAGTAACTGAGTGAATTCTTGTAGATTTCACTCAGCCACTTTTAGGAGGCGTTCCTGCGCAGGAACGCCCTCCCCTGCACCGGAATGCCTCCTGATGGCGCAGGGCTTTACAATGTGACGCATCTCTCAGATGCGTCACATTGTTAATACCCAGCACCATGGCGCATCTTTTGTGCTGCTGCTGCGTCACAAAAGGTCTCGGTAGAGGGTGGGAGTGGTGAACCAGAGGGTGGCAGTGATGAACCAGAGGGTGACACTGATGACCCAGAGGGTGGCAGGGGTGAACCAGAGGGTGACAGTGCTGAACCAGAGGGTGGCAGTGCTTAACCAGAGGGTGGCAGGAGTGAACCAGAGGGTGGCAGTAAAGAACCAGATGGTGGCAGGGTTGAACCAGAGGGTGGCAGTGGTGAACCAGAGGGTGGCATGGGTGAACCAGAGGGTGGCAGTGGTGAACCAGAGAGTCTCAGTGGTGAACCAGAGGGTGGCAGTGCTGAGCCAGAGGGTGACAGTGGTTAACCAGAGGGTGGCAGTGGTGAACCAGAGGTGCTGTGATGAACCAGAGGGTGGCAGTCGTGAACCAGAGGGTGGCAGTGGTGAACCAGAGGGTGACAGTGCTGTACCAGCTCAACTGTATCGCGACTGTATCGCGACTAACATAAGTACTTTAAGATGTGAACAACCAAAACCTCAGATATGGACAGATCACGCGCTCATACCGTTCACTCTCACGCTTGAACATAACAAGAAATGTAAAAATCGCGATCAGCAATTTCAGTCCACCCATGAAGAATGGAAGGAACTAATAGCCCACCCAGACCTTGCCAGATTGGCAATGGAATGTAGACCTAATAAGATAGGATCCCTGAATACGGACCCTAACACGTTCAAGGAATGGATGAATGTACTAAAAAGAATGGGGGGGCAGGGAAACATGAGGAAGACCAAAGGCAAAAAAAAGAAGCAGTCAGCCCCATGGTTTAACCAAGATCTTAAAACAAGACAAGGAGAACTACGCAGAGCAGAGCGCAGATGGCGTAAGAACTACTGCATGTTAGAACGCACCAAATATAACGCTACCAAGAAAAAATACCATGAACATATTAAGTTGGCAAAAAAAACGTATTACTGCAAGGCAGTTGAGGCTGCAAATAACAAACAGAAAACCATCTTCAACATCGTTAGGGGTTTTAATAAACCTGACTTCCTAACACAAGAAATCCCGCCTTCAGAGACTCTGTGTGAGGCTATCGCCGAATACTTTGAAGCTAAAGTACAGGGCCTGACCAGGGATTTCGTAATCCCTAGCCTGACCAGTGATGAAGCTAATGGAAAGAAGAGACTGGTAGAGAAACAATTGACGAGCTTCCAACCTGTCAGCTTAGAGGAATCTCGACAGACTATTCTCCGCACCAAATCTGGTTCTCTATTTGACCCCTGCCCTATTAAACTTCTGCACCTTATTGTGGAGGTTGCCAACCCTGTCATTAACGACATTGTAAATAGTTCCCTGGCCACAGCCAATGTCCCCTCAGAGTGGAAAATAGCAGCAGTGAGACCCCTCCAAAAGAAACAGCTCCCTGACCCTACCACATTATCTAATTTGCGTCCCATTTCTTTACTTCCTGCTCTTTGCAAAATCACAGAATCTATGGTCAATCAACAACTGACCAGGTTCTTAGAAGAGAGTGAAACATGGCATCCTAACCAGGCAGGTTTTAGAGCACAGCACTCAACGGAGTCTGCCCTCTTGCATACTGCAGATACCATCCGTACAGCCCTAGACCAAGGGAAGAAGGCCGTCCTGATTCTACTAGACCTATCGGCGGCCTTCGATACGGTCTCACATATCATTCTGATAGACCGTCTGAAATCCTTTGGCATCACTGGCGTGGCACTTGAATGGCTCAAGAACTTCCTGAGTGGAAGGAGACAAGTAGTGACACTAGGAGAATTTCAATCTGGGGAGAGAAGACTCACGACAGGAGTACCTCAGGGCTCTAGTCTTAGCCCGACATTGTTTAATGTCTACACCGTACCCCTAATTAGCCTGATTGCTTCGTTTGGCATAGAAGCTATAGCCTATGCCGACGACACGCAACTGATCCTGACCATGGACAAAGACAACCAAGACTGGGAAGAGAAGCTCAAAGGCTGCCTTACGGCGACCTTTGACTGGATGCGAATTAATCATTTGAAATGTAACACCGGGAAGACGGAGATAATACCGATGGGCCCAAACAACGAATTCATACCCAGATTGTGGTGGCCTGAGAAAGCTGAAATTCCAGCCAATACTGCCATCACGGCCCGCAACCTGGGAGTGACCTTTGATAGAAATCTGTCCTTTAAACAGCAGGCACTGAAAGTGGCAGGTACGTGCTTTGGTGTTATAAAGAGTCTGAGAAAGTTCTTTGATCTCCTTCCCTTGGAAGCCAGGAAAACAGTGGTGGTCGCACTGGTTACATCTCATCTAGATTACTGTAATGGATTATATGCAGGCACCAATAAGGAGGTCACCCATAGGCTCCAAATGGTGCAGAATTCGGCAGCCAAACTTATATTAAAATGGCACAGAAGATCATCAGCGACAGAAGCCCTTAAAACTCTACACTGGCTACCTATCATTAAAAGAATTCTATTCAAAATATTGCTCATCACCTTCAGAGCATTTCACAAACGTGGACCACTGTATCTGCGGAAAAAATTCATCAGATATCATCCAACCCGAATTCTCCGCTCGACCAACGCCAATCTTCTGGCAGTTCAACCATTCAGGCTTAAGACTCGTGGAGGCAAGTCCATTGCGGTATTAGGTGCAAAAGCATGGAACACCCTCCCACCCCACATAAGAGCGCTGGACAGAGAAACTGAATTCAGGAAACAACTAAAAACCTGGATCTTTACCCTTCCAGACACTACTGCCAGATCCCTAGTGTAAGATTTCTATCTGATCAGCTACACAAGTGGGCGCCAAGATGCTCCTTGGAGCGATAGTTGCGCGGTATAAATAAATCCTTACATTACATTACATTACATTACCAGAGGGTGGCAGGGGTGAACCAGAGTGTGCTGTGATGAACCAGAGGGTGGCAGTGGTGAACCAGAGGGTGGCAGGGGTGAACCAGAGGGTGGCAGTGGTGAACCAGAGGGTGGCAGTGCTGAACCAGAGGGTGACAGTGGTTAACCAGAGGGTGGCAGTGGTGAACCAGAGGTGCTGTGATGAGCCAGAGGGTGGCAGTTGGGAACCAGAGGGTGGCAGTGGTGAACCAGAGGGTGACAGTGCTGTACCAGAGGGTGGCAGGGGTGAACCAGAGGGTGCTGTGATGAACCAGAGGGTGGCAGTGGTGAACCAGAGGGTGGCAGGGGTGAGCCAGAGGGTGGCAGGGGTGAACCAGAGGGTGGCAGTGGTGAACCAGAGGGTGGCAGTGCTGAACCAGAGGGTGACAGTGGTTAACCAGATTGTGGCAGTGGTGAACCAGAGGTGATGTGATGAACCAGAGGGTGGCAGTCGTGAACCAGAGGGTGGCTGTGGTGAACCAGAGGGTGACATTGCTGAACCAGAAGGTGGCAGGGGTGACCCAGAGAGTGGCAGTGCTAAACCAGAGGGTGGCAGTGGTGAACCAGAGGGTGGCAGGGGTGAACCAGAGGGTGGCAGGGGTGAACCAGGGGGTGGCAGCAGTGAACCAGAGGGTGGCAGTGATGAACCAGAGGGTGGCAGTGGTGATCCAGAGGGTGCTGTGCCCATACACGACCGCATGGGTAACTTTGCCATGCAAGCGGCCCGCGAACATGCAAAAAGCCCCTCGAACATGCAAAAAAAACGGCGAACACGCAAAAAAACCCGCGAACACGCAAAAAACTAAAAATCCGCAAATTTGCACGAATTCTCGGATTGCGAATTCGATTTTGCGCGAATTCGCGGAACACGAATTCACAAATTTCGCCCATACTTAATATATGCTCAATGTGAATAGAGGCCTGGGAAGGCCACGTGAGGTAGCAATAATTATTAAAAGTTACAGGACGATTAGGAGGGAAGAAATACGATGAAGTACAAAGCACATGGACCAAAAAAGTACAGCAAAACAGAGCTGGGAGGGCCACATGAGGCAGTCAAAAAAGAATACTATTATGAACGCACAATTTATAAGAATATAGGCTAAAGCATGTGACACTTCAAAAATACAACACATAAATTCATGCACGTACAACTTATTTAGAAAAGGCCTAGTAGTGCTCTGTGATGCAGAAGGTAATATTACGATCAACTATATATGATGAATAATAATAGAGGCCTGGGAAGGCCATGTGAGGTACCAATAAACATTAAAAGTCACGGGAGGATTAGGAGGTAGCAAATACGATGAAGCACAGAGTATGTGCCGCAGAAAAGTAAAGCAAAACGGCAGTGAGGGACACGTGACGCAGTAAAAAAATAATACTAATATGAATGCACAAATTGGATCAATACAGGTTAAAGCATGGGGCACAGTTCAAAAATAGTAGACAGAAATTCATGGGCGCACAACTTATTTAGAAAAGGCCGAATATGGCCCCGTGACGCAGAAGGAAATATTACGATCAACCAAACGATCAATAACAATAGAGGCCCGGGAAGGCCACGTGAGGTAGTAATAATTAATAAAAGTTACAGGACGATTAGGAGGGAACAAATACGATAAAGTACAAAGCACATGGAACAAAAAAATAAAGCAAAACAGAGCTGGGAGGGCCACATGACGCAGTCAAAAAATAATACTATTATGAACGCACAATTTATAAGAATACAGGCTAAAGCATGTGACACTTCAAAAGTACAGCACATAAATTCATGCACATACAATTTATTTGCAAAAGGCTAAGGAGGGCTCCTTGACTCAGAAGGAAATATTATGATCAATTATATATGATGAATAATAATAGAGGCCTGGGAAGGCCACGTGAGGTACCAATAAACATTAAAAGTCACGGGAGGATTAGGAGGGAGCAAATACAATGAAGTACAAAGTATGTGTCGCACAAAAAGAAAGCAAACCAGAGCTTCGAGGGCCACTTGACAGTAAAAAACAAAAAAAATACTATCATGCAGGTACAATTTACAGCGGCTTCTCCTACCTTTGCTTTTGTCGTCTCTTGTCTTGCCTTCAAAGGCTGGGGCTTTGGCTGAGCCTGGGTGGATGGGCGCAGGCGACGCCGGCACTGTGGCTATGATGGCCTGGCTGGAAGGCAGCAGCAGTGACACCACGTCCAGTGTCACAAGTCTTCCTCCGCTCAAGCAAACAGTTGCTAGTACAATCGACAACGATGAGAGTCTGTCTGTAACCACAGCGGAGACAAAAGAGAGCGTGGTTAGGTCACTATCCGTTTTATGTGTGAACCGCGGGGGCTGACCAACATAAGTCCAGGGTCGTTATTGGTAGCGTTTTCGCAGTCTAGAAGAATGACGGACCTGGGGGACCTCCCATTGGCTAATGTATTGGGTTCCAGGCTTAGTAATAGCAAGAAAGGTACGGTGTGATATGTGGGAAAGTGTGGGCGGGTGTGCAATGCGCAAGTGTGTGTGTGCACCAATAATTAACAACAGAGAGACACAGGGGCGGGGTTTTCATGTGCGCAGAGGCAGACCCAGAATCCAATCTCAAATGAGTGAGCACTTGTAACTATTCTAGTAGTGCACCCTGTCCTCTGATTTGACATGCGAGAGTGATTGCACCATAGTTTGTATTGCTAATCATTCTCAGCGCATGCATGCGCTACGAATACGCTTCAACGTTAAGTGTTGCATCAAAGCTTCTGTGTGACGTCATGTACGGCGCCCCGTACGCGAAAGGCGTGAATGTTTTTAATTGTTTAAAAACATATATTTATTTATTTAATGAGCATACTAACAGAATACATTATGTAGAATAGTTATGAAAATTGTTTTTTTAAACTTTAAACAATCGTATATTACTTTTAAAAGCAATTACACAAATCGCGGTGGAACGTTATGTGTACTCGCATCGTAAGAGCACCGTAAGTTCAGTGTAAGCGGACGCAAAGCCATGTGACTTTAAAATATGGGATTTGATTGGTTCATAATAGTTTCTATTCCAATTGTTGAAAGTTTCGTCCCATTTTAATCATTCTACTTTGTCTTTCCAAGAAGAAGCATCTGTTCTGAGAATCCTGTCAAATAGATGGAAGATTACCATAATAACAGCAATGGACTCATCGTCCAGCCATTCTTCAGAGGAATATTTCATTCCTGAAGAACCTCCAAAGAAGAGGAAAGAAGCTCTAATTTGGCAATTTTTTACTTTTCCAGAAGGGCAAAAAAAGGTTAATGCTCCAAAAGTATCCTGTAAAAATTGACAAACAAGTCTTTCAAGGGGTGATCCATCTACAAAATACTCCTTTGGCACAGCAAATATGGTGCAACATGTGAAGAACTTGCAACCCAATAACTTTGCTCGAGCTGCAACGCGGAGGTTGCAGGAGAACCCACTTGCTTCTGCACCAAGCACATCAACTACTGCAGCAGAAAGTGACAGGACGATTAGGAGGGACGAAATACGATGAAGTACAAAGCACATGGACCAAAAAAGTAAAGCAAAACAGAGCAGAGAGGGCCACATGACGCAGTCAAAAAATAATACTATTATGAACGCACAATTTATAAGAATACAGGCTAAAGCCTGTGACACTTCAAAAAGAAAACACATAAATTCCTGCACTTACAATTTATTTAGAAAAGGTCTAGTAGTGCCCGTGACGCAGAAGGTAATATTACGATTAACTGTATATGATGAATAATAATAGAGGCCTGGGAAGGCCACGTGAGGTACCAATAAACATTAAAAGTCACAGGAGGATTAGGAGGTATCAAATACGATGAAGCACAGAGCATGTGCTGCTGAAAAGTAAAGCAAAACGGCGGTGAGGGACACGTGACTCAGTAAAAAAAATAATACTAATATGAATGCACAAATTGGATCAATACAGGTTAAAGCACGGGGCACAGTTCAAAAATGGTACACAGAAATTCATGGGCGCACAATTTATTTGAAAAAGGCCTAATAGGGATCCGTGACGCAGAAGGAAATATTACAATCAACCAAACAATCAATAACAATAGAGGCCCGGGAAGGAAACGTGAGGTACCAATAATTAATAAAAGTTACAGGGCGATTAGGAGGGAACAAATATGATGAAGTACAAAGCACATGGAGCAAAAAAATAAAGCAAAACAGAGCTGGGTGGGCCACATGACGCAGTCAAAAAATAATACTATTATGAACGCACAATTTATAAGAATACAGACTAAAGCACGTGACACTTCAAAAATACGACACAGAAATTCATGTACGTACAATTTATTTAGAAAAGGCTAAGGAGGGCTCCTTAATGCAGAAGGAAATATTATGATCAATTATATATGATAAATAATAATAGAGGCCTGGGAAGGCCATGTGAGGTAGCAATAAATACTAAAAGTCACAGGAGGATTAGGAGGGAGCAAATACAATGAAGTACAAAGTATGTGTCGCACAAAAAGAAAGCAAATAGAGCTTCGAGGGCCACTTGACAGTAAAAAAAATAAAAAAAAATACTACCATGCAGTTACAACTTACAGCGGCTTCTCCTACCTTTGCTTTTGTCGTCTCTTGTCTTGTCTTCAAAGGCTTGGGCTTTATCTGAGCCTGGGTGAATGGGCGCGGGCGACGCCGGCACTGTGGGTATGATGGCCTGGCTGGAAGGCAGCAGCAGTGACACCACGTCGAGTGTCACAAGTCCTCCTCCGCATGAGCAATCAGTTGGTAGTACAATCGACAATGATGAGAGTCTGTCTGTTACCACAGCGGAGGCAAAAGAGAGCGTGGTTAGGTCACTATCCGTTTTATATGGGAACCGTGGGGGCAGACCAAAGTAAGTCCAGGGTCGTTATTGGTAGCGTTTTCACTGTCTAGAAGAATGACGGACCTGGGGGACCTCCCATTGGCTAATATATTGGGTTCCAGGCTTAGTAATAGCAAGAAAGGTGTGTGGTGATATGTGGGAAAGTGTGGGCGGGTGTGCGCTGCACAAGTGTGTGTGTGCACCAATAATTATCAACAGAGAGACACAGGGGCGGGGTTTTCATGTGCGCAGAGGCAGACCCAGAATCCGATCTCCAATGAGTGAGCACTTGTAACTATTCTCGCAGCGCGCCCTGTCCTCTCATGTGACATGCGAGAGTGATTGCACCATAGTTTGTATTGCTAATCATTCTCAGCGTGCGCATGCGCTACGAATACGCTTCGACGTAAGGTGTCGCATCAAAGCTTCTGTGTGACGTCATGTACGGCGCCCCGTACACGAAAGGCGCAAATGTTTTTAATTGTTTAAAAACATATATTTATGTATTTAATGAACATACTAACAGACTACATTATGTAAATTGGTTTTGAAAATTGTTTTTTTGAATTTTAAACAATCGTATATTACTTTTAAAAGCAATTACACAAATCGCTGTGGAACGTTATGTGTACTCGCATCGTAAGAGCACCGTAAGCTCAGCGTAAGTGGACGCAAAGCCATGTGACTTTAAAAGATGGGATTTGATTGGTTCATAATAGTTTCTATTCCAATTGTTAAAAGTTCCATCCCATTTTAATCATTCTACTTTGTCTTTCTAAGAAGAAGCATCTGTTCTGAGAATCCTGTCAAATAGATGGAAGATTACCATAATAACAGCAATTGACTCATCTTCCAGCCATTCTTCAGAGGAATATTTCCGGAAGGGCAAAAAAAGGTTAATGCTCCAAAAGTAACCTGTAAAATTTGCCAAACAAGTCTTTCCAGGGGTGATCCATCTAAAAAATACTCATTTGGCACAGCAAATATGGTGCGACACATGAAGAACTTGCAACACAATAACTTTGCTCGAGCTGCAACACGGAGGTTGCAGGAGAACCCACCTGCTTCTGCACCAAGCACATTAACTACTGCAGCAGAATTTTCATCAAGCAGTCCATACCCACAAACTGATCCTGATTTTGCTGACGTTAAAAATGTATGCATTCATTGCGATAAACTTTTGTGTTATAGGGAACAGTCTATTGATCTGATAAAACGCAGGATGCAGGAGCATCGCTGTCATAGACATTAGTTTTTTTGCTTTTCATTCTTATGTTCCAGTTGGACACTTTTTGGGTTCCAGTTCCATTTTTTTAGTTTTTAAAAAAACTTGTTGACAAAACACAAAAAAAAGAAAAATAAAAACACAAAAAAACCCAGTTATTTTTAGAACTACCTTCACTGGTCAAAGAAAGAACTATATTTCTATGGTATTGTATAAAAGTTTGTCAGAATGAATGTGTAGTTCATAAATGAATGAATGAAAACATTACTAGTGTATGGTGAATGTGAAAGTGCAGAACTTTAAGGAAGTGCTACAGCATACATCTTTAAGGTGTTTACCTATAGTATACTGTAGTACCTCTGAAGCACTTGAATGTAAAATATCCATATAAATATGTCACAAGTCTATGCTTCAAGTTGCGCTGCTGCTGAAACTGCCTGGGTGAATTTGTATGTGTTAGGGGTAGATATACAACCCCCTTGTGCTTCTTTTAACACAGCTGTTACGTCACTTTTGTGATGCACTGGTAGTGTAAAAGATGTGTCGTGGTGTGTGGAAGGTGCATCACATTATAAAGCTCTGCGCCAGAAGGAGGTGATATCACAGTACACGATAAGTGTCATATCTCTGGGAATGTACCACTTATTGTACATCTTTGATTGGTGTTTTAATGTAGTGAATGGATTATTTTAGAGTAGTGTACAGATAAGCACATAGTGCTGTATGGTCAGTACAATACTGAAACAGAAGTGTGATAGTGTTTACTGGAAGTGTAAGGATACAGATTGGGGAATTGAAGGTATAAAAGAGAAGTTTGCAGCTGCATAGAAAACTACATGCATAGTCTATTGGGGTTTTCTCATGAACTACTGAACGGATTTACTTCATTTAACAAAAAGCACAATCTGCAAATCAAACTCTACCTCTCTACCAAATTTGGTGTAATTACGTTAGTGTATGCATATGGTACGATGATAAAAAAAAACTATGTTAAAGGAATTATATAGAATTCAATTTTAATATATTGGGAACAAAATAATTTATTTAAAAAAATATTTTTCAATTTAGTTTTGTTATTATTTTACATTAAGAACATGAAATATAATGTAAAAATGAAATAAATATAAATATGTATATTTAAAATGTAAGAAATTGTTATAAAAAGAAAAAAACATATAATTATTATTACATTTAATACTTATCATTTACAAACCCTTTGAAATTCACTGAAAAAAAACATAGGTTTCACACCCGTTATAGTTAGGAATTAGCATTTAAAAAACCTTTGTAATTCACTGAAAAAAACATAGGTTTCAGCCACGTTATAGTTAGGAATGAGCATTTAAAAAACCTTAGAAATTCACTTTAAAAAACCATAGGTTTCACAGATGTTATAGTTAGCTGGACATTTTACTCATCCAAAACCATAGAAATTCCCCTGTTATAGTTAGTTCAGCTAACTATAACTCACGCGCCCTCAATGCACTGCTGATGACGTCACATATTACATCACTCATGACATGGTCAGTGACATCACTCATGACATCACTGATGACATCTCAAATGACATCACTGATGACATCACTGATAACATCATCCTTGTGAAAGAGTGGCAGACCTCATCTCACCCTAATAAAACCTTTGATACACACATTCAAAAATAGAAACTACATTTTCTTTTAAAATGGAGATACCAATACCAGTTACAACAACCTATTAGGTAATTCTAACATCTAAATACACATCAACTCATTTACCAACAGTTCTATATAGTCACTCATACATGTACTCACTCATCAGATGTCCTCATATACCTATACATCCTGTTACACACCGATACTCGTCCATAGAGTTACTCACACACACAGTCACACATAAAAATAAACTATCAAACATCCATTTACTTATATATACACACTACTACACTTACTTCTACAGAAATGTACACATACGAATGCACCCAACGAGTGTATCCTGGAACCCTTACTGGTGAATTGCAGTGAGGCCGGACACTTTGTACTAAAATTAGGCCCCAAATCATCTGTTACTGGGATCCTCCTCTATAGACCTCCCGGAGCACTTGGGAATGGTCTTCTAGATGTCATTGCTCACTTGGCGATCAGGCGGAACAAACTTCTTGTGCTGGGTGATCTGAACGTGCATTTTGAAGACTCTCTGCATAAGGAGGCAGCCGAGCTGCGTCAGGACTTGCTGACCATGCAGCTGGATCTTAAATCCTGTGCCCCCACCCACCAGCTAGGTCACTTGCTAGATCCAGTGTTTGCCAGCTGGGAGGGTGTGGAGGTAGGGACGCCACTTCCAGTGCCCTGGTCTGACCATTTCCTGGTGCCTTTTAGCATTGACATAACTATGGAAGATCCACTGAAGGGAGGGACTAATAACTATCCCTGTAGAACGTGGAAAAAATTCTCGCAAGACACCTTCAATAAGATGCTCAGGGAAGGAGGCCCCCCGGGAGGGTCGGACAGTGAAAGTGCTATTGAAAATCTGAAAGAGAGCATTCTGCAGGCCCTTAACAAAGTGGCACCTCCACTACTGAAGAAATCTGACGGGAGAGCCAGAAGACCAGCTCCTTGGTTTACTCCCGCCTTGCAGAAGGCCAAGGCAGAATGCAAGAGAATGGAGAGGAGTTGGAGAAGGGGTTTTAGAGCACAAGAGCGGAGGCTCTATAGAGAACAGAGGAAATACCAAGTCCTACTTAGAGGGGCTAAGGCCGCCCATTATAAAACCAGAATAGGAGAGGCTGAGAACTCCTCAAAGGAACTCTTTAGAATTTATAAGGAGATCTCCACGGTGGCTCGCTCGAATGCCCCCTGCAACGACTCAGTGGGGGAATGCAACAGAGTAGCAGACTACTTCTCTCTGAAGGTTAAGAACATCTATGCCTGATTTACTAGCAATCCTGGCAGTGGACTGGTTTTTGAGGAAGTGCCTGGAGACAGTGTAGTGGGACAGAAACTGGAACGCTTCACAGTCCCTCCTCCAGAGACCCTAAGAAGCATTTGTCTCAGCATTACGTCTGGATCCCCAGTGACCCAGCCCATCCCAAGGTGCTAGGAGAGAGTCTGGAGACTCTTCAGCCTTATATTAGGCACGTTTTGGAGATCTCTTTTGTATCTCACATGCTGCCAGTATCCTGGAAAAGAGCTTTGATCCTGCCGATCAGGAAAAAATCCACTCTCAGTCATGATATTCTTGAAAATCTAAGACCCATCTCCTTGCTGCCTTATGTAGCGAAGGTAGCGGAGAAAGTGGCCAACATCCAACTAATGGTGCACATGGAGGGCGGCTAATCTCCTGCACCCCTCACAATCAGGGTTCCGGGCGGGATACTCTACTGAAACCGCTCTGTTAAGAGCCACGGAAACCATCAGGCAAGGAGTAGATGCAGGACACACCGTGGCACTGACAATGCTAGACCTCAGTGCGGCGTTCGACACTGTGGCACATTTCACCTTGCTGCAGTGTCTGAACAGAGGGGGTGTCTCGGGTCCTGCTCTGGGCTGGCTGAGATCTTTTCTGACAGGGCGCAGATTCCAGGTCCGACGTGGGTCTTTCCAGTCCAATGAGGTTGCACTAGAGCAGGGGGTCCCTCAGGGCTCTGCCCTAAGCCCCACTCTGTTCAACTTGTACTTGTCTCCCCTGGCTGAAGTGGTGCAGGCGTTTGGAGTAGAATTAGTCTTGTATGTAGATGACACCCAGGTGCTGATCTCCCTATCCCAGGCACCTTCGGCCGAGGCTTCCAACTTTAAGGCATGCATGCAGGAGCTTGCCTCCTGGATGAAAAAAACTGCTTAAAGTTAAATGGAGGCAAAACCGAGGTGATGGTGGTGGGTAGAGACAAATCTTGTTGGACCGCAGATTGGTGGCCACAATGTCTAGGCCCCACCCTTACACCCTGTCTAGAGGCTAAGAATCTAGGGGTATGGGTGGATCCGGCCCTCTCTTATGAAGGTCAAATCCGCCGGCTAGTGGGGAAATGTTTTGGTGTTCTAAAAACTCTTAACAAAACACTTGATCTGCTCCCGCTAGAGGCCAGACAGACGATAACGCACGCTCTTATTACTTCCCGTCTGGATTACGGGAAAGTTTTATATATGGGTGCTCCAGAAAAGAATCTTAGATGGCTACAAGTCCTGCAGAATGCTGCAGCACGATTGATCTTGAGACTACCCAGAAGGGCAGCTTCTAAACCAGCCCTTGAAGCTCTTCATTGGCTTCCAGTCAAGAAAAGGGTGCTGTTAAATCCCTTCTCATTTGTCATCGCATCCTCTGGCATAAGGCTCCAATGTACCTGGGAAACCTGATCACTAGGTATGTACCGGGCAGAACGTTGAGGTCAGGCGGGACAGGGCAGCTAGAAATCCCTAGGATTAAGAAAGCAAGAATGGGCGGCCGCTCATTTCGCCTCTTAGCTGCGCAAAACTGGAACAAACTCCAGGTATGTCTGAGGATGGAACAATCGGACACCAGGTTTAGGAGCCTTCTTAAAACTCACCTGTTCGCCAACTAGTTCTCTGTGATTAGCTATGGGCTTGTGGTTTCCTCTTCTATTGGACTGGCTTCTCTCTCCACAGCGCGAGGACACGCTGGGAAGGCGTAACCAGGTGCTCTATAAACTTCCTTATTATTATTATTATTATTATTATTATTATTATTATTATAATTGTTATTATTATTATTATTATTATACTTACTTTCTTAAACAATCACTTATAGAAACACATATTTATTTATACAGGAACTCTTCCAATCTCTCACTCTCACATACACTCACTTATATACATCAATACTCACATATACTAGTTTAAAACATATGTAGTTACTCATAAAAATACTATTGAGACAGTGATTTACTCACTAACACACCCATCCGCACACTCATCCACCCATACAGTCCAGCAGATATGCTGTCTTCAAAACACATACAAACAGTGAGTCACTCATTCATGCATCTATGTGGTAAGTAATATTCCCCACCGAACCATACAAACATTCATTCTGATAGTTTAAAAAAGAACTAATAACCCATATAGACACTCATGTAGCTACTCACCAACCCATGCAGCCACCTATGCACAAAATGAGACACTGATACAGATATTTACATATTTAAACATTGCTGGCTAATACACGTATTCACTAAGATACACGTAATAAGTCAGTTATACAATCAATTTTACAAAACAAACATCCATTTAGACAGTTATTTACCCTTTTATTCTACCATCAACCTTTAGATATACATATTTAAAAAATATTTATTTTTCAGAAAGACACACATTCACTGGATGATGTCATCAGTGATGTCATTTGAGATGTTATCAGTGGTGTCATGAGTGACGTCACTGACCATGTCATGAGTGATGTAATATGTGACGTCAACAGCAGTGAATTGCGGGCGCGCGAGTCATAGTTAGCTGAACTAACCATAACGGGGGAATTTCTATGGTTTTGAATGAGTGAAATGTCCAGCTAACTATAACATCTGTAAAACCTATGGTTTTTTAAAGTGAATTTCTAAGGTTTTTAAAATGCTAATTCCTAACTATAACGTGGCTGAAACCTATGGTTTTTTCAATGACTATATTTAGATGTATATAGAGATATATATATATATATATATATATATATATATATATATATATATATATATATATATATATATATATATATATATATATATTGTGTGTATGTATAAATAGGTATGTGCCAATAACATAAAATCTAAAGAAAACACTATTATAAATTAAAACATTAAACTATTTAAAATCTTTAAACTTAAATCTCACACTACAGTGAGTGCAACAGTAGGGAAAGTGTTGGATAGCAGAGGGGTAAAAATTACAATTCCCACTCCAGTAAGTGCAACAGTAGGGAAATTGTTGGATAGTGGTCAGATAAAGTTTACTATTCCCACTCCAATAATTATAAAAGTAGGGAAAGTGTTGGATAGCGGAGGGGTAAAAATGATTATTCCCACTCCAGTGAGTGCAAGACTAGGGAAACTGATGGGTTGCAGGGGAGTAACAATTAATATTCTCACTCCAGTCAGTTCAATATTCAAAACAAACAACATTTTAACAATACAAATATTTAAAAACAAAAGAAATTAATATATATATAAATATGTTAAAATTTCAAATAAAATGTATTTAATACTAAAATATAAAAAACATATTATAATGTTAAATACATATAACAAAACACCTACAAATATTATATCTAATAAAATAAAACATAATATCCAAACAAAGAAATATTTGTAATTAAAAATTATTTAGAAACATAAACTATAGTTATTACATACATTTACTTTTTTTATTTCCCTCCCTAAAACACCACACAATTCACAACCCACATCTAAATTAAAAAAATATTTTGCCTCCTCAACTAACATAACTAATGATGAATTCAAGAAATATTATTAATGAAAGAACAAAATTAAAACTCATATAAATCATTGAACTTCCCACACTTTACCCTTATAATCCACATAACCTGCAGCTAAAATTAAACTGTAAACAAATTAATTAACCATTAAAGCTTCTTTAAATAAAACTAATAGTATTTAACAACTAATTATAAAGTAAGAAAAATTAATTTACTACCTACACTGTACCCTTGTAACAACAAAACTTACAGAAAAAATTAAAACAAATACCCTAATTAAATATACATGAGTTAATAAATAATAATGTTCAACTCATTTTTAATTAATTAAACAAAAATTACTTCCCACCCTTTACCCCGATAAACCCCACACTCCACACCTAAAATTCATTACACAAATGATATACTTAATTTTGAATTAATAAATTAATATTACCAACCAACTAATTAATAATTAATTGAACATAAATTACTTCCCAGCCTTTATCCCATGAATCCCACAAACCACAACTAAAAAAATCACACAATTAGCATCATTATTTATCAATTAACTAGTTAATATAAATGAACAACTAATTATGAATAAATCAAAAATAAATTACTTCCCACCCTTTACCCCTATAAATCCCGCAACCCACACCTAAAATAAATTACACAATTACCATAATTACTTATCAATTAATTAATATTAATCAACAGGCAATTGATAATGAATTACAAATAAATTACTTCCCACAATTAATGCTATAAAATCTAAATTAAATAAATAAAAAATAATCTTGATTTTTTTATAATTACTTCCCATCGTTTTCCTCTATAAACCCACAACCCACTATGGAACTAAAAAATGCAAAATGTAATCAAAGTAAAATTCATAACTACTAACAATGTAACACATTTTAAAAAACATAAACAATACTTATACAAAAAACATACATCACATACATTTAAAATGTAAACTATAATACATAACACTAATTACAATAATTGACTTTTTAACCCCTTCGATGCTATTGACGGAACGGTTCCGTCACGAGCATCGGTTGGTCTGTGCTCATGACGGAACCGTTCCGTCATGAGCCCGTTGGCTCATTAGAACGTTCAGCACAGTGCAGGAATCTGCGCCGCGCTGAAGGTGTTAAATATCTAGATTTTTGCAAACAATATTTATGAGTTCTCTATTTTTAAAAACGATATTTCATTCCTTATATTTCAAATTCTTGACCACAATATTCTTGCTGTTGATATTTCCGAATTACAATATTTCCAACTCGATATTTGTGTAAGTCAACATTTCCAACTTGATATTCTGTCTCAGCCCCCCCCGTACATGTAGTATCTTTTACTAGGGCTGTACAAGTACTTTAAATGTAAGCCAATTGTACCATGTTTTAGGGAGAGAGCACAGACACCTAAGCATTGGTTAGCAGTGGTAAAGGACACAGAAGCCTGTTGCCAACAAAAATGAATACAGCAAACAGTAGTAAAGGCAAAAAGTTTGGCGGAATAACACGCCAAGCATATCAGGTATAACATGTGTGCCACCCAGCTAAAAGTATGAATAACTATCTACTCTCATTGGAATTATCATCCCTAATGCAGATGAACCTGAGAAGACCATCAGCATTGACATGGTCAGATCCAGGGCAATCTTCCACCATAAAGTCCATTCCCTGTAGAGAGATGGACCACCTCAACTGTTTGGGATTCCCAGTCTGCATCTGCCTAAGCCATTTTAGGGCCTGTGGTCAGTTTTTACCCAGAAGTGGATCACAAACAAGTATGGTATCAACTTCTTCAGTGCCCGGACCACTGGAATGGCTTCATTTTCAATTGCACTCCACCTCTGTTCCACTTTAAGTATTCTCCTATTGAAGAAAGCTCAAGGTTGGCCTAGGCCCCCTTTGTTCAGCAGCGAAGGCACGCCCCTATGCCATGCTCTTACGTATTCATTTGAACTGTGCACATGGCCACCTTGAGATATACCTACCTGATCGTCTGCTTGTTAGAGACTGGAAATAAGAATGTATCTCTCAACTGGATCCCATCTTTTTGTTAGAATGAGCATACTCGCTTGTCATGCTGCGAATCATTTCAGAAGAACACCCCGGAAGTGATCTTTAATGTGCACATTTGTTTCTCAGCAAACATGGAGTATTCACAGATTTCTATGTAAATCAATGTTGCAGTTGCCAAATACTTGTATTGCGTTTTTCCTCCTTATCTCCAAAAATTGGATAGCACTGAATGTCAAAATAAATTAAATTAAAGCAGGCTTGCATGTGAGTGAGGTGTGGCTCTTGGGGGTCATTAACCATTAGCTAGTGCTGTTGGACCCTGTGGATTTTTCTTCCCCTTTGAGTTAGAAGTTTGGGAGAAAAGCTGTATCCTGATCTCAGCTTTGAAACTCATATAGCTCCGTTTCAACCAAAACTGCTTTCCATTTTTTCTGGACCGAGCAGGTGCAGACATAGAAATATCCTTTACCTTAAGTTACCAAGATTCATGACAACCTTAGCCCAGAAGGAATCGGTAACTTATGCCTGTAATAGCACTCGGAGCTCTCTACCGCAGAACATCAGTGTTGGAACTGGCCCTTTTTGCAGGATCATCCCCAAACTTTTTGCTTCTTCCTCCCTTATTTTTCCTGACCCGTGGTTGTTGGCAATAGGACTCTGCGCACTTTACCACTGCTGATCAGTGCTAAAGTGCATATGCTCTCTATGTAAATTGTTATTCTGATTGGATATACATGTTTGGCATATTTGTATCACCATGAAGTCCCTAGTAAAGTGCACGGGGTGTGCCAGGGCCGGTGATGACAAATGCTACTAGTGGGCCTGCAGCACTGATTGTGCCACCCACAGGAGTAGCTCTAAAATGGTGTCTCGGGTCTGCCACTGCAGCGCCTACGGGCAGTTTAGAACTGCCATGTCCTCCTGGTCCGCGTCCCCGCTGACCAGGCCTAACCCTTCCCTTTTCGTGCATATCAGTCACCCCTATGGAAGGCCCAAGGTACCCCCCTGGGCAGGGTGCCGTGTATGTGAAAGGTAGAGCATGTACTAGTGCAGGTAACATGCTCTGGTAGTGAATTACAGCCATTTTCGTTTTTCACTATTGTAAGGCTATCTTGCTCCATAGGTTAACATGGGGGATGCTGGCTACAGTGGTTAACGGCATTTCTTCCCATAGGAACAAGATAGGACATAAGTATCTAGTATCCCTGAACTCAGAATTTAATAACGCATCTTTTAGGAAAGATGGTTTTTAGATCCTGTGTTTGAGAACAGCACTTTTAGAAAGTTGCTGTTCTCTTGTCTGACCCTTCTGTGTGCCTGGGAATGTTTGTGTATTGACTGTCTGGTTTGTGAGTGACAGGGGCTGGGGAATTCCCCCAGAGGCTGGATGAGTCAGCACTAGGCTGAATGAAGCAATTGCTACCTGAGTGGTGGGCGGAGTTAGCACCTGGGCTGAATAGGGCTGTGCCTGCCTGCCACAATGCTGGCTCCACCTCCTGCTGGGTGGCTGAGGACCCTGCCCCTCACTCTGAAAGGAAAGATGCAGCCAGCAAAACAAAGTGCTCAGGATCCACCCAGAACTGGTTCAGACCGGGCTCAGGGCCCACATGCACAGAGAGAACAAAGACTTTAGGGGTATAAGTACAGGACCCCTGACAACAGAAAATTAGATCATCCTGGAAATCAAGAAGGAACCTCTGCCAAGGAGAAAGCTGACGTGGAAGAAGGAAGACTGTCCTGCTGTTGCTCTGCTGGACTGACCTGCTGTTGCTTTGCTGCCAAGGAGAGGGGAAGGACTTTGCTGTGAGCTGTGTCCCCTGTCTTGAAGGAATCTCCAAGGGCCTGAGAAGAGCTGGCTCCCTGTTTCCGAAGTCCCAGGAACAAAAGGACTTCACCCCCAGTCTCCCTGAACTCTGCTGAGAGAGTTCTGTCCTTCGTAGAGTGCTTGATCCAGTTGTGGGGCCTCTAGAAGTTGAACCTGAGCTGGGAAGCTTGAGACTAAGCTGAGAAACTTGTGAAGCTGAAAAGTGTCGCATCGCTCGCTTGCGGAGCGCATCCCCGACAGTGCGAGAAGTTTCCCGCCGCTACGAAGGTCGAGATCGGCGCAGCGCCTGACATCGCTGCCGGAGCCGTCGCACCCTTCGTTTGCGGGACGCACCAGACCGGTGCGGGAGAATCGAACATCGCTGCGAGTGTCGTCGCAGAGCCTGTCGTCTGGGTGAGATCGCCGCACCGCTTGCTTGCGGACCGCATCACGTCGCTGCGAACATCGTCGCAGAAACATCACATCGAGGAGCTGCGAGAGAGAGGATCACCGCTGGACCGCGCATCGTCGCCCCGGAGATCGTCGCAGCCTCTACGAGATCATCGCATCGTGCCTTGGCGAGAACAGACTTCCTACGGAACCTACGCACCGGAATCCACGCAAGCTGCCTTCCTCCCCATACAGACCAGATTCGTCGCCACACGCCCGCTGCTGCAGCGGGGCTGTCGCATCGCCTCCCCAGGGTCTCAGGAGTAACGCATCGCTTGTTTTCCACCGCACCAGCTTCCTGCTTGTGGAACTTTGTTGCATCTAAAAGGTACTGTGAGTCAACGTGACGCAACTGTGAACTTTTCACGCATCTGTGGATTATTTGATCGCAACTTAAAGAACTTTGATTACAACCTGAAGAACTCTTTTGAAACCATATCCTTGAATTGTGTATGTTGGATTTTTGCCGTTTTGGTCTTGTGTAGTTTAGAATAAAATATCTTTATTTTCCTAAACTGTTGTGGAATCAGTTTGTGGTGTTTTCACTGTGTTACTTTGAGTGTTGGTACAAATACTTTACGCATTGCCTCTGGTTAGCCTAGACTGCTCAGGCCAAGCTACCTTGAGGGCAAGCAGGGGTTATCTAAGAGGGTTATCTCCTTGCCCTGACTAGAAGCAAGGGTCCCTATTTGGACAGCGGTACCTACCTCTGCCAACTAGAGACCCCCAGTTCTAACATTAGTGGCAGCGGTGGGATTTGAACTTGTATTTGTACTTGACCTACAGTAATTGGTGTACATCACTAGTGAGTGCAGACCACTACGCCACCGCATACTACGGTTAAGCTTTTTTGTTCTATTTTTGATCGTAACCCTGAAAGAATCCAAGCATCATGTCTCAGAATGGTAAACCAGCAAGTGATGTTGCAGAACTGGAGTTTGATATTGAAATGTTAAGTGATTACAAAGTAGGTCAACTCAGGCAGTTCTGCAGGAACTTTGGATGCCCCATGAAGTGCCGCTCCAAGAAGGAGGAGCTACAGGAGGCCTTAAGGGTCTGGTGGGAGACCAAAAAGGCTGGGGAGACAGATGATGCAGAAGTGGATCAGGATGCACAAAGGGATGGTTTCAGGCCACAGGATCTGCCTGTGTCCGGAGCAGCCTCAAGGGCTGGCAGCAACCATTCAGCTTAAAGTTTTTCCCCAGAGGAGTTGGATGAAAACCAAAGGGCTAGAGATCATAAATTAGAAATGTTGAGGCTTGAAATGAAGATGAAGCAAATGGAAAGGGCGGCGGAGGAGAGCAAACATGCCCGTGCCCTGGAGGAATTGAAATTGTCCTTGGCCCATGAATTACGAATGAGGAAGCTTGAGATAGAGCTCAAGAGGCGTGAGGCTATGAGGGTCTCAGCTGAAGAAGAAACATGGGTAGCTCAAGAGAGGAGCTTTGCTGAGTTGGAGGTGGAGTCCAGCTCAGATGGTGGCAGCAAGATTATAGTTTCCAGTGCTGAGAGAAAGGTACAAACACCCAGAGATGTGGCGCCTGACTTAAGGGAGGGGGTCGACATACACCAGGGTGTTCAGGTTTATGATGTAGTTCCAGTGGAGTGCAGTGTCCCTGAAGTAGATTGGGGGACTGGCACAGGGGACCATATTCCTAGTGGTGGGAGGGACACTCTACTGACTCTAGATGAGAGGTACAGGGAGAGGGGTTCCCCCGTGGTAGAAACCTTGGTGTGTGTGAGTGAAGACCAGCCAGAAGAGTGTGGGTTGTGTGACAGAGACAGTCAGATACTGTCTTGTCAGTCTCAGGAGAGTGGTGTGGGGTACTTGTGTGAGGCACTGGAAGGTAAGGCAAAGGGTAGCTTTGTTAACAACTGTGGGGGGCTGTGTGATTCATTTGATGGAGAGCATATTTTAAGTCCCTGTTTTCCAGAGCTATGCCAACACCCGGTGGAGTGTGAGTTCTCTGACCCCAGAGAGCTTGCGTTGGAGGCAGACCTCTTGGTGAATTCCAGAGAGTCTGAGGAGGCATTGGGGAGTGATCCCAAAAGGAGTGGCTTAGATATCTTCCAGACCTGTGAGGTGGAAGAGGTTCAGTGTAGCCCGGTTAGGTCCCAGTGTAGTGGGAGGGGTGTAGGGGCTCATGTCCGGTCTCAGTGGAGAAGGAATGAGTGTGGCACAGTGTGTCTCACGGTGCCCGAAACCCAGTCTCAGGGCCTGGAGGGTTCCTTAAGGGAACACCAGGATGGGGACCTAGACTGTACTTGTAGGCCATTTGAGGAGGATCTCCCAGTGTCTGTTGAACGGGGAGTGCCTGTAACCAGGCCTCACACAGTTCTGGTGTTTGGCAGTGCCGCTCCATTTGGGAGGGTACAGAAGTCCAGACAGAGGGGTGAGAGGGTGAAGGAGTCCCCAGTGGGTGAACCAGTGGGTCAGGGACCAGTCAGAAGGGCTGAGTCTCCCAGGAGTGACCATGGTGACACCACTTCTGTCCGGGGGGATCTTCCCGCACTGTCAAGTGGACAGGGGCCGGGAGATCTGCGCCAGGCAGACTGTCACAGGACACATGAGTTGTGTGTCACCCTCAAGGGGGTACTATGTGAGTCCCCAGAAGTCCTGGCGTGCCAGGCGAGTGTTCCACCGCAGGGGCTGGTCCCTGGGTGGGGAAGCCAGGTTCAGGTGTTGTCTGACCTGGGGGCGTTGGAGCCTAGGTTTGAGGGCCAGATCCGGGGTGTCCCCCCTGACCTGGAATACCAGTTGCAGGATAGAACCCCTGAACTGGTGGGTGGATGGTGCAGGGTACCTGCCACAGGTGCCCTGACTATTCTAGAAGGGGGTACCGCTCCAGGTGGGAGGGTACAGAGCCCCAAGGAAGAGGAGGACCAGGTGTGGGGAAGCCCACCTCGGCCTCCTGTCCAGCCGCCGGATAAAGGTCCGGGACTGGTGAATCAGGGCCAGAGTGTCAGACCTGACCTGACAAGAAAGAGAGTGGACCAAGGATGCCAAGCACCTGGGGCTATTGCCCCCCATCCTCTGATGCCATAGGGGTTTGAGAGCCATGAGAGGCATGAGGCCTGGGTCTCATCCCTGATCACTGTTGGTGGTCACTGTGGCTTGCTGTTGGTCTGTTGGGACACACCTGTGAGGAAATTAAGGTTAGGTGCTGCACAGGTGGTGTCCACAGGTGAGGTGAAGGGTTCCATATGGATTGGCATGGTGGACCCCGAGAGTATGGATAGAGTGATACAACTGGGTTTAGGACGGCGTAGAACAGGACTGCCCTGCTTTTTGGGCCAGGTTCCGTGTTCTATCGCCTTAAGCAGGGAATCCCATCGAGGTATCGTTTGGTCTACCCAGGCTTTAGGCTGGAAGGGGGTTGTGTTGGAACTGGCCCTTTTTGCAGGATCATCCCCAAACTTTTTGCTTCTTCCTCCCTTATTTTTCCTGACCCGTGGTTGTTGGCAATAGGACTCTGCGCACTTTACCACTGCTGATCAGTGCTAAAGTGCATATGCTCTCTATGTAAATTGTTATTCTGATTGGATATACATGTTTGGCATATTTGTATCACCATGAAGTCCCTAGTAAAGTGCACGGGGTGTGCCAGGGCCGGTGATGACAAATGCTACTAGTGGGCCTGCAGCACTGATTGTGCCACCCACAGGAGTAGCTCTAAAATGGTGTCTCGGGTCTGCCACTGCAGCGCCTACAGGCAGTTTAAAACTGCCATGTCCTCCTGGTCCGCGTCCCCGCTGACCAGGCCTAACCCTTCCCTTTTCGTGCACATCAGTCACCCCTATGGAAGGCCCAAGGTACCCCCCTGGGCAGGGTGCCGTGTATGTGAAAGGTAGAGCATGTACTAGTGCAGGTAACATGCTCTGGTAGTGAATTACAGCCATTTTCGTTTTTCACTATTGTAAGGCTATCTTGCTCCGTAGGTTAACATGGGGGATGCTGGCTACAGTGGTTAACGGCATTTCTTCCCATAGGAACAAGATAGGACATAAGTATCTAGTATCCCTGAACTCAGAATTTAATAACGCATCTTTTAGGAAAGATGGTTTTTAGATCCTGTGTTTGAGAACAGCACTTTTAGAAAGTTGCTGTTCTCTTGTCTGACCCTTCTGTGTGCCTGGGAATGTTTGTGTATTGACTGTCTGGTTTGTGAGTGACAGGGGCTGGGGAATTCCCCCAGAGGCTGGATGAGTCAGCACTAGGCTGAATGAAGCAATTGCTACCTGAGTGGTGGGCGGAGTTAGCACCTGGGCTGAATAGGGCTGTGCCTGCCTGCCACAATGCTGGCTCCACCTCCTGCTGGGCGGCTGAGGACCCTGCCCCTCACTCTGAAAGGAAAGATGCAGCCAGCAAAACAAAGTGCTCAGGATCCACCCAGAACTGGTTCAGACCGGGCTCAGGGCCCACATGCACAGAGAGAACAAAGACTTTAGGGGTATAAGTACAGGACCCCTGACAACAGAAAATTAGATCATCCTGGAAATCAAGAAGGAACCTCTGCCAAGGAGAAAGCTGACGTGGAAGAAGGAAGACTGTCCTGCTGTTGCTCTGCTGGACTGACCTGCTGTTGCTTTGCTGCCAAGGAGAGGGGAAGGACTTTGCTGTGAGCTGTGTCCCCTGTCTTGAAGGAATCTCCAAGGGCCTGAGAAGAGCTGGCTCCCTGTTTCCGAAGTCCCAGGAACAAAAGGACTTCACCCCCAGTCTCCCTGAACTCTGCTGAGAGAGTTCTGTCCTTCGTAGAGTGCTTGATCCAGTTGTGGGGCCTCTAGAAGTTGAACCTGAGCTGGGAAGCTTGAAACTAAGCTGAGAAACTTGTGAAGCTGAAAAGTGTCGCATCGCTCGCTTGCGGAGCGCTTCCCCGACAGTGCGAGAAGTTTCCCGCCGCTACGAAGGTCGAGATCGGCGCAGCGCCTGACATCGCTGCCGGAGCCGTCGCACCCTTCGTTTGCGGGACGCACCAGACCGGTGCGGGAGAATCGAACATCGCTGCGAGTGTCGTCGCAGAGCCTGTCGTCTGGGTGAGATCGCCGCACCGCTTGCTTGCGGACCGCATCACGTCGCTGCGAACATCGTCGCAGAAACATCACATCGAGGAGCTGCGAGAGAGAGGATCACCGCTGGACCGCGCATCGTCGCCCCGGAGATCGTCGCAGCCTCTACGAGATCATCGCATCGTGCCTTGGCGAGAACAGACTTCCTACGGAACCTACGCACCGGAATCCACGCAAGCTGCCTTCCTCCCCATACAGACCAGATTCGTCGCCACACGCCCGCTGCTGCAGCGGGGCTGTCGCATCGCCTCCCCAGGGTCTCAGGAGTAACGCATCGCTTGTTTTCCACCGCACCAGCTTCCTGCTTGTGGAACTTTGTTGCATCTAAAAGGTACTGTGAGTCAACGTGACGCAACTGTGAACTTTTCACGCATCTGTGGATTATTTGATCGCAACTTAAAGAACTTTGATTACAACCTGAAGAACTCTTTTGAAACCATATCCTTGAATTGTGTATGTTGGATTTTTGCAGTTTTGGTCTTGTGTAGTTTAGAATAAAATATCTTTATTTTCCTAAACTGTTGTGGAATCAGTTTGTGGTGTTTTCACTGTGTTACTGTGAGTGTTGGTACAAATACTTTACGCATTGCCTCTGGTTAGCCTAGACTGCTCAGGCCAAGCTACCTTGAGGGCGAGCAGGGGTTATCTAAGAGGGTTATCTCCTTGCCCTGACTAGAAGCAAAGGTCCCTATTTGGACAGCGGTACCTACCTCTGCCAACTAGAGACCCCCAGACCCCCCAGTACGAAGGAAAGCCTTCCTCCGTACTGATGCAGCGTTTCGGGAACTCAGAAATAATTATTCATAACCTGAACCCACATAATTTTAGGCCAAATTGAGGGCCAGCATCAAGGATGAAGTGTCTAAAAGGATGGAGTTAGAGGTGATTGAGCAATCCAAACTCCTATGTCCAGTCCAAGAGTTCTGGACACACCCTTGCACTAAGTGGCAAAGGTGTGTATGTGGCACAAGGCAACCTAATTGAAAACCACTGCTAGGAAGAGGGCAGGATAGTGTAATATCTCTGCAGATATTGTGTTTTTCTGCTTTCTTCCTGTCACGCACCCAGGGCACCAGTTTTGGGTGCTGCGCTGCTTTCTGTCACATGTTTCTAAATACGGGCCTTAGTCACTGCCATTCCGAAAGGTTTACCTTGGGTAGGGTGACTGGTGATGGGGGCCAAAGTTGGAATCGTTATCTGAATTTAGAGAAGGCTTTTCCACCCAGTGGCCTAGCAAGTCCTCTAGCTGCCTGTGGCGGTCCCTTGCGTGTGAGTGAGGAGGGGGGTTGGAGAGTCTGCTCCGTTTACACACTAGAGGGGGTTGCAATTGCTGCCGCCCCCAAAACTCGTGCCGCCCGGGGCGGACCGCTTCATTCCCCCTTCCCCCCCCCTCCCACCCCCTACCCTCCAGCTAAAGCTACGCCATTGTTTCCACCAGGTCTGTGTTTGGAATTTTAGTTCAGATGGTAATTGCAATATTGGCTGCTGTAATGGAGCGGCTATTTTGGGTATCTACTTCAGAATATGAACTGGACATATACGGAGAATCCACATTTTCTTTGTAGTTGATGAGTTTAAAGGTGTTTTAGAGTAAGAGGCCCATGCACAAACTTCAAAGGATAAAACTTGGAGAACTTTGAACTTGATAGATCAGACCGGGAAAAACGTGTGTTATTACCACATTATGCCCAATTCCGACATGGAAATATTGAAATGGTAGTGTATTGTAACACTGCATTTGGGCATAATTGCTATTGGTATTTTTCAGGGCGGATTTACCACACACTCATTTCTTTGTAGAATGAAAGCCTGCAGGTCTTACACTCTGCTCATTGCTTTACACTGCTCACAAAGGAATATTAAACAAGAAAAAGGCTCATTTGAGTTTCCCCTGTTTTACGAGGAGTTGACGTTTCATTTTCTTTAACTTGAACTTTATTTGATTGAATTTGTATTTTGTTGGTTTTGTTACTTCATCCTCTTAGATCTGCTTTGTTTACTCTCTCCTGCATTCTGATTATCATGTTGATCTAGTGTAGAGGCTGGCCTTTAAAATTATTAAAGCAAACAAAACAAATAACAAATAATATTTCCTCCTCGGTTAACTATGAAGATCCTTGTTACATACGACTTAGTTCATTATATCGCATTCTTGAATACTATTATAATTCATATCTGCTAACATATTTGTTGGTGATTTTTCGAGGAATTTCTTCTCATTCGCATGTGTTGTCTTATTATAATGGGGTGGTGAAAATAACATTTGTTCTGCTCAAACTATTGTCCAACAAAGGACGTCAACCTAACTCCTTATATATTCTACACACCCTGGGGGTATTGTTGTACCTCCCATGAGCATATTTCGAATTGAAGGTGTCTTTGTCAAAACCAGTCTGTCTGAAACCATACACCTGTGAAGTGCTACCGTATATTTACTGTACAATAAGGGGCGAGCGTAGGTTCTAGGTCGCACCTCAGGCATTCACCGAGTAATTTACATCGCGTGAAAAGTGTCTTTCAAAAATGCTCCAAGTGAATAGGCGAGTGTTTATGTGAGCTGCAGCATTCGCAGCGGTACTGGAGGAGGTCTAACATGCTTCAGAAGATCTTGCTGTTGACCCTGTTATCCCTGGGGTCTGCAGTGGCCTGTGAGAGTCCAGATGGATTGGCTGCTAGATTGCCGGGGGACATATACATTGGAGGGTTCTTCCCAATTCACATGGGAGTTTCAAGTCCGGTAAACAATACTTCACCAGGCAAATTCAACTGCACCGGGTAAGTTTAGTCATTTCTCTCAACAATATGGTCCAGCCAAAGCTTGGCTTATAAATTAGGCTCCCAGTTTTCCGTTTTTACTGTTTTTTACAGATAAATGCAGACACAAACCACCAGGCCCGATTCACAAGGGTAAATTGAGCCAAAAGTCCAAGTTTACCACTTTCGGTATCCACAAAGGGCATTTACTACTCGTGAATGCCGTTTGTGAATACCAAAAGTCGTAAAGTTCAACTTGTGGTAGTCGCAAAGGGCATTTACAAGTAGTAAATGCCCTTTGTGAATGCCAAACGTTGTAAAGTTAGACTTTCCTCTCAATTTACTTTAGTGAATCGGGCCAACATGTTTCCTGTCTGTATTTATTTTTAAACGTAGAAAAATACGTGTGCTTCTTGTGAGAAGCTCCCCGTGCTGTCTTTCATGATCTCCAGGTAAAAGCTGAGCAAATAACCAGCATGGGAAGTTAAAAACAAGATGAAATGTTTTTAAATGCAGGCAGATGTTCACATTTATTCGTAGTATAATGCTAATATGTACCTTTGGGTGTAGTATTTTGTTATGTGTGGCTGCTTAATTTGCTAAAACGTGACAGGGACCCATGTATGAGTGCACATCTAAGTGTTAAATAAATGTGAAAGTATACCATTTTACGACTCCATTTGTTCTCAAAACACAAATAAAAATGGATAAATACCAGTAAGACAGCCAAAAAATAAATATGGATACATAGAGAGAGAAATGTAAAAAAAGAAAGACCGTAAAACTGGGAACCCTACTCATAATATATGCCCATAATAATACAGTAAGGGTGTGTTACCATCTTTGATGGTGCAAAATGTCTGCCTTCTGCTCACATTGCCTCCTCTCTTTGCTGTTTCATATGATAGTGTATTGAACAGCAATCAACTATTAGATTTATGACATTGGATAGTAGCAAGGTTAAAAATGGAAAAGTGACAGAGACTGATAGAGTGATAGATGGACAAGAGAGAGTGAATGGTGAGGAGAGGTAGAGAAAGAGTTTTTAAGCAGATACACAGAATGGTAGTGGCACCAGGGAGCGAGAGATGAGAGAAAAAGAGACAGAAGGAACAAGAGAAAAATGTGGAATGACAGGGTTGCAAAAGGACAGGCGATATTGAGAGATGAGGAGAAAGGCATAGAAAAAAGAGTGTGAAACGAAGAAAAAAACAAAGCATGGTTTCTAATGAACCTATGGGAAAAGTGGACACTAGAATGACTATTAGCCACGACATTTGTCAAGTTCATTTTTTTATGTGCAAAGGCAGTCTCACAGTAGCATTTTTATTTACTCCATTATAAGGTATCGCCTTTTTTCAAATGAAAATATCTGCAAATATTTATATAAATTTTACATGAAAAACCGTCAGATTTCACAATGTTAATTTTATTATGAAAACCCTTTTTAAAAAATCACAGAATTCTCCAGTAAAACTAGGCAAAAAGCTCATCCGATGCTTTACTCTTGGCCTTACTTTTGACATAGCGAATGGCAACGCATTACCTAACATGGTAACAAAAGCAAGGAAGAAGCTGCTCAGCTTTGGACACACACTTACCTACACACTTACAAATCTAAGAACCATATGTATGACAAAGTGGTGGAGCATTTTGCTAGCCTTCTGGGCTTAACAACACGCTCTGCCACTTCGGAAACGCAAGGCTGCACCATATTTACAAGAATGTAGTGCAGCCTTGCGTTTCCCCTGCGATGCCGCTAAGTTTAACAACTTAGCCCCAACGCAGGCACCCTTGCACCAGAGTGCAAGGGTGTCTGTGTGCACGGGAGGATTGGTTATGTGTAGGAAGGTGTTCCTTCCTGTACATAAACAATCCTAAAATGCAATTTTTCTAACTTTCATATGTGCTGCTTCATACAGCACACATGAAAGTTACAAAATGGCATTTTTTTAAAATATTTTATTTATGTACAGGAAGGCACACCTTCTTGTACATAAACAAACCATGACATTTTGCTTTTTCCATGTGTGCTGCACAAGGCAGCACACATGGAAAAAGCAACAAGCATTAGAAATGCAATAGGTCTCGCAGCATTAGAGTTAGTGCATTTAGAATTGTTTATGGGTTTTTTTGTAAATCTTTAGCATGAGGTTGAGGGTGAGTGAGGGTGAGGGGTTGAGGGTGAGTGAGGGTGAGGCTGAGGGGTTGAGGGTGAGGGTGAGTGAGGGTGAGTGAGGTGTTGAGGGTGAGTGAGGGTGAGGGGTTGAGGGTGGGTGAGGGGTTGAGGGTGAGTGAGGGTGAGGGAGTGAGGGTGAGGGTGAGTGAGGGTGAGTGAGGGTGAGTGAGGGTGAGGGTGAGGGTGAGTGAGGGTGAGTGTGGGTGAGGGATTGAGGGTGAGGGGTTGAGGGTGAGTGAGGGTGAGGGGTTGAGGGTGAGTGAGGGTGAGGGGTTGAGGGTGAGTGAGGGTGAGGGAGGGTGAGGGGTTGAGGGTGAGGGGTTGAGGGTGAGTGAGGGTGAGTGAGGGTGGGTGAGGGTGGGTGAGGGTGGGTGAGGGTGAGTGAGGGTGAGTGAGGGTGAGGGTGAGTGAGGGTGAGTGAGGGTGAGTGAGAGTGAGGGTGAGTGAGAGTGAGGGTGAGTGAGAGTGAGGGTGAGTGAGAGTGAGGGTGAGTGAGGGTGAGTGAGGGTGAGTGAGAGTGAGTGAGAGTGAGTGAGGGTGAGTGAGAGTGAGTGAGGGTGAGTGAGTGAGGGTGAGTGAGGGAGGGTGAGGGTGGGTGAGGGTGTCACAATTTTTCCGTCTTCCTATTCCTGCTTTACCCCTTGTGTGCAGCCATGTCCTAAGGCAGAGTAAGTGCAGGGGAGAGTGGGTGTGGACGAATTTATTTGGCATGTCTGCAGAGCACATTACCTCCTGCACCTCGTGTATATGGAGAGTGCAATCTGTTGTCACTAAATGTGCTATTTGATGGTAAAATGAAGTGTGCTGGGGCAGCTGTGTGCCAAAGGCTCCTAAAGAGCTTCAGATGGATATATTTGCTTTTGTGCGGTGCTTTTGCAGAACGGCAACTGTTAAACCAACAGGTTCCCAAACCTTTGACTGCGATTTCTTCAGAAGTGCTGGTCCCTTTGTGTTCTGTTTTCTTACGTTTCAGTGTTTGCAGCACTCTGTTTCAGTCAAGTAATGGCCGTCAGCCAGGCAGGATTAGATGAGGCCCGGGGGTGACATTCCTGTGCGGTTTGGGGTTTAATCGCGTCATTGTTGTCTCCATCGCGGCCATCAGAAGCACAGATATTTCTGCTCGCCATTGGAGCCGGCTCCGACATGGAGATCAAAGCAAGGTGGGGGGAGGAAGCAGAGGGGGCGCCCGAATGCAGCATTGTAACACGGCGGGCAGGGGAGGGGGCGGGCAGGGGAGGGGGCGGAGAGGGGAGAGGTGCGACACGGCAGGAAGACGGAAGGAAGAGAGGGGAGGGGGTGGAGAAATGTAAGTGCAGGGGAGAGTGGGTGTGGACGAATTTATTTGGCATGTCTGCAGAGCACATTACCTCCTGCACCTCGTGTATATGGAGAGTGCAATCTGTTGTCACTAAATGTGCTATTTGATGGTAAAAATGAAGTGTGCTGGGGCAGCTGTGTGCCAAAGGCTCCTAAAGAGCTTCAGATGGATATATTTGCTTTTGTGCGGTGCTTTTGCAGAACGGCAACTGTTAAACCAACAGGTTCCCAAACCTTTGACTGCGATTTCTTCAGAAGTGCTGGTCCCTTTGTGTTCTGTTTTCTTACGTTTCAGTGTTTGCAGCACTCTGTTTCAGTCAAGTAATGGCCGTCAGCCAGGCAGGATTAGATGAGGCCCGGGGGTGACATTCCTGTGCGGTTTGGGGTTTAATCGCGTCATTGTTGTCTCCATCGCGGCCATCAGAAGCACAGATATTTCTGCTCGCCATTGGAGCCGGCTCCGACATGGAGATCAAAGCAAGGTGGGGGGAGGAAGCAGAGGGGGCGCCCGAATGCAGCATTGTAACACGGCGGGCAGGGGAGGGGGCGGGCAGGGGAGGGGGCGGAGAGGGGAGAGGTGCGACACGGCAGGAAGACGGAAGGAAGAGAGGGGAGGGGAGGGGGTGGAGAAATGTAAGTGCAGGGGAGAGTGGGTGTGGACGAATTTATTTGGCATGTCTGCAGAGCACATTACCTCCTGCACCTCGTGTATATGGAGAGTGCAATCTGTTGTCACTAAATGTGCTATTTGATGGTAAAAATGAAGTGTGCTGGGGGAAACAAAAAAGAAGCCGGAGGGAAGAGAGGGGAGGGGGGAGGAGAGCGAAAGGATCGGAGACACGGCGGGTAAAATAAACAAAAAAAAAGCCGGAGGGAAGAGAGGGGAGGGGGGAGGAGAAATGCGACACGGCGGGAAGGGGAGGGGGCGGAACGGGGGCGGAGAGGGGAGAGAGAGAGTAGGCAAGGGTAAACAAACACGGACGTGCACGCGCCCGTGACTTTTAAGGTCAATGCGCATGCGCATAAGCTTAATGCGCATGCGCATTGACCTTAAAAGTCACGGGCACTGCAAGGAATCGCCACGATTCCTTGCAGTTAGATAAAGAGTCGATGAGCCCCTATAGTCTCGCTTGCTCGATGCGCATGCGCATCGACAGGCGAGACCTAAAAACGAGGAAAAATAATGCATTTCTCCTCATTTCACCACCTTAAGACCAGTTAATTTTGGCGCTACCTCCTATTTTGGCGCCACCCTTGTACATGGGGGCAGCGTCAAATACAATGGGTGTTGGGGTTGAAATGCCCACCAGAACAACCACTGCACGCCCCTTTTACGCTAAACATTGTGTAAAGAGGTGCCTTATGTACAAGGCAGAATAAGCCATGTTAAGTGGCTTAACGCTGCCTTGTACATAAGGCAAGGCCCCTATGGCCACAGGAATGTAATAAAAAGTGACGTTTCTGTGGTGATAGGAGCTCGCAGAGGAAGACTTTGCCCACACGCTGTTGGTTGCTGGAAGCGCGAGGACTACAACGCCCAGGTGCCCCGGGGAGAGAACGCACCTGAGCCCACTTGCCCATTTGATTAATACCTCTTGCGGCCCCCGCTTTGCGGGAGCCACTCGGAGAGGAAGACTTTGCCCACACGCTGTTGGTTGCTGGAAGCGCGAGGAAAACAACGCCCAGGAGCCCCAGGGAGAGAACACACCTGAGCCCACTCTGGTGGCTCCGCCCATTATTGTTATATCATTTTGCACGGTACCCTCGTCGCGGGAAGCGTGCGGGCGTGCGTCGGGCGAAGCCCGGGCCAAGGGCAGGCCCGTTTGAGCCTGTTCGAGAACCTGAGAGGTTGGGCTGGGCCCTTTCTCTAAGTCTCCCATTACTAGTGGTCGCCTCGCTTTTCAAGTAAGTGAACATTTGCTCAGTTGCTGGCCGATCTGCGATCACTTTCAAATTGAGATTTATAATGGCAACCCGCGAGGGGAGAGGTAGAAAAGCAGCCGGAGTGGGGCATGTTGCAGGAACTTTAGACCAGTTCATTACGAGGGCCTCTTCTGTGTTAGCTCATGAGATAGCAATTACTGGGTGTAGGCTTTCTATAGACCCTATATTTTCAAAGCGATCATCACTGGGGGGGATAAGGAATGCCCGCTCAACCCAAAGAGACCCCCAGTCTAGCCCTCCCTCTGATGCTCAAACATTGAATCTAGGCCTGCAGCAGGGTGAAATTCCAGCTAACACTATTGAGGAAGATGCCCCATATTCCATGGTACTTCGAGCTGGAGCACCACAAAATCCGTCCAAAAACATTGTTTCGTGTGTTGCCTTGGTTCATAAATAACCTACTAAATTGAAGGAACAGGCCCAGGGGGCAATCTTCAAGAGGAAGCGAGGTGGAACCCAGCAGAAGGGGGAGAATCCTAAAGCATCAAAGAGGAGTAAATCGGGCGAAAGTCCAAGGGCAGACCCTATAATCATTGAGACCTCACCTTCAGTATCGCAAGCAGCAAATGCTGGGAGCATAAACGAAAGTGTTACTGGACGACCAAAGTCTGACCACGAATATTGGCTAAAAATAGGTGCCCTCATGAAGTCATCTCTGGATCCTATATTAATGAGACTTTCGTCTGTTGAGAATAGGCTTATGGACCTTGAAGCTTCACTAACTATTGTTGCGAGTGGTATTAAGAGTAATACAGTGGATGGCGGGCTAGGTAGAGACTCCTTTAGGGTGGGGGGAGGAGGGGAGTCTGTGGCAATTGATGGTACCAATTTAGTAACAACTGCAGGCTTGGTAGCCAGACCAATTTTTATAATTCTTTGGGGCTGGAAACACCCACTGGAGTAAATCTAGTAACTGCAGAGACTCAGGGTGGGCGTGGTACCTCCCATGGAGAATACTAGGGATATTCTCAGTTAGCCGGTCCTGCACTTAGGGGGACGCGGACTGGTAAGGAGGTAGAAAAGGTACACCATCACCTAGATCTCGCCCCTGAGTGTTCACCCTATGTTGCTGTCTTGACTGGTGTCCCAGTACTTAAGCAAGGTCAACTAGAAACATTTGAACAATTAAAAAACAAGACAATGCACTGGCTAAATACCAATAGACCACTCCCCTGTGAGGTCGAGTCTAAAATTTTATTTGTGAGAAGGGTGGGTTGGGTAGGATGTAAGCAAAAAAACATGCCAGGTGATTGCATTGTGGTCAATTTCAATGACCCAAGGGCTGCGGAGCATGTCTGTTGGGGCGCACAGGTAAATCCAAGAACTCCCATACAGGCTAGGGCCCTAAACTATTTTTATACACCTCCAGAACCTATGTTTATTCAGGGGAACTATGAGTATGAGAGGGGTAGGAGGGGCTGCCTAGCCAGGATGATGACCTGTTCAAAAGGGGAGAATGGTGGCCAACCCCCTGTAGTACCTCTGACTAATAGATTTAGTACACTGGACCTGGTAGACTGACTGTCCCATGATGACACTAATCTGGTGTTAACCCAGGGAAAATGTAATATTGTAAGGGCAGCAGAGATTGGAGATTTAGGCCAAACCTTTAGATTACCAGGTGTAATGGGGAGTAACAAGGATCCAGTGCCTAGATTAGCTCGAAAGGGGGGGGGGGGGGGAATATTTGAATGTTGTGGGCTCAAACATAAGTGATGATGGCAGTGGAGAAGTTGTTTATCAGACCACAGGAATCCTGCTGACCATTCCTGAACCTAGTAATCCCGGGACTACCCCTGAATTTAGCAATCTGGGGATTGTCCCTGACTTAAGCACTCCTGGGACTGCTGATAGATTCCCATTGGAGGGAATGGGTAGGATGAATGCACAACTAACCAATGGTGGCCCTAAAATTCTATTGTGGAACATTGCGGGTCTTATTCCCAAATTAGATCAGGTTGATTGGAGGGGAACATGTTGATTCCCATGAGATCTGCTTGTTCCAGGACACTTGGGCAGTGGAGCCACAGTTTAGGCCAGGCTTTGTAGCATACTGTGAGGGTGCAGTGAAGGGACCCAATGGTAGACCGTCATTGGGTTTATGTATATGGGTGGCTTCACACCTAGGTTGCAAGGTTAAACGAGTTGAGACAAACTCCCCCGACATCACTTGTATACTCCTGTCGTACAAGAACTCACTGAAATTTGCTATTGTTAACATTTACTCTAGGCCAGTCCAGTACGGTGGGACATCCCCAATGTTAGATAGCTTGTCAAACCTCTTGAATAGACTGGCAGGGAACTTAGAACTTTTAGTTTGTGGAGATTTTAATTGCCACTTTGAACCATAGAATGGAATTATGCATCCAATCACTAGTGAGGAGGATCTTACTTGAACAATACCTCCCCCTAATATGTACCCCATTAATCAATGGACTCATTTAGTTCTTCAGTTAACCTCCTTAACTCTGTCTTTTTCCTTAAGGGCCTGTAATGGCTGGTTTTCTGGTGATAACCCTGGGCGCCCGACCTTTAAGCGGTTGCGACAGGCCACGGTTACCGACTATATATTGATTAGCATAGAGGTGTGGCATATTGTGATGGATTTTGCTGTAGGGGACCGATGTGAAAGAGACCATAATCCTGTGGTCATGGAAATGGATTTTCAGTGGTGCAGCTCAAGGGATGATATTGATGAGCCGTACCAAAACAATTTGGAGATTGTAGAAGGAGGGAGACGTATTAGATGGTCTAAGATAAAGCAATCGGAGGAAACAACGTCAATATTATATGCTAATATCATACCTGTTCTGGAGAGAACTAGTGTTGTTGCGTCAAATCTAATATACCCCGATTTTGACGGTGAGTTGGGTGCATTACACCAAGAAATAGCCTTGGTCGTGGCTGATTTTTTTTTTTAAAGTGGTACATTCAAACACAAATCTGGTGGTCCTAGGAATTTGTGGTACTCGAAAGATTATAAGGAAGTGAAGCTAACCTTGTTGGCTGCATTAAAAGGGGCTGATTGCTCCCATATCAGGGAAAACAATTGCAAATGCAAAGTCTGAGTGGGAAGCAGATAGATGGCAGGAGATCAAGAAGGTAGAACTACTCTTGATCCCAATATTAATGAGGATGCCTGGTTTTCATACTTCAAGGAATTATATTCCACCTCCTTTTCAGGCATAAGTCTTAATAAAACTCCACTGTATAATTTTAATCTCGAAGTTTTATCTGATGCACCCCCATTTGTGATGGGAGAATTGACATCTGCCTTTGCTAAATTACAGTCTAATAAAGCCCAGGACTGGACAGAATTCCAGGTGACCTGTTTAAAAGTGAACAGAGAAGATAAATGTTTTAAACAGAGCACTGGCCCTGGGTCTGGTTAGCAGAGCCCAAGGCACAATCAGAGTCAGTAACCACCAGTGATCAGGGAAAAAGGATGACTTTCTCACAGTATATCTGACTAAAGAACAGCAGTTGTAGGCTGTTAAGGTGGTCCGAGAAAGTCCCCGTGTTGGGGAGGGAGGTCACTTTGGCAGAGAGTGTTTATACGGTGATGACCAACTCTGTGGAGTCAGGGCCACTATTGTCAGGTGCTCTGTTTAAAAGGTATATGATTGGGACCTGGGAGGAGGAAAACATGGCGGCCGCAGGCTAGCGCGGTACGCACGTCTCTCCCATCGCTCCTATTCTGCAGCACCTGATCCTGCACTGAGCCGGCAGAGACCCATCTGAGTACAGCCGATCATGGCTGAGTAACGCATATACTTTGGGCGGAACAAAAAAACTGCGAAGAATCTTTCTAAAAGTGACCCGGCAGCCCAGCAGCTGGTTTGAAGAGCGAAACGACGAAGAGGTACTTGGTGAGGGGGTGATGAAATTTTTAGCAGCCCGGCACCTGGGACTTGGAACTTAGCCGATTTCTGACTCCGCTCCGCTCGGGCTTTGTAGCGGATTCTGAAGCGGGAGCCGATGTGCTTGGCTCCGGTTGGGAGACCCCACCCCCCCTCCTGCCTTCCGAAGTGGAGACAAGCAGCCGTGGAGCTAAGGCGAGGTCTCAGGGCGGTGGCTCGCGGGCTCCTACATCGAGGTTTGACGGGGGGAGAGGGAGGGGGGTAAGACTACCACGGTGGACTGCCAAGATATTGTGGGGGATCCCACAATGCTTACACTTGGCAGCGGGAGCAGAGGGGGTCTCTATGAGGTAGAAGGAGACAGAGAAGGAGACAGAGACAGAGAAGCCGGGGGAGAGCCTAAGGAGGGGGGGACAGGCACAAAGCTGATTTCAAGTCGACAAACCCCTAAAGATACATCCCAGAAAAGCAAGGGTAAAAGACAGGGAAGGGGGAAGGGCGTAAGAAGCACAAAAGCCGGCCATAAAACCAAAAGCCCTGGGGGGAAAGGTGAGGTGGAGAAGCTCTTGAAGACAGGTAGTGCGGTTAAAGAAAAGGTTGAGGCAGGTTGGGTCTCAGACAATCCCGGGGCTGGTGAGAAGGACGGGGGGTATGTGAGTAAAGAGGTTGGAAAAAAAAGAAAGGGCAAGGACAAGAGTGCACAAAATAGCGCAGTGCCCGTTACCCCATCACTCCACTCCTTCTTTAAAGTGCTTCCCCAGGTCCTGGCAATCAACCCGGTAAAAACCAGTAACCCGGTAAACCGGATGGGTATGGCTGAGGTTAATCCGCCCAATCCAACTTTGAGCTTAAACGGGGGGGGGACCAACAAGTAAGCCTCTTACCCCCGTACTACTCCCGTCTTTACAGGCTCCCTCTCCGGTTGTATCGGCTCTTCTTCTCCCTTCCTCTCTTATCCCTCTTACCTCTACCTCTGCCCCCCCCCCAGCAGGAGTGCTGTAAAACATGTTCAGGACAAGGGGGACATAAATCTTACGATGGTCACTGACACGGAGGAGGTGGCGGGTGGTGGAGGGGAAGGGGAGCCAAATAGCTCTCTTGAAACCATCTTGATTGCTATGTCAGCTATGAGGGAGGAGATTAGGAGCGATTTCGCACTGTCTAAGGCAAACCAAAATGATATAAGAGTGGCCTGTGAAACTCTGGAAAAAAAAGGTGGATGGATTGTTTGAGAGAACGGAGAGTTTGGAGGGGGCGGTGGGGTCTATAAAAGCGAATTTGGAGGTGGCTGAGTCCAAGATTCAAACCTTACGGAGGGAAGGACAAGCTATGAAGGAGAGGTTTGAGTCTTTGGAAAACTTTTCACGAAGGAATAATCTTCGGATTCTGAAAGTCCCTGAGGGAAAAGAAGGGGATGATTTAAAAGCTTTTGTGGTTGCGCTTTTGAAGGACTCCCTAAAATTGGATGAAACAGTCGAGCTACTTGATAGAGATATCCAGCGGATCCATCGAGATCCCTTCCGCCTCAACCCTGGGAGAACCAAACCACGAAAAATCTTGGTAAATTTCCAGACATACACACTGAAAGAGAAGATCCTGAACCTCACACTGAAGGCCAAAACACTCAAGGGCATCGACTTCTTGTGTGAAGTCAGGTCAGACCTCTCAAAAGCCACATTAGATCGGCAATGGGAGTTGGGTCAGAGGATGGAAAAGCTCAGGGCGGCTGGGGCCACGGTTCAGATGCGATTCCCCGCTTTCTTGCGGGTAATGTACAATAATAAAATGTACAATATCCGATCTCCCTTTGAAGTGGATGAATTCTTGGGGAAAATGGGGGAGAGTTCAAGGGGGGGAGCTAAAAGGATAAGTCAGCTGAATGTTTTTACATTCTCAGTAGAAAGATAGTAGGGCACCTCGCGGGTTAAGGGATTTAAGCATCACCTATTCAAAAAAAGAAAAAAAAAGGAAAAGGGTATAGAAGTTTGGTATTAAGGAAACTAAAATTTCAGGGGAAGTAATACTGGGTGATAGGGAAATAAATAAAGGATAAAAAAATAGATAGAACACAGTTTAAAACCAAAACATAGGGTGTGGGGAGATAGAGAGATACTCTACATGTTATACTTTATTAGCTGACTTAATAGGTATACATTAACACCAGCATATACTAGTAGGGGAGTCTCTTCTTATCTTTGTCTTTTAGCAGTTTCCATTGTAAGATGAGGGATTAAACCAGCATCTACTATTCACTATTTGAAAACAGGTAGCACAGCAAGGTAGGAGGGGGTGGGATGGGGGGGACGTAAAACTGGCCATACATCTGGCTAGCGTAAGTAAGGAGGGGTTTTCCAGGGGTGGGAGGGGAGTAGGGGGGCTCAGGGGGGAAGTGGGAAAAATAATAAAATTCCTCAGGAGTCAGACCTCGTAAAGGCTAGATGGTTAGTTTGTCTTACAAGCCTCTATCACCAGATAACCGTCATATTTCAGTTCTTTGTAAAGATGTTCTTATGGCAGAGGAAAAAAGTAGGGGGAGAAGGTAAAAAATAGATGATCCCCATAAAATTCTTATCCTGGAATGTCAATGGCCTGCGAGTGAGGAGTAGAAGGTATAAAATCTAACAATATTTGAGAGACTCTCCAGCGCAGGTCAACGTCATTCAGGAGACACATCTACTTAAAGCGGAGGTCTGTGAGATGCTAAGGAAACAGAAATGGGTAGATAAGTTTATATGTACGGACCAAACCGCAAATATAAGAGGAATCCTTATAATTTTCAAAAAATCAGCTAAGGCTCAAGTCCTGGAAAATAAGGAGGACCGTAGCGGGAGATGGCTCATCTCGAAAATTTTAGTGGAGGGCATGACTTTCACGCTTGTGGGGTATTATGGGCCGAACCAAGACCACACCTCTTACTTGAAAGCAATCCAGAACCATCTTACACTTTCACAGGATCCAGTTATTTGGGTCGGAGATTTTAATATAGGTCTTAATCCTCTGTTAGATAAGTCTTCCAAGTCAAGAGCGCTTATACCATCTAAATCAAGGCAGGCTCTGATAGATATAATGGAACATCTGAGTCTAGCGGATGTATGGAGGGAAAGGGCAGGATACAAATTAGGGGTTTCGTTTCAAAACCTTAAATACAAACACAAGTCAAGAATTGACTACGCTCTCTTTAGTTATTCTTTAAAGAACTCGCTAAAGGGGTTGGTTTACCTTCCTTCACACATGTCGGACCATTCGGCAATCGCATTTGACTAGGGGTGGGTGTAGTAGGCGTAGTGGGGCTACGCGAAGCTACGTGAAGTGGGCGAGAAACTACGCCCACCTACGCACTTCGCGTAGCCCCACTACGCGCCACCCGCCTCCCTCCTGCCCTCCCTAAATACTTAAATTACCTTTTAAAAATGAATAAAAACCACTTACCTTGTACGCTGCGTCCGCCGGGGCTCCCTCTCGAAATCGCGCCGTCGTCTTAGATACTAATGCCCATGCGCGGCCGCCCGCGCATGCGCATTTCTCGCGAGAAATGCGCATGCGCGGGCGGCCGCGCATGGGCATTAGTATCCAAGACGACGGCGCGATTACGAGAGGGAGCCCCGGCGGACGCAGCGTACAAGGTAAGTGGTTTTTATTCATTTTTAAAAAAGGTAATTTGAGTATTTAGAGAGGGCGGGAGGGAGGCGGGTGGCGGGCAACGTCGCTACCCCCACGGAGTGGGCGTAATGTTGCTTGCTACGCCTACTTCACAAAGGGCGAAGTAGGCAACACTACGCCCACTCTGTGGGCGTAGCGAAGTACTTAGCCCAGGGTTACATTTTACCTTCAAACGAGAAACCATAAAAAAGAATCCTCCTGGTCTTTTGACCACACAATCCTCTTAGAGGAGGAGGAAACTAATTTTTTGTTATCAGAGGCGAAGTTTTTCTTGGAATCAAACTTGGACTCTGCAGACATTAATATATTCTGGGATGCCACAAAGGCCTATTTGAGGGGCTGCATAACTAACAGAGCCACGTATAAAAGGAAAGTGTATCGGGAGACAATTAAAAATATTGAGCAGGATCTGGACAAAATAGATCAAAAGTTGGGCGGCGCGATGGCATCCGCGGGCGAGGCAGAAAAACAGGCCAATCTGAGAAGTCAGCTCCAAACCATATTACAAGAACGGTTAACTAAAAGGTGGGAGGCGAGTAAAATCTTGCACTTTGAATTTGGGGAAGCCGCGGGAAAGGTCCTTGCTTGGAAAGTCAAAGCAGACCAGGCAAAAAATCATATTAGAGAGATCAAACGAAAAGGAGAGACCGTTACTAGGACTTTGGACCGGGAGATAGGGATTGCCTTTCAAGAATTTTTCCAAGAAATATATAAGGAGGAGGTCAGGAATGATCCGGAGGCTAGGGATAAGTGGCTAGATAACATCGCCTTACCAACCCTGCTAACATCACAGAGGACCCACCTAGAGAGGGAGATTTCAGAGGAGGAGGTGGAAAAAGCGATAGGTTATCTGAAGAAGGGAAAAGCGGCTGGCCCGGATGGGTTATCCGGAGAACTATATCGGGGGTTAAGCTCCGCCATAGTTCCAGCATTGACGGCCCTCTTTAATGGTATTCTTCGGAGGGGGGAGAGTCCCCCGGATTCTTGGAATGAAGCTACGATCGTTCTCATTCCTAAGCCAGGTAAAAACCCAGTGGAGTGTGGTTCCTATAGACCAATTTCCCTCCTAAATAACAACTACAAAATCTTTACATCTATTTTGGCAGCCAGATTGGGGGAGGTAATTGGCTCAATAATCCATCCGGACCAAAGTGGTTTTATAAGGGGGCGCCAGTTGGCTGATCACACTCGGGACCTGGTGGGGGCGATTGATATAGCTACCACCTTTTCTCTCCCACTGGCCACTCTGACTTTGGACACCACCAAAGCCTTCGATAGGGTCAATTAGCCCTATCTAGTGGAGGTGATGAGAAGGTTTGGGTTAGGGAAGGTGTTCTGTCAGGTTATTGAGACCCTGTATAGGGCTCTGTTGGTCCTGGCCCTTTTTGGCAGGTTCACCCCAAAACTTTTTGCTTTTGCCTAGCCTGTTTCTGTAACCTGGTGTTGGTGATTTTAGGTCTCTGCGCACTTTTTCACTGTGGTCCAGTGTAAAGTGCGTGCGCTCTCTGTGTGTGTGGTAAGAGTGACCTGCCCTCCCATAGGAATGCATGGGGAATATGTGTGACCATGGTAGTTCCTGATGTGTAGGGAGTGCAGGGTCGCGTTTGGTATGTGCGAACTCATGAGATTGAATGCTTCGCAATGATGTATGCTGCATGAACGTGTCTAGTGTAGAAGTGCCACTTTTAGAAGTTGGCAGATTTGTGTAATTTGTGTCTGGCGTGTGATTGGCTGGAGTTGGCTGGTGAGCCTGGCTCCAAGAGTCTGGGTGGGTCTACCCCGGTGGTGAATGGAGTGATTAGCATGCTGATGTGAGGGGAGGGGTGAACCTGGGCCTGAATAGGGCTGGGCTTCTCCCACACAATGCTGGCTCCACCCCTGTGGTGCGTCTGATGTCCCTAGCCTGGCCAGTGAAAGGAGTTCCCTATAACCAGTTGTAGCTGGTTCTCATTTTGCCTGCACCTTTCTAGACAAAGGATTTTACTGTATTAAAAGGGGCTGTGTCCCCTTACAACATGTTCTTGTTTCTGACTTGAATCCTGCCAGGGGCGTGCTGCTGCTTGGGCCCAGGGGAAGGCTTGCCTCCCTGGGCCCTGCCAAGCCCCTGGATTGCTAGACGACTTCTTTTGGACCCTTCTGCCTGGCCTGAGGATGGCTGGGGGACTTTCTCATTGCTCTGGGAGACTTTCCTGTGGGGCTGGATGGTAGTGTGCCCCAGAACCTAGTAGGTGTTTGTTTCCCCTAAAGGTGCCTTTGTTTCTGCCCTGCAGCACTGGGCTGCATCGTGTGCTGGGGATTTTCCTCATTGTGCCTTCGCAGGAGCCTACCCTGCGTTTTGCCCGGCATATTTAATTATTTTTATTGATGGGTGCCACCCCATTTATTTAATTATCTAACGGGTGCTAACCCCGTTTCTACTTTTATTTTTCCAACCGAGGGTGCCCACCCCTCGTTATGCCCCTTTATTCTACCGCCGCGGCCCAGGTACCGGGATCGAGGAATCCAGAAGTCAGGCATCTCTTGTCAGGAAGGGGGCCGGGTCAGCAATCCAGCAGGAAGGCCCGCCCACCGCCGCCGGGGGAGAGAGAAGCTGCCCGGGAAAGGAGGGCAGCCGCAAGAGAGAGGACCATGGCGCCACTGGCACGGGGCTCCTAGGACTGAGGGAGAGCCCCACAGGTGCCGCGCTGCCTGCCGAAGTCGCCAGAGACGTCCTGCCGCCACCGGAGGAGACCGGCCGCCTCTAGAGCTGGTGAGTAATGTCGATAAGGAGGGAATTGGCCCTGTTGGTCTCCCGGGCGGCCCCACGTGGCAGCAGGCCGCCCCTACGGATGGCAGTCTTTGCTTAAAGAGCCCTGGGTGGCTCTTTCCTGGCCATAGTTCTAGCCCCGGGCACGGAGGGGCCATGCTCATTGATTAAGGGGGCCCGGGGGAAGCCCTATTTTGTGTACAAATGCCAGAGCGGTCCCACATGGCAGAGGGCCGCTCCAACGACATGGTGAGTGACCAAGAGAGCCCCCACGGGGGCACAGTTGTTTGCAGAGCCTAGATGGCTCCAGGGGCATGTTTGTTTTAGAACCTGAGTGGCTCCCTGGGGGTACAGTTATTTGCGACACCAGTGTCTGGGGGCCAGGGCTCTGTCTTTTTATGGGTGCACAATTCGTCTAGGAGCTGGGGTGCTCCTAGTGGCAGGTTTTATTGCCAGAGCCTGTGCAGCTCCAGCGTTTGGCGCAGAGTTGTTCTTGGGACGCAGTTTCTGTTCCTGAGGGCCCATGTTGCAGTTATGTTGTCTCCCAGCTGCCTAGCAATTAGTGGGCAGCTGCACCGTTTAGGCGCCAAGGGAGAGAGAGTCCCTGGGAGGGACAGAGATGGCACAGAGCTGCCAGGCCTTCTACAGCTGTGCAGCACTTAGTGCCAGCTGCAACGTTTAGGCCCTGTTACTGTTCACAGCTGCCCAGCAATTAGTGGGCAGCTGCAACGTTTAGGTTTGCGCCAGTGGCGCACCCCTGACTGGCGCTGCGATGGCAGCACGATTTGACATTCTGGACACAGGGCATTTGAGCCCCTCTTGAGATGGCCAGTTGGCCAGGGGGCTGGAATGGGATTTCTGCGCAATGTGATTTTACTATGTCTGTAAAGGTAATTGTCTAATGTGATTTTTGCGCAATGTGATGTTACTGTGACTGTGAGGTTACTTTACCTGTGTAGGTTTATGTTAGTGAGAGTTTACTTCACTGTGAGTCATGCCCCTAAATGTGAGTTATGCTTAGGGGGAGAGTCTAATGTGTTTAGACTAGTGAGGAGATTGCCTACTGTATTTTTACTGGTTAGGCCCAAATGTGAGTTATGCGTAATGTGCTATGCCATTATCCCTGTGACACCTTTGAATGTGTTTTATGCATTATGTGTCTTACCTACACCTCTGAATGTTTTTATACATCATGTGTCGTTCCTTCACCTCTGAATGTTCTATGCATCATGTGTGAAACTTCTGATTGTTATATGTTCAAAGTGCTATTTCTAACAGTATTTCGAGTTCTAAAAGTGTTGATTCTGACAGTGGCCCATGTGGCCCTGTCCTGGAAATAATCCCTAGTGAAAATTGCCCGTGCCAGTTGGCACAATGTATTTAGTGTGATTACTATCTGATGTGTTTTGACAATGCAAAAGTTATTTTTATATAACCTTGTGTGGAGTTCCTTTTGTGGTGTGCCTAGGATGTTGTTGCTGTTGTGTGCATGCGCAAATGCTTTACACATTGCCTCCGGGATAAGCCGGTCTGCTTGTGCCAAGCTACCAAGGGGGTGAGCAGGGGTTATCTTGGCGTGTGACTCCCTTGCGGTGACTAGAATGGTGGTTTCTGCCTGGCTTTGGCGTAATCCTTAGCCAACCAGAAATCCTAGTTCTAACATTGTTGGACAGTGGTGAGGATTAGGACTTGTGTTTGCGCAGTACCACAGCGACAACTGGCTACATTACAAAACTCTGCATTCTAGATAGTCACATGTTTGTGATTATTGTTTGTGATTTTGTTTTCCTCAAGAGTGTCATTTTCAGATGGTGTTCCTGCGCTTTTATGTTTAGTCGCAGATGAGAGAAAATGACAGGGCTGGACACCAGTAGAGGGGGAGGTTCCCATAGATAAGGAATCCCTTGCTGGGTCCAGTACACAATCCCTGTTCCTGTCCCTGTGTAGGTAGATGGAAGAGAGGGAGTGTGGAGGAGAAATGGCTTGCCTGAGAGGGTGGTTATCCCCTGAGTGTAGTGTGTGTGTCTGGATTCCCCTGTATGGTAGGATCCAGTGTTGGCAGCTAAAATGTGTCCAGTGCGTGAAGTCCCATTCCCAGTTCCCAGAGTATGGTGCCTGGTGCTCAGTAAGAGGGGTACAGGTTGAGAGTCAGAGGCAGTGAGGAACTGTCTCACCATTCTGGAGGGGGAGTGTGTGGATGAGTGGTGTGTTGAACTAGAGGAGTTGGTGTGAGTTTTTTTTGGTAATAAAAGGAGCTTACACAGGAGGTGTACCTCTGGTGGAGTGCAGGAGGTCCTGCAGAGGCACTGGACAAGAAGGTGGACATCTGGCGGTGTGCTAGATGTCTTGCAGAGGCATTAAGGAGTGATTCTAAAAGTAATGGCTTGTGTATCTGATGATCCTGTGTAGGGGAAGAGGTTCATGTTTAACCCAGATAGGTCCCAGTAGGATGGTAGGGGCTCACATCCAGTCTCAGTGGAGGCAGAGTGAGTGTGGGACGGTGTGTCCCACGTTGGCCTGAAACCCTGTCTCAGGGCCTGGAGGGTTCCCTAAGGGAGCGCCAGGTCAGGGGCGTAGGCTGTACTTACAGGTCATTTGAGGAGGATATTCCTGTGTCTAGAGGACGGGGAGTGTCGGTAACCAGAACTCCGGTGGTCCTGGTGTTGGGTAGTACCGCTCCTAAGTGGAGAGTGCAGAAGTCCTGGTTCGCTGGGCATTTGACAGTGTAGAGTGCTTGACCATTTTTGGGGCCTCTGGAGGTTGTTCCCTGAGGAGGGGGAGGCCAGGTTCAGGTTCAGCCTGACCTGGAGGGAAGGGCATTGGTAATCAGTGTCCTGGCCGGTTTTTGGCTTCCAGGGGTACCGCTCCAAGGTGGGAGGGTGAGGAACTCTGGAAGGGGGTGCAGAGGGAAGGTCCTTACCTCTGACCCTGGTGCAACCTGAGGGTTTAGACCCTAGGTTTGGAGATTAGGAAACTTCCAAAGTCAAGAAGGAATCTCTTCCAAAGTAGATCAGCTGAAGAGACTGAGGGGGCTGCCCTTGCTGTGTGATCTGGGGCTCACCTGCAGTTTGTTGTTTTTACTAAGGTAGAGGAAAGGGGACTTTGCTGTGTGCTGTGTCCCCCCCACCTGCTTGAAGAGGGACTGTGCTGTGTGCTTTGTACCTCCGAAGTGAAATAGTTTCCAGATCCCAGGTGGTAGACCAGTGATGGAGAGAGGTCCTGATCTGGTGGGAGAGATGTGTTCTGGTGGGTGCTTCCCTGGGAGGGTGCGGAACCCCAGAAGTAGAGGTACGGTGGGGCATTCTTGCCCGTGACCTCTGGTCAGCCTGAGGGTATGGTCCCTAGGTTGAAGGATAAGTGGTAGTTGTAGCTACACTGAGAGGGAGAGTGGAGAATGGCTATTGTGTGCCAAGGGTTACTGCCCCCACTCTGTGAAGTGGTCAGGACCTGTGACATTTGGATGGCCTAGGGCCTGGTCCTGGCCGTGGATTACTAGAGAGTACCAGTGGGGTATCCTAGTTGGGCCAGAGAGCTGTTGTTGAGAAAAATCCATGTGGGTTCAGAGTGGCGTAGAACCGGAGGGTGTCCCTGCCATGCGGGCCCGTGTCCATGTTTTGTCGCCCAAAGCAGGGAAGCCCATCAGTGGAGTGATTGGTCTACCCTGCGTTTTGGCTGGAAGGGTGTTGTGTTGGACCTGGCCCTTTTTGCCAGGTTCACCCCGAAACTTTTTGCTTTTGCCTAGCCTGTTTCTGTAACCTGGTGTTGGTGATTTTAGGTCTCTGCGTACTTTTTCACTGTGGTCCAGTGTAAAGTGCGTGCGCTCTCTGTGTGTGTGGTGGGAGTGACCTGCCCTCCCATAGGAATGCATGGGGAATATGTGTGACCATGGTAGTTCCTGATGCGTGGAGAGTGCAGGGTCGAGTTTGGTATGTGCGAACTCGTGATATTGAATGCTGCGCAATGATGTATGCGGCATGAATGTGTCTAGTGTAGAAGTGCCACTTTTAGAAGTTGGCAGATTTGTGTAATTTGTGTCTGGCGTGTGATTGGCTGGAGCTGGCTGGTGAGCCTGGCTCCAAGAGTCTGGGTGGGTCTGCCCCGGTGGTGAATGGAGTGATTAGCATGCTGATGTGAGGGGAGGGGTGCACCTGGGCCTGAATAGAGCTTGGCTTTCCCCACACAATGCTGGCTCCACCCCCGTGGTGCGTCTGATGTCCCTAGCCTGGCCAGTGAAAGGAGTTCCCTATAACCAGTTATAGCTGGTTCTCACATTGCATGCACCCTGCTAGACAAAGGGTTTTACTGTATAAAAAGGGGCTTTGTCCCCTTACAGCATGTTCTTGTTTCTGACTTGAATCCTGCCAGGGGCGTGCTGCTGCTTGGGCCCAGACAAAGGCTTGCCTCCCTGGGCCCTGCCCAGCCCCTGAATTGCTGGAGGACTTCTTTTGGACCCTTCTGCCTGGCCTGAGGATGGCTGGGGGACTTTCTCCTTGCTCTGGGAGACTATCCTGTGGGGCTGGATGGTTGCTGTGCCCCAGAACCTAGTAGGTGTTTGTTTCCCCTAAAGGACCCTTGGTTTCTGCCCTGCAGCATTGGGCTGCATCGTGTGCTGGGGATTCTCCTCTTTGTGCCTTCGCATGAGCCTACCCTGCGTTATGCCCCGCATATTTAATTATTTTTTATTGATGGGTGCCACCCCATTTATTTAATTATCTAACGGGTGCTCACCCCGTTTCTACTTTTATTTTTACAACCGAGGGTGCCCACTCCTCGTTATGCCCTTTTGTTCTACCGCCGCGGCCCGGTTACCGGGATCGAGGAAACCGGAAGTCAGGCATCTCTTGTCAGGACGGGGGCGGGGCCTGCAATCCAGTAGGAAGGCCCGCCCGCCGCCACCGGGGGAGAGAGAAGCTGCCCGGGAAAGGAGCGCAGCCGCAAGAGAGAGGACCATGGCGCCACCGGCGCTTGGCTCCCAGGACTGAGGGAGAGCCCCGCAGGTGCCGCGCTGCCCGCCTAAGTCGCCAGAGACGTCCTGCCGTCACCGGAGGAGACCGGCCGCCTCAAGAGGCGGTGAGTAATGCCAATAAGGAGGAAATTGGCCCTGTTTGTCTCCCGGGCGGCCACACGTGGCAGCGGGCCGCCCCCATGGAAGGCAGTCTTCGCTTAAAGAGCCCTGGGTGGCTCTTTCCTGGCCATAGTTGTAGCCCCGGGCCCAGAGGGGCCCATGCTCATTGATTAAGGGGGCCCAGGGGAAGCCTTATTTCATGTACGAGTGCCTGAGCGGTCCCACATGGCAGAGGGCCGCTCCAATGACATGGCGAGCGATCTTGAGAGCCCCCGCGGGGGCACAGTTGTTTGCAGAGCCTGGATGGCTCCGGGGGCATGTTTGGTTTAGAGCCTGAGTGGCTCCCTGGGGGCACAGTTATTTGCGACACCAGTGTCTGGGGGGCAGGGCTCTTTCTTTTTATGGGCACACAATTCGTCTAGGAGCTGGGGTGCTCCTAGTGGCAGGTTTTATTCCCAGAGCCTGTGTAGCTCCAGCGTTTGGCGCAGAGTTGTTCTTGGGACGCAGTTTCTGTTCCTGAGGGCCCATGTCGCAGTTATGTTGTCTCCCAGCTGCCCAGCAATTAGTGGGCAGCTGCACCGTTTAGGCGCCAAGGGAGAGAGAGTCCCTGGGAGGGACAGAGATGGCACAGAGGTGCCAGGCCTTCTACAGCTGCGCAGCACATAGTGCCAGCTGCAAGGTTTAGGCCCTGTTACTGTTCCCAGCTACCCAGCAATTAGTGGGCAGCTGCAACGTTTAGGTTTGCGCCAGTGGCGCACCCCTGACTGGCGCTGCGATGGCAATGCCAATACATACAGCGCGCCCTGACATTCTGGACACAGGGCATTTGAGCCCTTCTTGATATGGCCAGTTGGCCAGGGGGCTGGTATGTGATTTCTGCGCAATGTGATTTCACTATGTTTATAAAGGTAATTGCCTGATGTGATTTTTGCACAATGTGATGTTACTGTGACTGTGAGGTTACTTTACCTGTGTAGGTTTATGTTAGTGAGAGTTTACTTCACTGTGAGTCACGCCCCTAAGTGTGAGTTATGCTTAGGGGAGAGTCTAATGTGTTTAGACTAGTGAGGAGATTGCCTGCTGTATTTTTACCGGTTAGGCCCAAATGTGAGTTATGCGTTATGTGCTATGCCATAATGCCTGTGACACCTCTGAATGTGTTTTATGCATTATGTGTCTTACCTACACCTCTGAATGTTTTTATACATCATGTGTCTTTCCTACACCTCTGAATGTTCTATGCATCATGTGTGAAACGTCTGATTGTTATATGTTCAAAGTGCTATTTCTAACAGTATTTCTAGTTCTAAAAGTGTTGATTCTGACAGTGGCCCATGTGGCCCTATCCTGTAAATAATCCCTAGTGAATATTGCCCATGACAGTTGGCACAATGTATATTGTGTGATTACTATCTGATGTGTTTTGACAATACAAAAGTTATTTTTATATAACCTTGTGTGGAGTTCCTTTTGTGGTGTGCCTAGGATGCTGTTGCTGTTGTGTACGTGCGCAAATGCTTTACACATTGCCTCCGGGATAAGCCGGTCTGCTCGTGCCAAGCTACCAAGGGGGTGAGCAGGGGTTATCTTGGCGTGTGACTCCCTTGCGGTGACTAGAATGGTGGTTTCTGCCTGGCTTTGGCGTAATCCTTAGCCAACCAGAAATCCCAGTTCTAACAGGCTCCAAGGGCCAGATTGCTAGTTAACAGTGCCTTAACAGACCCGCTAAAAATTACCAGAGGCACCAGACAAGGCTGCCCGCTCTCCCCTCTCTTATTTAATCTATACATTGAGGCATTCGCCCAAGTGTTGAGAGAGGAAGCAGATTTTCCCCCATTTGTATTTGATGAGTGGGAGAAGCGGATAGCGCTCTATGCAGACGACATTTTGATCTATACGTCTGACCCGGATAGAGCTTTCCCGACTGTAATCAAAAAGGCAGAGGAGTTTGGGCGGATCTCTGGCTACGACATCAATGCCAGTAAAACGGAGATCATGAGCTGTTCCTAATTTACAATTAAAAGTGGTAACATCCATGAGATATCTGGGAATACGAATTACCCAAGAAATAGGTAATATGGCACAAACTAACCTAAATCGGGTTGCCACCGAGTGTAGGAAACTGTTGAAAGCCTGGCAGTTCCTTCCACTTTCTATTCTCTGGAGAACAAATCTAGTTAAAATGTCCATCCTCCCAAAGTTTACTTTTATCTTCAATACCGTTCCCTTGATGTTTGATTGGAAAAAATTGGAAAAAAGCCAGCGCGAGATTAATTCGTTTATATGGAACTATAAAACAGCCAGGCTGGCCTGGAAGAAGTTGAGAAGGAGGAGGGAGAAGGAAGGACTGGCATTACCAGATTTGTTATACTATGCTTGGGCATTCCAGTTGACTTATTCCAGGATGCTTCCTAAAACTCCAGTAAGATCATCTTTGGGGACTGAGAGGCGGAAGCAAGATGGCGGCCGCTACGGCAGCCGTGTGAGGAGCTGTGGTGTTCTCTGCTTGATGTCCGACTCGACCTGGATTTAACCGGCGTTTGTTTTATTGCTGCTGCGAGCCAAAAACCGTATCCAAGTATTTGGGATAAGCTGCGAGGGTTACGTGGGGTTATCTGGCCGCTGAACTGGTTTTCGAACTTTGGCGTTATTGGAGAGTGAGACCGGCGTGTTTGGTGCTTCCACGTGCTGCGGCGCGGCGGTCGGATGCTGCTATTTGCTGCGGGTGAAGATGGGATCCGTGACGCTTCATTTGTGGATTGTTGCTGCTGCTGAGGTCGGTGTGGCGCGGTGGCTGGAACCTACTTGTTGCGGGCGGAGACGCGATTCACGGTGTTTCTGCGGGAGAGGCGGGGGCACCGGCAAGGACCGGGGAGCTGAGCTGAGAGCTCTCTGTATCTATCCTCGCAACATTGTAGCAGCAGCTTAAGGGATTGCTGAAACTGCCGAGTACCACGTCTGGGGTCGCTTCAACTCAAGCAGTGAGCTGTTTCAATTAGTGTTGTGTTTGAAACATTGTGGCGTTCATATTTACCAAGTTGCAGGTGAGAGCTGCAACAGTTGATAAAGGGTTGTGGAGAGCAGACAAAAAAAAAAGGAGCCAAAGTGAAAGGTGATTGAAGACTCTGTGCTTGATCTAATACAATAAATGAAACCATAAGTTTTTGTTTTGGAGGCTTACTGAGACTGATAAACCACTAAAAATTGCTACAGAGTTTTCTCTAATTAGCTACATAAGGGCTGCATAAAGGGTGGTAACCTGCTAACATAACAATTGAAGGTTCAGTTATGGCCCCCAAAGGCAAAGGAACAAAAAAAATGCTACTAATATAGCCAACCCCGTAAATACCACGCCAGGAGTTACAGAAAAAATGACAACAGCATCGATGACAGTAACAGAGCCAGATAATCGGAACTCCCAAGCAAATGGGACTACTAAAGAACCCATAATACCTGAACTATTTTAAAAAAAAACCACAGCTAATCCCTCTTAAAACAGCATTAATGAGCAGACCCCTTCCAAGGCTTTACCTGGTGCTATTCCTAAAAATCCTGACGCAATTCATTTAGCTAAATATCCTGTAAACTTAGCAATGATAACAGCTGAGGAAGGAGCTGGAGCAAGAGCGGGAGTGAGTGACGATGCACTATTCAAACTTTGTCATGCTGTAGAGGAAGTCAGAGTTTCGCCTAGGACGAATGAACAGCATGATGCAGACTCCATTGAATCAGGGGGCCAATTGTTCTCTATGTCTGATGTGTCGATAACATCCGAAGGGGATCTTGACGATGAGTTACTTAGTGAGGGTCATCCGCTTGTAAAAGACTGGGCCGATGATTGTAATCAAGTTTCAGAAGAAGATCTGCTTGGATCTGACTTTTTATTGAATGAAGGAGCCCCTATCACTGTCCGTAGGGTTATAGAGGCCAAAACAGGTGAAAATATAGGCTCTTAAGTCAACCGCAATGGGAAGGGGCTGGTACGAATGTAGAAACTGATCCTGAATCTCCAGAGTTATTGGAGGGAGACGAAGAGGTTACACTGAAGTCAATATACAAATTACAAACGTCAATGTACAGAATGATCATGACTCACAGAGAGGAAACTAAAGCGGAGGGGCTTCGCACTCAAGGAGCTGTGGGCAAGCGCCAGAATGTTGTTCGCCGGTTGGCTAAGTCTAGTACGGATACTAATCTGAGAGTACAGGAGACTGAAACCCGCATATCTGCGGTAGAGGATGAATTAACTTTACAAAAAACCTCAATCAAAGATCTCGATAGTACTAGACAAGATGTCGATTGGAAATTAACCGACTTGGAAAATCGCGCACGGCGTAACAACCTACGTATACTGGGAGTGGCAGAAAAATCAGAAGGAAAGGATGCTCAACGGTTTGTTGTAGAGATGTTCTCAGATGCCTTTCAGGATCTCAAAGGATGGGACTGGGATAAAGAAGTCATAAGAGCTCATCGCTTTCCCTTCAACCAAAAACATGATCAGGAGGGAGGAAACAAAAATCCAAGAGCTATTCTTATAAGTTTGCAGAATTATCTACTTCGTGAGATTCTATATGACTTGGCAAGGCCATCTAAAACTAGAAAGGGTCTGGGGCACGAAATTTTTGTTCGACCAGATTTTTGCTCTGCAACAGTGCAACAACGCTGGAGATTTAAACAGTTAATGGCACCAATACAATCTAAAAGGGGACAAGCCTTCCTTTTAAATCCAGCTAAGCTTAAGGTTGTGCATAAGGGGAGAACTATCTACTTTGTATCAGAGATCAAAGCACAACAATTTCTAGAAACTATGCAATAATGATTCATAGGATAAAGGCTAAGGATAATAACTATATTTAGATTGAGTGGGCGGCCCTTCTAGTTGTGCTTTACCTCTATGTCTTTTTTTTCTTTGTGCCAGAGGTATATTATTTTTCAGGTCGGGTTGGCCCGGGCGGAACTAACAGCCCATACTCATTTACCATCAATGAGGGCATTAGCCCTTACGCTTCCGGTGGGGGGGTGTTCGGGAAAGGGTGGGTTGGGGGGGATGAGTTGGGGGGGTTGTGTGTGGGAATTTTTTTTTTTGGGGGGTGCAAGGACATACAGCTGAAAGATGTTCTCATTCTAAGTTCATGATCCATTTATGGCAGGTGTCGAATCTTGGAATTTTTTGTTATTATATGTTTAACTGTGCTAAGTTACTAAAAGAATACATTGGCTAAATTGTTGATATGCTCTATCAATGTTTGTGGTTTAAATGATAAAAGAAAAAGGGGTATAATGGCTCAGATGGTAAAAACTATGCGGCTGGACGTAGTCTGTGTACAGGAGACTCATATCGCTTGGTCTAATAGAGGGTGGCTAAGAGATCTTGGATTGGAAGACGTAGGGTGCTCTCGTCAGAGCTCCACAATAAGAGGGGTCGCAATTTTAAAGAGATTTGGATTGGGGGTAACTAAAAAAGTTAAAGAAGATTCATTAGGACGATGGGTTATTTCTGAACTTAAAGTTGGAGGATTGATTATTACTATATGCTCATTATATGCATCTATAATTGACGACCCCACTGCCCTTAATCATCTAAGTGTGGAGTTAGCTCAATGGTCACCTGATATCATATTATGTGGAGATTTTAATCTACATTTGGATGAAACATTTGATATCTATGGCAGTATTCCATATAAAGGCAGGAAGAAGAAGGTGTTTGGGGCACTTAAAGGGATAATTCAAGAATACAGAATGTTAGATGTAGGGTATGAGAAAAGGGGAGGATTGTGTGGATATACTTTTTTTCTGCCCCGCATCAAAGACTTTTTAGATTGGACTACTTCTTCGTATCTAAGTGCTTATATAATGAGCTTACTCAAGTGGAATATGGGGTGCTACCAAAAATTATTTCAGATCATAATCCCATAACTTTTAAGTTTGAATTAATCACCCCTTCCATCCCCCGATCATGGTCATTTGACCGCAAATTATTGTATGACTCATCCTATGTTGATCATATGAGTATCTGGATCCCTGAATTTTTTTCTAACACCAGAGGTACTGCATCTGCAAAAATAGTCTGGGATGCTTTTAAATGTGGGGTCCGGGAAGAAACACTGAGCTACTCAATTGGAAAACAAAAGGAGGCTAGAATGCGAGAAGAATTAGAAATGAAAAATCTAAGATCACTAGAGATTCAGCTTATGCAGGCGTGTAATAAAGGATCAGCTACTGAAAGCATTACAAAGGAGCTAATGACCCTTAAAGTCAAGATTCTTCAGGGATTTGCTACAAAGTTTGCTCAACAAGTTTCTGCCTTTAGGACAGAGGTTTATGAAGTTGGAGAAAACTCTGGTAAACATTTGGCTAAGAGGGCCAGACAGAAAGCGACATTTGCTAGTATTGATAAAATAAATAACCTGACAGGGATGACTGTTAACAAAATAGAAGACATTCTTAAAGTATTTAGTGACTTCTACTCTAAATTGTATACTGAGGATGTTAGGCTAGATTGTTTAGATCAGATTACTCATTTTGTTGAATCAGCTTTGAATACCACTTTATCTAGTGAAGAGAAGGAGAAATTAGATTTACCATTTACTTGTGAGGAAATTGAACTCTCTCTAATGTCTCTAGCCTCAGGAAAAGCAGCGGGCCCTGACGCTATTCCTTTAGAGTTTTTTAAACAGTTTAGGAGTGTCTTAAAAACAGAACTAGTGGATTTATGTCTGAGAGCTCAACAGGGCAGTGCCCCTCAATCATGGCATGATTCTATATTTACTGTGTTTCTTAAAAACGGCAAACCCCCGCTATTACCCTCCTCTTTCCGTCCCATATCACTCATAAATGCCGACAGTAAAAAAAAATCTAAAACTCTAGCTTTACGATTATCCAATATCATTTCTCCCTTAGTTTCTATTTATCAACACAGCTTTATTCCTGCTAGAGACACTACTGACCACATTCGGCGAGTGATCTCGTTTTTGGATTGGTCCCAAGCAACTCGGTCTAATGTAGGACTTATATTTCTAGATGCTGAGAAAGCTTTTGACCGGGTTGCTTGGGGCTACCTGTGGGAACTTCTATCCAGGAAGGGATTAGGCCCTGGTATTATAAAATCTTTAAAAACTTTGTACATCGCTCCTGAGGTTCCGTGACAATTGTAAGTGGTGTTTTTAACTCGCACGAATATGGTCGAGTTTAGTATCTATGAACCGCAAACGACGAGTTTTGTAAGTGTGCGCAGTTTCGCTGTGCTAACTTAAACCGTTCGTTTGTTATGTGGGTTTGTCATCTGTACCCACGGGTTCCATCTTAGATACGGCATCCATTTTGTCTCTTGCCCTCAAGTAGCCAGCGAACGGACGCTGTCCGCTTCGCGACCCTGGGACTCCCAAGATATGGCGGAAGACGCATGTTCTTTGTAAGTGTCTTTATGACGAGGGGGATGCTACTGTAAGGCAGATGGCGCCGCTCGAGGCTCATCTTGCCGCACGGGCTTATTGTCTCAGTCGTGCATCTCATTAGGCACGTCCCTTTGATGCCTGTATCTCGTGCTTCTCGACACTCCCCTTTTACACCCTTTCCGATCTCCCTACTGTCTCCGTCTTCCTCTGCACCTGTCTTCGTTCCTATTTCGATCTACTTTACTGCTGATTGGAATTTGCTAATGGTGGGAAGATGGGTTTTTACAGTTGGGAACCGCCAAATGTTTCCGCACTTATGTTCCGGATCTTGTGTGTTTCAAAGTGATCTAAGCGACCCCTCTGAGAGCGACTTGTGGGAACCAGGTTGTAAACTATTGTGTATCATGTTATCCTATGGGTAAAAACTGTATAAAAGGAGCGATCCACAAATACAATTTGAAGCAGTCTCCCCGAACTACACTCGATGTACTTCCTGTGACTTCTGTGTTCCCTGCAGTAAATAAACCTTGACTCTTTGACGCCGAAGGAAGTGTCCCGTGTCTCTGTGACTTGTACGCCGGAGCAGGTTACCCACGAAGGTTTCAGGTGTTGTGCCCTGGCACCGCTGGGTCCAAAGAACCCAGTCCTTCAGTTGGCGCCCAACGTGGGGCTGCATCAGTGGTACCGGTCCAAGCCCGACGATCGTGAGGAACTTCGTGTGAAATCTCCGAGGGAAGGTGCACCCCGCTTCATCGATCCTGTTGTCGAAATAAGTGGCCCGAAGACTTTTCCCGCGAAGATTCCCGCCTCCTAACGGCTGCGACGGACTGCTGCCCTGACTGTAGACCTGTTTTGGCGCCTGGCGTAGACCTTGGTATAGCGAGACGATTGACGGGCCTTCCTGAGGACGCCATTGATCTTTGAGTTAAGTATTTGTGGGTCGCTCCCAGAGTTCTTGGTTGTAGACACTTTAGCGAGTGTCTTTGTTGTAAACACTTTAGCGAGTGTTTTTGTTGTAGACACTTTAGCGGGTGTCTTTGTTGTACACGCTGTGTGAGTGTTTTTGTCGGTGACACTTTGCTAGCGTACTTTGTTGTTGTTGTATTTGTTTGACGACTGCAGCCGCCAAAGACCGAGGGTTTAGTTCTTTGCTGGGACTTGGTAAATCCCGAAATCCCGTAACCCTTGAAGTTTGTGAAACTAGGCTAGTGTGCAAGATGCCTGGTCGCAGTACTTTGTTCAGTTGCTTTAGACCTTGTGGTGCGGATTCCCTGCTGGAGGACTCGTGTCCGATACCTCCGGTTGGAACTCCTACATATGACTTATATAGCAAACATGGGCTAGGCCCGATTGCTTTTAACGATTATTGGATCAAATATACAAAGAAAGACGGCGATCTTCGTTGGCCACCTCACGGTAGCTTCGAAGCGTCGATCTTAGATAATTTGGAAATAAAGTTGTTCGAACGTAAATCAAGGCCGGCCATGTTTGATGCCTTTCGGTTCTGGCGCAAAGAAGCCCGACAGAAAGAGATCAGACAAAATAAACGTAGTCAGCGAGATACTGTTGCTACTATAGTGAAGAAAGCTGAGCAGTTTCAGCGTGATAAGGAGGATAAGGATAAGGAAGTGTTTGAGAGATTACAGCGTATGTCCATAGACAAATGCTATCCTGTTTTGCCTACGGAGTCGGATAAGAAGGAAGAGGCAGTTGAGGATTCTTTAATGTCCTATCTTATGAAGTCGCCACCTCCGTACGTACAGGGTACCGCAGCTCCTGTGGTCCCTGCCGTACCTGTTCTTCCACCTGTTATTCCTCCACCAGTTCCTCAACCTGCACCTGCTCTTCCGACTGTTCCTGCTCCTTTGCCTATTTCTATTCCTACTGCTCCTCCGCTTCCACATACTCCTGTTCCCGCTACTGCTCACGCTACTGCTCCTGTGTTGTTAACCCCTGTTGCTGCTAACGTCTCTACTCCTTCTCTTGTTAGTCCTGTGTCTTACTCTTCTCCCTCTACTCGTAATCGTGATTCTCCCCTTGCGACAAACTTCTTTCAGTCGCTCGGACCTGTTTTTGGGTCTGCAGGTTCTGATGGTCCACAGAGACGTAGCCAGCTTCCTGGTAATAGAGAACGTGTTGCGCTATACAATATGGCGATGGGTTGGATGATAAACCCTGTTAGAAATCCACCTCGTGTTGTCCTCGAAACGTTTGATCAATTCAACATACCTACTCAGAGATATGTGTTTGATGAAATGTGCAAGTTCTTACATGATCAGATAGCGGCCAATGCGCCTGACGAGGTGCTGACCGCCCTGTCTGAACTCCGGCTTCAGTTCGCAACTGGACTGATAGTCGACACTAATGTCCGACGTGCTATTGAGCGGTTGCTATCTCTTCGTCCCGCTCCTATTCCTCATGCATTGTTCGTTGAGGACATTGAACAACGAGATGGGTCTGGCCAATATCCTATGCGTGAAGTTCCGCCAGTTTGGGTACCCGCTGATAATACTAATGCTAATGCTCCAATACCAGCACATTTCCAGAGAGTGTGGATACACCTCCCTTGGAAACGATCGGAAGTGCTTCAGGTGAAACAAACTTTGCCTGATCCTCGCAAAAATCCTGCGGGGTATTACAAAGAATTATCGCAGCTCGTAGACGCTACGATAATGAATCTGGCCGATATCGACATGTTGTTTGGCAATGTCGTACCGCAACCGGTATGGGCCAAGATTCGTCACCAAGATCACGCGAATGAATTAGGTGGTGATTGGGCTGCCATTACAGCGGCAGACGCTGGACAAGTGGCTGCTACTAAACCCGATCAGTTGATTGAACTTCTTCCCCAGCGAATCATTACATTAATGAAAACGCTTATGCCAGCTATGAGGGTAAATTGGGACAAGTTGTCAGCCTGTAAGCAGAAGAAAGATGAGAGTGTTTCAGACTTCTTTACGAGGTTCGAGGAAACATTCGTCGATCATAGTGGGCAGGATATGGGTACTGAGGGTGGACAGAGGTTGTTTGTGGATAAATTCGTATCGAACTTATTGCCCGATTTGTGCAATAAATTAAAGAATTCAGAAAGTGCATGGGCCGTTTCTACCTCAGCTCAGATTCTGGCTACGGCACAATATTATGAAAATAGAGAGAAAGAAGAAAATGACCGTGCCGATAAAAAGACGAAAGAGCTGAAAACTAAAGTGTTGTTACAACAAGCATATCCGCCGCGTTCTAATCAGAATGCGCCTCAGCAGAATAGATCGCAGTCGCAATCGAATCGATCGCAGCCGCGTAATGATTCATCTTTTCAGAGATCTTCATTAGGGTACAATCAATGTGCTTATTGTAGACAGGAGGGACACATTAAATTCAATTGTCCTGCTTTAAATGACCGTAGTGGTGGTAATTCGTCTAGAGGAGGTCGTGGTGGTGCACAGCACGCATCACGTGGTAGAGGTCGTGGTGCTCAGAATGATCGCTCTGACCATTCATCAAATTTTAATAACTGTTTCGATCAACGTGGATCATCGCAAGGACGATCTGCGCAGTACAATGTAGACGATTATTACGTCGATCAGGGACCTGACGATAGTAATTACTAGGACAGCCAAAGACAAGGAGAGGGAGTGGTATCAGTTCCGGTTGATCAGAGAGGGCCTTACGTCGCAGTTGCTACATCGGGCGTCGTTGAGCCTTTTCTGTTGGACACTGGTGCAGCGAAAAGTTCTATCATGCATTCGAAACTCCCTGGCGCACCTTTGTCTGGCTTAACAAATGTTTCCGTTGGATTCTCTGGCGCCCCCGTTAGCAATCCAGTTTCGCGCCCTTTGCCCCTTAAAATTGGGCCACGTGAGCTCGAAGCTCCATTGATTTTGTCTACTGGTTGTGGCGAAAATCTTTTGGGTCTGGATTTGCTTAAACGCTTGTATGCGACTTTGTATTGTTCTCCTGCGGGTGTAAAGCTTACGTTAGGAGAGAGGGTAGTCTCTCCCATGTACTTGTCCCTCGATAAGCTTCCACCGGAATTGAGTTCTCTTCCTGCATCTTTGTGGGCGACGGGTCCAAATGACGTGGGCCTACTTGATATCTCCCCTTATGTTGTTCAGTTGAAATCGAATGTGCGATTGCCACGTATTCCCCAATATCGTATCTCCCTTGATGGTGAACGAGCTTTGTTAGCGATCATCTATGATTTGATCGAGAAAGATGTCATTGAAGAAACTCGGGGAAACGTGTGCAATAGTCCTGTACTGCCCATTCTTAAACGTACTGATCCTACCAAACCGCCTGTTTATCGTTTTGTTATCGATTTACGGGAGGTGAATAAAATTGTGGTTCCTCAATTCCCGGTTGTGCCTGACATTACGGCGCTACTGACTCTGATTCCAGCTACAGCTTCATGGTTTTCGGTGATTGATTTGAAAAATGCGTTTTTCAGCATCCCGATTGCCGAAGAGAGCAGGGACCTTTTCGGTTTCTCTCTTGGTGGACGTAGCTTCCGGTTCAAACGCGCTCCTCAGGGCTACTGTGAAAGTCCATCGATTTACAGTCAAGCTTTGAAGGGTCAATTAGATGCGTTTAGGTTGCCGGTTGGTGCGGCTTTAATCCAATACGTCGACGACTTATTGGTGGCTGCTGATACTCAGGACATTTGCAAAATTGCTACAGTGTCGTTGCTGCAACATCTCTGTGAGTTAAATCACAAGGTGTCACCTTCTAAACTCCAATATTGTTGTCAAGAAGTAACCTACCTAGGTCACTTATTGTCAAAGGAGGGAAGGAGATTGACCCCAGAGAGAATTGCAGCGATTGCGCGCATGGCTGTGCCACAAACCCAAAGAGATGTGCGTGCCTTTCTAGGTATCACATCGTACTGCAGGCAGTGGATTCCTAATTTTTCATTGCTAGCGAAACCATTGGTGGCTCTTACGTGCAAGGATGTTTCGACTCCTTTACCATGGACGGAAGAATGTCAGAAAAGTTTTTCTGAATTACGTGATTCATTGTGTTCGGCTCCTGTGTTAGGTACCCCTGATTACAGTAAACCGTTCACGTTATATGTTCACGAGAGGGAAGGTTGTGCTTTAAGCGTCTTAACGCAACCTTTTGGTGGTAAGCAACGTCCATGTGCATATTTTTCCTCGACCTTAGACCCAGTAGCTAGAGCATTGCCGAGTTGTTTGAGAGCAACTGCGGCAGCTGCGGTCTCCATCCGACAATCAGCAGGATTGGTCATGGATAATATGCTTACGGTGATGGTTCCGCATGCAGTCGATACTCTTTTGAACCGTACGAAAACTCAGCACTTGACGAGTGCGAGGTTATCTGGGTACGAATTGACGCTCTTGGCAAGCCACATTCAGATAAAACGTTGTAATGTCCTAAATCCGGCAACTTTGTTACCGATTAGTGCAGAGTCAGATCAAGTAACAGAACATGACTGCTACTTGCGTACAGAGGAGGAAACAAAAGGTCGAGTGGACCTTAAAAACACCCCATTGGAAGACCCTGACGGCACTTTGTATGTGGATGGGTCATGTTTTAAATTGCCGAATGGTGATGTGACTACTGCTTATGCTGTTGTGACGTTGAATACTGTTGTTGAGACTGCGAGATTGAATCAGAATTCTGCCCAAGCTGCAGAGCTGATCGCTCTTACTAGAGCATGTGTATTAGCAAAAGGTAAACGTGTGAATGTGTACACCGATAGTCAGTATGCTTTCGGTGTAGCGCATAGTTTCGGACGATTGTGGCGAGAACGTGGTTTCTTGACGTCACATGGCACGAAAATACAGCATGGCCAGCTTGTGAACGATCTTTTGGATGCATTGACTTTGCCTGCTCAAGTTGCAATTGTTAAATGTAGTGCGCATCGTAAAGTGACGGATGATGTTGGTCGTGGTAATGCGTTTGCAGATGAGATTGCTAAGGAGACTGCCCGGAACCTTAGCACTCGAATGTATGTGACGAATTCGGTTAGGTGGCCTACAGAATCAAGTATGTGTGAGAATACTATAGAGAGTGTGAAAGCAATTCAGAATGAGGCCACCGACACTGAAAAGATGAAGTGGAAAGAAAGTACGGGAAGGTTGGATGTGAATGGTTGCTGGATTGATTTGTCGGATCAGAAAAGATGGATGTTGCCTGATGCGTATGTACTGGCCGTTGTGCAAATGGCACATGGGTTAGCACATATTAGCGCGAAAGGTATTTGCAAGTTGTTGGCTGATGTGTGGAAGAATGATGGAATTACTAAGTGTGCTGAACGTTTGGTGAAGAATTGTATGGTGTGTATAATATACAATCCTGGCAAAGGAACCCCAACTCCCCCTGGCAGTTTTGCTCCTCCTTTGTATCCCTTTGAGGTGATCCAATTGGACTTCATCCATATGGAGCGATGCAATAACCTGAAATACGTTTTGGTTGTGGTTTGCGCATTCTCCCGATGGATCGAGGCCTATCCCCTCAAAGACAATACTGCTTTGTCTACTGCGAAAATCCTACTGAAGGAATACTTTCCTCGGTATGGAATGCCTAGAGTCGTGTGGTCAGATAACGGAAGTGAGTTTGTTGGAAGTGTGATGAAGAGTGTGTGTAAGGGCCTTGGAATAAATCAGAAATTCCATAGCGCCAATCATCCCCAGTCAGCTGGATTGGTTGAAGGGTACAATGGCACCCTTAAACTAAAATTAGCGAAGATTCAAGCTACGACTGGACTTTCGTGGCCTGATGCTTTGCCTCTAGCATTACTGTCAACTAGGGCGACTGTACACTCCCGAATAGGGCTTAGCCCCTATGAAATAGTGTTCGGCCGTCCTGCGAATGTGTGGGGGGTTCCTAGGCCAGGTATATTCGTTGATCTTGAGTATCCGATGTTGATTGACTACTTACATGACTTGACTGCTAAACTGAGGTTAATTCATCAACAGGTTTACGACGCCTTGCCGACGCAGACGGAGGGTCCAGGCCACCAGCTCCAGCCCGGAGATTGGGTAGTTACCCGTAATTTTTCACGCAAGAAGAATCTGGACCCCCGTTTCACCGGACCTTACCAGGTGCTCCTGGCCACGAGGACTGCCGTTCGTCTTGAGGGGCGGAAGAATTGGGTACATGCTACCCATTGTAAGCGAGTCCCTATTCCTTTACCGGCAGACCCGTGGGTGAGGAAAGGCATTGCGTCAACAGAAGCAGAAACATTGCCGGCGTTTGTACCTTTTAGCGACGCACAGCTTGTTGGTGAACACTCAGCGCAGCAGAAAGCCACTGTTGAACATTTGTCAGCAAAAGACTCAAGATCAAATCAACCAATTAATCAACAGGACGCTGTCTCTTCAACGGATCCTTTGTTCGACGAGCAGACACGTCCAGGGAAACATCGATATTCTCTGCGTTCTCATACTAAGGACAAATAAAATTTTCTTGCTTTGCTGAATTGATAACTGCAATATCCTCGTTTCCCCTGATCAACTTTGAACAATCGTATCATTGAATTGTTTTTGTACATATAATAAGCTCCTTCCTTGTATCTTTTCCTTCCACAGCTGAAAAATTGTGCTAAATAAAATACATATTGTGTATTGAGGGCCGTAGGGCCGCGCGCGTACTTCCTTCTGGACAGTAGGTCTTGACGCTAGGTTAAAGGCCGTCGGTTCCTAGGAACTCCTGGGGATTGACTATTGCTGCACAGAACGAAGTGCGTCAAGAAACGTTGCGGACGGTCGTAGGGAAATGGCATTTTCGAAGCTGAATGATTTGGAAGGAGCTCAGGCATATAGAGTCAAGCTGCAGAAACTTAGTCGTACGAAATGTTTTGTATCCCAGTTGTTTGTTTTGTTTTTAACTGCTTCTGCATTTTTGGCGGGTGGGGTGTATTACACTATGTCTTACTTCTTACTTCCTACCCCTACTCCTACTCCTTACCCTAACATTACTTCTACCGCTTCTCCTCATTCCTTTCATATGTTACCGGAACACGAACAGGCTAGACGTGTAGAATTCCGCAACAATTCCTTTATCCAGCTCCTCCATCAGCATCAGTTAGTGGTTAACACTACTAATTGTTGGGTGTGTGGGTTGATGCCACATACTACGGGTAAGGGAATTCCATATCTGGTGTTACCGTATAGTTCCCAAGGGTCAGCTCGAGCATTTCAAACAATGCTTCGAAGCGCACTGGGTTTCCACCCCACTCCAGAACAACGTTCCCCCAACTCTGGTCCTACCTCGTATCAGTGGGTGCTATCGATGGCAATAGAGGATATGGAAGATGAGATCCATGATGCTTTTCTCATCCCTAAAGAAGAGGTGCAAGCCTATAGGGTCCTAAGTAGAGGGGAATATAGTACGTTCACCAATGAAAAGCAGCTTAAAAGCTCGTCTCCAATATGGGTCGTACCCCACACTGGTAATCTTTGTCTTGTGGGTCGTGGCTCGCAAGCCTCACTTGGAGTAAGTGCTTGCACTGAAAGTTACGTTTTGCCAATGTCCCCGTCCCCTGTGTTTCTGGCTGCCAAGGGTACATACTTTATCTGTCATGATCGTGCATACACATGGTTGCCCGCAGACTTCATGGGCTCATGTTTTGTTGCAAATCTGTTGCCTCCGACGTTTACTGTAGATGCCGATTATCATAAGACTAGAGTTGTACGAGGCGTAATTAGCGAAGAGGATACTGCCGGTCAAGAGGCAGGAGACTTTTTCAAGGGTTTCCTCCCGTTTTGGGGACCTATGGTTAATAGTAGGAACCTGAGACATTTGACTCGAGTGGTAGAATTGACAGCTAACATTACTGCCAGTGCCCTTGGTAATATCACCACAGAACTTCAGGCGGAGAGACTTATGACATTACAAAACCGTATGGTTTTAGATGTTGTCTTAGCAGATCGCGGTGGGGTATGTAAAGTGATCCATTCGAGCTGTTGCATTTTCATTCCAGATAATGCTCCTACTGTCTATCAAGCCATCTCGAAGTTGCACAAGATCTCCGAATCCATACACGTGGATGTAGGGGATTGGACGCTACTTGGTTGGTTTTGGGGCCTGGTGTCGACTTGGGGTTGGAAGATTCTGACGATCATCGGGGTTGTGGTAGTGTTCCTGTTCACGTGTTGCCTTTGTGTGCAGTGTGGTCCTGCCTTATGTGGCCTCTGTGCTACAACGTGTATGAGACAACCATCTGTTACCAAGGGGACTCGGTTGGACAGAGCTATGCTGCAACGACATCTTGATGGTCTGATGAATATCGAGTATGATTCCGACTAGTGCTTGCCTACATGAGGGCAAAAGGAGCGTCTGAGGTTCCGTGACAATTGTAAGTGGTGTTTTTAACTCGCACGAATATGGTCGAGTTTAGTATCTATGAACCGCAAACGACGAGTTTTGTAAGTGTGCGCAGTTTCGCTGTGCTAACTTAAACCGTTCGTTTGTTATGTGGGTTTGTCATCTGTACCCACGGGTTCCATCTTAGATACGGCATCCATTTTGTCTCTTGCCCTCAAGTAGCCAGCGAACGGACGCTGTCCGCTTCGCGACCCTGGGACTCCCAAGATATGGCGGAAGACGCATGTTCTTTGTAAGTGTCTTTATGACGAGGGGGATGCTACTGTAAGGCAGATGGCGCCGCTCGAGGCTCATCTTGCCGCACGGGCTTATTGTCTCAGTCGTGCATCTCATTAGGCACGTCCCTTTGATGCCTGTATCTCGTGCTTCTCGACACTCCCCTTTTACACCCTTTCCGATCTCCCTACTGTCTCCGTCTTCCTCTGCACCTGTCTTCGTTCCTATTTCGATCTACTTTACTGCTGATTGGAATTTGCTAATGGTGGGAAGATGGGTTTTTACAGTTGGGAACCGCCAAATGTTTCCGCACTTATGTTCCGGATCTTGTGTGTTTCAAAGTGATCTAAGCGACCCCTCTGAGAGCGACTTGTGGGAACCAGGTTGTAAACTATTGTGTATCATGTTATCCTATGGGTAAAAACTGTATAAAAGGAGCGATCCACAAATACAATTTGAAGCAGTCTCCCCGAACTACACTCGATGTACTTCCTGTGACTTCTGTGTTCCCTGCAGTAAATAAACCTTGACTCTTTGACGCCGAAGGAAGTGTCCCGTGTCTCTGTGACTTGTACGCCGGAGCAGGTTACCCACGAAGGTTTCAGGTGTTGTGCCCTGGCACCGCTGGGTCCAAAGAACCCAGTCCTTCACTCCTAAAGCGTATATTCGAATTAATGGGCAAATCTCCCCTCCTTTCTCAATTACCAGGGGCACCCGACAAGGATGTCCCTGTTCCCCTTTACTTTTTGCTTTTTATATTGATCCTCTAATTAACCGTTTTTTTTGGAACAAAAAATTAAACCAATTCATTTAGCTAATGTTAATTATCGAGTTTTAGCTTATGCTGATGATATAGTGATAACTACTACTGATGTTCAGACAACCCTACCAGCAATTGATGACATTGCTAAGCAATTTGGGCTTTTTTCCGGCTACAAACTCAACTTGGAGAAAACACAAATTCTTTGTTCAGGAGATAAGCCACCTTCAAATATTTCCACTATCTCAGAGGTCACTTATCTAGGAATCAAGATCTCCCTGCCCATAGAGAAGATACCAGAACGCAATATAAACCCCATAATAACTCAAATTAATGCTTCACTGCAGCGCCTAGACCACTTACATTTATCACTTTACGGTAGACTTAACATTTTAAAAATGATGATTTTACCAAAAGTACTGTATTTGTATCGTACAATACCATTCGAATTTCAATCGCTCTGCTTTAAAAATTTAGAAAGAACTACTTTTCGGTTTTTATGGGGTTATAAACGTCATAGGAAAGCATCAACGAAAATGATACTCAGTAATGAATGTGGCGGATGAAATGTTCCTTATTTTCTTTTCTATTATTTATCTGCCGCATTGCAATATATAAGCCCTTTAAATATGGGAGATAGAGTAGAAGTGCTGAACTGTCAAACTCCGTCAATTTACGAAATGATTATGGGTGAGAAAGCTAAGGGCAGCTTTCTGAGGATTGTAGATCCTAGTTATCAAAAAAAAAAAAAAATATAAGATACTGAAGGCAGCTTTTGGAGTCTGGCAAAAAGTTCGAAAACATATAAAACTATGTAAACTAAACTTTTATACTCCCCTCATATCAAAGGGCCTTCTACCAGAAATGTTTTGTGATTTAACTATGTATAGATGGCAGTAGAAAGGTATACGGTATTTGGGAGATTTATTCAGTAATGACCAAATTGTTTCATTCCAGTATTTAATGACCAATTTTTCTGTGGGAAGAAATGACTTTTTTTAAATTTCTTCAACTTCGAAGCTTCCTACTGAACCATCCTTTAATTTCCCCAGCTAAAACTCCATTGTTAGAACTTTTGCAAAAAAAAACCCGTATAGGAATTATTCACTCAAGTTTAATTCAGGAATATGGGAATGATTTAGGACAATGTCAGCTGAAATGGGCTAACACCCTAGGTATACCTGATGTCGATATTTTGCTATCGATTAAAATGGCTTCAGATTGTCTAATAACAGGGAGGATGAAATCCCAACATTTTATGTGCATTCATAATCTTTATTATACCCCAAGTAAAGTTGCTAAGTGGAGTACGACGACAGGTACGAACTGCAGTCGTTGTGGGCTATTTGCAGCTGATGAATTGCATATGTTTTTTTTTTGTCCTAAACTCTCTACGTTGTTTCAACATATGGAATTTTTTTTATCTATTATTGTCAAATGTGAGATTAAGATAACTGCGGAATCGTTGTTGCTGGGCATTGATCATACTGTTACTAGGCCAAGACCAATTTCTTACTTTTTATTTCTTTGTATGGCTGCAGCTAGATCTTGCATTACTAAGGAATGGATTAGTTCGGACCCGCCTTCATTCTTTATGTGGCGTGAAAAATTACTGTTTATGTATAATATTGAATCTGCTATATACAAGCTAAAGGGGGTTCAAAAAAGAGTTTTGGGGGAGAAAATTTGGGCACCAACTGCCGAATGGATTTAATTTATTATGTTGCTTAACTTATATTTGTGTTATAATTTGTTAAGTACTTTATGAAGACATTGTGTTATTTTGCTAATTATGTACTGCTGTATTTCCTTTCAATAAAACAATAAAACTTAAAAAAAAAAAAAAAGATCATCTTTGGGGGTTATGTTCAGGTCCATGTTAGCTGGAGTGGATATTACACCGGACGGATTTCTATTTAAGTTTAGAGACATGAAATACTTTAAGAAAGTGAGATTAAAGACCTTACAGTCTGCCATAATAAATTGGGTGCCGATCAAAAAGAAAGTCGGGTTACACTACTACTCTAATTTTTCCCCGGTATGGTATTCTCCAGGGCAGCCACCATGTATGCAGGACAGTCTGGCAATCCTGTTAAAGGAGGCTGGGATACTCAGATGGGGAGAGCTATTGGTTGATTGGAGGGTACAGGACTGGAAGGTGTTGAGGGACAGGGTGGGCCCAGCTCTTTCTAGGTTTAAATTTATACAGCTGAACAGTTGGACTCGAGCAGTAAGTAGGAGGGGTCCCCAACTGGGGAAACACAGCTACCTTGAACAACAACTGGCAGAAAAGCGAGAGGGAGGTAAAGAGGTGGCAACCTGGTATTGGAATATAGTGGAGGAGGCAGACGGGAATTTAACTTTGCCAGACGAGCTATGGGGAAATGAGTTGGCCCTTCAGTGCGAGGATTTATGGACGAGATCTTTCACTTTCCTTTACAGAATAGTGAAGCCAGCATGGTTAAGGTGCAATCATCTGTTCACTCTGCACCGTGCTTACTTCTCCCCCCCCTAAGGCTCTCAAAATTTCTCCCGGGACAGAAGTGTAATAAGTGTAACCTTGTGGCAGCTTCAGACATACACACGTTTAAGGACTGTCCTGTTATTATGCTCTTTTGGGAAGAAATAAAGGCTACCCTGGAATTGATCTTAAGTATATCATTGAACATCTCTCTTCCATTAATAATCTTTGGATTGGAGGAAAGTGTAACCGGCCAGGCACAGACTTTTCTTTTCTATTCTATTATCCTGGCAAGACGACAAATATGTAAATATTGGGTGGATTCTAATGCTCCATCGCACGCTGCCTGGTTAATGTCATTGTATGAAACCTCAAAGACAGACCTGGCTAGGTCGTGTAGTAAAAGAAATCTGTCCTTTTGGGATTTGTTAATTAATTGGAGATAGGATTTCCGTTTTTTTTTTTTTCCACGGGTCCTATGATTATGCCGACTATGCTCTGGGAACCCTGGGACGTGGCCCCCCTCAAAACAAAATCCCAGGTCCGTCCGGTTGAATACCGTTGGCTGGAGCAAAAGGGCTTCGCGCATCTCTTTCCGTTTCCAACTTTGAGATTTGGTCTCCCGCCAACTAACAAATCGTGCCTGGGAAAAAGATCTCCATGTTTTTCAAGGCAGACACACATGGTGGTTGGCTTTTCTTTGTGGATGGAGGTTGTGGCAAATGAGGACAAAAAAAAAGGTATATGTTTACTAGGTGTAATTACCCAAGCCCCTAGTTCATGGTAGAGCATGCAGGTTTAGAGGCCCAGTAGATTTAATGCACTTCCGCGTGCACTGCTGTGTTGCCTGCTCTCACTTTAGAAGGGTGTCCTGTTCCGCAGGCTGCATTTAAAAAACAAACTATATGGAAATTCTACTTTGGAAATAAATGTATTTCCAAAGTCTTAAACGACTTTATTTTTACATACAAGTCACCTCTAAGGTCTCCCTAGGTGCACCAGGGGTAGGGTGTCTTCCATCTATAAGCAGGGACACTGTAAAAGATGTTTTATAAGCCCTGGTGAGGGAAACCTGCAATTTAATTTTGCTCTTTGTGGCACTTTGGCGCTCTTGGCTAACATGGGAATACTTTAATAAAGAATAAATATAGATAGGAGTGAGCTAAATACATACTTCAAAGCGTCTAAATGAAAATTAGAATCAATCCAACAGCTTTCCAAGGTTTGATTTATTATACCTATCACAGAAAAGGAGCTATAGAGCTTGTTTTTCTGGTGAGCTAAAATCTAGCCTTCCAGCTGCTCTTTTCTGATTGGCCAGCCTCTGCCAGGCTGAGCCAAGCTGCCTTTATGAGGTGTGAAGTGACCTGGTCCATCCACCCAGATATCAGAATTCTATAAACACCAACTCATCCATTCCAATCTGGTAACTGAAATGGCTAGTGCCACTACCAAGGTCTATATCACACTCCTCACTGATGTGGCCAGTAACCTCACCCTCTTCAAAAAATGCTCAACCCTTCATTAAAATCTGCATGCTAGCAGGTAAATGGAGAATTAAGGCAGCTCAAACATCACTGTGAGACACTTGAGTGCCATTCTAGGCGCACCCATTCCTATTAATACAGGCATACCTATAATTAAGCCCTCAATAACTATCACACTCAATTGCATTAAACAAAGCACCTCTCACTGGGCTCTCATATTTAGGCAAAGTGCTGCACGTATGCAAAGTCAGAAAGAAAGAAGACATTTAAAAAAAGTCTCCTTTTTTTAATTTTTTTTTTTATTTCAAATCGTTTTTATTGAAGTAACAAACCAAAAGTAAAAACAGTACAATAATTCTTCCGTTACAAAGTGATTCGGTACAGGTATTGTTAGACAAGTACAGAAACCGCAAATAATAAGAAAGAAGGGAAAAAATCAATTCTTGCTTGTTTCATTGATATAGATTAACATGCCGAACACTCAATGTGTGGATGTAACGGGTAGGACACTAACATATGAACGCAGATGTACACTCATATATCACAGGTTACTATAACAAGAACGCTCTGCCTCAAGGTGGATCATAATGGAAGAAAGACATGTCTAACGATTTCCACAACTTCTTATTGGATGGACCCCACGTAGAAGACTGTAATGCCTGATTAGTAGCACCTCTTAGAAAAGACAGCCATTCCTGCCAGATCTTGAAGTTTACCTCCTTGGTACATTTCCACTTGCACAAAACTACCTTACATGCAAATGTTAACATTAAATCCAAAAGCTGGCGATCTTGCTCATTTGACAATCGTGGTTCCAACCCCCCTAGAATAACATACACAAAGTCCTGTACAGGTTTTATCTTAAATACGTGATGAATGCAGTCAAATATTTTCCCCCAGTATTCTCTTAGTAAGGGACAATTGAATAGCATATGAGCAAGATCACCAGACCCCGATTGGCAATTCCAGCATGTCGGAGAGTCACGTAATTTGCATTTAAATAGCTTTTCTGGAGTCCAGAACGACCTATTTATGAGCATATACTTCGTTTGGAACAGGATGGGTGACACTTTGTGGGCAAGTGCAGACTTATGAATCAAGTCCCAGTCAAAATTTATTCCTGTGGAGTTCGGTTCCGCTTCCCATCTCGCTTCCACATTTTTGTGAGTTTTCTTGGGCAACGGTAGCAGTAGTTTATACACCTTAGAAACGAAGTGACCTGCGTACATAAGGCGTGGGAGATGGGTTGTCAGCCATGGAGTGTAGGGTGAGAAGTTGCGGTTAGTTAGTGCCGCTTTGATTTTTAGAAAATTATAGAAATCTATCGGAGTAAGATCAAACTTCTGCTGTAAGCTTGAAAACGGAATTGGGTCTCTATTGTCATACAAATCTCCCGCTAGGTTAATACCCCTTTCGGACCATGACTCCCAGAAGAGTTCCATACCCGCATGTTTAAGGTAGGGATTTCTCCATAGAGACATACATGATGATTTAGAAAACGTCAACTTGGTTTTGTGCGTTTGGTCAAGTCTAAGTAGGGCCCTTCTGGTGTTTAGCATTATATATCTGGAGTTTGGCAGGTGCGACAGGTCCATGGTGAGCAAGGACTCAAGAGGAGCATGGCCCACTATTGACCTTTCAATATCAATCCATACAGGAGTATAGATTGGGGATTTTATTAACCATTGGGCACCTTGTTTACAAAGAAAGGCTGTCTGGTAGTTCCTGAATGAAGGTAGACCCAGGCCGCCTTTATCTTTCGCCAATTGTAGCTTCTTCAGAGATATCCTGGCTTTCTTGCCTCGCCACAGGAAGTTACCAAACAGCTGGTCTACTTTAAAAACTAAATTATTCGAGAACGTCATAGTGAGCATGCTGGCCAGGTAGTTAACTAAGGGAGTCGACATCATTTTGAGTGTTTCAGCCCTGCCCCACCAAGAGAGGAATTTTGGAGACCAACCTTCTAGTAGTGTAGATATTTTTTTCAGCGTCAATTCTTCATTTATTTTCAGAGTGGAGACTAAATCTTTATCAAAGTCCAACCCCAGGTATTTAAAGCATTTGGGCTGCCATGTAAGACCAGAGTCCCCTATGATCCCCTTATCACCTATATTGTTCAGCAGTTTGACCTCCGTTTTGTCTTTATTGAGCTTGTAGCCCGAGACCTTTGAGAAATCTTCAATGTCCGACATGAGTGCAGATATTGCCTCCTCAGCTCGCTCAGAAAGAACAAGCACGTCGTCTGCATATGCTGTTAATTTGACCATACAGTCTCCAAATGGTATGCCTGCGATTTTAGGGTCTTTCCTTATATGGTATAAGAACGGTTCGATTGCCAGTAAAAATAACGAAGGCGATAGGGGGCACCCCTGCCTCGTACCTTGCTTTAAGCAAAATGAGGAGGAAAATAATCCACCCGCCCTAACTCTTGCCGAAGGGGAGCAGTATAGGGACATTACTAGTCGTGTAAATGTTTTCCCCAAGTTAAATTTATTAAGGACTGCTTCAAGGAAGGACCAGTCAACCTTGTCAAAGGCCTTTTCGGCATCCAACGTTATCGCCACTGTAGGGGTGTCTAGAAATTTAGCTTTTTCTAGCACATGTGCCAAGATCGAAAGCCCGCTTGGGATGGGTGGACTAGCTGAGGAAGTACCTTCTGAAGACGGGCGGAAAGTATCATTGCCAGGATCTTACAGTCTATATTAATTAGTGAAATAGGCCTGTAATTTTTTGGGAGCGACGGGTCTTTCCCTTCCTTAGGAAGTACTGCTATTGTTGCCTCTGCTAGAGTACCTCTGACTTCACCAGAGCTATTTATCTCTTGGAATAGGTTTAGTAGGGGTCCAGTTAATAGAGTGGGGAACGTTTTGTAGAATTTTGCTGTAAAGCCATCCGGGCCTGGTGCCTTCCCTGTTTTCAGTTTTTTAATTGCGCTTTCCACTTCTAGAGCACTGAACGGGCCATTTAGACCAACCTGATCCTCGGTAGACTGCTGTGGAAGATCACACTCACCCAAGTAATTCTTAATCTTGTCCTCCTCCACCTTTGAATTCTTTGCATAAAGGTCTTCATAGAATACCCTGAACACCTCAGCTATCTTTTCTGGCTCTGAGTGGGAGGTCCCAAAGGCATCTTTAAGGACGCTAATAGAATTCTTTTGAACCTTAAATTTCAAATACGAAGCTAGGCTTTTACCAGCTTTATTGGATTCACAAAGTTTAAATCTCCGTCCTTTGTCAAGCCAAACTCCCGCTCTTTCACTGATTATTTTATTGTATTCATATTTTTTATTCGCCAAAGCATAAAGAGTCGTATCATCTCTAACCCTCAAGTGCTTACTCTCAAGATCTAAAATTTCACTCTCCAGGGATTCCAACTTCGCATTATAATTTTTATTCATGGCTGACCTAATTTTGATACATACCCCCCGTATGGTACTTTTCATGGCATCCCATCTAATGAGATCAGATGTGTCCCCTTCTTTATTAATCTCTAGGTAAGAAGCAATCGCACCTTGTATTGTGGACCTGTGTTGAGCATTACTTAGGATCTCGTCATTCAGGCGCCAAGACGTCTGACGAGGAGAGGATTTGGCATTTGTAATGGATAAGGAGATGCAAGGGTGATCAGACATCACACGAGGCTCTATGGTGGTAGATTCTATTCTGGGAACCCCTTTCTGTGTTATGAGGAGGTAGTCGATCCGAGAGTACGAGTCGTGTGGTGTAGAATAAAAAGTATAGTCCCTCCCTGTAGGGTTATGAAGCCTCCATGCATCCACTAAATGAAAGCGTTGACATAGATTTAGGAAAGCTCTATGAGATTTACTGGCTTTGAAAGGGCAGTGGGAGTCCCTATCTAACGTTGCATCCATCGGGAGATGGAAATCACCACCCACTATGTGAATAGCATTATCCGGGATATTTTCCATATGCTTATTTAGATCCTCCCAAAATTTGAGGTCATTGGCGTTAGGGGCATAAATGTTCGTAACATAAAATTCTGTATTGTCCTTACTTAGTTTTGCCGTAACCCACCTCCCGTCCACACTCGCCTCGGAAGACAAAACCTCCACCTTTGATTTCTTCGCAACAAGTATTAAAACACCATTCTTTTTATGTACAGACTCGGCGCCCACAACCTCCCTGTAGAACTTATTCCTCAGGTGATAGAACTGCTTAGCTTCTAGCTTTGTCTCCTGTAACAATACAATATCACCTTTTAATCTTCGTATATAGTCTAAAATTTTTTGTCTTTTGATTGGTTGGTTCAACCCTTTAACGTTGAGAGATAATATCTTCATTTTGTCCATATTACACACTCCCATTGGAGTATTCACTGTGTTATGTGTGAATAGTTAAGTTATGCTTCATCTGAACAAAGACATCCGTCACTTGGTACCAACAACAGTATGCTAATCGATCAACACCATGAGATTCAGAAAGGACATATGAGCGAACATAGAGTCTATGACCCTCACCACCATCAAGCGTTAGTGCAGTAATGAAAATGCAAGCAAGAAGAAAAAGAAGAATCATAACTAAAAGACATATAACACATACCCGGACCCCCAATCCCCTCAACCCCCCACCCTCCCCACCCCACCTGTATTTAGTAGGCATGGTGATTGGAGAGAGAGTGCGATGCGACCTCCCCGTGCTTAAGCATATTCATAGAAGTGTGAAACATACGAACATATGAACAATCTCTGTAGTCTCGTGATTTGTTGCTAACTAAAGTAACCACGTTAAACCATACATCTAGTAACCTAGTGCATATGATGCAATACAAAGACTTCAAGAGAAAAGATACATGAAACATGGCATTTCTTCATTGTGCGTGTGTTACAGAACCAACAACATTACCAACTGGTATAGGCTTATGTAACGAGGCATGCTAAACGTATTAACTTGTAGATAGAGCCCCATCTCTCGAGGCTCGCTATACTAAGATACAAGGATACAAAAGTGGAGACATGGACTCCATAACCAAAATACTGATGGGAATGCCAGTGCGCTCTTATCCTGGGCCTTAACCTGGACATTCTAAAGTACAAGAGTTTGAGCAGTACAAGAGTTTGAGCAGATTCTTGTGCATACAATACCCTTCCGCAACAAGGAAGAGGAACCCATAGGAAGATGTGTTAGATACGATGACCTTCACTTATAGCCTGAGGCTGAAGCCTGGTCTGATGAGCTTTCGGGATTGTTTGTCTCCATGTCCAAGTCTTCAGGGCCATCTAGCATACGTTTCAATTTCAGAGGATCTGAAAAAATGTGCGGAGAGCCCTGAATAATCACTCGATACTTTGCCGGTCCAGCGAAACCATATTGGAAGCCCCTTTTCTTCAGCAGCGGACGGAGCGCCAAGAACGCCTTCCTGACGTCTACCGTCTCTTTACTATAGTCCTGCGAGATATAGACCTTAGCAGATTTCCACAAAATGTGATTGTTTTTTCGCATGAAGGTAAGAATTTGTTCTACATGCTGGTACCTTAGTGGTTTGCAAACAATAGCTCTGGGACCTTTTTGATCCTTAGATATCCTGGCCGGGACTCTATGGGCTCTATCAAATTCCAATGGGTGTAGGAAAGTCATGTTAGTAGCTTGGGTGAACCAGGACTCGAGAAAGGCCACGCAGCTCCCTAGTTGATCCTCCGAACCTTCCGGAATACCAAAAATGCGTAGGTTCCCCCTTCTATTCCTGTCCTCCAAATCAGCGAGTTTCCTTGTCGTCTGGTCCGCTGCTATGCATAAGCGTTTTATTGCGTTACAGGTCTTGACTTCCATATCCTCGAGTCTGCTAATCCTCGATTCTGCCTCTAGTAGTTTTGCGTTGGTGTCGCGGTTATCTTGTCTGATCGCTGCTACCTCCTCTTTGGTCGCTTTCGCCAGGTCCCTTACTTCATCTAGTCTATTAAGTATTAAGTCTATCGGATCCGGGTTATCTTTCCTTCCTTTGCCAGGTGAAGGCTGATCAGACTTAAATCTCTTTAGGCTTTTTGGTAGCTCTTTGTCTGTCATGACTGCTTGTGGCGTAGACCGTTTGATCGTTGACAGTGGTCTTCCTGTCTTTGTTCCTGATCGTATGGAGTACTAGTATACGCCGGCCTCCGATACCTTGTTCCTGGCCTGACACCAGCAAGCGATCAATGATAAATCAGGGCCACCTAGGAGCCGGAGCGATAACCAACCTATCTGTCCTTTTCCTGAATTTGAACAGGCACCGTGATGAAATGCGCGTTCCTCAACTTAGGGTGTAAACCTGCGTCGCCATTTTAGGAGCCACTACGTGCATCACTTGCATATAAAGCCTTGCATCAGTAGGGCCACTTTGTCAGCCTAAACTTGCTTTAACCTCAATAACAGCGTTTAGTAGGTGCCAGCCCCAAAAACGTACATCCAAGCATTCACTGAGATTCTTTCTTCTCTTATTTTTTGGCTTCTGGTGTAACACATGGATCAGTTGCAGGTCATAAATCTCCACATATTACTTTCTTCGCATTTATCCAGCACACAGACTTTGTAGTATGCGAGGTACGGAAATCACAGTCATTTAGCATTGCAATGTTTAAGCACAGTGTGTTGAAGGCGCTAGCTCCAGAAATCTACATCCAAGTATTCACATAAATTCCTTTTCCAGCTTCCTGGTCTAGGACATAATTTAGTTGCACGTCATAAGTCACACAGATTGCTTCCCTCGCATTTAATCAGCACACAGACATCATAAGTCTCCTTTTAATGCCTCCTTTCAAATGGCATGAACTTTTGGTGCTAAACACTGTCTGCTATTGTTTGCAGATAGGGTTTTGCGTCAAAAGCCCTGGGTGGTTGCATGGGAATGCCCATGTACCATCCATGTAATGCCTTTTGGCGTTAAGTAATGCAAAGCAGTGCTTTGTTTTACTTTTAGAGTACTTTCCAGTGCAATATAAGTTTTGCACTGGAAAGTAAATTTGTGAAAAAACATTTTGTGCTGGTTAGGGTGACTTTTGTGATGCTAACCAAGCGCAACATTTTTGCAAATCTACTCCTTGGTACCTTTAGAATTCCTGGATATTAGAAATAAGGACATAAATTTGGCTTGGATAACTCATGTGGAAAAAGGTTTATGAGGGTTTAAGTTCAAACTGGCTTAAAGTAATTCAGAGCTTTTCCCTCACCAAATCTTCGTTTTCTATGATGTCCTTGGTAACTATTACATCACTCACCCTTCTCACAAGTGCACCTAAAATCATTTTGAGGTATATTTACTAAGATTTTACGCTGTGTTTGTGTCACATAAATGAAGGAATTCGACACAAAACTTTTTTTAACCTATTTACTTTCCAGTGTTATACCTGTTTAGTGCTGGCAAATAACTTGAAAGTAACGCAAAGCAGTGCATAGTGTTGATTTTCATTACTTTGCACCATGGGTGGTAAAAGGTCAATCCATTCAACCACCCATACTTTTTGATGCTAAACCATATCTACTAACATTAGTAGACAGTGTTTAGCGCCAAAAATTAACACAGCTGTAAAGCAGGCAAAAAGGAGAAATGTTGTAACTTCTCCTTGCTTTTACGAGTGTATGTGTGCTGCCTGTACAGCACACATCCAAATGAGGAAAAGGTTTTAAACTTGTCTGGTCCTGTACAATCCCTATGGTAGACTGAGACAATCACCTTAGCACTATGGCCCTAAGGTGTGTGCCAGGAGCTCGGCAGCTGAAATCAGTGCTGGTGCTAGGGAGAGGGGAGGAGAGAGCTCTGGATATGGCACTCTTCCGCGCCCTCTATGTCATGCAACATAGGCAGCATTTTTGGCTGCGGAGCTGTGATCCACGATGATTCAGGAAATCTGGGGCTATTTCACTTACGCCCAGTGCTTTAAGTAGGATGAAAAAACTGGGGGGGGGGGTCTCAAAGGGGCGTGGCTAATTTAATTAAGGATGTGGCTTAAAACACGGAAGGTAAAAATCTTTGCTTAGCACAGTGTACCGCCTGACTTGTATTTTACTGTTCCTGTCATTGCATCGGGATAAATGATTCAACAAACAACTTCAAACCTACAAGAAGTCAGGACTATGGGCTTTGTCGATGGTTGTTAGTTGTGTAGGATAAATAAGCAACAACTATGGCTATCGAAAAAGCTTCCACTTTAAGCCCTGGTGACACCACGACAATGTTGTTGCTCCTGAGTTTCAAAAAGAGAAGGAAAATCCAGAGAGAAAATGACTCTCTTTAAAGAATTTCCCTTCTCCTACAACGCTCACTGGCATGACGTCATGCCGAGTACGCGCACATCCATGTGCCTGCTGTCACTGCTGTCCGGGAAAAAACTGACCACCTGTGCCAGGGCACAAAGCAGAGACCGATAGAGACCCGTTTCGAGCCCCCTTTAAAAAAAACTTAAAGCCCTGCTTGCATCTAAGTAAACAAGCTTTTTCATAATATTTGTTCGCGACAAGATGGATTGAGTAAATAACCTCTCCATGCCTGGTACTTTTTGCCCTCTCTTGAAACTCTTTTCAATGAGAGCATCACACTGCATGAAAGGACTTCTGTGAACTCACTCTCAACCTTGCATGAATATATTCCGAGAGAGAGAGAGAGAGAGAGCTGTTTTTCCTGAAGGACTACTAGGCCCGTATCCCTCAGTAATACAGAGTATCGCTGATCTTTCTCACAGCTTCGTACATTGCCAGGTTACGTGTAAGCCGAACCACCAGATTTGGCAAACAAGTTCCATTTCCTGTTTTTATTTCTAGCTATTAGAGCCATGTAACCTTGCGATTTTTTGTCCTAGCGACTTCATTTCCACATTGGGATGATTTATCAAGCTGGAATGTTTGGTATGTAATAGTGAATACATTAATTATCCTAATTATCTCATGTTACGTAATGCATTCCCTCTGTATATATGCTTCGATTGGAGCACACCTCTGACATGCAAAGTTCAATGCCTCTCGTAAGTGGCAGAAGCGTTTCTTCTAGACAAAGATCACGGGGCATTTGTGATGCCTGCCGGCATTTACTTGATCAAAATGTGCGCTGGACTGCTCCTATGCTTTTTGTTGTGCCGTGTGGCATCCATTGCTGGGTTGGCATGCTCCAACCAAGATGGAGTGATTGCTAGCTTGCCGGGAGACGTCATTATCGGAGGCCTTTTTCCAATGCATGCATCTGTTTCGTATGTTCTGAAAGGAAAACAACCAACTAGATTCGACTGTAGGCGGTAAGCCTCCATTTTTTCTTCATTTGCAAATACACATCGCAGTTAGAAGATGGTTAATTAACATTAAAATAAATTTTCCTTGCAAAGTTTTACAGTCCACATTTTGCGATCTCCTAAAATTAAAATGGTTGATGCAGCGAGACACGCATTAGCACCATATACCCAATGCCATGACTTTACAAATTAATCCTTGAAATGTAAGTTGTCTCATATCTGAATGATGTGATTATGCATTGACAAATTTAATATACCTGAAAAGGTGGAGGTCTGAACCAAGCTCGCGGAATTTGAGGGTGAAAATATTTGACAAGTTTCTAGCCACATCTCTCTCCCCAAACACCCTCATTTCAGACAGGCAAACCTAGGCAATGCAAGGCCAAGGTCTCTGAAAGCCTTCATGCTATTGGACCATCATTCACTGAACTCTGCCTCTAATTAGTTTATTACACTGTAGTTATGATATTAGTTACCTGTCATTAGACAATTATAAAGCTCTTTAACAGTCATAAATTCTGACATTTGAGGAGTGATGTAACACTTCCAGCTTCGAGAGTCACATTTAGAAGCAGAATTACACTGAACACGAGAACTAACTTTTAGGCCTGCCTCTGTTTGTTTTCCTGCATTAAACAGTCATTTGCAGCAAGGATCCATTTATGGAAGTTTTGTTTTTTGGCACAGCCATAGCTCATTACATGAAAAAAGGAATCTCTCTGACTGTTACACTCAATAAAACTTGGCTTTGAAAGTCTCTGCATGTTACCACATATCGTGACCTGTTTTTGTAACTTACATTAAACTGCATATAGTATTTTTTTGACACAAATTACCAGTTGAGTATTGGCGTGTTTAAATTCTCACTACATTTCTTCATACATATTTGCAACTATACCTATTTATATGGAGGGGCGTGAGACCGATGATTTAAGATTTTAGGTAGGGTAATGGTGTGATAGTTTTTTATAATAAAAAAAATACCCTTTATTGTGTATTTGAGAATGTGTGCGTGCTAGAAAATCAGCATGGCAGTGGCGCACCCAAATGGTGGGTGAGTTGGGGATATTTTTAACCTCAAAGTCTATGAGGTAATGTGTCCCAAGAGACAAGATCCAGAGAATCATTTTAAAAAAAGCAGTCAATAAGAAAGACTGACCCAAAAAGGAAGTGTGAGATTACATTTAGTTCTAAAGGGAGAGAAGACCCCACTTTCACCAGGGAACAGGGTACTATGACAACGCAAGTCAAGGGAGAATCCCTGGAAACACTCAATTCTATTGTATAAGTATATACCTTCACACTCATACACACCCGAAGAATATGGGACGTACACAGTATCGATTTCCACACTAGAATGAACGTTCACAGACTTTTTATTGTTAAAAAATTAATACAATAAGAACACAAATTTATGCACAAATCAATAAAATTTCAGAAAAGATTTCCTGAAAAATGTGTTACATAAAATACAATGTAATTCAATACAATGCAATTCACAATTTCTAAAAGAAGGAGAGAAAGATACTACAATACATCAAAAAATCATATTCAATACATGAAAGAGAAGACTCAGAAGATGATTTACATAATATCTAGACAATAGAAACCTCCATAGTGGCCTACACGTTCTCTCGCCACTCCTTTTCAAATATCCAAAGGCCTCCTTACGTTCTTTTTCTGGGCTATTAACAGTATCATAGATGTATGGATATCTGTTATTCCCGGGGCTAAACTTGGATTCTATTTACAGAACTGCATTGACGCGTTTCGGTGTCATAACTCTGGATACTTGAACACTTTCTTCAGGACTTTCCAACTCTCTGGGGTCACCGGCTTCATAAAATATTTAGGACACCCTTTAAAATACATAGAAAAGAGTGTCATTGCTCGTAAATTGTAAGCTGGTCTTATTCCCACTCTACGCATTACCTTCACTATTTCATTTCATATTATAGCATCTATGATATCTCACATCTTTTTCAGGGAATGGCGCATTGTATTTAGCCACTATCTTGCAGTGTGTTATATTCCAACAAGATTAAAGGATTCCTTATCACCCTTTTTAATTTGACAGATATGCAAATTACAGAATACATCATATCTTCATGATCTGAGTATGATTGTACATTCAGGGCTGCCTTTTACACAGTATTCTCAGTTTATGTTATTAATGCCCTCCGTCTCATTATAGTGTGGAAAGCGAGGGGATTATATAGTGTCAGGGAGGGGACCGTACTCTCTCACGCATGCATCTCACATCACCATTAGACTCTGTTTTCACTTGCCTTGCTCTTTATATGCAAGGTAGGGTATGGTACATCCACCAACACGGGTTCTTAGAATATCTGTCTGGGTATGTTCCGGTCCTTACGTGTCTCTCTAATAAGGATAGAAAGAAAGAGGTTGTTCTATCTATTCCCTCTTCGTACAACAGAGATAGAGGCATCATACTTTAATATTTTACCTTCTTTAAATCTTGAGTTATCCTTTTTATTAAGGTCCTTATTCCTTTTGTGGGTATTCTAGTTCGGTAACTGGAACACCATAGAAGACTCTTCCAACAATCTAGATAAACCAAGGATATCCCACAGATATTGCTTTATTTCCTTTATAGTATCCTTTGACTGTTTAATATATAGCCTATGTCACTACCTGTCAGTACAATTCAGTATGTGATTGGTTACACCTTACCTTACAAATAATAAAATTCTACTTGAGCAAGGCATACATTGCTTCCTCAGGAACTGGATATGTCCTAGGAATTTAAATTGAAATTATTTTAGAACTCATTATTAGATTCTATTCTTCAAAAATCTTGTTGGTACAGATTACTTATTTGTTCCGACCCTCCCCCTTAGGCAGGGTCGCATTCGTCCATTAGGTCATGTGTAATATTTTCGTGGCATGATGTCTTTTTCTACCCCTACTGGGAGGTCCGATTCGCCTTGGTTCTAACACTAGTATTGTTGTCTACCACTACTCCGACCGGGGGAGCCTATTAGTTTGTCCGCACGTCTGGTAGTAAGGGTCCTACACTCCTCCATATTACGGACAAGGTGCATTATTAGATTGACCACGCTGTGTTATGCTTGGACTTCCGCGTATTAAACGCTCGAGGCCCTTGCGATAGTGCCGGTTACTTTACCTCCCACTGGACCTTTACTTTGATATTGTCCCAGGTGATAAAAAGATGTTACTACACCCGCATTCTATATCACCCTTGGTTATAGGTCCTACACTCCTAAATGTTACAGACAAGGTGCATTATTAGGTTGGCCACGCTGTACTATGCTTGTTATACTTGGACTTCCGCGTATTAACCGCTCGAGGTCCTTGTGATAGACCCGGTTACTCTACCTACCACCGGACCTTTACTCCGATATTGTCCCAGGTGTTAAAGAGATGTTACTCCACCCGCATTCTACATCACCCTTGATCATGGCTTCTAACAGAGCCCCACCTATAACTTCCGAATTCCATTCTTACCTTCTTTTTCTAGTAACAGCGCTTCTGCCTCGCTCCTTTCCTCTTGTGTTTCGTGTCCTACCCGCGCACCTTTTATGCGTGTGTTAACTACTAACAAGGGTCTACAGCTGGTCCTCCTTACTTGCGCTAATACGCGCATGCGCACAAGTGATCTTTTTGTTTGCAAACGTGGCCGCCATTTTAGCATGGTGTTACATTGACGTATTATACTATGGGGAGCCTGATTAGCTCGATAAAACTCAATTTTAGCTCAGAAGCCTACATTTTCCTTTTCTTATGTGCGATTGATCTACAGCTTATTCTTCGATTATCTATTTTCGTACTCATAAATTGTTATATAGCTTTTTACAGCTGTCTGTTTCCAAAGATGTAGTGCCCCCGCATTGGCTCGCCTTTAGTTTCATTGTTAGCTAGCGCTCACGCACACAAAAGAGGCGCTGAGGGGGATGCAGCTCGTGCGGTGTCTCGTGCACTGTGTTTGCACCTGCGTCTCTGCCCAGGCTTTGTGAACCTTGGGCATGGCCTTGACTTCTGTGGTGGGTCCCAGAATCAGTAGCTATGCGCTTACTTATTAACAGCTGCAAACAAAACAGGTGATGGACAGAATGTGGATCAATGTCACACATTCACCCCAGTCCAAAGATCTGGGCCCAAATCCATCATTTGTTTGCACTCCACACCACCCTGGGTTAGACAATGGCGATATGCAAATCAGCTCTGACCCTGTGCCTCATGGGAACAGTCCAGTCCGAACTACAAAAGCCATGTCCTTCCCAGAACGGAATCAAGCATCCGAGGACCGGACCGGTTTCGAGGTAACACCTCTCATCAGCCCGGCTAGCTTGACTCCAGTGGTGTGGAGTGCCTGGGACCCACGTCTGAGCATCCCCAGCGCACTTATGGCGGCAATTGCAAACAAAACAGGTGATGGACAGAATGTGGATCAATGTCACACATTCACCCCAGTCCAAAGATCTGGGCCCAAATCCATCGTTTTTTTGCACTCCACACCACCCTGGGTTAGACAATGGCGATATGCAAATCAGCTCTGACCCTGTGCCCCATGGGAACAGTCCAGTCCGAACTACAAAAGCCATGTCCTTCCCAGAACGGAATCCAGCATCCGAGGACCGGACCGGTTTAGAGGTAACACCTCTCATCAGCCCGGCTAGCTTGACTCCAGTGGTGTGGAGTGCCTGGGACCCACGTCTGAGCATCCCCAGCGCACTTATGGCGGCAATTGCAAACAAAACAGGTGATGGACAGAATGTGGATCAATGTCACACATTCACCCCAGTCCAAAGATCTGGGCCCAAATCCATCGTTTTTTTGCACTCCACACCACCCTGGGTTAGACAATGGCGATATGCAAATCAGCTCTGACCCTGTGCCCCATGGGAACAGTCCAGTCCGAACTACAAAAGCCATGTCCTTCCCAGAACGGAATCAAGCATCCGAGGACCGGACCGGTTTCAAGGTAACACCTCTCATCAGCCCGGCTAGCTTGACTCCAGTGGTGTGGAGTGCCTGGGACCCACGTCTGAGCATCCCCAGCGCACTTATGGCGGCAATTGCAAACAAAACAGGTGATGGACAGAATGTGGATCAATGTCACACATTCACCCCAGTCCAAAGATCTGGGCCCAAATCCATCGTTTTTTTGCACTCCACACCACCCTGGGTTAGACAATGGCGATATGCAAATCAGCTCTGACCCTGTGCCCCATGGGAACAGTCCAGTCCGAACTACAAAAGCCATGTCCTTCCCAGAACGGAATCAAGCATCCGAGGACCGGACCGGTTTCGAGGTAACACCTCTCATCAGCCCGGCTAGCTTGACTCTAGTGGTGTGGAGTGCCTGGGACCCACGTCTGAGCATCCTCAGCGCACTTATGGCGGCAATTGCAAACAAAACAGGTGATGGACAGAATGTGGATCAATGTCACACATTCACCCCAGTCCAAAGATCTGGGCCCAAATCCATCGTTTTTTTGCACTCCACACCACCCTGGGTTAGACAATGGCGAAATGCAAATCAGCTCTGACCCTGTGCCCCATGGGAACAGTCCAGTCCGAACTACAAAAGCCATGTCCTTCCCAGAACGGAATCAAGCATCCGAGGACCGGACCGGTTTCGAGGTAACACCTCTCATCAGCCCGGCTAGCTTGACTCCAGTGGTGTGGAGTGCCTGGGACCCACGTCTGAGCATCACCAGCGCTTTTGTAGTACGGACTGGACTGTTCCCATGGGGCACAGGGTCAGAGCTGATTTGCATACCGCCATTGTCTAACCCAGGGTGGTGTGGAGTGCAAAAAAACGATGGATTTGGGCCCAGATCTTCGGACTGGGGTGAATGTGTGACATTGATCCACGTTCGGTCCATCACCTGTTTTGTTTGCAAATTCCGCCCTAAGTGCGCTGGGGATGCTCAGACGTGGGTCCCAGGCACTCCACACCACTGGAGTCAAGCTAGCCGGGCTGATGAGAGGTGTTACCACGAAACCAGTCCGGTCCTCGGATGCTTGATTCCGTTCTGGGAAGGACATGGCTTTTGTAGTTCGGACTGGACTGTTCCCATGGGGCACAGGGTCAGAGCTGATTTGCATACCGCCATTGTCTAACCCAGGGTGGTGTGGAGTGCAAAAAAACGATAGATTTGAGCCCAGATCTTCGGACTGGGGTGAATGTGTGACATTGATCCACATTCGGTCCATCACCTGTTTTGTTTGCAAATTCCGCCCTAAGTGCCCTGGGGATGCTCAGACGTGGGTCCCAGGCACTCCACACCACTGGAGTCAAGCTAGCCGGGCTGATGAGAGGTGTTACCTCGAAACCGGTCCGGTCCTCGGATGCTTGATTCCGTTCTGGGAAGGACATGGCTTTTGTAGTTCGGACTGGACTGTTCCCATGGGGCACAGGGTCAGAGCTGATTTGCATACCGCCATTGTCTAACCCAGGGTGGTGTGGAGTGCAAAAAAACGATGGATTTGGGCCCAGATCTTCGAACTGGGGTGAATGTGTGACATTGATCCACATTCGGTCCATCACCTGTTTTGTTTGCAAATTCCGCCCTAAGTGCGCTGGGGATGCTCAGACGTGGGTCCCAGGCACTCCACACCACTGCAGTCAAGCTAGCCGGGCTGATGAGAGGTGTTACCTCGAAACCGGTCCGGTCCTCGGATGCTTGATTCCGTTCTGGGAAGGACATGGCTTTTGTAGTTCGGACTGGACTGTTCCCATGGGGCACAGGGTCAGAGCTGATTTGCATACCGCCATTGTCTAACCCAGGGTGGTGTGGAGTGCAAAAAAACGATGGATTTGGGCCCAGATCTTCGGACTGGGGTGAATGTGTGACATTGATCCACATTCGGTCCATCACCTGTTTTGTTTGCAAATTCCGCCCTAAGTGCGCTGGGGATGCTCAGACGTGGGTCCCAGGGACTCCACACCACTGGAGTCAAGCTAGCCGGGCTGATGAGAGGTGTTACCTCGAAACCGGTCCGGTCCTCGGATGCTTGATTCCGTTCTGGGAAGGACATGGCTTTTGTAGTTCGGACTGGACTGTTCCCATGGGGCACAGGGTCAGAGCTGATTTGCATACCGCCATTGTCTAACCCAGGGTGGTGTGGAGTGCAAAAAAACGATGGATTTGGGCCCAGATCTTCGGACTGGGGTGAATGTGTGACATTGATCCACATTCGGTCCATCACCTGTTTTGTTTGCAAATTCCGCCCTAAGTGCACTGGGGATGCTCAGACGTGGGTCCCAGGCACTCCACACCACTGGAGTCAAGCTAGCCGGGCTGATGAGAGGTGTTACCTCGAAACCGGTCCGGTCCCTGGATGCTTGATTCCGTTCTGGGAAGGACATGGCTTTTGTAGTTCGGACTGGACTGTTCCCATGGGGCACAGGGTCAGAGCTGATTTGCATACCGCCATTGTCTAACCCAGGGTGGTGTGGAGTGCAAAAAAACGATGGATTTGGGCCCAGATCTTCGGACTGGGGTGAATGTGTGACATTGATCCACATTCGGTCCATCACCTGTTTTGTTTGCAAATTCCGCCCTAAGTGCGCTGGGGATGCTCAGACATGGGTCCCAGGCACTCCACACCACTGGAGTCAAGCTAGCCGGGCTGATGAGAGGTGTTACCTCGAAACCGGTCCGGTCCTCGGATGCTTGATTCTGTTCTGGGAAGGACATGGCTTTTGTAGTTCGGACTGGACTGTTCCCATGGGGCACAGGGTCAGAGCTGATTTGCATACCGCCATTGTCTAACCCAGGGTGGTGTGGAGTGCAAAAAAACGATGGATTTGGGCCCAGATCTTCGGACTGGGGTGAATGTGTGACATTGATCCACATTCGGTCCATCACCTGTTTTGTTTGCATACTTATTAACAGGGCGCCAGCAGTAGAGAACGCTGCTATCTTGTGCATAGAGAAGAAATAGATAGCTCAGTAAGTTGAGCACCGGCTGTAGAGATTGTACATGCAGGTGTTAGTCAACTGGTGGCATCTTAACAGGGCTGAGGGAGTCTTTCATCCTCACAAAGTCAACATACTGGTTCATATTCAAGAAACTTGCAGTACCTGTAGAAGCGTACCTATTACGCATGGGTGCAGATTTAATACTTTTGGGAATACACAAACGTTCCCAGAAGGATATCTAGAAAATTGTGCCACGCAAAGGTTTGAAGGAACACTGCTGTACTCCAATTCCCCATGCATGGACATCTGCGGAGTGTAGATTTAAGCATAGTGGAATACTCTTTCAGTGCAAAAACATTTTACCTTGTGGAAGCCCTCCCCCTGTCTACACCGTGAGCAAATCTGAACTCTGACCTGAACGTCACAGCCCTATGGCCCAAAACAACCTTCATTCCCTACTAACGAGTGGTGCGCGGGAGCGGCCCACCTTTCTTTCCTTCTTTCATTTAGTTGCTTCCCTGTGAAATGGGTCCAAAAAGAAGAAGCCCACGAGTGGTGCGTGAGTGCCACAGCGAAACATGTGGTTTCAATTATAGCACACGTGTCTGGGCACGGTAATTCAAACCACATGACAGCCGGTGCGTGTAATAGACACCAATAGGCTGTGGGCGGAGCAATGCACCCACCTTTGGCCAATTGCGTGCATTCTTTCATAAAAAGACGCACGCAACGCCCAATAGGGTGGCTCAAAAGGAAAAGCACACGATTCCTAGGGCAGTTTTCAAACCCCCTCCAAGAGGTGTCTAGCTGCGCGGACAGTGCTACGCAACGCATGGGCAAGACCTAAAAATCATGTGGGTTTATTGAATGTTAAATTTAAATACATACATTTTAAGATGTGCCAGTGCATTAGCAATATCTTTAAAGTACATAGAAATCTTTTGCCAAGAAGGCCCTCTGCAATAGGAATAGTACACCATAACAGCCAAAATCAGATTTAGCCTAAATCTCAAAGGTGTTGCTAAAACAACAAGGAATTGGCCAGCATTCCAAGTAGAGACCAAAATCAACTGGCTCAACCCAAATTCAATGGTTCATAAACAGTTTTCTTGCAGAGGAAGGTAATTAAAAACTGCAAAGACAGCATGGTGCAAACAGAATGGCAACAAGATCACTAAAGTTCACACAACCCTACTATTTTAGCACTTATCCACTACATGAATATTGATTGCACCTTTTGACCTAATATTGTTCAGAAGTGTTAGAACAAACTCTGTGCATAGTTGACAAAAAATATTGTGTATTAATCCAATACAGTGTGCTAGCAGGACGAGTGTTGGGATGTAGCAAAAGGCTTCCTCTAGGAGATTTCTTCGAGAAAAATGTGTCATACAGAAATCAACAATTTATGTCTTGCTGCATGTAGTTTTAAGTGCGATATATAAATACAGAATGAACATCATGATTCTGCATCCACTTTAAATAAGGTGACAATGTGGTCTAAAGGAGGCCTAGTTAAAGTTAAGCTAAAAAAATAGAATTTAATGCATCCTAAAGATTTTCGTTTCAATTGCCCCATGACCCATTGACTAGTCTTTCCTGTTGTGTGCACCCCTCTAGAATTGGCCTCCAGGCCTTAACCTTTGGAGGAGCCACCGTTCCCCACTTGCAGATTATGCCCTGCTTAGCTGCTGTCAATGCCACGTTACAAAAGAGTTGTGTGTATTTGTCTAGCGATTGCTCTCCCCATATTCCGAACAGAACCAGGGATGGAGTGAGATTCAGGATGAGGCTCAGCCCTATCAATAAAGTTTCAACAATTGTGTCCAAGTATTCGATTAGACGTAGGCAGTTCCATAGGGTGTACAATAGTGTGCCCTTTTGTGTGCAACCTCTGAGATATCTATCCTTGTCTATCTTGCCCCTGGCCAGCAATCATGCTCTAGTGCAGCAAGCCCTGTGGAATATCTTTAATTGGACCAACCTAAAGCCTCCCCGGATAGCTACTTCTCCAGGATAACTACACGCTTCTGCCCATGCGTCATCCTTAAGTTTCCCTAGGTCTCACTCCTAGCTGTCCCTGAGTGTTGTGAGGGGTGGGCTGGGTATACTAATGTTAATTACTGTGACATAGATCTGTGCTGCCACATGTTTCTGTAGGAGGGCCACCAGAACATTCATATTTAACAGTGTTTCTTCCCCTAGCTCTTTAGGTTGCTGATATGGGCCCTCAGTGTGTACCTTATTTGCATGAAATGGAAGATCAGGCTACCTGCTAAATCATATTGCATTTCTAGTTCCTGGATTTGTATCACTTCTCCATCCTTCGAAACAACTCCTATTATGAAGATACTCATCTGGTCCTACTTCTTGTACCCTTCTATCTGCCATAGGTCTTTTAATACATCAATTTTAGAAATGGAGGTCTCTAGTTGGCAAGGGCTTGCACCTTTGTCCAAGTAGGGATCCTTCTTCTTAGTCAGGATAAAGGAGTTACACCCCTAAAATAACATCTGCTCATCTCCTTGGTAGTTTGGCACGAGCAGTCAGGCTTATCTTAGAGGCAGTGTGTAAAGCATTTGCACATAACCAACGGTAATACAGTGTAAGCACTACAAAAAGACACCGCACCAGTTTAGAAAAATATCCAATATTTTTATACTTGTATGACAAGACCAAAAACTATACAAATCCACAATACAGTACTTAGAAATCTTCAGTTATCAACATAACCTTGAAAAACAGTTTCTTGAAGTCAATAGCTCCCTCTGAACAAACAAAGAAATCCAAACAGTTCTGGCTGACCGCGGCGGCGTGGGCCAGCTACGGTGTTGGGAAGGCCCACAAAACAGTACCTTTAGAAATACAGGGCGTTGGCAACCTCTCGTTGAGCTTCCGAAAGTACGGCATCTGCAGGCGTTGGCTCCGGAGTCGTCGGGCCCTAGAAATCACGCGTGTTTATTTATTTATTTTATTTATTTAAACTTATAACGCGCGCAGCTACCCGCAGTGGGTTTCCCGGCGCCAAGGGACAGATTAAAAGAGGGAGAGAACATACCATGAAATTTTGCTGAAAAGAGACACCCTAATCGCTACTGAAAAAGACAGGTTTTAAGTCCCTTACGGAATCGAAGAAGATTTGTTTCGATTTTTAGACTAACAGGCATAGCGTTCCAAAATTTCGGACCTAGATGAGAAAATGAGCGGGCGCACATCTTTACCAGCTTGAATCTCGGAATCACAAAATCACTGTTCCCCGAGGATCTCAAGGAGCGGCTAGGCTTATATGCCTGGATGAGATCCTGTAAGTACCTAGGGGCTGAACCTTGTTTAATCTTAAAGATGTAGCATAGAGCCTTAAATTTAATTCGACTAGCAATCCTAAGCCAATGAAGACCATGGAGTGCTTGGGAAGCAGAGACTCTCCTAGGAACATGGCATAAAAGTCGTGCAGCCGCATTTTGCACAACTTGGAGTTTGTTTACTGTTGTTTGGTCAGCTCCAAGATAAAGGACATTTCCGTAGTCCAGGCGGGAAACAACCAATGCCTGGACTACAGTCCTCTGTGTGGAAACAGGGAGCATCCAAAGGATTTTTTGAAGCCATCTTAAAGTGGTGAAACAGGTGGAGGCTACCTTTACTGCCTGCTGTCGCATCATAAGCTTTTCATCGATGATGAATCCGAGATTGCGAACCTGAGCAACGGGTTGAGGAGTGAGGCCCATATCCTTGCGCTAATGTTGGGGACCCCATAGATCTCTTCCCTTGCCCAGGATCACAACCTCGGTCTTGTCTCCATTAAGTTTAAGGAAATGACTCCGCATCCACTCGGAGACCCTAGTCAATCCCTGTTTCAGAACAGAGATTTTACCACCTTCCACATTAGAGAGGGAAAAAATGATTTGCGTATCGTCGGCGTACGAAAATAAGGTAAGACCCGCTTCCTCCACTATGGTGGCCAAGGGTCTAACATAGATATTAAAAAGTAGCGGGCTAAGGATAGACCCCTGGGGAACACCGTACGCAGACGAGCAAATTTTAGAAGATGCCTTTGCAGAAAAAACTTGAAAAATGCGGCCACGTTGCAGAGCGGACCCCTCACGGTTGAAATCAGGAGCGCTGGCTCCGGCAGGGGTCGGGTGCTGCTGTGCAAAGTGCAGCGGTGTGGCATGCGATGCCCTCAGGTCACGGTGCGAGCAGCGGATCAGTGGTGGCGTCAGATGGCATCGTCAGTGAGACCAAGGTCGCAGTGCAAAATGATGCAGAGCTCGCCACAGTGCTGGCAGGTCGCGGTGCAAGCAGCGGCATTGTCGTTGCTGAAGCACTGTCATCGGCTGACGAACTGGAGTTGATTGCGCCGGCGTCAGTAGGCCAAGGCTGTGGTGCCGGATTAGGGTGGTGCATCGTGTAATTTTACGAACGGTGCACTCGAACCACGGTGCAGGCAGCAGCGTCGATTTTGGCGTGGAGCGGCATCATCAGGGATACCAAGGCGGTGTCGCGAGGCGATGCGGAGTGCGATGCCCCCAGGTCGCAGTTCGAGCAGCGGCTCGGTGGTGGCGTCAGCAGGCATCATGAGTGAGACCAGGGTTGCGATGTGGCATTGCCGCGCTGCCCTCTGCAGTGCATTCAGGACACAGAGTCGGCAGCAGCATCGTAGACGGCATCAGGTTGCTTTATCTTCTGTTGCACAACAAAACACACAATAATTATGGTGGTAAATGCTTCACAATCTAAATGAGGCATGCTTTCTTTCAAAGTACTACTTAACTTTACACTTTTGAAACAAAAATAATGGTCATGGTATAATCTGATAGCTCATTTATCCCATGACACTTTTTGGTCTGAAATTTAGTGCCGGGGTTCTAACAAACAGATTAGCAAAAGATTATAGAAATACCTAGCTACAGTAAGGAATGTCTTTACATAAGTATCCGGCACATTAATAAGTTCTTCAAGTTGTAACATGTTTAAGGTATGTTTATTCATTAATTCATTCATTCATAGTTGGTGTACTGGCTTGTTTTATACATTAAATAATTCATGCATTAAGAGGGTCAATCATATGTAAATGACCTTGGAAAACCAAGAAATAATAATTATGTCATGGAAAATCGCAATCGCCCACCTAACAAACTGTTAGAGATTATATTATGTGGGATAACGTACCTAAAATATTAACATCAATTTTTAAAATAGGATACTAAAAATGTAAACAGAAAAAATATAAGGAAAACATCTGCAATTTCAATTTCAATTATCAAATTCTTTGATATGTAGTTTGCAAGACTAAAATAATGGGTACAAATTCCAAAGAGCTGTTTGGGATCTTATTGAAATTAAATCTTGATTTATATGGAGAAAGCCTGAAACTAACTGTGAGATCTGCAAGGGAGAATTTCTCAAAGACAAATCTCCCTATTCATAGTTCGGTTCAGTTTAACTCAGTGAATTAGGAAATCTCAATCAGAAGAGTTGAGATTGAAATGAAATTACTTTTTAATAAGAAAAATGCAAATAAATGTTGCTGCAGTGCAAAGAAGTTGCTTCTTTTAGTGTGCCCACAGACTGAGAAATGACTATCAGCTAGATTATAAATAAATAAATAAATAAATTTATAGAGCGGATGGAAAATAGTATGACATCTCGGCGTGTCCCCGCGCTAAAAGAAGAGGCGAGAAACTCATAAGGGGGAGAAGACAGTACGAGGCAAGGGGCAATTAAATAGGCTATAAGGAGAACAGATGAGTTTTAAGTTGCCGTCGGAAAATGGTTTCTGAAGGCTCCAGGCGGAGATGGCTGGGAAGTTTATTCCATGCTATTGCAGCCGCCACTCTGAAAGACCGACCTCCCATTTTTTCTCTCCTATAGCGGTAGGTCATAAGCGTGCCCATACCGCTAGATCTAAGTGATCTGCGTGGTTCATACCTGGTAACCAGACCTGTCAGATAGCTGGGGGCTTTATTCCAGATGATCTGATGACATATTAGGAGTGCTTTGTACTGTGTTCTTTTTTTCACTGGAAGCCAGTGGAGGGCATCCAGGGTGGTTTTAGAGTTGGCTCTTCAAGGGAGTCTAAGCACTAGGCGGGCTGCAGCATTTTGCAATATCTGGAGTCTTCCAATGCTTTTACAAGAAGCTCCCAGGAAAAGAACATTTCCATAATTGAGGCGTGACGTTATCAGTGCCTGGGTCATAGTGCGCCGGGCCTCCAAAGGAAGGAGATCTAGGGTTTTGTTGAGAGTCTTTAGGACTCCAAAGCACTTGCCTACTAGACGGTTGATGTGTGTCTCATAAGAGAGTGTGGGATCCATCCATATCCCTAAATTTTTGGCTTCAGTGCATGGTGTAGGCATATCGCCTAAACAGCTTGGCCACCAATCACATGTCCAAAGCCGTTGATCACCACCAACCACCAGGACTTCTGTCTTGGATCCGTTTAGTTTAAGGCAGTGCGAGTCCATCCAAGTGGCCAGTGCTTGCATACAGGCTCTGAAGTTATTAGCTTCAGCAGCCGGCGTTTGAGTGAGGGTGAGTAAGAGCTGTGTATCGTCGGCGTAGGATACAATCTCTACGCCGAACGATTGAACTAACTCAGCCCGGGGGGCCATATATAGGTTAAAAAGGGTAGGACTTAAGGCAGAGCCCTGTGGCACCCCCTGTTCCAATACCCACTCTTCAACTGGAAAGAGCCACGTTGAACCTGAAAGCTTCTGCCTGTCTGAAACGATTTAAGCCAACCGAGTGCTCTATCAGTCACACCTCCTCTGTTCAGACACTGTAGCAAGGTGATATGTGCTACAGTGTCGAACGCTGCGCTAAGGTCTAGCATGACCAGTGCCATGGTCAGGCCTGCGTCAGCTCCTTGACGTAGAGTTTCGGTGGCTCTTAATAGGGCCGTCTCAGTAGAGAAGCCTCTTCGGAACCCCGATTGTGAGGGGTGTAGGAGATTGTTCTTCTCCGCAAATGCCATCAATTGCACATTTGCAATTTTCTCTGCAATTTTAGCTGTATAGGGTAGCAGAGAAATAGGTTGTAGGTTCTCCAGGACATTAAGACTAACATTGGGTTTTTTCCTGATAGGTAGTACAATTGCCTTTTTCCAGTTTCTTGGCATGGTCTGGGAGTCAAAGGATGTTGCAAGGACATGGCGGATGTATGGTTCTAAAGTAGCTATACTTGCGCCCAGGACCTTTGGAGGAGCGGGGTCACGTGGAGAGCCCGATTTTATGCTAGTACAGATGGTTTCAAGTTCTTTACTGGGTGGTACGGTAAAGCATTCTAACCTCGGTTTTGAATTTGCCAACTCTAGTTCCTTCAGTTCAGTGAAGGTTTCTCCAGCCACAGGATGTGTGGAGAAAGAGCTGTATATTTTCTTAACCTTGTTGGCAAAGTATTCTGCCACCTTGTTACATTCCATGACAGAATCAGCTTCCGGAGAATTGGAGAGTGAGACGACTGAGATTTCTTTATATCTTTTGAAGAGTTCTCTAGATGAGCAGTCTGCCTCGCTAATTCTGTTTCCATAAAAGGTTGCTTTAACAGCTCTGACCTGTTTTTGATAACTTCTCTGGGCTGTTCTGTATTGAAGTTTAGTGCAGTCATTCTTATCCTTGCGCCACAATCTTTCTAGCTTTTTGCACTCTGATCTGACCGACTGCAGATCCATATTGTACCATGGTGCCGATCTCTTAGCTCTATTTCCTTTTTTGGCCGTGGATAAAGGGGCTACCTTATTCAGGGCGTCAAGGATTCGGGTATCTAGGTTTAGATTTGCACTTACATTATCTGAGCCTCCCAGCATCCCACCTAAGCTTAGCGTCTCGTTAAAAATGTGTTGGGAATTTTTTTTCCATTTGCGGTAAGGGTAGCAATTATTGCCACTCAATTGGGGGGCACGCTTGCTTGCCCTGTTAATTTCAAAAGGGACTAGAAAGTGGTCTGTCCAGGGAAGTGGATTAGGAGTATTCGTGTTATGCCATCCCAGTTGGCGAACACCGGGTCCAATAGATGGCCATGAATATGAGTGGGTGTTAGGTTTTTTAGAATCAAATTCGTATTTTGTAATTCCTGCTTCATATCGATGACTTCCTTTAACTGGATATCATCCAAGTGAATATTTAGATCGCCCAGGAGGAGGACCTTCCTGTGTCTCAGCGCTAAATGGGCAAGATATTCTTGTAGACTTGGTCTAAAATTTCCCAGGGTCCCAGGAGGTCTATAAAGGAGGACACCTGAGATATGATCCTGCGGGCCAAGTTTCAGTGCAAATTTGCCGGCTTCACAGTTTTCTATACCAAGAGGTTCAAGGGAGCAAACCAGGGGGGCCTTGCTGATAATCGTTATGCCACCTCCTCGGCCTAACGGTCGATCTACCCTGGCTATGCTAAAGTCTGGTGGAAGGGATTCGATGATCTCAGGGTCAGAATCAACCCCTAACCATGTCTCCGTCAGAAAGAGTATATCGAGGTCCTCTTCTAGGAGCATGATCCAAATTTGCAAGGCGTGTCTCGGGAGAGAACGACAGTTTAACAGACCTCCTCTGAGGCACTTGGTCCGTTCTTTGTCGCCTAGCTGTATACGCGTTTGTAAAGGGCAGTGTTGGCATTTGATAGAGGAAATGGCCTCCATTTTGTGCCTGCAGCATTCGTTTATTGACGGGCATAGGTTCCATAGGGCCTGTTTGTTGTAGGTTATGGGGTCATTGGGAGAACGGACAGGGGTTAATATATAATTCTGGTAAACGATCTTTGTATGTTGAACACTCTGGATAGTAATCCCTCTGTGCAGTGTCCAACCTACCATTGGGAGGCAGTGTGAGTCCAATCGACTTTATGTTAATCTCTAGCAAAACAGATGCTTTGTAGATAGTTTCGCAGGAGACCACATCCCGATAGTGATCATAATCCCCTCATTCTTTCTATGTATGCCGCAGCACAGAAAGCAAGGGGGGATGAGTTACTTTTAAAGTATAACCGCAACTACATCTACATTAATCAGATGCTGGCTGTCCCGCGCAGCGGACGCGCGCTAAGAGTGCAACAAGCGCTTGTTCTAGGCGCTTCCTTTTCACCCCTGAATTGCACTGAATACCTTTAAAAAAAATCACTTGTACTCACCCCGTTCCGGCGCAGGCTTAACTGCCTGATTGATGTGGAGGGTGACGGGTAAATAAATCCCTTGCCTGCCTGACTACGAGTGGGACGTAGAGAGGCGGAGCTCCAACGATCACGAGACCTAGAGCCCCGTCCTCTACATTAATCAGATGCTGGCTGTCAAGCGCAGCAGACGGGCGCTAAGAGTGCAACGAGCCCAGTAAGCCATTAGACGTCAAGAGAGACATTGTTATAAAAAAATAGCTGATTGTTCTAGACGCTTCCTTGTAACCACTGAATTGCACTGAATACCTTTTAAAAAAATCACTTGTACTCACCCCGGTCCACCGCAGGCTTAACCACCTGATTGATGTGGAGGGTGACGGGTAAATTGAAACCCTTGCCTGCCTGACTACCGGTGGTACATTGAGAGGCGGAGCTCCAAAGGGTCACGAGAACTAGAGCCCTATCCTCTACATTAATCAGATGCTGGCTGCCCCGCACAGCGGACGTGCGCTAAGAGTGCAACGAGCACAGTAAGTCATTAGACGCCAAGAGAGACATTGTTTTTAAAAATCGCTGCTTGTTCTAGGCGCTTCCTTTTAACCACTGAATTGCACTGAATACCTTTTAAGAATCACTTGTACTCACCCCCGGTCCACCGCAGGCTTAACCGCCTCATTGATGTGGAGGATGACGGGTAAATTAAATCCCTTGCCTGCCAGACTACCGGTGGGACGTAGAGAGGCGGAGCTCCGATGGTCACGAGACCTAAAGCCCCGTCCTCTACATTAATCAGATGGTGGCTGTCCCGCGGAGTGGACGCGCCAAAGGCAAGCCCGTCTGCGCCCGTCTGCACCTGTACGCGGCCGACCAGGGCTAGGGGCCACAACCCCTGCCCCTTCTTCCACCCTAGCCAGAAGATATAGCTCTGACTCTCTGCACAGACTCAGAGCAAAAGCCTCACCACCCTGCCCTACCATCTGCAATCCACTATACCAGAATCTAACTTGCCCCCAGTGTTGATTCCAGCCCCCCTCCGTCCTCCCAACCAAAACTGCACAGCGAAGAATCCTCCTTTTAAACTGTAGATCCCTCCCAAAACACACCACCGAGATCTCACTACTACTAGAAGAATATAGCCCTAATGCCCTGTTTCTAACGGAAACATGGCTCCATCTCGAGTCAGACCCCAACATCGTCCAGGCCCTACCCAAAGGATACCAAATTGTGCGTGAAGACCGCACAACTGGAAGAGGAAGCGGCCTAGCGATCATCTACAAAGATTGCTACAGCTGCCGCAGCTCCCCTCACCCAATCTCCAACTGCGAAAGTCTTTTATTCGCCTTAGATTTCTCCCCCACAAGCACTCTGTCAGGAATACTTATATACCATCCTCTTGGGACCCAGGGACAGTTCCTTGACTCCCTTCCATCCTCCATAGTTAACCTAGTATGTAGCTCCTCTAACTTCACTCTCCTGAGAGATTTTAACATCTACTTTGACAACCCCTCAGACAACAATGCCTCAGAAATAATCTCCAGTCTCGCTGCACTACAGCTCCAATAATTAGTGCTAAAACCTACCCATTCTAAGGGTCATCTTCTAGACCCCATTTTCACCAACTGCCTAGGTCTTTTGGCAGGAAACCCTCTGCCCCTGCCATGGACTGACCATTTTCTAATCCCTGCCTCCTGGGGATGCCCAGCCCCCCATCAAGCATCCAACATAGCCATCTGGAAGGAACGCAACTGGTCCAAACTTCCCCTAGCAGAGTGGACATCAGACTTATACTCCCTCAAACCACCCTGCAATGTGGATCCTTCCACGGCCAATGAAAACTTCAGCAATTGGATCTCAAACACCCTAGACTCTGTTCTCCCCATCACTATAACGAAACCAAAGCGCACCACTAAGAACACCCCCTGGTACTCCTATGACTTACAAAAAAAGAAACGCCAATGCAAAAAACTTGAGAGACATTGGCGCCTAGACTACTCAATCCCCAGGAAAACAGCGTACAGAGCCGCAATAAACATTTATAAAAATGAAATTAGAACAGCGCAAGCTACTTCCTATGAGAGCAAGATCATTGCAGCTGCATCCAAACCAAAGGAAATTTACAAAATCGCAAAATCCCCTCTCAAACCTACAGAAAAACATCAAACCCCCCTCAATCCCCAAGCCCGCTGTAACGACCTGGCAGAATTCTTTCACAATAAAATACAAACCATCTACTCCTCCTTCCCCCTCACCCAAGCCCCAACTCCACTAATCACTCCTTCTGAACCACTACCACACATCCCAGTGACACTTGTCAACTTCCCCCTACTGGACCTACCCTCACCACAATCCATAATGCACCTTGTAAAATCCAGATCTCCCAACGACCCAGCACCATCACATTCCTTGCTGGCAGCACCCCACACATCCTTCCCATCACCTTAGAGCTACTAAACACCTCACTAGCCACCGGAATTGTCCCGCTTCCTTGGAAACGGGCCATGGTCAGAGCACTCCTCATAAAACCCAACCTAGACCCCAATATTCCAGGCAACTGTCGACCTATATCCCTACTGCCCTGGATCAGCAAGATCTTGGAGAAACACGTCAATTAGAACTTGACGGAGTTCCTAGAGACCCACCAGCTGCCATCCTCCTTTCTCAAACTAAACGGAGACAAAACCGAAGTAATGCTACTAGGTCACTGCCCCAACCCCAAAATCGACCACCTCTGGCTCACCTGCCTTGGACCCCCTCCCCTGCCCAAGGACACAATCAAGAGCCTTGGAGTCTGGCTGGACAAGTCCCTCAACATCAACCACCAAGCAGCAAAACTATCAGCCACCTGCTTCGGTCTACTCAGGCTTATCCGAAAAATTACTCCCCTCCTACCCTTTAATGCCAGACGGATCATGATCCAATGCTTAATCCTATCACGTCTGGACTTTGGAAATGCCCTCTACCTAGGGGCCCCACAGTCCACCTTGAACAAGCTGGAGGTCATCCAGAACTGCGTGGCACACACCCTTTTTCAGATCCCACGTCGCATCCCAGTTAAAACAGAACTTAGGAAGCTCCACTGGCTCCCCATCCGGGACAGAATCACATTTAAAGCCCTGTGCATCACATATCGAGCCTTCTGGAAATCAGGCGCTACTATCAACCACACACTGGTCACCCCATACCAACCAAACAGACAGCTCAGATCTACCCTTTCACACTTTCTCACAGTACCCAGAATCAAGAAGGCTAGATGGGGCGGACGTTCCTTCTCCTACAACACAGCCAAACTCTGGAACTCCCTACCCCTCCATATACGTGGGGAGCCCAACTTATTGTCTCTCAGGAAAAAGCTCAAAACCCAGCTGTTCAATGACTAAGACAGGCTCCCCTTGCCCTCTCACACGTGTTTGTCCGTAGCGCTAGGACGCCTCAGGGTAGCTACCGCGCTTTACAAATACTCTTTTCATTTCATTTCAACTAAGGGGTAATTCTCAAATGGAATTTAACAGACTAAAAGCGATTTGAGGTGGCCGTTCTTAAAGAAAATCAAAGTAAAACTATGACTTGCCTAACCCTTGATTCCCCCCCAGACATAGTAATACAGTCTTTTGAATTAATCTGTGCACATGTGGCCTAAAGATTTAAGAAACCAATTAGGAAATAGGACTCACCTGAAATTAGGTGGTTTAATGCTGAGTGTTCCAGGCCGCAAAGAGAACTTAAGAAAGCTCTGCAAATGGCTCCTCAGAATACGGCCCTGATAAAAAAGAGCAAGACAGACTTATAAAAAAGTTTTAAATTGCAGGAAAAATGAATTAAGAAGAACAGCCTGGGAGGACCTAAAGAGAGCATGCTCGCCCAAGGACTGTAAGAGTTTTTGGGAGATTATAAATTGCCTGCACTTATCCAATGATGCCAGGAGCATGGACTCGACCATAACAGGTAAAGCTTGGGAAGCTCACTTTTTAAAAATATTTAATCAACGGGCATATTGATACAAGAGAAAAGGGATAAGACAGTTATTAATTTACAAACCACATATGAAATAAGCTTAAAAATTTCCTTGAGTGAGGTTGAAGATGCAATAGTTAAGGGCATATCTCTAAAAGTGCCTGGTCTAGACGTAGTTCCCTTAGATTTGCTTAAAAGCAATCTTCAATTATGGGCGCCTCTGCTGCTTAATGTTTTCAAGGCGGTAATAGTTGGTCATATTCCCTCTCCATGGAAGGAAGAAGTGGTGGTACCAATTTTTAAAAAAGGTAACAGGAACGACCCAACCTGCTTCAGGCCAATTTCCCTGATAGATGCTATGTGTAAGGTCATGGGGTGGGTGATTCTAGCCACATTAGAGTCATGAGCAAATGCATCAGGTTTAATGGCTGATACCCAATATGGTTTTAGAAAGGGGATGGGAACAAACAAACAGTGTCTTAATCTGTCCCAGATTATGGGCAAGTATACGAAGGCCAAGGGGGTTTCGATTCACCTGGCCTTCATGGGCTTGACCAGTGCTTATGACACTGTCAGTAGGGGAAAGCTATGGACGATGATGGGGGAAATGGGTTTTGAAGAACCCCTCATCTCCCTGCTACGTAGGTTGCATGGATCTACCATTATAGTTGTTTGTTTTGGTTCAGGAGGGGGTTCGTCAGGCATGCATTCTGACCCCCTTTTTATTTCTTATATACGAACGGTCTAAAATCATTCCGGATCAAACAGCAACTGGATTTTCCGAGAATAGATGGTAAATGGGTCCCCCTGTTATCATACGCCGATGATAGGGTCCTAATAACTCTTATGGCTAATAGCCTACAAAAAGCCCTGACCGCCTTCACCGATTTCATGCTAGCATTGGACCTTAAATAGGAAAAATGTACACATCCTTTCACCAGCCTCCAAACGACACCAAAACCATGTCATAAACCGAGCCCCTACCCCTTACCACACTTGACCACTTCCACCCCCTGGAGGTGAACACTCTAGAACTTATTATGCACCAGGTGAAATCTGTCTCCCCGAATGATCCAGCGCCTCCTCATGTCATACTCTCAGTTGATACCCACATCATTCCCACCATCCTGGAATTATTGAACAATTCCCTCTCCTCAGGCATCGTCCCTCTTCCATGGAAGCAAGCCATGGTAAAGGCCCTTTTAAAAAAAACAAATGTGGACCAAGACAACCCGGCCAACTACCGTCCAATCTCCCTGATGCCATGGATGAGCAAAATTCTTGAAAAACATATAAACACTGTGGTAACAAATTACCTCGAGACTAACAACATTCTGGACTCCACTCAGACTGGCTTCCATCCCCTGCACGGGACCGAGACTGCCCTGGTTGCCGTAACAGAGGAGGCTAGGAAGATCTTAGACAATGGAGGCTCTGCCCCCACTATCCTCCTTGACCTAAGTGCCGCCTTCGACACAGTGAACCATAACATCTTATTGCACAGACTTAGCAGCAGGGGAATCACAGACCTGGCATTAACCTGGCTCAAATCCTTCCTGTCCAATTAATCTTTCCGGGTTTTCGAGGGCAACAACACTTCATCCAGCAAACCCCTTGGCTGTGGCGTACCGCAGGGCTCCTCCTTGAGCCCTACATTGTTCAATATTTACGTGAGCCCCCTAGCTGAGATCGTCCGCCCTTTTGGCGTAAAAATCATCATCTACGCAGATGATACTCAGCTAGTGGTGGCTCTCAATCCCTCTCAGGGCGCACAGAATAAACTCAAGGTATGTTTGGAAGCAGTCCACAGTTGGATGACCTCCTCCTGCCTTAAACTGAACGGGGAAAAATCAGAGATAATGCTCCTGGGTACCCCCATGAATAACATCATCGACTCACTATGGCCCCCATGCCTTGGAGCTGCCTCCGTACCAAGGATAAAATTAAAAGCCTAGGAATTTGGCTTGATAAGCCCCTACATTTTAACTGTCAGGTGGCCAAGCTTTCCGCCACCTGCTTCGGCCTATTAAGGCTCCTGCGTAAAATCCTCCCCCTCTTACCTTTTGACTCAAGACGGATTATGGTCGAGGGCCTAATTCTGTCCCGCCTGGATTTTGGAAACGCCCTGTACCTGGGTGCACCCCAGTCTACACTAAACAAATTACAAATAATTCAAAACTGTGCCGCAAGAACCCTCATTCAAATTCCCCGTCGCTCTTCTGTCAAAACTAAACTCAATGACCTACACTGGCTCCCAGTTAGGGAAAGATCGAGTTCAAAGCAATGTGCATTGTGCATCGATCCTTCTGGGGTACAGGTGCCACTATCAACCAACCCTTGATAACCACCTACCACCCAACATGACAGCTCAGATTAAGCACGGCCTTTCTGGCCCGAGTACCAAAGATAAAGAAGTCCAGATGCGGAGGTCGCTCCTTTTCTTACAATGCGGCTCGGCTTTGGAACTCCCTTCCCCTCCAACTTAGATCAGAACCCAAATTGCTTGTCTTCCGTAAACTTTTAAAAACCTGGCTGTTCAATAAACCCGACTAGCTCTGACCGCTGTTAACCAGGGTGTGACGTCTGAGCGTTAGGATGCCTGAGGGTATCTACCGCGCTATATAAATGGTCTTTTCATTTCATTCATTCATTTCATTTCATTTCAAGTAAATTTCAGTAAATCCTTTATCATGGTCTGCTGTCCGAAAAAAAAAAAAACCTAGAAAATTTAATGTGAAAGGGAAAACTATTGGATAGGTGCCCAATTTTACTTATTTAGGAAATGTTTTTAATAATAAATTGAAGTGGGATGAGCTTGTCATGACAAAGACGCAACAGACCAGTAGAATAACAAAGGGCCTGTTTCGTTTCACTTGCAAATTAGGACACAAGCCGGTAGCAGAAATAATAACTCTATACAAGTCAAAATGTTTATCGGTGACTACTTATAGGGCAGGAGTATGGAGTTACCATAAGAGTTACCAGATTCAGGTTTTCGAAAATACATTAAAAAAAATATTATTAATGATCCTTACTAGCTCTTCAACATCATTTTGTCATTCTGATAAAATTAAATTAATATTAATAAAATTATATACTTACCTATACTTACGTTGTAATGGCGTGCATTGTAATGGATCTTGCGTTGTAAAAGTTGCGTTGTGATGGTATGCGTTGTGAATGTATGCGTTGTAACGTCATACATTCTTTAGTACTTACCTTGTTGTAGATAGGATGTCGATATACTTGCCTTCGATATTCCAGCCCCGATGGTTCTGTAGCTCGATATTCTGTGAGTTGATGTTCTGTCAGTGATTCCTTTTACTTTGTACAATCACGTTTTTTGTTGGCCAGATTTCGGTTGGGCACATTGCACTTTTTAGTGGCTTATTCTAAACAGGCTGGCTGGTGTGAGAGACTAGACCATTGTCCCTGTAATAATCTGGCCAAACAGAGTACAATGCACTTAATGCTGTTTTTTCCACTTTATACAGACCCTAGAGCACGCTTTATTAAGCCGATACTGAAAGCTATTCAGCCCTATTCTTATCAGGAGGGCTTTGACTACCTGAGGTTATTATCTACCGCTGCAATTTCAAGTGCAATGCTTAGTTTTATTAGAATTGCACTTTCAATCAGAAAACGCTATGAATTGTGAAAGGAATTTACATTTTATACTTATTGTAGGCACAACTAACAAATAGTCAACTGTATAAATTGTGTTGGGAAGGGTATGACGATTTTAAAGTTGATTCATTTTTTGCTGGCATATCAAGATTTATAGAAGGGAACGTGTGCAAACTTTGTAAATGCTTTTTAATTGTTTTTATTATAAATAAACGCATATAATCAAATAAAGTTATTTGAACTGAACTGATAAGGCTGTAGGTGGAACCTGAGCCTATGCCTGGGAAGATGCTCCGGCTCCTAGGTTGCCGGCAACATTGCTCAAAAAGATTTTGGGACCTGTGTTTGGCAAGGTTCTAAAAAAATCATTGGGCCGGCTGATAATGCTTGAATGTAGGTTAACCACAAACCCTTTTAAGGATCCTACTAATTGCTCCAGTACAGTTATCCAACCCAAGCCATTCAAACCTGCAAAGACCTTAGATTCCAGGTTTTTAAGGGGTGCCACAAGGGAGCCCTCTGTTGTGTCCTGCCCAGGAGCAATAACTACATCAGGTACAGTTGTAGCTGGAATCTTCCTGAAACCAGTTGTAACTTTCCTAGTTGGTTGGGCAGAATGAGACTGTACCGGGATGGATGTTTTGCATTGAGCACTCGTTTTACGAAAGTTGTCAGAACATTTCAATGTAGCAAAACTGGCAGCAGGTTGTAAAGCCTGGGTGCTGGGGAGACTGGTCAAAGGAACTTGGATGGTGGAGGAAGGCATAGGGGATGCGTCTGTATCTTTTAATATGGGGCGATGGGCAGCCGCCAGCTCTATTTTGGCACTAGTGATTTCATCCCAGAGCACCCCCTCAGCTTGGTTTAAACAAGACAGTATAGTTTTACTGGCTCTTTATCTTTTTTCAATCCAGTTGGAGGTTTCTGCCTTTCTCTTCCCGATACTCCAAAAATCAGATTACCACAGAACTACAGGCTGGGCAGGCAGATTACATGGAAAAGTGCTCTTCCCAACAAACTGGAGGGCTACAAAGTTGAAAGATATTCAGCAGAAGAGTGCCCACTCATTGTCTCTGGGGTCCAAGGTCCAGCAGTGAGGCACAGTGCATTCTCTTCCAAGCAGGGACAGGAGCAAGACGCAGCAACTTGAGCACCTCCGGGCGCAGCGGTGATGCATCGGGAGTGCCGGGGAGTCTGGGTCTTGCAGTCCTCTGATGCGGTTCAAACAAGCAATCACAGACCCTACTAGGCGGGGAGCTTCAACGCTGCGGGTGGGGTATCAGGTACGAGGCTGGAACGTAAGAAATGGCAAGGATGGAGCAGTGATGGCAGGTCCAAGCCACCACCACCAGCCGATACCAGCCTCACAATGCGACCAGCCCTAGAGTGCAAGTAGGGGCAGAGGGGCCCAAAAGTGAGTCACCGACTAGGCCACACGGAGCTTGCTAGGTGGGGCTGTCAGCGCAGGTCCCAGGTGCAGAGCAGTAGCATTCGAAGGGGGAGCGAGAGGTGAGGGTCAGAGGTCGGAGACCACTCCCGGCCCAGCATTAAGGACGCCTCCACTCCAGTCACCGGCATTGAGACACCTGTGTGACGCAGCCCTGGAACCGGAAAATCATTGATCCTATATCTTTTATTAATGGTTTTGGATAACTCTGGTACAACTGTACTGTAATTGAATATTCTGCTAATTAATTTGGAGGCAGTCTTATCTGTAGTTTTTCTAACACTGTCTGTTATGCTCCTCGTGAAAACTGCTTACATAACTGAACTAATGGTGCATAACTTTATTTCAGCAACCAGTGCCACACACATTTGCACAAACAACACACATAGAGAAGATGAATACATAAAACATAGATCAACAATTTAACTTAGAATCAGTCAATAAAACAATATGTAGCTGACTGATTAATTAAAATGATAAAAGATTGCATAAACGTCAGATCTTTACACTTAAACGGCTCAAGTAGTCAAAATACTGATTGTTTAAAACCCCAATTCCATTACGTAAAACAGTGTGTTATAATCTACTGCTGCATTTCCCTTCTCTATGGTTTCCTTATCTGCTGCTCAGCCAGTGTGAGTGTTGGTATGCCTGAGGATGTCTGGAATGTTGGATGTATGATGATGTCATGGAGTGTTGGGTGCTTGGTGAGCTTGGGAGTGACAGTTGGAGTGTGCAGGCTGAGCAGGACAGAGGCTGCTCCTGGTGGGGCAATACTTGGACTTACCATCTTCCCAAGTATTTGATGTTATCAACTTATCAATAAATCTTATGATTATATCTACATATCATCTGGTCTCAAAGGCCTATCTTCTTTATAATACTGGCGACGAGGTAAAATGAACTACGTGTTGGTGAAGGATTACCCTGGATTACCCTGGATTACCTACAACTAAGGACTTGATTAATTACCGAAACTAATGAACTCTACTTTCAAAGAAGAACATCACAAGAAACTGCGCTCTGGTAAGCCCCACCAGTGCCCTTAGTCAACTGGACAGCCTGTAGACCAGAGTGTTTGATGTTTGTTTAACATTTCAGTATCTTTGGAAGAAGAGTCTGCCTGTGCAACTCGCTGGATTTGGATTTTGGACATTGGTGCTATTACTGTGGTTATTTGACATCAATTTCCTAAGGAGTTCACACCTTTGTGATGTCCGTGCTGTTAATTTGGATTGGCTGTTGGTTGATTTAATGCTCCTTGGTTCGTGACCTTAATCTATAGGAGCGTGCCTAGGACATCGGTTTTACACTACTAAAGGCAGAGCAAGTGGAGTTCGAGTGGAGATCGATGTCTGCGCACCGTTTAGCTTTACAGTTGATCAGAGAGAGCATGTGCAGACACAGTGCCACAAGTTCATTCCGGGTCTCATTTCAGTGTCACGAGTTGACTCCTGTCTCATTTCAGTGTATTTTGTGTTCTCGCTGCGCAGCTGGTCTCTAATTTCTTGGCGAGAGGACGTTTAACTGCATTAACTCACTGTTGTGGAGTCGGTGACGGTTGGCCAGCAGAGCTCCTCTCTGTTCCTCTGCTGTGTCCTTCTGATGACGTTGTTCGAATTCTCCGGCGTACTGGTGAAGGTGACCCCTGTGACGTCGGATGTCAGTAGTGTAACCTGCGTCATGCTCAACGTGGCCTATTTCCTTTAGAAAATGACGCTTAACGACGCAGTGGCAGCCATCTTAGTACTTTGGGATGGATTTCTTTGTTTTGCTTTGAAACACGACGTTGGAGATTGGTTTCCGATGGACTTTGGGTTGTTTGATGTTCCACATTCATTCTTGATGCCGAGACTCCTCATCATTCGCTCTTTTCAAGGGATGCAGTGTTTCACCTTCCTAATCCAGGGTGGGTTTGTTGTATCCTTGTTGGTGCTGACCCCTCGCATTTGGTCATTTGGAACTTGGTCGTCATCACTGCGACTGTGGTACTGCTGCAGTGGATACTCTGGATCTGGCAGATACATTCTGGACTTTGGGTGAGAAACTACATGGACATGGACATGGACTTTCGGGTGAGAAATCGCTCATCAAAGGTAGTCTACGGTGACCACGTTTATTGTTTTAGTTTGTTATGTTACTGTGACTTTATCCTATTTACATCTAGGTGTTCGCAACATTATTTTTGGGGCATGTTACAGTTGTAGGAGGTTCATCTCTGTATGTTTTCTTGCATTTATAGGAAGGGAGGAGGAGAGTGTGAGCTGTTTTTATCTATGCTTCCATATTTGGTTTGTGTTCCGCTTGGGTTGCCCTGAGTTTGGGTGTACTAGGTGTACTAGGTTATGGGTTCTGCCCTGAGTTTGTGTGTATTGGTTTTCCAAGTTTTACTTTCCACTTTCAGTTTGAGTGAAAGAATGTTCATGTGATTTGGACTGCGTATGGGATAACAGTCCTACTTTGAGTTTCTTTACGTGTACGCTCACTGTTTGGTTGGTGAGTGAATGGTTTTTCCTACACTTTCTTTAAGTGTTGCTCACCGTGTGGTTGGTGAGTGAATGGTTTTTCCCTTCACTTTCTTTAAGTGTTGCTCACCGTGTGGTTGGAGAGTGAATGGCTTTTCCCTTCACTTTCTTTAAGTGTTGCTCACCGTGTGGTTGGAGAGTGAATGGCTTTTCCCTTCACTTTCTTTAAGTGTAGCTCACTGTTTGGTTGGTGAATGAATGGTTTTTCCTACACTTTCTTTGAGTGTTGTTCACCGTTTGGTTGGTGAATGAATGGTTTTTCCTGTACTTTCTTTAAGTGCATGTACACTCACTGTTTGATTTGTGGGTGAATGGTTTTACCTGTACTTTCTTTAAGTGCTAACTTGGTTAGGATTGTGTGGCAGATGACACTTTCTTGTGTGTTTTCTCTATCCTCTTACTTATTACATGTTTGTGTTGTAGTAATTTTAGGTTCTACTTGGTTATGAGTCTTTCTGTGTTTTTGGGGTTTTACCTGTGTTATGTTGGATTGACTATAAGTTTAATGCTTTCTGGGATCTCTTTTATTGTGTTTCAAGGTATGTGATTTCATTGGCTTTTGAGTTGGTTTACATTTTCATCTTTGTTATGTACTTGATTCACTTGCTCAATGTATTTTCATGCATCTTTATTTATCCTTCATTGTGTTTAGTTTCCTTAGGGAGGGGGATGTGTTATAATCTACTGCTGCATTTCCCTTCTCTATGGTTTCCTTATCTGCTGCTCAGCCAGTGTGAGTGTTGGTATGCCTGAGGAGGTCTGGAATGTTGGATGTATGATGATGTCATGGAGTGTTGGGTGCTTGGTGAGCTTGGGAGTGACAGTTGGAGTGTGCAGGCTGAGCAGGACAGAGGCTGCTCCTGGTGGGGCAATACTTGGACTTACCATCTTCCCAAGGATTTGATGTTATCAACTTATCAATAAATCTTATGATTATATCTACATATCATCTGGTCTCAAAGGACTATCTGCTTTATAATACAGTGCAGTGTTACTTTTTTGTAACACAGTCCGTGTTACAAAAAAGTGAATAGAATAAATGTTGTCAACTCTGTAAAGTGCAACGTATGCTTTTGTTTCAAATTAGGTAATGTACATATACAAGGAGCATGGACCCCAATGTTGGAGAAAGTCCTGCTTATGAATTTAGCGAGCTAGTGGGGAATATAGAATACATTAGCTTCCCACCTAGGATGTTAAGGCCTTTCTCCCAATAGTCCACATTCTTCCCAGGAATTTAGCAATAGCACAAACAAATAGGGGGCTAGGATCAGATCTTAGTATTCTCAGAGCTGTTACATGATTTAGGATGCCCAGACTTCTGAAGGTCGGTTTGATCAACTTTAAGAGGGTTTGTGAATATGCTGCACAAGCAAAAAATAACGTGCTAGAGATTTATTGGTGGCTTAGCATGGTTATGGGTGACTTTGCTGACCTTTTAGCCATACATGCATTAAGGGGAAGTGAGCCAATCCTGATCTGGTTGTAGAACTTCCTATCCATTGGGACCATGATAATGTTAAGATACTGTTCCAATGCACTAACTGATTTTAAATCCAGAAACTCTCTCGCTAGTGACCCTCATTGGTCTCATTTTGTGTCTTATTTTGTGTTACCTAGTTCCAGTAACATGCCTTCCATTGCTCTTTGGAGGGAAAGGACTTCGTGTGATGAAATCCCAGGCCTCTAGCATTACCAGGGACCCTAACAACTTTCATACATTACAGATCCATGCTATCTTGTGGCACATATCTAGATTGATGACTTCTTGGAACGCATCAGCTTGGGGTGTCAATTCAGGTGTGGACCTACTTCTCCTCCCAAACGACAATGGGTGCACCCTAGCTCTGTCTTGGTTCACATTTCTTCCTATTTCGAGCTTTAGGGGATACAATTAAGTACTGGGAGGCAGAAATATTAGGTTCCTTATAAATTTGTGACTAGTTCTAGTTAATCAGTATAATTAGCAAAACCCCAAAGTTTTGACCCCTAAAGAGTCAAGCCCACAGCTTTCGAATCATAGATCTGGAGTACTGCTGCTACTTGTTTGCTAATAGCTGCACAATGTTCTTTTGAGCACGCCAACAATTTGCCTGTGCTTCATTGTCAATTTTTCAACATGGGGCTTCTGAGACATGCTAGGTGTTAGATGTATGCCCAAGAACTCAAAGGTGTCTACCCTTTATTTATTTTAATGTTTTTATTAAGAGCATAGTTTGCAGATAGCAGTGAATGCCAGTGGAGCTCTCAACATAAGATGTACATGAAGATTAAGGCATCAAGGTACATATTTAGCATTGACTTGTCAAAGACCCTTGTACGATTGATGAGAAATGCAGGATGTATTGTGCAGCCTTCAACTTTATGAAGAGACCGGGGAGGGGAAGGTAGAGAAAAGGGAAAAGAAAAGAACAAAAGTTAAACAATTTCTGAGGTCCGTGAGTAACAGATTATGAAATGCAGAGTCAGCACACATTCACTTCATATTCATGGCAGAGACTGGTACAACATGTAAACGAGAATGAGTGCTATTACATGGAGATGTCAAATATATAGGTCTGGTAGTCGCCAAGCATGCCACAGGGAAAGGAGGAGTGACTGGGTCACTGGGGATGTGCCATTGCAGGGAATGCGTGAGAGTGCCACGAGGGTTAAGGTGTCAACTAAGAATGAGCAACCCAATACACCCTTGAGGGCTTGGGCGATAGGTATGAAAGGGTAATTGTGCCGTCAAGGGTTTTTGTTAAACTGTTGAATATTCAGAATTATATATTATTTTGTGGTCCTAAACATTTGACACCACTGATGCACAATTTGTGTCAGACAAAGTTTTTAGACAAATAGAGCTAATACCAGACGGTAATAAAAAGAGAGAGCAATAGCAGGGTGTATGGAAAAGTTCTGTTTGTTTTAATTATTCACAAAACAAGAATAAAATATACATGGGTATACCATTTGTTGCAAAAGCTACAATAGGAAAAATATCAATAAAACAGCCTATTTGCAGCAATTGTTGTAGCTTATCCACCTATTTACAGATTCTATCATTACAAGCGGTGATATTTTTCCTATTGTAGCTTTTGCAACAAATGGTATACCCATGTATATTTTATTCTTGTTTTGTGAATAATTAAAACAAACAGAACTTTTCCATACACCCTGCTATTGCTCTCTCTTTTTATTACCGTCTGGTATTAGCTCTATTTGTCTAAAAACTTTGTCTGACACAAATTGTGCATCAGTGATGTCAAATGTTTAGGACCACAAAATAATATATAATTCTGAATATTCAACAGTTTAACAAAAACCCTTGACGGCACAATTACCCTTTCATACGAGGGTTAAGGAGCATTATGGAAAGAGGAATGACTATATGGTAATCATGGTGTCAACTGTCTTACAGTTTTGCACGCCAAAATTAATTAAAAAAATTCTTTGAATTTCGGATAGAATACTAGGTAACACTTGGAGTACCCTTATCATAATATTTGCCCTCAACTGTGAGTGTACTACGAGTGAGTGTATGTGTTGTGCTGTGTGCTATAAGTGGTAGTTTATTGATTTTGGCTTCAACTGCTAAAACAGATAAGTCTCCCAACATTCACTACCCATGTGGGAGTCGCCCCTCATGCTGATAAGTCTGAGAGTATGTCCCTCGGCTCTGGTCCTAGTCAGTAGCACACAAAGCCATCCTTGAATCTCCGGAGGAGCAGGAAATTTCCAAGCCATGGCTAGGTTTCACTTAAACAGGATGAAGGCCAGGTGAATGAAAAGGTTCAAGTGTTTGTCTCCCTTCGCCTGTGGTCATAATCCCAATAGGCAGTATTCGTTGTTGGTTGTGAGAGGGTGTGTAGACAACTTTGCCACTGTTGGGGTGACCTTTTTCTACACCGATGATAATGGTCCACATGCCCACACCATGTGAATGAAATCTGCATTCTGCCATTCACACAAGGGGCATCCCGAGGTAAGCGTCCGGAACATGCTGTGTATACGGCCAGGGGAGAGATAAGTGTGGTGAATGTAGTTAAACTGAGTGAAGCGGAACCTGGGGTTTGCAGAAAACACTCATTGCCAACTGTAAGGCATGAGCGCAAGTTGCATCAGAGAGTGGGTGTTGTAACACTGCGTTCCACATGGCACATACCCTCGCTGCATGATCGTGTGGGGTGGTATTGAGGGCCAAGTACAAGAATCTGATGGCATGTTGTGTGCTGTTGGCTGTTAACAGTGTGTTTAAGGCCTGTGATGTTGGTGGTTCAGTCTCCCCAGTGCCCATGTCTTGGTGACCACCCATAGCACACTACAGTTGGCTACGAACTGGCCAGCGCTCAATCCATAAGCCTCAACCATTTCGTGGAAATACATAAATGCGCCCTCATTGTAGAGATCTCCCATTTGTGTGATTGCCACGTCACTCCACAAGGCCGGGTCAGTATGCCTTGGTGTTGTCGTCGCAGCAGTAAATCCCAAATTGGGACTGAGAGAGAATAGGAGGGATTGGGCCCTTGGTGTGTAGATACCTATGCCAGCAGGAGCATGCCATCATCATTTGTTGGAATTCAAGTACAGGACGGATGGTAGGATCAGATAGCCGGGAATACATTTTTGTTCCCTGCATTCTGAAAGGTGTCTACACTTTCAAGTGCAACCCCCCCAGGGTAGTCCTCCGCCTGTATGATTTGTGTGAGTTAATCACCATAAATTTAGTATTAGATGTATTTACCTCCAAGCTGCGAATCGTGCAAAACTACTCGAAGCAGTTTTAACAATTGCTGGAGACCACCTTTGGATTTTGATACCAATAAGGTGCCATCTGCGAAAAGGAGTGTTGACAGTTTTGCCTTGCCAAGGGAGGGGGCATCAGCAGGATATACAGAGAGAAATTGGACTACATGGTTCAGATGCCCTTGTTACCATGGATCAGATCAGTGAGCTGCCCTTTGCGCACCTCAACAAATTCTGGCAAAGTTTCCCTCATGGAGGCAAATGATTGAAGATAGAATGTCCAGTGCCATTCTCATATCACACAACACATGCCAGAGCTTATATCTTAGGACCAGGTCAAATGCTGATTTTAAATCTACAAAGGTGACATAAGGGCCGCCTTTTCCAATTACAGCAGTTTTCCAAAACAAAAGTAAGAAGCGAACAACCTGCTCAATTGTACGGTTTTTTCTCCTAAAGCCAGCCTGGTAGACTACTAGATTGTCATTTGTGTTGATCTATTCCCATATATTGGTGAGGACAGTGCAACAATGCCTCCTGGATAGAGTCAATCAGACTGATAGGCCTGTAGTTGGTGGGTAGGTTCCTGTCTCCGTTATTGAAAATAGGTATCACCTTGGCACCTTTGCATGACCCAGGAATTGGGACACCAATTGCAATTGCATTTGTCAATAACAAAATCTATTCTGCCCACCTGTTCCTCTCATGTATGAAGGTATCTCCTGAGAAACCATCTGGTTCTGGGTCTTTGGTACAAACTATAGCATCTAAGGAGGTTTCAACTTTGTTAACATCAAACAGGTCAATGCATCATGATTGGTCTGATGCAAAGATAGCTTCCTGTGAGTGGATCTGAATTTTATCTGTATTGGGTGTTTTGAAGTGATCCGTTGCGGAGATGTAATTTTCTGGTTGGGAAGCAGCCTTGTTGATACCCCAAGTGACCAGGGACCAGAAGAATTTGCTTGAGTCTTAGTTTTCAAAAGCTTCCTTGATGTTCCACCACCTCTTTCTCAACCCATTCCCTTTTTGCTTTGTTCTATTTCTTTCGTATGCTCTCGTGTGCGTGCTTATTGAAACCATATCTTTTGATTTTATAGGCGGAGGCAGCAGGTTCCTGAGTTCCCTATACTGCTTGTTGAACCATAAGTTGGTATTTTGAAGTTCTTTCTGGAGTGGGGGATGGGCACAGCGAAGTATTGTACAAGCTGCTCAATGTAGTGAAGGTGGGTGGGTGTGACTGCATTCAACCCACCTCCACTGGCCTGCATTGAGTATAACACGGTTATACTGTCTAGTAAATCAAGGCTAATACATAGAAGGGTGTCCTTCTCTGTGGCTGGGTGATGCCACTTAGGTGTTGTTTGTCATTAGTTAGTGTTACGTCCTGGGTTAGCCGAAATAGGCTGGGTACATTGAGCTGTCTACAATATAAAGGCATGTATCAAAAGGAGGGGGAAAAAGATTGTTGAAAGGGCTTTTAAATAGGTCCAGCGTACTTGCCCAATTACCAGTGAAACAAAAGGAAGGTACGCAGTTCCTAGGTGAAGAGGTTGTCACCCAATTCCACCTGAACAAGAGTGTCTGGTGGAGGAAGTAAAATTAGGGGCTGTGTCAAGGTAGAAGGAGGAGGGGAATTCCTCCTTGTGGAACTAGGGCTCTCACACACCCAGCAAGCTAGGAGTCATGCTTCATCATTTGAGCCTGCTCCTCGTTGGGCCGGCGCTGCAATGCCCAACTAGCACCCATAAAGGGGCTCTTTTTCTGAGATCTTTTGTTCCCGCCGTAAGGGTGCAGTGGGGGTGAGGGGGCCTAGTCTAATGTAGATGTCAGTGGGGTGAGTTTAAAATAGGTTAAGGATTCCTCAGTGATGCTTTATTCATTTGGGTACCTTACTTAGGGTAAAAGGAAAAAAGGAGGGTAGTGTGTTCTCTGTGTTAGGTACAGGAAACTCTACTCTACTCTCTAGTGGTCAACATGTTTCTCGCCATACAGTTGTCTAGGAGAGATCTAAGGTGATTCTTCAGGACCGTGCAGAAAGGGTTAGTGGAAAAATAATAATTACTATCTACAATAGTATAGGGGTTATACTTGCCACTTTTGAAGCGCACCTAGGGGAATCCTCCTAGGAAATGAGGCCACCTGTAAATAGAGAAAGGCATGGGAGGAATGGCATGCACAAGGATCACATAAAGAACACAATTTGCTTTCGAAATGTTGGAAGGTGAAGTGCATATAATGCCATTGTTGTGCCTACCTCATATATATTAAAAAGAATTACGCTCCAAAACCTGGGAAAAAATAGACACAAGTAACACATTTAATGGTGCTGTTAATCTACATTCTGCGGCTGTCGTGTGAGACTCACCTAAAGTGGGGAAAGCACAGGCCTCATCTGGATGCAGCGGTATCGAGACACGCACAGTAGTGTCCCTAGGGTAGGTTAAAAAAGCAGTTCAGAGAATTCAAAAACAAGGACGCCTTTCTGAGGTGTGCGACAGGCCCAGATATACCCTACTCATAAGGCACCTAAGAGTTCACTCGGCCGAATTTGGCAGTCCACTAGCTCAGAAACTTAAAATAGATGCTCGAGGAGGCATACATGGTTAGAATCACTCTGATGCCATACATACACAAAAGGTAATGCCCAGCCTGAACCAGCATACAATCCCGTCTTTTATGGCCATCGACAGAGTCTCGGGTTAAGCCTGGAGTGCCCGTGTATGGCCAGGAGTGGATCAGAAGAGTCTAGATCACCCCTAACGTACAATGTGACACATCCGTACTGATCCCCGACTTGTGTGGGCCACCTCCGTGCCGCAATGTGGTGGGGGGCGGGCAGGCTCAAATGATGAAGCATGACACCTAGCTTGCTGGGTGTGTGAGAGCCCTAGTTCTACAAGGAGGAATTCCCCTCCTCCTTCTACCGTGACACGGCCCCTGCTTTTACTTCCTCCACCAGACACTCTTGTTCAGGTGGAATTGGGTGACAACCTCTTCACCTAGGAACTACAATATAAAGGCCACATGCTAAGGCATAAGATATCATGGCCACTCTCTAGTCGCTCCCTGATCTCTGTGTCCTCTGTGTTATGCCAAAGCCTCTGGTCTATCAGGACATAATCAATATGACTCATACTAATGGATCTGGTATATGTAAATGCCACAGTCTTTTTGGTTTTGGTTCTGATGTTGGCTGCCCTTAGCCCAAACTCCAGTGTCAGGGCCTTCATTTGAAGTGCAACACAGGGCCATTTGTTCACTGGGGCTAGGACCAACTGTGGAATGGCCCATAGTTTGTATTCTTTTGATATGCTCACATCCTCCCTATCTAGGGGTTTGAAGATGACATTAATATTGCCTGCCAGGATGAGATGGTGTTGTCAGTCTCACTTATCCAGGCCCTTATCAAGTGATTGCAGGGTTTCTGATTGCTTGCTACCCTTGGTGCCTTCTGAATAAATGTTGTAGATATCTACGTTGGTGTGCATATGACCCCTTTTTGGAATTGCTAGGATGTCCGGCCAGTCAATGGATAGCTGTCTTATGGAATAGAAAAAAAGGCTCCCCCCCATATCAGAAGCACCCCCATAGGTTTGCCCTTGTTGAGTAGTAACAGCAAGTGACACAGTACCTTAGGTAACTTGACCTAAAGGCTGGCTCAATGCACCAGGTTTCTAGTATTATACAGATGTTGAAGTCTTCTATGAACTTATTCCACCCTGGCAAAGGAATTTTTATTTTAATGTAGTCACATTCCAAAATACTACTTAAATCCTTGGAGCTGCCCTAATGGGAGTGGCAATGGTATTTTGCACAGGTCTACTGTGTTTGAAACTAGGGGGCTGCAGGAATCGGGCAAGGAGACGGTGACACTTGCACTAGGAATAGTTCCAAAGCTCTTGGTGGATGCTTAGCCCCCTGGGATGTGGAGGATATTTTTCCCAAACTTGTTCCATGATTTCATTGTTAGCAGAGGTGGTCTCAGATGTTGAAGACTTCCCTAAGTTAACCTTGTGTGTTAGATAAGTTGGAACAAGGGCTGTACTTTAAGTAATATTGGCCATCACTTGTATTGTTCTATTTTGGGAGTAAGCGTGATGATATTACCATACCCACATTATGAACACTGTTTCAAGAATGGCACTGTATTTCACTTAAGTGGACCATTCTAAGGGACATAGGGTGCTACTCCTAAAGCCATACATTTGATTTCCATAAATATGTTTAAGTACATACACCTTATACATGTTACTCTCTAAAACCAATGCACTTTATTGCTAATCATACTTAAGGCCTCATACCAAATATAAATTGTACAAACACTGATATCTTTATAATTCTAGAGTTTATTCTTTATGTTCAGAAGGCCCCTCCCACTAAGCAATTCAGAAGACTCTAAGTTTATGGAATCAAGCATGTCTGAACCTAAAAATTCCAAACCATATTACTTTGACAATGAAACAGACTCACGGCGTTAAAAAGGGCTTCATACAAAATACTGTGTACAGTCTCCAAAGCGTATGAGGTAAAATACCCTGAATATCCTATAAGACAGATTGCATCTTGCTTGCCAATTAAGATCAGGGAATAGAAAACTGATTAGCTAAAAGTAGCATGGGTAAGAATGATGAGGATATGAGCCCTCCAACTTTGAAAGGCAGTGTGCCAAAAGCTGAGGAACAGATCCACCTTCCCAGCCCAAAAACATGTATTTACAAGGAGGTATTCCCTGACCACCATATGAGCCCTTGGACCACACTTGTATGAAGGGATCATACGAATCAACTTCACATTTTAGCTGCCACTTAAATCATCTTATATAAAACTGATAACTCTTACCTCAGCCTTTTAACAATGTCATCAATCAGGGACATATTCATCAATATTATATCAGCTTCTGTGGCACTGGGATCCAGAAGTGTGAGGTGCTCTTTGGATGCCAATTATGGCTACTGCCTTTTGTTACAAAACTCTGGCTAGGGACCCATTTTTGTAGATAGTATTAGGGCCTATGACTACCTACTTGTGTCATTACTACCAACTGCTCCCCACTGGAACCACCAAAACATTTGCACCCTCAGACTATAAATTGCTAAAAAGTGTCTGGAAGCAGACATGCCTGTGTTTTATAGAAAACCAAAGTAAACAAATAACCAGCCTATTTTGACGCTTTGATGTGTGAAAAGTAAGATCGTTTTCTGTCAGGAACCAAGGGCCAGATGCACGAACATTAAGAATAGCGGTTTCCAAATAGTGGTCTTTTTCTGAATCACCATTTGGTAATCAGTATTCATAATGTATGAAACTTTTACTTTTAAATTAGCGATTCCTAGTGGGTCGCAAATCGTCCTACCTTATGAATATTTATGAAGTAGGTGCAATATGCGGCCCATTAGGAATGACAGTCACTACAGGATTGATGGCCTGATGGGGTCAACAGACCACCCTGCCTATGACAGCTTTTAAATATAGAATATTTGTTTTAAATGAAGCCTGTTTCCTTTAAAGGAACACGGAATGCATTAAAAAACATGGCGCCTCATTTGTGAAAAGTGACGCATCGCTGCGTGAAAACTGCGATGCGTCACTTTTCACTGCACCCTCCTTGTGACACAAATGATGCGTCATATTTACAGTATGACGCATCATGTCGCAAGGAGTTACAGATATGTCGGTAATTCTGACATATCTGTAAGCGCAAAAATGATGCATTGCTGGAGTGTGTCACAAAAGAGACGCAACTCCAGCAATGTGAATGTAAATGTAAATGTAAATGTAAAGGGGTTTACAAAGTGACGCATCTACCTAGATGCGTGACTTTGTAAATATGGCGCAACAAGGCGCATTTGTTACGCCACTGGTGCGTCACAAAAAGTGACGCACCGGCAGCGTAAAAGTGACGCAAGGCCTCATAAATGACGCCCATGAAGCGTTTCACTTTCTTTTATTAAGAGTAGGTGTTTTTTTTTAACATTCTGAAAGGGGGGGTCCCTTGGGAACCCCTTCCCGTTTCCTAATGGCTTACCATCTCCTTTGATGAGATAGTAAAATCTAACTGCCTAGAGACCAGAATTCGGTCGTAAAACATTAATTCATACCAAAAGGAATCACTGTTCGAGAGAGACGCCCCAAAAACATGCCCACTTCCAAATAGTGATTCTTTATGATTTCCTAAACCCATTTAGCGATTCCGGAATATGTACCAAATTGCTAAATGGGTTTACTATATTTGGACAACCTAGTTAGTGGTTGCAAACATTTGTGATTTAGAGAAATTGCAGGTTTTGCGACTGCCAAATAGCTTCGTACATCTGTCCCGTATATTCATAACTCCTTTCTCAAAGCTGGAAAAACAACTATTGGGGTTTAGATCGCTGCCTGGAAGTACCATCAGGTATATATTATATAATCACCAGCAGTACCATTCCCTGTGCGTGGAAATATGTACAGTCTTCAGGGCGTACAATTGAGAATGTCATATTACTAACCCAACAGGCTTCTATTCCTTCTACATATTGTAGAAATATTCACAAGTGAAATGCAACAATGTGTCCAAATGGCCATTTGTTACGTTTTTTTCCTCTCTGGGCAGGAAACATATTTCCCTGTGTAGAAAATTCGTCCCCTATACCCCAGCAAGTCTAGGGGTAGTTCACCTCCTTTTCCATTCCATTGCATTTCCACGGTAGAAAAAGATCATAGAGGAGATTGAATATGCACACCAATGATATGTTTGGGTGTTCCCAAACTGTCATACTAAACTACACCTTTGAACACTCACTTCCCACCCTCCTAGGTGATTTACAACTGTGTTTTCTCTGTACTAAGAGAAACCTGTGGTAATAAATGCATTTACACCTACCAGGAATGCTTTTGTGGATTTCCTGCTATACATAAATGATCCTTTTCGCTGTAATCAAAAGTACTTCCTCGTGTAAAATTCTTCACATTCCCAGCCTCAGTTGAGCTACCTATAGCCCTGTCTCCTCCCATTAGTTACAACACAGTAAGATTGTCAGTATAGAACTGCCAGCCGTGCTCTTCAAGTTACACTGCCTTCCACAGGTCAAAGAAAACAAAAAGCTGGCAGCAGCTCAAGAAAACCACAGAACTTCGAGATATGGAAAAACCTGTTCATCTTTGTGTTTCACAGCTTAGTCTAAAGTCATTTTCTGCCAGCAGGATCCCTCTCATTGGGCAAACCAGGACACGTTTTCTGTTTCACGCCCGTTGCTTTTAGTATTACCATTCAAATTGTATTTAAAAGGACTTAGGGCCTGATAGTTCAAAGGAATTTCAGAATGTATTTATTTTTGCAGTTTTCTATAGCACAAACTCGACCCAAAGGTATTGAAGCGCTTTACATGAGAACCATTTACATTACAGTTGTTACATAAGCTTCCCAAAATGAAGCTAGTACTACATGTTGTGACAAAAATGTAACTCAAATGCATGGGAATAATGTGAATGACCAGAACACCAGCAGCTGCTGTTTGTGACACTTGGATTTCTTGAGCTCTTTTTTAACGGTAAATGCATTTTCATGTCCAAAATCTTTAAAACACTCAATTTCATGTAATTTGCCAAATTATCATGTATTTATGCAAACGAAAATCTCCTTATTTTCATACATCCCCAGTTATTATGACATCCTCAGTGAACTTTGGAAAATTGCTTGAATCTCCTCAGGAGCGAGAAAGAGGATGACAAAGACATTTGCAGGTCATGACACCCCAGCTAATGGACACTCTTGTTTTTGAAATGGAAGTCTAAAGTTAAACAGCATCTCCTTCTCTGTAGATAATGTGCAGATCTAATTGGCCATTATGTATTAACACGTTTCTCCATAGACACACAACGGGAGAGGGTGTGGTGTAATGGCCAGAGTTGCCGACTATGGATCTGGGGAATCAGGTTTGAGTTTCGTAGTCAGCTCAACATCCTGTGATTCTGGGCAAATCCCTTACAGCCTGATTCATGAAGTGAAATTGCGCCCGCAATCGCTGCGAAAACGCAATTGCGGGCGCAAATTCCGTAATCGGCATTCAACAACAAAATAGCGAATTCGCTAACACATATTTGCGAATTCGCTAATATATTCGCAGAATCCCTGCCGCTGAGCATTAGCGAATCGGAAATAGCGACACACCACGGAATCTGCGAAAATAATAGCGAAATCGCAAAAAAAATCGCTATCGGCATTCAAGAAAATTCGCAATTAGCGAAAAACCCAAAAATCGCTTTTTGCACGGCGCAAAATAAGGACAACTCAAAGCAGGTGGTAACCATGAAAGCCATTGAAAAAAAACTTTCAAAAAAACGTTGTCCTATCACCAACAGGTACTGGCCTGACCAATCACACATAAGGACCATCAGCAGCAGCAGCATTAGGAGTCCCACAATGCCAGGAATGTACATGGTGGTGAGGCGTCGCAGGCTACAGCGATTAGCACGGAGGAGACGCAGGATCCAGGACAGGATATTCCGCCAGCGGGTCACCTTGCTGGGCCAAACCAGGGAGCAGATATATGCGAAATACAGGCTGAATGGGGAAATGATAATGCAGCTAATACAGGACCTTGACCCCCTGATGCAGCACCCAACAAGCCGTACCAATGCTGTGCCTACACATGTGCAGGTATTGTGTAGCCTGCACCTCCTGGCCTCCGGAAGTTTCCAGGGGGTAGTAGCAGCTGCTGGGGGAATATCCCAGCCCACCATGTCACGCTGCCTCCACACTTTTGTTGACGCCATGCTCACCCAGCTACACCGTCACATCAAATTCCCCGCCAGCCAACAGGAATTGGACATGACAAAGCTACAATTCTACAATGTAGCACATTTTCCACATGTGCTCGGATGTATAGACTGTACCCACGTCGCCATCTGCCCACCAGCTGGCATGGAGTATATGTTCCGCAATAGAAAGTGCTACCACTCCCTCAACATCCAGATGGTCTGCAATGCCAAGACATACATCACTGACATCGACGCACGGTACCCAGGGAGTACCCATGACTCCTTCATTTTCCGGCACAGCGGACTCCACACACGACTGGTCAGGGGAGAGTTTGGGGAAGGACACCTACTTGGTAAGTACACTTTGATTGAAAAGTCACATTGCAAAGATGTAACAGCGCAGCACAGGCAATCACCATCTGCTCCTCTCATTCAGGTGACAGTGGCTACGCCCTCCGTGAATACCTCCTGACCCCATACCTCAACCCTGCAACACCCCAGCAACGGCGCTACAATATTGCACACATACGGACAAGGAATTGCATAGAAAGGACATTTGGCCTGCTCAAGAGCAGGTTCCGCATACTGCACAAGACAGGTGGGGCCATGTATTACAGTCCTGAAAAGTGCTGCCGCATAGTGGCTGTCTGCGCAATACTACATAACATTGCAACCAAGCGCCGGATACCTGTTGACATCTCTGGCAGTGAATCTGAGGGGGACAACCGGCCACCTGCACATGCGCGCCATGCACAAGGGGAGAACCCAGCAGAAGGGCACAGACGTCGCAACCACATCACAGTGAACAGTTTCTAGTACAACCACTGCCATCACCCCACAAATCAACAATGCATGCAAAATGTAATGATGACACAACGCTAATGTGTGTAGGAAAAAAATGTATTTGTTAAATTCACAAAATGAAATATAAGGGTCTGTGCCAAATTGCAAAATAAAAGTACGTGTTAACTTCACAAAATGAAAATAAGGTTCTGTGCCAAATTGCTAAATAAAAGTACGTGTTAAATTCACAAAATGAAAATAAGGTCCTGTGCCAAATTAGTCCAACAAACAGTATTACGCCATACTGCTGTGCATGGCAGGCTTGACCTCAGCCTGTGGCAGTGGTGACGTACAGTTCTCATTGTGTGCCTAGAGCGTGCTCCTCCATAACACCTCTGAGGGGCTTCCTCCTCTGGGGCTTCAGGCAATGGGGGGGTCCTGGTGCTGCGGGTGGGTAGTGGGGCCTGTGAGGCTGATTGTGAGCTCAGGCTGGACGCCCCCTCACTCGCATCATCACCCCCCACAACAGATGGAATAGGTGGAGGGTGAAGAGCCACGACGGCCGTGGTGAGGGTCTCCAGCACCCTCGTCATGTCCACACTGCACTGGATAATAGTGTGCTGCTTGGTGAGACAGCGCCGCGCCAAAAGAGATGTGGCATTTGCCGATACATAGCTTGCCCTGCTGTAGGTGCCAAGCTGGGTCAATAGTTGGCGGTGGTGCCGGCGTTGGCCACCGCGCATTCTATACATGGCACGGGTGTTGGCCTCCACGGCTGCAGCAATGCGGGCCATTCCAACACCCACACCGGCCAGGTCGGCCCTCATGCCTTCAATGTGGGTAGCAACAGATGCCACGTTGCGGCCAATGTTGTGTAGTTGGAGCTGAATTGCTCCCTGCTGCTGAGCCTGGCGCTGGTGTATGCGCAGCATCCGTCTCTCGATGCTGAGCCGCGCCAGTCCATCAGCATTGGCCCGCCTGGTAGCAGCTGTGGAGCGCTGGCGTGACCTGCCACGCCTGCCCTGCTGGCCTGATTGTGAGGCTGGCGGCTGAGTGGACTGTGGCGCAGCCCCGGATGTTGAGGCGACAGCTGCTGGGGGTAAGGCCGCCGGTGTTGCAGCTGGGCTAGTCGCAGGGGGTGTGCCTGCTGGTGTGGCAGTAGCAGTTGAAGCAGGGGCCACAGGAGTGACTGACCTGGCTGCGGCTCTGGGAGGAGCAGCGGTGGCAGGAGGCACAATGGGGGCTGCCATGGCAGCGGATGTGGGCGCTGCACCAGTTGCAGGTGGGACGCTGCTGGTGGTAGTTGCTGGTGATGCAGCGGCAGGGGCTGGTGCCTGGGTAGGTGTTTGCACCTCCACCTCCGGGACGCCCTCGTCGATCTCCAGCCTGTCACTGTCACTGGTATCGCCACCTGTGGGGGTAAGTGGTGGACCATTAGTTGCATGCATCTGGCAGACGTGCAGTTGCTACATGCATGCTGGGTGACATTCCCTGAATGGCAGTGGCTTTGTGTGCATTGGGACCTGACTGGCTGCATTGTGGTACTACAACATTGTGGCCAGACTACATCTCCCACAATGCTTCAGGACATTCCTTGATGTGCAACTATGACATGCCTATGGGACATTGGGGGAGCCTATTTGGTCATGGACATCCATAGGGGGCAGGGTCGCAGTCGCATGCCACTTACCTTGGGTGTCTTGTGTGGGGCGGGATGAGTCCAGTGTGGTGAAACCCACACAGGCCTCCCTCTCCAGGGTGTTCTCAACCTGGTCCTCCAGGGCGGTGTTTGGTGGTACCGTTGGACCTCCTCCTCCTGTGCCCGAGGACTCCCCAAGGCGCGCCGCCACCTTCTCCTTGGCACGGCCTCGGAGGTCGTACCACCGCTTTTTAAGTTCTTCCAGGGACCTGGCCGCCACTCCCACCGAGTTCACTGCTGAGGCTATCCCCTGCCATATGCGCCTCTTCTCCATTTCTGGGACCCTCCGCGAATTGGCACCGAACAGTTGGTCGTGGTTAGCCACAACACCCTCGATTAGGTGCCCCAGCTCCTGCTCAGAGAATTTGAGCTTTCGCTTTCTCCCAGACGAGCGGCTGGTCCCAGGTGCAGCTTCCTCAGCCATGGTATGGGTTGTGGATCTGTGGATCACTCTACTAGCCAAGATGTGCAGCAGCTCTCCTATGTGCTCCCTGTCTCTGTGCCTCAATGTGCAAAATGGTGCTGGGAACCGGCAGCTTCCTGGTTGTGATGTCATCACTGGGCTCGAAATGCGACTTCCCGTTTTCCCGATCTCGCGAGTTTGCGATCTCGCAAATAGCGATATCGCTAATAGCGATATCGCTAATGGCGAGATCGCAGTCCAGCCGCGGGTAGGCCGAAATTGCGATTAATCTGCGATTAATCGCAATTTCAATCGGATCGCTATCGGATTTTGCGATCGCGTGCGAATCGCTTTTTTTTATCGCAATTATTCATGAATTCGGATTTGCGATTTCTGAATAGCGATTCGCTATTTTTCGCTATTTCAGAATCGCAAATGCCGATTTTCATGAATATGGCGGTTAATCTCCCTGTGCCTACCAACAATGAATGTGTCCTTGTGTAATGTATAATTACCGACCTTACACAAGATTGCACTAGCGTAACAGAAAAGCTGCCTAATACCAAGCTACTAGGGTGCTGTTTCATGGTTCAAATTCTCATTAGGGATTTGACAAAGTCAAAGAAAATGCAAATTTGCAAAGTCAAGAAAACAAATGAACATTGTTACAGATAACATATGTCAATGGTTTTGGAGATAGAGTGGTCCCCTTAGTTGAACGTCCAATTAACATCAGCAGAGCATGATGGGCAACCTATCTTTATCCCAAAATGTCAGATCTCTGCAGAAACGCTATAAAAAGCCCACATTATCCTCTTATATTTAGAGTAAATAAAACTGATGACTAAAAAATAGAAAACGCGAGTAAAAGAGCAGAATCCTTCAGCGTTCCTCTATCCGAGTTTTAAATTTTAATGCCCCATCAAAAAAGAGGCTTAGCGGGGAAATTTACCAATTACAACAGTTTTCCAAAACAAAAGTAAGAAGCGAACAACCTGCTCAAATGTACTGTTTTTTTGCCTACAGCCAGCCTGGTAGAGTATTAGATTGTCATTTGTGTTGATCTATTTACAGATATTGGTGAGGACAGCGCAACAATGCGTACTGGATGGAGTCAATCAGACTGATAGGCCTATAGTTGGTGGGTAGGTTTCGGTCTCCGTTCTTGAAAATAGGTATCACCTTGGCACCTTTGAAGGACCCAGGAATTGGGACACCAATAACAACATCTATTCTGCCCAGCTGTTCCTCTCATGTATGAAGGTATCTCCTGAGATACCATCTGGTTCTGGGTCTTTGGAACAAACTATAGCATCTAAGGAGGTTTCAACTTTGTTAAAATCAAACAGGTCAATGCATCATGATTGGTCTGGTGCAAGGATAGCTTCCTGTGAGTGGATGTGAATTTCATCTTTATTGAGTGTTTTGAAGTGATCCGTTGCGGAGATGTAATTTTCTGGTTGGGAAGCAGCCTTGTTGATACCCCAAGTGAACAGGGATTAAAAGAATTTGCTTGAGTCTTAGGTTTCACAAGCTTCCTTGATGTTCCACCACCTCTTCTCAACCCATTCCCTTTTTGCTTTGTTCTATTTTATTTTTTTCGTATGCTCTCCTGTGTGTGCTTATTGAAACCATATCTTTAGATTTTATAGGCAGAGGCAGCAGGTTCCTGAGTTCCCTATACTGCTTGTTGAACCATAAGTTGGTATTTTGTAGTTTCTTTCTAGAGTCAGACGCAATTTAGTAACATGATATTTAGAAATGACTTGGTGAAAAACTGGTGCTTCAGTCAAAGTCCTGCGTCTAATAACTTGGGAATTGACTTTGGGCAGCTGAAGCAGGGCTATCATGGTTCAAACGAGGGAAGCCTGTGACTTCCTCATCTCTGGAACCAAGCACAATTTTTTGGGATAACACACTCTGGCAGAGGCACAAGTCCTAAAAAAAAAAGTGGGAGGACGCTGACGTCACAACAGGAAGTTCTTCATTTCCACTTGGGATGTTGTTCCCTCTCTCGCTAGGTCATAGTCTGATGAAGGAAAAAAAGTGCCGGTCCCCAACATGCTCAAATTAAACAGTGGTTAGAGAGCATTTTGTGTACACTGTGATCGGATCTTTCTTCAACGTCCATGCCATTGTTCGAACCAGGGCACAAGTCTTAAAAAAAGACTAACCTAGTTCAGTTCAGTTCAGTAATCTTTATTTCAATTATTAAAAACCATCATAAAAATACATATATACAGTTAAAAAGTAATTAAAAAGCATATCTGAACTTTGTCTAAAAACAAAAGTACATAATTCTAAAACACAGTATAATATACATTTATTCCTTAACATTAACCTCTTTTACTTCTTAATCTTACTGCCACTTTTAAAAAATTCATGATAGAACATAATGTTCGCATGTCGTTTGCTCTTTGTAAAAAGAGTAAGGCAGTTTTGGCATGACAAAACTTTGCCTCTTTCAAAATAGCCACCACAAATTTACGTCGAGGCATCTGATAAAAAGGACATAAAAGTACAAAATAAAGGGTGTCCTGCGGAGACCTATTGTCGCAGCCGCAGGCACCCTTCTGCTCAATTGTTAAAGTGAAACCAGATGGGTATGACAATATATTGGGTAACATATTGAGCCTAAAACGACACATTAAAAACCTGTACTGCGAGTTATACATCAAAAATAGATAGGGTTCCATACCCTCACTATTACTCCCAAGACAATGAGCAGTTACTGATCTCTTCGACAATTCAAAACCTGTTCTGTGAAATGCGAACTTTTCTAGCAACAGTTTTTTGATCTGTGATTTACAAGAGGTAGAGATTATGTTTGGGTTGGTAAAAAGATCCTTCCGGTCTATATCCTCTAGAGTAAGCCTTGACATAATTTAGCCGCGGGATTTGAAACCCCTTGTCCCTTTGTAAGCAGTCTGCTACAATTACTCTACTTAATTCTGCCTCAGGATTTACCCATATTCTTAGCCATGCTATAACGGGGCTCAACTTTACCTGATCTACGATGTAAGGGCTTCCCAGTTCGCTGGGTGCAATTGCCGCTGGAGTAGTCTGCGGGGTTTTCAAAAACCTGCAGAGATATTTGTCTTCCGCCAGCTGCAGTTGTTTTGCATCCTGAAAGCCCCAAACATCTGCTCCATACAGGGCTTTTGCGGTACTTATGGAGCCGTATAAGTTCATCACCTGTTCTGGGGACCAGCGACCCAGCTTTCGGGCAAAATTAAGTATAGCACCGTTTGAGGAAACCAATTTTAAACAGCGTTCCTCTATCAGAGTTTTAAATTTTAATGCCCCATCAAAAAAGAGGCTTAGCGGGGAAATTTACCAATTACAACAGTTTTCCAAAACAAAAGTAAGAAGCGAACAACCTGCTCAATTGTACTGTTTTTTTGCCTACAGCCAGCCTGGTAGAGTATTAGATTGTCATTTGTGTTGATCTATTTACAGATATTGGTGAGGACAGCGCAACAATGCGTACTGGATGGAGTCAATCAGACTGATAGGCCTATAGTTGGTGGGTAGGTTTCGGTCTCCGTTCTTGAAAATAGGTATCACCTTGGCACCTTTGCAGGACCCAGGAATTGGGACACCAATTGCAATTGCATTTGTCAATAACAACATCTATTCTGCCCAACTGTTCCTCTCATGTATGAAGGTATCTCCTGAGATACCATCTGGTTCTGGGTCTTTGGAACAAACTATAGCATCTAAGGAGGTTTCAACTTTGTTAAAATCAAACAGGTCAATGCATCATGATTGGTCTGGTGCAAGGATAGCTTCCTGTGAGTGGATGTGAATTTCATCTCTATTGAGTGTTTTGAAGTGATCCATTGCGGAGATGTAATTTTCTGGTTGGGAAGCAGCCTTGTTGATACCCCAAGTGAACAGGGATTAGAAGAATTTGCTTGAGTCTTAGGTTTCACAAGCTTCCTCGATGTTCCACCACCTCTTCTCAACCCATTCCCTTTTTGCTTTGTTCTATTTTATTTTTTTCGTATGCTCTCCTGTGTGTGCTTATTGAAACCATATCTTTTGATTTTATAGGCAGAGGCAGCAGGTTCCTGAGTTCCCTATACTGCTTTTTGAACCATAAGTTGGTATTTTGTAGTTTCTTTCTGGAGTGGGGGATGGGCACAGCGAAGTATTGTACAAGCTGCTCAATGTAGTGAAGGTGGGTGGGTGTGACTGCATTCAACCCACCTCAACTGGCCTGCATTGAGTATAACACGGTTATACTTTCTAGTAAATCAAGGCTAATACATAGAAGGGTGTCCTTCTGTGTGGTTAGGTGATGCCACTTAGGTGTTGTTTGCAATTAGTTAGTGTTACGTCCTGGGTTAGCCGACATAGGCTGGGTACGTTGAGCTGTCTACAATATAAAGGCCACAAGCTAAGGCATAAGACATTATGGCCTCTCTCTAGTCGCTCCCTGATCTCTGTGTCCTCTGTGTTATGCCAAAGCCTCAGGCCTACCAGGACATAATCAATATGACTCATACTAATGGATCTGGTATATGTCAATACCACAGTCTTTTTGGTTTTGGTTCTGATGTTGGTTGCCCTTAGCCCAAACTCCAGTGTCAGGGCCTTCATTTGAAGTGCAACACAGGGCCATTTATTCACTGGGGCTAGGACCAACTGTGGAATGGCCAATAGTTTGTCTTCTTTTGTTATGCTCACATCCTCCCTATCCTGGGGTTTGAAGCTGACATTAATATCGCCTGCCAGGATGAGATGGTGTTGTCAGTCTCACTTATCCAGGCCCTTATCATGTGATTGCAGGGTTTCTGATTGCTTGCTACCCTTGTTGCCTCTTGAATAAATGTTGTAGATATCTACGGTGGTGTGCATATGACCCCTTTTTGGAATTCCTAGGATGTCCGCCAGTCAATGGATAGCTGTCTTATGGAATAGAAAAGAGAGGCTTTCCCCCATATCAGCAGCGCCCCAGAGGTTTGCGCTTGTTGAGTAGTAACTGCAGGTGACACAGTACCTTAGGTAACTTGACCTGAAGGCTCGCTCAATGCACCAGGTTTCTTGTATTATACAGATGTTGAAGTCTTCTATGAACGTATTCCACCCTGGCAAAGGAATTTTGATTTTAATGTAGTCACATTCCAAAATACTACTTAAATCCTTGGAGGTGCCATAACGGGAGTGGCAATGGTATTTTGCACAGGTCTACTGTGTTTGAAACTAGGGGTCAGCAGGAATCAGGCAAGGAGACGGTGACACTTGCACTAGGAATAGTTCCAAAGCTCTTGGTGGATGCTTAGCCCCCTGGGCTGTGGAGGATATTTTTCCCAAACTTTTTCCATGATTTTATTGTTAGCAGAGGTGGTCCCAGATGTTGAAGACTCCCCTAAGTTAACCTTGTGTGTTAAATAAGTTGGATCAAGGGCTGTACTTTAAGTAATATTGGCCATCACTTGTATTGTTCTAATTTGGGAGTAAGCGTGATGATATTACCATACCTACATTATGAACACTGTTTCAAGAATGGCACTGTATTTTACTTAAGTGGACCATTCTAAGGGACATAGGGTGCTACTTCTAAAGCCATACATTTGATTTCCATAAATATGTTTAAGTACATACACCTTATACATGTTACTCTCTAAAACCAATGCACTTTATTGCTAATCATACTTAAGGCCTGATACCAAATATAAATTGTACAAAAACTGATATCTTTATAATTCTAGAGTTTATTCTTTATGTTCAGAAGGCCCCTCCCACTAATCCAGGTAAGCAACCATATTAAACTGATGAGGCCACTGATCTTGATGAATCTTCGGCCTAGTCAATACCAAGGTGTAAAGGAAGCAATTCAGAAGACTCTAAGTTTATGGAATCAAGCATGTCTGAACCTAATTATTACTTTGACAATGAAACAGACTCACGGCGTTAAAAAGGGCTTCATACAAAATACTGTGTTCAGTCTCCAAAGCGTATGAGGTAAAATACCCTGAATATCCTATAAGACAGATTGCATCTTGCTTGCCAATTAAGATCAGGGAATAGAAACTGATTAGCTAAAAGAAGCATGGGTAAGAATGATGAGGATATGAGCCCTCCAACTTTGGAAGGCATTGTGTCAAAAGCTGTTGAAGTCAAGTCAAGTCAAGTCAAAGATTTATATAGCGCGCTACATACCCGGAGGGTCTCAAGGCGCTTTAAGAAGGGTGGGGAATTACTTGTCGAATATCCAAGTTTTAAGTGGCTTTCTGAATGCCAGGTGGTTCTGAGTGAGACGGAGGTGAGTGGGGAGTGAGTTCCAGGTTTTAGCTGCGAGGTAGGAGAAGGATCTACCTCCCATGGTGGTTTTATTGATGCGAAGTACGGTAGCAAGCGCTTGGTTGGAGGATCGTAGTTGGCGGGAGGGGGTGTAGAAGGAAAGTCGTGTGTTGAGGCATTCGGGTCCAAGTTCGTAAAGTGCTTTGTGTGCGTTGGTTAGGAGGCGGAAAGTAATCCTCTTATTGACGGGGAGCCAGTGGAGGTTTTTCAGGTGACTAGAGATGTGGTCTTTACGTGGGATGTCTAGTATGAGTCTGGCTGATGCGTTCTGGATGCGTTGGAGTTTTCTCTGGTGTTTTGCAGTGATACCGGCGTATAGGGTGTTTCCGTAGTCCAGGCAGCTGGTGACCAGTGCATGGGTGACCGTTTTTCTGGTTTCGGTGGGGATCCAGCGAAATGTTTTTTTGAGCATGCGAAGAATGTTGAAGCAAGATGATGATACGGCGTTGACTTGTCTGTTCATAGATAGTGAGGAGTCCAGGATGACGCCCAGGTTCCGTGCGTGGTCCGTCGGGATGGGTGCTTTTCCAAGGGCTTCTGGCCACCAAGAGTCATCCCAGGCGGAGGGGGAGGTACCTAAGATAAGGACTTCTGTTTTGTCTGAGTTAAGTTTCAGACGACTGTGCTTCATCCACTCGGCTACATCTTTCATTCCTTCATGTAGGTTGGTTTTGGCGGTCTTAGGGTCTTTGGTGAGTGAAAGGATCAGTTGAGTGTCATCCGCGTAGGAGATGATGTTGAGGTTGTGTTGGCGTGCGATGGTCGCGAGGGAGCTCATGTATACGTTGAAGAGGGTGGGACTGAGTGATGACCCTTGTGGTACGCCGCAGATGACTTCAGTGGCCTCTGAGTGGAATGGTGGGAGGCGGACTCTCTGGGTTCTTCCAGTGAGGAACGAGGTGATCCATTCCAGTGCTTTTCCTTGGATTCCGATGTTTCTGAGGCGCTGTAGAAGGGTGCTATGGCAGACTGTGTCGAAGGCTGCGGAGAGGTCGAGGAGGATGAGGGCGACTGTATCTCCATTGTCCAGTAGAGTTCGAATGTCGTCTGTTGCTGCGATGAGGGCGGTCTCTGTGCTGTGTTTGGCTCGGAAGCCGGACTGTGAGGAGTCGAGGGATTTGTTGGTTTTGAGGAAGGCGGCGAGCTGGTTGTTGACAGCTTTCTCGATGACTTTGGCCGGGAATGGGAGGAGCGAGATGGGGCGGTAGTTTTTGAGTTCGGTGGGGTCAGCTGTGGGTTTTTTCAGAAGGGCGCTGAGTTCGGCGTGTTTCCAGCTTTCTAGGAAGGTGCCGGATTTGAGGGAGCAGTTGATGACGTCTCGGAGGTGTGGTGCTATGATGGAGTCTGCTTTGTTGAAGATGTGGTGAGGGCAAGGGTCTGAGGGGGATCCTGAATGGATGGAGTTCATCAGGCGAATGGTGTCCTCAGTGGAGATTGTGTTCCAGTCATTAAGGATGTTCAAGGGGGGTGAAGGCCCTGCAGAAGGTTGGGTGGGTTGGTCTCTGGGTCGGTTGTTGAAGCTGTTGTGGATGTCTGCGATTTTGTTGTGGAAGAATGAGGCTAGGGAGTCGCAGAGGGCTTGAGAGGGGGTGATGTCGTTGGAGTTGGCAGAGGGGTTGGTAAATTCTTTGACAATGTTGAATAATTCCTTGCTGTTGTGGGCGTTGTTGTCTAGTCGGTCTTTGAATGCGGTTTTCTTGGCAGATCGGATTAGTTGGTGGTGTATGCGGGTGGCGTTTTTGAAGGCGTCCCTGGTGCTGGTGTTTGGGTCTTTTTTCCAGGCCTTTTCGAGGGAGCGACAGAGTTTCTTAGATTTCTTAAGATCATCGTTGAACCAGGAGGCGTTTTTGCTGCCTAGTTTGATTTGACGTTTTTTCAGAGGTGCTATGATGTCGGCGCTGTTGGATAGCCAATGGGTGAGGTTAATGGCTGCTTGGTCGGGGTTTGAGAAGTGGGCAGGGGGGTTTTGAAGAAGCGATGAGGAGATCTGGTCGATGGTGATTTTGTTCCAGTTTCTTCGCAGAGTGGGTTGAGGATGGTTGTGAGTTGTGGTCTTATTGTAGGTAAAGTGTACGCACCTGTGGTCCGTCCAATGGAGAATAGTGGTGTGACTGAAGGAGACATGTTTGCTGGAGGTGAAGATAGGGTCGAGTGTGTGACCTGCGATGTGGGTGGGCGTAGTGACAAGTTGTTTGAGTCCGAGGTTGGCGAGATTGTCCAAAAGGGAGGTGGCGTTGCTGTCATAGCTCTTTTCCAGGTGAAAGTTGAGGTCTCCCAGTAGAATGTATTCCTCTGAGGGGAGGGCGTGTGGGGTGATAAAGTCAGTGATAACGTCGCTGAATTGTGCACGGGGTCCTGGAGGTCGGTAGAGGAGTGTGCCTCTGAGTGTGGTCTTGGGGTCGGTGTGGATCTGGAAGTGAAGGTGTTCGGCGCTGGCGAGGTTGACGTCAGAGCTGGTTGAGATGCGGATGGAGTTCTTATGGACGATAGCGATGCCTCCACCTGTTTGGTCGGTGCGGTCCTTACGGATGATCTTGTAGCCTTCCGGGATGGCAATGGTGATGTCTGGAGCTGATGAGGCGTTCATCCATGTTTCTGTTAGGAAGGCGACGTCGGGAGAAATGGAGTCTAGTAGGTTCCAGAGGTCGATGGCGTGTCTGTGGACTGAGCGGGTGTTGAGCAGGATGCATTTTAGGTGGTTGGAGTCAGATATCTGTTGTGCGTTCGTGGATGAGGAGTTTATCTTGGTGTTGTCTAACTTGCAGGAATAGCATGTGAAGGGTCCATGGGTGTGTCCGGGAGCGGCTTGGGCGCAGTTGGGGAGTCGGCCGGGGTTAAGGGCTAGGAGGGTGGAGGCGGCGTATGTAATGCGGGAGGGCTGGGTATTGCAAGGACCAGGGGGTCTGGCGCTGGGCGCGGCCTTGGCGTGGACGGGCGTAGACGGGCTTACCTTTGGCGCACCTTCGGCGCAACTGGGGCGCGACCGCTCGAACAGATCCACCTTCCCAGCCTAAAAACATGTGTTTACAAAGAGGTATTCCCTGACCACCATATGAGCCCTTGGACCACACTTGTATGAAGGGATCATACGAATCAACTTCACATTCTAGCTGCCACTTAAATCATCGTATATAAAACTGATAGCTCTTACCTCAGCCTTTTAACAATGTCACCAATCATTGACACATTCATCAATATTACTTCAGCTGCTGTGGCACTGGCATCCAGAAGTGTGAGGTGCTCTTTGGATGCCAATTATGGCTACTGCCTTTTGTTACAAAACTCTGGCTAGGGACCCATTTTTGTAGATAGTATTAGGGCCTATGACAACCTTCTTGTGTCATTACAACCAACTGCTCCCCACAGGAACCACCAAAACATTTGCACCCACAGACTATAAATTGCTAAAAAGTGTCTGGAAGAAGACATGCGTGTGTTTTATAGAACACCAAAGTAAACAAATAACCAGCCTATTTTGACGCTTTGATGTGTGAAAAGTAAGATCGTTTTCTCTCAGGAACCAAGGGCCAGATGCACGAACATTAAGAATAGCGGTTTCCAAATGGTGGTCTTTTTCTGAATCACCATTTGGTGATCAGTATTCATATTGTATGAAACTTTTACTTTTAAATTAGCGACTCATTCATTCATTAGCGACTCCTAGTGGGTCGCAAATCGTCCTACCTTATGAATATTGATAAAATAGGAGCAATATGAGGCCCATTAGGAATGACAGTCACTACAGGAATGATGGCCTGATGGGGTCAGCAGACCACCCTGCCTATGACAGCTTTTAAATATAGAATATTTGTTTTAAATGAAGCCCGTTTCCTTTAAAGAAACACGGAATGCATTTCAAAACATGAAGCGTTTCACTTTATTTTATTAGGAGTCGTTTTTTTTAACATGCTGAAAGGGGGGGGGTCCCTTGGGAATCCTTCCCGTTTCCTAATGGCTTACCATCTCCTTTGATGAGATAGAAAAATCTAACTGCCTAGAGACCAGAATTCGGTCGTAAAACATTAATTCATACCAAAAGGAATCACTGTTCGAGAGAGACGCCCCAAAAACATGCCCCCTTCCAAATAGTGATTCTTTATGATTCCCTAAACCCATTTAGCGATTCAGGAATATGTTACCAAATTGCTAAATGGGTTTACTATATTTGGACAACCTATTTAGTGGTTGCAAACCCTGTGATTTAGCGAATGGCAGGTTTTGCAACTGCTAAATAGCTTCGTACATCTGTCCCGTATATTCATAAAGACTCCTTTCTCAAAGCTGGAAAAACAGCTATTGGGGTTTAGATCGCTGCCATCAGGCTTCTAGTACTTCTAAATATTGTAGATATATACCCAAGTGAAATGCAACCATGTGTCCAAAGGCCCATTTGTTCAGTTTTTTGCTCTCTTAGGAGGAAACATTTTTTCCCTGTGTGGAAAATTCGACCCCAATACCCCAGCAAGTCTAGGGGTATTCCACCTCCTTTTCCATTCCAGTGCATTTCCACGGTAGAAAAGGATCATAGAGGAGATTAAACATGCACACCAATGCATCTATGTTTGGGTGTTTCCTAATTTTTCAAACTAAACTACACATTTGAACACTCACTTCCCACCCTCCTAGGTGATTTACAACTGTGTTTTCTCTGTACTAAGAGAAACCTGTGGTAGTAAATGCATTTACACCTACCAGGAATGCTTTTGTGGATTTCCTGCTATACATAAATGATCCTTTTCGCTGTAATCAAAAGTACTTCCTCGTGTAAAATTCTTCACATTCCCAGCCTCAGTTGAGCTACCTATAGTCCTGTCTCCTCCCATTAGTTACAACACAGTAAGATTGTCAGTATAGAACTGCCAGCCGTGCCCTTCAAGTTACACTGGCTTCCACAGGTCAAAGAAAACAAAAAGCTGGCAGCAGCTCAAGAAAACCACAGAACTTCGAGATATGGAAAAACCTGTTCATCTTTGTGTTTCACAGCTTAGTCTAAAGTCATTTTCTGCCAGCAGGATCCCTCTCATTGGGCAAACCAGGACACGTTTTCTGTTTCACGCTCGTTGCCTTTACCCAGAGTGTTTTAAAGAGAAAAAAGTGATACTTAAATTATTCCAACGCCTCCTCAGGGGTAGTAAGCACTATATAAATGACATTTATTTTTTTGTGAATACAGGCAAAGTCCAACACATCTGACATTCTTACAGTGAATGAATATCTTGTGAACAGGTACTGAACAAAGTGAAAAACGGTCTTTCTAGTGCTAACAAGGGGTGAGCCTTTGTTTCTCCTCTGCTGTATTTGAATCTAGGTGTGAGGCTCCTGATTGCTGCCAGCCAGGAAACTCCAACAAAAGGAGGCCAGATGACCCCTCAGATTCGGCCTCTGGTATGGGCCCAGCAGGAGTCTGAACTAAGAAAGCCCCCACCCAGCCTGCACATTGTTGCGGATCGAAAGCAGGCAACAATGTGCAGGCGCTGCTGAATGAGTTTGCCAATTACACCGCGACGAATTCAGCATATTTATCAGTAGGGCCCATTTTTTTGGCAGGGTGGACGGCATCCACCTTGTGAAAATAGCGGGTGGACACCGACCACCCGCGTGAACCCCCAACACGTGCCCTGGTTCTAAGGCAGCATACGTGGGAACATCCCACGTTCCCTAACTGGCGAAAAAGACTTCACATTCTGGTACAATAAAGAGCGCATTAAAGTTCAGAACCTATTCATCACATGTCAGATTAAGACTGTGGCCTAGATTTTCTATTGTTCACACAGCGTGGCAGAAAGTGAATATTGCAGCACAGCATTCTACAAATGAAGAAACAAAGAAAAATTGCAAAGAGCCAGAACTGCCTTTTCTGGATACACACACTCATGCACCCACACAAGCACATGCACACACTTCATTCCTTTACATTAATTAAAAACATTACTCCATAGGCAGCAGCAGTGAAGGTGAGGCTGACAGAGGAGGGTGAGGTGGAGAGTGCAGGGTGTGGTGGAGAGAGAGAGAAGGGGGAAGTGAAGAGAGGGGAAGGTGAAGCAGAAAGACAGGAATGTAGTAGGGAGGTGGTATGTCTATTATACTTGACATGCAGTGTAGAATTGTATTAATTAAGTAGAATGTGATGGGCAGGGTGCTTGTGCGTGGAATATGGAACAATGGTGACAGGGCTCCAAGGTAGACTGTTGGAGGAGACTGAGGAAGCCACGAAGACGCTGCATTCATGTATCTGCCTGCTCTCTGTAACAATAAAGTAATTGTTAATCTACACTTCACCTTGGATCCTATCTTAACAAAAAGGGCAAAGAGCGGTGTATGAAACGGAAAAAAGAGAGGAGCAGGCAGAGTTGCAGTTAAAGGTTGTACTTGATTTCAAGGGCTGTGAACTTCCTTTGCTTTTGTGCCAAGCTACTGGTGGGTTAACCACAGGTTTTTTTAGTGACTTTGCTGATTCACCCTGACATAGATTGGCAGGGTCTTTTGTTGTTGGTTTATGTCTGAGTGGAGGGCGACCCAGTCCAATTTTTCCCTCTAAGCTCCTATTTAGAGTAGACTGGAGCTTCCACCGCCTCAAACATTACCTCAATTTTTTACATACACCATTTATACAGCCCTACTTCCCAGTACCCCCCTACAAACCTCCCTAGCACTTCCCGTATGAACCATCACCTTCAGAATTCCTGTTGCCTTATTGCCACCACTGTATCCCATTCGTACAGCACATCCCTGTTGTTTGGAACCTCATTCCCCTGCACCAGTTGTCTTATTATTCTGTCAATCAATCAATCAAACATAATTTATAAAGCCAATAGAGTATCCAGGCGCTTGCAGGTTCTGGAAGCTTATTTGAACAGCCAGGACTTGAGGGCCTTTGGAATTTCAGAAGTGAGGTGATGGTCCGGAGGTGCGTGGGAAGGCTGTTCAAGGTCTTTGCTGTGATGTGTAAGAAGGAGCATCCACCACTTCTGCCTCAGTAGATGTGGGGAGTGTGGGCAAGTGAAAGGGAGGCAGAGCGTAGGTGAAAGTTAAGGCAGTGATTAATGTAGGCGGTCCTTAGTTGCGTAGAGCCTTGTGTGGATGGGTCAGCAGCAGCTTGAATTGGCGATTTGTCTGTACAGGGAGCCAGTGGAGTTGCCTGAGATAGGGTGTGATGTAGGTTTGTCAGGCAGGGCCTGTGTCATGGTGCATGTCGTTTGTAGGGGTAGTCACTTGAAGATTTTACATAGCATGTGCAGAGTTAGGAAGCAGGAGGAGGAGACTGTGTTGATATGTGCTTTCACTTTGAGCTTGTTGTCAATGAGGTTTCTGGCTTGTTTGGAGTGAGTGGCTGCGGGTTCTAGGTCTGACGGCCTCCAACATGGTCCATAATTGGCTGCCTTTAAGAGCCGAGCTCCCTTGGTGAAAGTAAATTATTCCATGGCGTTCCCATGCATCTCACAATTCAGACTCCTGTGTAACTGGCGGCGTGTAACTCCTGTTACAAGCCCCACAAGAATTACAATGCCACTCGGGCCTAAAGTAGGTAATTGTGCCCCACAAAAAATTATAATTGAAGGAGGCCAAGAGTAAGTATTTAACTGGTTATCTTTTGAACAGCGAGTGATACAGTGACAGCAATTAAAGTTGCAATGATTATTCTATTGCAAGGCATATTTTGGGGAAAGGATTACATCTTTTGAAAAGTAAACAACATGAAAAAGAAATCTTGCTGGGATGATTTTCAATGTCACTCTTATTCTCATCAGCAGGTGCCTGAAATCTCTTTTACAATCTTATCAGCGCGGATATAAATAAAAATAGGACACTTAAACGTGAGTTCAGTATTTTTCACGTTTGTTTTTATTTTTACATCTGAAAATCTAATCTTAGAAATATGAGTCGCTTTTAAGCATATGTTAGATGCGAAAAAAGTAAAAGCACAAATATAGCTTCCTCATGCCGTGTTCTTTAAGTGCTCAAATAGATTTGTTAAATGCTTTCCCGAACACTCCCTTTCCTTTCGACACATTAATATTGTTCCTGATTTAGCAACTAGTAATCTGATTGGTATGCAGGGGATAATGTGTAAAGGAGTTCTAGCAGGTCAGGTTGTTTGTGGAACCATAGGGGTTGTTGCTCTTTGGATTTAGAGCCTTCACACACTCTAGATGAGTGTCATGCTTCCTCTTAGGGCTTTTGATCCTCGTCGAGTGGTGCTGCAATGCTCTACCCCAGCCTCTAGGGGGCTCTTTGGAGGAGATCTTTTTTCCAGAGCCATAAGTGATGTGCCTGTGTAGGACCCTAAGTGTAGATAAGTATAAAAAGTGTATGTTAGGAATGGTGAGGGTAAGTGACCAAAAAAAGATCAGGTAAAACTCGAGACTAAAAACTTTTTATTCTGTGAGTTTACCTGTCTGGTTAAAAGCGTGGGTGCTACCGGAAGAGATAATGATCTGTGGTGGCTTATTAATATCATCAGGTCGACATGTTTTTTGCCATATCTTGTCAATAAATTATCTGCGGCAATTCTTCAGGATCTAAAGGGAAAGCTAACAATAAAATGCATCTTCACAGTGCTTGGACCCAGAAGTGTAGTCAGCGTGGTCCAAGTGGTAAGGTAATTCCCCCCAAAATTTTGTTACTGTGAAACCCTAGTTAGGCTTTCCAGTTTAGTGCCTAACAAGGTTTGGGTTATGTGATTTTATCCTCAATGGTATCTGGAGAGGCATGCTGAACTGCAGCGTGATCATCCAACCAACCAGATTCCTATCCCATCTGATTTAGCAACAACAGCCGTGCTGTTTATATCACCTTACCTTAGCTTAGGTCAAGATGTTGGATGCAATTCACACAAACACTTGGCTCCTTGTACTTTGCTTTCCTTACTTTTTACAAACTGACCTTTTTTACAGTGTTGCCCTATCTTTGCATAGCACAGGATTTGAGGAGGACACCTGTTTCCCAGTGTCTGATCTATTAATCAGGCCCAGGGCAAAGGGGCTGTCAGCAGTGAGGCACTGTTGTCTGCATCATTAGTATCAATGAGGTTGGACATGATTACCTGTTTTATTGTGCAGATCAGAGACTACAGGGTAAAGGCCTTTCAGAGACTGTTGTCTCCTGTCTCCGCGAAGGAAGTTCCAAAAAAACAGTATTCTGACCCCTGTTCAGCAAAGATGGAGAAGGCACCGTGCTAAAATAAGCATGTCTCTCTCACCACCATTCGCCCTAACCCCCCAGGACTGTTTTATTCGACATTTGGGACATGGGCTGGAAGCCAGGATCATCCAAATCACAGAGGTTGTTTACCATTTAAATACTTCTCCAATTAGACAGACTGACTACTCCCTTAATTCCTAGAAGGATAAAGGAGAAGCTTATAATGACTGGCGTAGCTGTAAGAATTAGCTTTCGACTGAAACTAGACTCCCTTTACCGAGATCTTTTTTTGGCTAGGTTATGGTAGACATACGAGAAGCAGAAATTCAAAATCTGAGGAGGAAATATTTAAATACACTTATCTTTCAATGTGAGTCACTGGTAGTCATTTCCTTTAATTAGGGAGTGCTTACCCACCTTTTTGATTTCCCTATAAAACTTAAATCGGATGACCTTATTGACTTGCTCTATTACCTTTGATCCTAGAATTCTAACCTGAATATTGAGTAGTGGAGTCATGTCCTATAATCACTTCACTCTCATACTCTTATTCATTAAAATCATACTGAATTACATAGAATTAATTGGATCAGAATCAAATACTACGAAATCATCCGAATATCCAAACTTTTTTTTAGTCTTTTCTTCTTGTATGACAATTTTTTTTCAAAATTCCTTATTCTGTGGGTAGAGGTTTGTGGCAGAGATCACATAGAGGTGAGGGGAAGGGGGAAGTAGCGTATAATTTGCAGAGAAATCTGCCTCCTGTAATATTAATTTGAATTCTGGCACAGAAGGCGTATTTCAAGCTTTGGTGATGCTATAAATTGGGGAATGACCCCCACTCTAGATGTTTGAGGGCATAGCAGAGGCAACTTTAAATGACATAGTAAAATCATGAATCCATGCATCCTAGTATGGATTGTGTCAAGAAATTTAGAAGATCAAGGTGATTTTGAGTTTACTCTACTAGAGGATAAACATTTCTAACTCAACTTTACCAATTCACCTATACAGTAGGGAAAGTGTTGGGTAGTGGAGTGATAAAATATTATATTATATTAAACAAAAAAAACAAAAAATTCATACGTAATAAATATTTGTGTTTAGAAATTACAAAAACATTCATTATTACATAAATGTAGTCTATTTACTTCCTACCCCTATAACACCACACAACTCAACAATCCACATCGAACATAAAAACAAAGTGTATTTGCATAATTAATTATCAATTAAATAAATATAATTAATTAAAACACATAGAATGTAATTAACTTCCCACCCTTTACAACTATAATCTCCACAACCCACACCTAAAAGTAAACTGTAAAAAAATTAATTACACATTTAAACAACTTTTTCAATTAAATAACTAATAGTATTTAGCAATTAATTATAAAGTAAGTAGAATTAATTTACTCCACCCTTCACCCCTATAAACCCAAAATACACACCCCAAAAAATTAAACAATTACACGAATTCATTATTAGTTAATTAATATTAATTATCAACTAATCGTTAATCAATTACAAATAAATTACTTTCCACCCTTTACCGCTAAAAACTCAACAACGCGTCACTAAAATTAATTACACAATTTTCATATTTAATTGTCAATTAATTAATTAATATTATTTAACAACTAATTAATCATTAATTAGAAAGAAATTACTTCCCACCCTTTACCCCTATAAACTCCACAACTGCACTGAAAATGAATTACACAATTACCATAATTAATTGTCAATCAATTAATTATTATAAATTAACAACTAATTATTAATTAATTAAAAACAAATTACTTCCCACCTTTTACCCCCTTAAACCCCACCACCGCACCTAAAATTTACACCACAAAATTAAAAACATAATCAACATTATAAAATCTCAACTAAGAAAACATTTATAAATACATATATTCATTAATTTATTATAATTAAATTACTTCCCACCCTATTCCTCTATGAACCCACAACCCACTACGGAACCAAAAAATGCAAAATATAATTAAAATAAATTAATAACTGCTAAACATCTAACACATATATTAAAAAACATAAACAATACTTATACAAAAAAAATATCACATACACTTAAAATATATACTAAAATACATAACACTGATTGAAAAATCGATATTTTCAACCACTGATGTTAATGAGTTCTATATATATATATATTTTTTAAAAACCTTTATTGTACCTTTACATAGTTTTTTTTATTATAAGACCTTTATTGGAAGCACAGCCATCGACAACATCTGGTTTTCACGTTTACATAGTGCACTAAGTCATATTTTGCCACAAACATGCTAGCCTTGAGCGAGAAGAGTCTTACACAGCCTTTTTGCCAGCATCCCGGAGGCCCGGCGGCGTGGTCATGTGTCGTTTATCTTTTACCACCAAGTGCAATGTCGTTCCACAAGCAGCATATTGGAGCAGAATGTCAACTGGAAATCCCCTACTGCAATAACGGCCAAAAGGTCTAGTATCGAATTAAGGACGATATCACTACCCCAACTAAACTCCCACCCCTCCCCTCTGAGTGTGTCTGTGGAACCGCAAACCCCATCCAGTCGTATGTACCCAAAGGTGTACCTGCCCCATGTCCCGTGTTATCCCATCTCTAAGGAATGTCCCCCCCATGTAGCCCCCGGGCGCGCCCTGGAGTCGGAACCCCGTGTAGTCCCCCCCCGTCCCTAAACTCACCCCAATACCCTCCCCTCGGGGAAGAAATACTTGTGTTCAATCCTCTATTCCTCCACACAGTCCTGGAGCTCAGCCACTTCGGAAGCATTAGATTCGGCGTCTCCCCCCTTCTGCAGGTGTTCTTTGTAAAAATCCCAGAAATTCTTGGGCCTGCTCCTGGGCGGTAATAGGTCGCTATACAGTTCTGTTTGGGTGCAGCAGTACTGTAGGTCCCGCAGCCACCTCAATTTGGTAGGCAGGGGCTCACGCATCCAGCAGGTTGCAACCACCCTCCTAGCCAACAGTAGTGCCATGTCCACCAGCCGGCGCAGGCCAGGGGACAATGGCTTAGAGTAGCCAAGGAGCGCAAGCGCCGGGGTGCGGGGCAGAGTTTCCCCCAGAATCAGGGCAAGTTCGGCAAATACCTCCCCCAGAATGCCTGTACCCCGGGGCAGAGCCACGCCAAGTGGAGGAACCCCGCCACCAGCGTACGGCAACGCTCGCACTCCGCAGTGGGGCGAAGGCCATAGCGGTGCAGTCGTTCGGGGGTATAGTACACCCGCTGCAGGAATTTGAAATGCACCAGCCTGTGCCTGGCGTTCAGGGAAATCTTGCGTTTGCTGGAGCAGCAGTATCGCCACATAACGTCGTCTATGGGGATTTGCAAATCGTCCTGCCAGGCCGCCCTAGCCTTAGATGGTTGCAGGCGCTGATGCACCACTCCCAGTTTATTGACCTGTGAAATTAGCTTTGCAGATGATGTGGTTTTAATAATATAGGTCAGTTCCGGGATCTCCTCGGGCTCCTCCATGGTTGGGCCCAGGACCTCCCGAAACGCTGAACGTAGTCTGTGATATTGGAATTTCTGTAGCAGGGTAGGGCCCGACTCCGTAGTAGCGAGTTGGTCCCAGGTTTTCAACGTGCCATCAGTGAACAAGTCCTCCATCCTCACTATGCCGAGAGTCTGCAGGGCCTTAACCACCCCTCTCTCGCCCAACGGATCCAGCCAGAGGGCCCATTCTACAGGCATCAATGGGGAGTACAAAAGGTCGCAGCCGCGGTAACGCATCAGGGAGTTCCATGCGTGGTTGGTCGCTTTAAGGGAGTCCATCCGGCCAATCGACCGATCAGTGGGCAGGCAGACAGTGGCAGGCAGAGGAAGCGGGTCGGCAAACAACCGTTCCAGAATGAGGTGCGGGGTGCGTGCATCCCCGTGAATCCACGAGTGCAGGTGCGAAGCCTGCGCAACTCGGTAGTAACGCTCTAGATCCGGAGCTCCCAGGCCCCCCATCTCACAGGGGAGAGTCAGGATCGTCCATCGTACTCTTGGTTGCTTGTCACCCCAGGCCAGCCGGATCATGACTTGGGTAAGTTGTTTAAAAAAGGCTCTCGACAGAACTACAGGCAAGTTGAGGAAAAGGAACAGGAATCGGGGAAGTATTATCATTTTCATTATGGCGATCCTGCCCAGAAGAGAGAGCGGTAGTTTGACCCAGGCATCAACATCATCAACCAATTTGTTGTAAGCCACTCCATAATTGTCCCGGATGAGGACCTCGGGATCTGTGTGCAGGCGGACGCCCAAATAGCGGACTGAGTCAGAGGACCACTGTAGTGGGTACTCCATTGCAAAGGGCAGTGTCACCGGGGTGAGTGGAAAAGCAATGGACTTATCCCAGTTCACCCTCAATCCCGAGAGCGAGCCGAAGCGGACCACCTCCCGGAGAACCGCAGCCAAGTTAGATTCCGGGTCCCGGACATACAACAACGTATCGTCCGCATACGTGGAGATCCCTATTTTGTATGTGGGAAAACTTATTCCCTCCAGACTGTGGTACTCTCGTATCGCACATGCAAGAGGTTCCGCCACCAGAGAGTAGAGCAACGGCGACAGGGGGCAGCCCTGTCGAGTTCCCCTGCCAATGTATATCGGCTCCGACACTCTATCTCCCAGACGTAGTCTGGCAGAGGGCCGATGGTATAACGCCCCAATCCTCTGCAGGAACGGTTCGCCTAGGCCTAATTTACGCAGCACCCTAACCATGAAAGGCCACTCAACCGAGTCGAACGCCTTTTCCATGTCGAGGAAGACTGCCAGTGCGCTGTTCTCCTGCTTGACATGTTGCATTGTGCCCAGCACCGTGCGTATGTTGTAAGTTAAATTTCTGCATGGGACAAACCCGGACTGCTCCGGGGCGACAAGCCCTGGGACCAGTAAAGCCAGGCGGTTGGCCAGGACCTTGGCATAGATCTTTGCATCTACGTTCAACAGGCTGAGCGGCCTGTACGAGCCGCAAAGTTCTGGCGGTTTCCCTGGCTTGGGTATTGTGATGAGCAACGCTTCGCGCATGGTGGGAGGCATCTCGCCGTCCTCGCAGATAGAGTCAAAGAGGACAATCAAGTGTGGGAGTAGAATGTCTTTGAAGGCTTTATAGAAGCCGACCGTAAGTCCGTCCGATCCCGGCGCACTACCCGATCTCATGCTCGCAAGAGCCTCTAGTATTTCATCTTGGTGAAAGGGGGCCATCAAAAATTCCCTAACCGAGTTTTTGAGAAACTGCATGGCAATGTGGTCCAGCTAATCTTCCATTTCGCCCTCCACACCCTGCGTCTTAGCTTGATATAACTCTGCATAATATCTTCTAAAGGTTCCTAGTATCTGCTCCTCTTCAGAGACCGTGTCACCCTCCGGGGTCCGCAGCTCCTCAACGACCAGTGGGCGTCGAGAGCCCCGCACCATGCGCGCCAACAATGTGCCTGGTCTATCCCCTTCGCCATACACTCGGGCTGTGGCGTACTTGCCCATGTAAACGATTTCTCTGTCCACCAGGACTTGAAACTCTGATAGAAGTTGGGTGAGCTCCGAGCCGCCCGTGGTGCCAAGAGTCGATAATTGCTTAGCCTCGAGTTCCGCTATTCTATTCTCCAAAGTAGTAAGCTCCCGCCTGATGGAACGCAGCACGCTGGAGTGCTTTGACATTGCTTCGCCCCTGATGTACACCTTAAACGCCTCCCAAATTGTAAAGAAGTTCTCTACCGATCCTATATTAGTAGCAAAGTACTGTTCTATATCTTCCGCTAGCTCTCCCCGAAAGGCATCATCTAGCAACGCAAAAGGGGGGAATCTCCAAGTAAAGGCTGGAATCCCCTTCCTAGCAGTGGAAAGGTGTAGGAGGATGGGGGAGTGGTCCGAGAGTGTGCGCGGGAGATCCTCGCATACGCTGATATTACTAAGGACCGGGGGAAACGCCAACCAGTAATCTATCCTAGTGTGTACATTGTGAAAGGCCGAATAGTGCGTGAAACCACCCTTCGTGGGGTGTTTGTCTCTCCAGACATCCACCAAGTCTAATTTAGTCATCTCGGCCTTCATATGTGAGGCCGAAGCTACTGGGCGCCGAGTGGGGCCCGCTGAGCGGTCCTTGGATGGGTCGAACACAAAATTGAAATCCCCCCGCCCACAGCATCCCAGGCTGAGCGTGTGTCCTGCAAAGGGCAGATAGAGTTGCATAGAATTCAGGGTGGTCATAATTGGGGCCATAAACGTTCACCACTAGTAGATCAAGACCCACACCCACACACCTAGCCAGTACATACCTGCCCTCCGTGTCGGCAAGTACCGGGATCAATTTCAGTTTCGATGCGGGATTGGCCCAGATTAGCACCCCCCTAGCGTGTGTTGTGAAGCCAGCAGCCACTATGTTCCCCACCAACCCCCTAGTCTGTAACATCCTGCTAGCCATCGGCAAGTGCGTTTCCTGCAGCAAGGCCAGATCTACTTGGTGTCTACGGAGATAGCCGAGGACCTTCCTTAGTTTACGAAAGTCGTTCAAACCCCGAACATTCCATGTCAACAGTTTCAGCCTATACGGGGTACTAATGGGTGCGTTCAGTGCTGCACTAGACATTGCATGAGCTCAGTGATCGTAGAAGCGGGGATAAACAAAACAGGATACAGCGAGACAGTGAATCCCACCTTCGCCAGCCGGCGTTTCCAAACAGGCACAGTTCCACATAACAGTCCACACTCAGTACGAACAAACCCCCCAAACAACCCAGAGCAACAACCCCTCCCAACTGTCCAGTCCCATGATCCCACCCCCTGTACCCTCGCCCACCCACAGCCGACCACCCCCAACCGGGTCAGACAGGTCCCTAAGATCCCCCCCATCAACCCTCCAGTAACAGAGAATTCGTCAGATCGATACCAACTCCCTGGAGAGTCGCACAACCAAAGGCACCGGGGCAGAGCGCGCCAAAAAAGTACAACACCTCAAACAGTCTCAATAAAATGGCCCGATCAGCGCCTCAGTCCTGCCCCACTTGTTTGTTAGTGCCCATCGAGTAACAAGTATGAAAACAACCTCCCACCCCACCGGCTCCCCCAACGATTCAGCTGTGAACCAGCCCTCCCCCCATCCGCAACAACAACCTCCTCACCAGCAGTACATGAGGCATATGTCCCACCATCTGGTACCGTTAACACCCGTGTAGTTCAAACTTTCCTCGCCCTGCGAGGTAGCTCTGCGGTACCGGGCTGCAGTGTCCCCTTTACGATGAAAAATCTCCAAACCGCCCAGCATGGCTCTCTAGTCCTGTTCATCCAGATTCGATGTCGAGCCAGCGTCGTCTTCCTGGCTTTGCCTGGCCTCCTTTCGCTCCCGAGTCCAAGTCTTCAGGGATTTCTGGAGTTCTTTAGGGTCCGTAAAGAAATACGACCGCCCTCCTGTAATGATGCGTAGCTTGGCGGGGTACAGCATCGCGTAGTCGAGTCCCAGAGTACGGAGTTGTTTTTTATACGGCGCGAACTGTCGTCTCTCCTCTTGTACCTTAGCTGTAAAGTCCGGGTAGAGGGAGATGTCCATACCCTCATGTTGAAGTTTGCCCTTTTCCCTCGCCAGTCTCAAGGCAGTGTCTCTGTCGCGGTAGTTAAGCAGCTTCGCGATAATGGGGCGAGGTGGCGCGCCAGGTTGCGATTGTGGGCCCAACGCGCGGTGGGCCCGTTCCACTATGAACATGGGGGAAAAGGCCTCCTCTCCGAGCAGTAATTTCAGCAGTTTTTCTACGAAGAGTTCCATCTTCCCCATCTGCGTTGTTTCCGCCACGCCTGTGATACGGATGTTGGATCTGCGTGAGCGCGCCTCCAAGTCCTCAGTTTTGTCACGAATAACTTGCAAAAGTCTATCAAACTGCTTCCTATCCTTGTCCCACTCTGTCTGGGCTTCTTCGGCCTCGGTGAGCCGGCGCTCCGCCATGTCCAGGCGCTCCGCATGCTTGTCCACTCGCTCCGCCATGCGGTCCATTCGGTAGGACAAAGCATCTATCTTAGTGCCCACAGACGCAATACTGTCTTGGATGCCCTTTTCCATTGCGGCCAACATGTCTCGGATCTCCGTGGATGCTGGGGTGGACGCCGTGGCCCCTTTCGGGGACGTCTCCGGAGCCGCTGCTTCAGACCCTTTCGGTCGGCGCCGTTCAAAGGAGAGCTTCGCCTGGGCAGCGTCGTTTTTCCCCATTCTCCGTCCCTGCTGTGGGGGGGTCCAGGGCAAGGGGGCAACTTCACTATCAGCAGGCCGCGAAGGAAGTACAGGAGGTGCTTCAGTCAGCGGCACACTGCCGCTAGATACCAAGTCTGGGCCGAGGGTTCGATGCAGCCAAGATGGCGCCCGTTACGGCAGTCGCGTTGCTTCCGATCACTTCAGCAAGGTCCGCACTCTCCAGACACAGGGTGTAGCCAGGTCTTCAACTCCAGCTCCAGGTTTCTCCTCTCCACCGCAGCGGGAGAGCGCAGGGATAGCAGGTCGCCTCGGTGGGGAACCAGATCAGCGATCGCTTCAATGTGACGATCGTACCACTTTGTGTTTCGGGTGCTCAGTGTCCTCTCTGCCGATGGTCCTCCACAGGGTAGAGTAAGCTGTTTAGATGTGTGGCAGTCACATACGATGTGCAGGAGGTCGCCTCATCAAAGGATATATCCAGATGTTATTCCGGTCGGAGGTCAGCTCGGCCACTCCCGACTCTGAGTCTGCACGTCAGGCGACGTCACCCGGCCACCTCTCCAGGATAGTGCGCGGCTTCGGGCCCAGTCCTCTGCGGCCGAGTCGCAAGGAGTCGCTCTTCAGAAAAGGCGGAGTGGCTCGCCAGCGAACGCCCAAAAAGATCCCCAATAGAATCTAGGGGTGCCAGCGGGCGTATGAGAGCTCGCTATGGCATATAGGACACGATATAGGATAGATTATCAGGATTATTTCGGGGCTAGGTGAGGAGCCGAGAGCTCACGCGTCCGCCATCGACGCCGGCTAGCTCCGCCCCCTACCTTTACATAGTTACACAGCCATTCGCCAACAACCCAAAGGGCCGGCCGCTAATAATTGAGCATTGGATGCCGCGCATGAGGATAAGTCCATACTTTGATCACGTTGCTGAAAAGTAAAAGGTTCATCACACAGCAAAGTGAAAGGTACATAACTGACAATATGTTGCTAATGAGTAATGGTTTTAGTTTTTTGTTTTTTATGAAAATAACAAAAATAACAATGAGGAAATCACATTGCGGTCTTCCAAAAGTAATTAGTTCTGTATAGCTGTATTGAAAGTCTACCCGACAGTATGTGCTACTATTTATAGTCATGGACTCAAACCCAGATTGACGGGCAGTAACGCCCATGTGCCTACGCGTTACTGTACTTCAGTCCCAACCCTGTCTACCCGTACTGCCCACTCCTCGGGACCCGGGCCCCCTCCCGCAAACAATATCCTCTCCCCTCTGCAACCCTCTCGTTACACCTCAGCCAACCTCCCCCTCTTCATCTGACCCTAACGAGTTGTCCTCTGGCAGAGGATCACAAATTTCACCTCGGTACGCATTCCATGGGGTCCATATCTTGTTCCACTTCCCTGGACATGCACGACTCAAGTCTACCGCCCTTTCTGTCACCATTATCTTATCCATGTTCATGCACCACTGCAACTTTGTCGGTAATTCTGCCGCCCCCCAGCGCTGTGCGATATCTCTCTTGGCCACTATCATGCCTAACGTAACCCAAAGTTGGCCACATCTGGCCAGGTCATTCGGTCCCCACACATTTAAGAGATATTGTCGCGGTTCGGGAAGTAGAGAGGTCTCCAGAGTCTGTGACACAGTGCGCATTATTTGTCTCCAATAGTCTTGGATGCGTGGGCAGTCCCAGATTGTGTGGAAGAAGGACCGCTCCTCCCCACAGCCACGGAGACAGTAAGGATGTTGTATTCTCTGTATGCGGTGTAATAGTGTTCTCGTGTAATACACTCTGTGTAGGACCTTAAGCTGTACGAGTCTCAGCCTGGCTGAGATGCCTACCTCTTTTGGGGATGCTAGTGCCTCATTCCATTTGTGTTCGTCCAGGACGTCCACTTCCCCTTCCCATCTTTCTTTCAATGCAGTCAGCGGGTCAGGTAAGTTATTAAGGAGCTTGCGGTATGTCAATGATGTCGCTCGCTCAATCATGAAGTCAGTTAGAAGACGATCTTCCATCGGGGATGATTCTGATATATCCGCCCCGGAGGGGATGGCCGTGAGCAAAGCATGGCGTATCTGGACATAGCGGTACGATTCTTGTGGCTCCAGTTCGAACAATTCCCTCAGGCGGTCAAATGTAATAACCTCTCCTCTTTCCCACAGGTCACCCACCGTGGATATCCCAATGGTGTCCCAGTGAGAGAAGGCCTTGCTGTAGCTCAAATTTCCCAAGGCACGTGTATCCCAGAGCGGGGTGAGTTTGGTAATTTTCCCCTTCCAGCCCAGCGCCGCTAGTGCCGGATGCCACAGCGCTGCGGTAAGTCTAGTGGGTCCCGTTAATTTTCGCACTCGACGTTGGTCGTAGAGTGGGGCCAGCACAGTGTTGGTACCCAGTTGTGCCCTATCTGCTTGGAAAGCTGGGTCAGTCTGTGGGGCATGTATCCACTGGTTAATGGGCTTAAGGTGAGTTGCCAGGTAATACAGGTTAAGATTCGGCACCGCGATTCCACCATCGTACCAACCCCTGTGTAATTTGGCTTGTGCAATACGCGTCGGGCGATTGCTCCACAGCAGACCAGAAACCACTGCTGCCACCTTTTTAAAGTACCCTGGCGCCACTGGAAACGGCGTGTTCTCTAGTATGTATAGGAAGCGGGGTAAGGACATCATTTTGTATAGCAGTGCTTTTCCCAGCATTGTCAAGGGCAACCCTGCCCAGAACTTGGCGTCTTGTTTAAGCCGTTCCAAGGGTGGTATCAGATTGAGTTGTACAAATTCCATTGGGTTCATTGTGACATGGATCCCCAAATATTTAAAAGAGGAGCCAGCTAACCTTAAGGGGCAGTCAGGGCCCAGCACCGGGATGGGCCTTTCAGAACATACATTTCTGATTTGTTCCAGTTGATCGTGTAACCTGAAATTTTACCATGATCATCACACAGGTCCAAGAGCACCGGTACACCACTCTCGCGGTCTGTTAATTACACCGGCATGTCGTCCGTGTAAAGGGACAGCCAGTCTTCCCAGCCTTCCTTCCTTTGTATCCCTTTAAGTAAGGGCGTTTGCCTTATCAAATTCGCTAGTGGCTCTAGGGAGAGCGCGAAAAGCAATGGCGAGAGGGGGCAGCCCTGGCGGGTGCCTCTCCCCAATGGGAATGTTCGGGAAATGTGGCCGTTTGCTACCACATGTGCCATTGGTTTCGTGAACAGCAGTCTGATCCACAATATAAATTTTGAGCCGAAGCCCAGACAGACAAGAACCTCAAACAGGTAGCTCCATTCCACTAGATCAAATGCCATTTTCGCGTCTAGGGCCAGTATTACTGCTTGATCGGCTGCTTGCTCCTTTTTGTGGGCCGTGATGGAGCTTATTGCATGCCCCTCAATACCGTTTTGTAGGCCTCCCATAGCACCTCTGAAGAGGTCACGGTGGCCACGTTTTCTTTGAAATATTGTGTTGTAGCCTTCTGGAGGGTTTTCCTGACTTTCGGGATTTTAAGGTATGATGCCTGAAGGGGATATATACGGCTGCGAGACTTTTTTCTTGAGTGGAAATTGTTAGGGTGATCGGGGAGTGATCTGATATGCCTCTAGGGAGGATGTCTGCGGTATCGACGTGTTGTAAGCTGTCACCCAGAGCTAAAAAGTAATCAATTTGTGAAAGGCTGTTGTGGACCGTGGAATGAAATGTGTATTGCCTATCCTGGGGGTGGACGTGCCGCCAGAGGTCTACTAGACCCATTGCTGTCAGGAAACGTTGAAACCGGGAAGGTCCCGCGGTCGGGCCCGTCGCTGGGAATTTATCAAGTTGTGTGTCTATTGTAGCATTAAAGTCCCCTCCTAAGATTACATCACCTTCGGGGTGGGACAACAAAAAGTCACTGAGCGCCGGAAGCATTATTGAGTGAAGGGATGGCGGGACATATACTGATACCACAGTTAGGGGGCGTCCCTCCCATTGTCCCTGCAGGGCTGCGAAGCAACCTTGCCCGTCAGTTTTCGTGCTTAGTGGGATGAATTGCGAGGATTTTTTAATCAAGATGCCAGTGCCCCGGGAGCCTGTGGTGAACTCCGAGTGGGTCACCATCTTGTACCCCCTCCTGTCTAGGGCTTTAGAAGCCCCCCCTTTAAGTGTGTTTCTTGTAACAGCGCTAGGTGGGGTTTTTGTCTCTTCAGCGCGTACAATACCAGGCCACGTTTCACCTTATCTCCAAGTCCCCTTACATTCCACGACAGTATTCGAAGGGGGGAGCCACGTGTCCGTGACTCGGCGTCCCCCGCATTACGTAGCAGACCATCCGCCATTTCCGGTCATGCAGACACACACAATTGAATCTAGGAGGAGTAGGTATTGAATCTACCCCTGCAGCTTTGCCTGAAGGTAGTGCAGAAATAGCTGTACCTATTTCTTCCATTGATACGGTATTATCTAATAATGTTGCCTCATCGTCGCTCAACGCCGAGAGATTACTTTTAGCAATATATTGTGCAATGTCCTACTTATCGACTATAACGGGAGACAAATAAAGGTCCTGATATAAAAAAAGAAAACTGCTCCAGAATAGGTGAGGTTTGATTGTGTAAAGTACCATTTGCACTCCTTATAGCACTAATTTTAGATTGTTTGGGACACTATGAAGGCTTATGTTAGAGGAGTGACTCAACAATATATTTAGCAACAGAATAAATTAAGGAAAAGTAATATGAATAAACTGATTACTGCTTTACAAAATAGGGAAAAGCAACATGTTGAGGCGGTAATACGATGTCAAAAAGATCAGTATCAGCTTTTTCTTTCTTTATTAGATGCAAGAACAGCAGTGAAAAGATTCTTTAGGGGTAAAATTGCGGAGAGGTACAATAACTATTGACAGGAACAACTATTATATATATATATTTAATACCTCGGCACCAAGCAGAATCAGTTTTTAACTAGTTTTAGTTGTTGTAAACATTGTGTCACCTTTCATATGTCGTAGTAAACATTGTGTCACCTTTCATATGTTCAAACACCCATTTAGAGCCATGATTACATGATAATCGCAAGCAATGAGTGATGTGTTAATCTGATGGTTATAAGTATTCTGATAGCTGTATCCTTATGTTTCAGGGCTCCTTGATAAAGGGCCCACACGCCCAAAATGCATTGGAATATTGAATAATGCATAAACATCGACATTGAATGATGTATTACAATGAAATATACATTAAGCCTGATATGAATTGAAATATCAGTGTTGAAAGATAAAGAAACTTTTGAAAATGTTGAAACTTAAAAGATACTTTGATGGAGTCTTTTTATTAAGAACCTATGGTGTGCCCATGGCAGGGATGCATTCACACTTTGATGGTTTTACAATTCGGCATTAACAACCAAACAGAGCCATGAGCATCAAAATGCCCACTTTCCCAAAGTGCAGGCAAACTGAAGAAGTGTAAAAAGGAGGAATAGATATCTAAACAATTAAATCATAGGGGACTCTAAATTCTCCTATCCTTGTGACATATGTCCACTTATCTGCTACTATCAAAATACAATGACACGACTGTGTGAGGACGTGATTACATATTTTATTTGTTGTAATCACACATGATTATTCCCCGAAAAATTTCTGTAAGTATAACATTTTTACACTATACACAAATATACATACATATGTACACAAATATATAAAACAAATAAAGGCAAAAAAAAGTTAGTACGAAAAACGTAATCACAAATAATTTCTTCTTCACCCAGCAGAAATTATTAAAGCAACAACTAGGTGTCCTCCTATTGAGTCTAGGGGGTACAGTCCGAGGTAGTCAGACACAGTCGGTTCAAAAAGTAATTAAACAGAACCCAAATATAAAGAATGTGTCAATGGCAATGATTCCCATAACATTTCAAAATTAGTTTGGACTATTCTTTATGGAAAGTGTTGACGCGGCGCGTTTCGGCCTTCCGACAGATCTGGCCTCCTCAGGACAGGGTGATAAAGATCTCCTGAAAGTCAATCCAGCAAAGCCTTGCGTGAAGCTTCACAGCGAGGAGGAATTCTTAAAAGTGGCGTGCACACGCCTGCAAGGGGAATGCTCTCACAGGTTTCTCGCTAAAGTCCCAAAAGTGACATTTCCATGCACGTAATGTTGAATCTACTCGCACAACCAGAGAGGACTCGCCATTATGAACTCATGGATACCAAACACTTTACTGCTAACTATTCCACACATCGGGAATACTGCTCAATAGTCTTTCCCTATTGCCCTAATGCTAATCCAATGCAAGAATTGGTCCCCATTGTACCAAGCACAAATCCAGTATCATTCCCAACTCTTGCATGTAACACACATATGCACACGCCCGCCCCAACACCGTACTCTGTTCCCAAGGAGAACTCTGATATAGAAAGAGGCATGCAGAACCATGGCACTTTGCTTTTTAAATGCAAAGTCAAGTAACTGTAACCTGTGCATATAGGCCCCATGAGGCAAACCTGTGGCACACTCAAAGAGCTACCTGCATTTGAGTTATATTCCCTGGGTATATGTCTTACCCCTAGACAAGCAACTTATAACTTAATGCAAAGCCCACGCTAATTTTCTGCCCGAGTGTTCTGGAACTGAATAAGGTAACGTTGCCTGATTTAGCCAATATGATAGGAAATTTACAGTTGGAAACCCAGGCCTTAGCAACCAGAGTAGATGCATAACAAAGAGATAGGAGAACTGACCCTGATCCTGGTAGAGCAGGTCCCCTCCAATCATACATGTTTTTACTCCTCAAAACATTCCTTTAGCCCCATCAGAACGGTTTTTGGGAGATACAGCTAGGTTTGCTGCTTTCATTAGTCAGTGTCAATTGCATTTTATGTGCAAGGCTAGTTGTTTTCCTACAGACCAAGCTAAGGTCCCCTTTGTTATTTCATATTTAGGAGGACCAGCGGCTAATTGGTCTGTACCACTAATTGAGAGGAATGATCCTTTGTTACAAGACAATACGGCCTTTAGAAGGGAGTTAAGGAAATTATTCAATAAACATACATTTACACATTCTGCTGACACAGAGTTATTATCTTTGAAACAGGGAACCAAGGACCTTGCCACTTATAGCACCACCTTTCATAGGTTAGTGGCAGAGGCAAGATGGCAAGAGGAAAAGCGCAGTGCATTGCTTTATAAAGGTGTACAAGATGACCTCAAAGACGCTTTGGCCCAAATGGTAGATCCTCCCGAACTGTGTCCAGAACTTATTGATTTGGTGGTTAAATTAGACCATAGAATACAGGAACGTAAGAGGGAAAGAGGAAGGTTTGACACCAGAGGCTTTGTCTTTCGTGAAAGAAAGGCCGAGACAGAAAAAGCAGTGGAAGAAGTAGAACCCATGCAAATAGGTACTATAAGAGGTCCTTTGAGTCCGGAAGAGAGACAACGCAGAAGAGACAATAAGTTGTGTCTATACTGCGGTAAGTCAGGTCATTTCTTAAAGACTTGCCCCACTAAACCTACTCAGTTTAAGAAAGAGGAAAACTAGGGAGCCCAAGGCCCTGTGAGGCTGGGACCTCGGGTAATTCAGGTTTGATAGTCTCACCTTTAGAAACCAGGATAGACCATACCAGTCATTTTTATTTACCTGCTCAACCTGTATTGTAAATTGGAGAAATGTTTATTTCATGTACAGGAAGTAGCCTTTTGGGGCTTCATTGTATCACCCCAAGGTCTAAGTATGGATCCACAAAAGGTTGAGGCTATTCACAGATGGCCTGCTCCACAGAGTGTCAAAGAAACACAGAGTTGTCTTGGTTTCGCAAATCTTTATAGAAGGTTAATTTGTGGTTTCTCTAGCCTAGTGGCCCCCATTACTAAATTACTGAAGAAAGGAGTGTCCTTCCAGTGGACATCAGAAGCAAACACAGCCTTTGATACCTTAACACCTTGGCTGCTAAGGGGTTTCCCCCTCCTGGGCTGGATATGCAGGATCCCCATTGTTCATGACAAGGTCAACTCGTCATAAGCACAGCGCAGGTAAAACCCATGACGAGTTGACCTTGTCATGAGCACTGAAGGGGTTAAAATCAGCTTTCACTCAAGCTCCTATACTACGCCATCTCAATCCTGCATTTCCATTTTTGGTTGAGGCAGACGCATCCCAAGTGGCAGTTGGGGGGATTTTATCTCAAGCAGACCCAGACACGGGTATTTTTCACCCAGTGGCATTTTTTTCACACAAGCTCACTCCTGCTGAACTCAACTATTCCATAGGAGACAAGGAACCTCTTGCAATAAAGAGAGTATTTGAGGAATGGAGACAATATTTATTAGGAGCTAACCATACTTTGACAGTATTAACAGACCACCATAATCTTCAGTTCTTAAAGTCAGCTAGAGCACTTTCTATGAGACAGTTACGGTGGATTCAGTTTTTTAGTGAGTACGTTTTCACCATTATGTACAGGGCAGGCAGAAAAAACGGTAAGGCAGACGCCTTATCCCGTTTAGGCTATGAACCCATCGAAGAGCAGGCAGAACCACCTCACATAATTTCCCAAGACAGATTCATCAGGGGGTGTTGCTCTGAAGAAGAGTTCCTAGCAAGGGTAAAGACTGAACAAGACACAGTTGAAATGAAACAAGTCCTAAATTCCCAAGAGGTAACTAAAAAGGACAATTGTGTCTATGTCCAAGGAGGTCTGGTTCTTCCGACTACAGAGTTATAGATTCGAGCTTTGGAGTGGTGACACTCCCATCCTTTAGCTGGACATCCGGGAAATAAATAGACAATAGAAGCCCTATGTAGATATTTTCGGTGGCCAGGGATGGGGACAGACACCAAACGTTTCTTACAGACATGTCATGTATGTGCTCAAAGTAAGGTCCCTCATCAGAGCCCTGAAGGACTGTTACAACCATGACCCATAGCACCTCTTCCGTGGCATACTGTTTCCTTAGATTTTATCGTGGAATTGCCTCGCACTGTGAGGGGACATAACACATTATTGGTAGTGGTCGATACATTCACCAAGATGGCCCATTTTATCCCTTTGACGGGCCTCCCTACTGCTAAGACTTTGGTGTCTGTGTTTTTGCAGCAGGTGGTCCGTCTACATGTTCTACCTTCAGTTTTGATCTCGGATAGGGGCACTCAATTTGTATCTAAGTTTTGAAAAACCTTGTGTGCCCTAATATTAATAGATGTGAGGCTATCTTCCTGTCATCAGCCACAAACAGATGGGCAGACATAAAGGGTTAACTAATGTTTTGAGCAATACATCAGAAGTCAGGCACTGCAATCCCTTACTGAGTGGGATGATTTGGTCTGGTTAGCGGGGATCTCCTATAATAACAGCCATCACTCCTCCCCTAATTTCACCCCCTTTTTCTGTTCTTATGGATTTTATCCCAGAACTCTACCCAGTCCCTCTTATTCTTCTTGCTCTACACCTGCAGCTGCTGAGTTGATACAGGAAATACAAAGGATACACAGTTCCACACAAGAAAATCTAGAGTAGGCCAAAACAAGATATAAGAAGGGAGCTGATCTACATAGACGTCAGGAGCCTCCATATAAACAGGGAGATGAAGTGTGGCTATCATCCAAGAACATAAGTTTTAAGGGAGCATGTAAATTCAAGCCCAGATATATAGGCCCCTATAAGATTCTAAAGGTGATGAATCCAGTAGCTATGAAACTCGACCTCCCTGCCTCTTTCAAAATACATCCTGTATTTCATGTATCCCTTCTGAAACCAGTAGAGCCTGGTACTCGACTGCCATTGTCCCCTCCTCCTGTAATACTCAATGATGATCCTGAATATGAGGTCGAGGCTATTATAGACTCCTGAAGAGTTAGACGTCGACTACAATACCTCATTCACTGGAAAGGGTATGGGGTTGAAGAACGCACTTGGGAACCTGCTAGTCAGGTGCACGCACCACGATTGGTCAGACTGTTCCATAGAAGGCATCCCAACAAACCCAAGCCGGTGGGGGGGACTGTGGGGGTGTGTACTGTCACGATTGCCAGATTCACATCCAAGATGGCTGACACGCACAGCATATGTGCAAGGAGGTCAGGCAGCCTTAAAAACATAACTTCGCCTTCAACGTGCCCTTTGCATCACTTCCGCCTCGCCGTGTCACCCTCTGATCTACTCCGTCGGTTTTCCTACGTTCCTGTTTGGATTTGCTGTATCCTTGGACTTCCGTCTTCCTGAACCCACAAGTGTTTTCCTGACGGCCCTTCACCTTCCCTGGTGACACTACCTCGCCTTTTGAAATTTCCCGGAAGTCTTGCTGCTTATCCCCTGGGACAGCAGTTTTCCTTCACATTTTGCCTTCGAGCCTTGCTTTCTTCTCCACTGTCCCGCGGGTTGACCGGACTGCTTCTGCTGGGTTTCACCTGCCGGCCGGACTTAGTGTTCCGTCGGCCGGCTGGACCTAGTCGGTTCAGTTCCGTTAGCCTTGCTGAGGCATTGTGGTTGTTGAAGTTCGCTCTATTGTTTTCCCCTGTTATCTCCTAGCCATAATTGTCTCTCCTTGGATTCATTGGAATTCTTGCCACTCACCAGGCAACCGTCTCTGCAGTGACCTCCAGAAAGCTGATAACAGCGCTTTGCGCTACCTTATTATTTCTATCTCTCGATTGTTATGTACAAGTAGGTTTACATGCATTGTATATTTCAGCCTATGACAAATTAATAGGATGTATGCTTCCCCGGGGACCTAAGCCCACTGCCAATCAGCCTGAACTGGTGAGCATTTACGACAATGAAATTATACAGCTTAGTGAGAACAAGTTCACATAAAATTACATATGTCCTTTCTTTTAATTCTTAGGCTGCACAGAGTAGTGGTATTCTCTTTTCCAATCTGTTGTGGGAACCTGTAAGAAGACATTAGGTAAACCTTATGGTATGGAGGCATAGAAAGTTTGCGTTCCTCTCTCTGGTGTTGTCTATTAATCACGACCTTTCTTCTTACAGTAGCCTGTGTGCTCCACGCCTGTTTGAAGACCCAACCATTCCAAAGAATCTCTTCCCTCATCCTTTCCTTGTTTTGTTCCCTCCTTTCCCCCCATATCACCGTAGTGGTCTTGTGTTTGATAGACGCAACTGGTGTAGGTCGGAGGGGTTGGGTCTAACTTCGGTTCCAGGACACTCCTGCGGAAACAACGGCTGGTTCCTTACAGTATGTATATGACAAGCACAGTGCACTGGCACTGAAGGGCGGTGTCAAACGCGCTCAGAGTCCCAAGGCTAGCATCTAGAGCAGTGGGCAACCGGCAGGGATAAAAGCAAAAAACGGAGGACAATTATATTAGAAAGGGCCATTTCTAACACACTGGCTATATCATGGTTATATCACTATTCCAATTGCATGGACCGATAGCATTCACAATTGGCTGAATCTTTCTAAAGTTTCTAGATGAGTGATACATTCTCAGACCACAATTTGAACCTACCTAAACCGAGCTGAAGATGTTTCCCAAAAAACACAAAAGGTGATGGGAGAAATGCTTGCAATTTGCCTATCCAGTGACAATCACTGCAGTGAGCATTCCAAGAGCATTCCAACCCATCATCCTATTGCCCACTATGCCACCTCAGACTAGAACCAGCAATATGCAAATCAGCTTTGGTCCTGATCCTATACAAACAGACCAGCCTAAACTGCCAATGCAGGTCATCTCAAAACTGGAACACTACAACCCAAGATCGGTGTAGCATTCCAGCTCATTGTTCTTTTGCCCAAGCGAACAAGGGTATGCTCATTCGTGGGTCCAATGTTCAATATGCCAACGAAACGAAACTGCACCCGACTATAGAGGCCCAAATAAGCCAGAACCAGTTGCATGTTTTCCAGTTCAGAGAGGTCCTTACTTGGCAGTTGGCTAGACTGATCGTAATGGAGTAGGGCCAGGGCTCTTATATATTGTCCGGGCTGCTTGGAAAGTGAAAGAGCGCCTGCCGCGCTGAAAGTTGCAGGAAAGTATGTCATGCCTGCATTAGGAGAAAGACATTAAAGAAAATAGAGCTTAATAGCACACAACGGGAAGACTATCACCGATTGGGGCATCCTCCAGGATGTAAACAGGAGATACCACACCACTAACAGAGATAGATCAGCACTTCACCAAGGACATGAAATGCAAACACACTGTAAAAAGCTGCCAAGAACAACATTACAGTCTGAGCTGGATTTGTTTATTTTTATCTGTGTGCATGCCCAAAATGCTGCATTACTGACGCGACTACCAAGCCCTAGGGGCAATTATTCCCTATTCTGCTTCTAATAAAATATCCCATTCACTGAAGTCTTTTTTTGTGAGTGTGGGGAGGGGGCACGCTGAAAGTGTGCTTCTACCCATTTCAACGTTCAGATGAATGTATTAATAAACACAGTGACAAAGTGGAGCAGTTTCTGAAAAGAAATGCATGCAACGCCTGATCATAGATCTCAAGTGGTCACGTCAGGTGTGGATTTGTTTCACCAGGACTGTTTCCCTGGGCATTCTGAAACATGTTGTGTATTTATTACCATCACAAAATGCACGTGTATAACCAGATGTTATGGCTTTTCCCAGCAAAAAAAAAATAGTTAACATTCCAGCAACAACTATAATAGAGATAAAAGCGACTGCATGTGCTAATGATGCCTTGCAACTTGTGATATTCGAGTGCTGACTCACAATTGATACACACTTACTGATAACAGCAGCGATGCGTTCGTCACGGTAGTGGCAAGATTTCCTGGCACAGGCAATTCAAAATCACGCAAAAAGGAGGGCTTTTGTTAACAGTGAGACCCATGTTTGTATCCTTGAGCCACAATCAAAACAGCAACGCAAGGTTTTCACTCAAAACCAACCCCCACCCTCTTAACATTAACACACAAGAGCCTGATTGTAATGAAACTTACTTACAGTGCGTGTTGCACAGCAAAAACTTGCTTCCCGACAACTGTTGACACGAAGAAAACAGACATAGGCATAGGGAAACGAGCTGTAGTGTCTGAACGCTCCAGGAGGCTTCCAAGGATGCACCATTTTCCACTGCGTTTCCATCAGGGCTCTGCCTAAGTGGCCCCAGGCTAACAATGAGCGCGGTCTGGAAGGAGAAAATGCGGGCTCCATTGTTGAAGCCCTCGTTGTGGGGCCCCATCTTTGGTGAAGCCTCACCGCGGCTATCATAGCTTACCATAGCAACCAGGGGCCTGCAAGGCCCTGGCTTCCACGGAAACCCAGAGGGAGAGTGCTCTGCCTTCAGCAGGTAAGTAGTTCACCGTTGTCCGTGAGGACCCCCCGAGGTCAAGGAGTCCATGGAGGCTACTCAGTTCTCCTGCACCCCCAAGTAGATCTAGTGGCACTGTTGCCAGCGAGTGGTTGGCTTGCAGGAGGCACCGTAGGGGAAAGAGTGAGATGAGCGACCTGCTGCTGCCTTACTGGGTTGACGTGTGCCTTGCCCAACTCCCAGATCAGTAAGCCGAGCGGGAAGGATACCATTACTGAGGTCCCGCTCTGCCACATTGGTTGACCAAGTGGCTTCATTGGTTGCCTTTACAGCCGCACTATCTAGGGAGGCCCGAGCCGGCTGCCCAAACACGCTAATCAGCGGTCGCACACCAAGACTGTGCGCGCTGAGCTGATTAGCAGTTTGTGGAGTGGCTTGTGGGTGTTTATAACAATACGCCCGTTGGGATTTAAACATTCAACAGTACGGGCGTGGAGGCCAGAATGAGGTCAGCGAATGAGGGCAGTGGGAGAGTGAGGAGGGGCAGAGAGCCAAAGAAGTGTGCGTCCCGAGCTGAGCGTGCGTGCACATGCACAAAGCAAAACTGCTTAAGGCTTGCGACGACGTCAGGCAACTGGGACATGGGTGGGGAATGGAGCGCGCAGTCGGAAGTGTCCGGGGTTCCATGACCTGAGGGAGCCCCGTGTTTAACAGCCCACGTGTAGGAGAAGCGAGGCAGGAGCCCACCACGCAGAGGGAAGTCCGGCGGGAGCCCACACCCTGCTTGTGAATGCCGCATGGTGCGGCCGAAGCAGGATTTTAGGCAGGGCTCCTGTGAGAAAGACGTAGCCCTGCGTGTTGCTGCATCAGTGACTGGGTGAAGAGGCGAGTCCCCCCTGCCATCGTGGAGACCAGCCTGGGAGCAGCGCAGAGTCCCTACAAGAGCCGGTGAGTGGGGTTGAGCGGGAGGGATGCTGTACGTGCCCACCAAAAACCATGGTGATGAGGCACAAGGTCAGCCTGATTTGCACATGGCCATGTCTAAACTGGGGTGGTGTGGAGTGCAAAAAAACGATGGATTTAGGCCCAGATCTCTGTACTGGGGTGAATGTATGACATTGTTCTGCATTCTGTCCATCAACTGTGGTTTTTGCATTTGTCACCCGAGTGGGATGGGTATGCTCAGACGTGAGTCCCATGCTCTCCACACCACTGGATTCAAGCAAGCCGGGCTGAAGACGGCTGGAATGCCAGAAACCGGTCATCGGAAGCTTGTTTCCGGTCCAGGGAAGGCATGGCTTGGCAGTTTGGGCTGGAGTGTTCCCATGAGGCACAGGGTCAGACTGATTTGCATATGGCCATGTCTGAACTGGGGTGGTGTGGAGTGCAAAAAACCGATGGATTTAGGCCCAGATCTCTGTACTGGGGTGAATGTATGATATTGTTCTGCATTCTGTCCATCAACTGTGGTTTTTGCATTCGTCACCCCGAGTGGGATGTGTATGCTCAGACGTGAGTCCCATGCTCTCCACACCACTGGATTCAAGCAAGCGGGGCTGAAGATGGCTGGAATGCCAGAAACCGGTCCTCAGAAGCTTGTTTCCGGTCCAGGGAAGGCATGGCTTGGCAGTTTGGGCTGGACTGTTCCCATGAGGCCCAGGGTCACACTGATTTGCATATGGCCATGTCTGAACTGGGGTGGTGTGGAGTGCAAAAAAACGATGGATTTAGGCCCAGATCTCTGTACTGGGGTGAATGTATGACATTGTTCTGCATTCTGTCCATCAACTGTGGTTTTTGCATTTGTCACCCCGAGTGGGATGGGTATGCTCAGACGTGGGTCCCATGCTCTCCACACCACTGGATTCAAGCAAGCCGGGCTGAAGACGGCTGGAATGCCAGAAACCGGTCCTCGGAAGCTTGTTTCCGGTCCAGGGAAGGCATGGCTTGGCAGTTTGGGCTGGACTGTTCCCAAGAGGCACAGGGTCAGACTGATTTGCATATGGCCATGTCTGAACTGGGGTGGTGTGGAGTGCAAAAAAACGATGGATTTAGGCCCAGATCTCTGTACTGGGGTGAATGTATGACATTGTTCTGCATTCTGTCCATCAACTGTGGTTTTTGCATTTGTCACCCCGAGTGGGATGTGTATGCTCAGACGTGAGTCCCATGCTCTCCACACCACTGGATTCAAGCAAGCGGGGCTGAAGATGGCTGGAATGCCAGAAACCGGTCCTCAGAAGCTTGTTTCCGGTCCAAGGAAGGCATGGCTTGGCAGTTTGGGCTGGACTGTTCCCATGAGGCACAGGGTCAGACTGATTTGCATATGGCCATGTCTGAACTGGGGTGGTGTGGAGTGCAAAAAAACGATGGATTTAGGCCCAGATCTCTGTACTGGGGTGAATGTATGACATTATTCAGCATTCTGTCCATCAACTGTGGTTTTTGCATTTGTCACCCCGAGTGGGATGGGTATGCTCAGACGTGGGTCCCATGCTCTCCACATCACTGGATTCAAGCAAGCTGGGCTGAAGACGGCTGGAATGCCAGAAACCGGTCCTCGGAAGCTTGTTTCCGGTCCAGGGAAGGCATGGCTTGGCAGTTTGGGTTGGACTGTTCCCATGAGGCACAGGGTCAGACTGATTTGCATATGGCCATGTCTGAACGAGGGTGGTGTGGAGTGCAAAAAATACGATGGATTTAGGCCCAGATCTCTGTACTGGGCTGAATGTATGACATTGTTCTGCATTCTGCCCTTAAATTTTGGTTTTTGCATTTGTCACCCCGCGTGGGTTGGGTATGCTCAGACGTGAGTCCCATGCTCTCCACACCACTGGATTCAAGCAAGCGGGGCTGAAGATGGCTGGAATGCCAGAAACCGGTCCTCAGAAGCTTGTTTCAGGTCCAGGAAAGGCATGGCTTGGCAGTTCGGGCTGGACTGTTCCCATGAGGCACAGGGTCAGACTGATTTGCATATGGCCATGTCTGAACTGGGGTGGTGTGGAGTGCAAAAAAACGATGGATTTAGGCCCATATCTCTGTACTGGGGTGAATGTATGACATTGTTCTGCATTCTGTCCATCAACTGTGGTTTTTGCATTTGTCATCCCGAGTGGGATGGGTATGCTCAGACGTGGGTCCCATGCTCTTCACACCACTGGATTCAAGCAAGCAGGGCTGAAGACGGCTGGAATGCCAGAAACCGGTCCTCAGAAGTTCGTTTCCTGTCCAGGGAAGGCATGGCTTGGCAGTTCGGGCTGGACTGTTCCCATGAGGCACAGGGTCCGACTGATTTGCATATGGCCATGTCTGAACTGGGGTGGTGTGGAGTGCAAAAAACTGATGGATTTAGGCCCAGATCTCTGTACTGGGGTGAATGTATGACTTTGTTCTGCATTCTGTCCATCAACTGTGGTTTTTGCATTTGTCACCCCCAGTGGGATGGGTATGCTCAGACTTGAGTCCCATGCTCTTCACACCACTGGTTTCAAGCAAGCTGGGCTGAAGGCGGCTGGAATGCCAGAAACCGGTCCTCAGAAGCTTGTTTCCGGTCCAGGGAAGGCATGGCTTGGCAGTTCGGGCTGGACTGTTCCCATGAGGCACAGGGTCAGACTGATTTGCATATGGCCATGTCTGAACTGGGGTGGTGTGTAGTGCAAAAAAACGATGGATTTAGGCCCAGATCTCTGTACTGGGGTGAATGTATGACATTGTTCTGCATTCTGTCCATCAACTGCGGTTTTTGCGTACGTGCCCACCAGCCGGCTGATACACATGCAGCAGACAAAGGGCGCCGCACCTGGACAGGATATGTGCACGCGTATGGTGCAAGCAGGAGTTGTGATAAAGCTGCGAGCCGTATGCGAGCAGGAGTTGTGCACGGGTACGACTTGCGCGTTATTACAACTTCTGCTCACACCACACATGTGCACATCTCCTGTCCAGGACTTGCAGTACACATGCACATGTCCTGTCCCCCTTCGTATGCAAGTCGGCAACAATAGATCTCGCCTAGGAGGACAGCATATGGCGTTATATCGCTGGGTGAGACCTAAAAAGGGAATAGAGAAAAATACTTATGTTTTTCATTTATAATATTTTGACAAAATTCATTGAATTTTGACAAAATATTATAAATAAAAAACAAATATATTATTCATGCAGCTTGGGTCCTCCTAGATAGTAATTTACTCTGTTGCCGTGGCAGAGGATGGGCCGTCCGCCAGTCTAGTATGGGTCTCTTCCAGCAATATAACAGTTTTCAGTAGCACATAAGAAGAGCAACTGTCTGATGTAGTAATTTAACCACTAGCCATATTTGACTGTTTCTTCCTCTCTCTTTTCTTCCAGTAATTTCACATTTTGGTCATCCAACCATTTGCCAGGCTGGGCTGGACTGTTCCCATGAGGCCATGAGGCACAGGGTCAGACTGATTTGCATGTGGCCATGTCTGAACTGGGGAGGCAGAGTGGGCTAAAGTACGGTGATAGATTAAACCCAGATCTGTTGACTGGGTGTGAGTGTTTGATTGGTTCAGATGCTCCTTCCATCACCATCCCCTTTTGTACAGCTTTGTTCGACATAAGTTGGCAGAGTATGCTTAGATGTGAGTCCCTTGCTCACTTTGCCACTGGATTCAAGCAAGCCTGGCTGAAGACGGCTGGAATGCCAGAAACCGGTCATAGGAAGCTTGTTTCCGGTCCAGGGAAGGCATGGTTTGGCAGTTCGGGGTGGACTGTTCCCGTGAGGCACAGGGTCAGACTGATTTGCATATGGCCATGTCTGAACTGGGGTGGTAGAGTGGGCTAAAGAACAGTGATGGAATAAACCCAGATCTGTTGACTGGGTGTGAGTGTTTGATTGGTTCAGATGCTCCGTCCATCACTACCCCCTTTTGTACCGCTTTGTTTGCCATAAGTTGACAGGGTATGCTCAGACGTGAGTCCCTTGCTCACTTTGCCACTAAATTCAAGCAAGCCTGGCTGAAGACGCCTGGAAGCCAGAAACCGGTCCTAGGAAGCTTGTTTCCTGTCCAGGGAAGGCATGGCTTGGCAGTTCGGGCTAGACTGTTCACATAAGGCACAGGGTCAGACTGATTTGCATATGGCCATGTCTGAACTGGGGGGGCAGAGTGGGCTAAAGAACGGTGATGGATTAAACCCAGATCTGTTGACTGGATGTGAGTGTTTTATTGGTTCAGATGCTCCGTCCATTACCACCCCCTTTTGTACCGCTTTGTTCGCCATAAGTTGGCAGGATATGCTCAGATGTGAGTCCCTTGCTCAGTTTACCACTGGATTCAAGCAAGCCTGGCTGAAGACGGCCGGAAAGCCAGAAACCGGTCCTAGGAAGCTTGTTTCCGGTACAGGGAAGGGATGGCTTGGCAGTTCGGGCTGGACTGTTCCCATGAGGCACAAGGTCAGACTGATTTGCATATGGCCATGTCTGAACTGGGATGGCAGAGTGGGCTAAAGAACGGTGATGGATTAAACCCAGATCTGTTGACTGGGTGTGAGTGTTTGATTGGTTCAGATGCTCCGTCCATCACCCCCTCCTTTTGTACTGCTTTGTTCGCCATAAGTTGGCAGGGTATGCTCAGACGTTAGTCCCTTGCTCACTTTGCCACTGGATTTAAGCATGCCTGGCTGAAGATGGCTGGAATGCCAGAAACTGGTCCTAGGAAGCTTGTTTCCGGTCCAGGGAAGGCATGGCTTGGCAGTTCGGGCTGGACTGTTCCCATGAGGCACAGGGTCACACTGATTTGCATATAGCCATGTCTGAACTGGGGTGGCAGAGTGGGCTAAAGAACAGTGATGGATTAAACCCAGATCTGTTGACTGGGTGTGAGTGTTTTATTGGTTCAGATGCTCCATCCATCACCACCCCCTTTTGTACCACTTTTTTTGCCATAAGTTGGCAGGGTATGCTCAGACGTGAGTCCCTGCTCACTTTGCCACTGAATTCAAGGAAGCCTGGCTGAAGATGGCTGGAATGCCAGAAACCATTCCTAGGAAGCTTTTTTCCGGTCCAGGTAAGGCATGGCTTGGAAGTTCGGGCTGGACTGTTCCCATGAGGCACAGGGTCAGACTAATTTGCATATGGCCTTGTCTGAACTGGGGTGGCAGAGTGGGCTAAAGAACGGTGATGGATTAAACCCAGATCTGTTGACTGAGTGTGAGTGTTTTATTGGTTCAGATGCTCCGTCCATCACCACCCCCTTTTGTACCGCCAACCCATTAGAGTTGGGCTGCCAATATTAGATGTCAGGGGCCCCCAGTTCTCCTTCCTCAGGTGCTCATCGCACTACTTTCAGAGCGACTCTAATTCGATCCTTACTAACCCGACTAACTCTCGGAGTATTTGGTTTAATTCTGAGAACCAGGGAGGCGATATTACTACTGGTAGGGTCACAAAGTAATATAGTAGTCTGTGTAACATAATAATTTTTGAAAGTGCAATGCGTGCCATCAATGGTATCTTAAGGGAGCACCAGAACTGTGTGCACGTTTTTAATGACCTAATGATCGAATTCAGGTTGCCTTCTCTTAAGTCTTTTAGTTTATGGAATACCTGTATTCCCAGGTACTTAAACGAGTGGGAGGACCATGTCAACCACTTAGGGAGGTCCACTGCATGTGTATTATCATCCATTAGTGGGAAGGCATACGTCTTAGCCTTGTTAAGCTTGAGCCCTGCCAATTCTGTTTATTTATCCAGCGCTTCCAGGGCCCGCTGTGCTCCCCTGCCCACATCCTTCAAGTATAGCAGCAAACCATCCTCATAGAGTGAAAGAACATGAGATCTATCCCCCATCTAAATACTGAGGAGGTGTTCATGTTGTCGGAAGGCTATCACAAGAGGCTCTATTGCAATTGCGAAAAGCAGTGGGGATATTGGGTGCCCTTGTCTAATGCCTCCATATCTATTATATGGTTCTGAGACCACTCCATTTGTCCTAACCCTTGCTGTTGGATGCGTGTATAATATTTTAACCCATTTAATCCATTTCTCTCCTAATCCCATTTGCTGTATTGTGACTTCTAGGAAGTCCCATCCCACAGAATTAAATGCCTTCGCCACGTCTATGGGTAGTATAAGTTCTTCTGGGTAATGGTCCAGTTCAAGATGTTACATTACATGGAACAGCATCCGCAAGATCCCAGCGGTAGATCTGGCCGGCATAACCCATTTTGATCATTATGTATCAGCTTGGTCATATGAGGTAAACACGTGTGGCCAATGCTTTGCTCAGGACTTTAAATTCAACGTTGAGCATTGGTTGTGATTTTTTAGTCTTTGGGACTGATTTTTTAGTCTCTGGTTGAAGGAGGTAATTCCCCTTTGTATATCCAGTAGAGCTTTGGTGCCAGCGTTTGAGCATAGTAGGAGCAGACCATTTGGGCCGGGTAGTTTTCCTCTGGCCATCACCTTAAGCGCGGCTATAATTTCCAGTGTGGTCCCAGTCCCTCCTATTGGTCAGGCACTAGGATTTCATGGGGCAGTGACAATAGGTAGTCTATTAAGGTCTCAACGCCTCCGCAATCTCGATTCACAGTACCGTTCTACATGATAAAAACATATAAGAAGTGTATTTGTAAAGTGCATGTATCACCCAAGCTATGATCTCAAGGCGCTGAATGACAGATGTTTATTGTTACCCAACTCAATGGAACCCATTTTATCGAACACATGGATGAAAGGCTGAGTGAACCGGGCGGGATCTGAACCTGTGACCATGAGGTCGAACACAGGCCCCTACAGTGGATGCATTAGCCTACCTAGCCACCAGACCAGGCTTCATTACGAGATCTAAATGCTTCCTTTACTTCTTTAGGGTTGTATGCAATCATCTTCTCTGTTAGTTTAATCTAGGAGAGGGGAATCTCCTGTTTTCAGGGCATTTTAACTAAGCAAGCAATCTACCCACCCTACCCCCTCCATATGCACCGCCCCTGGTATTCTCGCTCCTCAAAACAATTTCATCTCTCCAGTGTTTTGTCATATGTTTGTTTTATATTGGCTATATTTTCCTGTGCACCTACTTCTTTAGTAAGATGAGCCTCCTCCTTGTGTTAGGCAGTTTCTAGGTTGGTAAGTTCCTTTAGGATTTCCTTCCTCATTCCCACCTTTTGACCCATGCACCGCCCTCTTATTACTAGCTTGAAAGCATCCTATTCTGCTGCCTTGGAATTAGTGAAACTGAAAATACTCTGTGATAACCGTGTGTAATGATGTGCGGAAGGGAACATCTTCTAGGAGAGTCAGATCTAGTCTCCAGGTAGGGGTCAGTCGGGGTTCCGGTATTGGGCGAATATGAAATAAAATTGGATTGTAGTCTGATAAAGTGTGCTCAAGGTATTCTGTGTGGGCAATGATGGGTTCCAATCTAGTTGAGCAGGTAAACATGTCTAGTCTAGTATGAAGGATATACAATTGGGAGTAGCACGTATTGTCTTGTATGTTTCCATGTTGTATTCTCCTGATGTCTCCCATATCCCATCCCTCTAACCCCTCTCTGAAACCCTTAGTTACGTTAGTTACAGGAGTACCATTCAATAGGGGGTCGACCTATCCAATTCTATGTCAGCCACATAGTTAAAATCCCCTCCAAGCAAAATATGAGAAGTATCAAGAGTGGCGAGCTGTGTTGAGAATCGGTGTAGGATTTGGACTTGATCGTAATGTGGTGTGTTAGTGCTCACAAGTGTAAACACTTTACCCATCATTTTACCCTGTATCAGATAATATCTGCCCTCCGAGTCTCTGAGAGCCCTGTCCACCTCAAAGGGAGGACCGCCCTGATTCACACCATTGTCCCCCTTGAGAATGCGGAATATGGGGTAGAAAATGCGTGACCATGCCATTTACCTCTCAGTCAGGCACTCTCTCCCAATGTAAGATGTCTTTCCTGTAACATTGCAATATGTAATCCACGGCGTGAGACAACTGTGAATGTTATGCCATTTGGACATCAACCCCATACCTCTCACATTCCAGGATATCATTTTTACTTCATGATGTAACAGTGGCATGGTAGGTGTTGTCATAATCTATAACGCAACCCCTTAGACCCTCCACCCCCCACAGCAAGTCAGCATGTGACAACAACAACCATTTGGAGACCACCAAATTTCCACAACAAGTAACTCCCTCCTCCCAGGGCAGCTTTGCAATGGCTGATTGCGCAAACTTGTTAAAAATAAAAAACATTAATGAAAGATTGTCCCATTTATCCACCCAGTGATGACTATCTTGTTATGGGTTGTGCAAGGTATTAACCACTGAGTGTTTCATCACTGCTGGCCTTGATAGACTCCAACAGGGACAAAGTCCCCTCCTGCCATAGTTAACCTTTGTTTCTCCATCTTTCTTTATCCGCAAATCCATTTCCCTGGACGCCAGGGCAATATTAAATTATAGTATCAGCTATTTGTGGAGTCACTTCTGGCACAGCCAACTCACTTCCAGGCGAGGTCCCTGATTCGGATTCCTCTGCACTATGTTCTGAGATGTTTCATGAGCTACCCCTCTCCATTTGCTGTGTCAGTACTTCTACCATGACTTATAATGCCACCTTACTTTCCTGTGCTATCTGGGATGTGGAGGGTTTCTGCAGTGGGATCCTGTTGGATGAACGCCTCAGTCTTTTCTGTTGATTTAGGTGGTTGAGGGTGGGTTTCCCCACTTAGACACAGGATCACCCTTTCGATAAGTCTCTAACCAAGCCCACACATCTTCCAGTGTGTCATAAAAGTGTGCTACTTCATATAGTGTGATTCACAGCTTTGCTGGGTACATTAAAGAGTATTTTATCCCTTCTCCTTGCAATACTTTCTTGGCCTCCAAAAAGGAGGCACGTTGGGCCTGCATTTTTACTGTGAAATCCGGAAAGATGGATACTCTACTATTTTCAATGGTGTAAGGCCCATTAGCACAAGCCTGTTATATGAGGATGTCATGGTCCTTATAATGCAAAAGGCATGCCACCATGAGTCGGGGGGGGCTGCCCCGGTGTCAGCAGATGCAATGGCACTCTGTGTGCTCTTTCTAGAGCAAAAAAGGATGTAAGCAGACAAGGCTCAAGGAAAGTCACCATGTCTGTACCTTCTATACCTTCCGGTATGCCCACTATTCTTATGTTGTTCCGTCTGTTACGCCCTTCAGCATCTTCTGCTCGTCTTTCCAGTGTGGACACTCTTGCAGTCAGGTCTTCCAATTTGCTGGATAGGGCTATTTGTTCTGGTTGTATTATTTCTATTGTTTGTTTGACTGTTATCATCCTGTCCACCAGTTTATGGTGTTCCACCTGTAGTAGTCCCGAGGCCAACAACACTGCCCTAATATCTTGTTGCAGTGTTGTTTTCGTGCCTGTGATTGCTGCTAATATCTTGTCCAGGTGTTTATGTAGCGCCTGGTCGATTTGCCTTGATTCTTCCATGGCTAGATCTTTGGTTGTGAGATGCATCTCGTCCTCCTCCGAGGGTGCCTCTCCCTGTTTCTGAAGCAGTTTGCCAATGTTGTGTGGCTTTCTGATCCCCAAGCCTGGAGGGGTATCTCTGAGGCACAATGAGGGTTCCGACCTCTAGTCAGGAAGATGCCCAGTGCTTTATCCATGTTGGTGGGTTATAGCTCCACTATTACTCCCTTTTCTCTTGCATTTATTTCTTATTTCTCTGGCCTTACAAACCTGTCTTGGCCATCACTGTTTCTGGTTTTCTATGTATCCATCTATATTTGCGACCAGTTCCATTGTGGCACTCTCCACCCTGGGCCACTCTATTCATTTACTCAGGGCTGTTCTCTGGGACCGACCCCCCTTTACAGGATTTCTTCAGGGCGTAGTTGCAGGACCCAAGCCCAGGTCGGCTTCCTCTCGTCTGGCCTACTCAGTGGAGGTCTGCATCATATCGGCTTTCATACCTCCTGCATATCTGCCAATAGGGGGGTCCCCGTTTCTTGGGCCTACCTTCTGTGCCGCTGTAGTTCCATGCTGGAGACTCGTTTTGTTCTGCTGTCGGCACCCAATTTCACTACTGGGGCATTCTCCTGGGCATAGTGACTCACTCGGGTCTTCAGGCCTGCGTTCTTGGAGCGCCAGAGCTGCTCTCCTCCTGATCCAGTGCAGGACGCTCTCCGATGCAGCATATCATGCCTCAGGCAAGCCATTCCCAGGTGCGCACTCAATGCCAGCCCATGGTGTCCAGTTTGCCTTACGTTGCAGGGCGTTGTGTCGTCCTCAATCACATCGCCACCTATCCACAGGTTTCCCATCAGTATCTTTCTCCGGGGAGATGGTTCGATGCCATCAGGGCACTGCCTTTTTTTTTTTTTAGAAAACAAATGCCACCCCCACCAATTCTCAATGCTCTTTACTACGAGCAAACAAATCAAAAATGAATTACAGATTTGTTTGGTATATTTATTTTTACCTTTTGTTTTAGAAATTTCAACGTATAGACTCAGACGAGTTGTCTGAGAAAGACACTCAACATGTGACAACTACTAGACAATAATGCAACAAAAAAGAATATACATCACAAAACAAGTTTCGAAAAAAGTTTCAAAAGAGAACACACAATTAATATGATACACCTTTCATAGTGAATGATCATGTGAAAACATTCATTAAATTGATTGGAACATTTACTCAACCAAAAACAATATATCAACTCAATGAAAGAGACACGTTCTGGAAAAACATTGGAAGAATATAGACAAATTAATCAAATAGTCAGTGAGACTCAGAAATAAATTCTGTATCCTTTGCAAATTCCTCCAATGGTGCCGACGCGTTTCGAGACCGTAAGACAAGTTGACGGACTCTCATCAGGGCTCATTCAATGTAGTTCTGAAAGTGGCTCCGGAGGCCTGATCTCGGGGATCTGTTAGCACCAATACTTGTAGCGGGACCTTGTTATCTAGGACAGTACCAAGTTTTCTCCCTGTCCAGGATTTCTGAATCGAACCTGGGAGTTTGACGACGGAGCGCCTACCGAGCTGGCTGCAGGCAGAGGCATGGAAAAAAGAGTGGCTTTGCCCTAACCCGCTTTACCTTGATGCACGAAGGATCAGTAATCTTATCGAGATCCCAAGACGCGCAAGTTAAGAACGAACAGCACGCCTGAATACCTGAGACCATTGAGAAAACGCTGAGTCTCCAGGTATAAAGAAGGAACGACAGGACAATTGAAATGAGAAAGGGACAGGGAGAAAACTTGGTACTGTCCTAGATAACAAGGTCCCGCTACAAGTATTGGTGCTAACAGATCCCCGAGATCAGGCCTCCGGAGCCACTTTCAGAACTACATTAAATGAGCCCTGATGAGAGTCCGTCAACTTGTCTTACGGTCTCGAAACGCGTCGGCACCATTGGAGGAATTTGCAAAGGATACAGAATTTATTTCTGAGTCTCACTGACTATTTGATTAATTTGTCTATATTCTTCCAATGTTTTTCCAGAACGTGTCTCTTTCATTGAGTTGATATATTTTTTTTGGTTGAGTAAATGTTCCAATCAATTTAATGAATGTTTTCACATGATCATTCACTATGAAAGGTGTATCATATTAATTGTGTGTTCTCTTTTGAAACTTTTTTCGAAACTTGTTTTGTGATGTATATTCTTTTTTGTTGCATTATTGTCTAGTAGTTGTCACATGTTGAGTGTCTTTCTCAGACAACTCGTCTGAGTCTATACGTTGAAATTTCTAAAACAAAAGGTACAAATATATATACCAAACAAATCTGTAATTCATTTTTGATTTGTTTGCTCGTAGTAAAGAGCATTGAGAATTGGTGGGGGTGGCATTTGTTTTCTAAAAAATTGTATACGGTCCAGCCTACCCTACGTCCCGGGACCTACCTCCTTAACTTTAATCAGGGCACTGCCAGCAGGCAGTTGCTTCAGGATGAGTAGCATACGGCTGCGGAGCTCCTCACTTGTGCGTCTGCCATCTTTCATGTCCAAGACATGGCCCACCTGCAGCCCATCTTGAACCCAGGATCCCAGAATGACTCTAATGGTAAATCTGCTGGCCTCCTTATCTTTACCTCAAGGAAATAAACATCTCTCCAACAGCTCCTGGACCCATCTTTAGTGAGCTCCTGACACCTAAGTGGTGCCTCTCAGATCCTGTGCCTTGGTGTGACTCTTGAGCTCTTGAAATCATGCTCTTCACAACTGCAAACAGGCCTGTTTGCATCTAAACAGTGACGCTTGCCACAAAAATCAGTGCGAGCTGCCATCCGTCCACTCTTTGCACAACAAGCATCAATCGCTGTGGTGGACCGCCAACAGGAGGCTCAAGACCACCCATCTTTGACACCCCACCTGTTCTTCATGCCACGCTGACCACCACCAGCGATGCTCTTCTTGCTCCCTTCAGCCGTCTCTGACACGACCTACTCTTGGAACAAAACTTGAGAAGGGAAACCTTCAGCTGGACTAATTTGGGACTGTATCCAACCTGCACTCCATTGCGGTTGTCCTGAACTTTTGACTTTGACCCAGTCCAACGTGACCAGATAGCTGCAGCTGGTATTATTATGCTTTTAGGAGCAATTATGCAGTTTATTCTTTAAAAATTCATACCTCCGGTTCTACTGATTAGATTTTTGTCATTTTGTCTTCTTTTTTTATGAAAATAAGCTCTATTTTTCATACCCTGTGAGGGATATTTCTGTGAGGTGTTTTCACTGCTTGAAGCGTTGGGCAAATACTTTACATGTTGCCTCTAAGTTAAGCCTGACTGCTCTGTGCCAAGCTACCAGAGGGTTGAGCACAGGTTAATTCGGGGTTTACTTGTGCATAGGATTGTGGTTGCTGCTTGAACAGGTCTCACACCACAGTCAACCAGTAATGTAATCTCTAACACCTCTTGGCCGTGAAGTGTTGGGAGGAGTGTACCTTCAGGGATGTTATGCTGGTGATAGAAAGTATTAATCAAAGGCCCTGCCCAGGGGTGAAATTGTGAAATTGCAAGTGCAAGTGATGGCATTGTGAATCATGGAGGAGTAATTTTTCAGTGTCTGTACCACAGTAGGCTGTCTTGCATAGACCATTATGTCAGTATGTGGACATTGAGGTTTGTGATAGTCTTTTGCAATTGTGGCGTTAATATTCTCTAGCAATATGACCTGATTGAGCTTTTAGAGCCTTACTGCTTTTCTCTGTTTTAATGCCCCTACACCTGCATAAGTGTATCAGATTCCCTAGTGAGAGGATGAGGCTTAGGGGCCGCTGTAGATGATAAGAGGCACACGCTAATAACACGTAAATGAAAAAAAATTACAAAAAAAGCTGCATTGTAAACCCCCCCCCCACCCCCACCCCACCGGGGAAGAAAGGGCAGGTGCCGGTGGATGACAAGGAGCAACAGTCAGTAGGGAAACAAGAAGGCATGGGAAAGAGAACAAAAGGGTCGGTGGGCAAGTTTAGAGAATAGTGATACATGGGACTAGGGGAGGGGTGGGAGTGAGGAATGAACATGTGTTGTGCTCAAGGGAACAAGGAACAAAACATGGAAAAAAGGAGGGGTGGGAGGGACGAAAAAGAGTAGGTGGCAGCAGAAGAAAATCAAAGGTAAGATCCACAGAAAAGGATTGATGAGCTAGACACACAAGGAAGAGGCAGAGGTGTTAAAAAACATGCAGAAGCAGGCATAAGGAAGGGAAGTGGAAAGAGTGAGTATACACATTAAGGAGAGAAGAGGGGTATGTAGTGGTAAAAATGTCCCTCAGGCAATTTAACGCAAACACACCATTGGAGGTTGCAGGATACACCCTAACAGACAATAGCATCAAGTGAGGGACAAAAACCTCCTTTGAGCTAAATCATGATGTAATTGACAACATCTCAAGCTATTGGGTGAAAGAGGCTGGACAATAAAGCCAGTTGTTGAAAAGGGAGGCCCAAATCCCACTCTAACTGAGCTGTCAAAATCTAAACCTAATGGGAAGACAGGCAACAGTACTAGTAAGGAAATTCTGGCCCAATAGCTCTAGGGGAATTGACTTAAAAGGTGTATTTTATACTCAATCAGTTGGGACAAATGACCAGTCATTTCCCAATCTGTGTCTTAAAGTATGACCGGCCCAAGTGAAGAGGTATTTAAGTATTCTATTTGTTTTGTAAAACCTTTTTAGCTGATAAATATCCTCCTCAATATTTGTATCAGAATTCGGGCAGTAGTGTGAACCTGGATTAATTTGTGACAAAGACATTAACATGGTGGTGCTTGTTGATGGTTGTGGAACCTGCCCGCCTACGGCTACCTGTGAATCATTCAGCCTGTTTTTCTGGATTAACCTGTTAACATCTTGTTTAATGGAAGAAAAAAACAAAAGCTACTTTTAATTAAAATCCTGGTTTGTAATCGGGGTCGGCTTTGAACAAAATAAAGTAGACTCTGCCTGAGATAAGAGATTTCAAAGGGCTAAAGGAAAAGATGCTCTGGAGGAGGGCAGTAATGATGATTATGACAGACAGTAGCACATATGCACATGTTGCTGATGAACTTCCCTACCTAGAACCTTATTCTGATTTTCAGGAAAATACCAAGATTGTGCACAAGCGGCTGACTTCAGTATTCTGAGTGGTGCTGTATTTTTGAACATGCTATTATTTTGCCTATGTTGATATTGCTGTATAATACTTGATGAATTTTGCACAAGGAGAACTGGTCAGTAAGAATAGTTGCATAGATGTTGGGTGCTATAACTTAGGTTCTGCATTTTGTTCCTCATTTGGAGAAGAAAGACTGGGCATTTTTCAGTCATGTCTTCCTGTGGAGGTGAAGTAACAAATGTATCTTAGGACAAAAACTCTTCTCAGTAAATCTGGCCCGCTGAGAATGAGGACCTCAGCTTTTTTTGTAAGGTCCGTTCCTCCTGCGTAGCCTTCACTGGCTTCACAATCAGGACATGGAAGATCCCTATCAGCTGCCCAGTCTAGCTCTACTGGTGGTCCTCCAATGGTGGAGGAATATTCTGTGTTAGAACAATATACACTGACAAGTCATATAATTCAAAATAAGTTCTGTTGCCAACACTAGTGAGGCAGAGAAACTAATTTCATCACAGTGGTATATGAAAATTTCACTAGCAAAAGTGTAAAACAGCATTTACATGTATGCAAGTGTGTATGTGGTGTAATGTAGTGTGAAACTAGTCGAAAGGCAGTGAATGATGATGAAGAGTCAGAAGAAAGGGAGATGGAAAGGGAGGGGATTGTTAGGACCATATTATCAAGAAAGGGCGATACATTATTACGGCTTTTATCGGCATGAAAGTGCCGCTACAGCGGCAAAAATGGGCTTGATAATATGTCCTTGTGTATTCCCATAGCAGCCCAGGTTCTGGTGTTAACCTGGGCTGCTATGGGAATTCACAAGGGCATATAATCAAGCCCATTATTGCCGCTTTAGTGGCAGTTTCCTGCCCATAAAAGCGGCGATAATGTATCGCCCTTTCTTGATAATATGGCCCTTAGTATGTAAAATTGCAAGGGGACTGAATGTATCTATTTTGCTTGAACATAGCCAGATGAGAGAGGTGCCTGCATGATAGTGATGGTTTCGCAGTAATTTGCCTTCAAGGAACCTGGAGCATGCAGGTGGTTATAGGTATTTGCTTTAGGGCTTTCATTGTCTGCTTGTTTGTAGGTATTTATGAGGGCAGACTTGGTAACCGTTTGGCTAATGTTTGTTGACAAGGCTGTTCTTTTTGGAAAACTCATAACATACCATCCTGTTAATTTTGAACAAGCTAGTGTTTGAGTGCTTAACATCTTTGCACACTGACGTGATAAGGAATTAATTAGGAAGGGTCTACCCTGAAAATTAGCCCCCCCCCCAGAGCTAGCTTCTTAACCTCTGTTCGATGGTTCCAAGGCCTGTGCGAAACCCATACTGAAATTTTGATAGGACGGCAACATCATCGGCCCAATTTTGTAGCTTATTTAAGACAACTCGTCCTACCACCTTGAAGAATTAATCTAACAAGGATATTTGACGATAACAAGCTGGGTCGTTTAGATCCCACTTTTTATAAATTGGGATCAGTATTGACTTGGACCATGAGGGGACCATATTTCTAATTAATGTATTATGATTTAATTATTAATTGGTTATTAATTTATAATAATTAATTATTAGACAATTATATTATTGTGGTTTTTTTAGGAGCGGGTTGTGGGTTTATAGGGGAATAGGGTGGGAAGTAATTTAATTATAAAAAAGTTATTAATCATTTTTATTTATTATTATTTATAATTTATTTATTATTAATTGACCAAAATAGTGGTTGTTAATTTTTATTAATTAATAATTGATAATTATATTAATTGTGTTTTTTAAGAGCGGGTTGTGGGTTAATAGGGGAATAGGGATGAAACTAATTCAATTATAATAAAGTAATTATTAATTTTTATTAATTCGCATTTATAATTATAGTATTATTAATTAGTTATTAATTGGTTATTTAATTTTGACAATTATTTACTTGATAAGTATGTTAATTTTACCCCTCTGCTATCCAACACTTTCCCTACTGTTGCACTCACCGGAGTGGGAATAGTAATTTTTATCCCTATGCTTTCCAACACTTTCCCTAATGTTGCACTCTATGGAGTGGGAATAGTAATTTTTACCCCTACACTATCCAACACTTTCCCTACTGTTGCACACTCTGGAGTGGGAATAGTAATTTTCAACCCTATGCTATCCAACACTTTCCCTACTGTTGCACTCACTTAAGTGGGAATAGTAATTTCTACCCCCTATGCTTTCCAACACTTTCCCTACTGTTGCACTCACCGGAGTGGGAATAGTAATGTCTACCCCTCCGCTATCCAACACTTTCCCTACTGTTGAACTCACTGGAGTGGGAATAGTAATTTTTACCCCTACGCTATCCAACACTTTCCCTGCTGTTGCACTCAGTGGAGTGAGAATAGTAATTTTTACCCCTCCGCTATCCAACACTTTCCCTACTGGGGCTTTCACTGGAATGGGCATAGTAATTTTTACCCCTCCGCTATCCAAAACTTTCTCTGATGTTGCTCTCACTGGAGTGGAAATAGTAATCTTTACCCTATGCTATCCAACACTTTCCCTACTGGTGCACTCACTGGAGTGGGAATATTATTTTTTACCCCTCCGCTATCCAACACTTTCCCTACTGTTGCAATCTCAGGAGTCAAAATAGTAATTTTTACCCCTACGCTATCCTACTCTTGCATTCTCTGGAGTGGGAATAGTAATTTGTACATTTCTGCTATCCAATACTTTCCCTACTGCTGCACTCACTGGAGTGGGCATAGTAATGTTTACCCCTCCACTATCCAAAACTTTCCCTACTGTTGCTCTCACTGGAGTGGGAATAGTAATCTTTACCCCTATGCTATCCAACACTTTCCCTACTGTTGCACTCGCTGGAGTGGGAATAGTCATTTTTACCCCTTCGGTATCCAACACTATACCTACAGTTGCACTCACTGGAGTGGGAACAGTAATTTGTACCCCTTCACTATCCAGCACTATCCATACTGTTGCACTCTCTGGACTGGGAATAGTAATTTTTGCCCCTATGCTATCCAACACCTTACCTACTGTTGCACTCACTAGAGTGGGAATAGTAATTTTTACCCCTAAGTTATCCAACACTTTCCCTACTGTTGCACTCGCTGGAGTAGGAATAGTCATTTTATCCCATACGCTATCCAATATTTTCTCTGCTGTTTTGGTTAATGTAGTGTAAAATGTATTTTAAAAAGATTAACATTTTTGTAATATTTTAATTTGTAATATTATATATATTTATTTTTTATTTATATAATTGGTGTATGTGGGACAACCCCGCGCCGCACGGCCACCAGCTGCTGCGTGTGCCCCTTGCCTGCCCTCTGCCTCGCTGCTGCCTCGTTTGCCGGTTGCCGGCTGCCTCCGCTGCGGTTGTTTTGCCCTTGTTTTGTCGATAATTTGTGCCTGTTTTGTTTTATTTCATTTTCCCCGTGTTTTGGTTTTCCTTCCTTGTTGTCCGCCTACCTCGCCGCCCTCCGCCCTCCCTTCCCGCTACCGCCGCTTTTCCCCGCCCCTTTTTCTATTCTGTACCCTCCCCGCTCCCGCCTCCCAGCTGCTCCGCCCACCCGCGCACTTGGCCTTAAATGGCGACCGTGCGACGCAGGTGAGTGTGACCCACTTGTGGGACACCCCCGCGCCGCACGGCCACCAGCTGCTGCGTGTGCCCCTTGCCTGCCCTCTGCCTCGCTGCTGCCTCGTTTGCCGATTGCCGGCTGCCTCCGCTGCGGTTGTTTTGCCCTTGTTTTGTCAATAATTTGTGCCTGTTTTGTTTTATTTCATTTTCCCCGTGTTTGGGTTTTCCTTCCTTGTTGTCCGCCTACCTCGCCGCCCTCCGCCCTCCCTTCCCGCCACTGATGCTTTTCCCCGCCCCTTTTTCTATTCTGTACCCTCCCCGCTCCCGCCTCCCAGCTGCTCCGCCCACCCGCGCACTTGGCCTTAAATGGCGACCGTGCGACGCAGGTGAGTGTGACCCACTTGTGGGACACCCCCGCGCCGCACGGCCACCAGCTGCTGCGTGTGCCCCTTGCCTGCCCTCTGCCTCGCTGCTGCCTCGTTTGCCGGTTGCCGGCTGCCTCCGCTGCGGTTGTTTTGCCCTTGTTTTGTCGATAATTTGTGCCTGTTTTGTTTTATTTCATTTTCCCCGTGTTTTGGTTTTCTTTCCTTGTTGTCCGCCTACCTCGCCGCCCTCCGCCCTCCCTTCCCGCCACCGCCGCTTTTCCCCGCCCCTTTTCTATTCTGTACCCTCCCCGCTCCCGCCTCCCAGCTGCTCCGCCCACCCGCGCACTTCGCCTTAAATGGCGACCGTGCGAACGCGCAGCGGTCACGCGCAGCGGGCGCGCCGTTTGTGCGCCGAAGGCGCGCCAAAGGTAAGCCCGTCTACGCCCGTCCGCGCCTGGACCGCGCCCAGTGCCAGGACCCCTGGCCCACGAGGACCCCGACCGACCCGCCTGACGTACTCCGCCGCCACCCTCACCGCTCTCAACACCGGCCGACTCCCAGAATGCCATCAAGCCACTCCACGAGGTACCCACGGACCTTTCTGCTGCCACGCCTGCAAGTTCACCTGCATCCGGACCAGCCTCGCACCAGCACCCGCCAAGTCGAACACCAGCAGCACCCACCTCAAGTGCATCCTGCTCAACACCCGCTCCATCCACAGACACGCCATCGAACTCTGGAACCTCCTAGACGCCACAGCCCCTGACGTTGCCTTCCTCACGGAGACCTGGATGAACGCCTCTTCAGCTCCCGACATCGCCATCGCCATCCCAGAGGGCTACAAAATCGTCCGGAGGGACCGAAACGCCAACCAGATGGGAGGAGGCATCGCCATCATCCACAGGAGCACCATCCGTCTCACGACCAGCACCGACAACACCCTGACCAGCGCCGAACACCTGCATTTCCAGATCCACACCAACCCGAACACCACCCTCAGAGGCACCCTGATCTACCGACCCCCTGGACCACGCACGCAATTCAGCGAGGACATCGCCGACTTTGTCAGCCCGCATGCCCTCCCCTCCGCTGACTACATCCTCCTGGGAGACTTCAACTTCCATCTGGAGAACAACAACGACCGCAACACCAGCACCCTGCTCGACAACCTCGCCAACCTGGGACTCAAGCAACTGGTGTCCACCCCCACCCACCTCGCCGGACACACACTCGACGCAGTCTTCTCTTCCAGCACAGACATCGACTTCAGCCACGCCACAGAGCTTCAATGGACGGACCACAGCTGCGTCCACTTCACCTTCAAGAGAACGACGACCCACCAACACCAGCAACAGGCCGCCCGCAGAAGCTGGAACAAGATCACAGCAGACCAGCTCGCCACCTCCCTGAGCCAGCACCCTCCTGCCAGCTCAGCGAACCCCAGCCAGGCCGCCGACAACCTCACGAAGTGGATCAGCAACTGCGCGGACGAACTCGCCCCACTGAGGACCCCGCCTAGCAGACCCGGCAGCAAGAAGGCCCCATGGTTCACCGACGAACTCAAGAGCTCCAAGAAGAACTGCCGAGCCCTCGAGAAAGTCTGGAGAAGGGAACCGACACCGGACAACAGGACCTCCTTCAAACTTGCCACCCGGAAACACCACCAGCTGATCCGCGCCGCCAAGATAACAGCATTCAAGGACCGGTTGGACAACAACGCACACAACTGCAAGGAACTCTTCAACATCGTGAAAGAGCTTTCCAACCCCAGCGCAGGAAACAACGACATCACCCCATCGCAAGACCTCTGCAACTCCCTCGCTTCATACTTCCACAACAAGATCGCGGACATACACAACAGCTTCAACGACCAACCAACGCACACCATGACCGAGCAACCACCCCCCACCACCACCCTCCACGCCTGGTCCCAGATCAGCACCGAAGACACCATCCGCACGATGAACTCCATCCACTCCGGATCACCGACCGACCCCTGCCCTCACCACGTCTTCAACAAGGCCGACGCTGTCATCGCACCCCACCTGCGAGACATCATCAACACATCCTTCGACACCACCATCTTCCCTGAGAGCTGGAAACACGCCGAACTCAGCGCTCTACTCAAGAAACCAACAGCGGACCCCACCGACCTCAAGAATTACCGCCCCATCTCGCTCCTCCCGTTTCCAGCCAAAGTCACCGAGAAGACCGTCAACAAGCAGATGGCCGCCTTCCTCGAGACGAACGGATCCCTCGACCCCTCACAGTCCGGCTTCCGAGCCAACCACAGCACCGAGACCGCCCTCATCGCCGCCACCGATGACATCCGAGCCCTGATGGACAATGGAGAAACAGCGGCCCTCATCCTCCTAGACCTCTCCGCGGCATTCGACACGGTCTGCCACCGCACCCTAGTACGGCGCCTCAGCAACATCGGAATCCAGGACAAGGCGCTGGAATGGATCATCTCCTTCCTCGACGGAAGAACACAGAGAGTCCGCCTACCACCGTACAAGTCAGAGGCCTCCGAAGTCATCTGCGGCGTCCCCCAAGGATCATCTCTGAGCCCCACCCTCTTCAACGTCTACATGAGCCCCCTCGCGGCCATCGTACGCAAACACAACCTCAGCATAATCTCCTACGCCGACGACACCCAGCTGATCCTCTCCCTGACCAACGACCCCGCCGCCGCCAGAGCCAACCTGCACGAAGGGATGAAAGAGGTAGCCGAGTGGATGACGACCAGCCGCCTGAAACTGAACTCGGACAAGACGGAGGTCCTTATCCTGGGCTCCTCACCCTCCGCCTGGGACGACTCCTGGTGGCCTCCCGCCCTGGGCACCGCACCCAAACCGACAGACCATGCACGCAACCTGGGCTTCATCCTGGACCCCTCCCTCTCCATGACCAGGCAAGTCAACAACGTCTCCTCGGCGTGCTTCAACATCCTACGCATGCTACGGAAGATCTTCTGGTGGATCCCCACCGAGACCAGGAAGACCGTCACCCAGGCCCTCGTCACCAGCCGACTGGACTACGGCAACGCCCTCTACGCCGGTACCACCGCCAAGCTCCAGAAGAGACTCCAGCGGATCCAGAACGCCTCAGCCAGATTCATCCTCGACATCCCACGAACCAGCCACATCTCCGGACATCTGAGAGACCTTCACTGGCTCCCCGTCAACAAAAGAATCACCTTCCGCCTCCTCACCCACGCACACAAAGCCCTACACGACCGAGGCCCGAGCTACCTCAACAGCCGAGTCAACTTCTACGCTCCCAAACGCCACCTCCGATCAGCCAACCACGCCCTCGCCGCCGTCCCCCGCATCCGAAGAGCGACTACAGGAGGAAGGTCCTTCTCCTACCTGGCCGCCAAGACCTGGAACTCCCTCCCGACCGACCTGCGCCTGACCCAAGACCACCTCTCCTTCAGGAAGAAGCTGAAGACCTGGCTGTTCGAGCAGTAGCGGCACCCCCCCTCCCCCAGCGCCTTGAGGCCCTACGGGTATGTAGCGCGCTTTATAAGTGTCACTGATTGATTGATTGATTGATTATGTGTATAATTGTAACTATGTTTTAAATTATAGGTATTATTTACTTTATTTTACATTATTTTTTAAAACAATATTTTTAACATCGTTATTTTTAGCAACAATATTTTTTTTCCGATATTTTTGTACTTATCATTATGTAGATAGGACTTTGATATTCTGGACATCGATATTTTTGTGTCGATATTTTCATACCTCGATTTCTGACTGTCGATATCCTGTCAGTGATCCATTTTATTGCAATGAGATGTGTTTTGAGTGTTGTATTGCTTTCATGTTTTAACTATTTAGCCGTGCCTGCTATCTTTTAATTGTTATTAAGTTGTATTTTGAATGTGGTTGTGTTATAATTTAATATTTATGTTAGATTGGTAAATAAAGGCTCCTACATTTCCATCCAAAAGCAGTACATTCTTTTGAAGTTCCAGTTACAAGCAACCATTTGCCAGTGGCTAAGATGGTAAAATACTGCTACTAAAACTCTAAATATTTTACGACACTAATCAGCCCAAATCTGTGGAAGTGGCCTGTCTTATATTCTCACCTTAACTGCTCAGTTTGTGGTATGGCCCAAGGCCAAAAACCCCCCAAAAATAAAAATAACATTTTGCAAAATTTATACTGGCAATAGTCTTCATCGAGTTTGTCTTTTTCTCCCTCTAATTTTTTGTTTTTTCTTAGTGTCTGCACTTTTCAACATCCAGACTAGCTGCTCTAGTATCCCTATTAATGGCCTGCTTTGCTCGCCATCTGTTTATGTAGTTATCCTCTAGTGCTTGAAATGTACCTATGCTTCTTTAAGGACCACAGGTGGAGCACTGAAATAAGCTGTCAACACCAGAGATTGCAGATGGCCAGTTCCTCTGAAGATGCTCTAGGCATTTAGGGGCTGATTATGATGGCGGAGGGACCGCCACCACCACCTGTGCAGTGGTGGCCGTTCCGCCATCTGAATGCCTTTTTCCCCCGCCACATTAGTATGGCAGGGGGAATCGTTCAGCAAGCATGACGGGTGCAAAGACCGCCCGCCATGCTTCCGCAACAGGCAATCGTTACGATTGCCTGGCGGAGCGGATAAGACCGGGGATATGGTGACGGTGCCTAGCAAGCACCGCCCGTCAGTTTACAATGCTGGCATCAGCCAGCCTTTCCATGGTGGTGGAACCGCCATGGAAAGGCTGGCAGAGGGTGGATTTGGGGGCCCGTTGCAGGCCCCCTCTGTGTTGGTCGAGGCAGTTGTGCACTGGGGGTACAATTCCATGCACAAGGTGGCAAGCACTGCGTGGTACCTGCCTCGTTGTGCAGGGAAATGCACGACATGGCCATTTAAAATTGCGGCGGGAACTGCAGCAAGCAGCACCCATGCAATGTTAAATTGCTGGATGCGACCGCCATGGTGGCGGTCGCATCGTAATTAGGGGTGCGGGACCGCCAACTTACAGGCGGGCGGTCCTGATCCCGTTAGGATGGTGGGCGGACTCAAGTCCGCCCGCCATCGTAATCGGCCCCTTGGTTTGGATCTTCAGTTTGCCGACCGGGCGGAAAAGGGACACAATATGGTGGTGGTGCCTTACAGGCACCACCATCCATTTTACTATGGCTGCGGTTGGATGCCTTTCCATGGCGTAGACTCTGACATGGAAAAGCATGCAGGAGTTCACTGTTGGGGCCTGTTAGGGGCTGCCGGGCGGTGGGGGGCTGCACTCGGGGGTACCTATGGTACCCCCCTACATTGGCATGCACAAGGTGGCAAGCATCGCGCAGTGCCTGTCACGTTGTGCAGGCCAATGCGCAACATGCATAGTTGACATTGTGGCGGGTGCTCAACAATGTTAAATGTGCAGGATGCGACTGCCAGGGTGGGGGTCGCATCCTAATGAGCACAGCGGGGCCGCCGCACCTCAGGCAGGTGGTCCTGTTTACCATTATGGTGGCGGGCGGACTTTGTCTGCCTGCAATAGTAATGGACCCCATAGACACTGTCCTGCACTATACTCTACAACACTCCTCTTAACAACACTCAAATGAATGACACTCAACAGTACGATTGGAATCAGATTTATATTTTAAAAAAAATAACATTGAAATTTAATGAACAAAAACAAACAGTTATAGTTGGGAAAACTTTAATTTCATTTTTCCATACAAACCCAACTTAAACTATACAAATAATAAAAATTCTAAACTTATAGTTATAAAAAACACTTATATATTTTATTTACCACCTTCAAATTACTCAATGTCTCACACCTCCGTACACATCTGGTAGCCTCACTCACCACTCTACATTTACTTCACCTCACCCTGTCTCCATGCACTGGTTATACCCATGCATATTACATTACTTATAGCATTTATAACAACAGTTATGACATTTCAAATGAAATAATTTGTGAAAAGACAGTAGAAAAAAACAATAAGACTGCTGGGTCATAAAGCCATGACCGCAGGAAAGCTTACCATATTTTTTTGAAAGCTCTACTAGCTGGTGTTCTATGCTCTTCGGATGAAGTACATGGCCCTCTTGTGGATGGCTCTCTTGTGGTTGTTTTATGATTGCATTTTGTGGACTAAAATTGTTAAGGGAAAAGATCAGACATGTTGGTTTTATTTAAAAAACATGTCTGAGAATGTTTGCAACATTTTTCAGCCCACAAAATGCAGTAATAATAAACTATGTTTAAAAAGACTGCATAAACATGTTGATTTGTTAAATAAAAACGTTACTAAACATTTGTGTAATTACTGAAATATACATTAGAAATATTGGTGAATTTTGGAGAAAAAATATAGATTTGCTTTTTATATATCGATAAGCTTAGTCCTTGATAAAGCCAATAGTCACCCTTTTTATGTTTTGGTGTTGTGACTCTTTGGCAAAGTCAGTAACATTTCCTGACTGTGGCACCACCTGCGAGACCAACTGCATGCCTGCAATGGGTTGGACAAAGGGCCTGGCCACAGGAATGCTCCCTTATGTGTAGAGAAATGGTTGCAATCATCATATACAATGTTCAAAAATATATTAATTGTTCAATTGAATATGACTTTTGTTTTGTACTCACTTGAACCCTTGCATAGCATTGTATTTGCTAACCATCATTAACAACCATAGCAGGTTCATGAGCCATAATGCCCCATGTTATACACTTCACATTTTCAATAAGCATAACCTAATTTCAAAGCCTGGCAAGGAATGCGGGATTCTGTGAGAAGAACAGAGTTAGTATTTGTGGATATGAGTAATATTGCCTCTTTAAGGGTGAGCTGTGTTTCCATATGCAGTAGATCCTGACACCTGCTGCTTAAATAAGTTTCAGCTAAGAACAACAAACTTTTGTTACTTGGTCATTCTACATTGACTTGTGTGGAGGAAGGTTGTATACATACTTGGCCAATTTTATTTGAGTTTTACCACATAATTTTAACTGACCGTTTTCTGACACTGGAAATGACAATTGTCACTTTTGCAGTCTGCTATTGTGAATTAAAGGCCAATTCGACTTGGGCTTCCTATTGTCTTGTATTTTATGTCTAATACAGACTTTGTTTAGTTTTGCATCCATCAATTACACTGTAACACATTTCTGAGCATGCATCCAGGCAATAGTACTAGAAAGGAAAGTCCTGGGCCAATAACTGTAGGGGAGTTTACTTAAGGTGTGTCTTATGCTCAGTCAGTTGAGATGACTGACCAGTAACAATTCTCAAGCCGTGTCTTAAAGGAGGGCCTGCCCACAGTTAGAGCTACTTAAGCATTTAATATTGTTCCTAAAAGGATTTTTTGCTGATAAATAGCCACCTGTCAATTTGTGTCCGAACAAGGGTAGTATCATGAACCTGGAAAGATCTGTGCCAAAGACATTAACCTGGTGGTGTTTGTTGATGATCATGGATACTGCCAGCCTGAGGCTACCCATGAATAATGCAGCCTGTTATTGTGGATGGAATCTGTTAAAATCATTCTGGTAAAGATGTAGCAAACTTTAAAAAGAACATTTTTTTATTGAATTTACAAATAAAGGACAAAATAAAGAATAAACAATGTTCATAGTTTTACAGTGTAGCAATACAGTGATAGGCATGTGGTACCATGCTACATAGTAGTGTAACATGTACAGACTTAACAAAGGAATACAGGGTCCCCTACAATACCAGATAGTAATTCACTCTTAAGTCTTCCTTACAAAAGGACCAGTTGTTGAATGCAACAGTCCTGAAACAGGAGGGCAATACATGAAGCAAGTATACCTTTACAAATTTGCAGGCCTAGGGGGGTTTTGAGTGGAAGGGTCACCACCATCCTGCGCTGCCAAGATATAAGTTTGGAGCGGTTGCCAGATGTCTACAGGCCGAGAAGCCTGCAGTTGCAGCTGCGCAGATGTGTTGCTGGTGGTGTTGCAAAACGTTATACTATGAAGCCATGCAGCAAGTGTGTATGAGCCTCAGTCTAATACTGCAGCTTATGCCAAGCCCAGCTAGTCGTGGACACCGTCTGGATAACCTGCAGGTCCCTAGGGGACCCCCGCGGCTGCCGGGAGTTAAGTGCCACAGGAAGGACCAGATCGGCCTCAAGCCTATGGAAAGGGATCCGGAGGTCTGTGCAGTACCAGTGTCGTGCAAAACTCGCCTGTGCCACCAAATAGTAAAGCTGTAGATTTGGCACACCAAACCCACCCCTCTCATATGGGAGTTAAAAGGTGTCCCAGCCAATTCAGACCCATTTACCTCCCCATACCAATTGTAGTAACAACGTTTGTAAGTTGGTGAAAAAGCTATTATAGAGCAGGAAGGTGATATTTAAAAAGCAATACAGAAATTGTGGTAGTACCACCATCTTAATTATAGCTATCCTTCCAGCCATTGACAGGGGTAATTGTAACCAACGTTCAATGTTGCGTTCCAGTTTTTCAACAGCTGGGCCATAATTCAGCTGCAGGATGCGGTCCTTGTCCCTATGGACATGAACCACAATGTATTTCACAGAGTCATCGCACCAGGTTAGAGGGTATTCAACCTTTCTAGTGCAGGCTGCTTTCGTCAATTGGAGCACCTCCGATTTTTCCCAATTGATATGAATGCCCGACTTGGTGCCATATCTCATCACTTCTAGGAGTAACAGTGTTAGATTATCATCTGGGTGCCTTACATAAAGGATAATATTGTCCGTGCAGAGTGTAAGTAGCAAGGGCCCGGTGTTAAACTGCAATCCCCCATGACTGTGCCTTTCTAACAACTGGTGCACCAGTGGATCTAGCGCTAAGACTAATGGAAGAGAGGATAGGGTGCTTCCCTGCCGCGTTCGCCGTGCATGTGGAAACGCCTTAGTCAATGTGCCATTCAAATGGATATGAGCCTTTGGCAGTGTGTACAATAGCCAAACTACCGCCAAGAACCGCTGCAGCATCCCCAGTCTTTGCATGGTAGCAAACGAAAAGGGCCACTCAAGTGAATCAAACACTTTCTCAGCGTCAAGGACAACAGCGACCGCAGGAACTACCAGCAAAATCCTGTTTAGTGTAGCAAACAAGGTATGAGTGTTAATGGCAGTGGACTGCTGGGGGATAAATCCTGACTGTGCTGGGGAAATCAATTTCTCAACAATCAAAGCAAGCCTTGTCGCCAACACCTTGGCCAGAATTTTATTATCAAAGTTCAGGAGCGAGAGTGGCCGGTAAGAGCCACATCTCAGTACATCCTTACCAGGCTTAGGTAGCAGGATTATGATAGCTTCACTCAAAGAGGAAAGAAGCGTGCCAACTTCAATGGCCTCCTGTTACATATCAATAAGATGCGGTGGCAGAATCAGGTCCCTATATTTTTTATAAAAACAACCCGTAAAGCTGTCTATCCCAGATGCTTTAGATGCATCCAGCGCATCAATAGTGTCGGTGATCTCATCTTCTGGTTCAGCCAGGAACTCTTGGTGGGCTTTCTCAACCCAAACAAGTGAGACCTCATCAAGGTAATCACTATAGGCAGAGGGGTGGTCAGTAGTTCGGGAGGTGTACAAGGTGATATAGTACTTAAGTACTTTTCTCAGTGCCCCTACATTACCCGTGATCCGCTCCTCACTGTACCCGCGGAGTTCCGCTATGTAGGTGGGCCTGCGGGTTTCTCGCATTAATCTAGCCTGCATGCTACCAGGCCGTTCACCCTCCCCGTACCTCGGAACGACTGCAAATTTACTGAGAACATGTGCTTCACGTTCCGCTGCTTGTGGAATTCTGCCAAGAGTGCTGCACACCAGTGCATATTGCTGGGATTTGCGGTACCTGCCCCATGGTCAAGCTCAGCAAACTGTGCCTCTATATCCGCAAGCATGCGACGCAGCGCCCTAAGCACCCCAGCATTCTTAGAAATGCACACCCCCTGGCATGGGCCCTAAAGGCCTTTAGAGTTCACTGGCCCAGTGTTAAGTTTAAAATGTGGTATTATTGCTTCCACAAGTTCAGTCGTTAAAACAGTATCCTTCAAGGCCATACCTGGGAAACGCCATGGACGTGCCACACCCTGCCCTAGAGCTGAGCAAGCTCACCATCACCGGAGAATGGCCCGATAAGGTATGCTGGAGATGCACAACCTCATCGACCCACACTACCACCCCAGCAGACAAACACGAATTGTCCAACCGCTCCAGGTATTATAAGGTGCAGAGTAGTGAGTGAACCCCTCATGGTCCGTGCAGTGATATCTCCATATATCCACCAACCCAAGCTGTTCAATAGTGTCCAGCACTATGCATCCCGCATTAGGTTTGGTGGCTATCGCCTGCGCCTTGCTGTCGCATCCTGGGTCAAGCATCAAATGGAAATTTCCACCCATATAAACACAATCTGCCCCCATGCATATTATGTGACCATGGACTGCCTTGAAAAATTCAGGATCGTCCACATTCGTGGCATAGATGTTAACAAATAGCACTGAGTGATTAAGATTGGTGCCCTTAACCCAAAAATAATGACCACTGCATCCCGACAGACTCCCTCATCACAAAAACAGCACCCGTTTGTGTATCAACACTGCAACCCCTCTAGCATACAAGCTATATCCAGCAAAGTATTTAGGTGGCCCCCACCCCGATGCCAGAGGCATCGTGACATGTGCCGCAAGGTGAGTCTCTTGTTAAAACGCAACATCCATGTGAAACCTTTGCATATAGTTAGTCACCTGCTTACATTTACAGGCATTGTTTAGCCCCCTAACTTTCCAGGACATTAGCACCACACTGGATTCTGCAACAACCCTGTTGGCCATAGTCTAAAACCTGCATTTCTGATTCTGTGGTATCAGGACTTTGTACGCGACACTGCAGCTGAGGTGCACAATAAAAACTTGCTACAAACATTGACCAATAATCCCAGAGCCCACCCCCCCTTTCCACCAACCATCCCCACACCCAACTTTGGGGGAAAGTACCCTCCCTTATAACCATGATGATAGAATCATACAAACAGAAACAAAATATACTGTAAACCTGCACAATGGCAACACTGTGCCGCTACCCCCAACATTGGCACCGGGTGCCTGCACAATGGTAAATATTACAACTATGGCGGCAGAATAATGTGCACATATGTCCAGTTAGACAGTGGTGCAGCAGGGGCAGTGGGAACATAACATCATACTACTGCGACACTGAGAAGCGGGTGCGGTGCGACTAGCTAGCAGTATACAGGTCCGCTCTGGCACTGGAAAAGATGTAGCAAACTTGGCAACTTATTTTATAGGAAATAAAAAGCTACTTTTAATTGCATTCCAGGTTAATTTTTAATAGGGGTTGACTTTCAACTAAATAAATTGTACTCTACCGGAGATGAGTGATTCTAAAGCACTAACGGTAAAGAGGCTATGGAGGAGGGTGGCAATGGTGATCGCCACAGGCAGTAGCAGAATGACGATCTGCACATGTTGATATGAACCTACTTATTTGTACCCTCATTTTGGTTTTCAGGAAAATACCAGAATTGTGCACAAGTAATTTGCTGCCTACTCCAATATTCTGAGTATACCATAATTTTGAACACCCATCATTTTTTCCCATGTTCATGTTGCAGGATATCATCAGGTAAACCTTGCACAAGAAGAACACTGATCAGAAAGATGAATAGTATAGATGTTGGCTGCCACAACTTATATTCTGCATGTTATCCCTCATTTGGTGAAGAAAGACAGTGAATTCATTAGTCATATTTCCCTGGGAAAAAACAGCAAGCTGAGGAACCAAATTTATTTTGGGACAAAACTTCTCCATGACGAGGATCTTAGCTTTTTTCATGGTGACCATTCCACCTGCTAAGCCTTCACTGGCTTCACATTCAGGACTTGTAATATACCTACCAGCTGCCTAGTCTCGTGTGAATAAATGAATAAATCTTTATTGTATAAAATATATTATTATATTCAGATAATAGAAAAAGATGATGTATCACAAGCCTACCCACAAATATTCCAAAAAAGAAGCATTTCAATCACAATTCCTTAAGACTACAATAGGCATAATCTAAAAAAAGTAGTTACCTTTCCAACAAATTACCGATTAGTAGTGGAAAAACAGTACGCAAGAGCCTCTCTGGTGGATGTGCAATTGATTGCATGGAATGTTTATTTCAAGTATTTCTTTTGTAGCTCTAATAAGTTAGGACATAGATAGATTAAATTCTCAAACTACTCTTCTTTGTTTACTGCAGAAGTGGAAGGCCTTTGAGGGTAAGTAGTTAGTTTTCCAAAACCCCTCAATTTGAGCTATTGGTATCAAAGGAAGCAAAATCTCATATATTTTTGTTTCCATACTGGATTCAAATTAGCAGCTAAGTACTCTTACTTTAGTCCAGAATATGATTCCATCGTATAATGGGCTTTTTGATATTTCTACAGTGTCAGTAAATCTGCAGCATTCTTTCAAATAGTCTGTTTGATTAACACATTCCACTTCACACAGGGCAATTTTATGAAATCTGCTGATGATGTAATTTGTTTTCCACAGTTGTTTTATTGACAGAACTCAAGTTCCGCCCGAGTCCACATCTTGGTTGTTGCTTACCTTGGTGGATATAAGAGATCTCACTGTGCCTTTCTTCCCTAATGCATAGCCATAGAAGTAGTTTAACCTAGCTGCTAAGCAGTGAACAGTTATTAAGACCAATGTTAACTCCAACCATAGTTTACATCGGGGAATTGATGAACAAAGGTTCAGTAAAAATCTGAGCTCTTTCACATAAATTTTATCAAGATCGCTTGTGAATTTTTCCAGCAGAACAAATGCTCTGTACAGAAGTGTCGGCACTAGTTTAATTTCCAGCAGACTTAAAGTCTGACAAACCGCATGACCTCTGAGTGCTCTCATAAATTGGTAAACTGAAAGTGAGATTGTCCGGACCTTTAAGTTTGAAAGATGACATGTCCAGCTTAGTAGGTTCTCAACTGTTACGCCTTTTTAATGGTGAGTTGGTATTTCTTCCAAAGTATTGCCATCTGTTGTTAATTTAACATAAATTTAACATGCTTCTCGACTTTCCAAAAGATCATGATCTTTGTCTTAATACGGTTGGCTTTTAGGTCATTGTCAACATTACATTTTTGTAGGTTCTGTAACTGCAGTTGGAGTCCCGACAGTGTCAGTGAAAATAATATGATGTCATCGGCATATACCAAGTAACTAATTGGTTTTCCTCCTAACTTGGGGGCCAGTCCCTATGGAGCATTTAAAAAGAATGATAAATCCACTATGTACAGCGAGAAGAGTACTGGTGCTAAAATGCATCCTTGTTTCAATCCATTGGCAGTGGGCATCTTTTGAGACAAAAAATTATTTGTCAACCTTAACTTTATCCAAGTTTTGTCATGAAGGGATTTTAAAAAATGTAAAATGGTAGGGCTAATCCCATATTTGCACAATTTCTCCGAGAGTTTGTTTTAAATAACTTTGTTGAAGGCTAATGAGTAATTGATGTAACAAGCATATAAATCGAGCTTTCTTTTTAGGGTTTTGTTTGCCAGTAGTTGTAGCACAGCGATATTTACAACGGTCGAGCACCCTTGCCTGAAACCGGATTGCTCTATGGAACTTAAGTTAAAATCGTACACCCACTGTGATAATCTATTACATAAAAACCTTGCAAAGAGTTTCCCTTCAGTTTCTAACAAAGCGTTAAGATGATAGTTGCTTGGGCACTGATTTGATCCTTTTTTGTACAGTGGATGTATGTTGGCACCTCGTGAGGAGGGAGATATATTTCGTGATTCCAACATCTTCCCTCCCACTCAGTCCTCTAAGTGGGCTAAGAACCTGGGGGTTAAAATTGACAACGAGCTCGCGCTCAAATCCCAGGTTTCCACTCTTACGGGAACATGCTTTGGGATACTCAGAATGTTGCGCAAGTTCTTTCCCCTTCTCTCGGAGGAACATCGGAGGATCACTGTTCAGGCACTCATAGGGTCCAGATTGGACTATGCAAATGTCCTATATCTGGGTCTGCCTGAATACCTCCTCCAGCGTTTGCAGGTTACTCAGAACGCTGCTGCTCGTGCAATTTTTGGCCTGCACCGCCGCACCAGTGCCTCCAATCTCCTTGTATCCCTTCACTGGCTTCCGGTGCGGAAGAGGATACTTTTCAAGGCCATGACTCTCGCCCATAAGGCCTTGCATGGCAATGGTGCCAAATATCTTCAGAGGAGGCTGGACTTCTATCAACCTGTACGATCCCTCAGGTCAGAAGCTTTGGCTTTGGCTCGGGTGCCACGCATCAAAAGGGCTCGGCTAGGCGGCCGGTCCTTTAGCTTTATTGCTCCGCAGCTATGGAATTCCTTACTGGTGTCCTTGCGAAACACCGCTAACCTGCTTGCCTTCAGAAAAGACTTAAAAACCTGGCTGTTCACTGGATAATCTGCCCCCTCTTTTAGGCCCCTGCTCTTTTTACTGTTATGTTTTCCAGCTCTTTCTTTGGTCTGGAGCACAAAAGCGCCGGGACACTCCTTTGGAGTAGCCGTTGCGCTATAAAAGTCCCATTTAACATAACATAACATAACATCTTGGTGAACAAAGTATACAATAACTCGCACCAGAGCAGAGGGCTGGTTTTGATCACAAAAATAGGTATCCGGTTCGGACCTGCAGCTCTCGAAGGGCGAAATTACCTTATTAACATCTTTATTTCCTCCCTGGAAATACCAGGATCTGAGTAATAATAACTTGGTAGCTCCAACAGTTTGGAGCTAGAGCACCTGTATAGGTTTAACATGTGTTTTTTTCAGTCCTTGTGAGATAAATGGAAATCTGTTGCCTGTTTTCACGAATTGGTACTCTATCCGAGTAAGGGCTAAAATAATCTACAATTACAGGATTTAATGGAATCATGCAATTTTGTCCAGGGCAAATTTTGAGGTCTCTTGTATAGTTCTTGAATGTCATGCCAAAACCGTGTCTTTTAATTTTTTATTGCAAGGTCTCTTAGCCCTGGTCTCAGGCTTTTTTAGTATTCCTCTTAATATTTTCTGATAGTTTCTTTTTGCAAAAGTTGTCAAATTGATTTGGGAATAGTCAGTGTACCCCTGGTTGTGCTAGAAGACATGAAATAAAATATGTTGTATAACAAATTTTCCAATCGGTCTAGTTCCACCACAGTGGGGGATGAACATTTCCCTAGCAAATGTGTAAAACAGCATAAACATGTATGTAAGTATGAATGTGGTATAATGTACGGGTAAACTACCCCAATTGCAAAAAAAGATGATGAAGAGTTAGAAGGAAAGATTTCCAGATGGAAAGGAAGGGGGTTTGTATATGTAAAGCTGCCATGGGACAGAACTCTTTTGCTGGAAGACAGCCATGTGGGAGAGGCACCTGCGTGACAGTGATAGTTTCAAAGTTATTTGCCTTCAAGGAACATGGAGCATGCAGGTGATTATAGGTATTTGCTTTAGGGGTTTCATTGTCTGCTTGTTCGTAGGTATTTGACAGGGCGGCCTTTGAAACCATTTTGTTCATGTTTGTTGCCAAGACTATTCTCTTTGAAAAAGTCATAAAGTACAGGCCTGAGCATTTTGAATAAGCTAGTGTTTGAGTACCTAACATCTCTGCACACTGGCATTACAGGATTTCAGTAAGGGTCTTTTTCAGTCCTATGATTGTAATTTACAACACATTAAGTATGTGCGCGTGGAATCATAAATCACAACTTCTCTGAGCCTCCCTGAGCCAGCTCCTGCTTATCTTAGTGGTGATAAATAGGGAATGATATAGCCCTAGATTTGAAAAATTATGTTTTGTTGGACTTGAAATGGTATTTCCTGTTAGATCTACCAGTAAATCCTATGCTTTATAGGAACAAGACCCATTCAGTGTAACACTTTATTAGGATCAGTGAAATGCATTTGAATTTTTAAATGGTTGCCGGGTTTATGAGCATATTAATAGTGACCATCATACTTAATGGGTCCTCCTTATCCCCACTTTCTACAAAGTAAAGGTGGATAATAATATTGTGTCCTGCGACATCAGAGTACAAAAGGAAATTTTGTGGCAAAGGTAGTGCAGACTTTGCCACTTTAGCTCTTGAAAATGTGGACATATATAGTCAGAGCCTGACCTCAGGTATTGATGTGTTACATCTCAAAGCCAAGACCAAGACCAATCAGGTCAATTGTAAAAATATGCGATGATCTTGATCCATAATATCTGAAAGTGAGTTACATGCTTGGTTTCATTCTAATGAAATGTACACTATCAAAATCTCGATGATCAAGTTTAAATATTAACTAAGAGTCTCTATAAGGGCCAAATTTAAGGATCCTATGCATATAGAATAAATTCTAAAGTGCAGTAACAAATAAACTGACAGTGGCTCCCTTTGTGTTGTTTGAGGTGTATTTATGCACATATTCTTTGCCTTTACTAAAATACTGTGGTATGTTTTTTTTACTGACCATTTTCTCAGACTTCTTACCAGCGTTGCCTGATCTTTTCCCCTAATAGGTCAGTTAAAACATTAATGAATGTTCCTATAGAAAGTTTGGGGCATATTTACAAGGGCCATATCTCATACTTGTACCACACAACGTGGTACATGCACAACGCAAAGCTCCAAGTCATATTTATGAAGCCACAAAAAGGTTCTTCGCGTGGCTTTGAATGGATTCATAAATATGGAGTAATGCAAGTCCGCGCAATCTCAGTGTTGCCTACTCTGCGCAAAGGAGGCATTCCAAGGTCATTGTGTTGGCTGTTCCCACACAACTCCCATGGTTTTTGATGGATTCCTAGATTTACTAGGACTTGTAAACTAGGGAATGAGTCAACATCTTATGCCTCCCAGGTGAGGCGTAACAAGGAGAAATATGTTTATTTCTCCTTGTTTTTTTCTTTTTTGTATGTGTGCTGCATTGTGAAAAATGAAAACTCCACTATGGATTGTTTTTGCGCTGGAAGGTGCCCCTTCCTGCACAAAAACAATCCTGCTTGTAACACAGGCACCCTTGCACCATGGTGCGAGGGTGCTTGCATTGGTGCTAGGCTGTAGAAACAGCACCATGGCAGGGGGAAAGGATAGGAATGCACTGTATTAGATAAATACAGTGCATTTCTGTCCTTTCCCTGTGACGCAAGGTAACTTGTTGCACTGTCCTGCACCACCCTTCTGGTAAAGTTGTGACCTGTAAGTCACAATACTCTACAAATGACGACTGTGCTACCCAATCACATTTAGTATTCAGGTCCATGGGGTCCGATAAAATAGGTTTATATTGTTGATTCATGGATATTAGAGAAGCATTGACTAACGTTCACAGAATGTCCAGTTATCTAAACTCTAGGTCTATGGCACATAAATCAATCTTTTGCTTTTCACTGTATAGTTGCACACTTACAACAGGGGCCAGATCATAAAAAATGTTGAACTGGTGCTTGTTAAGGGCTTGGTTGAAAGTAAGGCAGTACTTGGAGCAAACACCTTTTACCTCAGTATTATGAAAACAGATTTTCACAGGTGGTAATATGTGGCAAGAATGTTGTGTGACAGTTTGTTGTGGTTGTAACATGCTGACTTGGTTTTATGCTTTGGTATTGTTGTACTGTTCTATTGAAATGTGATGTTGTGTTGTTGTTGTGTTGCCTTCAGGTTTTAACTACTTGTTTGTGTGTTAAGTGTTAATTGTTGTTGTCAAGTTGCATTTTATATGTTATTGTGTTATGATCCATTATTTATGTTAGATTTGTCAATAAACATTGTTACATTTCCTGTCAAGAGCAGGACATTCTTTAAAAGTTCCAGTGACAAACAACGAATTATTAGTGGCTAAGATGGAAGAATACAATCACTTCAACTCAAAATATTTAAGACACCAGTCAGCCTAAAAAGTAGCTGAGATCTATCTTAAATTCTCACTTTCATCGCTCACTTTGTGATATAGCCCATGGTTGCAAACCAAAAAAATGAAAAAAGAGCATTGTGCAAGATTTATACTGAACATATCCTTTATTAGGGTTGGTCTCCTGCCATTCTCTTATTTTTTCTCTTCTTATGCCTGCACATTTCAACATCCAGACTGACAGCCCAAGTTGCCCTATTAATGACATGCTTAGATTGCCATCCAATCTATTTTGTGACAATCTAATGTCTAAACGTTATCTATGCTTATTATGGAGCACACATGTAGTGTGAGAATAAGTTGTCAACACTAGAGATTTTAACATTTAGAATGCAAATGTTATCCTTCTTATAACTTGCATCATCTTCCCTCTAAAACATTTCCTTAACTTTTTCACCCTACCTTACATATCTTGGTAAGGATATACACCCAATTCTAATATCTAACCCCTCCATTCTCTAGATACCTTTCTCCTTAGCTTTCCTTAATTAATGTTAAGAGGAAATGCACCCATGTCCATCCCTTTTGTTACACAATTTTTTACACAAAGATATGACTAAATCATAGCTTTAAGGTTGAGCAGTGTTTCTGTTTGAATTAATTCCCTGCATAAGTGTAAGAAAGCAGGGCTTCTTTCGGATATTTCCCACTTTTTCCCCATTAGGGCTACTAGATGCTGGTTTTCTGAATCTTATTGTGCCCAGGGCTCTGCTAACTCGGCCAAAGGCCAGTCGTCTGCTTAAAAGGTATATAGTAATTAGGTATAATTGCAATTGGTTCTGACACCCTACATGTAGGTCGCTAGTATATGGGAGAGCATGTAGGTTTAGAGACACCAGTGGATTTAAAGCGTCTGTGCACTGCTGTGTTGTCAGCTCGAATTTTAAATGAAGCCCTGCTTTGCAGGATGCTTTTAAAATAAAACTATGTCCAGATTTGAGTTTGGGATTAAAAGTATTCCCAAAGTCTAAAACTACCTTATTATTACATGAAAGTCACCCCCAAGGTCTGCCACACTTCTAAGGATGCAATCATCACTGATGGTGGCAACTTTAAACCCATTTGTCGGGGGCCCTCTTGTTGCTAGCCTAGAAACTGCAATAAATAGGGGAGAGCTACACAGCTCCTCAGATCCCTGTCTGGAAATATCAAAAAAAGAAGGAAAGGAATGCTGAACCCTGGTCTGCAGCAAGAGAGGACTGCACTCTCAAGGGCTGCACCCGCTGCACACTCTGGGCTTCAGCAAATAGGACTTTGCCTTGCTTCAAAAGACTAATGAGTAAACTCCCTGAAAGCAACCGGTAGAAAGGAGCTTCAAGATGTCAAATGCATTCAAATGCATCAACTCCATCAAGACAAGCCCAGCTGACCAGGTTCACCTGCACTTTAAAGAGTTTGAGCAGGTGCATTGTGGGAATTGCAGTCCCAAACTTCCAAGAGCTAACTCAGAGCTTCTGGACCCTCAAAGACCATCAAGAGGTCTTCAGGAAGAAGATCCAGAAGATTAGGAACATTCAGACAACTTCTTGTAAGAAACTCCAAAAGTTCACTGACCCGAGAGTCAAGCCAGTGACATCGAACCTTGACTCAGTCTAACATCCAGGTTTGGCCTTCTGAAAGCCCAAGAGATCACCACTGTCGACGACAAACACAAAAATCTCCATGAGTCACTAAATCATCGGCCTGAAGCAGGCCACCATCGAACTGCAACCTGGCTTGCTGAGGAGGAAGGCTTGACATCGAAGAAAAATAACAAAAAAAGTGACTAAGTGCAAAGGTAAAATGTTAACCGGCTCCAACCAACTAACCCATCTAATCAACCCTCTATCCCGGTTGGCCTGAAAGTTTGACTTTTTTCCCAGTCAAGTGCGACAAGATAGCCGCAGTTGGCATTTTTTACTTTTTGATGCTAGAAAACACAATTTTACATTTAATCATTTAAAACTTCATATTTCTGGTTCCTTACATAGGATTTTTGTTATTTTCGTGTTATTCTAATTATAAAAATATTGCCTATTTGTTTAAATTGGTGTTAGATTTTTATTATGTGTTATGTCTTACTTATTTACTGTTTTGTGAAATTAAATGATTTACTCACCTGTCTCCTAAGTTATGCCTGACTGCTGGTAAGCCAAGCTACCACGGGTTGAGCAAGGATTAATTTATTGAGACTTGCCGGGACCTTATTTGTGATTGTGGTGTTAATACTAGTTGTAGGTACCTACCTACACATACTAATAAACCACCTTCCAACAATAAGTTTGCTTAACTTCTTCCTCAAACCTTTTTTGAATTGCAAAAGCTGTGGAATCAGCACCCATCTACAAAGTACAATTGCAAATAATGTCCTTTGGAACAGTGGTAAGCATCCGTATCAAATGAACAGGTCCGAGCTTGGCAATCGTATATTTTCAATCCTTTATTTTGATTTCACAGTAGAAAAATGATCCAATTCACAATGGATTTTCTTTTTTTCTAGCCAACGCGTTTCGTCTCTACAAATGAGACTTCTTCAGGGCTAAAAAAAATATAAAAAGTTTATATAAAAACACTCATATATACACTTACATATTATTTACAGCAAAGATTACAAACATCTATGTACAAAAAGATTTTCATGGAGAAAAGAAGAAATAGTCCAAGTTATTTACATCTGTGAAGTGGATTATGCTGCTTACTTTTTGTGAGATAGGGAAAAGCTGCATTTGTATCTTACACATTGATATGTTAGAACTTTGAGACATGGGAAATTTTCTGCACAAAATTACCATGCCAATTAAAAAATATATTACTCAGAAAATATTGGTTCCTCTATAAATAAACTTTATGTTTATACTAGTCCTTAGGTCTTGTGTTTTCAGCACATCAGAGTTATTATACAAAGCATATTAATTAGTTTATACAAAGCGAGCATCAGAGAAGATATTGCACTCAGTTGAAAATAAAACATCATATCTTGTTTTTGAAAAAACCGATCATACCTCAAATATCTGTCTTATGGTATGCAGTATGAGCTGGCGAGTTATTAATATACTTGAAAAACTTGTGAGAAATCTAAAATGTACACATAGATTATATTTAAAAACGCGCTACTCATATGATATTTAGGAAATGCAGAGATCAGAAAGAAGGACAGTCCATTAACTTGCCCATAGCATGAAAAACAATATTCCATCAAATTGCATGGCTATATCAACAAATATAAGATTGCCAAATATTCTATGGTTATCAAAAACTTCAAGTGATTACCATCACAATAAATCATCCCGAATATCTTTGAAAAAACATATGAAGTGTTTCTAAACAGAACTCAACATGAAGTAAATCTGACTTCTATTGTTACAGATCAACACAAATATACAAATTAGTAATCTGTTATAACAAACTAAAATGCTGTTACAATTAAAATTCCTACAGTCATTCAGAGGTATATATTGCAAGAAAAATAAGTACCTGTCATGTCCTACGAGTATTCAGAAACAACTGTTTCAAAGAGAGAAAAGAAAAAAGATCTATCAGAGAATATATTCAGGAAATATATCTTGTAAACTTTACAAATGAAGCAATTAGATTTGACAACCATTTTCGTTGAAACTGATGTAATACATAAATAGGGAATGTGATAGTTCAGAATAACAAGAATATTGTAATGTCTCACATTGTATATTGGGAACCCAGAAATCAGGAAATGGTTTGATACCGTTTAAACACTACCATACATGGTTGATGGTGATCCAACAATAAATGAGACATTTAAATCTCTGAAATATATTGCATGTGTCGTTCGTTTTAACAAAAACGATGTTAGAAAGTACCCTATTATATAATGGGAACCCAAAAGTCAGGAAACGATTTGAAACCATTTAAGCACTATCACAAACGGCTTAATGTGACCCAACAGTAACATGAAACATTAAAACACTGGAATGTATTGTCTATATCGTTCATTTATATCTAAAAGGATATTATTAAGTGTCCCATTGTATAATGGGAACCCAGAAATCAGGAAACGATAAGACTAAGTAAGTAGTTATGGTGTTTAGAAAAAGAGCGGCACCCGATGCAGTTAAATGAACCAAAAGAACGCCAATCTGAATAAGCCAACCCCAAACATTTTCAAGGTGGCAGACATCTTGGAATGTCTTTTGACTTAACCGGACCTTCCATAAAGGTAACCAAAACATAAGAAACGTGTCTAAAGAATCTTTCAATTAAAAGATAACTGATGCAACGCGAGTGATTGTTAAACTAAGGAAAAATGGTCGACTGCATAAGGCAGCATGTCTAACAGCGAAACTTACCTTAGGGACGGCATGGTGACCCGCTGAAGCGAACAGCACGGATTCAAAGTAGCGAATACGAAGTTTGAAAGAGAGCTAGTTTATATAGGGGAGTAATTGTATAATTAATAACACATGTAAAAGGTTTTTTTTTAAACTCGAGAAAGCGGAAGTGAGTATCGCAGTGAATAAGGAGGCGAGAATGGCGGCCATCTTTTAATTCAGATAATCTATATCCTGCATAGAATTTCCTTGATAACTATAAGCATTAAAATATATGTATCTAGAAAAAATAAACAAAAAGAGACAAGTCTATTCGGGTATAGTGTTAATACCAGAATAAACAATTTAAAATAGCGTTTGTCACTATCAATGGGGTCTCCAAAAAGGAACAGTATTAATCACGTAAGTGAAAGGAAAACAGTCTATACACAGAACATAAAAAAACTGCAGTTAGATGAGAATAGAAAAGTGAAGGATTATAGAGAATAAAATGGAGCGAGAGAAAGAACGTGTGTTAGGCACTCGATGGCCAAAATGAGAACTAACTAACTGATGGTCTTAGATGGACTAATGCGGCGGCCATCTTAGAATGTATAATAACGATTGACATATGTAAATGTAAATGTAAATGTGTTGCGATTTATATAGCGCACGTATCACCCGAAGGCATCAAGGCGCTTGCCTTGGGAACCCGTCCTGGTATTCCCCTGTGAGATAACCCCAGCAGGGTATCCACAAGGTGAAAGCCAGGCATCCCGCCGCGAGGGGCCGTAGTGGAGATTAAGCAAGCTATTGCCCAGAGTCGCAGAGTGTGAACCCGTGAGTCGAGTAGGCACCAGAACGAGAATTATCGAGTCCGTGGAACTTTTGAGCCCAAGACCCACCGAGGCAGGGAATTGAACCCTGGTCCAGGACCGATCTCAGCTTCCGGGTCTGCCGCCTCTAACCCCTTAGAAAGTGACGCTTGCAGTTCATCATAACGGGTGTTACCAGGAGGGCCTGAAGATTGGGAGACCAGGGATAGAACAAGGAGATGCAGTGGAAGTAGTAGCGGGTATTATCATCTTACGTCCCACCTTTATGAAACTATCTTAAACGTAGCTCTAATGACGAGCCCATAAGTCATTATCACACAGTTCGCTGTAACACAGGTCCTCCAATGGATCTTTGGAAGAGCTAAAAGGGGCTCAGTAAAGAAAGTCAGAATGCTGTTCCCTCGTGAGGACCTACAATGAAGACATCTGTAAACATCAATGCCATGTCAAATATCTCTATAACTCATGAATAAAGACAAACACTAATTCGTATCTTGGTAATTCTCCTTATTATTTCATGATTTGAATGGTCAAGCACAAGTACATAGATTAGAATGTCATCTCTCAGATTCAATCTTGCAGCATAAATTCACAATAAGAACCAACTCATATTAAAATACATCAGCAAAGCGGTATAGAGGAGTGAGAGAGAAAAATCATTGCAAAGACAAATATGCAAGATTATCAGTTTCTCATATGAACCTAGAAATAAAAATGCACAGTGAGCATTTAGTCTTAAAGCTAACCCCTCGGCCGAAAGGGTATAGCGCAGCAACATCACTAGCCGATGATGTGCTAAGTCAATAGGAAAGTCTTTAGGATTGCAGGATTCACGCCAGCTAGAGAAAACAGATTCAGCACGGCATTCAGTATACCAATAAACACAGGGACAGGCCACCGACCATTTGAACAAGCTGATGAACATTTTCTCACTGTCGTTTTTATAATACATCACACTCTTATCTCCATTAAATGTTTCAGATTCTCTCTTTTTTATCGCATCCTCATTGGTCATTTCGCGTTGGGAGACTGTCTTCCAAGGTTGAACTTTACAAATATTTCTAAACCACTATTTTCTAAACTTTTCCACATCAACTTCCGAGGAAGGAAAAGGAAGTCCTCGAAATATAAGTATATACATGTTGAAACAATTACACTAAAAAAAACTCATTTCTCCCCTAGACAGGGAAAAACCTAAAACGTTTATTCAGAAATAGACTAATATCTACATTCTAAGGAAACATTTAACATTTTTGAAGTACAGGAGTACTTAAGCACATTCTTTAACATTTTCTAAGGGCTTCATTATTTAGCAAAAGAGAAAATAATTTTTTATAAGATTTATGAAGTCATTCACGAATACTAAAATCTTTTCTTATGTGTTTGACGTGTCTCTGCCTTTTAGGAGAAATAAATCATATTCAATTAACACACAAGATTATTCTTCATTTATTCATTAAATACTAATCACCTATATTTCTCAAATAACATTATATAGTTTTCATTACGTTAATTTCATAACTCAGGAAAACATTTGTCGATTCTCCTTTACACATTTTCACGTTATACAATGTTTTCATGTGCCACTATAATCCGTCCTATTAATTTATGTTAATTCACACTTTTGGACATATTACATTGAGCAGATTTTATTTACAAAAATCTTGCTCCATCAAGGGTAAGCCCTGACTAAGCCCATCACCTGGAGTGGCCCATACAGATAAGAGCGGTGAGGTGTGATGGGAATGAGTTGAAAGATGACAATGAGGGAAAGTGAAATAAAAAATAAAGAAAGCAGAGTCTGTAATGCTTCGAAGTGCAAGGTGAGTGTTTTTTTTCTTTACAATTTTATTTTCCTTAGTCGTCTATCCACTTCCCCCCAACCCGCCACAACAATCTGACCTGCACGGGCCCCTCTTGCCCAGCAGATCCGCACGATTGACACTTATACCCAAGAGGCTTTGCCCATGAAAAGTACCTAGCAGTTTGATCCTCCCTGAATTGAGAATCAGCGCGCGACAGCTAAAAAGGCAGAGTTATTAAGCTAACTGTTAGTGTAATCATTAAAGTAGTAATTGGAAAATTAGCACGTTGATTTTGAAAATAATTATGTCTGTGAACCCCCTTCCCTAAAGTAAGGATCAGCCACTGGCCACACACTCTCACCATCTATGATAAGTATAGAGCAATATTCAATGTACCAATGCACACACACCTATAGACAGCACCTTTGAAAAAAATGAAAAATATCAACAGAATATGCAAATAGGAGAAAATCACAAATACAATTAAAAAAAAACAATTCAGAGATTAGAATATGATTAGCAAGGAAACAAATCTTCACTTACTTCCAAACTAAGATATAATAAAACAGTTCAGAACTATTATGGAAAATGGCAAAGAAACTTGAATCCTGAAACGTTTTGATAATTAAGAACTGAGGGGCATATTATCAAGGGGGTTTATCTCCGCTTTTTTGGCTTTAAAAGCCAAGAAAGCGGAGACAAAATTATCTCCCTATTACCTAGCTGTTGCTAACACCAGTTAGCGACAACTAGTAGGAGATAGCGACCATCTTGGGCCCGCTTTGCATGTCAGTGATATTTATCACTAATGACATGCAAAGTGGGCGTGCCAAGATGTTAGCGACTGGAAACAGTCGCTAACATCGCTATCTCCTATTACCAACTTTTGGAGATATTCACGCTAAGCGCGAATATCTCCAAAAGCTAACACCTGCCCCTGAGCAGTTCTTAGCCATGTTATCCAATGGTAGGTGGATATCATGGCTAAGAGCATTAGCTCGGTTATGAATGAATATTGCTGACTTTTCAGCAATATTCATGCATGTTGGCCGATTTTTATCGCTTAGGAGATATACCTTGATAATAGCAAGGTTCCTAAGCGATAAAAATCGCCGCTGCTCAGTGATAAAAATATCGCCGCTAAACCAACATAGCGATAATTATCGCTAGTTGTTGGTAAGATGCCCCTCAGAGCCTTATTTACAAGATTTTGCCATAGCGCAGCACAGCAGGCCTTCCTGCGGTGCCGCCCTACAGCAAAAGGAAAATGCAGGAATGCAGCATATCTATCAGAACTGGAGCATTCCTGTCATTTTCTCCTGCACTTGCGCACAATGGGCTGCCATGAGGCACCTTTGTGCCATGTTGCAAAGGTACCTGCGTTGCAGGGATGATTGTTTTTGTGCAGGAAGGTAAACCTTCTTGCACAAAAACAATCACAAGAGGCTTTTTCCTCTTTCTATTTCTGCAGCACACATAGAAAAAGTATTTCTTATCTATGTGCCTCCTTAATACCTCCCCTAGGGAGGTGTATATTTTTGGCATTGCCTCAGAGGTACAATTCTTCGTAAATCTGAGGCAGTGTAAAATAAACATGGGTATGCTGGGAACATCCACAGCAACATTCATTGCGTGTCCGTTTAACACAGAAAACAGTATTAAAGGAAACCATAGTTTGGCTTAGTGCTGCCTGGTAAATATGGAGCAGGCACCTACGCCAGTGGAAAGTCATGAAAAGTGACACTCCTGAGTTACATCATCATTGTAAATTAGACCCTAAGGATCTAAAAATAAAACACAGGACTCTGGAAGCCTAAAAGTTTAACGATGCATTTAATGCAAAAATAGACCTCAAGCAAGCAAAATATCGTTCAATAATTGCTGTTTCAATGGACCAGAACATCTGCTCAAGGTAAATATGAATATATATAATGCTAAATTTCAATACCCTGAAAACTGAGGGGCTCATTATGATGGCGGCTGCCATCGCTGCGGTGCTGGGACAGCCTGCCAGACATGTGGCGGTCACACCACACATATTAGGATGTGTCGCCATAATGGCGGGCACATCCTGGGCTTTTAACATTGCGGACGGTGCTGCTGGTTGCTACGCAATGTTACAAGTGCTCAATTTTATTTCCCCGCAACACATGGCAGCCACCACGCATGAAAATGCTGGGGGGGACCCTGGGTACCCCCCAGTGCACCCCCAAACATAGAGGGGACCTGCAACGGGCCCTCGAATCCAGCCTTCGCCGTTTTTTTCCAGCAGTATGACCACCGCTAAAAGACAGGAAGAAAGGGATTCCGTAATCCCTATGGCGGTGCCTGCAAGGCACCCCTGCAATGCTGCCCTGTGTCCTGGTTCCGCAAGGCTGGTGGAAAAGGACCACCTTGCGGAACCGTGGCGGACAGACTTTCCATCCACCGCGGACACATTGGTATTCCCACTGCCATCATAATTTGGCTGTGGGAATTTCCATTGTGATGGCGGAAGAACTGCCACCCCTGGCCCGGCGGTGGCGATCCTTCCACCATCATAATGAGCCCCTAAATGTTATACACTTTGCGAATGAATGGAAGCAAAGCGGCTGATTAAAACTGTTGCTTTCAGGATAAAACTGCCTATAGATCCATGGGAGAATCTCATCATAAGAAAGCATGCATGTCCTTGGAAAAAGCTGAGGTTTTCTCAGTTGCATTCTTTGCTGTGCCAGACATTAAAACGAGGCTACGCTTACTACAACATGCAGGAAAATGAAAAAAATGTATGAAAGCAAATAAAATGGCTTCCAAATTTCAGAAATTCCTAAAACTTAGCAGTCATGTTAAGGTTACTATACTACTTGGTCTGTTGATTTTCAAATTCGAATTTCTCAAGTAAATTGAAATTGGAATTTCTCAAGTAAAATTAATCAGCATATAAAAGTCATAAAAAATAGCACATTGAAAGTATAGCAGTGACACAGAAATATTAATTTAATCAATCATGATTTTTCAGGCCCTCTTTTTTGCTGGAAGTCCATGGGCAGAGGGTGTGGTCTCACGCTAGACTGCCGACTTTGGAGATGGAAACCAAGGTTCAAGCCTCGTGGTCAGCTCCACATCAAGTGATTCAGGGCAAATCAATCTACCCGTGCCTACCAAATAAGTGACTGTGTCCATGTACAAAGTAACTGGTGCTCATGTAAAGCGCTCCGAATCCTTTGGGCCGAGTTCGCGCTATATAAATCTGCAAAAGAATAGGTAGCCGAGCATTATTGGGGATCATCTGACTGATCAGTGATTAGCCTGAATGCAATTGCATTGGTGACTTCTTCAAGGATGGCTGCATTTCGTCCACTCTCTTCAATACATTGGCCTACATATTAGCTTGGAAAAAGGATGGAGAGGAATCCATTAGTTTCAGAATCTTCACAGGAGCCTCCTCCCCTTGCATTGCCTCTCCCAACTCTTCCTCCCTCCATCCCCTCCTTTGTTCCTCCTATTGCTGGGATGCCCTTCGCACATCCTTAATTGTCCTCTGCATATTCAGCTATTTTAGCGATATCAGATTTAGTTCTAAACTTCTTTTTATTCTTTCTTGCAACGCTATGCAATGGCCTGCAAATGGCATACATTCAGCCCATTTCGTTGTCTGCCATCCAATGCATATGGTCATCAACTGACTCCTAACATTTGGTAATAATCCTTGCACAAAGACAATGCCTGCAGATTCTCGAGCCAATATTTGTAGTATGAGCTATAGCAGGGTTTCTTTTAAGCACATACTTAAGTCTGTCTAAATAATTAGCCAGTGTTTTTTATGTTAGTTTGCTTGCAATTTGAGATCTGAAGCCAGGGCAAAAATCTGCAATTGAATTCACACACACATTTTTTGCATTCTGACTTCTCCACCAATCTTTCTCTCAACTCACTCAGGACCTCGAATTGCAAGGACTGATTCACATTCAGCATTTAGGTTTGTGTACTGCAAACACACTCTGCACTTGCCCTATAAGCTGAGCAGAGTTTACTTGTATGTTATGGAATTCTTTTATAATGCCAGTGAAAACAAGTTTCTGGGTAAAAATGTAAATTGATACTTGTACAGCGCACTACTCACCTTCAAGGGTCTCAAGGCGCTTGTACGAATACCGCTGTGGGACCCATCCTGGCTTTCCCTGTGAGGCGTCCACTCCTGGGCACCCCCAAGGTGGAGGTCAGGCATTCTTAGCGTTGTGGGGGCCGTTGTGGAGATTAAGCAAGATATTGCCCAGAGTTGCAGAGTGGGACTCCATGATTGGAATAGGCACCGAGGCGAGAATTATCAGGTCTGTGGAATTTTGAGCCCAAGACCCGCCGAGGCGAGGAAATTAACCCTGTTCCCAGGCTAGACCTCAGCATCAGGGTCTGCTGCTCTAATCATTGAGCCACACTACTCCACTACGCAGCTGCACCTCAAATACGCAGCTGCACCTCAATGGCTTTAGCTTACATGGGGAACATATTTATCAGACCACTCTCAATTTGCTCCTCACGCTCTTTCTCTTTTTCTGGTGTTTCAGTGATCTGGGTGAATGGGCATGGAGGAAGAGAAGACAGAGCAGATGACTCACAGGCCTTCTTTGCAGTGACTGATCTGGTATTTTAATTTCTCCCAGGTATTTCTCATACCTCAAAATATGGATCTATGCCATGCTTGTGTACCTCCTGATGCCATTGTAGGAATAGAGGCCATTACTCAATATCTATTTTATTTTTAGGATCCTGCAGTATCTTCTGTAAGTTTGCTAATTTTTCTATATCAAAAGAAACATACTTGGGAAATGACTTCTTCCCATCCTCATTAGTCTGTCCCATCCACTCTTGTAAGTACTTAAACAGGCCTTTATCGTATTGTTGGCTCATAATATAGGCAGGAGTCCTTTTGGTGGTGGATCGCTATATTTAGACTTCTGTACACCATCTTTGCTCTTTATTGTTCATTCAGCTCTTGGGAAAAGAGGAAAAGGGTCTACGGGCCTGCATGTTATAGCAGTGCATCCCATAGAGGGATGGAGGCAGGGAAGGGAATGGAAAGTAGACAGTCGGGTATGTTTCTTCTAGGAAGAGAAGGTATCTTGAAGTGAAATCTAAAGATCCCCTAGTGTTTGATGACCCTTCAGTCAACACTCGGAGGGTCTAATGAAGGAGTTGGGTCAGAGGACTTCTCTCTCACACGCATACGACCTCCAAGTATCAGAGCTTCCGGTCCTGGTGTTCCTGCCTAGCTTCCATGTTATTGTACTGGTTCTAGGTTCCGCTCACTCTGTATTATGGATTTATATACATTTTCTTTTCACTGGACTCCTCCCAGTCCTTCCTATCTAACCGATGTTATATTCTCTGTTGTCTCCAACCTGGATGACATATGTTTGCACCATTTTTTTATAATACATTAAGCACAGTAAGCACATATAGACTAAAATTTTGATTAGTTTCACACTCATACTTTTAAGCCAATTCACCAGGCTCAGCCTTGATCAGTTCTCCACACCAGTTCCCATTACGAAACTTCTCCCTTATCTCTAGAACGCGGGGTCATTGTGTGAAGCCCGTTCAGCGCTCATCTGTCTTTTATATGTTGAGGCAATTTCTGGTGAGGCATTCACAATCTGTTAAGGATAAAACACAGCACTTCAGTCTAACAAGCAAGTAATGCACAATAGCAAGCAATACAGCAGACAATAAAATATCATTAATCATTTCAACTAGAGCTTTAACAGGATCCGTTGGAGCCTAATGCTAAAATACATAGCATACAAGGCAGTTTATATATGGCATCTCAATTCATCTCAACGGTATTAGATCAGCAAAATCTTATCTATTGAGTAGATGGCAGGATCTTCTCTTGGAGTGTAGCAGGGTTTCCGTTCTCCCACAGAACTGTGCACAGAGATCTGGAACCTCGGTGAATTAGGGTGACCCAAAACTCACCTTAGTATCCAATATCCCCTTACCGAACTAGCTACAGTGTCTCATTGGCCATAACAAACTCCCAATGACTTAGACAAACCAGAACATGAACTTAGGTTACCTCAGGTATCGTGGAACACATGAACACTCTTTTGCTCTATAATCATTTCAAACCAGAATGGGGAGTAAAAGAAGACACGTGCAAGTTTGAAATATTTATTTTTCAATGCAAGGTTCTTAAACGCAGTATCTTATATAATACCAGAATACATATTATAAAAATCAGAGTTATCAGCATAGTCACTAATCCATAGTAAGCAAACGGTGATAGCATATTATAATTAGGGCTCCCGGTTTTATGGTATTTATTTTTTTGCCATTTCCGTCTGTATTTATCCATATTTATTTTTGGGGCATTTTATCTGTATTTATCCACATTTATTTTTGCAACAAGCAAAAGACGATGCTACAGCTAGTATTTTTCCACATTTATTTAAATTGAACCCATATTTATGATGAAAGCGCAGATCCCTGCTTAAATCTTACTTTAGGCTCCTGTTAAATGGCGTTGCTAGTTCATACGAGAAGGAATGGGGTTTCCCAGCGCCTGCATACCCTAACGGTTGACCAGAAACGCTCTAGAAATGTACCACTGATTGACTGTAAGACGAACTAACAGCTAGGTTCAGAAAGGTCGGATTACCTCCTTCCCGAGCACATGGCAATGAATATGTTGTTCCAAATTCTGTGATAACAGTGATGGTTTGGAAGTCTGGCATCTAGTGCTTTATAGTGCAGTGCGCCTCGCTTCTGCTATTTCTAGGATATTCAAGTATCATGTCTAGTTTCTCTTCCCCTTTTGCTATGTGCCGATGATGTGCTCTCCACCTGCTACCCTTGGGCACTTGGTTTTATCAAAATTAGTTCTGCCAGTTACTTGATGCCTTCTTGAACAGTGGCGCTCGTACCAGTGCCAAGGTTAGCCCTGCTATTGACCCAGAGTATGGAACATCTGTATCCTATAGCACAGTGGGTTGGTGTGCCTGTTGTGTACACCAAGTGGGAACTCAGGCCATGTGATAAATTTTTAGCAGGGCTACTCTGCCTTTCATCCTTCCAAGATGCCTGCTACTTTCATGTGGTTTACTTTGCTGAAAAAAAACATACCAGCATGTTCCTTGGAGCTTTAACACTCCACAGCCTGCCAGGCTCTCAAAGGGTAACCCCCACCCCCCACCTCCCCGCCCTGTGTGGCAGCCCGGTCTTTTAAAAGACCATTCACACGTTAACGAGGCTTGTTGTTTTTCACCCCTTAGAGCCCCTGCAGCTACACTCTGCATATTGCAGAAAGTTCACAATTACATTAGTGGAAACGGGACTGTTGGTGTGATGGGTGTCGTGGGAGATCGAAGGAAGCCCCCTTACAATTACTATCTTGTGAAGTCACTCCGGAAATGGCACCTTCTCCTCCAGAAAGTGAGACTCACCGATCTTAAATGCAGCTCTCCCCACGATCAGAAGCAAACTTCTCCGCAATCAGAAGCAGGCTCCCACAATTAAACTTGCCATCTTCCAGGAAGGCCAGTGGTGAATTCACAATACACGCTGAAGTACGGCAAACAACAGTGGGCATTCAGGGAGACAGGAGGGGCCCCTGCCTGCCTCCATACTGGGATGAGAGGCACAGGGGACAAGCAGAACCGGGGTAGGGAAGGGCACAGCTGGCAAGTGGAGGCTGGAGTGCGAGGTGCACGAGGCTGACTGCTACGATGTGCATGAGGGCTTGCGAGAGGGTCTGGTAGAGTGGAGTAAAGGCCCCAGCACTTCCTACTCCTCGTTGACACCTGCCGCTGCCCTCACACACTGGATACGAGCTCTCTTAGGTATATGTATTGTATCAGTCCAAACTTAAATACTTACATTTCAAATATATTAAATTGTGCAGTCTAGCAAGGTGTATTTTGATTTTCTACCTGTCTGTGTGCCATTAGCTGCGATAAAGGCAAATCAGTTGAGAAAATTACCTTTTAACATGTCTGATTCAAGGACTGCAGTGAGCCTACGATGAGCAACATGACTGAATGCTTTCAATAAATTAAGCGGGATGAGAAGGCGGATATCACTATTGTGAAACATGCGGGGATTGCCACCCAGAACAGTAATGGGTGCAGATTCAGTGCTGCAACATTAAGAAAACCTGACAGGAACCACTGGTATGGTGCTAGCAACTTACACTGGGGTGTGTCAAAGGTGGCCAGCCACACATTTTTCAATGACTTTATCTAAAAGATATAGGACACAGGTCAGTAACTGGAAAGTTAGTCTGCAATATAGCAAAAGTAGATCCCCCTCGGAGTGAAAATAAACTTGCTGTGCAAATGCACATTCCTTTGGGCCTGGTTCCATGTGTTCGAGATTTCCAGATGCACATGCCACAATGGACGAATTGTACGCATACACAAATTCATAATTGCTTTGTGGAATACAGTGCAGCCCACTGAGCCCTGCTTTGTTCATGTTGTTTATTTTGGTATGATAGGTTAATCAGGATGGTATTTTAAGTATTTGATCTCTCCAACTAGAATACTTTTAAGTGCTGAAGTGTGAGCCACGGTAACTTTCTATCAGTTATCCAATTATAGAACAACAGAGTAAATGGACACAACAGAGGCATGGTTTGTGGGACAAAGGTGATCTTTTCAGGGCTCACAAACCTATGTATTACAAAACATGCATATGAGATAGATGAGGATTACTGAATACAAGTCTAAAATGTCTTTTGGTTACAAAGAATGCAAAAGACCCGACACCATTTGCCCTCCTGGTATCGCGCCGTGCCCCCAGCACTCGACTTTGCGAATTGCCCAGGTTGAAAGTTTCTATAGTGTGATTTAGTTGGCCGTGACATCACTATGCCAGACAATGTGATGGCCAATGCCCACGCTGTGATTTTAGTGTGTCCTGGGTTCCCCTCTCTACTTACCCATGGTGCCCCCCCTTTTCCTTTCGAGCGATCCACACAGGCACCGAGTCCAGAGAAAGAGACAGTTAATTACAGCCTAAACAGCCGAGAGTGTACATTAAAAAAGCTGATAAGCGCTCCTGGACTGCTGCTGCTAGGGCTCCCTGGAAACAAATCACTCAGCAGGGGAGTGCTTAGGGTGATTTGGAAGAATAGTGTGCCAGAGAATCTGGAAAAGGTTTCAAATTTCTTTCTGCAGCCCCTGTGAACCTCAGACAGGGATAGACACATTGCTGTTTTGTTAGTATTTTTCCGTATCTATTTATAAATACAGACAAAGGAAAAAATGTTTTCTGTGTGTATTTATGTGTATAAATCCGTTTAAACGGAAAACCGGGAGCCCTAATTATAATGCAAAAAATCAATAGAAATCTGTATCACCTATATTTCGCGCACCCTATTTAGCATTCTACATTATATCTTAGAAGGTCTCAGTTGGGTTTTAGCAGGGCGGGCCCATACCTCTAAATGTCAGTAGAGAAGATCACATCATCAGCTACCAGCTCTCTGCATGCGAAACACCATCAAGTGTGTTTTTGCATTCTCAGTAACTCTATCTTAAACCCGCTTAGAGCCCAATGTTGGCAGCAACTGTATTTGTGTTATGTCTAGTGGTGCGAGGATCAGAGCTCCCAGCAACCTTGTGTTAGGTTATTCTTAGAGCGTTCGGCACCCACTGTTCAGACAGTGTGCCAAGCACGACAGATATCAGAGCAATAACATATTATTCTCAAATAAATCACATCTTTCGTCTAGGTTGAAAGCTACAATAACAATTATGTGTTGTGTGCAAACTGAAGCCAAAGGAAAATATGTTGTTTAAACATTTAATAAACTCATGCTAACTTAACACAATATATAGAAAAGCAGCATCTATATGACACCCCCCCAATGATCCGAGGACGGTCAAAAAAAATATAAGCCAGTACTAAAATAAAGGCATAACATGAAAGCAGAGTTCAACAATATTGGCCAAACAAAATGTAATATAAGTCTTGAACTTGAGGCCAAACATAAAATCATAGGCCTAGATCATATTGAAAGTTCGTAAGAAAAAAGGCACCATTCAGAATTACTAAAAAGTCATTATAATGAAAGTCTCCAAAGCCACTCATGGGTGGATAGAATATGCAAAATAGGTAGCAACAGCTTCCAACGTGAAATCACTGTCATCATCCGAAAACAGTTCAGCCATCCAATTAAGCAACGGGAAAGAACATACATGCTCCTCCAGCACCGGACCCTCTAGCAACATCAGAGGACTACTCGGTGGGTTCTCAAGAACGCTATGTGCCAGAAACTTATGCGCCGCTGCGGGTATGTCCCACTGGCCCATTAGTCCATGCATCGCTGCCAAGGCCATAATCCTTTCGCCAGAACAAACCAACTCGTGAGCAACTACGGGGCTCATCAGGTGATTAAAATCAACTTCAGGAGATAACGGCAAGCAGAGACACAAATCAATGGCTGAGTCAAAATCGCAGCTCAGGCAATGAAACACAGGCTGGACACATGTGAAATAGGAAAATCGAAACGATAATCCAAACGCCGTGCTTAAAGTCGCAAGCGGCAGGGTGCCATAGCAATCAAGCATCCGGTTGCGAAACAGTGTCAGAAGGAGCTGAGCCGCTTCTTGCGCAGGATGGGCATCCATGTTTTAGGAAGCAGAATAATATCAAAACGCCTGCAGCTAAAGCCAGCAAAACAGGGAATCCGCCAAACAAACTTGAAAATATTGAATGGAAGAAAGCGGGGATGACACCAAAAATCTTGTCAAATGTAGTCACGAGACCACTGCTAACCAATTTAAAAAAATGAGCTAAGCCAGACGTGGAGGAGGCATTAAAGATTTGATGAACTAATTCGCAGAAATGAAACGGCAAGTCAGTATTTAAAAGTGCCTGCACCTCTGTGCGTGTGTTAGCTATGTGAAGGACATAAGTTTCACGGGCCGAGCTCAGGGCCACTTCCTTTTGAGACAAAAGAGCCCTTATTCTGCTCATACCATTGAACTCCGCTTTCAAGGTTGGGATGCGCGGCCAGATGGAAACATCTGAATTCCCATGCGTGGGTGGATATAGCACGTTCTTGCAACACACCACACGTTCTGATACAGTAACCACATAAGCGATACCGACCATTACCCACAACACTCCTCGTTATTCAAAAGTAAATAACTACCGTTTGTCAATAATGTAAATGTGGGAACTATTGCTGGACCTGGCGTGCCTTTTAAAACACAGGCTAAATTAGGCCAGTCCTGATTACAAGAACCATGCAGCTGGATGTGTCTGCATATCAGTGAACGGTCAGGCGACTGTGTGCATTCTTCACCATTCAGCTTCACTTCTTTTCCATCCTTTAGACATCTGTATGTGTATGGTAAAGACCATGCCTCATGGAGAAAAGCACTGCCTAGTGGTTCATATCGCCCTATTGCAATATACTGCATACAATTAGTAAATTTGTACAAAGCAAATGGTAACGTAATAACTCCATGGATAAGCCATGTTGCAGCAGCTGCCTCAGCTACAGAAAAGGACAAAGATTCTAACTTTTCAATGTGTAACATAGAAAATGATGCTTCTCGCATGGAAAGCATGCGCTGCTTGTCAGTCCAATTAAATGGGGCAAATAGGGAGGACACGTTCATGTAACTCCAGGGCACGCGGCCCGCCTTAATAGTCTGTAGTGTCCATGCAAACTGCATTACAGAACGCAATTGATTTTGACCATGGTACAATACAGACACCTCATCATTTACAATGTCAACTACAGAAGAGACAATATTGTTCAACGTGTAAATTCGGGAAGAAAGCATATTAATACTGGTATCGACAACTGCAAGCACTTTTTCCAAATTTGCTTGGTCAATCGCCCTTAGGCGCTTAGCAGCCTCAATTTGTGAAAATTTCCAAATTTCATTGTAAACCGCATAAATCCACTGTTTAGACCTACCATGAGCCACGCCTTTTATAAAATCATTTAAATCCACATTATCATTTAGCTGAGACAGATGTAGTTTAACTGCAGCTAACGTGGAATGTTGTAACCAATTCTGACACAGCTTCCCCAGAGAGTAAGTAGTGACAGTATAATCAATTTCAAAACGGGGATCAGGTCTGACTTGTGTGAACCCTTCAGCCAAACCGAAAAAACGGCGTTGGCAAAAATCAGCACTTCTATGCCACATCAGCCAACCCTTTGGATCCAAACTGGATACATTAAAGGATGAATTGTGCAATAGAGTTTGCAACTCATGAATGGACAATTCAGTATATTTACCCCATCCTGAATATTCTTCCAATTCGGGGATGATTGGTGTATTTAATTTTTTAGAAGTCGCCAATCCAAAGCATGTTGTTTGGGAAATAGTAGAATTTAGAAACAACATGTGATTCGGGATGAGACATGCACGGTGCAAAGCCTCAGTGCCTTGTACCTGCCAATATTTGGTACCCCAAACCGATTTAAGGTCAATTGTTCCTTTCCATAACTCGTAGCCATCTACAGCTAACTTGTCTAGAAAGGACTTCGAATACAGCAATTTTGTATCAGTAAGTCTAACTTTGGACATGGACTTTTGTGTCATTTTGAAATAAAATGACTCAGGATTTGATTGATTAAAGTCTGTAAAATAAGTGTATTTTTTCAGAAATGTATTTGAGCTGCCTCCCAATGGAGCTGGGCAATGTTCCCACTGCATGTAATTCACAGCAACCCTCCTGGAATTTGTCTTATGCAGAAAATGATTACCATAATGTTGGAAGCAAAACAAATCACCATAATTAACAGAATCTAAGTATAATTCCTCAGCATCAAAAGCAGCATAATATTTCAAATCAGAGAATAATGCTTCTACGGCCTGAATATCGCAATCATCAGAACGTATATTTTGTTTAATCACATCCCCCATGTTTACTCTAAGCACATTCGGAACATTAATCACTTCAGTGGGGCCATGTATCTGAAATCTAACCGCATCCCACACAACCCCATCAAGGACAGGCCAAGCAGTAATGTTGACTGTATTCAAGTCTCGTTTCAGTCTGTGTGCTGAATGTGAAGAGGGAAGAGGGGCCAATGTTCCATTAAGGTACCGAATTCCTGTTCTTTCTCTGACATAGTGGCCATCGATCAGGCGGAAAAAATAAAACACAAAACCAATTGACATAAAAAGGTAAAATGAAAATAGAATCAACCAAATGTATGTCCAAGGGGGAATTTCATTTTTTTTTTAAATAAAGTGGCATATTTTGCAATAGTTGATGGTTTCTTTGAATGTTCCGAAACAGAGTCAAAAGAGAATCTGGATTGGTCGGCCAAACGAGTCTGCAAATCTGGCATTGATAAATCAGCAGGATAGGTGTAGTTCAGCTCATCAATGTTAGAAACAGGAATAGTATTTAATAAAGGACTGGAAATAGCAGGCATCTCGAGGGACACCTCCAGTTCTGCACCAGAAGTAATAGCCAGCACAGAATGCCTCACCATGGAAGGACAGGATACAGCCGGTGTCATGCTATGAAGAATCGGCCACCCTGTGTGTCTTGACATTGTCAATTGAGATAAATCTGTTTTCCTTACGACCTGGAAGTGGTGGTAATATGACAGTTCTCGTGCCCTTCACTCCAAGAACTCGAACTGGTGCACGATATGAGGGACCAAACTCTTTCTTGTTATCGATCTTCTCTCGAACCAGTTCTCCAACTTGGGGTAGCCAGCCAACTACCGGGATCTGCAACGCATCATCCGATGTGGAGGGCAAATGTTCCTTAGCTAGACTGTCTCTGGTCTTTTGTAGATCCTGTAAAACATTGCAATGTTCATCTACGTCAAAGGCCGAGGCCTGGGCCTTGCAGTCTAGACCGTCGAGGTCAGGGACATACATCTTGATACCAAAGAGCATTTCGTATGGGGTCCGCCCACCCAGAGACCTTCTAGGGAGATTATTAAGCGCACGCTGCACACCATTGAGATGGGCCAACCAGTTTCTGCCAGTGCCTATAACTCGAGCTGTCAAAGATTGCTTTAAGTCACGGTTCATTCGTTCCACTACACTGTTACCCTCAGGTCTGTACGGAGACGAAAACTTGACTTGGACCCCCAACGAAACCATAGCATCCTTATACGCCTTAGAAGCGAAAGCCGGACCCTGATCCGAATGGAAGGTACCACAGGCAAAAATCCCTACAAAGACTCGCAAATCCTTAATGACAGTCCGTGAATCAGCGCTCCGATGGGGCCAAACCCACACAAAGCGTGTGCATGAATCAACTGCAACTAAGATGTACTTATATGCAGTACCAGAAGAAAAAGGACCGCAGTGATCTAAATAAACGCACCCAAGCGGTTTATTAGAAATGTACAACTGTGTCTGAGGCGGACGCGCAGCAGTTGAAGGCTTAATCTGCTGGCAAATGTCACATTGAAGGACATAATCACGCATCTGTTTGTACAGTCCCCGCCACCAGAACCTCTGTTGTAGCTGTGTTACAGTGGCTGAGACGCCCGCATGCGCAGACGCCACACCTTCATGAGCCGCTGTAATCAAAGTAGCCCTGCGATCCGAGTTGGGAATTAAACGTTCACCAACATCAGGAAATTTCTCATAAGGAACCTTGTCGGGACTTAAGTGGTATGTGTACTTTGAAGCGAACCCCGCAGGATATTTACCTCCCTTCTCAGTGGCAGCAACAGCTGCCAAGATGTCATCATCATTCTTACTCTTGGACCTCGTGACTGCTGCAACCAAATATTTTGATACTGCTGACTTCGCCGCTTCATCAGCAAGCAAATCACCGACAGCGTGGACTCGCACGTGCTGATGGCCAAGAGTATGAATCACAAACACGAGTGGTAACTTGTCTTTGAGTTCCGCCACTCGGACCCAGATCATTTTATGTTTTATTGTGCTACCTTTGGAATCACAAAATTCATTCTGAATCCAAAAGAACAAGTTTTCGTTGTAAGACTGGACACAGTAGTAAGAGTCACTTACGATCAAAGTCGTCACACTAGGATCTGCGTACTCCAATGCAAGTATCAGAGCATGAAGCTCTGCTAATTGTGCGGTGCAGTCCCCAAGCGTCTGCGTGTGCACAACACTGGACTTGAACTCATCGTTCACCATGGCACCGACCACAATGGCGCACGCGGAAACGTAGGCATGTTTAGAGCCATGCGCAACCTGCGCCGAACCATCAGTGTAAATGATGCAATGTAAATCCTCCAATGGCCGCATTGCTAAAGGAGCAGGATGAACAAATTCATACTGTAAATACTCCTGCGACCGTAAAGTGGCGTCAAAAATAAACGTGACGTCCTGTGACGTCAAGGATGCAGCCCATTGAATCCACCTAGGGTGCAAAGCTTTGGAATTTGGTACACTGGCTTTCGTAACTGCCTCCAAGGCAGGACACGGGGTAACAACCAACATGCGTTTTCCCTGTGACAGGGCACGTTCATTAAGAATTGCCATCTGTACAGCCGTCAAAACCTTCTCCACAGTGGAAAAGCGCATTTCAGCTGAAGTGTACAAGGGTTGTAAGCCATAGGTACTGTATCTCCTTCATTAAAAGTCAGGTACGTGAAACCCAAAGTCCCAGGGACAATTCTTATCACCAGGTTGGTCTGGTTATCACGAGTCTGTAAATATTCAGAAGCGAGCAAATCAGCTTGCAAAGACTGCAGTATAGCTGAATGCTCAGGCAGCCAGCATGATTTGGAAAAAGATGGTTGTATCAAAGCATACAAAGGCTTGATACGTTGGGCATATTCCGGAATGTATGTTCTCCCGAAATTCAAAAAGTCCAGTAAAGATTGTAATTTTTTCAGTGTTGTCGGAGCGCTCAACTGTGCGCATTTCTCCAGGAAGTGAGGAGCCAAGCCTTTTCCTTCATTGTTCAGTTCATAGCCTAAGAAACAACACTGTGTACTCTGCAATGTGCGATTTTGCAAAGTTAAACTTGTAACCCATGTCTGCAAAGTTACAAATAATACTGTTCACTCGACACAGATGCTCTGTGAGATAGATATCATCCACATAGGAACAAGCGCCTGGGTCGACCCTCTCCAACAGAGAGACAATGCGGGCGGAAAATACTCCAGGACTATTCCCATAGCCCATTGGGAGACGCCGAAACATTTTTTGGACACCGCCGCATGTGAAAGAAGTCCATTGGGAACTTAGACCGTCCAATGAATGGGCATAAAAACCATTGGAAATGTCAAGCGTGGTTTTGAACCGCTTACGCACAAGACTATTACAAGGGCAGAGCCGTGAGTATTCTGTACTGCACAGTAACGGCAATGCGAGTTTAAATGCCGGTAATCCAAAACCAAACGGTAAGAGCCGCCCAGCTTGTTTACAGTAAAAAGGGGGTTATTCATCTGTGACACACATGTTTCAATTACACCTTGATATTCCAATTGTTCAAGGATCACTGCGACCGAAGCTTTGGCTTTACGTCGTATGGGATATTGAGGTTGAGGCTGCGGCTGAGACCGTAAAGGAATCTCGTGGCTTGGGGACAATTTATCCCAGCCACACTGATTGCGGTACACAGCCGGTGCAAGCGCGAGAGCCCACTCTTCTGCAAAGTGCAGCGCTTCCACTCTCGAAACAGTGTTCGCGAAACTGGGGAGGATTACCTCCTCCCCTCTCGGAGCTGCGAGCACAAAAGGTGGGGGCCAGTCAGCCTCCGAAAGCAAAATGTCATACGTAGATGAAAGATTTTCCCAAAATACCCCTTTTATGGTACGCTGTATGTCACCTTCAACTAACAGAACAATTTCAAAACGTCTATCAGGGGAGCAACTCTTGTATCAGCTGTTTCAATCACAACATAAGTGTCAGTCGCTGTCACCTTCAGTAGTGGACGGAGGGCCTCTCTCACTATGGTAATCTCCGCCGCGCTGTGCAGCAACGTCAGAGCCCAAGTCAGATTTCGAAGCCACGTTCTCGCAATCTGAGGCATATCGATGCGCCGTTAAGGCAGCGACTTTTTTCTTGGCAAACTGCGGTCTCTGAGGCGTAGAGCCTTTCTGCTTGTCTGCACCGTTGCGCGGGCGGGGCTGACCACGTCCTTGCTGGCCACCCCGGCCCCTGCCGCCCCTTCCACCACCGGTTGACGGAGCCGATGAGTCCTGAAAGGAACGAGGAGAGCCTTGGTCAGAAGCCTGAAACCGATCAGGAGATTTAATCATCGCGCGGTTGCGCAAATCATAAACACGTTCTGACTGCGCAGGCAAGGGAGACGCAGGGCGAGATGTCTGAGCCTGTTGTTGCTGTTGCTTACCCTGATTCTGTTTTTTAGGTCAATTTTGTTTTTTATTGGTATTGAGTTGTACCGCCGCTGCCGAAGTCTGTCCCTGGGGCTGCTTTTTCTCTTTATCAGAAAAAGGCTTAAGACCCTTGGCATTGCGGCCAACGGTTTTATAGGCCGCCACAATTATCCTCGCTAACTGACGGGGTTTTTCGGGATCGGGAATCGCCTTTAACGCATTAGCCACCTGAAAGTTCACTGCATCTCCCTTGACATTTGCAAGGATCAGATCGCAAACCACATCAAAGGTGCCACACAGCCGCATACCCAATTGAACCGCAGACTCCGGTCCGTGGTCATCTTGAACACGTTTAAGGACCGCAGACAGATTGGACATAGACGGGGTGCCACAGACCGCCGCAAAAGTCTTACTCCAAGATTCACAGTCACAAAGCTCAGGGGCCAAATCTTTCGGCAAACTAAGCGTAAGAATCCGGTGTTTTTCACCGGGAGACGTATCAGGAAACACAGCCTCCAGCTGGTCAAATTTCTCGGCAAGCCAGAAAGGAAAATCATCTTTATCCTGGGGCTTTTTGCCCATCACGGAATTCACCATGACAGGACTGATCTTCAAATTAGCCTGTCCTGCCGTAAGGTGCGCACCTCTAGGGGCCGCACCATGAACATTACGACTTGTGTAATGTACAATCGCTCTAATCACGGCAATAGCGACAACATGAAGTCGCCTTAGTTCCGCCAAGGAACAATTGGCGTGAAGAGGGTGAGGAGTAAACCCAGCCAAAGCGGGCCAATTAGTGCCCGGAATGGACAAAGGACCTAACCTCGGAGAGGTTAAAGAGTGGGGTAGGGCGCCACCAAACCAAACTCCATGCTGCCAAACATCAATAGGTATTTCCTGTGCCCTGTACGGAGCATATACAGCAGGTACAGCTGATGCAGTGTACGAGTGGAACACACCAGAATTAGCATCCACCGCCGGAAACGTCACCCACGAATAAAACAGTTCGTATGGGTAAGCATGTCCCGCACTTACCACCAGAACCACAGCCAAGCCTTCAACAGGAACATCATAAGCCCGCAAATGATCACGCACCGCAATGCGACTATGCAGCGGGATGTCCACGGCTTGTGCCATGACTGCACAGGAATACGAAAAAACTAAGAAAACTTTGTAGCACAACTGGGTAGTAATTCAAGGAAACCGTTTTAGATAGATTCAAGCTTGAAAAGACCTATTTCAAAAATAGGTAGGTTTTTCCGACACCACCGTTTTCCGGAAACGGGAATGCAGGGGTTAAGGTTTGAATGATATACTACTCGAGTGTCATGATATAAGGCCAACAACGTTTGGGCGCCATGTAGCAGGGTTTCCGTTCTCCCACAGAACTGCGCACAGAGATCTGGAACCTCGGTGAATTAGGGTGACCCAAAACTAACCTTAGTATCCAATATCCCCTTACCGAACTAGCTACAGTGTCTCATTGGTCATAACAAACTCCCAATGACTTAGACAAACCAGAACATGAACCTAGGTTACCTCAGGTATAGTGGAACACATGAACACTCTTTCGCTCTATAATCATTTCAAACCAGAATGTGGAGTAAAAGAAGACACGTGCAAGTTTAAAATATTTATTTTTCAATGCAAGGTTCTTAAACGCAGTATCTTATATAATACCAGAATACATATTATAAAAATCAGAGTTATCAGCATAGTCACTAATCCATAGTAAGCAAACGGTGATAGCATATTATAATGCAAAAAATCAATAGAAATCTGTATCACCTATATTTCGCGCACCCTATTTAGCATACTACATTATATCTAAGAAGGTCTCAGTTGGGTTTTAGCAGGGCGGGCCCATACCTCTAAATGTCAGTAGAGAAGATCACATCATCAGCTACCAGCTCTCTGCATGCGAAGCACCATCAAGTGTGTTTTTGCATTCTCAGTAACTCTATCTTAAACCCGCTTAGAGCCCAATGTTGGCAGCAACTGTATTTGTGTGATGTCTAGTGGTGCGAGGATCAGAGCTCCCAGCAACCTTGTGTTAGGTTATTCTTAGAGCGTTCGGCACCCACTGTTCAGACAGTGTACCAAGCACGACAGATGTCAGAGCAATAACATATTATTCTCAAATAAATCACATCTTTCGTCTAGGTTGAAAGCTACAATAACAATTATGTGTCGTGTGCAAACTGAAGCCAAAGGAAAATATGTTGTTTAAACATTTAATAAACTCATGCTAACTTAACACAATATATAGAAAAGCAGCATCTATATGACAGGAGGAAGTGTGAGATGTATTCGTGGAGAAGATATTCATGAACACAATACTGAGTTTGTTAGTGTCCTACAAAATCCCCCTTCAAGTTGCCAAATTTGCTTTTGACCCTACTAGAATCATGAAACAATTTCCATATTTGATTATGAAAAATATATTGGTACACACAGTAAAATGCATGTATATAAAACAATATTGTTGAAGTACATTGGAATATATAATTATGTTTCACAACTCTAAACAATTATGACATATCAGACCCAATCTGGTATTCATGCATAAAATTGCTGTTTGAAAATCAAGGATTTCCTTTTTCCTTGCCTGTGAAAAGAACACCGTATGCCCTGATCATACCATCTGACTCCCTTCTTTAGTTGCTGGAAAGACTGACAGAAGAACTGTAAACTGAGGGAAAATGAGTAATTCCTCTAGGCCTAGAATACATTCTTAATGTAAAATTAGATTGGCTAATCTGATGGTCCCTTTGAATGCTAAGGTTTAAAGATTAGGACGTTCTGATTATTCTAGGGATATTAAGCTTCAAGAATGTAATCATACACAGACCTTCAGCACCCTCTTGATTATACCACTAATCCTGAACTGGTTCCTTCTATTTCTATTCTGTAAAACCACAGCCTGACACCTAAAGCATTAATCTCCTTACTCATCATATTTACTGTCTCCATCACACCTTGATAATCCTGTGCTACTCGTCCAACAATATGTTGTCTAGAGCAACTCATTTCTTCAAATTTATGTTGATTGGAATTCGTATGTTCGAATTTCTCCCAGTATGTTCTTCAAAGTTAGCACTGAAGGTGTTGGTTACACCCGGAATCTTTTGGCGTTGTTTCCATTGTCTTTTTGCCTCTGACCTCCTGTTTTTTTATTGTGTGCTAAATTTTGTTTTGCTTGTTTTAGGACTCTGGGGACTTTACCACAGCTGACCAGTGCTCCCTGTCTAAATTGTATTGGTGATTGGTTTCTCCATAATTGGGCATATTTGATTTACTAGTAAGTCTCTAGTACAGTGCACCAGGGTACCCAGGCCCTGTAAATCAAATGCTACAAGTGGGCCTGCAGCACGGAGTGTGCCACCAACATGAGTAGCCCTGCAAACATCTCTCGGCCCTGCCACTGTTATGTCTGTGAGTGTAGTTTTTTACTCCCATTTTGATTTGGCAAGTGCACCCACTTGCCAGACCCAAACCTTCCTTTTAATACATGTATGTCACCCCTTAGGTAGGCCTAAGGCTGCCCCATGGGCAGGGTGCAGTGTATTTAAAAGGTAGGACATTTAATGGTGTGTTTTACATGTCCTTATAGTGAAATATTGCTAATTTCGTTTTTTACTATTGCAAGGCCTATCACTGCCATAGGGTAACATAGGAAGTGCCTTGAAATATCTTTTAAATGTAATTTCCCTTTGGGAACAGATGGAGATTTGGATTCTGGAGTCTCTGAACTAATAATTTAAAAATATTTTTATTGTTGAAGTTGGTTTTTTAATTGTAAGTTTGAAAATGCCACTTTTAGAAAGTGAAGTATACATAAAGGAAGAACCCCCTACACTATAGATTGGTGTTTCACTTTGGTAAGCTCATAATCCTTACACGTACCATCAGCCAATTAAGGGCTATAAGTTCTTTCTTGGTGTACTCCCTGCTACTCCTCACGCTATGCCACTCCTCCCACTATCGTGTTCATAGTGGAGCATCGGAATGTATATCCCTTATTCTGGTTTCTCAATGAGTCTCTTTATTGGATTTTTCCTTGTGTGAATTCATGTTGCAATGTGAAAACATATAATCATCTAGATATAAATAAGGGGTATCCTCAAGTTTTTATTGTATGTGTATTTTTCTTCTTTATTGGAGACCCATCCTTTATGTATCATTTTTGTGATATTTTTGAGACCCATTCAGATTTTCCTGGAACTTTTTGTAGTGTTCTTTATTAGCAAATTATCTCTGATTCTTTTTTATCCCTGTCCATAACAACTATTCCACCACCCTTATCGGCTGAGCTCCTGATTTGATTATATTCTTAATACGTGCTTGAAGTTCTTTTTTGGACAAGTTGTGTTTGATGTATTTCTTTTTCTTTTCCTTGTTGTCAATATCTTGTAATGTAGTTCTTTTGAAACTTTGTAATTCAGTGGGCATGTTGGATGTAGGTGGATAGAAGTTTGAAGGGTCTTTTAGACCAGAATAGTTCCTTTCTTGCATTGACATATTCTCTGTGAAAAGTACTTTCAATGCATTTTTGTGAAGAGTTGTACTGCTTCCAGTCGAATTAGTATATAATCCGGTCTTACTGAGAAGACAAAGGATAGTCCCTTACTGTAGCTTCATCTCATCTGGATCCAGTTCTCTTGTTGATAAATTATAGAGAGGGATTAGTTCTGGTACCCACATCTGTACGTCTGTCATCTCATCGTTATCTCTCCTGGAAACCGGTTCCGGTTGAATCATCTCCATCCTTTGCTTCTTCCCATTTGTTTGTGTCAGGTTATAGACTCAGAAGTAAATCTCTGATGGTATCACCCACAGGGTGAACTCGCACAGAAGGCAGTTCATCAGACAGAAGGGACAGAATTAACCCCTCCAACAAGGTATGTCTATTATAGTGTGACAGTAACGTAGACGACAGCTTGCACATTATCAGCATTGAGTGCCAGACACTAATCTGAGCATCCTCCTTACAGAGGCAAACACACTGACCTCTCAAAAGATCCACTTAAGTGCATCACTGGTATGTTATGTACAACAGTGCACAATGCTGGGCTATGAACAACTGGGCCCCTCTGTCCTGTTATAAATTTTTCAATTATCCCTCATAAATAAAAACTTTCCTTGTTCCATTTTATGATTGTTTCCATATACATTTTTGTCTTAAATGTAGTGTTGCAAATAAAGTTGACACCTAGTCCTGAGGAAGACCTTTGAGAAAAGCAGCAGGCCCAATATGAAGCTCGTAACACGCCTAGGTATTGCAACAGTGACCAGGGGGCGCATATCCCCGCCCAAGGATTAACTTGTACCCAGGGAAACCAATGAGAAAAACATTTCTTCTAAAATAATTATGAAATAATACCTTTTACTTTAACCCCAGAACACATAGGGCCACAAGATACCTATAGGATCAATCATTTAAGGGAGCATCATATAGCCCCAAATCCATTGTTGGATAATTTGCATTCAGATATGGATGCTTATCATATCTGTAGAGGCATGGAATATGTTAATGATTTGTTGAAATACTTGTATGTCTAAATTGTATTATGTTTGTATTGTATAAACGTTACATAATTTCATTTTTCACATTTGCAACATTAATTCACACAAGGAATAAACCAATTAGAAGACTCAATGACAAATCAGAACTCACTTTATGTCATAGAATATCCACAGTTTGTGATGTATGCCAATTTTGATTAAGGGATATACATATTAATGTTAGTAAAACACTAGGAATATGATAGAGGAAGGAGTGGCATAGAGTGAGGAGTGGCAGGGAGTACACCAAGAAAGAACTTAGAGGCCTTAATTGACCGATGGTACATGTAAGGGCTATGTGTATACCGAAGTTAAACACCAATCTATGGTATAGGGGTATTTTTTATGTAAACCTGATTTTTACAGCTCACTCTTTTTCACACAAATAGGATCACCAGATAACTTTTAGAAGGTGGGCTTCTTCTTGCTTAATCATTCTGTGACTCTGCCTGTCTGTAGAAGGCATATGTCTGGATTGGCTGACAGTTGGGCTCCAGTGTATTTACTCTAGACAGTCACACTAAGGGAGCTGAGGTGTGCCTTGCATATCATGATGGCCCATCACCAGGCAGATGGGCCTCCCTCAGCTAGAGAGGTGGGAGCAGATGCCACGGACACCTGTCTAGAGATGTGCCTGTCCTCACACAAAGCTGTCTCCACCCCCTATAGTGTGCCTGGAGCCAGGTTAGGGAAAGACAGGGTATTATGCACTACAAATACTCTTCTTAGAAGTTTTTCCATTTTAAAGGCAAAAATGGGTGTAAGTATTGGACCTCTGACATCTCAGCATTAGGACACTTCTGGACTGAGGACATTCTGCCAGGAAGAAGAGCTGGATGATGTAGGAGGGACTGCTGTTCTACCTGCTGCTTTGTTGTTCTGGCCTAATGCTTGCTGCTTCTGTCCTAGGGGGAAAAGGACTGGACTTTGCTTTCTGTACCCTGCTTCTAAAGTTCTAGAAGGGTTTGAGTTGATCTTACCTCCTGTTAAGAAGTCTCAGGACCATTAAAGACTTCACCTGCTAGAGCCTGGACTCTTCTCCTGAAAGTCCTGATTTGCCAAGGGGGGCCAAATCCAGTTCCTGGACCCTAGGGAGTACAACCTGGGGATCTTGAGGAGAAAATCCATGCATCGACTCCCAGGGTCTGCTTTATTGATGCATCACTGCAAAAGATTGATGCATTACCGCAGCCTCCCCCAATGTGTGGCTCCCGCTTGATGCATCGACCACAGCTTTTACCACAGCCCCAGCTTGTTGTTGCAGTGCATCAGAAGAATCCCATAGCATGAGTTTCCAACCCCATGTCACCGACATCCATGACACATGCTCTGACTTCGGTGCAGCGCCTGCTTCGCGGTTGTACAATTGACGCAGCGCCTGCTTTAAGCCGCTGTCACATTCATGCAGCACGTCCGGATTTTTGGAGCATCATGCCTGGGTGCCGATTCTTTATTGACAATGCACCGCAGTAAGAAACTGAGGCCACTTGTACAGAAACCGATGCCACTAAGGAGCTGACACATTACCTTCCCTGCCTAGCAGTAAGGAACTGGTGCATCACATCCCCTGCCAGTAGTGAACCGATGCATTACCTCCCCTGTGCAGTAAGAAACCGACATATCGCTTTGCTTTTCTGGCGCCTCACCTCCCCTGCTTCTTGCCTCGCCTTTGATTTTGGCCACATCTAAGGTACTTTGTGCTAAAACAAAAGCATCCATTGATTTCTAGTAACTAACCTTGGTTAGTCTTTTAAAAGTGATATTTTGACTTTTGAATGTTGGATTTTTTCTCATTTGGTCTTGTTTTATTCAGATAAACATTGGCTATTTTTCTAAATGGATGTGGACTCCTTTTGTAGTGTGTTCACTTTGTTACTGTGCGTGTGTCTGTACAAATACTTTACACATAGCCTTTAAGATAAGCCTGACTGCTCATGCCAAGCTACCAAGAGGGTAAACAGGGGTTATTTTAGCTGTGTGACTTCCTCATCCTGTCTAGAGTGAGGATCCCTACTTGAATAGGGTGCAAATTACTGCAAACTAAAGACCCCATTTCTAACAGTGTTTCATATGGCAATGTGGGTTTATTTTCAGTCTTTTATTGGAGCCAGATTAAATGGTTTGCAGGGTTCTGCACCAGACCAAACTGTTTTTAACATGCTTATTGTATACATTTTAAATTTTATTACAGTATGCCATACGTTAAACAAGCACGAACAGTAGGAAAAGATGAAAAGATAAAATAATCACAATTACAGATTATCGTGCATAATTAATAAAGATTAAAAAGATGTCCTGCCTTTCTACGGCACATACAATGTAAGTTGTTACCTTTGCATACTTATTAGTTATGCTGTCTTTTTCTTTTAGTCTATCATAATTTATGTCCAGAAATCATGTCAGTTTCTTGATAAAGGAGTGCAATTGTACCTTGAAACAAGTTGTGGTAGCCACTTTCAAAGTGTGCAAAGATTACTGTTTAAAGGAGGGTAACACATATTTTCTACGGATTTCACTCGTCCCGGGTCAGAGACAGACAATATGATCTAAAGATTAATTTCGATAATTGCAAAGTCTTTAGGCAGAGGAACTTGATTGAAAATTCCAGGGGTCTTCAAACTCTTTCATTTGGATATTCAATGAGCAGAATCTCAGAGATTTTTGTTCAGTTGATGCTTCTAGGTGGAAGTCAATATACTTTTGGTTAGGCTGAGGATAAGATGTGATAAGTGACTATGTATGTTTGTAGGTTAGCTTTTAGTAAGTCTCTCAGGAAAAACGACTTCTGAAGGTTTTCCCTCTTAACGTTTTTGCAAGTTAACTAAGGCAACATCAAAATATCCTTAATAGACGGCAAATTATGATCTAGGAGAGCTTCCGTGATGAAAAGACAAGAGTTTCAAGTTTATTTTATTTGTTTTGGTACTCTTCTGAGGACCACAAATTTTATACGATAAAATTCAGTTACATATACTTTTAGAATTTCATATTAATACAAAGCTAAAAAAGGTTTAAAAAATGTATAAAAGTTATAACAAACTAGTTCATTAGAAGGAAATTTGCATACTGTGATCAAGTCCTTTACGGTGGTGATACAGCAGTTAATGTATATAGGATACAGGGTTTTTGTCCTAGCTGCCACTACTTTTGGGTTAGGGCATATAAATAAAAGATGTTCTACATCCTGCTCCCCTCCGTGGCAGAGGTTACATAATGAAGATCCATTTGGGTGCCATCTTGATGTTGTGGTTAGCACTGGTAAAATACCGAGCCGTAACAGGATGATTGTTCTCCTAGCTCCATGCGAGAGATTAAAGTGTATGTATTGTTGCACGTGCTTAGGTGCGATTGTTTCCATGAAACTTTTATACAGAGTCAATTTGGCACAGTGTGAAAAATCAAGATCATAACTGAGTCTGGGGGTGAAACATTTTAAAAAGAGTTTCAGTTGTGACGGAGTCCACGTGAGCAACAGGTTAACATTGATCTCAGCTAGTTTAAATGCAGTGGACATGTTGCTGAAGAATACTTGTTTCGAAGCGTCACAGTCAAAGGTCTCGGTTTTAAGTAGTGAACGGAGAGTTCCAACCTTTGCGTGCAGCAGGTTATATGCCCACCTAATGACGTTTGCGATAGCTCTTGAGTAGGAGCTCGTGATAGAGAATTCGAGGTGAAGAGCTTGCACCGGGGTGGAGTGTGATACCTTCAGCATTTTCCTCAGTATCTTCCCTTCTTTTTGGTCCAGGAATGACCACTGTTTTATTGGAATATATTCCAAAGCAAATGATAAAACTGGAGGTATCTTTGTACTATATACTTTGAGAAGGGATGAAAAATGTCTGTTGCCTGAGGCCGCGTATAGTCTTTGAAGGGCTCCGGCATGCACCTTGGATTTCCTAGTCAGGTTATTAACCTGTAAATTGTCTTTTAATGTCTTAGTGAAGATCCTGCCCAGGTATGTGTATTCCTCTGTCTCTTCTATTGTTCCAGCGCCGAGTCTCCAACAGATTTTGGTGCTTCTTTTTCTTTCTGAGAAGGAGACTATTTTTGTCTTGGGGAGATTCGGGATGAAGAAATTTTCCTGACTGTATTTGTTCAGAGTGTCTAGAAGTTTTTGCAGGCCAAAGGGCGTAAGATCTAACATTACAATATCGTCTGCATATAAGAGGGCGTGAACGTTATGGGCTGCGATCTTTGGAGGCAGACTTGACGCTTGTTGCAAGTGCTGAGGCAAATCACTAAGATATAGTGAGAATAACAAAGGGGCTAAGAGACACCCCTGCTTGAGACCATTTGCTGTTGGAATTATGTTGGTCAGGCCCTTTTCACTCCCCATTTGCACTTGACACCACGTGTGCGAATTAAGTGTAATTATAATTTGTAATAATAGCTCAGGGATTCTTAACTTCCTCAGTTTTTTCCAGAGTGATGGTCTGTCTACTCGATCAAATGCGGTAGAAAAATCGATGAATGCTGCGTATACCGGTTGGGATTTTCCTACAACGTATTTGTCGAGGATTGTTTGTAATATCGCGATGTTATCGATAACCGAATGGTTAGGCCTGAAGCTGGCCTGATATAAGGGGATTAGATCCTGAGAAAATGCCCAATTTTTAAGTTGGTCCAACACTTCAGCGGCAAAGATTTTCCCCGTGGCATCTAGTAATGCTATTTGGCGATAGTTGCCAGCCTGATGTCTTGACCCTTTTTTAAAAATCGGTATTATGATACTCTCCTTCCAGGATTTTGGCACTGATCCTGTTTTAAAGATGAAGTTAAAAAGGGGAGAGAGCATCTTACTCCATCCCTTGGGATCTGCCTGTAGGACCTTGATTGGTATTTGGTCTGGGCCGGAGGCTCCTGTAGATTTCTATTGAGAACGGGGAGGCGGTTCCGATCGGAACGTTGTTTCCTTCGCTGTTATTCCCAGTGTTTACAGCCTCTTCATTACTCGTGTTTGCTCTGTACAAAGCTGTCAGGTAGATTTCCCATTCTTGAGGTGGGACTGGAATGGGGTGCAGGGCCTTTTTTGTTCCAGTTTCCTTTGCGATTAATGACCAGTATAATCGTTGGTTGCGCTGTTTTGCCCCAATTTGTAGATCGACCCAGTTTTTTTCCTGCGTTATTCTTTTTAAGCTACGCTTTTCTCGCTTGAGTTGATTTTTCAGTTTGTTAAATTCTGCCTGTCTTGTGATTGAGTGGTCCACATATTGTGCTCTAATAAGTTTGTTTAGTCTTTTTGCAGTTGCAGAATTTGAGGTTTTATTTTTGTTTTTATTCGTTACTGGTGCGACTTGTTGCAATTTATTTTGAAAGACTTGCTTTAAGTTCTCGATAAAGGATTCAAAGTTTGTTATTACATCAGCGGAGAATTCAATAGTTAGAAGATGATTTGTATCGATTAAGGTAGTTATTTTATCTAACATAGATGAATTCCAGTAGAGCCTCCTTTGGTTTGTTTTTGCCTCCACTGTGCTATGTTTATACATGATTTGACTAGGAGAGCAGGTGCTTATCTTCCATTGCGTATGTAATAGCAGGATTGCATGGTCACTCTCTTCAGTGAAGTAGATGCGGAGATGTGAAGCGGCCTCAAACGACTCCATGCTGCTGATCATATAATCTAGGATTGAGAGGGTACTATTTCCCCGTCTGGTATGCGATGCTGGGATGTCACCTTCCACGTTCCCATTCAAAATAATTCCATTTAGTATTGGAAGTGACGCTAATAGCATTTTCCCCCTTTTATCAGCCCTGCTTCTAGTCGGGAATGTCGGCACCGGTATTTCTAGAGCTTCATCTTTGTACCAGTTCGCCCAGTTGGAGATTTCATTGTTTGATATTTTTCCGTTGAGATCACCCATTATCAGGAATGGCGAATAAGATTGAGCTTCGATTATTTGTTGAATGGTTTCAAAGGTTTCCTCAAATTGGACATCGTTCTTTGGTCCGGGAGGGACATATACGTTGAAGAGTAATAGACCTTTTTGGGGGTCTGAGGAGTGAATCTCCAAACCTGATTTTTATACACTGGAATTGCTTAGAATTGGTGTCAACAATCTCTTGAGCCCATAGATACTCTTCCCTTAATAGGATAGCTATCCCTCCCTTAGCGTGTCCCCGTTTAGCTTCCTGCGCAGGGGTGTCAAAAACGAAGTATCCGTCCTGGTTAAAGGTTTTTATTGACCAAGTTTCCTGTAGTGCCAATATGTCCGGTCGATTTTTTGTGACTTCCGTAATTTTTTCTGTGGTTTTCCCTGCCATGTTCCAGGATGTTATCGAAAGGCTGTTGCTAAACGGGTTGAGTCGGGTACTTCACATTTTTCCTACCGTTAAGTGACTCTGAAATCCATGACCATGACTGGAGCGTTTTTGCTACTTCCTTTGCTTCTGCGTCATGGCTCCAAACTTCTCTTTCTCCGTTCTTTACTGAGATCCTTAGATTTTGGTCTGAATTTGGGTTTGTTTCTGAGTCTTCAATGCTGTAGGTGGTTTTGTATTGAATTTGGGGGTTTTCCCATAAGGGTCCTTTGAACAATTTTTTCGGGTGGTTGACTGTGGTTTCCTGTGTAGGGACCAGATCATAGCCACATTTTTTGTAAGGTCTCCTGTTCTCTTAGGATGATCCCTGGTAACACCGGTGACCGAAATGCAACCACCGCTATTTTGGTATTGTCTTTGTCTGGGAATATTACAAAATCGATCTCTTTTCTTGTTAAGGTTTGTAACGGAGTTATGCGTTGAAGAAGGTTGACTATTCTCCCTCGATTTAGTGGGATGCTGTCTGTGGGAAAAAGCTCTGTTATTTGTAAAAGTTTTGACGATGTTTCTTCCCCTAGAGGGGCTTTTTTGTCGTGATCATCTGGCCCTTTGAAGCGCTCCCTTGACCCTGTAGTTGTTGGATTGAGGTGAAATTCTTCAGCTCTTGGATTTAAAGTGGTATATTGTCGAGGAATTTTTTTGTCTGTGTTCTCTGCCGCGTTTGGGTATGTTCCCTTTGTGGGAGTTGGTGTTTTCGTGCTTTCTTCGTGCTCGTACTGGGATGAGGGGGGGGGTTATTGCTTTCTGGAATTTGAGTCTACGCGCTTTCTTCTTTTTGATTGTACGTTGCGGCTTTCTTCTTTTTTTCCCAGCTCCTTCTTGGTTCTTCCTGATTTCTTGTGTGTCCCTCGCTTGTTCGCCGTCGAGGATGATGTTTGCCTTCTTTCCTTGGTCGGTCACCGAATTGGACGTTGTTGATTTATTTTTGGTGTTTGTGAAAATGGGATATAGGTTATGGGCGTCAATTGTATCTTCTCTGAAGAGTTTCTTTAGAGAATATGTAGTTGGTTCCTGGTGGTTATTCTGAGTTCTCTTATTTGGTCTTCCTTTCGTTTGAGTACCTTTTGTTTGAGTACCGGTGTCGCTTTTTCACTGGGCTAGCAGCATGTTGGTGATATTATTATTAGCTGTTGCCTCTTGAGAGTTTACTGGCTTTTCTTGTGTTTTTGTTGACTCAGTGTGGTCTTTTTTTCTTTTTTCTTCTACTAGGAATTTTAGTATTCCTATTTGAACGCCAAGAGTTTGGTCTGAATTCTCCAGAATATGGCCTAAGAATGAGTGATTCTAAAAATTTCTTGCAAGGTAAGGAGTGATTTGGACACAGGAGTGTTGTGATTAGTTAGGCTGGAAGATTTAAACATGTAAAGGTCTGGTGAGTATTCAAGATCAACTACTCGATCCGGGGATTTTTGTAGTGTACTAGTAAGTATCTCCTCTGGCCTTATTTGCAGTTCGAGCTTCTTATCGTCCTCCTTGACAATTGTTTCTGGACATAAGTTGTTACAATCAGTACTGCGTTGGATGTTTAATAGACTCGGAGTAATTAGACTGAATAAGTCTGACTCCAGAGGGGATTCCTCTATAACTGATGGGCTAGAATTTTGTTCTGGGTCAAATTCAGGGTTTGTTAGGTTTTGTTCACTTGATTGGTCGTGTAAAACTCCCGATATGTCTTTTCCACCCTCGTTGAATTTGGGTGTAGTTCCTCTATTTTGCGGTTGACTTTCTGTTTGGTCTTTGGTGGTAAGTGTGGAAAAATAATTAGTTATTGCAGGAGTCCTTGTTATCCGTCCACTTTTCACCGCTTTATTGGAGGACTTCCTGATTGCCTCTTCAGTTCCCATTTGTTTCATAAAAATGGTTGGCGGCCTCAGTTTCTTAAAAGCCATATCCTTATCCTGGGGCAGTAGATTGTTCCGCCTTCCCGCTTCCCGGGGGGGTAGTTATTTTGGGCTTCCCCTCGTGTTACGAGGCGAAGTGCGGGCTGTGAGGAGGCATCAAAATCCCTCTAGGCGCAAGACGAATTGTTGAGTGGACTCTCCTTCGAAGGCGCAGGGCGCTTTGGGGGGGGCACTGGGGCGGGGAATGGCAGCGCTGACCGCTCAAATCACCACCACCCCCTTCCCCGAAACCCAGGCACCCCTCTCACCGTCCCACTGCCGGAGGCCTCAACTCGAGCTGACCGCCTCCTTCCTCTGAGTTCACCGGTTCCCGGGGCTCCTCACCGACGCCTCTAGCCACTCCAGTGCTGGGGCTCCGCTGGCGTCGCTGGTCCTCTGCTCACACTCTGGTCCGCCTCAGTCTGTTCCCTGATCTCCTCTGCTCCGCTGGTCGACGGCAGGCCTTTAGCTGGTCAGGCCGTATTCGCCGCTGCGGCCGCCGCCGTTCTGCGTTTCACTCTGTTGGGACCCGAGTGCTCGGTCTCGCCTTGGAGGTTATCAGGGAATTGGTGGTTATTATCTTTGCTTGGGCTGCCGGCTGCGCTTCAGATCGCGCTGCGGGTGCCCAGCGGGTGGCGGACGGGCGGGGTTGCTTTCGGGTGCGGAGTTGCCTACAAGATTCCTGGTCCGCTCCGGTTCGCTCCTGCTCCGCTCCTCCCTGCTTCGTGTGCTTCGTGTGTTGAGACCCGACTTCTTGGTCTCGATATTGATAACCGCTGCAGGGGCGGGTTGGTACTGCTGCTTGGGCTGCCTGCAGATCACGTTGCAGGGGCCCGGCGGGTCGGCGGGCAGGGGGGGTACTTTCGTTTGTGAAGTTGGAGCTGACCTCCCGCTCTGCTCCTGCTCCGCTTTTCTCCGCTCTGGTCGGCGATCTGTCTCTCTGGTTCAGCTCTCTGGCGCCACCAACTCTGGCAACGTGAAAAGACTAGATGTTAATCAAGGAATTCTGTTTCAGTTTTCGATATATCAAGCCTCTCAAAGAATGTACATTTGCTGAGGCACAACCACAAAAGTAATTGATTTTCCTCGTCAAGTAGACCACCTCAATTGATGAGTTTAGTTCGGATCTCATCATTGCATGTGGGGTAGAGTTTCGTAACTGAAATACAAGGCAACCATTCTGGGTGAATTTTTTTCCTATTTTCTTCACTTTCTTTTAATTTGGAACTATTGACGAGTAAGTCAAGAGTGGAATCAGTTTTGCCCTTAAAGCTCTTAATGTAGGACCAATTGCACCCCTCCATATGATTGTGCAAACTGGTTGAGGCTTTTGTTACGGCGATGGCCTTTTTTTAGAGTATATTTGTTGTACATGTGTTAAGCACCTACCCACATGAAATCCCAGGTAAACATATGAGTTTACTGACTCCACTGTATTGTTCCCTAATTTTCAATTCAATTTCTGTATGCAACTTCCAAAGGATATGATTTCTGTATCGCTAATATTGGCTGATAAACTGTTTAACTGGTTATATTCATTAAGAGCTATGAGTTATGTTATGTTAAAATAAACTTCTTAAGCGCTCATACACCCGTAGGTTTCTTGGCGCTGACTGGTAAAACAGGGCACAAAACACAGTTACTCTAGTATGAGTTGATGCTGTAATTAGATTGGAATCTGAGAACAAGTCATAAGGTTGTCTGCATATGCTTGATTAACTGCCAGGAGAATTTCCCAGGTTTGGTGGCAAGAATTTTTTCTGTGATTTTCATTACTGTTAGAAATTGGGTTTCTGATTGGCAGAGGTGTGCACTCTGCCCAAGCAGGAACCACAATCCTAGTCAGGGTAAGTCAGTAAGACACGCCTTGACCTCGCGCCTGGTTCGGGAGCCAGTCGCTTGCTTGGCGCTGATGATGAACAAGAGTAAGAGTATGACCCACAGGACATGCTCTGTGTTTTGCGGGGGGAGGTTGTAAGGAGTCTTAATGTTTTAGCTCACTTGCTATGTTGGCGGGGGTGAGTCTTGTCTTACTGCCGAGTGGGTGGGGGTGCCAGGGTGTTCACTATGTTTTACTTGTTGTTCATGGTTGTTGGAGAAGATGGGGGATCCATGTCTGGGTCGAGCTTTACCACATAATACTCACTTAGATGATGTACTGGCGAGATCAGAATGGAACCGGGCCGCCGGATGCACAAGCTTATGGCTGCCTCCCTTACAAAGCTACTCACATGGAATATACAGGAAATGGCCTCGCTAGAAAAATATAGAAGGGTACATTCACTCTTAAGAAGATATAAAATAGCCATAGCAGGTTTGCAGGGGATGCATGTTTGGGGGAGGCCCTGCCATTCATCAGGTGTAGGATTTGCACGGGGGGCACTGATCTGGGTGGCTTCCAGGACCCCTTTCCAACACCTACATCACATGCTAGATCCTGAGGGATGTTATGTAGTATTATATGGTAGGTTGAACAACCAGGAAGTATGCCCCCAACGTGGCTGCCTCTGTCATTTATCATGAAGTGTTGAAGGGAGCGACTCCATACCTGGGTGGAGAGATAACACTTTTAGGGGATGTTAATTGTGCCCTGGATAGGGTGATGGACCGCGAGCCCCCCACACGAATACCAAGCCTGGCATTACCGGGCCCTGGATGTGATGAGGGAGATGAGCCTGCTTGATACCGTCCTGACGCTCTCAGAAGCGGTCGCTCCCTGCTCCCTGCTCCTGCTGGTATCGTTAATATTCTCGCTGCTTTGCCTGCAATACTTTTATTTACATCTTGCTACTTGCCTTGTCATTGCATTCACTGAAGCCACAAGCCTGTGCATAATATTTAATTTAAAGCGCTCTGCCGATTGAAGCCACGAGCGTGTGCTTTGTATTCTATTAATAGCGCTCTGCAGATTGAAGCCACAAGCGTGCGCTTTGTATTCTATTTATAGCGCTCTGCCGAGTAAAGCCATAAGCGTGGGTATATTAACCCATTCATAGCGCTCTCCCGATTTCTGCATTTCCCTTGACTCAGACGCGCATACCCAGCTGTTGTGTGCGCCAGCTGCTACTTAACATAGCGCCTGTGTAAACATTACATTGCCGAGTGCTCCTCATTAATTTTAAAAAAGCATTGGAACCACCATTCACTCGGTGTGCCCCTTCCTGTTGCAATTTGGACTCGGATTCCATTTTGTTTGTTGTTTGTGCCTCAAAGCCCGTCCTGTCCGCTCGATCCAGCCTCCCTGCTGACCCTCCCTCCCACGAACTACATAGCCTAACCCCCTCCCCCAGAAGCGCCGTGACCGTCCTGACGCTCTCAAAAGCGGTCGCTCCCTGCTCCTGCTGGTATCGTTAATATTCTCGCTGCTTTGCCTGCAATACTTTTATTTACATCTTGCTACTTGCCTTGTCATTGCATTCACTGAAGCCACAAGCCTGTGCATATTATTTAATTTAAAGCGCTCTGCCGATTGAAGCCACGAGCGCGTGCTTTGTATTCTATTAATAGCGCTCTGCAGATTGAAGCCACGAGCGTGCGCTTTGTATTCTATTTATAGCGCTCTGCCGAGTAAAGCCATAAGCGTGGGTATATTAACCCATTCATAGCGCTCTCCCGATTTCTGCATTTCCCTTGACTCAGACGCGCATACCCAGCTGTTGTGTGCGCCAGCTGCTACTTAACATAGCGCCTGTGTAAACATTACATTGCCGAGTGCTCCTCATTAATTTTAAAAAAGCATTGGAACCACCATTCACTCGGTGTGCCCCTTCCTGTTGCAATTTGGACTCGGATTCCATTTTGTTTGTTGTTTGTGCCTCAGAGCCCGTCCTGTCCGCTCAATCCCGCCTCCCTGCTGACCCTCCCTCGCCCCTCCCCCCACCAACCATTTATGACAGATGCTTCTTCGCGCAGCGTTCACGCGCAGCGGCCACGCCCCAGTTGCGCCGAAGGTGCGCCAAAGGTAAGCCCGTCTACGCCCGTCCGCGCCTGGACCGCGCCCAGCGCCAGAGCCCCTGGTCCTCGCAATTCCCAGCCCTCCCGCATTACCTACGACGCCACCAACCTCCTAGCCCTTAACCCCGGCCGACTTCCCAACTGCGTCCTAGCCGCTCCCGGACACCTCCATGGTCCCTTCTCCTGCTACTCCTGCAAGTTCGACGGCACCAAGAACAACTCCCCATCTACGAACACACAACAGATATCCGACCCTAACCACCTACAATGCATCCTGCTCAACACCCGCTCGGTCCACAGGCACGCCATCGACCTCTGGAATCTACTAGACACCATCTCTCCGGACATCGCCTTCCTAACAGAAACATGGATGAACACCACATCAGCCCCAGACATCACCATTGCCATCCCGGAAGGCTATAAGATCATTCGCAAGGACCGTACCGGCCAAACAGGAGGAGGCATCGCCATCGTCCATAAGAAATCCATCCACATCTCAACCAGCTCAGACGTCAATCTCGCCAACTCTGAACACCTTCACTTCCAGATCCACATCGACCCCAAGACCACACTCAGAGGCACCCTCCTCTACAGGCCACCAGGACCCCGCGCACAATTTAGTGAAGACATCACAGACTTCATCACCCCACACGCGCTCCCCTCCGAGGATTACATCCTTTTGGGTGACCTCAACTTTCACCTTGAAAATAACAACGACCGCAACACCACCACCCTTTTGGACAACCTCGCCAACCTCGGACTTAAACAACTTGTCACTACCCCCACCCACATCGCAGGTCACACACTGGACCCTATCTTCACCTCCAGCAAACATGTCTCCTTCAGCCACACCACAACTCCCCATTGGACGGACCACAGCTGCGTTCACTTTACCTACAACAAGACCCCTACCAACAACCATCCTCAACCCACTCTGCGTAGAAACTGGAACAAAATCACCATCGACCAGATCTCCTCATCGCTTCTTCAAAACCCCCCTACCCACCCCTCAAACCCCGACCAAGCAGCCACTAACCTCACCCTATGGTTATCCAACAGCGCCGATATCCTAGCACCACTGAAAAAACTACATATCAAACTAAACAGCAAGAAGGCCTCCTGGTTCAACGATGATCTTAAGAAACCCAAGAAACTCTGTCGCTCCCTTGAGAAGGCCTGGAAAAAAGACCCAAACACCAGCACCAAGGACGCATTCAAAAACACCACCCGCATACACCACCAACTTATCCGGTCCGCCAAGAAAGCCGCATTCAAAGACCGACTAGATAACAACGCCCACAACAGCAAGGAATTATTCAACATCGTCAAAGAGTTTACCAACCCCTCAGCCAACTCCAACGACATCACCCCCTCTCAAGCCCTCTGCGACTCACTAGCCTCATTCTTCCACAACAAAATTGCAGACATCCACAACAGCTTCGACAACCGACCCGAAGACCAACCCACCCAACCCTCCGCAGGACCCCCACCCCCCTCGAACATCCTCAATGACTGGAACCCAATCTCCACTGAGGACACCATCCGTCTGATGAACTCCATCCACTCAGGATCCCCCACAGACCCATTCCCTCACCACATCTTTAACAAAGCAGACTCCATTATAGCACCGCACCTCCGAGACGTCATCAACTGCTCCTTCAGCTCCGCAACCTTCCCGGAAAGTTGGAAACATGCCGAACTCAGCGCCCTCCTGAAGAAACCTACAGCTGACCCCACCGAACTCAAAAACTACCGCCCTATCTTGCTCCTTCCATTCCCGGCCAAAGTCATCGAGAAAGCGGTCAACAACCAGCTCGCCGCCTTCCTCGAAACCAACAAATCCCTCGACCCCTCACAGTCCGGCTTCCGAGCCAAACACAGCACCGAAACCGCCCTCATCGCAGCAACAGACGACATTCGAACTCTACTGGACAATGGAGACACAGTCGCCCTCATCCTCCTCGACCTCTCCGCAGCCTTCGACACAGTCTGTCATAGCACCCTTTTACAGCGCCTCAGAAACGTCGGAATCCAAGGAAAAGCACTGGAATGGATCACTTCGTTCCTCACCGGAAGAACCCAGAGAGTCCGCCTTCCACCATTCAAGTCAAAGGCCACTGAAGTCATCTGCGGCGTACCACAAGGATCTTCACTCAGCCCCACCCTCTTCAACGTATACATGAGCCCCCTCGCGGTCATCGCACGCCAACACAACCTCAACATCATCTCCTACGCCGATGACACCCAACTGATCCTATCACTCACCAGAGACCCTAACACCGCCAAAACCAACCTGCATGAAGGAATGAAAGAAGTAGCCGAATGGATGAAGCACAGCCGTCTGAAACTGAACTCAGACAAAACCGAAGTCCTCATCCTAGGCACCTCTCCCTCCGCCTGGGATGACTCTTGGTGGCCAGAGGCCCTTGGAAAAGCACCCATCCCGACGGACCACGCACGGAACCTGGGCGTCATCCTGGATTCCTCACTCTCGATGAACAGACAAGTCAACGCCGTTTCTTCATCTTGCTTCAACATTCTTCGAATGCTCAAAAAAACATTTCGCTGGATCCCCACCGAAACTAGAAAAACGGTCACCCACGCACTGGTCACGAGCCGCCTGGACTACGGAAACACCCTATACGCCGGTACCACCGCAAAACTCCTGAAAAAACTCCAACGCATCCAGAATGCTTCAGCCAGGCTCATATTAGACATCCCGCGTAATGAACACATCTCTGGTCACCTGAAAAACCTCCACTGGCTCCCCGTCAATAAGAGGATTACTTTCCGCCTCCTAACCCACGCACACAAAGCACTTTACGAAATTGGACCCGAATGCCTCAACACGCGACTGTCCTTCTACATCCCCTCACGCCAACTACGATCCTCCAACCAAGCCCTTGCCACTGTACCTCGCATCAACAAAACCACCATGGGAGGTAGATCCTTCTCCTACCTGGCAGCTAAAACCTGGAACTCACTTCCCACTCACCCTCGCCTTACTCAGAACCACCTAGCATTCAGAAAGCAACTCAAAACGTGGATATTCGACAAGTAATTCCCCACCCTTCCTCAAGCGCCTTGAGACCCTCTGGGTATGTAGCGCGCTATACAAATTTCTTGACTTGACTTGACTTGACATGGCAGATCAGGCAACCAGAATCTTGGGTGTTCTCCTGTCATACCCCTGTGACCAATACATACAGTAGGTTGGATCAGATCATTGTATCGCAGACTTTGATACCCAGGGTGAAGGCGTTAACGTATCTCCCGAGACACATATCTGATCACTCCCCGTTAGTTGCGACGCTGAGTATGGCCAGACCCAGAGTGGCAATCCCTGCATGGCGGCTCCATTCGGAGGCGCTCATGGATCTGCCCTTCATCGGGAAGCTGGAGGAGGAACTTATGTCTTATGTTAGGACTAACTGGGGCTCGGCCTCGTAGAGGGGCATGGAGTGGTAAGCAATGAAGGTGGTTGTCCAGGGGGGTCTCCTTAGCACGGCCCATGGCACTCGATCAATATGTTCAGGTCACTGAGCGATGGCTGGCTGAACTGGAAGAGGTGCTACGATCGGAGCCTGGCCACTGGAATGAGTGGCAGGAAACACAGGAGGAACTTCTGGCGGTGCTGTGCCACCTTGCGAAGTTTCATTACACCGCATAACCTGCCTGCTTGACCACTCCGGGGCACTGCTAACAAGGCTGATCTGTAATGAGATGCAGCCCTCGCCCATGGTGCAGATGAGGATGCGGATGGGTACACGGCATACAGCCAGCCTCGTATTTAGGATACTTTAGCAGACCATTGTACCGGAGTATACGTGTGGTGCCATTCCCCAGCAAGGGAGGAGTTGGGGGAATTCCTCACTACTCTAAAGCTCCCCTGTCTGGAGAATGAGACCAGACAAATAATGGACAAGCCACTCTTAAAGGAGGAGATACTGGGAGGGAGTAAATCCCGGAAATCATCCAAGAGTCCAGGTAGCGCATATCCTGGCTGATCACCTCCTTGAGATATATATCTTCAAACAAGGATGGTGCCATTTGGGATCACGCTTGGTGAACCTAATCACGTGTGTCAATGTATGCGGATGACACACTTGTGTGCGTCAGGGACACAAGCACAGCAATGCCGGTGCTGCTGTACACTCTGGAGAGGTTTGGGCACATGTCGGGCTCGCAAATTAACAAATGGGAAGTCCAAGCTGGTTCTGTTGTGATGGCTGCCCTCTGCCTGGAGGACCAACTACCAGAGGTGGGATTTCCATGGGTACAGCCTGCACCCCGATATATGGGGGTCAAACTAGAGGACAGTGCTGATCAATATCTGGTGCATAACACAGTCAGGGTAGTGGAAGGTCTGATAGGCTCGGTGCGTTTCTGGCAGGAGTTGCCACTGTCACTCATGGGGAGGATAGCGCTGATCAAAATGGTAGTCCTGCTTCATTGTTTGTATGCGATGCAGCACACCTTCTATCGGAGCCCACAATCCTTTTTTATGGAACCCTATAGGCTTATGGTCGACCTGCCATGGGGACCCAAATGCAAACGTGCTAGCCTGGCTACTCTGCAACAAACCTGGCAGGCTGGGGGGTTAGAGGTCCCATGCCTGGAATATTACTACATTGCCTCGCAGCTCCAGCACGCAGTACATTGGCTAGATGGGGACAACAACTGGGAAAAGACCCTGATGACAGGGACCTTATGAGAAAGGGAGCTGCCTGAGTTGCTCATGATGGGGACGGGGGCGCCCCCGACATGTGCATACATTGTGCTCCATGTGCGGAGATGTGGGAAGTAGTGGTCCAGAAAGTACTGAAGAAGGCCCCATATGCGCCGGACATGCCCCTATGGTTGTCCAGCCGTTCTGACGGATTGCTGAATCGATGTCAGTGCGGAGATGGCGGGAATGGGTGTTGCCTGACCATGGGTGACCTATATGATAACACGCGGTATATCACAGGCGAACAGGCACGGGAGATGTTTGAGCTGGGTCCCGGACAATTCCTACAGTATGAAAAGATTGCACAGGTGGTGAGGGACTTATGGCCCATGTTCACGGATGAACGCATGGTTTCCCAGGTATTGCGGACTTTGTTAATGATGAGTAAAGGCCGCAGGCTGATTTCACATTTATATTGGGCGATCCGGGATGATGGGGTGACTGGGGGGCTGCCAATCCAAGTGAAGTGGGAGGCACTGACGGGGGACTGTCTCACTAACAAGGACTGGACCAAGATCCATGAAGGGGTTAAACAAGTGAGTGCAAACACGAGGTTTAAATTAATACAATCTAATTATGTCCAGCAAACTCCGAAAATGCTCCTCAAGATTAAGCATGGGCGAATTTTGCGAATCTCGCGTTCGCGAATTTTGCGGATTTGCGAACTCGCAATCCGCAAAATCCGCGAATTCTCGCGAATTTGCGGATTTTTTTTTTTTTGTGTTTGCGCGGGTTTCTGCCAGTTCGCGAGGGTTTTTTACAATGTCGCAAATTGGGAACTTACCTGTCGGGTCGCAAGTTTCGCAAACTTGTTGTTTCTACGTGTCCAGCCTGTTTGGGACACTCTTCTTCATCACTGCCACTCTCCGTCACCACTGCCACTCTCTGACTACTCATGCCACCCTCTGGCCCACCCATGCCACCCTCTGTTTCATCACAGCACCCTCTGGTTGTCCAGTCAGTGTACATTATTGTGGCAACGCAAGCACACCTTCCCTGCCTCAAGTGACCTGAATTAATTTGGGGCTGATTAATGTGTCACAGAATATTTTTTTAGCTGGCACCTGCTTCCTTAGTGCTTCCTGATTAGTGATCTTTCGCACTTGCTAAGTGCTTTCATTGTTGCAAAATTAGTTACAACACCTGCCCTGCCCCAACTGACAATAATGCATTAGGGGCTGATTAATGGATTTGAACTTCCAGCCTGGCTCCTGCTTGTCTCCCTTAGCTGTAATTCAGGACCTTTGTGGCATATGTGTAACTATTCTGAGGTTCAGAGCAGGGTCACATAATAGTTTCAACTGGCAACTGAACTCTGGAGGGGCCCCTCAGGAAGCACTACAGGAAATGGCTACTAATGATGAGCCTGAACTTTTGAACCTGGTAAGTAGTTACTTTCAGTTTTGCTAAGATCGTATTTCTGCAATTTTGCACTTATTCGCGGGGCGCGAACTCACGCGAACAGTGCGAACAGTGCGAGCAAAATCCGCTGCTCGCGGATTTGCGGATTTTGCGGGAGATTCGCGAATCTCGCGGATTGTGAATTTACCGAAAATCCGCAAAATCCGCGAGCGAAACGGATTTTCCGCCCATGCTTACTCAAGATCTACCCAGACTGATTTGGTCAATGTCCTCGGTGCAGAGAGTCGGAGGCTGCGTTTATACACATGGCTTGGACATGCCCTGCGCTTTGGTGGTATTGGACTGAAGTTCTGGTGACGTTGAGGGTAGCGATAGGATGGGAGATAGCGGGAGAGGTCCAGTGGTGTTGCCGGGATTGCTGCCTCGCCCTAAGAACAAGAATCTTAGTCAAAAGCTTGTCCTCTTGGGGCTGGTACTTGCAAAGTGGTGGATAGCCATCTCGTGGATGGGTAGCCGACCGCCCAGTATTTCACAGTGAGTGCGGGATGTGCAGGAACGGGCGACTGCTGAGGTGATGTAGAAGCCTGGAAGGCTATGCTGGCTGAGCTGGTAAACGGGGAAGCAGACGGAGCAGATAGTGACAGAGAGGAGGGAACATACGCTCAGGAGGGGAGGCCAACAGTACAGAGGAGTTGAGGGAGGCAGGGTAGCATAGTTCGCCTGGGCAGGGATCAAAAGGAGTGGAGGAGCTCGGTGCATTGAGTTACATCATAAGGGATCGCACACCAGACATGGTCTGGGGGGGTGTTGTGGGAGGAGGGATTGAGGGGTTGGGTGGTTGATCCATAGCCCAGAAGCTTAAGAGCATGGGCCTTAGTGAGGATCCGCTGGATTATCCAGGTATGAGGCATCATGCATAAGATACAGGTGGGGGAGAACTTTGTTTTAAGACTGAATTTACTGTTGATGTACTTGGGCTAAGGCCTGTTGTATATGGAGTTTGGACAATCAGTAATGTATGCCCATGATTTAGTACATGACAATATCAGTGATGTTTGTTTGGGAAAAAGTCGATAAAGATATCTAAAAAAACAAGTCAGTAACACACTGTAAATTAAACTGTGCTCACCCTCTGATAGATTGATACAGAGCAGTCAGTCTTAACTAATAGGCAATGTGTAAAGTATTTGTGCACACACATGCAGTTACACAGTAGAAACACCACAAAAGGACTCCACACTGATTTAGGGAATATTGTTATGAGTAGATCAAGACCAAAATTACACAAATCCAATATGCAGAAGTCAAGGTATGAATTTTCAAATATTAAGTGTCAAAATAGGGCTCAGAGGCAAATAGTACTTAAAGAGTTAATTTGTCATTCTGGACTGGGATCAAGCCAAGAGATCAGGCCTTCCGTGACTGATGGCTACAGGACCCACTTAGGACTTGCTGACCACCAGTACCTTAATCCTTGTTGCAGCACGAGATGTGTTGATAATATTCACGCAGTTGGGGTGCTGCACTGGATTCCTCCACGTAACTGCAGCGATGTGTCGGTTCTGAGTGCAGCAGTTCCGAAGGCGATGCTCCAGGTTAATCCATGCTGTAGAAGCTATGGGTCGATTTTCTCCACTCAATGAGTTAGTTCCCAAAGTGGTGGTTCTGAAGGTTATGCGATGGTTCTGAGTGTGAGGCACTACAGTCCCGTCCCTGCTCAGCGTTGATGCATTGAGCGTGATCTCACAGCAGGCAATGCACTGGTTCCTATCTGCGCAACAGTGTCGATCAGGTTCTGGCAGTTGCAGCACTTTTACACTCACTTCCAAGGGCCCTGTACTGCGTTGACACCCATTGTCAGTGCAGGACTTACGGCAAGCCCAGATGTGAGTCCCGTGCTCTCCATGCCACTGGAGTCAATCTATCCTGGCTGATGTGGAGTGGAACCCTGAAAGCGGTCCTAGGATGCATGTTCCAGTCCAGGGAGAACCTGGCCTGGCAGTTCAGGTTGGACTGTTCCCATTGGGTGCAGGATCAAGACTGATTTGCATATGACTTTGTTCAAACTGGAAAGGCATGGGGAGCCAAAAAACGATGGATTTAAGCCCAAATCGCTGTACTGGGGTGAATGTATGACCTTGTTCTGCATTCTGTCCATCAATTGTTCTTTTTAACTTTCTAAAAGTGGCATTTTCCGAATTACAATTTAAAAGTCGACTTCCCCATAAGTTGTGTTTTTAAATTGTGATTCCAAGGGCTACAAATTTGGGCAATCCCATCTTTTCGAAATTGGAAATTACACTTATAAAATGTAATAAGATGATGCTACGCCCACTAATAGCCCCCACTCGGCGGCAGAGATATCCAAACTGCTAAGAATACCTGACATATCCATCGACGACCTTTCTAAACTATGCAGACAGGTCAAGTCTGGTTCTCCAGCAGACCCCATGCGTCCGTCCAAATTCCTGGAGTCACTTGACTTCTTCCTCCCCCCGCTTGCCAAAATACTCAATCTCTCCTTTTCATCAGCGGTGGTCCCCACTTGCTGGAAATCTGCTTGGGTGTCACCCATCATCAAAAAACCCACATTGGACCCCAATAAACCCGAAAACTTCCGGCCTATTTCACTGTTCCCCTGGACGTCAAAACTGGCCGAGGCTCATGTCAACAAAATACTATCCCACCACATGCAGCAAAACCATGTCCTGGACCCTTCCCAAAACGGCTTCAGACCAGGTCACAGCACTGAGTCGGCTCTGCTAACCACTACGGAGCACCTTCGAGGTATCCTAGACGCCGGTCAAAGTGCCGCGCTGATCCTGCTGGATCTCAGCGCGGCCTTTGACACGGTCTCACACAACATCTTGCTGAAACGACTTAAGGCCATTGGGATTGACGAACTAGCACTTGAATGGTTCCAGTCTTTCCTAAAAGACAGGTCCTTTCAAGTTTCAGCCCCTCCCTACATCTCTCAATCCCATTCCATCGGACAAGGGGTCCCTCAGGGGTCGGCGCTTAGCCCATCCCTTTTTAATCTATACGTCCAGCCTCTCGCAGTGGTGGCAAAAGAGTGGGACCTTACGCTGGTGTCGTATGCTGACGACACACAGCTGGTCATCACACTCTCAGAAGGTCCATCACCTTCGGCAACCAAATTCAGAAATGGCCTCGCAGCAGTAGCACAGTGGATGACACTCAACTGCTTGCAGCTTAATGCCGGGAAAACGGAGGTCCTCCTCCTGGGAAAAAACCCCACCCTTTGGAACAATCATTGGTGGCCCTCTGTACTTGGCCCCACCCCCGTGCCAAAAGATGTCGTCAAAAATCTAGGTGTCTGGCTCGACCCCTCACTGAACTTTCAGTCCCACACGAAAAAAGTGGCAGCCACGTGTGTGGGTCTCATGAGGAGCCTCAACCCCATACTTGGATTCTTTGACTCCAAAACCCGCCAACTCATTATACAATCTATGATTCTTGCCCGGCTGGACTACGCCAATGTCCTACTCTTGGGGGCTAACAAAGCTGAACTTGCAAGACTGCAGCGTATCCAGAACTCGGCCGCCAGAGCAGTGGTTGGTCTCCCACGTAGGTGCTCTGCCAGAGCCACCATCCGCAATTTGCACTGGCTGCCAATTGAATCTCGGATCCATTTTAAAACTCTGACCATGGCATTTAAAATTCTCAACGCCGATGGTCCTGAACTCCTGCGCCCGCTTTTGGTACCTTACACTCCCCAGCGCAATTTACGCTCACTGGGACAACACCTCGTGATGGTCCCCCGAACTAAGCTCTGTAGAAAGGGTGGACGTTCCTTCAAAGTCCTAGGGGCTAAGCTATGGAACTCCCTTCCTCCACACATCCGTACCCAAACCAATCTGATCGCTTTCCGTAAACAACTCAAAACCCATCTCTTCTCTGTCATCTAATTCCTCTGTTGGTTCCCCCCTCCCCTCAGGTACTGGTTAGGTTAGCGCCGGGACGCTCCGTTGCTGGGGCAGCTGTTTGCGCTTTAACAAATAAATAACATAACATAACATAAGGTGATCCCAATGTTATGCTATAGGCAAGATAGGTTTTGTAGTAGTGAAAAATGAATTTAAGAGCATTTCACGACCAGGACATGTCAAACTTGAAAGTACATGTCCTACTTTTTAAATACAGTGTACTCTGCCTCTGGGCTGTCCAGGACCTACCCTAAGGCTGAACTATATGTAATAAAAAGGAAGGTTTGGACCTGGCAAGTAGGTTAACTTGCCAGGTCGACGTGGCAGTTTAAATCTGCACATACAGACTTTGCAGTGGCAGGCTTTAGACGTGTTTAAATGACTACTTCAGTGGGTGGCACAATTAGTGCTGTAAGCCCACTAGTAACATTTGATTTACAGACCCTGGGTAAATGTAGTGCACTTTACTAAGGACCTCTAAGGAAATAAAATATGCCAATTGTGGATAAACCAATGCTTTATAACATAACACACTATATTTGGGGTCGGGTCAGAGGCCAACAATTATTTAAAGACTCTACGGGATAGACAGCTCCTCATAGGACTCTCAAAATTACAACAAATATCCCAAAGTCTGGTAAATAGGATCACAAATACTCCTAGTCCAAGACTCAAATGAAATATACAAGGAATATACAAAAATTATATGGATTCCGATCACTCAGTGACATGCTTCATCATCTGGGTCTCCTTTTACAGGTCTTCAACTCCACCCTAATGATGGAGGAGCCCAAGGATGTTTTCAAGTATCAAAAAAACGATGTGAGCAATTATGTAAACAGAGTGTATGGGAAAGTGCAGTGCAAATAGAAATGTGAACTCTAAAATTGAGGCGTAATCAGGCCCAGAATTTATTATTGTCTGATACGGTCAAAGATTAAAAACAGTGCAAAGGAACAGTTTCAACAGATAGCTGTCCATAACAAATCAATCGGTCAACATGTTTCAGCATGAATCAGGCAAAAGTCCACCTGATGCTTTCTTCAGGACCTAATTAATGTTAAACGGCTTGGATGACCGTCAGAGGTACCAACGGCCAGAGCGGTGCCTCCTTTATCCTGAGTTGTTGCCAGGTGGGGTGAGGTATTTTCTCCACATGTTTTAGATTTTCCAAAAAGACATTAGAATTGAGAGCTGTGAGAACAAAACTGTGAAGCTAGATCGATTTTCCAAAAAGACATTAGAATTGAGAGCTGTGAGAACAAAACTGTGAAGCTAGATCGTTCCACAGTGTATCCTTTGTTGGCACTTTATCACATTTGCATATCACTTCATGTTGCAGTAGCACTAACATTAATTAGGTCCTGAAGAAAGCATCAGGTGGACTTTTGCCTGATTCATGCTGAAACATGTTGACCGATTGTCATAGGTGTTATCCATTCTGTTAGGTGTGACAATAAGTATTTTGCCAAATGTTTGCCCTCATCATCTAAAAGCGCAATTTGGGGACAATTGGCTGTATCTTTCATGCTACCTTTTTCATGAACTAATCGTATTGTCAATCCTTGCCATAAGGCTGGTATCTCACCGGACAGCAATGCATGATGTTTTTAGTGTTCTGCTTCATCACGTAGGATTCTGCAAAATCAACAACAGGGCTTGGGAATATATAAACTATATATGTCTAATTTAGAACTACTTGTCAAAGCAATGTTCTCCATTCGCACACTGCTAAAAATCTCTTCATGTAGCAATTGCAGGTAAAGGTTTGAAACAGAATGCTGAAGTTTTAGTAAGGTTCGGTGCTTCTAATGTAGATTACTATATGGAAGGCAAAAAGAAAACAAATGCATTAGGTCAATATTCCTTGTATGTATGACTTTTTCTGTGGGAGTAAAAGTGAAATAAATGCCCATATGACCTATGAGAACATAGCCCATATAACATTTCTATGACTATTAACCGAGACTGAGTTATTCCAGTCAGTTCTTTTAAATAATTTTACTTTCTAATAACTGTCAACATGTCACTACGTTGATCCAGTGTCAGACGACTCAAGTAGTGAAATAAACACAACTTTCACATATTTTCTTTCTCTGAGGTGATAAGTATCTCAATAGATTTGTGGGAGCGGCCCAGTGGAGTTAAAGAGGGATAAACAATCACCGAAAATGACTTCAGAGATGCAAAAAAAGGCAGACATGTTTCTCACTTCTTCAGCTATTCAAATGCTTGCAGAGCAGACTCTGCAACATTACAACAGCACCATTCCTCCAAAATCAGACTATCAACATGAAGGTCCAATGCTAGGCAGCCATCATCATCAAATAAGTTCACTAAACAGATTACTTAGCAATGACGTCAGTGTTGAAGTTAATTTTGCATTCAAATATTGGCTTTATTGTGAGTTAGTAAGTGTGTAAGGTGTGTGTGAGTGGGGGGGCAGGAAAATCAGAAGGTAAGTATGAGGGTGCATGATTGTCTGCGTACATTGGATTTTTGTCAAGGTGGATAATATGGGGATCTGATAGACCAAGATGAGCAATCAGACGTTTGGTCAGTAGTCACTGGGGTAGTCTTGTGTATTTATATGAGTGATGTCATTGGCATGGCATATACGATTTATTCTATTAATAGTGTTACTTATTATGTCACCCATGATTTTATATATGAGGTCACAAACAGTATTGGGGGAAGTTTAGATAGCCTAGTTAAATTTAAAAGGCTGTGAAAACACAAGGTAATGCATCAAATGTTGTGAAATATAATGAGATCCTATACTATTAAAATTAAATGGTGGCTGTCCTTTTTTATTTCACTCTAGGTTTGATTTTGTGAGTGCCACGCAAGCTCTATCTATGATGTATACAATTGAAAAAATCAATAATTCAACCTTGCTTCCGGGAATCAAATTGGGATATGAAATTTATGATACATGTTCGGATGTTTCAAAAGCGATTGATGGGGCAATGAGAATAATCACTGAATCTAATTCTTCAAATGAGAACAGCACAAATACAGTTTGCAGGAAATATGAGCCAGTTGTGAAAGCTGTTGTGGGCGAGAGATATTCAGAAATTTCAGCTTCAATTGCTCAGCTCTTCAGTCTTTATTTAATACCACAGGTAAGAACATCACACTGTATTAAATTTAGAAGTGCAAGGGTTGTTTCCTCTTCTTGTTATGATCGAGCCAAAACATATGCTCTTCTAGGACAACCTGTATGACATGGATAGCAAGCTATGTCATGGAGGGTGTGTGGCCGGGACAATGTTGCTTTTGCTTTGAGCGAACATGGTAAGTGTTGTGATGACCATCGAGATGTGGTTATCGTGTTATCAGACACAGCACTTGGCAATGTGATGTGTGAGGGTATGTTAGAGATAGACTTGCATACTATAATTATAATAAAGACTAACCAGCTTTGTCATAGATGCAGAGTGATGCTGTACACCTGTACACCAAAACAGTGGATGATCTGGGAAGGCCAGTTGATTCATACTGTGACATGCGCTGATCAGAGATGTTACCAAAAGGGCAAGAATGGGACATAAGCAGTAGCCAAGCACAATTTTATGTATGTATATATTTCTTAAAGGCAAACTACGAGTCTGTTTTCTAATGCACTGCATTTGTAGTTTTCACACATGATCAATCACATGCACTGCTTAAAAATGGTGGATTGTTGACAAAACATTGTTGGTGAACAAGCCTGCTGATTCAGGTGATACGCGTCCGACACTGCCGCTGATTAAAACCTGTGATGAACTGTCAAGACGTGGCGTCGTCATTTCCTTATGTGTTAAGGAGTGTGCCTTCGATATATATATATATATATATATATATATATATATATATATATATATATATATATATATATATATATATATATATATACACATGCAGCAGGACAAACCGGGATATCGACAAGCAGCACAGAATACACATTCCAATTGCAACTCATGCTAAATAACAGACTCTGGGTCAGTTCCTCAAGTGTTAAAACGAACATAGGTCCCAAAGTTAGTAATGCAAGAACAACAAAGTAATTGCCGATGGACCACCCCAGCACTCAAGTGCAACACAAATATATCGTGCAAGTAGAGCCGCTGTACAAAGAAAGACATCTTATTCTCATGCACACATAATTCTAGTCACACCAGAAGGAGACCTATCCTGATAACTTGTCATAATATGACTCCATACACATACTCCCAAGATCGACATTGCATGGGATATCAATAATATTAAAGTAAGAAATGTATCCTATCACCAGTGACTTTCACTCACATTTGTAGCACTAGAAAGATGTCTTCTTGTCAAGAAAATGTAAAGAGGTAGTCACAACCACTAAGGGGAGAAAAGACAGACAAAAGGCCTAGATAAGAAGGCTCTATCCCAAAAATCAGAGTGATGGTGATACTTAAGAAGGTTGTCCATATATCTAAAAAAAATATTAAAGGTTACCTATAACTTTAACAATCCCAAATCTAAAGAATGGTAGACCAGCATTAATTTCTATTTTCATGCTGGCCCCAATAATACCAGATCAGAAAGGAGTGGGTTTCAGACCAGATGCTTTACCGAGCTACCAAAGAGAAATCAGAAAAAAAGCAGAAACAATCAGAGTCAATAACAGTATGGAAGGCATACCTAGTACCCACACTCATGTACTACATTATCTTAGGACTCTAGCTTTAAATTTTTATTATAAAAACATATGCTGCTAGTCTTGCTTGAACCCGGTCTAATGGAAAAGACTCAGAGTTGCTGGCCTGTTAAAACCAATCAGAAAGGATTTTAGAAAGGATCTGAAGAAGGAAGGTTGTGAGGACATAGGATACAGGGGGCCTACAGCATAACTGATGGTACAGGACGCAATAAGCCCCTCCACACATCCTTTAAGATTACCTAACAGACACCTAACAGTCCCCAGTTCGAATTCCTAACATGCTGGTAAGCTGTAGTAACTCTAACACAGTAGTACTCATTAAAGATAAAGATTAAAACATGAGCATATAATGAAAAGTTACCTCAATGGTGTTTTCTATCTTTCCAACGTCCGTTGTGATGGAGCCTGTCAAACAACGGTCCTAGTCCCACAGAGACATCCCCATATCTTGGAATAATCTGTTGAGATAACAAACAAATACTGAAAAAGCCCGTCTTTCTTCCTACGATGACAGCTGGTTGCCAAGTATGACTATCTGGTGCTCCACGCCAACCAAAACCCAAACCCATATGGCTGATAGCAGCAGACATGAGTGTTCTGTTCACACGGTCGAGCTCCAGCCGTGGCTGTGAATGTGTAACGGCTAATCGGCTAGGCCACAAATGGTGCATGCAAAAGAAGCACACGGACACGTAGTAGTGGGGTAATGACGAACTAACTCGGCAACGCCCCAAGTTCCTTTATTTTAAGGCTCAGGTCCCCATGTCACAGTTGTGACTATCAGGACCTTGGTGTGAACAGGGAGTTGCAGAAACACCCTCTATTGGGTGACCACATGAGCCTGACTCATCAGGACCCACCTAACATTCCTCCTAAACCAACGAAAAAAACAAAAACACCAAAACACAGCACCAGAGAACAATAACTAAAAATACATTTTCACTTCACCAACTTTGTTCAGTACACTACAGAGTTCTTCAAATGAGACGACCTGGCTGGACAGGGTTGAAGTTGGTATCTATCTGCACCTCCTCGTTGAACACCAACCTCAGGCCTCTGGGATTCTTCCGGGCTAGGCAACATGTCTCTCTCTGCCAACCCACATGGTGACCCCTCTGGTAGACAGGCATTTCTCCTTCCACACGGTGAAGGCCTCAGACTTGGAGACTCAAGACTGCCAAATCTTCCACAAGCTCTGGACTCATCATCCAACATCGATTCTGGCTCACTCAGGATCTGAGGACCCCCGATTGGCTGCTGACAGGAGTCTGTCAAGATTTGAACAAGTATACATTCCTGGTTATGGTCGCTCCATCCTTCATCGCAGTGATCCTGGTCCCCCGCACTTTCTGGGCTGTCCAGGGCTCAAGTTCAAAAGGCAGACTAAACTTCCCCTGAGGTATCAATTCCTCACCATAACAGTATACCCCACTTTTAAGTAGCTCTGCCTAGCCCCATGCTTCCTGGTCACTTGTTCATTTCTCAGCCTATTTTTCTGTAGCATTTTCACCACCTGCTCTCGTTTGGCTGACACAACTTCAAGGCACAGAATTTCATCTCAAACTGGACGGTTCATGAACAAAGACATGGGACTAACTTGGGTGGTGGAGTGAGGGTTTATCCGATACTCTCGTAGGAAAACATAAAGAGCACACCCCTGCATTCCTGATGGTCTTGTTAAGAGTGTGCATGAAGTGCTCTGCCTCTCTGTTGGCTTGAGGCCATCGGGTTGTGACCTTTCAGCGATGAATGCCCCTAGATCGTAAATCGTCTTCAAATTCTTGGCTTGAGAAAAGAGGCCATCATCAGTGCCCAGTTCTTTAAACAATCCATGTGTAGCCATGAATTTCTTGAAATGAGGAATGGTCTGGCTGGCGATGATAGACTCCAGTATTTTAACCTCAGGATATTTCAAGAAATCATCAATACCCACAAGCATATGATGCCCGTCGGGGAGACTTCTGAAATCTGCACTGGCTTGATGCCAAGGAAAAGGTGGAATAACTTCAGTAATGATGGGCACCGGCAGAACTGCAGGACCTGTTGCTTGAAAAATTGAGCACCGGCGCACCACTTGTTCCACAAGGCCAACCAGACTGGGGAACCATACCTTGCGTCTTAGTCTGGACTTCATCTTGATGACTATCTGATAGGCTAAATGCACCAGATCAACTGCCCTTTGTTGCAAACATCCTCAAATCACCAGTCTATGACCTCTTATCAGGCAACCTTCTGGAGATATTATCAACTCATTCTTCACATTGTCTAGAGACAGCAGTGCTGATCTCACCTCCTAAGTGAGATAGATGGTTTTGTCTTTCAGGGTGTTCCACTTTCCTGTTCTCACAGCAGGAATGCAGAGTTGTATGCATTCATCCGTTTTTGGTGGCTTCCATGATTTCCTCCAATGAGATAGGGAGGGGCCTGGACCTTTCCACCACCAGACGGACATATTCCTCCACCTCCTCTGGATTCATTTCCTTGATCTTGGTGGCAGGATGGGCATGCCTAGAGAGATAGTCTGCGGGGTTTTGAGTTCCTAGATGGAAAACCACTGTGAAGTGATTGTCTTGCAGAATCCATTTCTCAATTCGAGGTGGAGGTTTAGATGACGACCCCATGAACAATAAAATAAGAGGCTTGTGATCTGTGTACTCCAGGCTGTCCATAAAGGTAGAAATGAAAATGGAGGCAACCCAGTGGATAGTAATGGCCTCCTTTTTCAATATATGAATATCAGTGTTGTGTCATCGTCAGCGCTCGTCTGGCACATGCCACCAGGGCCCATTCCCCGTTGCCCTGCCGTTGAGAGAGAACCACTCCAAGTCCGGTGGGGCTTGCATCAACTGATAGCTCGGATTCCTTGGCTGGGTAAAAATAGACTAAGGTGGTGTCTGCTGAAAGGGCATATTTCATGGTCTGAAAAGTGTTCTCCTGTTCCAGTCCCCAGTTCCATTCAATATTATTTTTGACCAACGCCCTCAGCGGAACAGTAGGGTCGTTAAGGTTGCAGATGAACCGGTCACAGTAGTTCACTATCTCTAAAAAGCTTCTTACTCCGGTTACGTTGGTGGGGGCAGGGGCTGCTTGGATATCCTGGACGTTGAGGGGGTCTGGTGACACCCCTTTTTGAGAGAAATGGTAGCCAAAAACATGTTTCCTTTTTAAGGAAGTCACACTTTCTCTATGGAGCTTTAATCCATTGAAATACAGCCTTTTGTCAGTCAAAATGCTCCTCCAATGTGGGGACGTGAACAAGAATGTCATCACTGACATTGAACACCCCTCCGAGGCCGGAAAGTACTCCCCTGATTGTGTCCTGGAAGATCTATGCAGCACTGGAGAGTCCAAAACTGAGGCACTTGTACCTTCTTTATCCCACATGAGTGGAAAAAGTGATGATGACCCGGGAGACTGGATCCAGCATCAATTGATGATATCTGGCAGTTAGATCAATCTTGGAGAACAATTTCAAACCACTGACCTCATCCACTATATCATCAACTGCAGGGGTGATGTGTCATTCTCGCTTTATGGCAAGGTTGGGAAGACGCATGTCTACGCAGATTCAAACCTCAACTGGTTGCTTGGGTTTGAGGGCAACCACATTCGGAGACACACAGGGAGTCAGGCTATCAACCTTTGTAACGATATCAGCCTGTTCCAGTTTGACGATTTCCTACTCCACCTTCAGCCAAAGGTGGAAAGCCACCTTTTGGTGTCGTAAAGCCACTAGTCGAATTGACTCGTCAATGTGAAGCTTTATCAGCCGATCTTTCAAACTGCCTATGCCTTCAAATAGCGGTGCAAACTGGGTCATCAAGTCATCCACACTTTCTTGATGCACGCTGAGTGCAAATGCAACCAGCTGGAGGGGTTCGGCTGTACGGCAACTCAGCAACATACCTTGGCCTCCTTTCGTGACGTACACTTTGTTCCTAGTTGATCGAGACCCATGCGCAACTTCTGCTGTGAACACTCCCGCCAGGGGGCGTGGATTGTGGATCCATAGGCATAGACTTTGGTTGTAGTGTGGCTCAGGACCTGTGGGATGGGCAAAGTGAGCATAATTGACTGTGCCATTATAATGATGGATGCTCTTGTGTCGATCAGTGCTTGCACTCAGTGGCCCTCGACCATGATGCTACACTTTGGAATGGGTTTTTGCAGATACCCCTCCCCCCCGGTTGCATGGCATGGATGACGTGAACATCTCCTTCAACATCATCATCGTCCATGTCTCCTTCCTCTCCGGGAATGTCATTGGTATACACCTTGTTAATCGACTTCGGTCTAGGATTCTTTGATGGCGTTGCAGAGCAGCAGAGTTTTGCAAAATGATTCATCTTGTTGCAATTTGAACATCTTTTCCCATATGTAGTACAAGAACCCTTGTGCAGGAATGGACAGTTTCTTGCACAAAAGCAATCACTAGAGGCGGGTTCCTCTTTCTATGTATGCTGCTGAATGCAGCCCACATAGAATGAGAAAAAACAAAGAGAAATAATGTTATTTTTCCTTGTTGTGCCTCTCCTATGCCTCCTCTGGGGAGGCATAGGCGTTTGTTGCATTCCCAGGTTTACAACTTGTTGTAAATCTGGGAAAGTGTCAAATGTCATGGGTGTTACGTGGGAACACCCACCGCAATGCCTATGGCATGTCTCCCCATCATAGTATGATGCACCGTACTGACTTCCACAGCGTTGCCTCACTCCATATCTGAAAGGCCATCAAAAGCCAAGCATGGCCTTGTAGATATCGCCTTGTAGATATGGCTAAGCCCTGTGCGCCACAAAAAGTGACGTTCTGGCAGTTTACAGGGCGTATAAATGAGGCCCGGTGTGCATAAAATGCAAATAAAAATATTCAGCCTATGGGCCACACACTGGTCAGGCTGCAGTAGCTGGGCATTCTAAAAGCAGTTTACCTAAAGTTCCAAGTATAGGAAGTAAGCATGGCTGTGTTATAGTACCATCTCCAGTCCATTCAGCTGCCCATTTAAATGGTTCATACAAAGAGGATCATAGATTGCAAGCATATGAAGCTTCCAGGCTTTTCCTTCCTCTGCATGTCATGATGAAATATAGAGTGAGGAACATTACTGTGTGCCTATTGCATTATGTAATACGCCACTTGAGGCTTATGACAACAGGCATAACATTTAGCGATGAGGGGATCAACCCTTAGCACTACAGCAGCGAGTGACTATTGGCTGCATGCTAATGTGCAACACCAAACGTTTGTGGTGTACAGCATCCAGCAGCACTTGCTGGGCACTTCTCACGTATTGCAGTGGCCTCTCCCGACCTACATTAATGCTGTCAAAGACGGCCAGCAGTGCTGGCCCCTGAACAGCTTTCCTCTGATTAGAGATCATCAGCTTCACATTCACAAGTGGGTTTGGCTGCATTCCAGTGCAGTGCACTGATCTTACCACAAGATGGCAGCATCACACCACAAACAAAAAATAACTATGCCTGTGAGAGAAGTCAAACCAGTCACGTTGGTGAATACAATTAAGTACCAGGGAGAAACAGCCTTTATTTACAACAATGCCGGAACCCCTCAAGCCATCATCACACAGGCTTTACAATGCATGCGTCTTCACCACACATGCCTTTGGCATGCAGACTTTTGCAACATGTCTTTACCAGAGATGCCTTCATAATGAAAATTTTAAATTGTATTGCCTAAATGTAACCTGCAACCTTCGAGAGTGGGTGTGTAAGTGGTTGTAAAGGTTTGTGAGTGGGTGTCTCAATGGATTTGTGAGTCAGTGAGTGGGTGTATTAGTGACTGTATGAGTTTTTGGGGATTGTGAGTAGCTAGGTGGGTGTGTGAGTGGGTTTGTGAGTAGCTGTGCGGGATTGGGAGTGAGCTTTTGAGTGGCTGTATGCAAACAATGATGGGGCAGCATGGGCCCAATCAACCTCCAGGGACCACCACCTCCCCAGGCCAAAAAACACCTAATGAGGGGGCAGTGCATCCCTTGCCCCCTGGGATCAGCACCTCCCTGGGGCCAAATACCTTAAAAAGAATGGGAGAGGGGCTGTGCAGGCTGTTCTCAGCCCTTGGGACCATCATCTCCCTGGGGCAAGTACTTGAAAATCAAAGAAATCGGGCTACGGGCCCCCTCCTGGATCCAATAATGGCCCTGGGACCGCCAGTCCCAGGGCAGGCTACGAGATCACAGCTCCTGCCAAGCTTCCAGCGTGCCGAACCTGTCAAAGAGCTCCTGCCAGCTGGAAGCGGAGGTTTCATCTCTTTCCCTGCCCACAGACATGTGTGTAGGGAAAGAGATGAAACAATTGCTCCTGCATGGAGGGAGCTGCCTTTCCAGAAGCTTCCTCAGTACTTCAGCAATTCGGGCTCCCACAAGAGGCAGGGCGCCCGCGGGGAACCTATGGTTCTTGAGGCTTCTCCCATGGTCCTGGAACAAAAGAGCAGAAGGAGGCAGAATAAAGGTGAGAAACGAGTAGAAAGAGGCAGAATAAAAGGTCAGAAATGAGCAGAAAGGCAAAATAAAGGTCAGCAATGAACAGAATGGGGTACAATAAAGATGAGCAACAAGCAGAAAGAGGCAAAAAAGGCAAGACTTAAGCAGAAAGAGGTAAAATAAAGATGAGAAAGGAGCAGAAACATGCAAAATGATGATCAGAAGAGAGTAGAAAGAGGCAGAATGATGGTGAGAAATGAGCAGAAACATGCAAAATGATGATCAGAAGGGAGCAGAAAGAGGCAGAAAAAAGGTGTAAAACAAGCAGAAAGATGCAGAATAAACGTCAGAAAGCATAAAGGCAAAATAAAGATGAGAAATTAGCTGATAGGAAAGATAAAGGTGAGAAAGAAGCAGAAAAAGGCAAGCTAAAGCTTAGAAATCAGGGGAAAGGGGAAATATATAGGTCAGAAACAAGCAGAAACAAGTAAAAAGGAGGTCAGAGAAGCAAGAGGCAGAATAAAGTTCAGAAATGAACAGAAAGAAGCAAAAAAGTGGTCAGCAACGAGCAGAAAGAGGCAAAATAAAGATGAGCAATGAGCAAAAAGAGGCTAAATAAAGGTGAGAAATATGCAGAAAGAGGCAAAATAAAGGTCATTAACGAGCAGAACATGGCAAAATATAGGTCAGAAAAGAGCAGAAAGAGGCAGAATAAAAGTCAGATACAAGCAGAAAGAGGCAGAATAAAGGTCCATAACAAGCAGAAAGAGGCTAAATGCAGGTGAGAAATGAGCAGAAAGAGGCAGAATAAAAGTCAGAAACAAACCCAAAGAGGCAAAATAGAGGTCAGGAATTAACAGAAAGAGGCAAAATAAAGGTTGGAAGTGAGCAGAAAAAAGGCAGAAAACTAGGAGAAAATTAGCAGAACCCACTCAGGCAACAATAGGACTTCTTTGTCCCCAATGACCCTCAGCACCCCAGAGGACTTCATCCTCCAACCAGTTGTGTGCCAGGATGCCCCTTTGCAGAGTTGTTGAGAAAGGAGATGGGACCCCCAATGAGGTCTTAGCAATCCCACTATGGGGGGCTTGCTTGTGGCAACAATAGGGGTTCTTGGCCCAAAACAATTCTCCTCATCCAAAGGGAGTTCATCCCCCAACCGGTAGTGCGCCAGGAGGCCTCTTTGCTGAGTGGTTGAAAAGGGGGGTGGGGCCCACGATTAGGTCTCAGCAAACCTGCTTTAGACTAAAATAGGGTTCTTGGCCCCCAGTGAACCTCAGCACCCAAGAGGAGTTCATCCCCCAACTAGTAATGCTCTAGGAGTCTGCTTCGCAGAGTGGTTGAAAAAGGGGACAGGGCTTCTGACGAGGTCTCAGCACTCCCGCTTTGGGGAACTTACTTGTGACCACAATAGCAGGCAGGGGGACTTCATCCCCAAAACAGTAGTGCACCAGGAGGAACATTTGCAGAGTGATGAAGAGAGAGGGGCAGGGCCTCCAAAGAGATCTCAGCAATCCTCTTGTGAGGGACTTACTGGGGGCAACAAAAGGGGTTCTTGGCCCCTAACTACTCTCAGCATCCAAGGGGACCTAAATAGGGTGGCAACGATACAGAGTAAAACCTCATGAGCTACACCCAGACCTTGCTGAAAGAGGAAAAATAAAGGTCAGTAAAGAGCACAAAGAGGCAGGATAAAGGTCATAAGTGAGCAGAAAAAAGGCTGAAAATCAACAGAATCAACTCAGGCACTCATGCACACACTCACAGAACAACTCAGACACTCATGCACACACTTACACACCCAGCAAAACACTCACTCACACACCAACTGAGAAACTCATGCACTCACGCACTCACTCTCAAAGGCTACAGGTTACTGTTAGGAAATTCACATAACAAATTCAAGCAGGAGGATCTTAGGGAAATGTAAAGACCTGCAAAGGATCATATCCCCAAATAATCTCAGATTGAAAAACACGCACCGAATCCTTGGGTCTGCTATGGATAGAATGTTGAAGAACACAAATTCTTTTTTTTTTTTTTAAATGAGCCACAGACTATAGCACACAGACCTAACTGTGGGAAATTCCCTTATTATGACGTCCTAAAAAGGAATTTCCCACTATAACACAGAGACCTAACTGTGGGAATCAATATTGTATATGGTGGAAGAAGTTCAAAAAACAGTGACGCCAGGGGCTGGAGGATCAAGGGGTCAAGAGACTATGGAGCCTGGGTTCGAGACTGAGAGCAGATAGCAAGCGAACCGACTTGATTATAGCCAATAGCCTTCTGAGGCAGAGGCTGGTCAGGCGGAATAAGAGGTGCACCTGCAGTGAGTGCTCTGCACACGGACATGCCGGCTGACACAGCCCGGGAAGGATACAGAGCTCAAATATTGATAGTGGCACAAATCCCAGGCGGCCAGGTGGGAGCTCATTGATAAATATCGTGGAGCAGGAGAAATCGTGAATCCACAATGGAGAGAACTGTAAGGGGGTAACAAAGCAAGTCCCCGCAAGTAAGATCAGGGTGCTGGTCTATAATCACACAGCTCGCCAGCTGATAAGTGGGAGAGGACGGAATTTCGGGGGAACACTGTGAAAACCTGAAAGGCCGCAGGGGTCACCACGGTAGCCTCTGGCAGGCGGCAGCAGCTCATCCAGTGACCCAAAAGAAGAACACTACAAGGGCGGCTCACCACAGACTGAACAATGATGGGGGAGATCTAGACAAAATGAAATGAAACTAGACAAATGTACCCTTCCGAAATGAAGGGAAGCCCAAGATTCCCCTCATTAACGCCTACCCCTAGAGGCTCAGGCAGCACCAAGCAAAAAAACGCTATCCCTGCATGACATTATTGCGGCTATAAAGGGTACAAACATCGCTGGAGAGCTGAATAGACTCTGTTACAGCAGAAGTTTAGTTAATTACGTAATATGGGGGCAAGAGTACAAACAGTGGAAGACCCTACAAAAACTTTGCTTCAAGACACCTCAACACTCAAATTAAAGAAATGCAAATGCTTACTGTCCAACTTGAGGCCAGGCTTGAGGATCAGGAAGGACGATCGGGACAGAATAACGTCCGAATTCTGGGGGTCCCCATGAGGGCTGAGGGTTCTGTTGCTGACCTATTCGTGGAGGAATTGATTTGGGGGCAGCTGCAACTAAAAGGACTCTCAAAGTTTTTCTCGGTAGAGAGAGCTCAACATGTCCCGGGGGGGGGCGACCCAAACCTAGGGCCCAACCGAGACCCATCATAGCACATCTCTTTAATTATAGAGATTGAGACGCCATACTACACACTGCCCATGCGGCCCACCCAGTCCTATTTGAAAATTTGCAGGTTATCTTCTTCCCGGATTTCACCCTGAAGACACAAAGACATAGGGTGCTGCTTCATCGCGGTGAAGAGGGTGCTCAAAGATAAAGGAGTGGCCCGAGGGTTCCTTGTGAGGGAAGAGACCCAGCAAAGCCCCGACGTACAGCTAATAAGAAAAGCAGATCAGCTGTCACATGATAGGACAATTTCAGGTTGGAATTAAATGAATGTCCAGAAACATAAATGGGTTAGGGAGTAAAGTTAAGTGAGACATAGTGCTCCAAATTTATAAAGAGACACTCCCCAGATGTGGTTCTCTTACAGGAGACCCATCTTATGGGAAATAGCTGGAAGGCTTTAAATCATTGGAGTTTACGAAATGAAAGAACATTTAGGATGGACATCGGGATCAAGGGGCATTGGAATTCTATTCAAGAAAAGACTACCCCTCATAATAGAAAAACATGGACGGACAGTCTGGGTAGATATACGGCGATCTCGGGGTTATGAAGAAGCAAAGTAATAAAAATCCTGTCAGTGTATGTCCCTCCCAAGTTAAGAGATTCGACCTTGACAGACCTAGGTGCTCTAATACTAGACCTTCCACTGGGTTGTCTATATATGGGAGGGGATTTTAATAATGACGGGCTGTGACTTTCTTGACTGTACGCCACCCATTGCCCAAAACCCCACACAAACACGATTGGCAGAATTTCTCTTAGCACTGGGCCTGATAGATATTTAAAGATCTCTAAACCCAACTACACCAGAGTACACGTTTCACTCCGTAGCACATGTTAGTCGATCACAAATTGAGTTCTTGATTTACTTCCCATGCTCCGCCCCCATTTTTCGGACGTCAGACACTTAGAGAGGGGTATCTCGGACCACTCTCACATATGGACAATACATAAGGTAGATGGAGTGCGATGCTTGGGCCTGGTGGCCATAAATCCCTGGTATTTTAAGGTACCAACAATAAGAAAGGGTCTTGCTGAGGCCACTAATCTTTGTTTTCAGGAAAACGTTAATACAGTTAGATCACCACAGATATTATGGAAAGCATATGAGATGGTGGTTAGGGGTCGGGCCCTGTCGCTGATGTCAGGACACAAACAAGAGAAAAGAGCAACAGTTATGAAGTTTGAACAGCAAATCCTTGATTTAGAACTTAAAATAGTAAGAAACTACAATGTCAATTTACAGCATACGTTAAAACTCAAACAACAAAACTGTAGAGACTGCGTCAAAGAGGAGGCCAGAAGTAAAATCAGCGGTACACAGCATCATGTATACGAAACTGGAGATAAAGCGGGCAAAGTACTGGACTGGTTTGATCAGCGCCAGAGAGCAAATATGTGGCCCCCTTCCATTATCTCTAAATCCGGAGAGGAGATTAAAGATCAGTTAGATATCGCTGAGGCCTTTGCAGACCACTATGCAGAGGTTTACTCCGCAAGTGTGAAATGTTCAGAACAGGAATCCCTAGAGTTCCTGAAGGATATCTCACTCCTGGTCTTGACGGAATAGGAATGCCAGCTGTTAGAGGAAGACCTAACGGTAGCTGAAATAACTCAAGCTATTGGAGCCCTGAGGTCGAGCAAGGCACTGGGACCAAATGGTATCCCAATAGAACTATACAAGCTCACGGCACAGGTAACTGCACCCCACTTACTGACAATATTTGATGAGTGCAAAGCCATTGGCAGACTCCCATTAGATCAGAGATTAGAGACAATAGTTGTAATACATTAGGAGGGAAAGCCAAGGGACCAATGTACATAATATCGACCAATTACGTTGTTAAACACAGAAGCAAACATTCTAGCGAAGCTATTAGCTCAACTGCTTCTCCCCCTGCTGCCTGCCCTGGTCCACCCGGACCAATCCGAATTCATGCCAGGGTATAACACTGCCCGAAATCTCAGGCGCCTCCATGGTGTCATGGGACGTGCCCACAGGATCACAGAAGATGCTGTGGTCCTATCCTTAGTTGTGCGGATGGCTTTTGACACCGTTGAATGGCTATATATGTTCAAGGTGCTCAAATGAATGGGATTTGGACCACGATTTTTATCCTGGCTCAGTCTCCTATATACAGCATCAGAGGTGCAGGTAGTGGTTAATGGTGAAAAATCTCATGGATTTCCTTTACAGCGAAGCACAAGATAGGGATGCCCCTTGTCCCCACTAGTCTTCGTGTTGATGCTTGAGCCAATGGCCGCATGGATCCGAGGGGGATCCAATAATGCGCTGCTTACGCTGGTCAGAAGACTGAGAAGACAGGATCTTATTGTACGCTGACAATATCCTTTTTATTTGTTGCATCTCCCCGAGCCTCTATAGCGAGAATAATAAATGTCTTTGCTACGTTTGGAAGGTACTCAGGGTATATCATCAACTGGGCTAAGTCAGTGGTGTTTGTTCTCAGTGGACAGAAACCCGATTTACCGGTTGCCTGTGAGGCTCAGGTGGCCACAGAAGGATTCCGGTACCAGGGGATCTTTATACTAGCGGATCAGGTGCTCTTTCAAGCCTGACATCTGCAAACTCCTTTTGAATGCTTCAAAAGCGATGTCCATCACTGTTGAGCCCTCCTCTTCTCACTCCTGGGTAGAGCGACGTTGTTTAAAATGATGGCGCTGCTACAGTTTTTTTTTTGTCTTATAAAATACAACCTTCCTGGTTCGAGACTCATATTTTAATTCAATAGACAGTGTGGTGCGCTTCCTCCTGTGCAATGGTGCCCCTCAAAGAATCGCCCTCAGTAAACTGACTCGTAGATGGTACGATGGAGGAATCGCACTTCCACACATCAAAACATATTACAGGGCAGCCCAACTTACAACCTCAACCAATGGGTCCACCAATCACTAACAGAACCGGCATACAAAATGGATCGGCTGGTACTGCAGCCAAGAGGTTATATCAACGTGCTATATACTGATCAAAGGCAACTCCCTATGGAGGGTCCCATGGTGGAGACGGTTCACCAGTGGCACTTGGCTCTGTCCAAATTAGGATAGAAAAATAAACTCACCAAGGCCACACCACTTTGGGAATCCCAACAGCTGGGTACCTCTGGAATTAGAAACTGCTTCAATAAATGGGACCTAATAGGGATTTCAAGCCGGGGGACCTTCACACCGGGGTAGAGCTAGTCATGTTCGAACAACTACAAAAAATGCATGAACTTGCCTGGGAGGATTATTTCTACTACCTGCAGATGCAACATTTTATACCGACAGCAGAGCCCGGAGGGCCTGAGCTCCGGGGGTCATCACCTCTGGAATTCAGACCCCTCAAAGAACCCTTGCCTCGAAAGGCAATCTTGCTCACTTACCGAAAACTGAATAACAATTTACCAAATACTCTTACAGCCCTGAAAGACCATTGGGGTCAAGACATAACAGACTAACAAGAATAGGACTGGCACAAAGCTTTAGCCTCCCCAAAGGAGGTGGATTAGGGCCTACATAGAGTGTACATCTCCTACACTACACTTTTGAAGATGGGTTGTAGGGCTGACACGACCTGTAATAGAAAGTGTGGGGGGGTGGGATCATTTTACCATATATATTATAGACATGTCAGGTGATTCAGGAATATTGTCAGGCAGCAATGTCATGCATGTCTGGGGTTGTGGGAGGAGAGCTTACACTTTTGCCTAAATGGAGCCTCCTAAATGTGTGGGAAGATTCAAACCTGGGGTGAGCAGACCAAACCTGGGTAACCCTGGGTCCCATGTTGGCAAAACGCAATATAGCTCGCCACTGGGGAGCTACCCCCCACCCATGCTCCGAGACTGGAAGAGGTATATGCATTGGTGTATGTTGGTGGAGAAAACAGAATATCTGAAAAGAGGATGCCAGAAAAAATTGGGGAACATTTGAAATAAATGGTATGAATATAGGGGGAATCCATGTACTCCTCCAATAGGTGAAACACTACTATCCTTGATCCATTCAGAAACCAACTGAAGGTAACATCAGAATATGTGTGGGCAAAGAAGGTTGTGGCCCAGAGATGATTAATAATGCCAACCTGTGACACAATGTAATAATGCTTGGTTGTGTTTTCAACAACTGTAATGTAAAAGATCTTTTTACTGCTCTGTTATACTAAAAAGATACATTAAAAAAATAATGGCTTAGCAATTAGCCAGCTAATATTTTAGAGGGAGTTATTAAGGCTAATTGTGTCTGATCCTTGTAGTGCTTGAATGGCCAGAGATGGGTTTGAGGGCGTTTGTAAATGAAACTATAGTTGTCTTTCCTCTTGTTCATCATCCACTCTGTCCCACTCTTGTCTTTCTCACTCCCTCCCATTCCGCTCTCCTACTCTTTTCTCTCTCTGATATTGCTACAATCCTTTCGCATTTCATTCAAGTTTACCCCTCTCTTTTCCTAAATCCAATCTCTCCCTGCTTCTGTCCCCTCTATTTTTCCTTCCCTGATTTCTGTTTCTGTGTTGCTTCTCTCCATCTTCACAGATCTCTCCTTCTCCAATTTTTCTATCTCTTCTCCACATTTACATTATATCCTGGTCTCGGTCAAAGTGCTAATTAAAAATAAAATGTAATTAATCCACTTCTGTGAAGGTTTATTCAGTGATTAATCAATCTCACCTGCTGTATGCACTAAATACTCTGGCTGATTTTTATGTATTTACCACGCATCACTTGATGACCACTTTGCCTGACCAGAGATAGGGGCCAGGCTTGGCGAACATCATAGTAGAAGCCTTGAGTAAAACGCTAAACAGCATTATCTTTTAATACTTGCTGGTCTGTGTGACAGTAAGGTGAAAATTAAAACTCTGAGCAGAGAGCAGCAGTGGTTGCCTTTGGGATGCAGACTCATTGGCGCCTCATACTTGGTCCCAGAAGATATTATGCAAGACTAATGCATTTTAGTGCAGTGTTGCGGACACCAGCACTAAAATGCATTAACCTAACCTTTGATGGGTGGTACTTGGCAGGGTTACAATGGTCTTCCCACCTTTTCCCACATTGATGAACAGCTTAACAAAAGACACCCTAATGCATTTATTGCCAATTTTAGAGACGTGTTATTGATTCAGAGGACTACGAGGACACCTCCACAAAACAAAGACGCACGTACTTCATTTAGTTAAGAGGAAGAACCTATGTTTGGTGGAGTTTCACCTCTTTGTAGTCTTGTCGACTTCTCTTGATGAAAACTTGTGTTATCACAGATTTGTGGATGAAGAGTCTTGAGGAACAATCACATTGCCAAAATGACATGCACAGAAGGTCATTGGAAGTATTTCCTCGGAGTGCAAGGCTATTAGCTATACATTGGTTAGAATTTTCTGTATTTTCTTGTAAAGGGGGGAGACGGCGGCAATTCGTGACTCGAATTTGGGCGCCTGTGGCTGAATTATTGGATAAAAGTATAGTGCCGTTCAGGCTGCATTCCCAATCTAGTATTTTCTCTATTTGTTTACACAGTGTTTTCCTCAGTCCCAATTGTTAGGAATGTATCCGCTCTATTATTTGCCTAATCTGCTAACCTATTGTTTATTTTATTCTGTATGATTTCTGTATGCATAACCAATTCTGCTGTCTAAAGTGTAATTTTGTACTGTTTAAATGTCTGATCTCAATAAAATAAAATAAAAAAATAAAAATAAAAAAAGGAAGTATTTCCTCATGGTATTTTATAGTGCTGTATTGCAGAATATGCACAAGATATGTACCCAACAAGGTAGCACTTAATAATGAATCAGATGAAAGTACTCCAGTTGGGTAGATGTTTTTGGCAAAACTGGGGACTCTTCTTGGAAAAAAAGAGATTCCATTCAGGCCCTGGTGCTCATTTCACAGAAATTAAATGGGAAGCGCTAACTAGTCAAAAGATAGTAGGTTCCCCAGTGGAAACTCCTCTTCAGTAAAGCACAAACAATCATAACTTCTTGGGCTTGGCAATAGCAAAGCAAGTGTGTTTCCTCTCATATTCCATGTTGAAAAACTATCCGAAATCCTTAATGGAGGCAACTGCATTGTTGATCTAATGGAGGACAATTTGATCTGGGGTGGCCGTACCAAGTGGTTTCTTTCTCATTGTTTCCTAGTGAGATCTGACTCCGTTATTTTCGGTTTTAAATACCTTAAGTATGCAAATGGAGTCTATCTGTAGTAGGGAATTCCCTGTAATCTGTCAATGTACTGGACCTCGGACTCCTCTGCCTAAGGGGGGGTGAGGGGTGGGCTGGGAGGGGTTGGTTTACTATCGTTCTATTGCAATGGAATCTGGATCTTCGCTGTCATTACTTTGTTTGAAACTAATAAACAAATTTTTCAAAAAGCATGCAAATGCACAAAATGCACAGCACCATTCACACAGCCACTGAAAGACGTACACACACACTCACACATCTACTCACAGACCCATAAAGGCACTCAAAGACCCACTCACACAGCCACATAGGAATTCACACACTTACACAGGCACTTCGAGAATTACTCACAGACCAACACTGGTACTTACACACCCACTCATGGACTCACACACCCACTCACAGACCCACTCATAGAGGCACGCAGGCATGCAGACACCCACTCACACTCTCACACAGGTATTCACACACCCACTGACTGACCCACACAGACACTCACATACAAACCCACTCACAGAGCCACACAGGAACTGACACCCATTAAGACACTCACACAGGTACTCAAATAATCACAGGCACTCAGACAGCCACTCACACACTCACATAGATACTCACACACCCACTCTCAAACACTCATATCCCCACTCAAACACATACACAGGCACTCACAGACCCACACAGCCACTCACATACCCACTCTCAGAAATGACAGGTCACAGTTAGGAATAATTTTTTTTAAAACAGAAATTCACACGAAAAAACAAAGGTTATAGATACATTATAGTTAAAAAATAGAATTAAAAAAGCCATAGAAAATCACTGTAAAAAACAAACGTTACAGGGAGGCTATAGTTAGGATCAGATTTCACTCATACAAAACCAGTAAAATTCAGCAGTTACAGTTACCCCAGCAGACTATAACTTATGCCCCCCAAAATACACTGCTTATGACCTCACATATAACATCACTCATGACAAGGTGAGTGACCTCACTGAATACATCACTGATGACATCTCAAATGATATCACTGATGACATCATCCACAGAATCAGCCACAAACCCATTCCCACACTATATAAGCTCTCACACACCTACTTTCACACCCACACCCACACAGTCACTCACAAACTCATTTGCAGACCCATACAAGTGCTCATGTACACACTTACTCATTTTTAGAGCCACTCACTTAATAATACAGTGACTCACACAACCACCCATTTACCCATACAGATACCTACAAACCCACTCACTTACTCATACAGATGATATCATATGTACTCAGTCAACCGTAACAGTCACTGAGACAACCACATAGTCTCACATACAGCCTATTTCACACTCACTTACTCACTCATGCATCAACTCACTCACCCATACTTCTACACACTCACCCATACAGCCACTCACACAACCACTCACTCACCCATACACCCACTTAGACACCCATTCATGCACCCATGAGTCCAGTTATGTACCTGCTCACTTACCCATATAGCTACTCATGCACCCTCTCATTTCCCTTCTACAGCCACTTAAACACCCCCTCACTCACCCATAAAGCCAGTCATGCACCCTCTCATTAACCATTTACAGCCACTTACACACACACTCACCTATATAGCCACTCATTTACTCGTACAGGCACTGACATAAACACATGCTCACTCATAGAAAAATTCACACACTCACTCACTCATCTATAAAGTCTCTCACATACCCACTCACTCATCCATACACCACTTAAATACCCACTCACTCACTCATACAGCTAAAAACATCCACTTATTCACCCACACACCCACTCACACACACATACACACAGTTAAACAGACACTCAAACGGACACTCACACAATCTTTGTTTTGAAATAGAATCCCTCATTAGTAGTACACAAACTAAACTAGTTTTAACTTTTGTGGCATCTTAGTATATATGTTTGACACTCAGAAACATTTAGAAAACACTCACAATAACTGGATGATGTCATCAGCGATGTAATTTGAGATTTCCTCAATGAGATCACTGACTATGTCAAGAGTAATGTAATATGTGAGGTCACTCTAACTGCTGAATTTCAATAGTTAAGTATGAGTGAAATATGAACCTAGCTATAACGTCACTGTAACATTTGTTTTTCTCAGTGAATATATATATATTTATGTATGTATATATATATATATATGTGTGTGTGTGTGCGTGTGTGGGTGTGTGTGTGTGTGTGTATGGCTGAGTGTTTGACTTTGAGTGGCTGTATGGGCATGTGACTGGTTGTATGATAAGCTTTATGGGTGAGTGAGTGCCTTATCTGAGTGATTGAGTGGGTATCCTAGTGGCTCTATTTATGAGTGAGTGGTTGTATGAGTACTTGCATGGGTCTGTGAATGTGTATGCTAGTGGCTGTGTGGGTATGTGAGTGGGTGTATGAGAGGTTAAATACAGGTGTGAATAGATCTCATGTGGATGATGTCATCAGTGATATCATCAGTGATGTAATTTGAGATGTCATCAGGATGTCATCAGCGATTTCACCAACCATGTCACAAGTGATGTAATATGTAAGGTCATCAGCAGTGCATTACAGGGGCATTAGTTACAGTTAGTTCAATAACTATAACAACTAAACCTTGGCATAGTTTGCATAGTAGCACTACGCGTAGCTACGCGAAGTACACAATGCGAGCTACCCGAACTGCGTAGTGCACTGTGCAAAATGCTGTTCGCACTGATTGCACAAGGCCGGATGCTTGTCCACATCAGTGCAAACCGCATCATGCACAGTGCAAGCGGTTGTTTTTTGCCTCTCCAAAAGATTTCTACTCGAGCTGTAGCTTTCTCAAAGCGGACTGGTAGCTCCTCATCACAAGCGATCGTGAGCTTAAGCGACCACTCGCAATGAGAAACCTGACCTCCCCTCTTTGAGAATCTTGCCGGGAGGTTTATTTTCCACACTCGCGATCGGCAACTTGATGTTGCTGATCGCGAATGAGGAAAAAGTCTCGCTGGGATGTCATTTTGCTCGCTCGTGGTCACCAACTTGACGTTGGAGGACCGCGAGCAAGCAAAAAATGACTGCTGCACTACGCTACGCGTGTTTGCATTGTGCTACGTGCAATTTGCGTAGTGCGAAGTAGCACAAACTTCACAAACTACGCGAGCGTCGCGCTTCGCCCAAGGTTAATAACAACTGAATTTCACTGGTTTTGTATGAGTGAACTGTGAGCCTAACTATACCATCTCTGAAACCTTTAGTTTTTTCAGTGAATTCCCAAGGTTTTTTTAAAATTCTATTTCCTAACTATAACGCACCTGTAACCTTTGTTTTTTTCAGTGAATTTGTAAGGTTTTTTAACTGTCTTTTTCCTAACTATAACATACCAGGAAAAGGTTTCAAGTTTCTTGGCTAACAAGAGGGTGGAACCCCTAACAAATGAGGTTCAAATTGCCACCCTCTGTGATGACCACTTCCTTAGAAGTGTGGCATATTTTTTTCCCCCTGGAATGCACAAATCAAAATGGAGAATATCTCTTCTGGGAGTACAGGTCTAGCTAACCCACCCCACAGGTGTGGGTAACCTTTCCCTATATTCAAGCCCCTCTTCTAATACAATTACAGGGGCTCCCATCTACACAGCACCCTTCCTATCCTTGTATCTGCAGGCAGCATGTCTCCTCCCACCTGATGCTCCTGTTGTTTCAGCCTAGGCCACTTCACACCTAATTAGTAGCAGCCTGGCTCAGCCTGCCAAAGGATGGCAAATCAGAAGAAGCTGCTACAGGGCTGCTTTAGGTACCTTCAGGAAAGCAAGTTCTAAAATTGATTTCCTGCAATAGTTATGATACATCTGACCAAGGCAAGTTGTTTGCTCTGTTATAACTAATATTTTGATACTTTGAAATATGGTCTTACTCACTCCTATCAACAGTTACACTTTATTAAAGTCCCATGTTAGCCTATGTAGCTAGCAAAAGTACATTGGGAAAAGCTAAATTGTCAGTTTTTCCCTCACCAGGGCATATAAAACATATTTTATAATGTCCCTGTTTTTAATTACAAGGCACTCTACCCTTGGGGCACCCAGTGCAGACCTTATGGGTGACTTATATGCAATAAAAAGGTAGTTTTAGACTTTGGAAATACTTTTAGTTCTGAAATCGAATTTGGGAGCGAATATTATTTTAACAGCAGGCTGCAGAGCTGGGCTGTGTTTCAAATGACAGCAGACACCACAGCAGGGCACACTTAAGTGCATTAAATCCACTGGGGTCTCAAAACCTACATGCCCTACCCTATACTAGGGACTTACAGGCAGGTTGTCAGAACAAATTGTAATGACACCTAATATCCATATACCTTCTAAACAGAGCACTAGCCCTGAGCCAGGTTAGCAGAGCCCTGGGCGCAATCAGAGGCAGTAACCACCAGTATCAGTGAAAAAATGGGAGTAATCAGTGCAAAAAGGATGACCATATAAAAAAGGGGTTTTACTAATCTGCTATATACTTACATTTTCCTTGGAAAGACATGTGTGGTAAAGACATATGCATGGTAAAGATTTGTGTGGTAAAGGGAGCGTGGTAAAGGCATTTGTGGTAAATGCATGAGTTCTTCTGTCATTGAACCCTCCGAGAGACTTTGGTTTTACAGAGCAGGGCTCGGGAGAAAATGCCAGTACCAGCAAAGATGTATAATATTCTCTTAATCCTGGCACATGGAGGAGTAAAGGGAGGCGCACCTACGAGTGCCAACATAGATGTACTATATTTGTGTTATCACTGCATGCTACAGTTACTGAGCATGTGGGGAATAAGGGAGCGGAGCCATCCTGCTGGCCATTGTGTCTTGGGATAGATGATGCTGCCGGCGGGAGGTGCTTCCTGAGAGGGCACCATCTGTATGAGGCATAGCACTTTATGTACTGTTGGTGACCTATCGTCAGTGAATGTTCTTCCATTCAGAGGTATCCTCTGTCTTTACTGACCACAGATGAAATACAGAAAGATACTGCAAACCAGAAATAGATCTGATTACTGGAATGGGCTTAACTAAATTAATCTACGTAGATGATGGAGCTCTCCATAATGCATGTTCCTTGGCTTATTAAAGTAACGGATTTGCCCTGTAAAAAAACATGTGTACTTGTAGTGGAGATTGGAGAACTACTGTGGATCACAGTCCTTAAAACTCTGTAAACAGCTGTTGCTCATCTGAGGTCAAAAGGCAGTGCTTCGATATTAAACAACTCAGGAGTGGCTAACGTTTTTGACATTGATAGTCTAAAGGACCCATGCCATTTTAAGGTATGGATTAGAAAATGATCTTGCACGCTCAATCCTAGCAGGATACACTAAATTGACACCACATAGATTTCCTAAGTATATTGGGCACTTTGCTATAGGTCCTAACAATTCATAAATGTGAAGAAAATGTGTGTTGAACTTTTTGTTCCCTTGTAATTGTTCTATATGATGATTTTTAAGGTAAAGTCACTGCATTATGGTGATGGGACCAAAGATTAGGGCATATAAAATACATGGTCCCAGAACATGATTAGTTGGAATTAAGTAATAAGTAATAAAATATTTTCATAAGAAAGAATGAGCAAGAGGAGCCGATCGTCTAGAAAGAAATATTCCAAAAATATAACAGACTAAAGCATCAAGTTCCTTTTGTCAGTCCTTTTGTTTTCTTTTTAAGTTATCGAATTTGCAACTATGTGATGGGGCACTTACTTAAGATATGTCTAGGTGACTAAGAAACACTACTTTGGCAAAAGTGTAAACAGTCACAAAATGCTGGATGAAGGGAAATGAATAGCAATTTTGTTTACTGCAGAAAGTTGTACGAAAATAGGTTAGAATGGAAGGGCTTTGTAAAACAACCCAGTAAATAACTTTCAATGTCCAGATTAAACAATATCATCCTCTCATTTTCACCTTCCACACTGACTCTGCCTACCATCTAGACGCCAAATAATTCACAACAGGGGCCCAACATTTTGAAATGGTATTTTTATAGCAAAGTGAATTGGTAGTACAGATAAAGAATTATGATAAGGAAGCAGGGTAGGCCAGCTGAGTCACACAGAGGCAATCTTTAATGTACATACCAAAAGCTCAAGATAATCTGCGGCTCTATCAATATAACAACGACAGGAGCAATTCGGTGAACTCGTTTTAGATTTTATTTAAGATCATTCTCTTAAGAAATTCCATTTCGTGAGCCTTCGTTTGTTTGCGCCTTTGATCTGTTAAACAACGTGTTTGTTATACAACTGCTATAAAAATAATTACGTATTGGTGTTTCTATAATTTTTTTCTACATAATATGGGCTTTATCTAAGTCTCAGTTAGGGAAGGCAGGGTGCCTCAGTGCTAGCACCGATGAATCACCCCGAACCTTTTCAAACAGCAGCTGAATTTCGTGGTAAAGTAGTTCTAAAAAATTTGTAAAGATTTGGCAACACTTTTCCTATAGAAACTAGGGGCCTCATTTATGAAAAGTGACGCACTCCAGTCGTGATCCGTCATATTTAATGTATGACGCATCATGTCGCATGGAGTTACAGATACGTCAGTATTTCTGACGTATCTGTAAGCGCAAAAGTGACGCATTGCTGGAGTGTGTCACAAAAGTGACGCAACTCCAGCAATGCGTCCTTTCACATGGGGAAAGCCCCATGTGAAAGGGCTTGCGTCAGTCTTACGCCTGCTGTGAGGCAGGCGCAAGATTTTGACGCAACAGCGTCCTAAAAGTGACGCAGTGAAATCTCATAGATTTCACTGCGTCACTATTACGAGGCTTTTTGCGGGGGTACGCCCCCTCTGCATACATTATACCTGACGCAGGTATAATGTGGTGCAGGGGTTTAAAAAGTGACGCATCTACCTAGATGCGTCACTTTTTAAATATGGCGCAACAGGGCGCATTTTTTACACCGCTGGTGCGTCACAAAAAGTGATGCACCGGTGGCGCAAAACTGACGCAAGGCCTTCATAAATAAGGCCCTAGGTCCTAATTAGAACTTCCGACTGGGACCGCTCGTGGGCAGGAGAACAGTGGTTCTCGAAATGCGTTGGGTGTGCTAGCCACTATATAAAAATAACTGGAATTATATTTCTCTGGCGTGCGCTTTACTTTGGCATTGTTGGAGTTTGGGAGTCTGCATACATCGGCTTCCCACACCTGTGCATGTGCCACAATATTTGGGGACAGAGGCACCAGAGGAACTTGTTGAATATAAAATATAAAATAAGTCTTTTGCATTTTAAAATGTAGAAATTGTGATACAAATCTCGTGCAAACTGATGATTTGGAGCTTACTGTCCAGTGTAAAGTCCTTAATTGCATTAGGCAGTATCCCTACAGTAACACAAAGTAGCACTATGTACAACTTTATGTCTAGGAGGAATACCATGGGTGGGTACATAGATTCTTCCATCCTACAACCCGTGAATTTTGATGCTCAGACCTAACAAGTGGTAAAGTGTTAAACTTAGAATTTTGTGCTAGGAGGATACTCTTACAGTATTAAACCTATGCTTGCCACACACACACACATCGTTGCTCTCTGGTGCAAAGGTGTGTGCAATGGTTCAAGGCAGGCTGTGGGTCACAAGCCCTGGAGGAAAACAGCAATAGCACCATATTTTAGAAGGTATGGTACTGTTGTGGTCTTCCCTTTTCAAACAACGCAGTGCAACAGCTTTAGTACTGTGAACTGTAAAAACTTAGGGGCATATTACCAAGCAATAGCGATAATTATCGCTATTGCTTGGTTAGCGAGAAAAAATTATCGCTGAGCTGCGGCGATTTTTATCGCAGATAAACCTTGGTATTACCAAGGTTTATCGCAAATGCGATAAAAATCGGAAATAATGCATGAATATCGCTGAAAAGTCAGCGATAATCAGGCATTACCGAGCTAATGCTCTTAGCCATGTTATCCACCTCCCATTGGATAACATGGCTAAGAACTGCTCAGTGGCAGGTGTTAGCTTTTGGAGATATTCACGCTTAGCACGAATATCTCCAAAAGTTGGTAATAGGAGATAGCGATGTTAGCGACTGTTTCCAGTTGCTAACATCTTGGCACGCCCACTTTGCATGTCATTAGTGATAAATATCACTGACATGCAAAGCGGGGCCCAAGATGGTCGCTATCTCCTAATAGCTGTCGCTAACTGGTGTTAGCGACAGCTAGGTAATAAGGAGATACTTTTATCTCCGCTTTCTTGGCTTTTAAAGCTAAAAAAGCGGAGATAAACACCCTTGATAATATGCCCCTTAGTTAATCTGTCCCTTCATTTCTCCAGACCAAGTAGTCTTAAAATGCAATCCCTACCAATGTGGATGCCATGTGATTCCTGTAGTCATGTATTCCTAAGTGTCATAAGGAACGTATTTGCATATCTTTATGGCCCATTATCTCTATATATGCTTGTGATACTTTGAGCACTCTGACCATCTACATTGGGATGATTCTAGCTATAAAATAGGTAAATGTGTGATAGGGGTTAGGGAGAGATTAGGGGCTCCATAGGACACCGGTAGTGAGGGAATACATGAAAAAGGAGATCAAGGGTGGGGGCACCAACAAAGATTGTCACAACTGGTGCCACCAATGCTAAAGCTGGCCTTGCACATTTTATCACTGTCAAATATGAACATATTAAAAAAACACATTGTTTTAATTTAACTTCTTTGATTTCGCCTTCGGAATTTTGATGCTATTGTTTGGAACTTTTTTAAAATATTGTGGTATATGAATAACGGTATTATTCTATTTTACACAGATCAGTCACGCATCATCCGCTTCCATTCTCAATAACACAGTGAAGTATCGCTCCTTCTTACGCACTGTTCCAAGTGATATATACCAAACAAAAGCCTTGGCCAAGCTGGCCAGCTCCTTACGGTGGAACTGGGTTGGAATCATTTCAAGCGACGATGACTATGGGCGATCCGCACTAGGAACCTTGTCTGCAGACCTTGAGTTGCAATCAGTGTGCATTGCCTTCAAAGAGAAGCTTCAGTACAACGTCAACGATCCTCAGATCTATTCACGGATACGCGAAATCATTCAAACACTAGAAAACACTTCTTCAGCAAATGTTGTCTATGTGATTTCCAAAGCACCGTCTCTCCTGAAATTGTTTAGTAAAATCATCAAACACAACATTACGCGTACTTGGATTGCAAGTGACTCTTGGGCAACATCTGCCCAAGTGTCTGGTCTGCCCAACATTCAAAAAGTTGGCCCAATCCTTGGGTTTTCTTTCAGGAAAGGCTACGTTGAAGGCTTTACAAATTATCTGCAAAATGTACAGCCATACCCTGAAGGAGTAAATTCATTTGTTGAAGAGTACAAAGAGCTTCGCTTTGGCTGCACTGATGAGTACATGCGTTACATGAATTGCAGTAAGACTGCAGCAGGAAACTGCAATGCTTCTGACACCGTCAAAATGAAATCACCACTGACTTGCACTATACAAAATGTCTCCTTGGCAAATGACGATTTTTTGATTCGTTACATTCACAATGGCACAGCTTTCAGCGTCTATCTTGCAGTCTCAGCTATAGCCCAGGCCATCCAGAAGTTAATTTGCAACAATGGAACCTGCAAGAACTCTAGCTTCCCTCCATATCAGGTACAGTGAAATCAATAATATCCCTTAAATACAAAACTGTTATGGATTGCAAAGTTGTGCTGATTTCCAAGCCAAGCTCTCTTCAGGGCAGGTTTTTCAAGTCCGACAAAAAAATGGTAAATGCACCAGCAAGATTCCCAGGCATTTTTCTATTAAAAATGCAATAGTGAACTGGGTAGACTATTTCATTCCTTGAAACGGTGTTTCTTTGATAGTGGGTTTGGAATTATGTGCAGACTACAGAGAAACTGCTTATATTTGAAGACTAAGAGCATGATTTCAAGATTGGTAAAAAGCATATTTTGTCTCAAATGTGCTAGTGTTCCCTATCTGCTAACTCTCTGTCTGCCTGCCTCATTTAGAGATGGATGAAGCATACAGTTTCTGTCAACGATACCCCGTAGGCCCGTAGGCCCAATTAAAGCAAAGCTTCCTCCAACTGCTGACCAGAGTAGAGACTGTCAGAGGAAGGGCATTACACTAATTGCCCTATTTATTGTGGACAGTGTAACATCCTTTTTTTTCTGTTCATTGCCTGCCAAGTAAAACTTAATAGCGAGTGACAAAAAATAAAAAATAAAGACCCCCGCATACTGGGAGGAAAGCCCTATGATTTAGGGGTCTTTAGGGTTTTTTGTCTTTCAGAAACCAACCCAAATCTGAGAGTTTTCTACTGACACATGAAAAAGTTTAAAAGTTTGGAGAACAGCAGACACAATCTGACGGTGGCCCTCCACCAAAACGTTGTACTTTGAAGGATTTCAGGGCTTGTACCATTATATCCAGTGTACATTGTTCATGTGTATGTTTCTGTACGTTGTCCATTGTATTTTGCTACACCTACTTTTTTAATGGATGTAGTCCTCATGGTATTCCGAAGCATGTACACAGAGTATTCATTGCAGCTTGTCATTTTGTAAAATATTCTGATGGGTGAAATTGAGGGAGTTTCAGTGATCCCAGAATTTATTTGAGTTACAAGGATGTTTGCATGAACATTCATAGACTTTATAAACTGGCTGTTTGTAGATTGTTGCAAATCTAGTTTTGGACTTGCTTTCTACAAGACACTAGAATTATCTTCCTGCTCACCTGATGGCTTTGGTCACAAAGATTTTGCTGGCTTGGCCTGGCCAATACATTTTAGAATTGCTGGTGGCTATTTTAATGGAGCTTCTTTTTTTAGTTTGATAGTTTTCATTAAGTAAAGAGAAGAGTATACAAGAATTATAGCAAAACAATCCATCAGAAAAATGATATTTTACAAAGAAGGCAAGATCTCTTACATGTCATAACAACTTTTGGACAAAAAGATTACAATGCTTGTCTTGATCCAGGTCTGAGTTAAATGCAAACTCAGTAGGCAATAACAAGAAGAGTAGAAAACAAAGTATATAAAAGGAAAATATAAAATAGCCTATGATTACTTAGGCTGACTTACTTGCAAGTGAAGTCAAATATCTGGTCAGTGGTTCCCAAAATATTTCACGTTTGGCAAGTATAGAGATATAATTTAGAGTATATCAATCTAGTCGATAGTTATGACATACCACGTTCACCACTGTTGAAGTGTGACATTTTCTGTAGATTTCCAAATAGAGGTAACCACCCATAAGACAAACATGATTAAAAGATCTACCAACTTGCCATACATTTTATTACTGGGCCAAAAATTACTTAAACCACTCAGAAGAGAGTACCTAAATGGAATGGAAGACGGTTTCCAATTATGTCTCCCACTCTTGTCCAGACAAGCACCCAGATCGAGATAGCTTTGAACAAAGAAAACAAACTATATGTAGGCCCATATGGGCCAGAGTTTTAGAATCCTGCTTCTTCTGGTCACCATCAGAGTTCTGGTGTTTCTACTTCACCCTGGTTCTGACCCATGTATCTGCCTTCTTTCCCAATTTTAGGGGAGAAGACAGATAAGAGTCAACCAGGTATTAATGCAACAACTGATTTGGGCAATTATTAAGGATCTGCTCCCTCATAATCAAACTGCACAATTCCTTGAAATCATTCACTTTGCTGCCAGGCAACCAGCCTTCCAGAGCCTTACTGGCATTATCCACAAAGTCTACCCAGCCCCGATTCTGTGCCTTCTGGGTGTCTCTGAACTTAATCCAAAATTATATAGTGGTTAAGCCAAACCCATCAATGAGACTCTCTACATGACTGAATATTTGTCAGCATCCTCTTCTCTAACAGTGAGGAGCTTATCTCTCCCTTTATCCACACAGGAGAGCCACAAGATAGCTGGCCACTGCTCTTGGGAGACCCACTGAACTTTATAGGCCCTCTCTAAAGCTGTTATCCATTTATGGAGGGATAATATTGCTCAGGTTCCTATTGTCAAAAAATGTTCCTTACCTTTAGGGTCACTATTGCTGCCACCATGGGAATATAGTCCCAATCATTTTCTAGCTCTCTGACTTCTAGGACTTTGTCCAGGGCCAGTTGCAGTTGCCTGGGCCTAAGCGTAGCTTTCTCAAGTTCTAGAAATTGGTACTCCCTGTCATAAGAGTGGTCCCTCTTGCTAGATACATATGTCCATACAGACTGTCCTGAGTGATTCTAAAGAGGGAGATTTAGATGTCCTTGGTAAACTCTGCACTCTCCCAGGAGGGGTGAAGAGGGGGCCATCATGGCCTTCTTCTTCAACATCTCCCTAAAGATCTGAGTTGTCCAGGTAGGAACCATTGTGTTCCTCTTGGCCAGGGATTGAGTCTAGGCCAAAAAAGATGTCACCTCCTGGCCTGTCCTTATTCCCTGCCCCACGCAAGACGTAAGGTCTCTATGAGGCGTTGAGCCTTGGCATTTCTCCCTGTCTTCAGCTTTCTGGAGGCATAGAGGGCTTTCAATTCTTGGAATGAAAGCTCAATGTTTCTATAGGGCAGAGGGCCACTGGCATCTCCTTTAGAAGAAATACTAAGTGTGGTGAGGTGTTTCACCTACCTAGGCTAGAGGTAACTAAACTCTCTGAGGTTGGAGAAAAGGTGTGCTAAACCCTTGACTTACCCAACCCTAAATTCAGTAGAACGTACCTATTCTAAGCTGGTATTATATGTTCCTTGTACTTAGTGGTTTTCAGTTAATCAATACAAAGATTTATCCGGCAAAACAATGCATGCTTGAATCCGCTGGGACCCCAAGGAACCACCCACGGTGAGTAAGTAGGGACCCCACAGAGGACAGGAGCAGTGTGAGATGACAACACTGTGCTACGTACAATTCACTGGGAGAGTCGCGGTTGCAGTTTTATTGTTTGAGGACCCTTTCCTATGGATTATGAGAAAACCCTTAGGAACATAGAAGGTTGGAGAGCCACCCCACCCGTGGATACCAAATTACCAGAGTTACCTATACCAGGGACGCAGGGTGCATAGGGCTGAAGTGGCGCCGGAAACCGGCCTTGTTCTCAATGGAAGTCTTTAAATAAATGCACAGCTTGCAGGGCACAGAGTGCAAGAAGGGCAAAGCCCTTTGTTTGAAATGTGCGCAGAGAGAGGGGCTATCGAAAGCCCAAAGCCCTTAGATGGAGAATGCCAACTAGCATATGCACTTGCAAAAGTATGCTGTGCACAGGGGTTCAAGTTATGCGGTCTCCACGACAGATACTGGCCTCAAACTCAGTGAGAAGGCAGCTCAGCCTCAAGCAACATAGGAACCCCCCTCCTGTGTAGCTGGAGCCTTTGGAGTCTGCAGGAGCTCAGGATCAGCAGACTGGTCAGTTGCGTTATGGTGCCTGCAAATGTAGGGGAGTGACTTGTTCACTCCAAGGGAGATACTTCAGTTGTCCTTGAGGCTCCACAGGTTCTGTACGGAACCTGTATGGTGCATGGGCACAGACAATGCTTAGGACGGAGAGGGGAACAAAGTCAGGCCCAGTCGAAGTCCAGAGTGTCCAGACGGTCGAAGGTCAGTGGTTTCTTGTTCAGAATCTTGTCCACGTCGAATCTCGGGTCCTACAGCCAGGTAAGCTCTTTTGTACCTATGGGAGAGGGTACACAAATTCAGGGGACCCTCTCATGGGAGGATCAGGACAGTGGGGAGGTTACTCCCATGTCCTTTGTCCAGTTTTGTGCCAAAGCAGGAGCCAACGGCTTGCAGGACTGGTTTGAGCTGGACTATGCACAGGGAAACCGAAGTGCACCCACCCAGGTCCAATACACTTAATCCCGTCTTGGAGATGGTCACACCTCCTGGGGACAGGATGCTTATTGTGCTGCCTTAATCTGCTTGAGCTTGGCTCAGCAGCAGGAGGGCAGAAATGTGTCTCTGGGCAGCATCAACAATTTTGGTCTGTCTGGGTCGAGAAGACTGGTACCGGGAAGATCAGTGACCCCACGAAGATTGCTTCTGAAGGGTGGAATCACACCTTTCACACTGGTCACTGGTGTGGAGGTATGAGTCCAAGATGTTTGATAGCAAACACAACATGGTTTTTTGCAGCTGTTTTCGAGATAGCATTTTATGCAAGAATATAGTGCACCTCTAACTAGATTTCTGGCTGCATCAGCAACAACCTTAGAGAATGGTCTCAGAAGGCTGCAGGGGTACTCTACTCATGCAGGGGCACCAACTCACATAAAACCCAGTCCCCTGCTTTCAGGATTGTCAAGGCCTGCTATAGGGATGACTTATAGTTTTTAAGTGTAGTGACCTCTAGATATAGTAAACCTATATCGAAAGTAAGTGGTGCATGCACCATCTTACACAGGCTACAATGGCATGCCTGTAGTTCCATTTTGCATGGCCTCTCATGGGTGGCATAATACATGCGTCCGCCCATAGGAGGACTCTGGGGTAGCTTTGCCCTGGGTACATGTGTACTACATACTAGGGACTGACAAGGGTACCCCAGTATCCAATGTGGAGTGTACCTAAGTACATGGCATAACATTTTAGGGAGAAAGCAGATAGACTGGGTTCCTGATTAGCAGGATTCCAGTCAGACTAGTTGAAAACAGGGTAACATCAAGCAAATGTGGTGTTAACCATAAGAAGCAGATCCTACTTTTCTACAAACACCAACAGATATCTTGTTTGAGAAGTTTTAGTTTCCAAACTGCTGCCAGATTCTCCCATTGGGTGATTGGGCTATCTAGAGTCTTATTGGCCCTCGGGTCGAGACTCAGGAGGAAGCGGTTCATCTACTAGGAATTTCTTTGCCCTGCTACTCGCTGAACCCCAGTTCTCAGCAACATAATGTAAATTGATACTTGTATAGCGCACTACTCACCCGCAAGGGTCTCAAGGCGCTTGTACGAATACCGCTGTGGAACCCATCCTGGCTTTCCCTGTGAGGCGTCCACTCCTGGGCACCCCCAAGGTGGAGGCCAGGCATCCTTAGCGTTGTGGGGGCCGTTGTGGAGATTAAGCAAGCTATTGCCCAGAGTTGCAGAGTGGGACTCCATGATTGGAATAGGCACTGAGGCGAGAATTATCAGGTCCGTGGAATTGTGAGCCCAAGACCTGCCGAGGCGGGGAATTGAACCCTGGTCCCGGGCTAGAAATCTGCATCAGGGTCTGCCGCTCTAACCATTGAGCCTGTCAGTGTCTCATCGACTGTCGCTGCAAATGGAGGGTCGGTCAATGCCTCTGCACAAGGGCACCACAGTGTGATCGCCGGAGCTTCATACCAAAAATTCAGCAGGATCTAGCCAAATGGGAGAACTCTATTACTCTTTGTGTCATCTCAGTGGAGACCAAACACTAGTCTAGTTGACTGTGGGTACCCACCTCAGGTTTGTAACATGTCTATCTCTCCAGACATTGTAAATCTCACTGGGCACATTTACCCTCCTAGTAAGTAGGGTGTCACTTGGAAATCATATTTGGTCTCCGTCATGATCCACCCGCTGCATTTGAGAGTCCTCCCTCGAGTCCAGAAACACTTCAGTGGCCCACAAGGTGCCATCTGGGCAGACCACCCTCTTCACTGTTCTTTAATCATCCTCAAGGCTCTTCCACCGTCCTTTTTATTACCAGAGATGTGTAAACTGGTGCTGCATGCATGGCAGAGAAGAGCCCTGCTGACTCGTGCCCTGGCTAGATGTACACGCCAATGAGTCCAGCCAGTCACTGGAGTCTGCTGGAGTAAAGAAGAACAGGGCCTTTCCTTCATGCTGGAACCTCAGTTTCACCAGGAACATTAGGTTATATTTCATATTGAGGTCTAAGAATCTTTCCTTAATGGGTAGAAAGTTTTTCAATTGATTCTGCACCCACCTGTGTGTTATAGAGATATGATGTCCCTGGGACATCACAGGGCCTCGGGTGTGAGTGCTTTGCAGAATAACATCATGGTCGTAGAAGTAGGACAGACTGGCAATTATCACCCTCAGCAGAGCCCCATCCTTCTCTGGTGGGGCCAGGGCTCTGTGCACCCTTTCTATTGTGGAGAACTTGGAGAGTCTCTTATGGAGAAGGACTGCAGTAATCCACTCCTCCAGAGAGAGTTTGGTGGAATGCCACCCCACCCTCTTCGGGAACCCTACGAATCTTAAGTTGTTTCTGTGGGAGTCCCCCTTGGAGTCTTCCAATTTTCATCCAGGAAAGCCACCAATTTCTAACTGTGTCACGAAGGGAGTAACACTCTTGTTGCAAAATGTCTACCTGTTGCTCTGCAGTCATCACACACACCGCTAAATTTTGTAGATCAGTCCGCAACAGGTTGACAGCAATGGCAATGGAGTCTATTTTATGAACCATCTCATGGCGTGAATTTTGTATTGACATTAGTAGGTTGGTCAAAGACAGGTTCATACCTGCCGCCCCATACATTTTCTTTGCTGGGCCAGTCAAAACCCTCTCCAGGGTATGTTTTTTATGGGGGAATAGAGTGTATGTTATTGACTATTTTATTCACCTGAGCAGCCTTCGTCAACTTTTTTTTCACCACTGTGGGATCAGGCTACCCCCCAATCAGAAATGCAAAAGGGTGGTCCTCTACGAAGTAGTGGAGCAGTCACTCTGCACTCTCACTGGGAAGGGGAACTCTTCAGGTGAGATCCAATAGGACTCTGCACACAACACCCGTCCAAGGCAGTCCTAACTGAAAGTCAAATGATTGACTTTCAAGAGAGCTCCCTTCACTACAGGCAAGAGTCTTAATATATGGCTGCCACTGTACAGATTTAGGTATCTCCCAGTGTCTTAATTAGGCCTGGCTCCTGCGACCTCTAGGCTTTGGTGTGCACTCAGAGGAGGGTCACATGCCAAGGTACATCTCACCCCACTAGGGGGGCCCCAGCACCAGCAGTCTCCTCCTGAGCACCCTCATTTAGGGCCACAACTGATTCTTTATTTTCCAGGCCCCCCAATGAGTCCACTTAGATCGTCATGAGGGGCGGAGGTGGACGCATAACAGCTTGTCACATTAACAGTTGGTAAAAAGCTGTCCATCCTATCTGCCCTTTACCTCTGGAGCCCATCCTGGGCTGTTGGGATGGGTGAGTCGGGGTCCCATCAAGAACCGCTGACCTCCTGGTGTAATCCAGTTGAGACCACAGATCCAGGCACACAGTTACAATTGCAGGGCTTGCGACAAGGGTCACAGTACACGGTGAGCACCTCTCCAGCACTGCCCCAACATAAGCCATGCAGGAGTCAGCCCGTCACTTCTTTGCAGAATATCTAGATTTGGTGGGTGTCCGCCCTGAGATCGATCATGCATCACATCTCCACCACCTTGGGGGTCACAGACCCCCCCTTCGAGTCAGCCACCCTCAGCAACAAACAGGCCACCTTTGCCAACACAGAGCAGTCTGCCAGACCAGGAGAGCCTGCCTGGCACAGACAGCCAGCCCCGATATTGGGCCGTGCAGGCCTGGCAGCAGGAGGGACTGCAGTTTTACTCTGGGCCCAGTCACCACCACCATCCGGGAGGTCCACGGGGCCTGCAACACCAGTGCTCTTAATGTTGCTTGGGGTCCCCCAAAAAACTCCGGCCTGGACAGCCCATGGATCCAAAAAGGTGTACGCCTGAGCAGCCAAGGCTGTGCTCAGCGATGCTGCTTCACACATTGGTTCAGGAGTTTCCAAAGGCCAGTGCCTCTGCATGTATTGAGTGCAGGAGCTCTCAAAACACTTTAAGGGGAGCACCAAAAGGAGGATCTAAATGGTCATCTTGCTAAGTCATGCCCCCATCGAGTTGGTTTTAGAGCTGTTATTTCCTCCATGACATCCTCTAGGATGAAAGGAGGAGACAATTTAGAATGGGAATTTAAGTCGTTCATAGGGTCTTGAGGGTATAGAGTCAAAATATCGAGTTTCTAATATCGACTAGACATAATATTGAGTTAAAAATAGAGAATGGACATAATATCGACTAGACATAATATAGACTACCAAAATATCGACTAGAAAATTTTAATATCGAATAGAATGGACATAATATCAAATCAAAAATATAGAATGGACATAATATCGACTAGACATAATATAGACAACAAAAATATCGAATTTAAGGTAAGTTAATATTAATTTTTATTTTTTGTGTAATATAATTCTGTAGCTGGTTGTGGGTTTATAGGGGAATAGGGTGGGAAGTAATTTAATTATAATTAATTAAAAATGTTATTTTATTTATTGTTATTTATTTAGAATTAATTGTTAATTAATTATTAATTGGTAATTAATTAAAATATAATTGGTAATTAATTTTAATTGATTCATTGATAAATATGTTACTTTTAGTAATTTATTTTCTGTAGTGGGTTGTGGGTTTATAGGGGAATAGGGTGGGAAGTAATTTAATTATAATTAATTAAATATGTTATTTTATTTATTCAAATTTATTTAGAATTAATTGTTATTAATTATTAATTGGTAATTAATTAAAATATCATTGGTAAATCACTTCAATTGATTAATTGACAAATATGTTAATTTTAGTAATTTATTTTCTGTAGCGGGTTGTGGGTTTATAGGGGAATAGGGTGGGAAGTAATTTAATTATAATTAATTAAATATGTTATTTTATTTATTGTTATTTATTTAGAATTGTTAATTAATAATTAATTGGTAATTGATTAAAATGTAATTTGTAATTTATTGTAATTGATTAATTGATAAATATGTTACTTTTATTACATTATTTTTTGTAGTTGGTTGTGTGTTTATAGGGAATAGCTTGAGAAGTAATTTAATTGTAAGCAATTATATATTTTAAATATTATTTTGTGTCTAATTTTATTTATTTTAATACTGTAAATTAATTTATTGGTAATTGGTAAATAATTAGTATTAGTAGGTAATTTGTATTATTAGTTAATTTGTATTTGTAATTTTAATTGATTAATTAATATATTTTATAAAATCGTAAAATATTTTAATTATTTTGTAATTGGTATTAATATTTATGTTATTTATATTTATATATGAAGTATTTACTTTCCCTACTATTTCACTCACTGGAGTGGGAATAGTAATTTGTACCCCTACGCTATCAAACGCTTTCCCTACTAATGCATTCACTGGAGTGGGAATAGTAATTTTTACCCCTACGCTATCCAACGCTTTCCCTACTGTTGCACTCTCTGGAGTTGGAATAGTAATTTTTACCCCTACGCTATCCAACGCTTTCCCTACTGTTGCACTCACTGGACTGGGAATAGTAATTTTTATCTCTACGCTATCCAACTCTTTCCCTACTGTTGCACTCTCTGGAATTGGAATAGTAATTTTTACCCCTACGCTATCCAGTGCTTTCCCTACTGTTGCACTCACTGGAGTGGGAATAGTAATTTTTATCTCTACGCTATCCAACTCTTTCCCTACTATTGCACTCTTTGGAGTAGGAATAGTAATTTTTATCCCTATGCTATCCAACGCTTTCCCTACTGTTGCACTCACTGAAGTGGGAATAGTAATTTTTACTCCTACGCTATCCAACACTTTCCCTACTGTTGCCCTCACTGGAGTGGGAATAGTAATTTTTACCCCTACGCTATCCAACGCTTTCCCTACTGATGCTCTCTCTGGAGTTGGAATAGTAATTTTTACCCCTATGCTATCCAACGCTTACCCTACTGTTGCACTCACTGGAGTGGGAATAGTCATTGTTATCCTTACGCTATCCAACGCTTTCCCTACTTTTGCACTCTCTGGAATAGGAATAGTAATTTTTATAGCTACGCTATCCAACGCTTTCCCTACTGTTGCACTCACTGGAGTGGGAATAGTAATTTTTACTCCTATGCTATCCAACACTTTCCCTACTGTTGCACTCTCTGAAGTGGTAATAGTCATGTTTACCCTCTCACTATCCAACGCTTGCCCTACTGTTGCACTCTCTGGAGTTGGAATAGTAATTTTTACCCCTACGCTATCCAACGCTTTTCCTACTGTTGCACTCACTGGAGTGGGAATAGTAATTTTTACCCCTACGCTATCCAACGCTTTCCCTACTATTGCGCTCACTGGAGTGGGAATAGTAATTTTTAACCTTACGTTATACAACGCTTTTCCTACTGTTGCGCTCTCTGGAGTCAGAATAGCAATTTTTATCCCTACGCTATCCAATGCTTTCCCTACTGTTGCACTCTCTGGAGTGTGAACAGTAAATGTAACCCTCTCGCTATCCTATGGAAAATATATTGTATATGTTTTGTTAATAATATGTATATATGTATAAATATGTTTAAAAAAAATATATATATTTTATAGTTACATTAATTATTTATTAATTTTATGTTTATTTAAGTATTTTAAGTATGTTTAAATTAATTATATTTATTATTATATTACTTTAAAATTACTTTTAAGATATTTAAAAAATTAGATATTTTGACTGTCTATACTTTTTTCCTATCGATATTTTGGAGTCGATTTTTTGTACTTACCTGTTTGTAGATAAGAAGTCGATATTCTGGCATTCTATATTTTTACCTCGATATTTTGGCAAGTCGATATTTTGACTGTCAATATTCTGTCAGTGATCCCGTCTTGAGGGCTGTTTTGATGAAGAGTCATAAGCTGTAGGAGAACCTTTCACTGTGAAATCACAAAACGTTATCCATAAGAACAGAGACATTTCCAGGGAAGAGGTTCCCATTGTTTATTTTTATGGTGTATGATGAGCTTGGAAAATGATGGAAGAAAAGTGGCCTTTTTCATCTGCTTTAGAGACCTGTCCATAAAGAAAGATGTAATTTCCAGGCAGACTGAGTGAATATATGGAGACCACTGCTAAAGTGAAGGTCCCCACCTACTGACAGTAAAATATATGAAGAAAAGAAGGGAACAGTTGGTAATTAGGCCATGTACCCAATACTTCGCTGGTGCTGCTCTGGAGTGTTCTATGACGGCAGTCATTTTATGCTAGTGTAGCTTTTTTTGTTTGACTTTTTTTTAAAAGTTCTTCCACTTCGCTCTTTCACCTGTCTTGCTTTTCTAAAGCATGCTACCTACTACTCAAACAAGTTGCCTGCTTTGAATGGCACCTGCTATATCTTTTCTGTAATTTAAACTTCATTCACCTTAATAGTTTTACCACCAAATTTCTCAATCGAAACATCTTGTTTGGATCAATGTACAAGAAAGGAGTGTTGTCCAGTTATGAGAAGATTTTCTTTACTTACTATATTAATTTATTAAACGATAAACCTGGGATTTTGCACAGGAGCTTAAAACTGAGAGCAACCTTCCACACCCTCTGCCAAAATCTTTGCGATGACCTCAACTTCTTTACCTGACAGGTTTGCAGAGCTGTACCACAATTACACATCAAACCTTCGACTCCGATCGCGTTCTCTAAAAATAGTCGAACTTACAACTATCTTCAGTTCTGAATCAAACATTAATCCTTCCCACTAATATGTGCAGAGAAAAATGGGTATAGTTTGGGATATTTCTTCCCACACCCCCTCAACATGTATGCCTAAATACATCATTCAAAGAAAGCACTAATTGTGTTTTTTTCATATGCTTCAGACACTGAAGGCTCAACCCAACTCATCCCACAGTTAACAACATTTTGCCCACAGTAATTGCCAATCAGGCTTCAGTCAAGGCATTGAAAGGAAAAAAAACTTCCCTAACATGAGAGAGCAGCTGATTGATAATTCCGATTAGACCACGCCAAAGCCTTTCATCGCGATCTGTGAAATAGTGGTGAAAGGTTTTTCTTTGAACCACAAACCAAACCAAATTATTCTGTTATGATCCACCAGACAAACACATCTTTTGTTGGGGTGTTCTTATGTTTCTTATTTAGCTGTGAAATACAAAGAGTAATGGGTGAAATGCTTGATTAAATCTTAACTACAATGATGTACGTTAGACCTTAAGTTCTGTCCTGCCACTCCCCCTATTCTATTCTGCTTACACCCTCGAAGATCCTAGAGAAGTTCTAGGTGAGATTCCATATAAATGCAGATGACAACCACATATTCTTCAAGGTGGTGAGGAGGACTGGTGCGAACAGTACAATACTTACCCTGACTGTCTAAAACACCCCTGGGATGGATGAATTGACAAATACAGTCGCAACTAACCAAGTATTGTAAAATGGAAGGGACTTCCATCTAGATGTATCAAACAAAAATCCGCTCGCAAAGGGGCAGATTCTCAGAATCTGCCCCTTTGCGACCGGTATTTTTGCATTTGGGATGCATCATCCCAAATGCAAAAATCGCAAATAGAGAAACGCTAAATTGCGATTATTTGCATTTAAGGATTCTCAAATTGAGATTCCTTAAATGCAATGCATGCAAGTTTTAAAAACAGCAAATTTGCTAATAGGGCACGCAAATTACCATGAAGTACAAATTCATGGTAATTTGCAAAAACTTTGAAAAATGCACCAAAGTGCATTTTTCAAAGTTTCATGTTGCGCACAGACATGCCCTAAGGGCTTGTGTGTGCCAACATATGTGCACAGATCAATTTCAGGGGTGCGACAGGGTGTTCTTTGGACACCCCTGCACCCTTGAAATCGCAATCTCGATTTGCGATTCGCTAATTGTGAATCGCAAATTGAGATTGTCTTCCCATTCATTCCTATGGGCCTCTAGGCCCATAGTTGTGAATGGGGAGGTATTCCTTAATTGTGAGTCGCTATTTTTTTAGTGATTTCTTGGTGCATTCCATTATGCTATTCCTTAATAGAGAATCGGTATTTTTTTGCTATTAAGGAATCGCAAATTGGGTTGTTGATGCATCTGGGGGTTAATGTGGTAGGACAACAGACAGAAGGGGGCAGAAGAATATGGACGAATTGGGGGCATGGGGAATGAGCAAACTGCATGATGGAGGTTGGAGAGCAGGCCATCTCAAACAAAATGACAATTATTTTTGTACCTGTCTCTCCTACACTACATAATACACGAATCAAACATATTTGTTAAGCACAGCTGTCATTCCAATGAACATCTTGGCAATACGCTAGAAAAATGCTACAAATCCAGAAAGGAACGCAGGTGTCCCTAAATTAGCGAAAGGCACAAAGAGTCTAAGGCTGAAAATAACCACGTTTTGAATTCCTTTTGAAAGTTAGAGTCAATAAAGCACCTGCTGTGAGGAAGTAGATCCCGTGCTTTGGATCCTAGAACTGCAAAGGACATTCCACCCCGAGATTTTAGTTGGGAAGAAAGAAAGTACTGTACCTTACTGTGCTCTTGTATCTGATATAACGCAACAATCCTACATGTAAGGCGCTCTGATACCCTCTTGGGGCAAGTTCGCGCTATTTAAAACTTTATAAATAAAGTCTCAGAAATTTCTCTGAGGATTATTTTAGAATCTGCTGGAGTAAATAGATGATCTCTCTGCTGCAAGTACACAAGAGATCACATAAGCATTTCTAGAGGTAATATCCTTTCTGGATTACTGCAATAGGATATAAGCTTAGTTTTGTGACAAGATAAAAGGGCCACTGCGGATATGGGCAAATTATCCTACTATGATGATACTACACTGTCTGCAGAAAAAGTGCTGATTGAACTTCAGAGCCCTCTTTCTAGTGCAGAATGCTGAGAATGAATGTGCATCTTATTACTTCAACACCAACACACATTACTAACTGAAGCGAATGTATAAGATCAGAATGTTTTGTAGACTCACTGCTTAGTAAATTGTTTTTGTAGAGAAATAAATCATGCACAAGGCTTCACCTTTTAGAATTCCTACCTCATATGTTCTGTACAGAGTACAATGTGATCCATTTCAGAAAAGGAGTGTTGATATCCTGTTTCATCCTGTCTGTGGTTGGTAATCAAATCCAATAATGTAAATTGTAGTATTGAAGCAGACTCCATTCCAAACGATCTTGCAGATATTTATTGGAAGTAAATACGACACACAAGGGCCCAGAGGAACCCCCGAACTGAATGCATATTCAAACCAAAGCTTATACACATTCTTAATAGGAAGGAATGCTTGACCAATGACATAGTGATAACAATAGAAAGTAAAAACAAGAAACATTTAGTACACAGTTCAGCATGCCACATAAATCCTATGGAACAGAAGTAGCAAATGATTTGAGTTTTTTTTCCTGCCAACAGCCTGATTTGAAACATTTTCCAAAATCTTTGATACCTACTCATGGAAATTGGTTGGATCACGAATTCCTCTTTCCCTCCACATTGATTCTGGTGCCTACAGTGCCACCTACTCCCGTGGAACTGCTTAGAAGTAGCCTCATGGTGTTATGTGTATGAAAACAGATAAACACACAGGACCTCATTTATGAAAAGTGACGCATCGCTGCGTGAAAACAGCGATGCGTCACTTTTCACTGCGCCCTCCTTGCGACACCAATGATGCGTCATATTTACAGTATGACGCATCATGGTGCAAGGAGTTACAGATACGTCAGTGTTTCTGACGTATCTGTATGGCGCTAAAGTGACGCATTGCTGGAGTGTGTCACAAAAGTGACGCAACTCCAGCAATGTGTCCTTTCACATGGGGCAAGCCCCATGTGAAAGGGCCTGCGTCAGTCTTACGCCTGCTGTGAGGCAGGCGTAAGAAATTGATGCATTTGTGTCCTAGAAGTGGCGCAGTGAAATCTTATAGATTTCACTGCATCACTTCTATGACCCTTTCTTGCGTCAGAACTCCCCTCTGCATGCATTATACCTGGAGTAGGTATAATGTAGCGCAGGGGTTTACAAAGTGACACATCTACCTATATGTCCCTCCTCCCGCCGTCCCCCCTCCTGCTCTCCCCCCTCCCGCTCTCCGTGTGGTCCTGCCTTCCTCCGTGTCCCCCTCCCGCCGTCCCCCCTCCCCCCTCCGTGTGCCCATCCCCGCGTTCTAGCGTGAAATGACCCGCGCTGTTATCGCGCTTGCGTGTCAGTGACTGGAAAAACAGCATTCCGGGGACTAGTGGGGCGATCCTTCTCATAGAGAAGTGAAGAGAGGCCTTTGAAGTGGTAAAACATGCCGCGGAGCTTAATCCGGGTCTCCCGCCCGAATGGGCTGAGTATAGATACTGAGGGAGAATGTCAGCATTGTAATGTATTTGTATCGGAGCATTTATAAAGCGCTTTCCGTTAGTGGATTTGGGAAAGAATACTCTCAGAATGCTGAAATTGGCGGTCAACCAGTGGCAGAGCAAAGGGGGTGGAGTCACGAGGGGCGGAGCTTGAGTTTGACAATCGTAATCCAAATAAATGACTAACGCAGGCTAAGCACTTTCCATTTTATACCTCAGCGGCTTTATAGCATCTTAAGGATTTTTTTTAAAGTGCCAGCAAACACTCCCTGCGCTCCCCGTTTGAAGTGAGCACGACGCTGCTATCTGCATTGTGCGGCGGGAAACTTCCTGTGTGTATTGATCCCTTGCTGAGAGCACTGTCTCTATACTGGGGGTATCAGAGTGATATTTCTCTCGGGGGAAGCAAAACGCAGCTTTGGCAGGGTTAGGAAACCCCGTGGGGTGGAGGAGGGGGGTGGGGGCTAGAGAGCGAATGTGTGCGTGTATATGTGTGTGTCCCTGCGCGTATGTGTGTGCGCGCGCGACGCATGCATAGCTCACCAGGTAGCGACGATGCGGGAGTGGGACAGGTGACCCCAGTTAGGTTTTGTTTTTGAGGGTGTGGCGATCAGCTTGAACTGGGCCGTGATGGTGCCGGGGAGAGGGGGGCCTGGGGGCAGGATGGTGGGCGTTGAAGCCTCAGGGGGGTTAGGCTTTACAGAGGCGCCTCTGAGCAGAGGCGGGGGTTGCTAACAAGCAGCACCTGTGTCTGCCTGTTGGGTTGAGTCGCCCACTCGCCCCTCATGGCAGCGGAAACTCTTCTTGCTTCTGCGGAGGGACACTGGACTTGCCCCTTATAGAAAATAAACTTTACAAGCTCAAAACTTCCTGTGTGTATTGATCCCATGCTGAGAGCACTGACTCTATACTGGGGGTATCAGAGTGATATTTCTCTTGGGGGAAGCAAAACGCAGCTTTGGCAGGGTTAGGAAACCCCGTGGGGTGGAGGAGGGGGGTGGGGGCTAGAGAGCGAATGTGTGCATGTATATGTGTGTGTCCCTGCGCGTATGTGTGTGCGCGCGCGACGCATGCATAGCTCACCAGGTAGCGACGATGCGGGAGTGGGACAGGTGACCCCAGTTAGGTTTTGTTTTTGAGGGTGCGGCGATCAGCTTGAACTGGGCCGTGATGGTGCCGGGGAGAGGGGGGCCTGGGGGCAGGATGGTGGGCGTTGAAGCCTCAGGGGGGTTAGGCTTTACAGAGGCGCCTCTGAGCAGAGGCGGGGGTTGCTAACAAGCAGCACCTGTGTCTGCCTGTTGGGTTGAGTCACCCACTCGCCCCTCATGGCAGCGGAAACTCTTCTTGCTTCTGCGGAGGGACACTGGACTTGCCCCTTATAGAAAATAAACTTTACAAGCTTAAACTTGGTGAAGCTCATGACGTTTGAAAACAGTTGCTAGATTGCAAATTAGAGGCATGCACACCTATAAGTAATAACCCCTACCATATAGTAAAACCTCCCATAGGCATCACGGTTTTTCGATGTTATTTGAGGGCATTAGTAGCAAAGGATGACATTGGTCTGCTGTTGTGCCATTCACACTTCTCTTCTGCTCGCTGCTTTGAACCCCCTGGCCAAGCCCACTTCAGCCATTGGCTTACTGCATCCTGAGCGAGGGCAAAAGCAAACCCTGTCAAAATGAACACATCCACACACAAAGAAGCACCCCCTCAGGGGCCACTTTGACACTGTGTTTGTTTCGAGAAAAAATGCGTGTTTATATTTTTTTAAAATATTAGTGAAGGCCTGGCAACTTCCACTGCGGCGTTTTATGCAATCGATGGCAATACAGAACAACTATTAACCAAACACAAAGCCTGGAACCCAACGCTAGATGGATTGGCTTTGCTAATGTTTGCTTTCCTATGTTGCCCATTTTTTGTGAAGCTCCAGTTACACAGAAGTCCGAGAGAGATACTCTGCGCAGTTTCTAACCATTTCTAAACCTCCAGGCTTGTCCTCAGTCTCCCTCTGTGTGCAGTGAGTCCCTCCTGGCTTGTCCTCAGTCTCCCTCTGTGTGCAGTGAGTCCCTCCAGGCCTGTCCTCAGTCTCCCTCTGTGTGCAGTGAGTCCCTTCAGGCTTGTCCTCAGTCTCCCTCTGTGTGCAGTGAGTCCCTCCAGGCTTGTCCTCAGTCTCCCTTTGTGTGCAGTGAGTCCCTCCAGGCTTGTCTTCAGTCTCCCTCTCTGTGCAGTGAGTCCCTCAAGACTTGTCCTCAGTCTCACTCTGTGTGCAGTGAGTCACCCCCATGCTTGTCCTCAGTCTCCCTCTCTGTGCAGTGAGTCCCTCAAGACTTGTCCTCAGTCTCCCTCTCTGTGCAGTGAGTCCCACAAGACTTGTCCTCAGTCTCCCTCTGTGTGCAGTGAGTCCCCCCATGCTTGTCCTCAGTCTCCCTCTGTGTGCAGTGAGTCCCTCCAGGCCTGTCCTCAGTCTCCCTCTGTGTGCAGTGAGTCCCTTCAGGCCTGTCCCCAGTCTCCCTCCCTGTGCAGGGAGTCCCTCCAGGCCTGAAATGAGACTCCGCCTTTGTGCAGCTAGCTTATGCAAGTAGGTTCTAGCCTGCACCAAAATAACAGATACAACTTTGTTTTGTTTTTTCTTGCCTTCTGCCTTTTGAGTGCCTGTTCCCGCCCCCCCTCCCGCTGTCCGTGTCCCCGGCCCCACTTGTAAATGCTTGTTTTATTTTTGCAGTATATTTCCTTGGGAAAGCACATGTCTGTAGTTGCATTTGGGGAATGAATCTCTGAAACTGAGATCTGTTTTGAATTTGGGAAGTGCTTTTCCTAGAGACAGCAGCATAGTGTGGGCTATGAGAGCTGTGAGAGCTGTGTGGGCTGTGAGAGCTGTGTGGGCTGTGAGCTGTGAGCTGTGTGGGCTGTGAGAGCTGTGAGGGCTGTGTGGGCTGTGAGAGCTATGTGGGCTGTGAGCTGTGTGGGCTGTGTGGGCTGTTAGAGCTGTGTGGGCCGTGAGAGCTGTGTGGGCTGTGAGAGCTGTGTGGGCTGTGAGAGCTGTGTGGGCTGTGAGAGCTGTGTGGGTGTGAGAGCTGTGTGGGCTGTGAGAGCTGTGTGGGCTGTGAGAGCTGTGTGGGCTGTGAAAGCTGTGTGGGCTGTGAGAGCTGTGTGAGCTGCATGGGCTGTGTGGGCTGTGTGGGCTGTGTGGACTGTGTGGGCTGTGTGGACTGTGTGGGCTGTATGGGCTGTGAGAGCTGTGTGGGCTGTGAGAGCTGTGTGGGCTGTGAGAGCTGTGTGGGCTGTGAGAGCTGTGTGGACGGTGAGAGCTGTGTGGGCTGTGAGAGCTGTTGGCAATGTAAATAACAATGCCATTTATTTATAAGTAAAAAAAAAAAAGAAATGTCATGAGCAATACCAATAGCTCTAACTTTTCCAAAGGCGAAACCATTGCATTGTAAATGCTTGTTGAATATGGCCCTTAAGCCTTCCCTGTCTGTCATTTTTGTGGGACCAAATGCATTCCACATGTCTAAATTTAAATTGTTGTTTAATTGTTATATAGAGAAAAAGGTCCAGCCACAAGCACATACCCCCAGATGCATCAAGAACTCATTTTGCGATTCCTTAATCGCGAAAAATAATGATTCGCTATTAAGGAGTAGCAAAATGCAACGCATGAAGAAATCACTTAAAAAATCGCGATTTCTTAAAATTCCTTAATTGCGAGTCGAAAATTGCGAGTCGCAATTAAGGAATACCTCCCCATTCATTCCTATGGGCTTAGAGGCCCATAGGAATGAATGCGAAGACATTCTCAATTTGCGAATCGCAATTAGCGAATCGCAAATTGAGAATGCGATTTCAAGGGTGCAGGGGTGCCAAAAGGACATCCTGTTGCACCCCTGAAATTGATCTGTGCACATATGTTGCACACACACATGCCCTTAGGGCATGTGTGTGTGCAACATGAAACTGAAAAACGCACTTTAATGCATTTTTCAAAGTTTTTGCAAATTACCATGAAGTTCAACTTCATCGTAATTTGCGATCCCTATTAGCGAAATCACTATGTTTTAAACTTTAATGCATTGCATTTAAGGAATCTCAATTTGAGATTCCTTAAATGCAAGTAATCGCAATTTTGCCATTTCTTAATTTGCGATTTTTGCATTTGGGATGATGCATCCCAAATGCAAAAATACCGGTCACAAAGAGGCAGAATCTGAGAATCTGCCCCTTTGCGAGCGGATTTTAACTTGATGCATCTATGCCCAAATCTCTTATAGTCTTAACCGCACTCCCCATTCATCAGTCATGCATGGCGATGAGTTAGAGCACGTCACCACCAACCAAACTCAATTTTGAAAATAATGCCTCCACAGACATGCTAATGTCTATAGCAGCTTAAATCAAACAATTCACATAAACACCTGGGGACATTAACATTTTCTTACATGTCTTCTTAAAAATATCAGTTCAGCTGCAAGAGTCCCCCCAGCACCTGGATGAGTCATTAGAGGCAGGTGTGTAGGCCAGAGTCTATGGAAGGATGCAGTGACAGTGACACAGGTCTGATGGCAGTACTAAGGACACACTACGGTTTTATTATATATTTAGCTCTTTTAAGCATTTTTTTTATTGCGTCCAGCCAAACATGAAGTTTGTGCAACGCTGAAAAATAGGAGTAATCCCTGTCTTGCAGATGGTGCGACCTCCACACATCCACCAGGTTCCATCTGGTCTGCCAATCCGACCTACATTTGGATAGCCTGTGTATAGGGGAATCCAGCAAGGGAGGGTGTGACCTATCTTGAGAGGGATCTGCTATTGAGTTAAACTCTCCCCCAGCACTATTGGGCCTGCCAAATAATGCACCAATGCCCCAGACATCCGATCCAGGAAGCGCTCCTGGTCCATATTCAGTGTAATAATACAGAACGCTACATCCTTGCCATATAAACACCCTTCAACTGCCACAAATCTACCCTCAGAGTCTATCGTCTGCCTAGTCACCTGAAAGGGAACCCCGCCCTGATCCAGACCAGTGCAACCCTCGCAAATGCTGAATATGAGGTACTGAAAACCTGCCCTCTCCTTCTACGCTGCAATGCCAGTCCCTCCGCTTTAGTAAGGTGTGTTTCTTGAAGCAATGCTACATGTATACCTCTCCTAACTAAATATACATGGACCTTGTGGTGCTTGGCATCGTGTGTAGTCCCCGTACATTCCATGTGATACAACGTAAATCAGGTACTGCCCTCATCACCATACCACAATCGATCCTCCCCTCCTTGCAAAAAGCTGAACACACCAGTAAACGTCATGCCCCACCCCTTCCCCGAGCCCTCATTTCCCCTCCCCCTCAAGAACAGGACTTAGAACAAAACTGCTAGTCCCCATCTAAACCATTCCAACTCGCAACACACACCTAAACCTAACAGTAGTCACTGCAGGCATGCCTTATGGGCTGTGGGGGGCCCCCAACGCCAACGGGTGACCGCTTGCGTCCGAATAGTAACTTCACCTCCATCCCCCACCCACTGGTTATTGCTTATAGAGGTGCTCTCCCACTCCGACTAAGATTCTTGAGAAACTCCACAGGCCCTCCTCCCAACAGCCCTCTACAACTGATGCAGAGTCTACAAGCAAGTCTCCTTCATCCGGCCAACATCTTCTTCCATCATTTACTGTAAAGTAGATCATCATTCATCCAGGAGTCCATCCGCCGTTGCCGGGGTAACCTGCGGCATTTTAACACTCCCCGCTTCCGAAGCCTCTGCGTCCGACTGCTCTTTGTCCTTCTCTGAGTCTGTACTCCCAGGTGACTGCAGCTCCGGTTCACCTGACAATGCCATCACCGCGTCCAGGACTTCCTGTCTCTCCAGCTCAGTTTGTGCTTGCGATGGCTTCAATCTTTCCTGTCTCTTGCGTCGAAGGCGCTGTGATTGGCGTTGGGGGGGACCCCCACTGGACTCCCGGCAGAGCCGCTCCATGTGTTCCGTCCCAGCTCTGTATGTTTCCAGCCACGCCCATGCGTCTTCCGGAGTGTTATGGAAATGCGTGCCACCATCCATCATTATTTTCAACTTCGCTGGGAATAATAGCGCATACTGAATGCCTTCTGACCGCAGTTCCTCCTTAATTGTCAGGAAGGATGCGTGTCGGCGCTTGATTTCCAACGTATAATCTGGAAATATCGTCACTTTACTATTGTCAACTTGATAAGGCCCATCTGTTCTTGCTTTCTGGAGCAAGAGATCCCTGTCCTTATAGTGTAGGAGCCTAGCCACCACAGGGCGGTGGGGGTGCCCCGGCAGCGGCGGTTTAGCCGGTTCCCTGTGCTCACGTTTCAGTGAATAGAAGGGTGATAACCCCTCCACCGCCACTACTGTGCTCAGCCAATGTTCCAGATATCGCACCATGTCCGTCCCCTCCACTTTTTCGGGCAGGCCAACTACTCGGATGTTATTTCTTCTATTCTGGCTTTCCGCATCCTCCGCCCTTTTCTCCAATGCCTGTATACGTTCTAGTGCATTCGTTATTTTTCTGTCCAGCACAGTGTGGGCCAGCGCCACCTCCTGCAATGTAACCTCCACTTGTTTCAACTTGTCCATCAGCTTAGAGTGGTCCGCTTTCAGGAGCCCCAGCCCCGTCGCCATCTGTGCAATGTCCTGTTGGAGGGCCGTACGCGAATCAGCTATTGCCGCAAGTATTTTGTCACACTACTGTTGCATACCAGGTTCTTGAGATGAGCTCCCTTCATCCAGTTCAGCTTGAGATCTTGTTTCGCTATCCGGTGGTTGGTTTCCTGCTTCCGGCATTCCTCTTGGTTTCCCCATGTCCTTGGCCTCCGGAGCGCGATCAGGCGCGAGTGGACTTGCCACGGTGCCCCGATTTCCTGGGGGGGATTATCAATGGCCCAGACCTTCAGGAACAAGTTCAGAAGTCCTGTTGGGCGGTAGAACCTCCCTCACCTTCTCAAATGACCCAATGCACCTGATGTTCGCCTCCGTTGACAGCACTGGCCAGAGACCCCAACCAGATTCGGGCCCAACGCTCCCTGGTCTCAATCAGCAATATATCCCAGTTCTACTAACGAGCCTCTTCCGGCGCAAGGGAGCTACGAGTCCGATCTCCGCCGACAGCCAATACTCTACTTCTTTGCTGCCTTCAGCGCCCCACTCTGCGTGCTCCTCCAGATGTGCCCATGCATGGGTCACTCTCCCGTCCTTGTCGCCAACACGGGAGAAAATGCTGTATTTGCTCTCCCCTCTTCCTGGCAACCCAGAGACTCATCTGATCTTGTCCATTCAGAGCTGCTCCAGTACTCAAGACGGGCACCCGCTACTCGTTGGCTGCTCTTTGTACCTGCTCGTTGCACTCCTCCCCAATGGAATGTGTGGCCGCATGGTCTAGGCGCGTGTCCCCCCAATTCAGGGGATGCTCCCCAATCCAAAGTAACAGTCCAGCTCAACGGCTCCAGCGATCCTTGCAGCTGGGGCCCCCTCCGTCTGCCGGCTCTTTCCCCCCTGCCCCCACCACAGCTTGCAGGCCGCAGCCGTCTCCACGGCCCCGAGACCGCCTCCGCGGCCTGGGGCAACAGTTCAGGCCGCTCCCCACTTACAGCCGCAGGATTGGGGTCGCCTCCGGTCCACCGCGTAGTGCCCAGCTGCCGGTCTCAGACATTCGTCACTCAGCCTCAGTGGCACTGCTTCCAGGGATCAGCCTCGCGCCGTCTCCGTCCACTTGTTGCTTTCTGCAGCCTTCGCCCGCGATGCCCAGCACCTCAACTCCGGATCCCCTTGAGCTGAACCACCCGGGTTAGGCCTCACCTCACTTGGCCCAGCAGGTCTGAAGTCTCCGCCGTTCCACCGTAACTCGCCCAGCAGCTACTCCTCACTGCACGCCTCGCTGCTTCAATGGCGCCGTCCTCAGGGGTCAGGGCCGCAGGCTCCGCTCTCTCTACGCTTGCCTACCACTGTATGCGGTCTGCCCTCGCACCCTGCACCCGCGACGCCAGGTGCCCTAGGTCGCAATCTCTCTGCACTCCACCGCGGGCAGTCCTCCAGCCAGTCCCTCGGTGCACTTGTGCGCCGGTCCCTGATGCACTCCTCCCTTCCAACGGGCAGTTCTCTTCAACCTCAGTGGCAGATTCAATCTTTCTCTATCCCCATCGCCGCCATTTTAGGCTCCGTCACTGCCAGCGCTCTCAGGTCTAAATAATGTCCAAAACTTGCAGCCCGCAGCCCGTCCGCCATCGGGCAGAAGCCGGGGCAGGTCCGCACTCCTCTGCTAATCCTCAGTGATAACGGGCATACCAGAGAGCTGATTTAATTCAGGATTATGCTGGGATGGAAGCGGAGATCAGAGCTCACGCAGCCAACTCCATCGGCCTCCAGGCCACTCCCCCTTGGCTCTTTTAAGCATGAGTAAATGTCGTGCCAATCGTCACCTGCATATGTATCAGTGCTGCACTTCATGAGCTTGTGGTACCCTTTGCTGCTGGGTGGTTGTTTCCGGGCACTGTTATAGCAGTAGTTATCTGACTACCCCATGCATCAGAAGTTGCAGTTGTGGAGTTAGCAGAAGCTGATCCTGGTCATCCCATATTGGAAGTTGTTTTTTAAGTGGTTTGTTGTAGTAAATGACACAGACTTGCATCACGTGTCCTGTCTTCAGTAATTCAACTTGGATCCTGCATATGTATAGAATCTGGGATTCTTATCTATATTTCAGTAACCGCTCAATAGTAAATTGAGTCCCGATGTCTGCAGTGTTGCACCCCCTCTGTACCCTGTTTGATAAGCTGTGATAGGGTGTTAGCCTTTTCTTCAAAGGGTATCTTCTGTTACCTGTAGGTGGACATGGAGCTCATGTTTAATAGGAATATTCTGTGGAGGATCAGTGTGTTGATCTACGTGTCTTTCATTCTTTTGTGCACTTACATGGTATCTAGGAGAGAAGCAATTTGGATATATTGATATTTGTAGGGTCCATCACATTTAAATTGTATGTTGAAGCTAATATATCTTTTGTGGTTGAAGATGAAGGGTTGTCTGTAATGTTTCTTCTTGGTGTTCAGAGGAAGGAAACATATTCTGCCAAATGGAGCTTGAACAGATCAGTTTCTTTGCATGATGCCTTATACACAGCTGGTTGTGGGATACCAACTATCTCGTTGGTGACTCATTGTAGAAAACTAGCCAGTCAGTAGGGGAAGTGCGGGGGTAAGGGGAATCATTATTCCCCAGACCGTATGCTTTTTATGGGCTCCACACTTGTTCTGCGAGATTTGTTTCCAAAGTTTAAAACAAGTCTCTTATATCTATTAATGAAATATAACATATATCATTGCTTATACCTGTGGGTTGTGCTAGAAGCAGCAAGTGTGCTGACCCTGGCAATGCAAACACCTGTTCCTGGTAGAAACTGAAGGGTATGGTAGCAAGGGGTGAATGGTAGTTTGTCCCCTGTGTTCATAGGGTAAGGCAATTTCACAAATGAGTGTGAGATGGCGCATGCTGTTCGCCTTATTATATCAAAGTCTCATCATGCTTATACAGTCAATGTATTCTTAGTGTGCTCAGTCATTTGCAGGACCTTCCTTTTCCTCTCTGCTCACCTCATTCTCCAGAGAGTTTGTATGGAAAGGGGAGCCAAATTCCTCTACCTTTGAATTCTTGCATATTGCTTACATCACATAATCTATTGCAAATTACTTTAAGTCTCGTGGGGTGGGTTAGATGGTTTGATTGTGCTTTTATGGCTGTTTCAGGTGGGTATCCAAAGGTGCATTTCATCTGGTGGTCTCTTTAATATCAAAGGTGATGTGACAGGAGACATATGCAAATGAATGACACAGAAGCGAAGAATGACCAGGGTATTGCTCCCCTAAATATGCATACATAAGCCAAAATAATACCCCAGGGACAAAGACAAGGTGCCCAACAAGTGATCTCAAAACGCATTGCCAACTCCAACTGTGTCTCTTTAAAGTAAACTTCTTACTGGTAAAAAAGAATATTTGCTTAAAAGGAATCTTTGCCCTCTCCAACTATTAGGTGACATGCTTCAACATGGGGTTCCTGGAAGGTATCTGCAATTCTAGGTCTTATTGTTTTGCCTTGCTTGTATGTATATATGAAATGTTTTTGCTTTTTTTGTTGATATAAAGTGCACTCACCATAACAAGTTCTGTAGTTCATTTTACCTTTTGACCTCTGCGCACACAACAATGTATATGCTCTGAGGACTTTTACTAAGATAGAGTGTGAAAACAAGGGGTTATCTGTGGTCTGAAGAGGCACACCATGTCAGCTTATCAAGCTGCTGAGGATTGACAGGGGTGGCAGTGACAGATTACAATGGCGGGACAGACCATTTTACTTGTCACCTGCGAGGGGAGGCAGACAACTCTCCGGTATTTTTTGAAAATCATCTACCAGTCCCATACAACTGAATCTTTCACTACAGTTGTGTGAGGCTTGGATGCTATTCGAAATTGGGGTTCTAGTTGGCAGAGGTAGGAACAATCCTAGTCAGGGAAAGTCAGGTACACCCCATAAATTAATCTGTGCTAACCTTTTGGTAGCTTGGCACAGAGAAGGCAAGGCTTAATTTAAGAGGAAATTGTAAAGTATTTGTGCAACTGTTCAAATAGTAACACAGTAAAAACACCACAAAAAGACTCCATGCCAGTTTAGAAAAATAGATTATAATTAGGGCTCCCGGTATTATGGTATTTATTTTATTGCCATTTCCGTCTGTATTTATCCATATTTATTTTTGGGGCATTTTTTCTGTATTTATCCATGTTTATTTTTGCCACAAGCAAAAGTCGACGCTACGGCTAGTATTTTTCCACATTTATTTAAATTGACAATGCACACATGCGCTCACTTAAACTAGCGATTTGTTGTGGCTTTAGTAGTGCTTTAAATGGTCCGGTACTGAGTAATTTTAAAAGGAGAGTACATGTGCTTCTCAGTTCTGCTATAAAAACACTTTAGCATAGTGAATGGGTCAAAATATGTTTAGAATGATGTGTTGAGAAAACAAAGCAACATTAATACCCACATGTGTACATCGAAGTGCAAGGAGAGGTTGGGATTAAGAAGGAGGTCTGTGGTTTCTAAATATTCCTTCCCTGAAGATCATCCTTTGGTAAACTAATAACTGCTGCTCGATATTCAGTGGATCGAGTCAGTCTTAGATAGGATGGCTGTGGCCATGAGAGTGGCCTTAGCCTCTTATGCAGGAAAAATAACCCAGTTGGGTGGTCTGTGTCTGTGAAAGCGTAAAGGAACCCGATGAGACTGGCCCTCTGATGGTTGTTAAGAATAAAGTCAGTCCGAGTATCAATTTTTTTAATATCCCCATTTTAGGATGTGAGCCGGATAGAGTGGAAAATTTGTATAAACAACGCGAAAAAGAAAGTGACAGGCTCGTAAATCCTGAAGTGTCCACGTCTCCGAGAGTAGAGCACCTGCGCAATAAAACAAAGGGATCAGCAGTTGTTCGAAATCGTCACATTCCCGTTTTATAATATGGCACAAATAGGAGTCTAATAATTTGTACTGACAGCTCGAGGAAGACGGTGGCAAATCCATAAATACTGAACTGCTCCTCTACCTCCCAGAATATGCACACCTGTGCTATAAACTCAGGAGCTCAATTCTGCTTCCCAGTTTTACCACCTCATAACTCGTTTACAGTCTGTTAAGTGTACAAATGCTCACCTAGGCAAAAGCCATTAAACCCACTTTGACGTTTTGTCTGAAGTAATGCGCCACCGGCAACAGAGAGGGCGCTCCACACAAAAGGCCCCGTGGCAGCCCTACACAAGCCATCGGTGACCCACGTGCAGCATGAACCTGTGACTTATTTCTCTGTTTGAAAACAATCCTTCTGCCTTCCTTGCTCCATCAGGGATCTCTCAGACTGCGTCACTGCTCCGTCACACCCCTGCAATCAGATTGAATGCTCTCGAGTGGCTTTCGAGGGCAGAGCTTTGTGTGTGTCTCACACAGCTGTCTTGTTAATTTCCATGTGAACATTGGCTTGTCATGAAAGTCCTTACTGGAAAGAACCTATCATTCAGTGGAGGCTGGTGACATTTCAAAGTGGTGAGGCACAGGAGTTGGGGATTAATTTGTGTGTAGCGCGCATGTCCGGGCGACCTAAGGGAGTTCAACGCAAGCATCATTCACTGAATCATCCCCTGAATCATTCCCCCAGTAATTCATCCATGTTTCCATCATCTACTGACTGCATACATCTGTTCATGCATACATACATACATACATCCTTCTAGACTCTCCCATTCAGGCATCCACCCTTCTATCCATCCATTCACTAGAAAATCATTGATTCATTTGTTCATCATATGGAGCATTCATCCATTCATGTATACATCCACTCATTCTTTCGGACTTACTCTCCTGTAACTCTTTGCCCACCCATCCATTGATGTCTCCTTTAACCACTGGTGAATCACCAGAACATCCAACCATCCATCCATCTTGATAAAAATGCATTTGCTTGACTGTATTTGAATTACGTTTTCTGTTCACATAATGTTTTTGAGGTGAGTCATTAACAGTAATTCCGTCTCCGTCTACATCAATGCTGGCTGGACATGCCTTTCTTAACATAAAGTAATTCAGGTTAACAGGGGGGCATATTAAATTGTTTTCTGTTCTTACACACAGAATAGGTTAAACTTTGCAAGAGAAAGATCGACTGTGACTGAATGCAGATTGCAAATGGTGAGCCTAACGTGGCCCTGTTATTAATTCTGATTTGCAATGAACTGATGACAGATATTTGCTGATCCGCTCAAAAAAAAGTTTGCCCATCCAATTTCTCAGAAACGAGCTAACTCGAGTATTCTTAATATTTAACATATAAAGGGGCCTATTTCAATTTTTATTTTTCAGCTCATTACAACCTTGCTCCCTCTAGCCCCCTTCCTCTGTATTTCCGAATGATCACACTTGCCTCCTGGGATATTTGCTGCCAGCCATCCTTCTAATCACGTCTGCTTTGCCTTGGCATGGAGGAGAGGGTTGTATCCAGTCATAGTTGGTCCTTATCGCGGACCGTAGTTATCCGCTGTTGTATCAGCCCTACGTCATTCATTCCATTTTGGAATGCCAGTGTTCCCTCTTATGTGACGTCACCCCTGCCCCGGTCATTCTCTCCCCTGTCCTCTATCCCCGCACCTGCCCTGTTCTTCCTGTCCCTGGTGGGCCTTTCCATTATATATCGCAATAAAGGGCTTTTACCTTCCTCCGTGGTCTGTACGTGCTTTTCAACAATGGCCACGAGGGTCTAACGGAGGAGAGGCTCACCGGACCGTCAATGCTGTGCAAACACCAGAAGAAAGGAAGCAGCTGAACGCTAGGACAGGAAAACGAAGGTAGTCTACACGTTAAGGAAAGAAGATTGAAGTAAGTGGGTCGGCGTGTAATTGACTGTTGAAACCGACTAGGGCCCGGCGTAGTAACAGCGCGTGAAGCATCTTGGGAGCTCTCCAGCGTCACGCCGAATAAGAAAGCCCATTGGTACATCGGGGAATGACGTCATCAGGGCGGCCATTTTAGAAAAAAAAAACGAAGGAATCCTGTCAGTTTCCCTGACTGAAAGGGAATAAACGTAGTGAATAAAGTAAAGGAAAAGGCTAGCGATGGGCAGCGGAAGCCAAATAATGCAGAAATAAGCAGACAGAACTTATAAACAAAACGAGTTGCAGCCATATGAAGGAAAAATCGGCAAAAGAGTACTTGAATGAAGTAGGGGAGGAAAGCTAAATAAATAAAGAAGCAGCTAGCGTTTTGAAGGAAGCAGTCTACTACTACAATTATATATACAGAAAAGTTATAGTATAAAATACAACATAAGGAGACATTTCTGAATAAGAAAAGAACGCCCTGGCAACTTAAATAAAGAGTGAGGTGACAATGGCCCAGAGCAATAACATCTGTGTACCGCCACTATTCTTAGAGGAACCGGGGAGACCCACAATGAAATTGAAAAAATGGCTAAGGGCTTTTGAGAACTATATTGTGTCAATAGACGGAAAGAAATATGATGCTGAAAGGAAGTTAGCTCTCCTGTTCGGATTGTTAGGCAAAACAGGTCAAGAAGTGTTCGACAGTTTGCCTGAGTACGAGAACCTACCGGGGGTATTTATACCACTTAACGAATTTGATGAGACAATAAAGAGACTTGAGAAACAATATGATGAGGAGAGCAACATAATGGTGGGAAGGCACAGGTTTGCTCTCAGGAAGCAAGAAGAGGGTGAAACTATAGAAGAATACATAGGATGCCTAAGAGAGCTAGCAAAAGATTGCGAGTTTAATGAAATGACGGATGTCAATATAAGAGATCAAATTGTGTTCTATTGTCACTCAAAAAAGGTTCAAGAGAGACTTTTGACGTGCAGGAACCCCACACTACAAGAGGTAACAGACATAGCAAAAGCATTTGAAAGATCATTGGTCACCACGAAAGTACTGTCAACCAGTAATAGTCAAACCAGCGTGTGTTACATACAAGAAAAAAGGAGAAGTGAGCAAAAGGGACAAGAGAAAAGCTGGGGAGATAGAAGAACAGGAGAAAGAAATGTAAGTTGCTTCAGATGCGGTTCGCATGAACATCTTGCAGATCACAAGTCATGCCCAGCAATCAGCAAAAAATGTGCTAAATGCAAAAGATTTGGCCACTTTACGACCTTGTGTAAGACTAAGCTAAGAACAACTGAAAATGTGGTAGTGAATACAGTAGAAGACTTTGACGAGGAAATGTGCGAAAAAATAGTTCTGTATGTTGACATGGAAGGAGGAAGGATCAAAGGACCCATTGGTGAAGCAAAAATTGGAGACATTGAATTACAATTTTGTGCGGATTCTGGGTCGCCCATAACAATCGTATCGGACCTGATGTTCGAGGAGAAATGGCCAGGAACACCACTGAACGAAACAGACGTGAACCCCAAGGCTTTCGGGGAAAAGGACATCAAAATGAAGGGTTATTTCAATGACTCGGTCACATTCAGGGGAAGGACAATCCACACGAAAATGTACGTGGCACTAAAGGGCAAGATCTTAATAGGATGGAAAGACTTGGCAAAGCTCGGCGTGATACTTCAACCAGGAGCAAAGGAACCTATTATCTTAAGAGAAGTGCTAGTGAACAATATATGCATGGTGGAAAGCAATGGAACAGTCAAAGATGTAGTGGAGAAGTACGGCGAGGTTTTTAAGGACGCTATTGGATGTGTGCGTGGTTTTGCACACAAAATCAAATTGAAAGAGGGTGCAAAACCAATCAAACACAAGGTGAGAGCAATACCACTGTCGGTAAGAAGCGAACTGAAAGAAGTACTGGTCAAGTTATACAATGAAGGCGTAATAGAAGAGGCGGATGCATCCGATTGGGTGTCGGCAATAGTAGTTTCGAAGAAAAGGAAGACGGGTGACATAAGGCTATGTGTGGACCTAAGATCATTGAATAAAAATATACTAGTAAACTGCCACCCTCTCCCATTGATGCAGGACATCTTACAATCGGTGGCAGGATCGAGGTTCTTCACCCTTATCGACCTAAAAGCAGCGTACCATCAGGTCACGTTAGGAGAGGAGTCCAAAAGCCTTACTACGTTCATAACGCCCTTCGGCGCATACAGATATATAAGATTACCCTTCGGGCTGGCCTCCTCCTCAGGGGTATTCCAGAAACTGATGGATATACTGTTCGGTGAAATCCAAGTAGTGGAAGCGTTCCAGGATGACATTCTGATCCACACTGAAACAGAGAAAGAACACCTACAGGTGCTGAGCAGAGTACTAAATATTTTAAGAAAAAAAGGAATGACGGTATCGAAAGAAAAATGTAAATTCATGAGACGGAAGATAGAATATTTAGGTCACGTACTCTCATCAGAAGGAATCACCCCAAAAGACGACCTAGTCAAGGCGATCCGGGAGGCACCGGAACCAAAAGACAAGGAAACCCTGAAGTCCTTCCTGGGACTCAGCGAGTACTACGCCAAATTAGTGAAGGGGTATGCGGATAAGGTGGAACCACTGAGGAAGGTGTTAAGAAAGAACACAAGTTATGTTTGGATGCCGGAGCAGGAGAAAGCATTCAATAAAATAAAGGAAGACATAGCAAAGGCACCAGCTCTGAAGGCGTACGATCCCAAGCTGGAGAACGTAATAACAGTCGATGCCAGCGCCAAAGGCATAGGGGCAGTGTTTTGCCAGATGAAGGAAGGCAAAGAGAACACCATCGCATTCATTTCAAGGAGACTAAACGAGACGGAGAGGCACTATAGCACGATCGAGCGCAAGGCACTAGCATGCGTGTGGGCAGTGCAGAAGCTGAAGAACTATCTGTGGGGAAAGAAGTTCGAAATTGTAACGGACCACAAGCCGCTAGTACACATGATGGATGGAGAAGGTCATGGAAGTGGGAATGCAAGCTATAGACTCATAAGGCTTCTATCCAAGCTCCAGGAGTACACATTTGGAATAAAACACATCAAAGGGGGGCTGAACTGCAGAGCAGACTGCCTGTCACGAATGCCTCTAGAAAACCATGAGAATGAGCCCTTGGACGATGTAGAATGTGTAGTGGCCTGGGTTGATGCATCGGAAGATGAATATGGGTCCATAACTGAACGTGAATGGAAAAAAGGAATGGAGAAAGACTGGATAATAAGCAAAGTAATGCAGTATGTGCAGTCGAAATGGCCTCAATAAGGAATTTAAGAAACGAGTTCAAAAGCTATCAGCAGATCAGTTAGGAACTAACTGTAGAAAATGGCATACTTAGAAGGTGCGAACAGTTCATTCCCCCGGCGGCACTGAGGCAGCAAATAATAAAACTGTCCCACAAAGGACACCCAGGAAGTAACGCTACAAAAAATGTCATAAAAAAACACAACTGGTGGCCAGGAATACATCAGGAGGTGAACAACTTCATCAACGCATGCGAATCATGCCTCAAGGCAGACAAACACTGGAAAATAATAAGAGGAGAGCTGCAGAGGGTGGAGATACCGAGTGGACCGTGGCAAAAAATTGCTGTAGATTTTGCCGGCCCGTTCCTAAAATTGCCAGAAGACAACAGATACATTATAGTTGTGACGGACTACTACTCCAAATGGGTGCATTTCAAGTTCGTACACTCTATTATGACTGAAAAAGTGATCAAGTTCTTTAAGAAGATGTTCGCTGTGGAGGGATAACCGAAAATCATAGTCTCCGACAACAGAACCCAACTAATATCTGCACAAATGGTGGAGTTCCTGAAGAAGGCGGGCAAAAAACAACAAAAAACGCTGCTGTATAGCCCGAAGAGTAACGGCCAAGTTGAGAGAGTGAATACTTTTATCAAGGAAGGGATCCAGCTGGCCATCGCATCTCAACTAAATGTAAAGGACAGTATACGAGAAAAGATAAACACATATAACAACACCCCGAATAAAACAACCAAATTCACTCCGTTTTACCTTATGAGAGGGAGAGAGTGTAGAGACGTGCTTATGCCAAAGTTTAATGATTGGTACAGGAGTGGGGGCGAAACCGAACAGATAAGAGACAATGAGCTGCATGTCAGAGAGAGAATCGTAACCAAACAGGAAAAGACCAAGAAATACGCTGACCAGGTCAATAGAGCTGCGGCGAAGGAAGTAGAACGCGGAGACTGGGTTATGACAAAGAAACCCGGCTTGGTGACCAAAGGAGAATCAACCTACAGTGGTCCAGTGCAAGTACAAGAGTCCACCAAGGGAGCAGTATACCTAGGAAAAAAAGGCTGGCGAAGCAAAGACGATGTGGTCAAGTTAAAACATGGACAAGAGAAAATCATTCTCAGAGGGAAAAGAGCGGAAGAGGAAAATGCTGATGATAGCATCCTAGAGTGGGATGAGGTGTCCGGTAGCACGTACTCCAGGATGGAAGAAGAGTAGGGTAACCTGTCCAATGTCAGCAGTATGGCTGGAAGCAGCAATTTTGACAAAAGTCACCACGAAGAAGAACCAGACATTGCCCCCGTCAGGGTCCCAGCACCGGGGGGAACAGGTGTAAAAACTAGAAGTGGTAGGCAAGTCAGGATGCCAAAACGCTACGAAGATTTTGTTCAAGACTGATTGTGTGTTGAAGGGTAAAGGAGGGAGATGTTGTATCCTGTCATAGTTGGTCCTTATCGCGGGCCGTAGTTATCCGCTGTTGTATCAGCCCTACGTCATGCATTCCATTTTGGAATGCCAGTGTTCCCTCTTATGTGACGTCACCCCTGCCCCGGTCATTCTCTCCCCTATTCTCTATCCCCGCACCTGCCCTGTTCTTCCTGTCCCTGGTGGGCCTTTCTATTATATATCGCAATAAAGGACTTTTACCTTCCTCCGTGGTCTGTACGTGCTTTTAACAGAGAGGTCAAGTGAATTTTGAGACTGTGGCTAGGTCTGTGCTCTGTGGCCTCCATTTCACCTCCGTACCCCTGCTCCACACCCTGGACTACGCAGCGGCCATTTCGTATTTAATAACAGTATGTATGCAGTGTTGAGTTTCTGTGCTAGATAAATGTGCACATACATTTTAACACTGGGTATGTTTTAAAGGTGTTTGGCCTGGCATCTTGCCTGGCGCACTGTGCTGCGCATTTGTCTGCATGTTGTTATATAATAAATAAACAATTAGAATCCACTCATTGAGATTAAGGGTGTATCCTCCACAGTGGGGAACACCCCTATTGTTTTAGGTCACCTCACACACGAACAGGACCCTTGGTGTCATGCTTCATCATCAGGGTCATCGTACCCCTCTACGGGGTATGGCGTGCTGCGACCTACAGATACGTGGGAGCACTTGTTAGACTATGTGTGGTGTTGGTGAGGGTTTTTTTATATATATGTGAGTGTATTGTGGGGTTTGGAAATTAGTGATAATTAAAAAGAACCTGGCTCGTGGGGTGACTAAAAAATATTTAATAAGCCCCCGGGCTGGTGCTGTTAAAAATGAGAGTGGGAGGTCACTACACTAACAATGTGCGTTACCTCCTTTCGGTGTGCGTCGACATGTTTCGGTGCCAGAAGCACCTTCTTCAGGACAGGGTGCACAAATCCCCACCTTACTCACGTTTCTCTAACTAATACTAGAATTTTCGAATAAAAGTGAGAAAAAATTACAGTGCTGGTAAAAGCAATGTACCTAGCAAAAAATACATTGTCTATTGTTCAACCTGTAAAGGAAAGAAGACAAAAAAAATGTTTCTGGTAGTCTATCTCTCCATATCCATAGGTAAAATGTCCAGTGGTTACAGGTGACATACCATAGCTGCATTCCAGTGCTTATAGTGGGATAAAAGTTTTTACAAAAAACCCACTAGACTCACTGACACATAACATAGAACACACACTTAATAAAGAAATTTTCGTTCAGGTGTTTTCAAATTATTTTCTGGCCGTAACACCATTGTTGGTAAAAAGGGAAAGGACAAAGTTGAGTTATATCCCTGTAAAGTGAAGAGGAGAAATATCATGCCATTACATTTTCACAACATACTGTTTTGGAGTTGGAGAAAATGCCTCATGAGCCAAACGTCAGGATCTGGTGTGCTAACTATCACCTGTTTGGAAAAGAAAGGCATATTCAGGTCCTAGTTTTACTTACATTTTACGTAGTGATGGCAGTGCTCGCGGTCATCAGACCTTTCTACTCACGATTTCTACGAGGAAATACCTCCCGATCGATCCCTTCGTGGCTCCGGTGATAATGCCAGAAGGATTTTCGAAACCGGGGTTTTATACCTTTTCCCGGGTTGAAGTTAATTAGTTAATTGCGTAATTGAGGCTTCCTTATGATCATATAAGGTCTTTGTTGGTTGCTGTTTGGACGTGTCTTTCCTTCGCGCATGTATCTATATGTGCGTTTAGTCCTGCTGTAGCGCATGCGCTGTTTTGGGTGTCTTTGTTTCCTGTTATGCTCATGCGCTATCCTGCGCGAGTATCATTTCTCATGATGGTTTTTTGTGGCAATACAAATGATATCTTTCCTCATATAAAAGGCACTGTAGATGGCGTTTCGTTTGGAATATGTGCCCACTTTATTCTTAATACTGTGTTTTGTTGTTTGCTTGTTTTCTACTGCAAATGGACAGAGAAATACACATTTTAAGGAAGAGTGGTAAATACATATTTTAAGGATGAGAGGTAAATGCAGACCCCCAGGCATAATATTGTTCGCCTGGTCGATGCTCATGTGGGGAAGTATGAAAATCTTCATGGAATACTCTGTTTATATAGATTGTTTTTACACCTCGTCAAAGAGGTCATTCAGCAGGACACCATCTATGTTAACTGACCCCAGGGGATATTGTCATTTAGACCTGTAGTGTTAGTCCCCAGTCTAAAAACCCATCTCTGCTCCTTCTCAAAGAGTCCTTGTTCAGATGGGAGTTGTTCAACTACTGTCCACCTGATGTCATTTACACAATGTCCATTCTCAATGAAATGTGTGGCCATTTTTGTCGTCGTCTTCTTGCATCTGATATTGCTCTTATGCTCCCCGATTCGTATTTTCACTGGTCTTTTTGTCATGCCAATGTACTCCAAGCTGCACGGACAGGTTATCATATAGATAACGTTTTTGCTGTTGCAGTTGGTTAGTTTCCGTTGCTCCCACTTCGTTCCGTTTGTAAAAGTTAGATCTTTACTTTTCTGAGTCAGGTGACAACTCGCACAGTTACCACATGGGTAGTGGCCTCCCAGTCCTTGAAGATGGAGTTGTGGCATTTGATGTAGTTTCGGGCCTGTGTGCACTAGCATGTCCTTGAGATTTTTGCCTCGTTTATGGGCAAATAGGGGTTTCTCAATGTTTCGTTTGCCACTTGTCAGGATGCGCCAATGTTTATTTAGAAGTTTGGAAACCTCATTGGTTTGGGGGCTATAGGTAGTCACGCAGATAAGTCTGTCTGGTGCCTGATTGCTCTGGGTCTTGTTTTCCAGTAGTGCCTCCCGATGGTTATTTCTCGCCCTTTTCATCGCGTTGTCGATGATCTTTTCTGGGTACTGTCTTCTCTGTAATTTGATTTTTAAATCCTGTGCTTGTGCCTTGTAATCCTGGATTTGCGTGCAATTACGTCTCAAGCGTAGGAATTGTCCATACGGCAAATTGATGCGTAAGTGCCGTGGATGAAAGCTGTCATTGCGAAGGAGACAGTTCCTCGCCGTTGGTTTAAAGTGTGTATTGGTATGTAGTTTCCCGTCCTTGGGGAAGATGTTAAGATCCAGGAACACCAATGTTTCTCTTGACACTGTGTGAGTAAACTTTACGAAACGGTTCTGCTGGTTTAACCAAACCATGAACTCAGATACAGATTCTTGGTCCCCATGCCATATCACAAGCACATCATCGACATACCTTCTCCATGTGTGTATGTGATGTCTGTATGGATTGTTGGTATGTAGGATTTTTGTGCTCTCCATATGGTGGACATACAGGCCCGCCAGGCTCGGCGCGAAAGTGCTGCCCATACTGGAGCCATGGCGTTGGAGGTAGAGAGTCCCTTCATACTCAAAAAAGTTTCTCGTTAATGCCAGTGTAATGCACTCCATTACCACACCTCCCGGTGTTTGGTATTTCCAATTGGTACTGTACAGAACCTCCTCTATGATAGCTATGGTTTCATCGTGAGGGAGGCTCGTGTAGAGGCTCTCCACGTCCAGGCTGAGAAGTAGTTGGTTTTCTGGATCAAAAGTCAGTTCTTGTAAAAGCTGGAGGACTGCTTTTGTGTCTTTCAGGTACGTGTTCGTCCCCTGAACTAAGGGGCACAAGAAGGCATCAGAAAATCTTGACAGGGGCTCAAGGATGGAGCCTATCCCAGAGACGATAGGTCTGCCGGGTGGATTTTCCAGTCTCTTGTGAATTTTTGGAATGCAATAGAAATAGGGTGTTTTTGGTGTCTTCTGGATTAGAAATTCAGCCTCCTTTTTCGACAACCAATTATGAGCCAGTGCTTTGTCCACCATAGCTCCAGTGGTAATTCTAATGGATTCTTTTGGGCATTCGGTTAGAATGGTGTAGTTCCGTTGATCTGACAGTAGCCTAAGGCATTCCTTTCTATAGGCTGTTGTTGTCTGGATTACCACAGATGCGCCTTTGTCCGCTGGCTTGATTGTTATGTCTTGGTTGTTAGCCAATTCACGAATGGCTTCATGTTCACGATGGTTGGTATTGTGGAAGATCTGGCGGTTATCCTTGTTCAGGGATTTTAATTCAGTCATCACCGCGTTTTCATATGCCAGAACTTCTATGGGTAGTGTATTGTCTGCTGGGACAAAGGACGATTTGGTCTTAGTCCTGTATCGGTTTCCAAGGGTTTTTCTTTACCTTCAAAGAATACCTGTAGTTTTATTTTTCGTATAAACTCATGTACTTCAGTGTGTAATTTGAATAGGTCTAGCTTGTTGGTGGGGACGAAGCCTAATCCTTTGTTCAAGACCTTCCTTTGGGTATCAGTTAGTTCATACGGGGTAATGTTTATTACTAAGTCCCCGTCCGGCTGGTTGATGGGTTCTCTGCTAGGGCCCCCGTCATACTCCTGGTATTCATTCTCGGATCCGCTTGGGCCGGGTCCTGCCAAGACACACTGTTTCCTTTTCTGTTTCTGCCTCTGCGTGGTCCTGGGCGTGAGGCTAAAAAAGACTGGTTCTGAAAGAAACCATTGTCATATTCATTACCCCACTGTTGGTATATTTGGTTAGGTGGAGGTGGAGGGCCATAGGCAAATGGTGAAAACGGAGCAGGCCCTCTGTACTGTGAGTAGAAAGGTTGTGGTTGGTAACCCCTCCATCCTCTTTGTCTTGGGTAATTTTGGCCTTGTGACCTTTGTGTGCCCCTGTATTTGAGGTTACTGCCGGTACTAGATCCCGATGATCCACTGTCTGAACCTTCACTGTCAACATCACTGTTGACGTTACGGGAGACGTAGTCATCCTTTGTATAGGGGTACGCAGTTTCTGGAGTGAAGCGATCTTTATCTTTCCCTAGTTTCTTGAACTTACTTTGTTTTAGTGTAGTTTCGAAATCCGACATTTCTTGGTTTAATTCATCAAGTCTTCTCTTTAGTTCGGTTGGTTTTATGTAAGTTTTCAATTGAACCTCAATCTTTTGGATATCTATTTTTAGTTCCTGTGTGATTTGTTTTGCTGTCTTTACGATTAGTACTAACCAATCCCATGTGCAGTGCCACGAGATTAGTGACCACTCCTTTTTGAAGACTTTGTCTGACTGAAAAATGAAAGGTTTGTTCTTAACTAGAAGACCCTGTGGCGCCATTTTATTTCTCAGATATTCCGTCATTAGGAGACCATGAAGGGCTGCTCTTATCTGGGTTTTTCTGAGATTCATCATCTCATCCCAATCTGCCACGCTTGGTCCTAGATCCGTATTGCTGAGGCCTTCAAAAGCGTTAGCTGCTGCCAGAATCTCATCAATTTCGTCCTCGCCAAATGTAAGTCTATGTTCAGACTCCATCGTGCTGTTAGTGTGTGTATATACGACCGATGTGTGTGTTAATAATGGTGTGTTGTCATTGACACTAGTGGGAGAAGGGGAACTCCCGCAGCTGTGCGCTGCCTAGGTATAATTAACAAACAGAGGGGGGAGAGAGAGAAAAAGAAATCAGAATGGATTCATTCTCCCTGGGCATAGATAAATAAACAATTAGAATCCACTCCTTGAGATTAAGGGTGTATCCTCCACAGTGGGGAACACCCTTATTGTTTTAGGTCCCCTCACACACCAACAGGCCCCTTGGTGTCATGCTTCATCATCGGGGTCATCGTACCCCTCTACGGGGTACGGCATGCTGCGACCTACGGATACGTGGGAGCACTTGTTAGACTATGTGTGGTGTTGGTGAGGGTTTTTTTTATATATATGTGAGTGTATTGTGGGGTTTGGAAATTAGTGTTAATTAAAAAGAACCTGGCTCGTGGGGTGGCTAAAAAATATTTAATAAGCCCCCGGGCTGGTGCTGTTAAAAATGAGGGTGGGAGGTCACTACGCTGACAATGTGCGTTACCTCCTTTCGGTGTGCGTCGACATGTTTCGGTGCCAGAAGCACCTTCTTCTGGACGGGGTGCACAAATTCCCACCTTACTCAGGTTTCTCTGACTAATACTAGAATTTTCTAATAAAAGTGAGAAAAAATTACAGTGCTGGTAAAAGCAATGTACCTAGCAAAAAAGACGTTGTCTATTGTTCAACCTGTAAAGGAAAGAAGACAAAAAAATTGTTTCTGGTAGTCTATCTCTCCATATCCATAGGTAAAATGTCCAGTGGTTACTGGTGACATACTATAGCTGCATTCCAGTGCCTATAGTGGGATAAAAGTTTTTACAAAAACACTCACTAACACATAACATAGAACACACACTTAATAAAGAAATTTTCGTTCAGGTGTTTTCAAATTATTTTCTGGCCGTAACACCATTGTTGGTAAAAAGGGAAAGGACAAAGTTGTGTTATATCCCTGTAAAGTGAAGAGGAGAAATATCATGCCATTACATATTCACAACATACTCTTTTGGAGTTGGAGAAAATGCCTCATGAGCCAAACGTCAGGATCTGGTTTGCTAACTAGCACCTGTTTGGAAAAGAAAGGCATATTCAGGTCCTAGTTTTACTTACATTTTACGTAGTGATGGCAGTGCTCGCGGTCATCAGACCTTTCTACTCACGATTTCTACGAGGAAATACCTCCCGATCGATCCCTTCGTGGCTCCTGTGATAATGCCAGAAGGATTTTCGAAACCGGGGTTTTATACATTTTCCTGGGTTAAAGTTACTTAGTTAATTGCGTAATTGAGGCTTCCTTATGATCATATAAGATCTTTGTCGGTTGCTGTTTGGACGTGTCTTTCCTTCGCGCATGTATCTATATGTGCGTTTAGTCCCGCTGTTGCGCATGCGCTGTTTTGGGTGTCTTTGTTTCCTGTTATGCGCATGCGCTATCCTGCGCGTGTATCATTTCTCATGATGGTTTTTTGTGGCAATACGAATGATATCTTTCCTCATATAAAAGGCACTGTAGATGGCGTTTCATTTGGAATATGTGCCCACTTTATTCTTAATACTGCGTTTTGTTGTTTGCTTGTTTTCTCTTGCAAATGACAGAGAAATACACATTTTAAGGAAGAGTGGTAAATACATATTTTAAGGATGAGAGGTAAATGCAGACCCTCAGGCATATTATTGTTCGCCTGGCGGATGCTCATGTGGGGAAGTATGAAAATCTTCATGGAATACTCTGTTTATATAGATTGTTTTTACACCTCGTCAAAGAGGTCATTCAGCAGGACACCATCTATGTTAACTGACCCCAGGGGATATCGTCATTTAGACCTGTAGTGTTAGTCCCCAGTCTAAAAACCCATCTCTGCTCCTTCTCAAAGAGTCCTTGTTCAGATGGGAGTTGTTCAACTACTGTCCACCTGATGTCATTTACACAATGTCCATTCTCAATGAAATGTGTGGCCATTTTTGTCGTCGTCTTCTTGCATCGGATATTGCTCTTATGCTCCCCGATTCGTATTTTCACTGGTCTTTTTGTCATGCCAATGTACTCCAAGCTGCAGGGACAGGTTATCATAGAGAGAACGTTTTTGCTGTTGCAGTTGGTTAGTTTCCGTTGCTCCCACTTCGTTCCGTTTGTAAAAGTTAGATCTTTACTTTTCTGAGTCAGGTGACAACTCGCACAGTTACCACATGGGTAGTGGCCTCCCAGTCCTTGAAGATGGAGTTGTGGCATTTGATGTAGTTTCGGGCGTGTGTGCACTAGCATGTCCTTGAGATTTTTGCCTCGTTTTTGGGCAAATAGGGGTTTCTCAATGTTTAGTTTGCTACTTGTCAGGATGCGCCAATGTTTATTTAGAAGTTTGGAAACCTCATTGGTTTGGGGGCTATAGGTAGTCACGCAGATGGGTCTGGCTGTTGCTTGATTGCTCTGGGTCTTGTTTTCCAGTAGTGCCTCCCGATGGTTATTTCTCGCCCTTTTCATCGCGTTGTTGATGATCTTCTCTGGGTACTGTCTTCTCTGTAATTTGGTTTTTAAATCCTGTGCTTGTGCCTTGTAATCCTGGATTTGCGTGCAATTACGTCTCAAGCGTAGGAATTGTCCATACGGCAAATTGATGCGTAAGTGCCGTGGATGAAAGCTGTCATAGCGAAGGAGACAGTTCCTGCAGAGCTCAATCAGATACTTGGCTCCCAAGTCAGGCTCCTGCTCGCTTTCACGTTTGTGTGCAGGCTCCTTTTGAGAGCAGCCTAACTCAGTCTATTGATTTGACCTTCCATTTTATGTGTTAGGTCCATTTTCTCCTTTTTGCAAGGTTTGATGTTTGTTTTTGAAAATTTACGTTGGTGGAAGCAAGATTTCAAAGTCACAGAGCGATCAAATGTAGGCTCTGTGTTTGCTGTGCAAGAGGAGTCCCCTGTGAAAGAGAGATCTGTAATGTAGGAGCTGTTTGCTGTGCAAGAGGAGTTCCCTGTATTGGAGATCTGTACTGTAGAGGCTGTGTTTGCTGTGCAAGAGCAGTCCCCTGTGTGGAGATCTGGAATGTAGGCTCTGTGTTTGCTGTCCAAGAGTAGTCCCCTGTGGAGGAGATCTGTAATGTAGTTGGTGCTGTGTTTGCTGTGCAAGAGGAGTCCCCTGTGATGGATATTTGGAATATAGGCGCTGTGCAAGAGGAATCCCCTGTAAAAGAGAGATCTGTAATTTAGGAGCTGTTTGCTGTGCTGTGGGGGAGATCTGTACACGTGTGATTGCAGCTCCCCTTCCTTGTAGTTTGCATGCCTGTCGGGTCATGGCTGGGTCTGAGAGGCCAAGCTCTTTCAGACTACGCTGTTCAGAGGCCACCTCACTACTCCACATCTAGGCCTTCTCGCGGGGAGCCCATGTTCACTATAGTGCCCAGGCGAATCTTTCAAGAAATTTCTTTGAGGCACCAACTTTTAAAAGGAGGCTTCAAACCCCTCTGCATCTAAACTGCGAAATGCGGGCCTTGCAGATAACCAGCTTGACTGGAAGTCGCATAAAGTCGGAGATGCTATAAAACTATTTCCGTTTCCACACTAGTCGGAAAAACAATGACTTGCCAAATTGTTCTAAGACCAATTTTTCACTGTTCTTAACTAGGAATGCTGCGTGTTTGCACATGTCAGGCCGCGCCAACAAGCATTGACGCACTAAAGTGGTTTATAAAATAAACATGCCAAAAATACATGTTTGTTTTAAAGCTATTTCTTGAGAAAGGCATTGCCAGTTATGTGACCGAGCGAACAAGGAAGGAGGCACTATTTCCTCTAGACTGGGCATAAATGAGCAGGGATGGCCGTGGGTGAAAACGAGAGGGAGTATGTGGCGCACTGGTGTGCATGTTGTGCGAAACAGCGAGACTGATACATGTTTGGAATTTACACTAGTTGAGCTTTGTACGTTTCGCCCTATAAATATATTAGGGCATGTCAATTTGTAAAGCACAATTTCCCCCATTGGGGCATCTAGGTGCTGAATAACAGATGTATATTTTACCCTAATCACTGATACACTTTTGCTTGACATCGGAAGATTGGTAGGTTTTCCTTGCTCGCTGTGAGTTGAACCTGTGACCTTGAAGTCAAACAGATTACTGGAATGATGAACCTGTTTGATTTTATTATGCTGCGACACTGTATATTGCACATCAAACACTTGGTCGCTTAAAACATACCAGGCTACTGTACGCTGGACACCGTCAGCCGATCATTCTTTACTCATATGTATTTTAATGGCTGGTATTGTTTGGCGCTTTATAAATATCAAACACAGAGAGAGGGCAGAGCCGCCGTTGGTGTGAAGGTGGGAGGGCACCTTCATCGTGGATGTACAAAGGGAGGACACCCTGACCACTGGTGTACATGAGTGTGCGCCTGCACGCGTACATCGAACCCGGCAGACCGAACATGGGCTCACAGCAGAAAGCACAGACATGCATGTGAACTGAAGGGCTATCTAGCCTTAGGCATAGGGGAGAGTGGGCAGCCTGCTTCTGTGTGTGGAAGGGAGAGTCGAGCCGAGCGTGGGTGCATATGCAGGAGGGCTGCTTGACACTGGTGGGAAGTAGACAGAGCAGAAGGACCATCTGTAGACAAGATGCAGGCGCACAGGTAAATGAGACTGCGCGTGGGGTGAATGCGAGAGAGGGTGCCGGTGAATGAGCGTGTTGTACAGGAGAGAATCCACGATGGGAGGGAAGGAAAGAGGGCGGCTTTACCTTATGTGGTTATGAGACGACTGAAGGGAGGCGTACCTGTCAGTCACAGTAAACCAGCTGGCTCCTGCTGAATTCCTCATGCCGAAGAAAGTGCCAAAATAATCCGTCGCGCAAGCCGCTGTGAAACAGATCTGACCGACCTCCCAAACCTGCCGGCACCGCAGCGCGCTTTTTTTCCTGCTCTGCTGGGCGGCTGCCTGGATCCTGGTAAACACCTTCCTTATTGTGCGCCGGAGGGTCTCCATGCCGGCTGTTAGACAAGTCAGCCAAAATAAAGTGCGAATTCAGCCAGCCAATCCTAGGAGAAAACAAGCATTTAAAAATGCAGTAGGACTTGTATTGCGCAAGACCTATTGCATTATAAACAAAAGTATGGGCGTCCAAGAAGGCATGATCGGGAGTGGGGGGGTTGGCAGAGAAGTTACAGACTGCTGGAGGGAACAGGGGGCAGGTCAATTAAAGAGTTTTTAAAGTAAAGGGGCCCATAGCCATGGAAAGAGAAAAATGACAACAAGGCCGTCAGGAGAAGGGACAAAGAAGCCAAAAACAAACCAGAATGCAGCATTTCTGATTTAAGCCAATGAAAAACATGGACGGAAAAAGGGCGGAGCTTCCCCCGGTATAGTGTATACTACATGTCTCGCAAAGTGACAGCGCATGCGCTGCTCTGCTAGGCGAGACCTAAAAAGGAGAATTTCGGATGGGGAAAGGGGTTTTAAATGCCAAGACATGGCAGTAAAACTGCACAAACAGGCTCTGCAGTGTCAGGCCTAAGCCATGTGAAAAAGGTGGTCCTTCCAGCTGTTACTGAAGACTGCATTGTAATCCAAGTAAGAAGTACTGAAGGTCTCAGTTTGAGCCAGAACCTGGTTCACCAACCTCTTGAAAGTACCATGGGCATTCTTAAGTCTAAAGGGCAACACGCTAAACTGGTAGTGGCCCTCTGGAGTGGGAAACCTACCTTGCCTTTGGTCCCTCAGTAAGGGTAATCTGCCAGTACCTTGATGAAAGATCAAAGTTACTTAAGTACGGGGCAGCTCCTAACCTGTATATCAGCTCATCAGCCTGGGGATGGGATGAGCATCAGTCTTGGTGAATGAATTGAGCCCCTTGTAATCCACACGGAACTTGAGTTCAGATGTGGTGCCTGGTGAGGCAGCTTTTGGTACCAGAATCACAGGACTGGATCAGAGGCTACTGGAAGGCTCAATCACCAATAATTCCAGCTTTTTAGAAACCTTCTCTTTAATGCTAACACTCACCTTATCAGACAGCTTGTATGCTTTTTTGCTGACAGGGACATTATCTCTTGTGTCCACATCATGGGTGCATAGGTGGGTGGTCTTAGGGATTAGGGAAAACAGAGAGGAGTACTGCCCCAGGAACTAGTGGCAGTGTCTCACCTATTTGGAAGTCAGAGTGGGGGACATGTTTGTGGCTTCCTCTGATTCATCTTTCTCCTTGGAGGCTAAGAGGTCAGGGAGGGGTTCCTCCACTCCATCTTAGTGGTGGCCAGCACAGGTAAACGCAGCGGGCAGTACGGTGGGGTGGGTACAGGCAGGGTGGGAGGGGGGAAGTTGACTGATGACAGAATAGGTATAATTAAATAAATAAATGATACATATTCCGTCGTCTACCTGCTTACCACCTGCCGAACCCTGCCCTGCCACACTGTGCTTACCTTAGCCGGCCGCTGCTGCTCCATCTGTCACTAAAAGCATGGTGAGCCCGGATTTCTCAAAGTGCGGTTTGAGACGGTTGATATGGAGCACCCTGTAGGGGTACCCGGGTGTCTTGAGATCCACCAGGTAGGTGACCTCACCCTTCCTTTGAACTATCTCATAGGACCTAGTCCAATGATCGTGGAGGGCCGTAGGGTCTATGGGTTTCATAATCCATACTTTCTGCCCTGGCTGTAATTTCACAGGGGTAGAGATTTGGTCATACAACTGCTTCATAACTTCCTAACTGACTTCTAAGTTGTCAGAAGCTAGATACCACAACTTAGCCATTTGACTCCTGAAGGCCAGCATGTAGCTAACTACATCCTGCTAGATCTTCATGTGTGCTTGCTCCCACCCTTCTTTCACCAAACTCAGAGGTCCTCTTACAGGGTGCCCATACAGTAGCTCAATGGGGCTAAAGCCAGACCCCTTCTGTGGCACCTCCCTGTAAGCAAAGATTAGCCACGGCAAGTGGATGCCCCACTCTGTTAAAAAAACATATGGGCCTTAGACACTGCAGGTGCAGTTGCAGTCCTCAGAAGTGTGGCCTGTGGTCCCTTGTGTTATAGTCCACCAGCACCAGAATAAACCTGCAGCCAGAGGCTGTCTGGGGATCAATAGGGCCTACAATGTCAATGCCCAGTTTCTCAAAGGGTGTGCCAAGGACAGGCAAGGGAAGAAGGGGTAATTCAGTCTCTGCCCTGTCTTCCCACTGGCCTGGAAGGTCAAGCAAGTCCTTCAGAATGCATCTGGGGAAATCTTCATGCAAAGGTCTCGCCTTGGCCCAGATGACCTGCCAGGGGTATGTCGAGAGCCAGCTCCAGTAGTAAGGCCCTGTAGCATTCGGGGACCACCAGAGCCCTTGTTGTCCCATGAACAGGAGCCTTAGGCCCACTGTAAAGGAGGTTGTCCTCTCAGTAAATGTGATGTGTCCCAGAGGCATGGCCTGCTGTTTGAGCTTCAGCCTGTTGCCTCATGCCCTCCAGGATTGGACACTCTCTCTGTGCCATACAGAACTCCTCCTTGGTGTGTCCTCCTTCCAATGGACATCCAGCAAGCTCTGGCAAGTCACCAAGGAGAGCAATGCCATTCTCAGTGGGGTCCGGGGTAGCCACCACAGGTGCCCCTTCCATCTCAACTGGGAGACATTCAGAGGCTTGTTTCCCATGCTCTCTGCCCGTTCCTTTCTTAGCAGCTGGCTGAACCATTCTCTAGGCTCAATGCCATTTTGACTCCCATCCTGGGCAGCCATGGACCTGACGGTAGAACATTTCCACACAGGCAACCCTAAAATTTCCAGGTGTGCCTTAAGCTCCACTTCCTTCCATGTAGTACGCTCAAGGCCATTACCTAACAAACAGTCCACAGGCATATCAGGGCTCATTGCAACTTTCAGAAGACCTGCAACCGTTCCCCACCCCCCACTTAAATGGAACAAGGGTCATTGGATAGTGACTTTCCCTGTTGTCAGCCTCCACAACCTGGTGGATTGCATTGGGTATGCTCTGGGGAAACTAGCGTGCTCCTTACAATAGTCATCCTCAGCAGGGTCAGAGGGCAGCAGACAGCAGGGCAGCACAGCAGAAAAACAGTTCTTCTTACTGACAGAGTTTATTCACACTGGTACCTGTGTCCCTCAGAGCCTCAACACATTGCACATTGATGGTAGCCCGTTGCCTAAACTTTGTAGTATTTGATAGCACAGTGATTTTAGGAACCATCTTTACTGCCACCCAAGGAGACTAGGGTAACCTTACTGCACTCCCCACACACACTTACTGGGACAAACACCTCCCTCAGCACTACACTCACCTCTCCTGGGGCATTTCCTACAGTGGGAGGCTATGCTCTTTTTGGGAACCTGGGATCCCCCTTGTAGTGCCCATTCACAAAACACTCATAGCACTTGGGATTCTTTGGTTGACTCTTGTCAGCGATGCTCTTCTTCTGGTGGCCAGATTGGGAATGGGAACCATTCTCCTGTGAGTTGTTTTGGGGGCCTTGAGAGAACTCTTTCTTTTTCTTGCCCCCCTCCTTCCTCTGGTGGAAACCCTGACCACTCTTTTGGGAGTGCCCCCCCAGGTGCCTTCTTGGACATTTTGGTGCTGACCCAAATGTCCGCCTTCTCAGCAAGCTTCCTGAGGTTAGCCAGCTTGCTAACAACTAGGTGTTGCTGCAGCTCTGGAAAACAAGTATCAAGCATTTGCTCCTTCAAAATTACGTTGTGCAACCCTGAATAGTCACCAACCTTGCTGCCCCTCACTCAGCCCGTCAGTGCCTTGCTTGCATAATCAAGGAAATCTACTTGTGTTTGTGAGGACATCTTGTGGCTGCCCCTGAACTTATTCCTATACCTCTCAGCGACCAGTCCAGATGTATTAAGTTAAATGGCCTTCATTTGGAGGTACGGGGATGATCCGCTACCTAAAGTATAAGGATTGTGTCCTTCCCTACAGTGGACATGTATCTCCACAGACTACCCCAAGGACTCTTCAGGAACCTTGTGTACCCTAAGAGCCACCTCATAGGTGGAGAGCCACTTGTCTAGGTCATCCCCACAACAAAACTGGGTACCAAATCCTTTGGGATGCAAACCTTCCCTTTTGCAGCAGACACTGTAGATACTTGCCACCACTAATACTGGACTCCAATCGCATGGCTCTAATCTCCAGCTCTCTCAGGCTGAGCTCATGGGCCATCCTACTCTTCTCCATGGCCAGCCTTTTCTCTTATAGAACTTGCTCCTTTTCCAATTTAGCAAGAGCCTGTTCCTTATCAGGCCTGGCAATGGCCTTCTCCTTGTGAATTTTGGCAAGCTCTAGTTTCAGTTTCCTCTCCTCCCTCTTGTCCTCCAGCTCCTCTTGAGTAGACTGCTTTGGAGTGGACTTCCAGTCCTGGGAGGATATTATTCTCCCCTCCGGCTAGTAGGCTGCATGACAAGACCTCAAGACAGGTCCAGCTCCAACTCTTCCTCAGACTCAGACCCTTTCTCCTCGTGCTCTGAATTGGTTTTGTGGGCTGCTGCCAATGCTCTTAACACTCTTTGAAAATCTGACATCTTGGCACTTCTCTTAATGAACAGCCTCTTCTCCTGGCAGAACCCCTTGAGTTGGACCACTGTGTAGGTATTCAGATTGGCCAGCTCAGGTTCCGTCTTGCCTGACAAGGCCACAGACAATGCAGAAATAGTGAGAATTGGGCAAAAAGACTCTTGGAAACATCAACGATGTCAATTAAGGAGAATTGGTTTGAATTGGTCTAGATATGTAGTCGTAGTGTTCTATAAATCACTGTATGGCACTGCATAAACATAAGTCCTGTTCTCACCACTGATCATCGATGTTAGAAATCAGGTTTCAGGTTGGCAGGGGTAGGCACCCTGTCAAAGCAGGAACCACAGGGTAAGTCAGATTCACACCATAAATAAACCTGTGCACACCCTCTGGTAGCTTCTTGGCACAGAGCAGGCAGGCCCAATTTAAGAGAAAATGTGTAAAGTATTCATGCAACCCTTCAAACAGTAACAATGTGAAAAGAAACACAGAAAACTCCACACCAGGTTATAACAATTATTATGATTTTATAAATAAATCAAGACCAAAATGACAAATACCCAATAAGTAAAAGTCAAGGTAGGAATTTTCAAAGATGAAATGTAAAAACGGTGATTAGAACAATTAGTGCTCAAAGATTTGGTCGCTGTGGACCAAGACAAAGTCAAGAAATACGGCTACCCCCAATGTAGCACAGGCCAGATAGAGAACCCACTCAGGGCCAGCTTAGCAAAAGTACCTCAATCCTTGTCTCAGCATGAGATGTGTTGATTATCCCCATGCAATTGGGGTGTTGCACTGGAATTCTCAAGGCAACAGCAGCAATGTGTCATTTGCGTTGAGCAAAGCACCGGTTCTGAGTGCGGAGATTGTGAAGGTGATGCTCAAAGTTAATTCATGGTGGAGTAGCGATGTGTTGATCTTCTCCATGCAGTGGCAGCAGTACGTTGGTTCCGAAGCTGTGGCTCAGGTGGCAATGTGGTGATTCTAAGTGCGATCCGCTGATTCTGGCCCATGCAATAGAGATGATGATGTGTTGACCTCAATTTCGAAGTAGGCGATGCGTTGGTTCCGATCAATGCAACAGCGTTGATGCGCAGGTTCTGAGTGCAAAACATCTTTGATTCTGCTTCCTGCTGACAGGAGATTCGTTGTTTTGACTCAGCAAGCATCTGGGTCCACTTCCAATGGACCGGGCACATAAGCAGGTGGTGAGACTTTGATATCCTTGAGTCTTAGAAACAGGAGGAAAGCCAACAAGCCCTTGGAGATCCTTCTGGGTTCAAACAGAGTCCAGTTCATCATCAGCAGGGTCAGAGGGCAGCAGGCCACAGGGCAGCACAGCAGAAAACCAGTTCTTCCAGAGTGGCAGTTCAGCAGAGTGACAGTCCTTGCTGCAGCACAGCAGTCCTTCTTACTGACAGAGTTTCTTTACACGTCCATAGGTGTCTGACTTGGTTGGGTCAGAGACCCAGTTGTGCCTTTGAAGTGCAGGTGACTTCATAAAGGGGCTTTAAAGTGCTCAGAGGTCCTCCCTTCCAAGCCAGGACTGCAGACTCACTTCAGGGGTGTAATCAACCCTCTGTGTGGGGATAAGACACTGACCATTCAGGTGGAAGTGTCAGCTTCCCCCTCCTATCCTGTCCAGGATTTTCACTACTAGGAAATGCAAAACGTAAAAGTACTTGTCCTACCATTTACTTACACACCACCCTGCCCTATAGGCTATCTAGTGCCTACCTCAGGGGTGACGTTAGTGTAACTGAATGGGGGTTTAAGGCTAGACAAGGGGTTTTAAATGGCAAGTAGACATGACAGTAAAACTTCACAAAAGGGCTCCACAGTGGCAGACCTGAGACCTGTTTAAAGTGCTACTTGTGTGTGTGGCACCATCAGTGTTGCAGGCCAACTACAAACACTTAATTTACTGGCCCTGGGCACAGCTAGTACACTCTACTAGGGACGTACAGATACATTAAATATCCAAATTGTAGATGAATTAATGTGACCATGTTTAGGGGAGAAGCACGTGCACATTAGCACCGTTAATCAGTGGTAAAGTGCGTATATTCCTGAGGCCAACAAAAAGAAACAGCAAGAATTGGAGGTAAGTAGGCAAAAGGTAAAACATTTCTGGGAAGACTAATCTAAGGCTGACAGGCCTAATGAAAATAAATGAACCCTCAGGAATCTCCAGTAGGAACTTGCCAATTCATTGAACTGTTTAGGCAATCTGCATCTTAACTACTGCTTAGATTTCAGGAAATCAAAACAGATACCTGAGTAGCAACAGTGACATGTAGCAGGCACACTCCATGTGCAAGCTTTACACAAAGAAGTTACATACTCATGTGACCATAATTTTTCTACTTCTGCAGCAAAGCATAGATTTAGCATGATACACACATGTCACTCAAACAACATGATCAAGGTATGCTTGGGTAAATGGAGGTCCACTTACAAGGTGTGTTTCCATATGATAAATAACAAGACAAGGGAAAGAGAGGTGTACATGGGATTGGATATCTCCAGTTGGAGTTGTGTGGAATGGTTTTAGCTGCCATGTGACCCTGGAATGTAGCAGGAATTATTTTGCAGCAATGTCCACAATTTGTGTACACTTAGTCCTCCCAAGCTGGGCATAGCACAATAGTCGGAAATTCCAAAACCCCGCCCAAAGATCTGGGGGATTGTATTGAAATATTAGTGATCCGGTGTGTGGTGTCATATACACTTAGAACGTATATATAAATTAAAGTGAACAATGTGAATATTGCAAAAACTATAGATAATGTCAGTGCTGCTGTTGGCGGTTAGGCCACTGTAGATCTTGACTAACTTAATTCTACTCCCCTGGCTAGTGATACTGTGCAGGAGGATCAGTCCATACCATCAAATATCCTTGCACCTCCACCAGCCTGATATGCTAATAGAAGGGCATTCCTTGCTTCTATAACGACTGAAGAAAACAGCATCACTACTGTTACCGCTGCGACCTCAAAGGCTTATCACCTCTTGCAAAACCATTACACTGAATGCAACTGTTGCAAACATTTATTAATGCTGTATGTAATTTCAAGACATGGAAATAAATGTCATGGTGTTCTAGCATTGGAAAGTGGGAAGTAAGGCAGTATGGGCCCGATTTATAGGTTGGCGGAAAAGGTACTCTCTCACAATAGCGATGGAGTACCTTTCCCGCAAACATAAAGGTCTGCCAAATTTAAAAGCGGGTGGACCATAGTTTGTCAAGGACAGAGACTATTATGTCTCTGGCATGCCCAAATATTTCTCCTGGCCTGATGTAGTAAAGGCTTTTAGAGAATTTCTCATATGTCTATCCAACCAATTTAGATAGGTGGACATATATCGGTTTTTTACTGCCCATCCCCTCCAGGACAACCCTGGTGTCAAGGGGCAGTATAAAAGAAAAATAGGCCCCTGACACCATGGGAGATGCCTACCATAGCGTGGGGGCATTAGCTTTTATTTTCAAAAACAAAATCCCACTTTGAGGTTTTGTTTTTAAAAATAAAAAAAATCTTTGTATGGCTACATCGTGTTTGACAGACCCCTACTCTAAAGTTGCAATGCCTTCACAGGAACCACCTGTATGGCAGTTCCTGTGAATATTAGAAATGCTCGTTGTCCAGATGGACATTTCTAAATTTGACTAATGAGACCTCTGCCAGGGCAACAGAGTAAATTACTCCATAGTCCTTGAGGAGGATTGCCCGAACGCCAATTTATAAATCGGGCCCAATGATTTTTGTAGCATCCTAAAGTAGAATGGTTGTTTTTTTTTCAATATAGGGAGGAAAAGAATTAAACATCCTTGCCATAAAGGTAGATGGGACTGCTGATGCATTTACACCTTTTTGCTACCAGCACCACCATTGCTGCTGCAAGCTTTGTAGCTTCTAGTCCTGATGCTGCCAGAAACTCAATCACCTCTGTTGCGACCTCGAAAACCACTAGTCATTGTCCACCAACTGCTGAACCTGCAGTCACCATGGAGTTCAGCCCGAGGGCACGTGTCTTCAACATTGAGGAAACGGAAAAAGAGCAGCAAGTTCCCCATCTCTCCGGGATGCTGGTGATGGAGCCTCACCTCATTAAATGAGGCGAAGGTTGCAACTGGGCGTGCTCTAGCTGGTGGGCATCATGTGCCTTGTGCAGTCTCATCAGTTCAGAAGCTGGGAGCTGGAATGTCAGTCAAAGAGGTAAAATAGGTGGATCAAATTAGCCATTCAAGACTGTCACCAGAAAATATGGCCACAACGAAAGTGGAGTATAGTATGTATTTTATTTAGAAATAGAGGATGAGCTAAAAGTACCACTTTTGCATATTAAATGTTGATCTGACTTAAGGTATACGGGTTTTTTGTAGAGTATAGTGTACTCCTAGTATACACTGGGGTGTGTTATATTATCTGTACTATGTTTGATGCAAAGTCACAGTCCTTGATACATTGGAGTATTTGGTTCCTAAGGTAGAGGATGCCATTAAGACTCCATCTGAACAAGTTCTTGATGTCCCAAAGCGCATTAACATGGTTAGATTGATGGTTTCTAACCCTCTTTCCTTCTATTAATGTGTCTACGTATCCAGACTAATTTAGCTGCTGTACTTTCTTGCTATATACCGAATGGTGTGTGGCGCATTCTGTATGGTATCATCATTCGATATATTGAACTCTTAACAACAACTTACAAGGCACATGGCAAAGAAATACCTGGATATACTGTCTGACATCCAGGTGCATGCAAGCCACCTGGGGCTGCATTACACATGCAGTGCACTTTCCTTCAAGGTGCGCCCGGTGCAATGAAGGAAAGTGCACTCCATTATGGGAAATGCACTGCCCTCAGGGCAACCCCGAACGCATGCTGCCCTGGGGCAGCGCATTCATGTGAGATACGGAGCGGCTGTTTACAGCCGCTCCATGTTTCACTGTGTTTGCTACACTTTTACAGGGGAATCCCCTTGTAGGCGGGTGCACTCAGTGACTGTCAGTGTGCCTCCTGAGGGCTTCTTTGCCTCTGTGCCCACGTCGGTGATACGGGACGGGCGCCGAGGCAAAGGGATTCCATCATTTGCATGGGGCACTCTCCCATGCAAATGAGGGAGCGCCCCTTGAAGATAGTGCAGGTGCTTTATGTTCGCCAGTGCTATTGGTATTACAGAATGGGCCTCAAAATTTTCTGCTGCCCCTTCTGTAATACAAAAAGGCCCTGGGGCGTCCAAAGTGGGCGCAAGTGCCTGTTGCGCCCCGGGGCGCTTTAGGTAATACAGGCACTGGCGTGGCTGGAGGCTAGAATTTCCTTTCAGACCCTTGTTGGTCAAGGACAGAAGCAGCACCTTCCCTCACCATGACCACCCACCTTCTCATTTTCCCATTCCTCACTGGCTCCCCTGTTAGGCCATGAAGTTGTTCCACCTGAGCTGCTCACTTTTCAGGGGCAAGTCAGACCGCCTTAAAAAACACCTCATTGACCACCTGGGCAATCCTGTAGATGGATATCCGAGTCATAAGTGTTGAGATGAGTGTAAAAGTCGGGTAATGGAGGATTGCTTTTTTTTGGGGGGGGCAGGAGATGGTTTTAAGAGGGATGGTAGGGTGTAGGTATTGGTGGGTGTAGGGAATTTGGCAGACCAGGATACTTAGGGGATTGGTTTGCATGGAGTCCGGGGAATGAAAGGGGGATAATAGGGGCTGTAATGTTTTGGGCTGGAAGAGGGATGGTAAGAGGGCTACATTTGTTAACAAATATATTTGTGATGTACTTAGAGTAGCCATGCCATGAGCAAGATGGTGTGCATAAATGATTCTATATGTGTATGTATGGGATTGTTGCTGTGTTCTACATGCCTGGATTTTGTGGGCAATTAAACTTACATGGCGTATTGCTGATCTTCATATGTTCAATGCAGTGTTCTTCAAGGCAGTTGTGGGACACTTGCATTGATAATTTCGCAAAGAGCAGTACCAGTACTGGAAGGATGCAAGAGTAACCGGTCATTATGACCACAATACTCATAGGACATATCCCGCAAACTGGTGCTTATTCACTTACAGCCTGATTCATGTAGCTAAATTGCACTCGCAAAGGGCCAGATTCTCAGAATCTGGCCCTTTGCGAGCGCAATTTTTGCATTTGGTATTCATGATACCAAATGCAAAAATCGCTATTTAAGAATTCGCATATTTGCGTGGAATGGCATTTAAGGAATCTCTAATAGAGATTCCTTAAATGCTATTCATGACACACAACAAAATAGCGATATTGGACATTTGGGGCCGCTATTTACCGACAGGTCAGACCTGTCGGTAAATAGCAAAAACTCAGAAAAATGCTTTTAAAAGCATTCTTCAAAGTTGCATGTAGCACACACACATGTCCTTTGGACATGTGTGTGCGCAACACCTGTTCAAAAGTGCATTTTAGGGGTGCTACAGGGCGTCCTTTGGACACCCCTGTCACCCTTAAAATCGCTATCTCAGTTGCGAGTAGCAAATTGCTACTCGCAAATCCCCATTCATTCCAATGGGCCTCTTGGCCCATAGGAATGAATGGGGAGTATTTGCGAGTAGCAAATTGCTACTCGCAAATAAAGAACATGTAGGAATCGCTATTTAAGTAGCAATTCCTACATGAATGCCGTTTTGCGTGTCCTCAATAGCGAATCGCTATGATTCGCTATTAGGGACACGCAAAACGGCCCGTACATGAATCAGGCTGTTATTCCTGTAGGTTTAGTCACCATATCAGCCTATTTTGCACATATTTGACCCATTTTCCTCCGTAAACTTTGCTCAGGGAAGTGACAAATAAAGGGGTTGTCAAAGGTGCAACTTTTAATTCAGATAAGAGTAAAAATGTTTGCTTCTGCCCACATCATATCATCTTTGATGAGATCCATAGATTCACGTGTATGTACTTTAAACCTTGGAAGTATTTTTTTCTGTTTTTGATTTTGTATTCGTTTTTTTTTTGCATTTTGTATTTTGATTCTGTTTTTGTTTTAGATTTTAGGGGCCATATGTATCAAGCCGTTTTTGAATCGCAAAGGCCGAAATTCGCAGAATTTCGGCCTTTGCGACTCGCAAACGGCCGTTTTGCACGTTTTGAATTGTATGAAACATTCCCAAAATAAGGAATTGCAAACTTGTGCGATTCCTTATTTTACCATAGCATTTAGGGAATTGCTAATTTGCGATTCCTTAAATGCTATGTATGTAGCAATTTTAGCTTGCGAATTTTGTTTAAGAATTCGCAAATTACCACCAACTTTCAGTTGATGGTAACTTGCGAATTCTTCCAGAAATGCACAAATTGGCATTCTTAAAGGTGGCATATGATGCACACACATGCCCATAGGGCATGTATGTGCGCCATATGCACACACATGTTCTTTTCAGGGGTGCAGCAGGGTGTCTTTGAGACACCCCTGCACCTTTGCAATAATTCTCAAATTGCGATTAGCAAATTGCGAATTCGCAATTTGAGAATTATTTTGCATTCATTCCTATGGGCCTCCTGGCCCATAGGAATGCATTGGAAATTATTCCTTGATTGCGAATTCGCAAAATGCGAATTCGCAAATAAGGAAGCTTAAGGAATCGCAAATAAAAAGCGATTTTATTCATACACACCATTTTGCATTTCCTAAATAGCTATTCCTTAAAATTCGCTATTTAGGAAATGCAAAATAGTTTGATGATACATATGGCCCTAGATGTTTACTGCATTCTGCTCAGTACAATGATATTCCACCTTAATGTATGAATTAGTTGGAGAAGCTTTTCATTTGAGTTCCTCACATTTGAGCATGTTCAAGTGGATTAATAATATGAAGATTTTTTTTTTTTTCACTTGCAGTATGACTCCAAGAACTGGTGCATTTGTACTCTCTCTCCCTCTGCTGGCGCACTTTAAGTAGCCATGCACCAATGCAGTTACCCTTGTGCCGTAGTTTAAGGATGTCTGCTTTGTAGTCAGAATAGTAACAGAATGCAGTCCACATGCATAAAGCAAAAAAAGCAAAGAGAAATAAATATATTTCTTCTCGTTACTTCAGCCTCAGCGAAGCGCAGGTTTTTGGCTCAAATCCATGTCTACCATTCTTTGTAGATATGGACTTTGGTCAAAATCCATGGATCGATACCCAGGAACTCCTATGCACCACCCATGGAAGGCCCCCTTGATGCAAAGGAATGTGAGGCATTGCACTGCACTGCATTACTTTTCGTCACAAACCAACCAAATCGCACTTGAGTTATTTTGGAAATATCAACCCAGTTTTCCCTCGAGTCTGTGTGAAAAAAGTAACGTAAACCTGCCCCAAAATATTTGTAAGTCTGTGCTACAGAAGCATTAGAATAATTCTAGAATTGTTTGACTAGTTGTACTATGTTAATACATGATGTATATGTGCACCTGCACACCTTGGAAGGTAAGTCATTGATGCATTTGTAAAAGTTATTATCTTGCTTAATCGATGGCACTGTTTGCAGAACGTTCTTTTTTAGTGTAAAAAAAAATAGAGAGCACAGTTTATTTATTAAATATATCGAAAAGGAAGGGCAGGCAATATCCTTAAGAAAGCTGTGGGGCACATTTACCATTATTTCACGTGACACAGTGCAGCAGGCAAACTTACTGTCCTATGCTGCATGAAAGTGAGAGAGAAGAAATGCTCCATATTTAGAAGGATGTTGAGCAATTCTACTGTCCATTTGCACTGGTGCACTCTGTGTTGCCTAGCGCCAAAGCAGGTACCCTTGCACCATAGAGCAAGGGTTCTGTGTTATAGGGCAGGATTGTGTTTGTGCAGGAAGGTACACCTTCCTGCATAAAAACATTCCTTAGAGGTTTATTCCTCTTTTTATGTGTGCTGCAGAATGCAGCAGACATAGACACAGGAAGTAACGTGGAGAAATATAGTTACTTTATATTTTCTTAACCACTCAAAGCCACGCAAAGTGCCTTTGTGTGGCTTAGTAAAGGCCAAAAATGATTGTACTTATGCGCTGTACCACAAAAGTGATGCAACACGATGCAAAGTCATTGTAAATCTGAGCCACTTTATTTTGCTAATGTGAAGAATTTGTCGATGCTAGTAAGTAAATTGAATTAACATTATCAGTGATCACTGTTTTATGCTTCCTTTATAGCTTCTTAATCAATTGAAAGAAATGCAATTTTCCGTGCCAGCTGGATCATTTTCATTTGCTAATTTAGGATTCATCAATGGTTATGATTTAATAGCCTGGAAGATGATCAATGGTGCAATAGTATTTGAAACTATTGGAGACTATGACATAGCAAACAGTCACATTACCATCAATGAATTATTGTTGCCCTGGGAATCAAAAGATAAGGTAGGTGCTAGTTTGTAATAATGTAAACCTACTTTCTTTACCCAATTCTCCACTAAAGATTTAATTTAGCAATTTTTAAATTATGCATTCAGATTTTTAAGTTAGGGATTTAGTAGAACTGTGAGTATCCAAGATATACATTTATTAATTTAATGTCTTTATGAGTTTTCATTAACAGCAGCAGGATATCTTGTATGAATATTTAAAGCAATGGTATAGGACTTATTTGCTATTTTTGAGTTGCTTCTACATTTTTGCTTAAAGAAGGGGCCTAAAATGGTTGTGGTTGTTGCTTTTTCAATTTTGAATGCACATGTGCAAAGTGCACACTTTACACACACATGTGCCCTAGGTTTGAGGTTTCCCTCAGTAATGGTCCATTCAGAAGAACACTAAATAAAAACAATGAGGGGCCTAATGCAAAAAGTGCAATGGGTTTACTTACACCATCGTTTGGCACCCGTCAACGGGCATTTCATCTTGATAGACCTAGAAAATACATGTGTGGATTCCATCTGGTCTTTATAGCTAAGTTTACAAGGCAGCCTTAGATGTCTCTTTCCTAGAGCTCATGTAACTACACAGCGAAAAGCATAAAAAGGTCAGTGCTTCTGAGTCATATGCAGTTGTCAGTCCATATTCAGCAACCAACGTTCTATTGAACTGCCTGCACGATATTTTGAGTTTTTCTTTTGCATAGCTTGGCATCCTTTCATTGCTGGAGCATTCAAATCAGACCGCCTTAAATTTTTCAGTAGGTTATATCTGAGGACTCACTCTCCCATCCATTGTTATCAACAGCTCAATCCTTGCTCCTACCTTTTTCTGTCTTTATGTTGGACCTCTTCTGTTTTGCAGTTTTTGGTAGTACAAACTCGACCTGAAGGTAATTGAAGCACAAGTTACCGCTTTGTGATCTATGTCGTGGCTCAGGCATGTCTCACCACAACATGCTGGAAATGGTGGTTGGGTGTATCTGAAAGTTCATTCTCTTGTTGATATTACGCATATTTTGCTGAGCCTGTAGAAAATGCATGATTGAATGACTCACCACCAGCCAAGTTTACCCCGGAGAAAACAGTTGATGCTGAAGATCTACCTGACCAGAAAAGGCTAACTTCTCTGACCATTTTTGACGCATATTAAACTCCACTAAAACCAGAGGCTACTTCTCAACAAGAAATCTGCCTCCAGTCCATCATAAAGAAGGCTGCAAGCTTAGATACATGAACAACATCCAAAAATGATTAGTTCAGTCATTGGTACTGTGGATATTAGGCCATGGCAAATCTATCCTCATGGATCTTATCAAAGGGCATCTTGCCCCTCTCAAGTCTGATCTACATGTTGCAGCCCTTCTACTGTATGGCAAGATTGCATTGGCTATACCTCTACCACAAAAGAACAAGCTTCTTGTTGATAGCAGGTTCATCTATGAAATGGACTGTGTGGTGAGTACAATTCTACAAGTTGGCTTCTCTCAGAAACTAGTGCAAAAAAAAATATCCCTGTGGGACCCTTTCTCTCAGGGGCTCAGGATCTCAGTCTTTGGAAACACACAGCTTACTTTCATGTAACACCTCAAAATGAAACAATTCATCTTATGGAAGTGTTGAACGCCCCACTCCCTCTGAAATCTTATTACCTCCTTTACTGTGCTTCCTTCAAAAAAGACTTTACAACTTCCTAAATTCGCTATTTTCTTATTTGTAAAGGTCTCAACACATTGAGTGGCATGAATGGAGCCCAAACAAAAGTACAAATAATGACTTCTTATAAAAAAAGAGCTGCCCTTTATTTTCATCTACTCCAGTGTTCATAAATACTGTTCATGTGGTGATATAAAATTGGGCAATTAACATTTATGAAGGTAACTGCTTACAATTTGCCACAACTCATCAACTCAATACATTTTTAAATAGCACAATTAAGAACGTTTTTATTTTAATGATCACAAACATTTCGTGCCTTTGTGATAAATCATGTGCAAAATAAGCCAAGAAGCTATTTTAGGGTTTGCTGGCACAGGAGAATGTACATTAATCAATGCTTCTCCTTTTCCACTAAACATGCCGAATGGCCACATCATTTTAAAGTCTAGGAAACTGTCCAATGGTGGAGTCTCATTCTGCTCCACTGAAGGCAAGCCTTGGTTTAGGGGTCCATATCAGCCACTGAACTACTGTGTCACAGGAACATTGCCTTGCCTGAAGGACCATTAATAAAATTGCACTGCCCTCCGACCACTTTGTGAGGCATAGCAGACGGACATGGGAAACAAACAACTGCCCCAATGACCAGGCTGTTTCTTTCAGAAAAACAAAAACATGCAGAGTGGAGGCAAAACACATGTCACCCACTTGGCATGCTTCTTTGCCTGCATTGCAGCTCCATACCAGTGTATTATATTTCTCCCCTTGCACTGGAAACACACACAGAGATGAGGGATATTCCCTAATAATATTCCCCAGTGGTGTGCCTCTGTCTTGTATTTCTTGGTTGTAGGCATATTCACTACTCATTTACTATGAAGACAATCTCTTTGGCCCACACAGTAGTTGCCCTACTTTACCACTTAATTAACATCTTAATCATCTGTTCTGATTCTGAAATGGAGCTCCTCATTTCCCATCTTGGGTGTTATCTCAGTGCTCCCTCACCTATCTCCTCTTCTCCCCTCATCACATGAATCTTCTTTAGAAAGGGACTGTGGTACTGTGGTTCCGTGGTTACGAACTGGGTTCGATGGTTATGAACCCGTTCAATAAAGATCGTCGGAAATGGACGATTTTGGTTTCAGCAGACCGCAAATGGCGAATGTAGCGTGTCTGAGTGTTTTCGTATGAATCGATATAGGAGAACACTCTCTATTCAAGGATTTAGTTTGAACCTTCGGGTTCCATTTTGTATACGGCAGACATTTTGTGTGGTTGCCCTAACATAGGCCCGATGACTGTGGCCGAGCCAGTCCTTGAGACACGTACGCCTTAGCTGACTTCTGAGTGACCTGGCCGAACTGACTCCTAGCCCGAGGCTGACCTCGCTGAGCCAGTTCCTTGTTCAGCAGCTGGTCTGATAAAGATCAAAGAGCAGGACATGCCCGAGTTTATGGTACACTGCTCCCACCTTTCTATCTCCTTTCCAATCTGTTTCTGCCTTTCCTTTACGACATAATCATTAATTTGGGTCGAAGGGTTTACGATGGGTTTGTCCGGCCTGATCGAACAGGAAACCGGGAATGTGCGTGGTCATTTCTGATGGGCTGGACAACGGAAAAATGGGATTGTCTTTGACTGTTGTCATTCGCTACTTTTTGAAATGTTACACTGTCATTGGTCAGTTTTTTGATGCACCGAATGTAAATTGGAATGTTGCCTGAGGCTTGATTTTTGGCATAAAAGACCATGCTCCGCTTATCGAATTTGTGAAGTCTCTGACGAACTACCCGTGTGTACTTCGTAGATCTCTGTTCCTGGTTGCAGCCAATAAACTTTGGTCCTTGACGTCATCAAGAAGTATCCCGTGTCTCTGTTTGCCAAGACAGGGGAACTCGAAGGTTTCAGGCGTTCTCCCTGACGCCGCTGGGTTCTAAAAACCCGGTCCTTCAGTTGGCGCCCAACGTGGGGCGACTTCAGCGGTACCGGTCCAAGCCAGAGGTTCGTGAGAAGCTTCGTGTGAAAATTCTGGAGGAAGGCCAGCCACTTCATCGACCCCTGTATGTCGTCGTGGTCCGAAATTCGTTGCTGCGAGGTTTCCCGCTTTCCGACGGCTACGAAGACCTGCTGCCCTGACTGTCGCCCTGTTTTGGAGCCTTAGACATTTGTAGAGCGAGACGATTGACGGGTCTTCTGGTGACGCCATCGACATTTCAGTTAAGTATAAGCGGAGCGTCTCCCAGTCCTTAGTTTGTTTTGTATCCTTGAGTGGATAGCTTCGATTTGGTACCTGCAGGCCCCAAAGCCAAGGGATTCGTGTATTCACGAGACTATCATTTCAAGATTCCCCTTGTTGTTTGAAGCTAGACTAGTGAGCAAGATGCCTTGTTTTAGCAGTCTTAGAAATTTGTTTACTTGTGGTGCATTGAAGGACTCCCGGCTAGAGGATTCGTGTCCGGTTCCTCCGATCGGAACTCCTACATACGAGTTGTATGTGAAGCATGGTGTGGGTCCTATTACCTATAATGAGATATACGAAGAGTGACGGTGTCCTACAGTGGCCCCGTTACGGTAGTTTTGAAACTGAAATTCTAGATAACCTCGAAGTGAAGTTGTACAAGAAAAAAGCCCGGCCGGCGATGTTTGACTCTTTCCGCATATGGCGCAAAGAAGCCAAACAGAAAGAAATAAAATTAGCGAAAAAGAATAAGAGAGGTATGTCAATGGTGCAAGCTGCCATTGCGTACAGAGATAATGAAGAAGAGCAAGAAAGTGAGCAGATACTTAGAGTGAGGAAGTTAGCGGTAGATAGGTGCTATCCAGTCTTGCCGTCTAAAGAGCAGAAAGACGAAAAAGATCTTACGAAAGATCCTTTAATGTCACATCTGTTAAATTCACCGCCACCTTATGTGCAGAATGCTACGGCACCACCGCCACCAGCTGTGGCTGTGCAACTGCCGGTTGTTTTGCCTCCTGTGATTCCTCTACAGCCAGCTCCTTTGTCGGCTACTGTTCCTTTGGCGCAGCCTCCTCAGGGGCCGCCAACTTTGCCCTTTTCTACGACTGCTGCTTCTATGCCTGTCCCTACTGCTTCTGTGTTTGTTCCGACTTTGGATTCTTCTACTACTGTTTCGTCTCCCCTTGTTCTTCCGACTACTCCTTCTCCTAGACAGCGGATGACCGCTGCTTTTTCTGGTTTCCTGACTCCGTGGTTGGGACAATTAGGTATGTCTCCTGTGAGTGAGCGTAGACAGCTGCGTAGTCAATTGCCTGATACAGATGAACGAGTGGTTCTAGATCACATGGCGCGTAGATGGGTTACGTATGCGTCCCAGTACGATCTTGAGGGTATTATTGATGTTTTCCGGCAATGGGAGGCACCAAAGCAACGTTATGTTTTTGAGATCATGTGTGCGTTCCTCCATGAACAATGGACAAACGAAGTGGGTAAAGCACCTGAAGAGCTGTTCCGGTTACGTTCCGAATTTGCGAAAGGAACAATCCTGAGTCTCCTCGACATCGAGAGAGCGGTGTCAACGTTATTGTCATTCCGAAGTAATGTTCCTTCTGAACGATTGCTTGAGCCTGATTCGTTAGTTGGGGGACAAGCGCGTCAGTATCCGATGCAAGAGGTTCCTCTGGTATGGAGACCTGCTGATGCGACTGTTGTTCCACCTGTTGTTGCGCACTTTCAGAGAGTATGGGTACATGTTACATGGAAGCGTGCTGAAGTTTTAGCGCTTAAACAGACTTTGCCTGATCCGCGGAAAAATCCAGCGGGATATTATAAAGAGCTTACGCAAACAGTGAGTTCGTGCATTATGAATTTGGCGGACATAGATATGTTATTTGGGAATGTTGTTCCACAGCCCATCTGGAATGTCACTCGACATACAGATCATGATAATGAATTGGGTGATTCGTGGGTGAACCTTGTCGCTGCGAACGATAGACAAGTTGGAGGTGCTAAGCCTGAAAATATCATTACTGAACTTCCTGTTAGGATTATTACTTTTATGAAGACTTTGATGCCTGAAGTACGTGTGAATTGGGACAAGTTGTCTGCATGTAAGTAGAAGAAAGATGAGACTGTGTCGGACTTCTTCTCGCGTTTCGAGGAAACGTTCGTCGATCATAGTGGTCAGGATATGGCTACCGAGGGTGGCCAGAGGTTGTTTGTCGACAAGTTTGTACACAATCTTCTTCCTGAGTTATGTACTAAGTTGAAGGATTCTGAGAGTGCTTGGCCTGTTTCTACATCGGCGCAGATTTTAGCTACGGCTCAGTACTATGAGAATAGACGTAAGGATGAGTTAGAGAAAGCGGATAAGAAGACTAAGGAATTGAAGACTAAAGTTCTTCTACAACAAGCTTATCCGCCCCGTGTTAATAATCAGCGTGATTATCAACAATCACCACAGTATTCGAGGTACTCGCAAAAAGACGAGAATCCTCAACAGCGTTTTCCGTATGGCCCTAATCAGTGTGCGTATTGTAGAGAAGAAGGTCATTACAGGAATAGTTGCCCGGTTTTGCTGCAACGAGGGAATAGTGCTCCTGGTGTGAGAGGTAGAGGTGCTCAGCAAGCACCTAGAGGTAGAGGTCGTGGGCAGAACGCGCGCTCTTTGCCTCCACAAAATTCGATGAATAGTTTTGACCAACAGCAGAATTCGTCTGGTAGGACAGCACAGTACTATGTGGACGATTACTATGTTGAGGGTGATGAAGCACATGGTAATGATTGTTAGGACAGCCATGGACAAAGAGAGGGAGTTGTTTCAGTTCCAGTAGATCAGAACGGACCTTACGTTGAGGTGATTGCAGCAGGTGTGTCAGAGCCTTTTCTGCTAGACACTGGTGCTACGAAGAGTTCGATTATGCATTCTAAGCTCCCTGGCGCACCTTTGTCTGGCTTTAATAATGTTTCTGTAGGTTTTTCTGGCGCCCCCGTTATGAATCCGATTTCTGCCCCATTGCCCCTTTCTGTTGGCCCTCGTAGGTTTGAAGCACCCCTTCTTTTGACTACAGGTTGTAATGAGAATTTGCTGGGTTTAGACTTGTTGAAGAGATTGTATGCGACTTTGTACTGTTCTCCGTCAGGAGTACATCTTACTTTGGGTGAGAATGTGATCTCTCCAATATATATATTGAAGGATCGTCTTCCATCGGAATTGTCTTCATTACCAGATTCACTGTGGGCTACGGGTCCGAATGATGTGGGCCTGTTAGATATTCCCCCATATGTTGTCACACTGAAGGTGAATGGTAAGTTACCGCGCATTCCACAGTATCGCATCTCGAGTGATGGTGAGCGTGCACTTTTAGCGATCATTTATGATCTGATTGATAAAGGTGTTATTGAAGAGACGTGAGGTAACGTGTGCAATAGTCCTGTTTTGCCGGTTCTGAAGAGAACTGATCCTTCACATCCTCCTGTATATAGATTTGTCATTGATCTTCGCGAAGTGAACAAGATTGTTGTTCAACAATTTCCTGTTGTGCCTGACATTACTGCATTATTGACTTTGATTCCGGCTTCTGCCACTTGGTTCTCGGTGATAGACTTGAAGAATGCTTTCTTCAGCATCCCGATTGCCATGGAGAGCAGGGATATTTTCGGATTCTCTTTAGGAGGACGAAGTTTCCGCTTTAAGCGTGCTCCTCAAGGCTATTGTGAGAGTCCATCGATTTACAGTCAAGCTTTGAAGACACAACTTGATTTGTTGGTTTTACCTGAGGGTGCAGCCCTTATCCAGTATGTTGATGATTTGCTAGTTGCCGCAGATACTGAGGAGATTTGTAAGGATGCCACTTTGTCTTTATTGCAACACTTATCTGATTGTCACCATAAAGTTTCTCTCTCGAAATTACAATTCTGTCGACAAGAAGTTACCTACCTAGGTCACCTCTTATCGAAGGAGGGAAGGAAACTGACCCCAGAAAGAATTCAAGCCATTGCAAAAATGAGTGTCCCCACGACACAGAGAGAAGTACATGAGTTTTTGGGTATTACGTCGTACTGTAGACAGTGGATTCCCAATTTTTCTCTGTTAGCGAAGCCTTTGATAGCTCTCACTCTTAAGGATACTCCAAATCCTATTCTTTGGACTGACGAATGTCAAAAGAGCTTTTCTGAACTACGTAATGCGCTGTGTTCGGCTCCTGTGTTGGGTACTCCCAATTACAGTAAGCCTTTCACATTGTATGTCCACGAGAGAGAGGGATGTGCATTGTCGGTTTTGACTCAGCAGTTTTGCGATAAGCAACGCCCATGTGCGTACTTTTCGTCGACTTTAGATCCTGTAGCTAGAGCGTTGCCAAGTTGCTTGAGAGCTACGGCAGCAGCGGCTGTTTCAATTCGACAATCTGCTGGTTTGGTTATGGATAATACGTTAGTGGTCATGGTTGCACATGCAGTGGATACCTTGTTGAATTGTACGAAGACATAGCACTTAACTTGTGCTTGGTTGTCAGGGTATGAGCTGACATTGTTAGCGAGTCATGTGCATATAAGAAGGTGTAATACCTTGAACCCAGCTACATTGTTGCCGATTTCGCTTGAGACAGATGACGATAGTGAAGAACAGCATGATTGTTTTCTAAGAACCGAAGAAGAGACGAAAGGGAGAATGGACCTTAGGGACACTCCTCTTCCTGATTGTGAAAATGCTTTGTGGGTTGATGGTTCGTGCTTTAAGTTGCCGAATGGTGATACGACTGCAGCCTACGCTGTGACGACTTTCCATACGGTTGTTGAAACTGCACGTATCCCACATAACTCCGCACAAGCGGCTGAATTGATTGCACTTACGAGAGCATGTGTGTTAGCGAAAGGAAAACGAGTGAATGTGTACACGGATAGTCAGTATGTGTTTGGTGTGGCTCATAGCTTTGGGCGTTTGTGGCGTGAACGTGGATTTATGACATCGCATGGTACGAAGATACAACATGGACAACTGGTGAATGAACTCCTTGAATCTCTTACGCTACCACTGCAAGTCGCGATTGTGAAATGTAGTGCCCATAAAAAGGTTACGGATGATGTTGGTCGTGGTAATGCATTTGCGGATGAAGTTGCGAAAGAAACTGCTAGGAATATGATGAGTCGCATGTATGTTGCGGGTCCGGCGAGATGGGTTCCAGAGAAGAGTATGTGTGAAGATACTATTGAGAGTGTGAAATCTATTCAGAGTGAGGCCACAGAGAAAGAGTTGGATGAATGGAGAGAAAGTAAGGGTAGATTGGATTCAAATGGTTGTTGGATTGATTTGTCAGAACATCAGAGATGGTTGTTGCCTAATGCGTATGTGCTTCCGGTTGTTACAATGGCTCATGGAATGGCACATATTAGTGTGAAAGGGATTTGCAAGTTGTTCGCCCCGGTTTGGCAGAATGTGGGGATTCCCAAATGTGCAGAGAATTTGGTCAGAAACTGTATGGTATGTTTGATGCATAATCCTGGTAAGGGAACTCCAACACCAGCTGGTCATTTTGCTCCTCCTACGTATCCTTTCGAGGCCTTGCAGCTAGATTTTATCCATATGGAGAGATGCAACAACTTGAAATATGTGTTAGTGGTTGTCTGCTCTTTTTCTAGATGGGTAGAAGCTTACCCCCTTAAGGACAACACTGCCTTGTCCACAGCAAAAGCCTTGATAAAATAATTTTTCCCAAGATTTGGAATGCCGAGAATTACCTGGAGTGATAATGGGAGTGAAATTGTGGGTCAAGTTATGAAGAGAGTGTGTGAGGGTCTCGGGATTAAGCAGAAATTCCACGCTGCAAACCACCCCCAATCAGCTGGTTTAGTCGAGTGCTATAATGGCACTCTTAAGTTGAAATTGGCCAAAATTCAAGAGAGCACTGGTTTACAATGGCCAGATGCCTTGCCATTAGCACTTCTGTCTACAAGGATGACTATGCATTCACGAATGGGTTTGAGTCCGTACGAGGTTGTGTTTGGTCGCCCAGCGAACATTTGGGGCGTACCAAGACCAACGAGATTTAGAGACCTCGAGTACCCTGTGCTGCTTGATTATTTGCGTGAACTGACAACTAAAATGAGTGTTTTACGCCAACAGGTGCATGACAGTCTTCCACAAGCTTCAGAGGATCCAGGGCACTCCATCGAACCTGGCTCCTGGGTCTTTGTGCGTAACTTTCAGCGGACCAAGAACGAACAGCCCCGCTGGACTGGGCCCTACCAAGTGCTCCTGTCAACAAGATCTGCGGTACGAGTGCAGGGTAAACGAAACTGGATCCACGGATCGCATACCAAAAGGGCACCTTTGCCCTTGCCTTACGATAAGTGGGTCCAGGAGGGACTTGCGGACTCTGAAACAGAAGTCGTCCCACGGTTTCTACCGTTCAGCGATGCTAGATTGATTGGAACGAACTCAGAGAAAGAAAGCGACAGAATTTTACAAGCATCAGTACCTCCTGCAGATCGATTGGACACTACCGAGCCTCATCTTTTGTTCGCTGACCAAGAATTAGCTGGAAGAAATCGCTATAATTTGAGATGGAGAGTCTTGGACAAATAAAAAACGAATAAAGATTGATATTTTTTTTTCCGTTTGCAGGTTAACTCTCCACCAAGGATCTACTCATTTTAGTTTTTTTTGAACCGCCATCCGGTTCTTGCTGCTAGGGTCGCGGTTGCTACCAGTCTTGGGAGTGCAAGCCTGAGACACTAGGTCGAGCGAGGGTTCTGTTGGCCCGAGGCAGCCTTCCTGGGTTTAGCAGAGGCACTCCTGAGCAGAATCAACCAACCACCGCGGGCAGCACATTTAGTTTAGGATGGATTTCTTTGAGTTGGAAAGACCTGTACAGACACTGACTTTTAGAAAATGAATATGCAAAATAATGTCGAAGAAATGTTTTTTTGACATCATGTTTATTTTTACTATTGAGCTTCATAATATTTATAGCTGGTTATGTAACATTTGTTTTTAAAATGACGGTTAATCCCACTGTGCAACCTACACCTTCACCCACTATTTCATCTCATTCTTTTCATCCTTTGCCTGAACATAAGGTAGTCAGACGATTGGAATTTGCTAGCAATTCCTTCATACAACTTCAGCACCAACACCAGTTAGTGATTAATACGACATACTGTTGGATTTGTGGTTTGATGCCTCATACAACTGATAAGGGTATTCCTTATTTAGTCCTGCCCTTTAGTTTCAATGGTTCGATTCGGGCTTACAGAACAATGTTTATTTATGCCCATAGCGTCTACCCTCTACGTTCACCGAAAGACAATCCAAAGAATAGTGCTTTAGCTAGAGGCATAGTCGACATGGTTAAAGGGACTAATGCAGTTGAGACTATTCCGAAAGATGAGAGACAACCATATAGTGGTTGGAACGTTACTGGATATGGAGTTAGTCTGAGTGTTAACCAGCTAGCGACAAGTTCTCCACTGATTTGGATAGTGCCCCATCGGGGCCACTATTGCCTGCAGGGCAACAGTAAGAATCCAAAGGCTCAGTTAGGGAAGAGTGTTTGCACTGAGACTTACGTATTTTCGTCTCATCTTCCCCAACGTTCTTAGCTGCTAAGGGTACCTACTTTGTTTGTTATGACAAAGCATATACATGGTTGCCCCCCGACTTCTCGGGCACATGTTTTGTTTCCTTTCTGTTACCTCCCACCTTTACAGCTGCCGCAGAGTACCATAAGATGAGAGTTGCTAGAGGTGTCTTTAGTCAAGAAGACACTGCAGGGCAAGAGTTGGGAGATTTTTTTCAGGGTTTTCTGCCACTCTGGGGACCTATGGTAACAGTAGGAATATTCGCCAGTTGACGAGAGTGGTTGAGTCCACCATAGTAAAAACTGCCGGTGCCCTTGGTAACCTGACTGCTGAGCTCCAGTCAGATAGACTTATGACACTTCAGAATAGAGTTGCCCTAGACGTTATTCTAGCAGATCGAGGTGGAATTTGTAAACTGATTCAATCGAGCTGCTGCGTTTTCATTCCAGACAACGCTCCATCAGTCTTCCAGGCCATTTCCAAATTGCATAAAATCTCCGATTCTGTCCATTTGGACAAAGGGGATTGGTCTTGGATAGGATGGTTATGGGGATTGATATCCACTTGGGGTTGGAAGATTTTGATGGTCATTGGGATGGTCTTAGCAATCCTCTTCATGTTCTGTCTCTGCGTGCAGTGTGCTCCTGCTATTTGTGGTCTTTGTGCCACTTCGTGTGCACGGAAACCTGTCCAGAGAGAGATACTCAGTAATAGGATGATGCTGCAGCGGCATATCGATGACCTGATGAACATAGATCCAGATTCAGATTAACATGGGTTTGGGTTTGTTGCCTATGATAGGGCAAAAGAAGGGTCTTTGGTTCCGTGGTTACGAACTGGGTTCGATGGTTCCGAACCCGTTCAATAAAGATCGTCGGAAATGGACGATTTTGGTTTCAGCAGACCGCAAATGGCGAATGTAGCGTGTCTGAGTGTTTTCGTATGAATCGATATAAGAGAACACTCTCTATTCAAGGATTTAGTTTGAACCTTCGGGTTCCATTTTGTATACGGCAGCCATTTTGTGTGGTTGGCCTAACATAGGCCCGATGACTGTGGCCGAGCGAGTCCTTGAGACACGTACGCCTTAGCTGACTTCTGAGTGACCTGGCCGAACTGACTCCTAGCCCGAGGCTGACCTCGCTGAGCCAGTTCCTTGTTCAGCAGCTGGTCTGATAAAGATCAAAGAGCAGGACATGCCCGAGTTTATGGTACACTGCTCCCACCTTTCTATCTCCTTTCCAATCTGTTTCTGCCTTTCCTTTACGACATAACCATTAATTTGGGTCGAAGGGTTTACGATGGGTTTGTCCGGCCTGATCGAACAGGAAACCGGGAATGTGCGTGGTCATTTCTGGTGGGCTGGACAATGGAAAAATGGGATTGTCTTTGACTGTCGTCATTCGCTACTTTTTGAAATGTTACACTGTCATTGGTCAGTTTTTGATGCACCGAATGTAAATTGGAATGTTGCCTGAGGCTTGAATTTTGGCATAAAAGACCATGCTCCGCTTATCGAATTTGTGCAGTCTCTGACGAACTACCCGTGTGTACTTCGTAGATCTCTGTTCCTGGTTGCAGCCAATAAACTTTGGTCTTTGACGTCATCAAGAAGTATCCCGTGTCTCTGTTTGCCAAGACAGGGGAACTCGAAGGTTTCAGGCGTTCTCCCTGACGCCGCTGAGTTCTAAAAACCCGGTCCTTCAGTACATGTGGCAAAAAAATGAGTTCATGCACAAATGCTTTGCAAATTATCTGGTAAAACAAGTGTCACTACAACGTGTGTTTACTGACAAAAATAGACTTGATTCCATTACATTTGAAATTTGTGTTCCTAATCTTTCAGATACCATTTTCAAATTGTTCCCGTCAATGTGAACCTGGACAGATCAGAAAATATTCCGACATCAGATGTTGCTACACGTGTGTCTATTGCTCAGAAGGTTATTACTCACCTGAGTTTGGTAAGTATGTGGTTTTTATATAGAATCTTCATTCTGTGAATTTTTGGGGAATAACAGAGGCAATGAAAAATTCAACTTTTTATGATTAAATATTAACAGTTGTGGTTTGATTCAGGTAGTGTACTGGAATATTCCCAATAAAACTTGCGCCAAAGTTAAATACCGATTCTGTATTTCAGGAATGACAATTTAGGGGCTATGCTTGATCAATTAAAAGTAAAAAAATCTAGTATGCAAGTATAATTATAGAAATATATATATATATATATATATATATATATATTCACTGAAAAAACCATAGGTTTCACACCAGTTATAGTTAGGAATTAGCATTTAAAAAACCTTACAAATTCACTGAAAAAACCATAGGTTTCACACCAGTTATAGTTAGCTGGAAATTTTACTGATATAAAACCATTGAAATTCCCACGTTATAGTTAGTCGGACTCACTATAACTTGCGCGTACAATGCACTGCTGATGACGTCACATATTACATCACTCATGACATGGTCAGTGACATCACTCATGACATCACTGATGACACCATCCAGTGAATGTGTGTCTTTCTGAAAAATAACTTTGTTTTATATATGTATTTGTAAAGGTCGATGGAAGAATAAATGTTTAAATACGTGTGTAAATGGATGTTTTTTTAAAAAAAAATTGGTTGGGTAACTGGCTTATTACGTGTATCTTAGTGAATACATATATTAGCGAGTATTGTTTAAATATTTAAATGTTTGTATCAGTGTTTCTCTTTGTGTATAAGTGGCTGCAGGGGTTGGTGACTGACTCACTGTTTGTATGTGTTTTGAAGACAGCATATGTGCAGGACTGTATGGGTGGATGAGTGTGTATATGTGTGTGTTAGTGAGTGAATGACTGTCTCACTAGTGTCTTCATTAGTAACGACATATGTTTTAATCTAGTATATGTGAGTATTGATGTATATAAGTGAGTATAGTATATATAGTGAGAGATTGTAGAAGTTCCTGTTTAAATAAGTATGTGTTTCTATAAGTGATTGTTTAGGAGAGTAAGTATGGGTAAGTTTCCTTAGAAGTAAGGTGGTAGTGTGTGTATAAATGTATATGCAAATAAATGGATGTTCAATAGTTTATTTGCATGTGTGAGTATGTGTGTGAGTAACTTTTGGATGACTGCTGATGTGTAACAGGATGTATAGGTGTATCACTACATATGATGAGTGAGTATATATGAGTGACTATATAGAACTGTTGGTGAATGAGTGGATGTGTATATAGATGGTGGAATTACTGAATTGGTTGTTGTTACTGGTTTGGGTATCTCCATTTTTTCGAAAATGTTTGTTTCTATTTTTGAATATGTGTTTCAAGCGTTACATTACACTGAAATTAGGTCTGTCACTCTGTCACAAGGATGGTGTCATCAGTGATGTCATGAGTGATGTCACTGACCATGTCATGAGTGATGTAATATGTGACGTCATCAGCAGTGCATTGTACGCGCAAGTTATAGTGAGTCCGACTAACTATAACGTGGGAATTTCAATGGTTTTATATCAGTAAAATTTCCAGCTAACTATAACTGGTGTGAAACCTATGGTTTTTTCAGTGAATTTGTAAGGTTTTTTAAATGCTAATTCCTAACTATAACTGGTGTGAAACCTATGGTTTTTTCAGTGAATTTCATAGGTTTTTTTAATGCTAATTCCTAACTATAACTGGTGTGTAACCTATGGTTTTTTCAGTGAATTTCATAGGTTTTTTTAATGCTAATTCCTAACTTTTTATACAGACTCATACCTATGTGTTTTTTAGTGAATTGCTAAAGTATGTTTTTGTAAAAATGAACACTATAATGTATATTGAGATAATATTTTTAATTTAAAATATTTTTTTTTTATATTTCACTTTGGTGCGCTTTCGGTGCGCGCACCGGTGCGCGTACCGTCAGCGCACTAACAAAAAAAAAGAAAAAAAAAATGAAGGAGGGACTGTGTAATAGATAGTAAGACAGATAAAAAGTGTAAAAGGAAGTAACTGAGAAAAGAAAAATGAATAAGGGAGCAAAAGAAAGAAGAAATAGGAAGAACACTAAAGTAGAGGTTAAGGGAGAATATAAATGGATATTGAAAGTAAAAAGAAGGACAGTTAAGTATGAGAATGACAGGTAGTGACGGAATCAGAGGAAAAGAATAGCAGCGATTGAGGGAAAGTAAATATCAGTGAATATAAGTAAAGAGGGGTGAAAGAGGGTACATATAAGTGAATAAGGGCAACACATGGGGAGTAATAGAGAGAAAGAAGAGAGAGAGTAAAAGAAAGACAAAAGGAAGAACTAACTGAACTACAGTACAATGAGTGTGAAAGAAAAAAAAATGGAGAAAGAGAAAGAGGGTTAGGAAACTAAAGCAGTGGTACTAAGAGAATATAAAAAAGATAAAAAGTGGTGGAAGGAACTGAGGAAATGCAGATAGTTCCTATTAGATTAAGAAGTTGTGAATGAAGTACAGTAAAGAAACAGCAATGAAAAAAGAGTGTAAATTAGTAAAGAGAGGTAAATAAGGGTGAAAAAGAAAATGAGTGCATAACAATGTGAACACAATATAAATTACATAATGCAAACTACACAATAACTTCTACAATATGTTACATTATTTATTTTTGCTGTTCTCAGAATATATTGAATTCCACTTAAATTAGTGAGTTCAAAGTCTTCATCATATAACAGCGGGAAAAAAAAAACACAATCTAAAAGATTGTGTTTAAAAAAACCCATTCAAACATACATCTCATATATGTACACTAATCTTTGATTCACTTACTTTTCCATGAGGCCAAGTAGAAGATAGTGAAGGTCCTTTTGGTAGAAAAAAAGTCTGCTGTTCCTTATGAGTTCCATTTCATCGACTTCCTATGAAAAAAGATCTAAAAACATCATACCATACACAATCCTCACGGCCAATTTGTGTCTGATATATCGGTATTTTTTACTTTGAGATCCACTTAAAGTATCTACATGAGATAAATAATTTCAAATATTAGATTAACTAACTAACTAACTAACTTTTATTAACTATTCCCGTCTTCAAAGGCCAATTCCCTTTACTAAAACTTTGGTTTTAAAAACACTAGATAAGAATTTGTAGAGTCATAAGGCAAACGTTGTTTATAAGTTAAATGAGAATCATTGCAGTAACTCCATCCATTTTCAGATTTTAAGTAGCATGTATAATGTCCTGAGGTGGTCGAAGGTCCATCATGATAAATAATAGCTTCAGTTGTAAAGGTCCTTCCAGAAATTGATAACTGAGAAGCCACAAAATTTTTGATAGAAGTTGTCAATTTAGTTCCATCAGGTCTACATCGTTGGAAAACTAAAATGATATACTGCCCATACCTTTGTATAAATAATGTGGACAGCATTGTACAGTTACATTGGGTACACACCATATTATGATCTGCTGCTTTAACTAGATTTTTAAAAGACACTGATTTACAGTCTGGTAAAGTCAAATATATAAATCTTTCAGTGTCTATTGTAGTAGTACTTGATAAACTACAATTGTGGCAGTCATGCTGCCATTGATAAGAAAGACTGAAAAGATTATCTACATCTACACCTTCATCTTCCAAAACACCAAACATATACATTAAAAATTCCTGACAATCCTGCTGAATGTTCTGTGAAAATTTATCTTGACCAGAACAGAAATCTAAAATATTTCGAATTTCTGTTACACTTTCTATTTGTGCTGTAACACTGCTACATTTCTGAAACACAGAATTCAATAAACCACACAATCTTTGATCCCGATTTTCAACAATCTGTTCTTGTAAACTTTTAAGAAAAAAAACAACATTAACCACTACATTAGCATAGCAGTTGACACCAGAACTGTTTTCAAACTGAAATCCAACAACATTTTCTCCACAATTCTTTTTCTTCCTGTTTTCAATTACAGTTTTCTCTACTTTTTGTCTTTTTGCAACTACCTCACTACAATTATCCTCATTTCTTCTTTTTCGGCCTACCACACGTTTTTCAAACAGAGGATATTGAGGCAAATGTGGAGCATACTCTCTTCTTAACCTATTGTATTCTTTAACACAATCTAGATCGGCAGAAATATTTGTCTCATCACATGCAATCAAATACAATCCTGATAAAGTTCTGACTCGAGATAATGCCACATATGCCATACCCTCTTTAAACACAGATCTTCCAATGTTCACCAATGCACTATCTACACTTAAACCTTGAGATTTATGAATTGTCACTGCATACGCCAAACAAACAGGAAACTGTTTTCGGCGAACATATAAGTCTTTTACAAGTAAAAATCTAGCAGAACAACGACTTATTTGTTGTACTTGTTCAATGCCATCAAATTTTATTTTTAAAAATTCAATTCCATCTCTATTTCTGTAATTCACAAAATCAACAACATAACCCATTGCTCCATTTACCAGACCGCTTTCAACATTTAAATTCCTTCTCAAAATGATACGACAATTTAAACACACATTCAGAGTCTTTTCAAAACCAGCTGTTTTTGAAATACTTTTCTCCAATGAATGCAATTTAATTTTCAAATTTTCTGACAAAACAATTGTTGCACCCATATGCTCTATTTTATCTATTGCTTCTAGTTTCACAATCTCTTCATTTTCTAAGTCTAACATTTTTTGGTTGAAGATGGAACATTCTTGCAGAGTTGGCATCAAACATATCCCAGATTTCTTCTCAGTCATTTTTTTAAAAATATTCTCTGGAAGAATGTTTTCATTTGGATACAAATTTGAAATTAATCGACTATGCAAAGCTTTTTTCCCTTTCTCAGTCATTTTTCCAATTCTTACATCTTGTAGAATATTTTTATAATCTTCATCCTTGGCCTGTCGCATATTTTGAAGCAGTTCAGCATATTTAAAATTTAGCCATATATTAACATTTCCAATGCTTCCAAGGGACTTCCTGGTATCTTCATGCGTGAGCATTTTAAACACTGGTTGTCCTTTTACTGGAGTCAACTGCAATAGATCTCCAAAAACAATAATGTGTTTTCCTCCAAATAACACATCATAGTCTGTTTTAAGAATTTCTTGCATTCTCAAATGCACAAAAGCAAGCATTAGATTTGAGACCATGCTTACTTCATCTATGATAAGAAGTTTCATTTTCTTCAAGACTCTTGAAACTTCAGAACACGCATCTCCAGATAGCTTGTTGTAATGCAATTTATTATCATGTTCAACTGGCAGCATCAATAAACGATGTAGAGTAATCCCTTTAATGTTATGTGCTGCCAGACCAGTTGGAGCAGTTACAACACAAGACAGTGGTGAATCAGTCCTTTTCTGCAGATAACTTGCAACGGCTTTAATTAGAAAACTTTTTCCTGTCCCCGCTTCTCCACTTACATACAGTCGGACAGGGTCAAATAATATACATGAGCACTCTTTTTTCTCATGTCTGAATCCATGTTCAATCTGCTCTGTGACTTCATCATATATCTTTTTCTGCTCAATGTTTAGTTGCGTTACCAAATCTTCTAAGTTAACTCCATCCTCTTGAGCTTGTTCCATAGCTCTTTCCACCTCATCCATGGCAGTGGCAGCTTCATTTTGGATAATTGGTCCTCCTAGTGGATCCTGGCTCAATGAAGTAGAACTCTGACTATCTTGAGAACTGTTTCTAGCTATCTCTTCAGCAATTGTGGTTTCTTGCTCCATTTCTTCATTCAACATTTGCAGATAATTTAGAAAAATAGGACATTCTATGGTATCCTTAGTTGCATTAAAAGAGTCTTCATAACAGAGAAAATCTCCAAGTAGTTCCTCTTCTGTACGCCATGGCTTAAAGAGTTGCAAAAGAGCTAAGTAGTAAAATTCTCTTTTGTCTGGAACTTCACAACTCAATTTTCGATGATTAATCAAATGGCCTTTTTTCTGCTTCACTAGACATCCTTCATAGCCAATGAGTGCATATTTTCCATTATTGATATCTTCTGTGATGTTCCTCTTATAACTGTAGTTTTGAAGAACTTCATACAAACATGTGTTCTCAAGGTGAGTACTTCTATTTGGATAGTATGTATCCAACATATTTGTCTTCAAAATATCTGTACTGTTTGGTTCTTTTTCCGCCAAATATTCAATTTCTTGTACAGATTTCAAAACTCGGTTTCGTGTGGCAGCAAGACCAAGACTCACCCAAATGATTGTTCTTGATTTGGCATAGAGACTTGCTGATGATAACCGATCAGAACATTCATATGCTCCAATTTCTCGATGCGACAACATCTTCAGACTGAAACTGTATAATTTCTTGCTTAGACTCTTTTCATGTGAAATGTCCTCCCACATTTCCTTCAGTTCTGTCTTTTCTTTTTTGGTGATGTAAGATGTCACATATCGAGCCACAGCAATAGAGTTGTCAGCAACGAACTGAATATCCATGTTAGCATTCCACATGGACAAAATCACTGGGTTGTAATCGTTGATGTACTTAGATTCTTCATTTCTTTTCAAATTATATGTGTTTTTGGGAGATTTTCTCGTCACAGTATGTCGTAGAGATGACATCAAATTATTTACTCTTCCCTTAGAAATCACTGGTCGAGGAAATGCAAAACGACATTTCGTGTAGTACTTTTCCTTGTTTTTAAATTTTCGACGACAGTACTTTCCACAACGATGAGATTGAAAACGTAAAACTTGTTGCCTTAAATTGTTTTCTTCAGTAGATTTTGGAACAGCACATGTTGAATACTCTTCAATGAAACTCATCACTGTTTCATCTGAATCTGTTCCAAATTTGGGTGCATCTTTAATCCACAACAACATATGTATATGAGGAGCACCTCTCGCTTGATATTCCTTCCTCCAAAAGAAATCCAAAACCTCTCCAAGGGGAGGATTTTTTTTGTTGGTAATAAAAGACATCATAGCTTCAAATCTATGATTAAAATATCTGCAAACATTCACTGGATCTAAAGAACACAGTTCTCCTGGTGTTTTCAATTCTATATTTGGTATGTTTTCATTTGCCTCTCGTAGAAATTGAAGTAAATCGTCCCATGCATACTCAGCACAGCTAAGAGTGAGGAACCATGTAGGAGTTCCTAAGTTTCTTAGCATACATTTCAATTCTCCATGACGACGAAACCAATACTCATTGGTTCCACGTTGACATGCCATGAGATTGATTAGCTGAGATTCCAAAATACTGTCTTGCAGATTAACTTTCTCCATAAAGTCCCTTGCACATACATTTTGCAAATGAGGTCCACTTTTTAATATATGATTAACTGCATAAGAAAGCCCAGACAAATCACTTTCAAACAGTAGATGAAATAAATATGGAATGCATTGACGAAACCTTGGATCTTCTGCATATAATCTTAGAGTCCGGTATTCAGCTGCAGGAATTTGAACTGGTCGATCATCATATCGTCCACCACAACCTGTTGGAAATAATTGTGGAAAACAACGAGCTTCCAAACTTTCTTCCCATACACTAATGGGACTTCCTTTTGCTGCCTTCATTTGAAACAAGTCAATTGCATTTCCCATTACTTCTTTGGAATGCAAAGGATGAACAGTATAATGTTCATATATTTCTTCAGTTCTAGACACATCAACTTTTTCAATTTGACCAACTGAAGAATCACTATCTTCTTCTGTAGCTGTTTCCTCAACTCCAACACTTACATGTTTGTAGTACTCATTGTTTTTAACTAAATACAACGTTGCCTTCTTGACTTTTTTAACATCCACTAAATCTTGCCAAATTTTCTTACTCTTTGTTGGAACCCCATTAACTAGAATAACTAAAGGATCTTCTTCTACTCTTTCTACACCAATTGTATTAATATTTTTCTTTACATCTAGAGGCAAATAAACAACTCTTCCCTTTAATCCTCTCAGTAAATCTGATGGAGGCAATTTCCCTGTCTTAGGCTCCATGCGTACAATAGCCTGAAAAGGATGGACACATTGAATCAAAATAGATTCATAAGTATTTAGATCCATCAATTCAGAAGGAATATCTATCAACTGAAGATTATTATAAACTGCTCTTGCAGGCATTCTATTTTCATTTAATTTTTTCAAACAATAAGTGCAAATACGCTGATCCAAACTCAAATCAAAAGAATTCTCCACCAACAAATAACTTACAAAATCCTCCCATTCACTATTATTTTCCAATTCACTTTTTGCATATAAATCAACTAACCTAGTCTGAATTTTATAATGAGTCCGTCGACAACACACACAAGTTACATTAGGCCTCTCACTTGATTTCACCTTAAACTTGATAATTTCCTCATCAAACTTTTCAATACTTGAAATTTGTCCATTATCTTCTGCATTGCCATCCATTACTATATCTATTTCTACACTGTCCTCTTTGTTCCCAAAATAACAAAACTCAATTTCTTCACAAATAGTCTTCACATCCACTTCAGATCCATGCAAAAGAGCACTATTTAACTGTTTAAGCTTAAGTGCAGGACTTTTTGCATAATACAACTTCCTCACTAATTTCCTTACGTTATTATGATGCACTGCTAACATCCTAAAATGATGAAAAACACTCCGACAAACTTTTCTAGAAAGACATGCTAGTGAATGCCCTTGCAAACCTGTGCTTTCTCTCACTCTGCAAGGATCTAACTCTTGCAGGATCTTCATTTTTTGTTTGAGACTTTTTTTACTATATGTACGTAAGAAATTTCGAAGCAAATCAATTGATTCCTGTCGCACACTACAAATACTACTGCATTTCCATGTGTACACTGGACCCTTAGTACGTCTCCCTAAAACTTCATCAGCTAACACCTCTTCTGCATCTCTAGGTACAAGTTTCTCTTTTTCCATCACACAACTATCTTTCACCTCATAGGCACGACCACTGGTGTCAACCGCATGCACCAAATCATTTTCCTGAAAGTAACTCTCCTCATTAAAAAAAGGCTCAGAACTTGAACTATGCATCCATTCACCAGAAAATACTTCACAAAAATTACTCCGATTAATAATTCTTTTCCATCTACTGTTCGATTTGAAAACATCCATTGCCTTATTAAGTATCCTAATTCTATTGATTATTAAAATAAATAATTTTTTCTTAACTTCAAAAGCCTGATCAACAATCTTTTCTACACTTTTCTTTTTCTTGTAAAAAGCAGCTTTTAGTTTACTTTTCTTTTCATTTTTTAGCAAATTTAAAACTACCCTATTGCGAAACATTCGCCTACGAATGTCCCTAAAAACATTTACCCTTCTATTGCTAACCATTCTCTTCTCTCCTGGTCCAATGGAAACATTTTTTGTGGGCTTCTCTTTCCTTTTTAGATTTGTTGACTTTTTCTGTATATTCACATTAGCAATTTCATTTTTTTTCCTACGACATATGTTACGAAGAAAAGACTTAATTGGCTTACCAGAAGCTTTTCTGGTGTTTTTTGAAGTAGTTGTTGAAGAGGATTCCATAAACTCTGTTGCTGATGTTCTCCTTTTCCGTATGGTATTTTTGATTTTTCTTTGCCTTGAAGGCATTTTTGCTTGCTTTTCAGAAGTTGATTTGAATCTGTTGTTCTGTTAAAAAAACACATGAAAGACCACTATTAGCAAACAACAAAGTAATGTTAAAAAGCAAACAATATAAACAATAAATTGCAACATATTTAAGTTTATACAATAGCAACTCATGGCTTTATTTTTAAAGGCCTTGCGTCACCAGTGCGTCACTTATTACCCATGTTTAAAGTCAAGCATCAGCTGCACATGGCATTCATAAATAAGGGCCAAATGCAAATACCAATCAATTGCACCCAAAAATCGATTTTTCAATAACATGTAAGAAACACTGCGCAAAACCTAAGTACAACCACTCAATATCATCAAACAAAGTCAGGGTCTGATTTATAAAGGCCTTGCGCCACCAGTGCGTCACTTATTACCCATGTTTAAAGTCTTGCATCGGCTGCACATGGCAATCATAAATAAGGGCCAAATACATATACCAATCAATTGCACCCAAAAATCGATTTTTGAATAACATGTAAGAAACACTGTGCAGAACCTATGTACAACCAATCAATATCATCAAACAAAGTCAGGGCCTTATTTATGAAAGCCTTGCGCCACCAGTGTGTCACTTATTACCCATGTTTAAAGTCATGCATCAGTTGCACATGGCAATCATAAATAAGGGCCAAATACATATACCAATCAATTGCACCCCAAAATCGATTTTTCAATAACATGTAAGAAACACTGCGCAAAACCTAAGTACAACCACTCAATATCATCAAACAAAGTCAGGGCCTTATTTATGAAAGCCTTGCGCCACCAGTGCGTCACGTATTACCCATGTTGAAAGTCATGCATCGGCTGCACATGGCAATCATAAATAAGGGCCAAATACATATACCAATCAATTGCACCCAAAAATCGATTTTTGAATAGCATGTAAGAAACACTGCGCAAAACCTAAGTACAACCACTCAATATCATCAAACAAAGTCAGGGCCTTATTTATGAAAGCCTTGCGCCACCAGTGCGTCACGTATTACCCATGTTGAAAGTCATGCATCGGCTGCACATGGCAATCATAAATAAGGGCCAAATACATATACCAATCAATTGCACCCAAAAATCAATTTTTGAATAACATGTAAGAAACACTGCGCAGAACCTATGTACAACCAATCAATATCATCAAACAAAGTCAGGGCCTTATTTATGAAAGCCTTGCGCCACCAGTGCGTCACGTATTACCCATGTTTAAAGTCATGCATCGGCTGCACATGGCAATCATAAATAAGGGCCAAATACATATACCAATCAATTGCACCCAAAAATCGATTTTTGAATAGCATGTAAGAAACACTGCGCAAAACCTAAGTACAACCACTCAATATCATCAAACAAAGTCAGGGCCTTATTTATGAAAGCCTTGCGCCACCAGTGCGTCACGTATTACCCATGTTGAAAGTCATGCATCGGCTGCACATGGCAATCATAAATAAGGGCCAAATACATATACCAATCAATTGCACCCAAAAATCAATTTTTGAATAACATGTAAGAAACACTGCGCAGAACCTATGTACAACCAATCAATATCATCAAACAAAGTCAGGGCCTTATTTATGAAAGCCTTGCGCCACCAGTGCGTCACTTATTACCCATGTTTAAAGTCATGCATCAGCTGCACATGGCAATCATAAATAAGGGCCAAATACATATACCAATCAATTGCACCCAAAAATCGATTTTTGAATAACATGTAAGAAACACGGCGCAGAACCTAAGTACAACCAATCAATATCATCAAACAAAGTCAGGGCCTTATTTATGAAAGCCTTGCGCCACCAGTGCGTCACTTATTACCCATGTTTAAAGTCATGCATCAGCTGCACATGGCAATCATAAATAAGTGCCAAATACATATACCAATCAATTGCACCCAAAAATCGATTTTTGAATAACATGTAAGGAACACTGCACAGAACCTAAGTACAACCACTCAATATCATCAAACAAAGTCAGGCCTTATTTATGAAAGCCTTGCGCCACCAGTGCGTCACTTATTACCCATGTTTAAAGTCATGCATCAGTTGCACATGGCAATCATAAATTAGGGCAAAATACATATACTAATCAATTGCACCCAAAAATCAATTTTACAATAACATGTAAGAAACACGGCGCAGAACCTAAGTACAACCAATCAATATCATCAAACAAAGTCAGGGCCTTATTTATGAAAGCCTTGCGCCACCACTGCGTCACGTATTACCCATGTTGAAAGTCATGCATCGGCTGCACATGGCAATCATAAATAAGGGCCAAATACATATACCAATCAATTGCACCCAAAAATCGATTTTTGAATAACATGTAAGGAACACTGCACAGAACCTAAGTACAACCACTCAATATCATCAAACAAAGTCAGGGCCTTATTTATGAAAGCCTTGCGCCACCAGTGCGTCACTTATTACCCATGTTTAAAGTCATGCATCAGCTGCACATGGCAATCATAAATAAGTGCCAAATACATATACCAATCAATTGCACCCAAAAATCGATTTTTGAATAACATGTAAGGAACACTGCACAGAACCTAAGTACAACCACTCAATATCATCAAACAAAGTCAGGCCTTATTTATGAAAGCCTTGCGCCACCAGTGCGTCACTTATTACCCATGTTTAAAGTCATGCATCAGTTGCACATGGCAATCATAAATTAGGGCAAAATACATATACTAATCAATTGCACCCAAAAATCAATTTTACAATAACATGTAAGAAACACGGCGCAGAACCTAAGTACAACCAATCAATATCATCAAACAAAGTCAGGGCCTTATTTATGAAAGCCTTGCGCCACCAGTGCGTCACGTATTACCCATGTTGAAAGTCATGCATCGGCTGCACATGGCAATCATAAATAAGGGCCAAATACATATACCAATCAATTGCACCCAAAAATCGATTTTTGAATAACATGTAAGGAACACTGCACAGAACCTAAGTACAACCACTCAATATCATCAAACAAAGTCAGGGCCTTATTTATGAAAGCCTTGCGCCACCAGTGCGTCACTTATTACCCATGTTTAAAGTCATGCATCAGCTGCACATGGCATTCATAAATAAGGGCCAAATACATATACCAATCAATTGCACCCAAAAATCGATTTTTCAATAACATGTAAGAAGCACTGTGCAGAACCTATGTACAACCAATCAATATCATCAAACAAAGTCAGAGCCTTATTTATGAAAGCCTTGCGCCACCAGTGCGTCACTTATTACCCATGTTTAAAGTCATGCATCAGCTGCACATGGCAATCATAAATAAGGGCCAAATACATATACCAATCAATTGCACCCAAAAATCGATTTTTGAATAACATGTAAGGAACACTGCACAGAACCTAAGTACAACCACTCAATATCATCAAACAAAGTCAGGCCTTATTTATGAAAGCCTTGCGCCACCAGTGCGTCACTTATTACCCATGTTTAAAGTCATGCATCAGTTGCACATGGCAATCATAAATTAGGGCAAAATACATATACTAATCAATTGCACCCAAAAATCGATTTTTCAATAACATGTAAGAAACACGGCGCAGAACCTAAGTACAACCAATCAATATCATCAAACAAAGTCAGGGCCTTATTTATGAAAGCCTTGCGCCACCAGTGCGTCACTTATTACCCATGTTTAAAGTCATGCATCAGCTGCACATGGCATTCATAAATAAGGGCCAAATACATATACCAATCAATTGCACCCAAAAATCGATTTTTGTTTAACATGTAAGAAGCACTGTGCAGAACCTATGTACAACCAATCAATATCATCAAACAAAGTCAGAGCCTTATTTATGAAAGCCTTGCACCACCAGTGCGTCACTTATTACCCATGTTTAAAGTCATGCATCAGCTGCACATGGCAATCATAAATAAGGGCCAAATACATATACCAATCAATTGCACCCAAAAATCGATTTTTGAATAACATGTAAGGAACACTGCACAGAACCTAAGTACAACCACTCAATATCATCAAACAAAGTCAGGCCTTATTTATGAAAGCCTTGCGCCACCAGTGCGTCACTTATTACCCATGTTTAAAGTCATGCATCAGTTGCACATGGCAATCATAAATTAGGGCAAAATACATATACTAATCAATTGCACCCAAAAATCGATTTTTCAATAACATGTAAGAAACACGGCGCAGAACCTAAGTACAACCAATCAATATCATCAAACAAAGTCAGGGCCTTATTTATGAAAGCCTTGCGCCACCAGTGCGTCACTTATTACCCATGTTTAAAGTCATGCATCAGCTGCACATGGCATTCATAAATAAGGGCCAAATACATATACCAATCAATTGCACCCAAAAATCGATTTTTGAATAACATGTAAGGAACACTGCACAGAACCTAAGTACAACCACTCAATATCATCAAACAAAGTCAGGGCCTTATTTATGAAAGCCTTGCGCCACCAGTGCGTCACTTATTACCCATGTTTAAAGTCATGCATCAGCTGCACATGGCATTCATAAATAAGGGCCAAATACATATACCAATCAATTGCACCCAAAAATCGATTTTTCAATAACATGTAAGAAACACTGCACAGAACCTAACTACAACCACTCAATATCATCAAACAAAGTCAGGGCCTCATTTATAAAAGCCTGGCGCCACCAGTGCATCACTTATTACCCATGTTTAAAGTCATGCATCAACTGCACATGGCAATCATAAAAAAGGCCAAATAAAAATACCATTCATTTGCACCCAAAATCGATTTTTAAATAACATGTAAAAAACACTGCGCAGGACTTATATACTAACATACAATTTCACTTCTAAAACATAACTATCTGCTTCCAAATATTCTCCATAGAGAAAATAAATCTCTATCTAAATTAAATGAATCATTACTTACCTTTAGAAATGCTTTTGGAGATTGAAAACAGTGTCAGACACACACACCAATTTTTCTTTAGCAGAGGAAAAGGTGTGCTCTCAATACACTGAAACCAAGACTGGCATAGAAAATCTCTATCTTTGTACACATATGCCTTAATTCAACCAATGAAAACTCTTCCCTCACTATTTTCAAACCAACACCCATCCCCCTCTCAAACCTTTCTATCTGTTACCATAGCAACTCCCTCCTAACTGAACTCTAAGGTTCAAAAGTTTATCTTACAATGTTGCAAATTAACTCAGCAAGGATGTTTGACCTGTCAATACAGCAGCCTATACAGGGTATTTTTGCTTTTGGTGACTTTTTTTAAACCATTCAAATTGCTTCTTTCACACAACATAACCATACACCCTAACTTTCAGTTTTCAACTATCTGAATCCACCAATCATTGCTAGTGATTCAAGAGCACAGAAACTCCACAATTATTTTTTTGTGAACTCCTACTGTTCCAACTGCCATTTCATTCCCACACTTCATCTGACTGGACCAGAACCTTCTCACATCATGTACTCTGTTTGGGTTATTGGACATAGCTACATCCACTGGGCTCAAAGGTATGCAGCTAGCAGAAATTTTCATAACCTTGATTTATCAAATGTGGAAATCAAGTGGATTGGCCACAGAGGATTAAAATGTCACCAATTGATACCATTGGTGAAAACCTTTTTGCATCTGCCAGAACCTGACCTTATAATTGTGCACTGTGGTGGAAACGATCTAGGCACATTAACTGGGGTAGGTCTGGAAATGCTATTAAAGGACACCTTTCATCAATTGATGATACTTTTTCCCCACACTGCCTTGGTATATTCCAATATATGCCAAAGACAGAAATGGAACTGGTCCAACCAATTTGGTCCACAATTTGAGAAAGCACGGAAACATGTAAATAAATCTGTTTCTGCTTACATGAGAGACTATGGAATGGGTTCATTATACAATAATAACTTGCGTTACAACATGCAAGACATCTACAGAGGAGATGGAGTGCACTTCTCAGATGAGGGGAATAGAATATTCCTCCTGAATTTAAGAATGTGTATTGGAACCTACTTGTAGGTACCTAAATCAACCACAGAACCCAAAAGCTCTTTTCAGAGCTACCCTAACTCTGATCATTCAAAGCGTTTATTTTTTTCTAACTTTTTTCACTATTTTTCACCAAAGTACGCGTACGAGTACGCTTAAAGGTGCGCGCACCGGGCGCTCCCCCCGTGGAAAATTAAAGAATTTTTTTTTTTTTTTTTACGTTTATGAGCCTCCTAAGCCCCCCTCAGAAAACCTAGAGGGTCAAGAAGTCTCTACAGTTCCCCCTTCTATCCATTCCGAACATTGTTTACCCTCCATCTTGTGTCTCGATTGTTCCGAAACACAAAATGGATGGCTCCCGTTACGCTGCCCGTGCGCGTACTGGAGCGCGCACTAGTAAGCGCAAAATAAAAAAAGGTGGGAAAGTAATTTACGGAAAACCCAATGGAGACACTTTCATCAAATATAGAATACGCCCTACTACATAGCAGTCCCTACCATTTGCCCAAATTTGGTGAAATTCCATTGAGACATTTAGGCTACAGGCCTGTCTAAATATCCTGAGGTAAATTACATGACAAAAACACACTTGTAATGTTAGAATTTACAACCAATTAAAAAGTATCTCTCATTTTCTACGATTTTTTCCTGTCGTTTGATTGGTTAAGTACAACAATATATATAAAAGAAGAGAGGGAAACACAGCCATTTTGACTACTGCTTCCTGAAGTACACTTGAAAACAAATTTCACTGTCAACTTCAACTAATTTCTCTAAGGTAACTTCTAATTATGGAAGTATATTGTACACGTTAAGTTTATTTCTTAAAAAATATTCTGTTAGTGATATGCTATCCCTCTTTAATAGTTAGAGATAGACATAGACTTCTCTGTAATAGTTATGGATTGAGTTAGGCTTCTCTGGTATACTAGCTCTACTAATATAGTTAATTTATATGCAATTTTCAGAAAGAAAATGGAAGGAGAAAATAAGGCAAATGATACTTCTATCAAAGTAAAGGTGGAAAAACCAGAAGATGAAAAAAAAGAAGTTGATTTCATGGATGACTCTTTGGATGAACAGTTTATAGAATGTTTGGAAGAAATTGAATCATGTACATATAATTATGAGGAAATTCCGGACAATATTATGTTAGAAATTTTATTAAATTATGAAAAAGAATCAGAGGAATAAATTTATCTTTAATAATTTCAATTGTTTCAGACAATATTCTTTTTTATATGTAATTCATGAAGTATTACCAAAAATGTTTAAAATATAAAGTGAGACTTATAGTATACTGTTCAACAATTTTTTTTGTTACATAGTAAGTTTACTCATAGTTACTACCTTTCTCCCACTATATTATCTCATATGAATATTTTACACCTCATTTTCATAAGTGAACAGGACAGACTACTCATGATCCCCTAGAAATTCTCAGGGAGTGCTTAAAAGATCTGTTTCTCCTTTCCAGACAGACTATATTATGAATTCCTTATACCACAAAAAATACAATAACAACATGCAAGATGTCTACAAAGAAGATGGTGAACATTAAATTTAAGTCTCTTCATTAGTACCTACATGTAGGTACTTACATAAAATAAACAAATAAAAAAAAAAAACAATTCATAAACATACAATTTTTGAAGTGATTATTTTTCCATAGTATCCTCCCCGATACGCTCCCCCGTGCGCGCACCAGGCGCTTCCCCCGCGAAAATCGAAAAAAAAAAAAATTTTTTTGAGGCCCCGCGGGGCCCTTTAATGGCCCCCATATCAAACCTAGGGGGTCAGGGGGGGTCTACCCTGCCCCCTTATGGTCAATTCCACCCTTTGTTTTTGCCACCTCTTATGACTAGATTTTACCGATAGACAAGATGGCGGCCGCTCCGGACTGTTTAGAATGTTTACAGACAACTGAGAGCCAACCAGCTTTCTGCGCGCAAGTCGCGTGTCGCGCCGGGAGCGCTCACGGGTGCGCGCACCCGAGAGCGCCTATAGATATATATATTTTTTTGAACGTTAATTTCTCAAAATCCACTGAAGCACATATCTTGAGACATAGCAAAGGCACATCGGGCTACCAGTCCCTACAATTTTGCCAAGTTTGGTGGAAATCCATTCAGCCGTTCGGGCTAAAAGTGAAATCGACCGCCCTATGGAAATTAACATGGGGAAAACGCGTTTTGGGACCCCCCTTTTATCTCGGCCCCCGCTTGACGAATCCCCCCCAAACTTTCAGGGAAGGACCGGACCGCCATGAGACCATTTTCCTGAAAATTTCAGGCAGATTCGACAACCGGCGCCAAAGTTATTCAAAATAGAATGTTGAGATTTAACATTGAAAATTATCCTAACTATAACTACCTACTGGCGACCGCCAGTAGGTAATATATATATATATATATATATATATATACATATATATATACATATATATATTCACTGAAAAAACCATAGGTTATAGACCATATATAGTTAGGAATTCGCATTTACAAAACCTTATTTTACTCACACAAAACCATTGAAATTCCATATATAGTTAGTTGCACTAACTATATATCGCGCACCCGCAATCCACTGCTGATGATGTCACATATTACATCATTCATGACATGGTCAGTGACATCACTGATGACATCACTGATGACATCTCATTTGACATTACTGATCACATCACTGATGATATCATTCATGTGATAATACGATGAACCTCTTCAGACTCTAATATAACCTTAGATACAATCAGTGTAAACAGACACTCACAGACTGTCACTCATCCATGGAGTTACTCACACACCTAGTCAGTCATGCAAAGAATCAATCACACCTCCATTTCCTCAACTATACAGGTATACAAACTTTACTTATTCAAACATATACTAACACATATTTACTCTCTTATACAATCCCTGATACAAGTTCACAATGATCCATACAGCCACTCACACATTCACTGGCTCTTATGCACAGTTATTTATATATGTCAACTCTCACATGTACTGTGTTTTACATATGTACTTACTTTGACATGTAGCACTGAGATATCCATTCACTCACCAATACACTCATGCACACAGTCAACCGCCCATACAGCTGTTTCCACATGCACTTTTGAAACCATACATCTAGTGAATCAACTGCTCACACATCTATGCACAGAGTCATACACCTCCCAGCCACCCACACACACACTCAGTCTCCCATACAAATACTTGGGCAACCAATCAATAACCCATATAGTTACTCATATAGCTACTTATCAACACATGCAACAGTTTACAGAACAACAGACATAATGATGCACAAATTAAGACAGTTTAGTCACTAACCCATGCACTCAGTGAGACACATTTAATCACTCACTCATACAGTCAGTCATGCACCTACTAAATCCTTCATCCAGACACCTATACATCCACTCATTCTTCAATATGTAAGACATATTTTAACTTTACAGAAACATACAGTCACTGGATGTTGTCATCAGTGATGTCATCAGTGATGTCATTTGAGATGTCATCAGTGATGTCATCAGTGATGTCACTGACCATGTCATGAATGATGTAATATGTGACATCATCAGCAGTGGATTGCGGGTGCGCGATATATAGTTAGTGCAACTAACTATATATGGAATTTCAATGGTTTTGTGTGAGTAAAATAAGGTTTTGTAAATGCGAATTCCTAACTATATATGGTCTATAACCTATGGTTTTTTCAGTGAATTTTCAAGGTTTTGTAAATGCTAATTCCTAACTATATATGGTCTATGACCTATGGTTTTTTCAGTGAATTTTCAAGGTTTTGTAAATGCTAATTCCTAACTATATATGGTCTATAGCAGGGATACTCATAGTACGGCCCGCGGGCCAGTGGCGGCCCGGCAAGCCTTCCCTGGCGGCCCGCGGACCCCCGAGACATCATACCTGTGTTTCCCGAGTTTTTTTTTTTAAGTGTCTGCAGCAGCGAGAGAGACTCTTGCTGCTTTGTGGGGGCTGCCGGCCGGGCGATCCTAGGAATGGCCAGAGTAAAGCTGCAGGGGCCTAAGGAGAGGTGAAATACAAAGGCATCATTAACATGCAAATGGTCTTTTAATGACCTGTGAAGTGCTCGGGTGCGGCTGTGTGTGTGTGCCCCGGCTGGCGCACAGGCAGGGTGAGGTGACAGAGGGAGTGGGAGGGAAAGGGAGGGGGAGGGGGACGGAGAGGGAGAGAGAGAGTGAGAGGGAGTGAGTGAGTGAGAGGGAGGGAGGGAAGGAGTGAGTGAGAGGGAGGGAGTGAGTGAGTGAGTGAGTGAGTGAGTGAGTGAGAGGGAGTGAGTGAGTGAGAGGGAGTGAGAGGGAGAGGGAGTGAGGGAGAGGGAGTGAGGGAGAGGGAGTGAGGGAGAGGGAGGGAGTGAGGGAGAGGGAGTGAGGGAGAGGGAAGGAGTGAGGTAGAGGGGGAGAGGGAGGGAGTGAGGGAGAGGGAGTGAGGGAGAGGGAGTGAGGGAGAGGGAGTGAGTGACTGAGAGGGAGTGAGTGACTGAGAGGGAGTGAGAGAGAATGAGTAAATGAGTGGGTGTGAGTGGGTGTGAGTGAGTGGGAGTGAGTGGGAGTGAGTGAGTGGGAGTGAGTGAGTGGGAGGGAGAGTGTGAGAGGGAGAGAGAGAGGGGTTGAGAGGGAGTTGGTGTGGGAGAGGAAGTGAGTGAGGGAGAGGGAGGGAGTGAGTGAGGGGGAGTGAGTGAGGGAGAGGGAGTTAGTGGGAGTGAGCGAGTAAATGAGTTGAGTGAGTGAGAGGGAGTGAGTGAGCGGGAGTGAGTGAGAGGGATGAAGTGAGTGAGAGGGATGGGGTGAGAGGGATGGTGTGGGAGGGAGGGAGGGAGTGAGTGGGAGTGAGTGAGTGGGAGTGAGTGAGTGGGAGTGAGTGAGTGGGAGGGAGAGTGTGAGAGGGAGAGAGAGAGGGGTTGAGATGGAGTGAGTGAGTGAGAGGGAGTTAGTGAGGGAGAGGGAGTGAGTGAGGGAGAGGGAGTGAGTGAGAGGGAGTGAGTGAGGGAGAGGGAGTGAGTGAGGGAGAGGGAGTGAGTGAGGGAGAGGGAGTTAGTGGGAGTGAGTGAGTAAATGAGTTGAGTGAGTGAGAGGGAGTGAGTGAGCGGGAGTGAGTGAGAGGGATGAAGTGAGTGAGAGGGATGAGTGAGAGGGATCCGGTGGGAGGGAGGGAGGGAGTGAGTGGGAGGGAGTGAGTGAGAGGGAGTGAGTGGGAGAGAGTGAGAGGGAGTGAGTGGGAGGGAGTGAGTGAGAGGGAGGGAGTGAATGAGAGAGAGTGAGTGAGTGAGAGGGAGGGAGTGAATGAGTGAGAGTGAGTGAGAGTGAGAGGGAGGGAGTGAATGGGAGGGAGTGAGCGGGAGGGAGTGAGAGAGGGAGAGAGTGAGAGTGAGAGTGAATGAGTGGGAGAGGGAGGGAGAGGGAGTGAGTGAGACAGAGAGGGAGTGAGACAGACAGGGAGGGAGAGGGAGTGAGATGGAGACAGAGAGGGAGGGAAAGGGAGGGAGTGAGAGGGAGGGAAAGGGAAGGAGATGGAGAGGGAGGGAAAGGAAGGGAAATGGGGGGAGAGGGAGGGAAAGGGAGTGAAAGGGGGTGAGACAGAGAGTGAGTGAGAGGGAGGGAAAGGGAGGGGGACGGAGAGGGAGTGAGAGAGAGGGAGTGGGAGAGAGGGAGTGAGACAGTCAGAGTGAGACAGAGGAAGACAGGAGAGAGGGAGGGTGAGAGGGAGAGAGAGCTAGAGAGAGGGAGGGAGACCGAGAGAGATGTGTGTATGCCGGGACGGCTCAGTGGACGAAGGCGTCCGCTGCAGGGACCTATGATCAACCTCATGGTCAGTTTTATGTTGTTGCTCTAGCCCCTCCCCCTCCCCCACTGACCCTGCCCCCCCACCGATGCGGCCCTCGGACACAAACCAAACTGTAAATTTGGCCCCCGAGAGAAAGTTTGTGAGTACCCATGGTCTATAGCCTATGGTTTTTTCAGTGAATATATATATATACATACATATATAAACATATATCATCTTTATATCTATATAAATACAAACATAAATGCATGCATACATATACTTATATGCATACAGATGCATGTTATTTACATGAAAGTTGAAAAAACACTAATAAAAGCAAAGCTAAAAAGCCACCTCATTACAAACAGAATGGCTTTAACTTAAACGAGGGCGAGATCTATTGCATTTTCAATGCTTGTTTACTTTGGTTCCATCAAGAAGGCATTCAGATGTGTCACACATTTGCCATAAATTCTGAATGTTAGCACTCTAGTTGCACATTAGATCACTGTAGTAAAGCTACTGCTCACCAGGGACGTCTGCTGCTGGTATTCAAAGTGCATGTTTCAGTCTGCATGTCAGAATTTTTTTAATGAAATAGAAGAGGATTTGAGAAGTCACTCAAAATGATCCCTAATTTTTCTTTCTGAAGCACTAATCATACTTTCTATGGCAAAATTAACCCCCTCATGTTGTTCCTTTTTAAATTGAGTGTTTTCAGACTTACCACTTCATTCCAATCAAGATGGCTTCTGGTGTGCCATACTTTTGTCATAAGTAAGACTGTTAGCGCTCTAGTTGTTCTTTAGAACACTCTGGGACATTCTGTCATTGGGCTATACTTGGGGTACATCTGGGTGATATTTGGGCTACATTTAGGCTCTTTTGTCTCTGGTGGCCATCTTGGGAGACTGTATGTCAGAATTTTTTAATGAAATTGAAGAGGGTTTGAGAAGTCACTCAAAATGTGCCCTAATTTTTCTTTCTGCAGCACTAATCATAATTCATATGGCAAAATATACCCCCTCATTTTGTTCCTTTTTAAATTAAATGTTTTAAGAGTTACCACTTTATTCCAATCAAGATGGCTTCAGGTGTGCCATACCTTTGTAATAAGTAGGACTGTTAGCGCTCTAGTTGTTCTTTAGAACACTCTGGGACATTCTGTCATTGGGCTATACTTGGGCTACATCTGGGTGATATTTGGGCTACATTTGGGCTCTTTTGTCTCTGGTGGCCATTTTGGGAGACTGCATGTCAGAATTTTTTTATGAAATAGAAGAGGATTTGAAAAGTCACTCAAAATGTGCCCTAATTTTTCTTTCTGCAGCACTAATAATACCTTCTATTGCATAATATACCCCCTCATCTTGTTCCTTTTTAAATTAAATGTTTTAAGAGTTACCACTTTATTCCCATCACGATGGCTCCAGGTGTGCTATACCTTTGTAATAAGTAGGACTGTTAGCGCTCTAGTTGTTCTTTAGAACACTCTGGGACATTCTGTCATTGGGCTATACTTGGGCTACATCTGGGTGATATTTGGGCTACATTTGGGCTCTTTTGTCTCTGGTGGCCATTTTGGGAGACTGCATGTCAGAATGTTTTAATGAAATAGAAAAGGATTTGAGAAGTCACTTAAAATGTGCCCTAATTTTTCATTCTGCAGCACTAATCATACTTTCTATGGCAAAATATACCCCCTCATGTTGTTTCTTTTTAAATTAAATGTTTTAGGAGTTACCACTTTATTCCAATCAAGATGGCTTCAGGTGTGCCATACCTTTGTAATAAGTAGGACTGTTAGCGCTCTAGTTGTTCTTTAGAACACTTTAGGAGGCTGCAGTAGAACACAAAGGAATCAACTGACAGTCTCTGTCCTTGTTGGATGTACATGTTTTACTGAGAATGTCAGACTTCATTTTCACATGACTGAGAAAGATAATGTGAATTTACAGAAAATATGCTTTCAGTTTAGCTTATAGATCCCCTTCCAAACCACTGTGGGAAAATCATGAGATATTAGTTTTCTTTCAAACAATATTCATGATATCACAGCAGAAGGTTTTTTCACATGGTAAAATCACCTTAGAACCCACCACAATTCCTAAAACGAGTATGGTACCATCAACAAATGATTTATAATGTAACTAAAACCCTAAAACCCTCTATTAACTACAATGCTTTTTAATGAGGTGCTATCATGTATATTGGTCCCAAGATGGCTGCCAACACTTCTTGGATGAAGTGCTGACAGCCAATCAGATCAGATGTGTGGTTAGGCTCCGCCCAGATATATATCTTTTTTTGAACCTAAAACGAGAAAAAAGGGGGGTCCCAAAACACGTTTTCCCCATGTTAATTTCCATAGGGCGGTTGGCCTCACTTTTAGCTCGAACGGCTGAATGGATTTGCACGAAACTTGGCAAAATTGTAGGGACTGTTAGCCCGATGTGCCTTTGCTAGGTCTCAATATATGTGCTCCAGTGGTTTTTGAGAAATTAACGTTCAAAACAAGATATATATCTGTAACTGCGCTCCGGGCTGCGCTCCGGTCCGCTTACTTTTCGCGAAACGGAACTTTGCGATGCGAAGCTGATTGGCTCTCCGGTGTCTGTCAACATTCTAAACAGTCCGGAGCGGCCGCCATCTTATCTCTCGGTAGGATCGAGAGAGAAGAAGAGGTGAAAAACGAAGGGGGAATTTAATGAAAGGGGGCAAGGTATACCCCTCTTAAACCCCTAGGAATGATGTTGGGGTTATTAAAGGGTCCCGTGGGGAAAATAAAAAAAAAATTATTTTTCACGGTAGAAGCGCTTCCCGGGCCGCGAACTGGGCCGCAAACTGGTAGCGAAACGGGAATTCGCCATTTTGTGTTTCGTTTTAATTAAATTACTAGGTATAAGGGGGTGCGGGAGACGTATCCTGATCCCTTATGTTTTCTGAGGGTGGCTGAGGAGGCTCATATATGTTGATACATGTCTTCCAGCGGCTGTGCGTGAGCTTTTTTTTTTTTTTTGCTGCGTGACGTCTGTTAACGTTCGATTCGATGGAAATCAGGAAGTGTTGACCGCCAATTTGCCAGTGCGATAAAATATTTTGTTATAAATGAATCCTTATTGATAAACATTGTCTGCGCCATCTTGCCTTTTTGTCCAATGCCACAATTTTGTCGTGCACGGCAGCCATTTTAGATGCCTTGACCAGACCCACTCTCTGCACGCCGTCGATTCTCAGCACGGCTCCCCACCCTCGCAAGCATCTCCCCCACGCACTGGTCACCCCCGCTCTCTCTCTCATGCATGGGCCATATACTTCCCCCCATCTGCGCTGCTCTTCCCTGAGAATCACACCCTGTGCCCGCCCGACATCTCCCTTTCACCCTATTCACTACCGCACCCTCTGACACTCCTCTTCCTCTGTGTCCGATTGTCCAGGCCGGACCCAGGCTATCACCTAGCCCTGCGGATGTAGTTTATGGCCCCAGCTGTAGAGAATCCAGACATACCAATCCTCCCGATTCAGGCGTGAGACTACTGATTTCAGTGCTAGTCTCCCGCCTCCCGATTCCTGCAAGCAAAAACCCGGGGGCATATTACCAACAACTAGCGATAATTTTTGTCTCTAACTTGTTTAGAGACAAAAATTATCGCCGCACATCGGCGATTTTTATCGCAGATAAACCTTGCTATTAGCAAGGTTTATCGCAATTGCGATAAAAAACGGCCGCAATGCATGAATATCGCTGAAAAGTCAGCGATATTCATGCATTATCCAGCAAATGCTCTTAGCCATGTTATCCACCTCCCATTAGATAACATGGCTAAAAACTGCTCAGGGCAGGTGTTAGCTTTTGGAGATATTCGCGCTTAGCGCGAATATCTCCAAAAGTTGGTAATAGGAGATAGCGATGTTAGGGACTGTTTCCAGTCGCTAACATCTTGGCACGCCCACTTTGCATGTCATTAGTGATAAATATCACTGACATGCAAAGCGGGGCCCAAGATGGTCGCTATCTCCTTTTAGCTGTCACTAACTGGTGTTAGCGACAGCTTGGTAATAGGGAGATAATTTTATCTCCGCTTTCTTGGCTTTTAAAGCCAAAAAAGCGGAAATAAACCCCCTTGATAATATGCCCCACGATTCCTCGGGGGTTTCAGCTGACAGGGCTTGGTATTGTGTTACGTGCTAATTCTTCCAGGAAACGTCAGAGGGTCGATGCAGGGGTTCTAGAAGGGGTGATAAACCATTTAAGCCTCATGAACAAGCGCATGGTCTTTTAAAGATCTGTGAAGTTCTCGGGGCGGCGGTGTGTGTGTGCCCTCTTTCAGGAGCCGGCGGGGGGGGGGGCACTGCCAGCAACTTGCCAGGCCAGGCAGTGTTCAACACTTGCATCACCCTTTCTCTGCCTGCTATTGCGCTCCATGCTTCGGAAAGGTAAGAAAAAGAACGTGCATTTGAGTTTGAAATGTCCGATCCTGTAGCAGTACACTTGCAAAGCCCACACATGACAATAACCCGTTTCAAGGCCCCATTCACCCGATTTTTAAAAAAAATATAGTACTCCAAGAAAGTAGGATTATAAAACTTTATTAACTTTTAAATATAACGAACGCAACAAAAACTGTAAATATATTTAAACATTTTTTGACAAAAAAAAACAACAATGGTCAGAAGCTGTCTTTTGTGCGAATAGTCCCAAGGCAGCACAATGTGCTGAGTTGTGGACGGCACCCAGGTGAAGAACCATCCCTTCTTTAAACCCCATGGTGACCAACTATAGTTTCAATGAGTGCTATGTCCCAGGTTTTACATAAAGTAGTGTTTACCTAGAGTGGTGCTGTGTAGGACACTCTGAATGGAAATTAACCAGAACTATAACGATAACAACAACAACAACAATAATATAACTTTTATGCCCAAATTACGCAAACATTTAGCTAATCTGCTAAATGGGGGAGTCGCCATTTCTTTTGATAATTTATTCACCCATCCGTAGCCTCTCTAATCTCCATTACAATGTGTTTCTTGCTGAAATTAACCAGAACTATAACCATAACAACAACAACAACAATAATATAACTTTAATGTCCAAATTACGCAAAGATTTAGCTAATCTGCTAAAGGGGGGAGTCGCCATTTCTTTTGATAATTTATTCATCCATCCGTAGCCTCTCTAATCTCCATTACAATGTGTTTCTTGCTGTCGCTAGCTGATGAAAAAACTAAAGTGATAACTTCCTCATCCTTATTTTGTCTTTCTTTGTTCCTTAAGATGTTATCTGTGTCAACCTCTTCCGAGAATGCTGATGCGTTAGGGATTTCCTTGTGTTTCTTAATAGCATTGGTGTCTGCACACTTCTTTGTCAATTCTGTGAACATGATAACTGCTTCATAAACAGACGATATCTTTGTTAAGTCATTAGTGTTAAGTGTGTCTGAAACTACAGTGCCCTTCTGTTTTTCTTTCTTCAGGCTCTACAAAGTTTTGTGTGTTGTTCTTTTGAGCGACAATTATTCCAGAGGTTTCAGGTTCACTTGTTTTGTCCTGCAGTGAGTTAACAGCTTTAGAGACTTCATGTTTATTTGCTATGTCCTGCTGTGCGTCAACTGCTTCAGAGACGTCAGCCTCATTTGTTATGTTTGACTAGATCCTGGACCTGCCCGGCCGCGCCCAAAATGGCGCCGGTGTAAATGGGACTCGTAACTGCTTGTTGTGTACTGGTTGCCCAACCTTGATATCACGAGATACGTATGCAGTTTTGAAGCACATGGCGGAGGCTCGTCTGCTGTAGTGGGGCGCCCCTTTATCGTTTCAGTTGCCATTCCGCCCGCTTTTGCTACACTGTGCCTTTTCCGCCATTCAGCTGTTTACCGCCCGCTCTTACGGCTACAGCGTCTCGCTCACCATGTAGTTGAGTTGCTCCCACTCTTGCGGTGCAGCGATAGGCGGCTGCCACAGGACTCTTAAAATGGCGGCCGGCTCTTCGGATTTGGGCCTGGTCCAGTAAAATGGCCCTGGGACACCTTGGAACTCGGACGCTTGTCTGCCAGGGCTTGGGTCCCATTCTCGAAAGCGTCCCCTCAGCCTTGAAGATTCTACAAAAGTCTTGGGGGCCCTCGACTCCCGCAGGCTTTCGGTGGGGAGCGGCTGCCATGATTGCTTGCAGAATGGCCACGACGGAGCTACGAGATGGTGGTGCTCTCATGGTGACGCCAGCTTCAGTCTGAAACATCCAGAAACAAGGTGGGGCTTTCATCGTTTGGGAAAAAAAATGTTTTAATCCAATGAAAAGTGTTATTTTTAGGTCACATGACTTAGTCTTACATCATTAGGAAAACAAAAGTAAAATGAACCAATGAAAAGTTTTATTAACAAGTCACATGACCTGTTATGCTTACGTTACGCGCTGCGCGGCGCGCTCTGGATCGTTTCCGGGAAGCTGCACCTTGCGCACCGGAGCACTTCCGGGTGCGCTAACGCGGCGCGTCACATGACGCATTACGCGACAACGCAGGTCCAGAATATAGTCAAAATGTCTCCACCAACCAGCGGTCGGAATACAACCGCTTTCAGCAGTCCAAAAAGTTCTGTTAAATCGCCAGAGCGGGAGCAACTCAACTACATGGTGAGCGAGACGCTGTAGTCGCAAGAGCGGGCGGTAAACAGCTGAATGGCGGAAGAGGCACAGAGTAGCAAAAGCGGGCGGAATGGCAACTAAAACGGTAAAGGGGCGCCCCACTACAGCGTGTCTTCAGGTCAAACGGATTGTGGGACAAGGTCCAGAATGGAAGAGTCATCAAAAGGCAAAAAATTCCGCCGGACCCCGGGAGCCGGCCGCCTATGTCGGGGGCGATCTCAGGCCACACCAGGGCAACACGACTTGGGGAGGGGGCAGGAGCCAAGCGCCCCCTCCCAGTCCGCGCCATCTCACCGCCCCTCGGGGGCCTCCGTCAAGCGGTTTAGGGAGGCACCGTATCACATTGTTTTCCAATGCAGTCAGGTCCACAAACGGACCCCACTTACTTTGAATAGTGAAGCTGCAGCAGGTGCAAATAAGGTTTAGACAGTGTTACAAGCGCTGCTTAGAACTCTGAAGTATGGCACTCAACATCCAGGACTTATGCCATTTGTGTAAGGCAGTGACATCGAAGCAACTCAGGGACCAAAAGCATGAACGAACACTCACGTATGAAAATCTTATTTGGGGAAGGGGCAGGATCCAAACGCCCCCTCCCAGTCCGCGCCACCACACCGTATGTAGAAAATCTGAAGCCATCGTTCTACAAACTCTCAACCAGCCTTGGATGGAAAAATCTTAAAGAATGTACAAACTGAAAACCAGTTTTTGTCTGCATAGCATCAGCAGCAACGCTTGCTATCAGTGCATGAGTTTCATGCTCGATCGATTGAGCTAGCCGGATCGGGCAACAAAAAGTATAAAATAGTTATGTAAATAGTTATTTAATAAAATGTTTTACCCTGTTACTTTGCTGGTGTGTTGTATATATTTATAATATTTGCATAGGGTTTGTTGTTATTTTGGGCGGGGTGGGTGGCGGAGTCGAGCTGTCTTGCAGCCATCATGGTGTGGAGCTCAGTTCATCTCACTATTTTCGTATTTCTCATGAAGGGTTGTTCCTAATGTTTGTATTTTAGCGAGGTCAAAAAGAGATCCAATTAGTGGTCTACTGATTTTGCTCGATTACTTTTATTTTTTTACAAGATTTTTCACTATCTGCAAAGACTAAACAGAGTATTGCGACTTTGTGCTTGTTTGTAAATAGAGAATGATCCAAAGAGAACCAATTCTAAAACAGTAAATGCTTGGATAACAATCAATCAAATGGAGAGACAAGCAGGTACGACGGATTACAACGGGGGTAAAGGTCTGGGTTAACTACCCTTCACTATCTGCAAAGAGAGAGTACTACTACGAGAAAAGAGGGGAGGGGAGGGGGGGGCAGCGTTCAAAGCACATCAGCGTGCATAAACACGAAAACGTTTTTACCTATCACGTACTTGACATTTGACAGCTTTTGATATTTGCTATTAAAAAACCATTGAAATTCACAGAAAAAAACATAGGTTATAGTCCATATATAGTTAGGAATTCGCATTTACAAAACCTTGAAAATTCACTGAAAAAACCATTGGTTATAGACCATATATAGTTAGGAATTTGCATTTACAAAACCTTATTTTACTCGCATAAAACCATTGAAATTCCATATATAGTTAGATGCGCTAACTATATATCGCGCACCCGCAATCCACTGCTGATGATGTCACATATTACATCATTCATGACATGGTTAGTGACATCACTGATGACATCACTGATGACATCTCAAATGACATCACTGATAAAATCACTGATAACATCTCATTTGACATTACTGATCACATCACTGATGATATCATTCATGTGATAATACCATGAACCTCTTCAGACTCTAATATAACCTTAGATACAATCAGTGTAAACAGACAGTCACAGACTGTCACTCATCCATGGAGTTACTCACACACCTAGTCAGTCATGCAAACAATCAATCACACTTCCATTTCCTCAACTATACAGTTATACACACCTTACTTATTCAAACATATACTAACACATATTTACTCTGTTATACAATCCCTGATACAAGTTCACAATGATCCATACAGCCACTCACACATTCACTGGCTCTTATGCACAGTTATTTATATATGTCAACTCTCACATGTACTGTGTTTTACATATGTACTTACTTTGACATGTAGCACTGAGATATCCATTCACTCACTAATACACTAATGCACACAGTCATCCGCCCATACAGCTGTTTCCATATGCAGTTTTGAACCCATACATATAGTGAATCAACTACTCACACATCTATGTACAGAGTCACACACCTCCCAGCTACCCATACACACACACTCAGTGTCCCATACAAATGCTTGGACAACCAATCAATAACCCATACAGGTATTCATATAGCTACTGATCAACACATGCAGCAGTTTGTAGAACAACAGATATAATGATGCACAAATTAAGATAGTTTAGTCACTAACCCATGCACTCATTAAGACACATTTAATCATTCTCTCATACAGTCAGTCATGCACCTACTAAATCCTTCTTCCAGACACTTATACATCCACTCATTCTTCAATATGTAAGACACATTTTAACTTTACAGAAACATACAGTCACTGGATGTTGTCATCAGTGATGTCATTTGAGATGTCATCAGTGATGTCATCAGTGATGTCACTAACCATGTCATGAATGATGTAATATGTGACATCATCAGCAGTGGATTGTGGGTGTGCGATATATAGTTAGCGCATCTAACTATATATGGAATTTCAATGGTTTTATGCGAGTAAAATAAGGTTTTGTAAATGCAAACTCCTAACTATATATGGTCTATAACCAATGGTTTTTTCAGTGAATATATATATATATATATATATATATATATATATATATATATATATATATATTACCTACTGGCGGTCGCCAGTAGGTATATAAAGTTAGGATTTTTTCTCTATGGAACTTTTGAAAATTCTATATCTAATAACTTTGGCGTTTGTGGACGGAATCGGCTGAAATTTTCAGGAAAATGGCACATTTTGTTTCCAAGCAGCCCCTGAAAATTTGGGGGGGTTTTGTCAAGGGGGGGCCGAGAAAAAAGGGGGGTCCCAAAACGCGTTTTTCCCATTCATTTTTCCATAGGGCGTTTGGCCTCACTTTTAGCTCGAACGGCTGAATGGATTTACACGAAACTTGGCAAAATTGTAGGGACTGTTAGCCCGATGTGCCTTTGCTGGGTCTCAATATATGTGCTCCAGTGGATTTTGAGAAATTAACGTTTAAAAAAACAGATATATCTGTGACAGCGTCCCGGATAGCGCTCCAGATCGTGTACTTTTCGCGTAACGGAGCTTTGCGAAGCGAAGCTGATTGGCTCTCCGGTGTCTGTCAACATTCTAAACAGTCCGTAGCGGCCGCCATCTTGTCCCTCGGTAGGATCGAGAGACTAGAGGAGGCCAAAACGATGAGGGAAATAAAGGAAAGGGGGCAAGGTAGACCCCTTCTGGCCCCCTAGGATTGATGAGGGGGATATTAAAGTGCCCCGCGGGGCCAAAAAAAACACAAAAAAAATTGTGTTTCGTTTTAATTAAATTACAAGATGGAGGAAAAACAATGTGGGAAATGGGTATAAGGGGGTACGGGAGACGTATCCTGACCCCCTTATTTTCTGAGGGTGGCTGAGGATGCTCATATATGTTGATACTTGTCTTCCAGCGGCTGCGCGTGAGCGTTTTTTTTTTTTTTGTTGCTTCGTGACGTCTGTTAACGTTCGATTCGAAGAAAATCAGGAAGTGTTGACCGCCATTTTGACACTGCGAGTAAATATATTGTTAAAAATAATTGTTATAAATTAATCCGTATAGATAAACCTTGTCTGCGCCATCTTGCTTTTTTTGCAATGCCACACTTTTGTCGTGTACGGCAGTCATTTTAGCTGCCTTGACCAGACCCACTCTCTGCACGACGCCGATCGTGACGTCTGTTAACGTTCGATTCGAAGGAAATCAGGAAGTGTTGACCGCCATTTTGACACTGCGAGTAAATATATTGTTAAAATAATTGTTATAAATTAATTCGTATTGAGAAACATTGTCTGCGCCATCTTGCTTTTTTTCCAATGCCACACTTTTGTCGTGCACGGCAGCCATTTTAGATGCCTTGACCAGACCCACTCTCTGCACGCCGCCGATCCTTAGCATGGCTCCCCACCCTCGCAAGCATCTCCCCCACGCACTGGTCACCCCCGCTCTCTGTCATATGCATGGGCCATAAACCTCCCCCCATCTGCGCTGCTCTTCCCTGAGAATCACACCCTGAGCCCGCCCACACCACCGTTTCACCCTATTCACTACCGCACCCTCTGACACTCCTCTTCCTTTGTGTCCGATTGTCCAGGCCGGTCCCAGGCTATCACCTAGCCCTGCGGATGTTGTTTATGGCCCCAACTGTAAAGAATCACCCCTCTTCAAAGGAGTTACAGTTGTTCATGGCCCCCACCCGATGAGATCCGTCACACCACACGCGTTCCTACTATCTGATAACCATCCTGTATTGTGATTGGGGAGGGGATTCTCACTGTGAGGGTGTGTGGGACCGAGCCTGAAGCGGAAGATTCCCGGGATGCCTTTTTGTACATCAAAGTCTTCACAATTATGTGTCACATTAAAAATATATAGAACTCCAACAAAGTAGTAGGTTTATAACACTTTAATAACTTATAAATATATACATCGCAACAAAAACAGTAAACACCTTAATTTTTTTTTATTAAAACAGAAGCAACAATGGTCAGTAGCGGTCTGTTGTGCGAATAGTTCCAAGGCAGCACAACATGCTGAGTTGTGGATGGCACCCAGGTGAAGAACCATCCCTTCTTTAAACCCCATAGTGACGAACTATAGTTTATTTTCTATTTCATTCCCTTGCCATAACAAAATAAAAGTCTTGGGTTATTTATGGAAGGGAAGACTTTTTGTTTCTTCCAATTTTTTAAAAAAAACAAAGGTTTAAGGAAAGGCAACACTTAATGTGCATGTTTTCCACAGAAATTTGCCTTTGAAAACTAGAGGCAATAAATAAGGCCGAAATCTGTATTTTGTTTTTGGATACACATGTTATTTGTGTCTGTGTATTCATTTTTATGCATGACTTTATATGGAATGGTTAAAATAACTTATGATGCAACTTAACAGGAAAGATCACAAACATTTCAATGAGTGCTGTGTCCCAGGTTTACATAAAGTAGTGTTTACCTAGAGTGGTGCTGTGTAGGACACTCTGAATGGAAATTAACCAGAACTATAACCATAACAACAACAACAACAACAACAACAACAACAATAATATAACTTTTATGCCCAAATTACGCTAAGATTTAGCTAATCTGCTAAAGGGGGGAGTCGCCATTTCTTTTGATAATTTATTCACCCATCTGTAGCCTCTCTAATCTCCATTACAATGTGTTTGTTGCTGTCGCTAGCTGATGAAAAAACTAAAGTGATAACTTCCTCATCCTTAATTTGTCTTTCTTTGTTCCTTAAGATGTCATCTGTGTCAACCTCTTCCGAGAATGCTGATGTGTTAGGGATTTCCTTGTGTTTCTTAATAGCATTGGTGTCTGCATACTTCTTTGCCAATTCTGTGAACATGACAGCTGCTTCATAGACAGACGATATCTTTGTTAAGTCATTAGTGTTAAGTGTGTCTGAAACTACAGTGCCCTTCTGTTTTACTTTCCTCAGACACTACAGAGTTTTGTGTGTTGGTCTTCTGAGCGACAATTATTCCAGAGGTTTCAGGTTCACTTGTTTTGTCCTGCAGTGAGTTAACAGCTTCAGAGACTTCATGTTTATTTGCTATGTCCTGCTGTGCGTCAACTGCTTCAGAGACGTCAGCCTCATTTGTTATGTTTGACTATATCCTGGACCTGCCCGGCAGCGCCCAAAATGACGCCGGTATAAATGGGACTCGTAACTCCTTGTTGTGTACTGGTTGCCCAACCTTGATATCACGAGATACGTATTCAGTTTTGAAGCACATGGCGAGCAGGGACGAGAATTGATTGAACATTTTGACATCCCTATTGATATTAAGTTCTGATGTGATATTGATTACTGTACTATTGAAAGATCGAATTAACGTCACTCATGGTACTTGCCCGCTTTTGCTGCACTGTGCCTCGTCAGTAGTGGTCTGCTTTGCGAATAGTCCCAAGGCAGCAGAACGCGCTGAGATCTGGACGGCACCCAGGTGATGTCCAGTAAGTTGCCACACTGGTTTTGGTATCCTACAATGCTGCTCCGAAAAACAGCGTGGGGCGCCCCGGGGGAGGGGGGGGAGGCGGCGTGAACGGGCCTCCCCAGGTGGAGGTTTGATTGCTGTAGTGGTGCGCCCCTTTACCGTTTCAGTTGCCATTCCGCCCGCTTTTGCTACACTGTGCCTTTTCAGCCATTCAGCTGTTTACCGCCCGCTCTTCCGGCTACAGCGTCTCGCTCACGTTGTAGTAGTGGAGTTGCTCCCACTCTTGCGGTGCAGCGATAGGCAGCTGCAACAGGACTCTTAAAATGGCGGCCGGCTCTTCGGATTTGGGCCTGGTCCACTAAAATGGCCCTGGGACACCTTGGAACTCGGACGCTTGTCTGCTAGGGTTTGGGCTCCATTCTCGAAAGCGTCCCCTCAGCCTTGAAGATTCTACAAAAGTCTTGGGGGCCCCCGACTCCCGCAGGCTTGCGGGGGGGAGCGGCTGCCATGATTGCTTGCGGAATGGCCACGACGGAGCTACGAGATGGTGGTGCTCTCATGCTGACGCCAGCTTTAGTCTGAAACTTCCAGAAACACTGTAGACTATCAATTCGATGAATTCCGGTGGAGCCCCAACGTGACCCGGTAGGGAAGAATTTGCCCTCCCCTTTTTTGAGTGATGGTTCTTGTTATCCTGTCCCCTCTGTTGTCATCTAACGGAACCTTTTTTGATTGCCGAGTGAGAAAAAAAAAGGTGCGACTTTCATCGTTTGGGAAAAAAAATGTTTTAATCCAATGAAAAGTGTTATTTTTAGGTCATATGATCAAGCCTTCCATCATTAGGACACCAAAAGTAAAATGAACTAATGAAAAGTTTTATTAACAAGTCACATGACCTGTTATGCTTACGTTACGAGCTACGCGCCGCGCTCTGGATCGTTTCCGGGAAGCTGCGCCTTGCGCACCGGAGCACTTCCGGGTGCGCTAACGCGGCGCGTCATATGACGCATTACGCGACAACGCAGGTCCAGAATATAGTCAAAATGTCTCCACCAACCAGCGGTCGGAATACAACCCCTTTCAGCAGTCCAAAAATTTCTGTTAAATGACAACAGAAGGGACAGGCAACAAGAACAATCAGTCAAAGAGGGGAGGGCAAGTTCTTCTCTACCGGGTCACGTTGGGGCTCCACCGGAACTGATTGAATAGGTAGTCTACAGTGTTTCTGGATGTTTCAGATTGAAGCTGGCGTCAGCATGAGAGCACCCAATTCTAAAACAGTAAATGCTTGGATAACAATCAATCAAATGTAGAGGGAAGCAGGCACGACGGGTTACAATGGGGGCAAAGGCTTACGTTACCTACCCTTCACTATCTGCAAAGAGAGAATACTCCTAAAAGAAAAGAGGAGGGGGGGGGGGGCAGCGTTCAAAGCACATCAGCGTGCATAAATACGAAAATATTTTTACCTACCACGTACTTGACATTTTACAGCTTTTCATATTTGCTATTAAAAAACCATTGAAATTCACTGAAAAAACCTACGCATTACAACTACGTTTCCTTTTTCAAAAACCTTTAATAAAAATGTTGGTGCACAAATACGGGCCTACAACCCCGTGGGCCGGCCATGAAGCAGGATGGAACTGTAAATGGGGGGGGGGGGTATTTATTTGTGGAAAACTTAACAGAGTCAGTGGTCGTTGATTTCATAGTAAAAAGTGCGACAAGTGCAACAAAATCATATTGATAATTCATTGTGAGCAAGTACCAAAAGTGTCGACAATTCGAACCTTCAATAAATACAGTAATCAATGATGCATTAGAACTTAATATCAATTCATTGTCCGAACGTGTAATCAGTACCCGTCCCATGTCAATTCATTGTTCGAACGTATAATCAATACCCATCCTGGATCAATTCATTGTCCGAACATATAATCAGTCTTATCCCATATCAATTCATGTGCTAAAAACTGCATACATATCTCATGATATCAAGTCTGAGCAATCGGGGCACAACAAGGAGTTGAGAGTTTCATTTGTACCGGCGCCATTTTGGGTGAGGTCAGGAAGGTCCAAGTATAGTCAAAATGTCTCCACCAACTCGTGGTTGGACCGATACCTCTTTCGGCAGTCCAAAAGTTTTCGTTGAAGGGTAGCAGAGGGGACTGGCGACATGAACCATCAGTCAAAGTGGGGTGGGAGGCAACAATCTCTCCTACCGGGTCATACTGGTGTCCCACCGGAACTGATCAAGTTGGTAGTCTTGCAGGATTTTGCTCTTTTCAAGACTGAGGTCGGCGCCCCATCGGGGATGTCTGCGGGGGTCGGGGGCCCCCGTGGCTCTTATAGAATTTTCAAAGTTGAGGAGAACGTTTCTGGACGCAGGACTCATTTTCAAGCTGAACTCAGAAGCGCCGTTGCACCGCAACAGTGGACGAGACCCCCGCTGGGTGAGCGGAGCATCATTGCCTCGCAATAGTGGACAAGACCTTTTGTTGGGTGAGTGGAGCGTTAGGGGTGCAGCTGAGGGGCCCCCACCTGGGGGGGTGGGAGAGGCTCGTTCGCGCCGTCTCTCCCTCCCAGCGCACCTCACGCCGACACCTGGCGTTGATATCCGTGATGTAACTGCTCCAATTACTATGCTAATAAACAGATTTTCAAAAAAAAAGAAAAAAAGAGGGGGGGGGCCGGAGGCAGAGGCAAGACATCCCCCCCGTGGTCTGCAGGGCGCCGCTTCAGGACCGAACGGGGAGCTCATACCAAGCCGGGGCCAGACCAGGAGATACGAGGGGAGGGGAGGGGGGGGTCGTGGCATGTGCAAGACATCCCCCCCCCGTTGTCGCAGCCATTATTGAAGAAAGAAGAGGGATCCCGTTGGCTTCGGCTCCTCTCCTGGCCCAGGGGGGGGTCGGTGGCATGTGCAAGACATCCCCCCCCCGTTGTCGCAGACATTGAAGAAAGAAGAGGGATCCCGTCGGCCTCGGCTCCTCTCCTGGCCCGGGGGGTGGGGGGGGTCGGTGGCATGTGCAAGACATCCCCCCCGTTGTCGCAGCCATTATTAAAAAAAGAAGAGGATGGGACAAGGGATCCCGTCGGCCTCGGCTCCTCTCCTGGCCCACCTTATGCGACGACATCCCCGGCCGACGGCTGCCAGCAGGACTCGCCCTACACGTGCCGAAGGCCTCGTCTTCCGGATGGGCGTAGCCGCGAACCTGTTGCACTTCGGGAGTTTCCGGAATGGGGGTAGGTATCTGCTGATTTGTATCTATTTCATGTTACCGTTATTGGGCGTGGCGGGCGGTGGGACAGACATGCTTGGAGCAGTGGGGGGGTGGCGGAGCCTAGCTACCTCGTGGCTGCCGTAACGTCAAGCTTGGCTTCTCTCACCACCATTTTTATGTTTCTTATTTCTAGCGAAGTCAAAAACTCATCAGTAGCCTACTGATTTTGTTCGATTTCTTTCCCTTCCTTTTCAAGTGTGTTTCATGCTAAAGTTTCTGTTTAACAGGATACAGTGATTACTTTGTATTTTACATATGTCTTCTTTATTAGGGGTACCCTCCGGTTGAGCCAGATGATGTACCTCTAATAAATGGTCCGGGTGGAACTAGTTTATCAATCAGTGGGGAGTAGATGGGCATGACAGATTACAACGGGGGACAAAGGTCCGCATTACCCACCCTTCACTACTTGCAAAGACTAGACAGAATATTTCTTTTCCACGTTATTTGCAAACAGAGAATACCTCGAAAGAACTATTCCTTGAACAATAAATGTCCAGCCAATCAATCAATCAGTGGGGAGAAAAACAGGCATGACGGATTACAACGGGGGACAAAAGTCCGCATTACCTATCCTTCACTATCTGCAAAGGGAGACAGAATATTCCTATTCTTCTCTGTTTGTAGACAGGGAATATCTCAAAGAGCAATAATGTTTCATTTGTGTAATCGTTTCATAAACATGTACATTAAAAAACTAAATACGCTCCACTGTTTTAGAAAAACTTTACAACTTGCTAGATCACCCTTTAAAGTTACAACTACGAAAACCTACTTACTTAAGCTGTTGAATTTGGCTTCAAATGTAAAGCATAAGTTCAAGCTAGCATATCATATGTCTAAAAGGTTTAACATAATTGATATGCAAATTTAAATACTACCCTTTCTTAATGGTGACACCTTATCTCTTCAATATCCAACAATTTCCATGAGCAAAGCAAAAGAAATTCTGAGGCCCTGAAGAAATAAGGCTTACTGTGGGGTTCAACTCAATCTGGTGTTTGGGAGATTCCATGTTTCAGGGTGATATTCTGTGACAGGGTGCAGGCACCAGAAGAATTTTAGCCTAGTTCATCACATTGGAGAATGAAGGTCTGGGAAAATATGTAATCTGGTGAAGATCCATTCCTTCTTTAAACCCTATGGTGACCAACTATAGTTTATTCTCTATTTCGTTCCCTTGCCATAACAAAATAAAAGTCTTGGGTTATTTATGGAAGGGAATACTTTTTGTTTCTTCCAATTTTTAAAAGAAAAGAGGAGGGGGGGGCAGCGTTCAAAGCATATCAGCGTGCATAAATACGAGAATGTTTTTACCTACCACGTACTTGACATTTTACAGCTTTTCATATTTGCTATTAAAAAACCATTGAAATTCACTGAAAAAACCATAGGTTATAGACTATATATAGTTAGGGATTAGCATTTACAAAACCTGTATTTACTCGCACAAAACCATAGAAATTCGCATATACAGTTAGTTGCAATAACTATATATCGCGCACCCGCAATCCACTGCTGATGATGTCACATATTACATCATTCATGACATGGTCAGTGACATCACTGATGACATCACTGATGACATCATCCAGTGTTTGTATGTTTCTGAAAAGTTAAAATATATCTTACATATTGAAGAATGAGTGGATGTATAAGTGTCTGGATGAAGGATTTAGTAGGTGCATGACTGATTGTATGAGAGAGTGATTAAATGTGTCTCACTTTCTTTTTGTTCAAATTTGGAGATCCAAGATTCTACAAGAAGGTTAGATTAAAGGTGCTAGGAACTGCCCTGAGAAACTGGGTGTTTGTGAGAAAGAAACTGGGTATTCCTTATTACACCCCTCAGGCCCCTATATGGGATTCACCTGGGACGCCAGTATGTCTCAGAAACTAACTATCAATTCCTCTTAAAACAGCCGGTTTTATGCAATGGCAGGATTTTATGGATAATTCCCAGCTATTGGGGTGGCACTCACTCTCCAGGTTGACAAATGGAACTCTCACCAGATTCAAATTCTATCAGTTATCAAGTTGGTGGTCTACCATTCCATGGGAGTTCACAACCAACCCAAAATTTGAATTTGTGATGAGAAAGGGTAGATGGAAAAAGGAGATCTCCTTTTGGTATGAGGCCTTAAATGAGAAGGATGAAATCTCAGAGAGTGAACTTAACAAACTCTGGGGGGAGATAGACGACCTGCAATGTGATAACTTGCTAGCATTATGGGGAGACTCCTTTAAATTGTTAAATATAGTGGTGAAATCTGCCCCCCTAAAGCGCAATCATCTGTTCACCTTAAATAGAGTCTATATAACTCCAAAAAAACTGGTTAAAATTACAAAGCTGGAATATAGCTGCCCACGTTGTAAGGCCCCTGCAGCAGATGATATACACATGTTCGCAGAATGTCCAAGTTTGTTACTCTTTTGGACTAAAATTGGAGAGTTCATATCTGACGTACTCGGCATAAATTTTGAGATCTCCTCTAGGATAATTTTTTTTGGGTTAGGGGCAGAATACCAGCTTCAGGATCTGATGACTAAATTCATCTTTTATATAATTATTCTATCAAGGCGTGAAATTTGTAAAGCCTGGAAGTCAGAGAATGCCCCTACATTCACGGAATGCCTGAAATATATTATTTATGTGAGTGAGTCCGATATGGCTTGTGATAGTTCTAGTCAAGATAAGATCTGGGCGGCCCTTGTGGTTTGGCGGAACCGATGACAGTATTCCTATGATTTCACCTGGGTACTGTTGGTGCTTGTTCTCCTGCCGAAGAAAGGGTCTTCAAGGTCGAAATGGTATGGAGCGGACACAGCAAACAGCCAAGTCTAGAGCGGGGTCTTCGCCCTTCCTCCCTACTAAGGATATAATCCTCTAAGTTTCGTGAATCGCAATGTAGGGAGGAGGAGATGCCCTAACTAGAATACCCAATCTGGTATATGAGGAATACGAAAAAAAAAAAAAAAAAAAAGAATGTGTCTCATTGAGTGCATGGGTTAGTGACTAAACTGTCTTAATTTGTGCATCATTATATCTGTTGTTCTGTAAACTGCTGCATATGTTGATCAGGAGCTATATGAGTAACTATATGGGTTATTGATTGGTTGCCCAAGTATTTGTATGGGAGAGTGAGTGTGTGTGTGTGTAGGTGTCTGGGAGGTGTGTGACTCTGTGCATAGATGTGTGAACAGTTGATTCACTAGATGTATGGGTTCAAAACTGCATGTGGAAACAGCTGTATGGATGGTTGACTGTGTGCATGAGTGTATTGGTGACTGAATGGATATCTCAGTGCTACATGTCAAAGTAAGGACATATGTAAAACACAGTACATGTGAGAGTTGACATATATAAATTACTGTGTATAATAGCTAGTGAATGTGTGAGTGGTTGCATGGATCATTGAAAACTTGTATCAGTGATTGTATAAGAGAGTAAATATATGTTAGAATATGTTTGAATTAGTAAGGTGTGTATAACTGTATAGTTGAGGAAATGGAGGTGTGATTGATTCTTTGCATGACTGACTAGGTGTATGAGTAACGCCATGGATGAGTGACAATCTGTGAGTGTCTGTTTACACTGAGTGTATCTAAGGTTATATTAGAGTCTGAAGAGGTTCATCGTATTATCACATGAATGATGTCATCAGTGATGTTGTCAGTGATGTCATTTGAGTTGTCATCAGTGATGTCATCAGTGATGTCACTGACCATGTCATGAATGATGTAATATGTGACATCATCAGCAGTGGATTGCGGGTGCACGATATATAGTTAGTGCAACTAACTATATATGAAATTTCCATGGTTTTGTGTGAGTAAAATAAGGTTTTGTAAATGCTAATTCCTAACTATATATGGTCTATAACCCATGGTTTTTTCAGTGAATTTTCAAGGTTTTGTAAATGCTAATTCCTAACTATATATGGTCTATAACCTATGGTTTTTTCAGTGAATTTCAATGTTTTTTTAATAGCAAATATCAAAAGCTTTAAAATGTCAAGTATGTGGTAGATAAAAACATTTTCGTGTTTATGCACGCTGATGTGCTTTGAACGCTGCCCCCCTCCTCTTTTCTTTTAGGAGTATTCTCTCTTTGCAGATAGTGAAGAGTAGGTAACGAAGGCCTTTGCCCCCGTTGTAATCCGTCGTGCCTGCTTCCCTCTCCATTTGATTGATTGTTATCCTAGCATTTATTGTTTTGGAATAGGTTCTCTTTGGTTCATTCTCTATTTACAAACAAGCACAGAGTCGCAATACTCTGTTTAGTCTTTGCAGATAGTGAAAAATCGTTAAAAAAACAAAAGGAATCAAGCAAAATCAGTAGGCCACTAATGGGATCTCTTTTTGACCTCGCTAAAATAGAAACATTATGAACAACCCCTCATGAGAAATACAAAACTAGTGAGAGGAACTGAGCTCGACACCATGATGGCTGCAAGACAGCTCGGCTCCGCCGCCCACCCCACCCAAAATAACGACAAACACTATGCAAATATTATAAATATATACAACACACCAGCAAAGTAACAGGGTAAAACGTTTTATTAAATAACTATTTACATGGCAGCCTGCTGCAACATCGATCCAAACAAGCCTTTGTATTTGGGGCTCAAAATCAACAAGTAACAGGGTAAAACGTTTTATTAAATATCTATTTACATGGCAGCCTGCTGCAACATCGATCCAAACAAGCCTTTGTGTTTGTGGCTCAAAATCAACCATCAATAGTAAGATTTTCATAGGTGAGTGTAGGTTCATGGTTTTCCATCCACAGACTAAAAGCCTGGAGTGGGAGTGAAAGAACAATAACTAGGTAAGAAGGAAGGCAGAGGTTGTGGGAAGGACTCTGGATATAGTATGTTGCTTGGTCCCTGAGATGCTTCGATGTCACTGCCTTGCACAAATGGCATAAGTCCTGGATGTTGGGTGCCATAGTTGAGGGTTCCGAGCAGCGCTTGTAACACTGTCTGAAGCTTATTTGCACCTGCTGCAGCTTCACTATTCTCAAAGTAAGTGGGGGCTGTTTGTGGACCTGACTGCATTGGAAAACAATGTGATGCGGTGCCTCCCTGAACCGCTTGACGGAGGCCCCCGAGATAATTGCGCCTGCTCCACACCTTGTCCCACAATCTGTTTGACCTGAAGACACGTCCTGCGGTGCCCTGGTCCGACCATCACATATACCTGCGCCAGGAGACGGCATGGGGTGCACTAGAAGGGAGAGGCGGCGCGAACGAGCCTCCCCCACCTCCCCAGGTGGAGGTTTCTCAGCTACACCCCAGCGCTTCACTCGACCAGCTGACTTGCGCCCGCTCTTGCGACACAGTGCCTCGCTCGGCCAGCTGAATTGCGCCTGCTCTTGCTATTACAACGTCTCACCCGCCATCCAACTGAATTGCACCCAATCTTGCGGTACAGCGACAGGCGGCTGCTACGGAGCTCACGAAATGGCGGTCGGCTCCACATACTTGGGCCTGGCCTGCAAAGATGGCTCTGGGCAACCGTGGAACTTGGACGCTTGACTGCTAGGGCATGGGCCCCATTTTCAAAAGAGTCCCCTCAGCCTTCAAGATTCTACAACAGTCACCGGGACCCCCGACTCCCGCAGACTTCCGGTGGGGAGCGACTGCCATGATTGCTCGCGGAATGGCCACGACGTAGCCACGAGATGGTGGTGCTCTCATGCTGACGCCAGCTTCAGTCTGAAACATCCAGAAACACTGTAGACTACCAATTCGATCAGTTCCGGTGGAGCCCCAACGTGACCCGGTAGAGAAGAACTTGCCCTCCCCTCTTTGACTGATGGTTCTTGTTGCCTGTCCCTTCTGTTGTCATTTAACAGAACTTTTTGGACTGCTGAAAGGGGTTGTGTTCCGACCGCTGGTTGGTGGAGACATTTTGACTATATTCTGGACCTGCGTTGTCGCGTAATGCGTCATATGACGCGCCACGTTAGCGCACCCGGAAGCGATCCAGGGCGCGGCGCGCAGCGCGTAATGTAAGCATAACAGGTCATTTTACTTGTTAATACAACTTTTCATTGGTTCATTTTACTTTTGTTTTTCTAATAATGGAAGGCTTGGTCATATGACCTAAAAATAACACTTTTCATTGGTTTCGAACATTTTTTTTTCCCAAATGATGAAAGCCCCACCTTTTTTTTTCTCACTCTGACTTGTAAAGCAAAGGACCCAGATGCATTTACAGTTTATCACTAACAATGTTCCAGGCTAATGTATTTTCCCGGGAAATTTACAACTGTCCTGCAAGTAAAATATTCCTATTTCGAGAAAAAGGGCGTTTATTCGTCCCATGAGGGAGCCGTTGAACAAAAGAGGCTCGACCTGCTGTCTTAGTCGCTGATAGGCATGAATATCAGATTCTTATCGATCACTTTATGTTGCAGGAGTGGAAAACACAACAGCCCTTGACCATTTATCTTTACTGCTTTCCTACAGTGGCTATTATTCAAAACTTTACCAATCTAGGTACTACTACCATGTTTTGTTTTAAAAACCTTTATTGTGCAAATGTCAGTATACAAATACGGGCCTATAACCACGTGGGCCGGCCACGGAGCAAACTGTAATCGTATATGATGAGGGGACATTTACACTGTAGAAGAACGTAATGGGCGGGCCATTAGGTTGCAAGAACTAAGGTGTCTAACAGTTGCGGAATCGGTGGACGTACATTTTATAATTAAAGTACAACAGGGCCAGCTACAATAAAATTATCTAGATATACATTTGCGGGCAAGTACCATGGGTGACGTTAATTCGAACTTTCAATAGTACAGTAATCAATAACACATCAGAACTTAATATCAATAGAAATGTCCAAATGTTCAATCAGTACTCGTCCCCGCCCGCCATGTGCTTCAAAACTGCATACGTATCTCGTGATATCAAGGTTGGGCAACCAGTACACAACAAGGAGTTGCGAATCCCATTTATACCGGCGCCATTTTGGGCGAGGCCGGGCAGGTCCAGGATATAGTCGGGAGAGGCCCGTTCGCGCCGCCTCCCCCCCCCCCCGGGCACCCCACGCCGTCTTTTGGCGCAGCATTGTAGGATGGCCACACCAGTGCAACTTGCTGGACACCACCTCGGTGCCACCCGGATCTCGGCGTGTTGTGCTGCCTTCGGCCTATTCGCACATCGGTCCGCTACTGACGCCGCCTCACAGGCCAACGGATTTTGTAGGCTTTTTATAGCCCAAAGCCGCATTACAGGTCATGTGACTTGTTTATAAAACTTTTCATTGGTTCATTTTACTTTTGGTTTCCTAATGATGGAAGGCTTGATCATATGACCTAAAAATAACACTTTTCATTGGATAGAAATTTTTTTTTTCCCAAATGATGAAAGCCCCACCTTTTTTTTTCTCACTCGGCAGTCCAAAAAGGTTCCGTTAGATGACAACAGAGGGGACAGGAAACAAGAACCATCAGTCAAAAGAGGGGAGGGCAAGTTCTTCCCTACCGGGTCACGTTGGGGCTCCACCGGAAGTCATCGAATTGGTAGTCTACAGTGTTTCTAGATGTTTCAGACTGAAGCTGGCGTCAGCATGAGAGCACCACCATCTCGTGGCTCCGTCGTGGCCATTCCGCAAGCAATCATGGCAGCCGCTCCCCACCGGAAGCCTGCGGGAGTCGGGGGCCCCGATGACTTTTGTAGAATCTTCAAGGCTGAGGGGACGCTTTCGGGAATGGGGCCCAAGCCCTAGCAGACAAATGTCCGAGTTCCAAGGTGTCCCAGGGCCATTTTAGTGGACCAGGCCCAAATCCGAAGAGCCGGCCGCCATTTTAAGAGTCCTGTGGCAGCCGCCTATCGCTGCACCGCAAGAGTGGGCGCAATTCAATTGGATGGTGGGCGCGACGCTGTAGCCGCAAGAGCGGGCGCAACTCAGCTGAATGGCGGATGAGGCACAGTGCCGCAAGAGCGGGCGCAATTCAGCTGAATGGTGACTGAAACGCCAAGGGGCGCCCCACTGCAGCAGAGGAGCCTCCACCTGGGGAGGCGGGGGAGGCCCGTTCGCGCCGCCTCCCCCCCCCCCCGGGGCGCCCCACGCCATTTTTCGGCGCAGCATTGTAGGATGGCCAGACCAGTGCGGCAACTTACTGGACACCACCTGGGTGCCGTCCGGATCTCGGCGCGTTGTGCTGCCTTCGGCCTATTCGCACAACGGACCGCTACTGACGCCACCTCACAGGCCGACGGATTTTGCCAACTAAAAGACAGACCAAAGCAGCCCATTGTTGCTTTGAGATGGATGTTGCAGCAGGCTGCCATGTAAATAGTTGTTTAAAATGTTTTTTTTAACGTGTTTACTTTGTTGGAGCTTTGTATATATTTATAAGTTATTAAAGTGTTATAATCCTACTACTTTGTTGGAGTGCTATATATTTTTAATGTGACACATAATTGTGAAGACTTTGATGTACAAAAAGGCATCCCTGGAATCTTCCGCTTCAGGCTCGGTCCCACACACCCTTACAGTGAGAATCCCCTCCCCAATCACAATACAGGATCGTTATCAGATAGTAGGAACGCGTGTGGTGTGACGGATCTTATGGGGTGGGGGCATTGATCTACTGTAACTCCTTTGAAGAGGGGTGATTCTTTACAGTTGGGGCCATAAACTACATCCGCAGGGCTAGGTGATAGCCTGGGACCGGCCTGGACAATCGGACACAGAGGAAGAGGAGTGTCAGAGGGTGCGGTAGTGAATAGGGTGAAAGGGAGGTGTCGGGCGGGCACAGGGTGTGATTCTCAGGGAAGAGCAGCGCAGATGGGGGGAGGTTTATGGCCCATGCATGAGAGAGAGAGCGGGGGTGACCAGTGCGTGGGGGAGATGCTTGCGAGGGTGGGGAGCCATGCTGAGGATCGGCGGCGTGCAGAGAGTGGGTCTGGTCAAGGCATCTAAAATGGCTGCCGTGTACGACAAAAGTGTGGCATTGGAAAAAAGGCAAGATGGCGCAGACAATGTTTATCAATACGGATTAATTTATAAGAATTATTTTTAACAATATATTTACTCGCAGTGACAAAATGGCGGTCAACACTTCCTGATTTCCTTCGAATCGAACGTTAACAGACGTCACGCAGCCAAAAAACAAAAAATCCGCTCACGGCCAGCCGCTGGAAGACATGTATCAACATATATGAGCATCCTCAGCCACCCTCAAAAAACATAGGGGGTCAGGATACGTCCCCCGCACCCCCTTATACCCATTTCTCACATTGTTTTTCCTCCATCTTGTAATTGAATTAAAACGAAACACAAAATGGCGAATTCCCGTTTCGCTACCGGTTCGCGACCCGGTTCGCGAACCGGGAAGCGCTTCTACCGCGAAAAATCAAATTTTTTTTATTTGCCCCACAGCACCCTTTAATAACCCCAACATCATTCCTAGGGGGTCAAGAGGGGTCTACCTTGCCCCCTTTCATTAAATTCCCCCTTCGTTTTTCTCCTCCTCTTGTCTCTCGATCCTACCGAGAGACAAGATGGCGGCCGTTCCGGACTGTTTAGAATGTTGACAGACACCGGAGAGCCAATCAGCTTCGCTTCGCAAAGTTCCGTAACGTGAAAAGTACGCGAACCGGAGCGCTACCCGGGACGCTGTCACAGATATATCTGTTTATTAAAACGTTAATTTCTCAAAATCCACTGGAGCACATATATTGAGACCTAGCAAAGGCACATCGGGCTAACAGTCCCTACAATTTTGCCAAGTTTCGTGCAAATCCATTCAGCCGTTCGAGCTAAAAGTGAGGCCAACCGCCCTATGGAAAAATGAATGGGAAAAACGCGTTTTGGGACCCCCCTTTTTTCTCGGCCCCCCTTGACGAAACCCCCCCAAATTTTCAGGGGCTGCTCAGAAACAAAATGTGCCATTCGATTCTGTTCACAAACGCCAAAGTTATTAGACATAGAATTTTCAAAAGTCCCATAGAGAAAAAATCCTAACTATCCTAACTATATATACCTACCAGAATGATGTGGGGTGGCAAGCGCTGCAATGTAGCTCCCCCCACTGGGGCGTGGTGCTCATGAACATTTAAGTGCATCTTTTGCTGTGGCACGAGGATTTTAAACAGCCTGTGAAGAAGGGAAGAGTCCCAAAACGCGTCGGCTTCTGAAGAAACTGCTTTACTCTCACCCACTTGTGCCTGCGGCCCCGATCCAAATTAAAGCAGTGATGCCAACTTGTTGTGGGCTCCTTTCTTTTCATGGCAGAAACTTTGCTGGATATATATATATATATATATATATATATATATATATATATATACTGTTCCACGTACTTTCAAAGTACCACGCACTCTGCACAGGAAATAAAGATTAATGCTCCGTCTGTGTGGTCAAAATCACGTTTTTTTGTAAACCATAAGCCTTCAAAAAACCCTACGCGTTTTGGAGGACAACCGCCTTGCTCACGGGTAAAGTGTTTCTAAACGGCCATTGCTTATATCTTGCGCACGTGACATCAAACGTAAACATACAAAAAAGAGGCTGATTTTCACAGTTTTTGAGTCGGCCATCTTACAGAGGGTTAACAAACGTATGATATCAGTGTGACATGGTGTCTTAGATCACTTGTGGGTTTTAGCAGAGGAGACAAACAAACCTAAATATAAATTAAATTGTTATATAGCACCCCATTGTTATTTAAAACAATTTAGTGCGCGTCTTTAATAGTGGTCCTTCCCATCAACTAAACAGTAAAAACATACCGAATTTTACAAATTAAACGTTTAGGCATTATGCGCATGGCGTGAAACATCCCATTGTCATTTCAAACAGTTTAAAGCGCGTTTTTAGTAATGGTCTTACCCGTCGACTAAACAGTAGAAGCATACTAAATTTATAAATCGAACGTTTAAGCATTACGCGCATGGCGTTCATGGTACGTTATGCCCAGTGGCCGCACTAGCATGCGTCTTATAATATCCACTGCCGAGGTGCGCGGTGAAGCTAAACACACCAAAATAAGCCTCCCTGCTAAGAACCTATGGGTCTGGCATATAAGGAAGCTCAATTATGTCATCAAGTGGATAGGACCATGATACTTAATATACTGTGCCAAGTGGCAGAACATATCAGTTGGATATACATCAGAGTCGCGTAAACAATAATAAAAGCTCATACATAAATATCTGATCCACATTGACCCTGAAATTATAACAGCAATCCATATATATGCATATGTGGAGGCCCAATCCTCCATACAAATGGACAGGACCATAATTATTTGTGCAACTTGCCCAGTGGCAAAACAATTCAAAGGGATAGAAGTCAAATAAAGTGAAAAAAAGTTAGTGCAGCAATATCTAATCACAGATAGAAAATTAATAATGAGGCCATCTGGCCTGAAAATCAATACCCAAGCGGGTTTTACAACGGTTTTTCTCAAATCCCCTGGTTCCTACGGTCGAACTGGGTCAAGTGAGTTACAGTTCATACAGTTCATCTATCCAAGCTTCTTAATAGTGTAAGCATGATCCTTTTTCATTTTTCAAATCCACTTGTTTGATAGTGTCCCAATCTAAAAAGAAAGTACCCATGGCTAATTATTCTCCAGACAAAGATTACACCTCAGACCATGTAAGTAGGCATGACTCCGTTGCTTGTTACATTAAAAACAAGTGCACCAAAGTGAACGTTAAAAACATTAAAGAAGACAATTTAGACTCAGTGTAATTCATAATAATCTCAAAACAGAACAGAACGTAGGAAGACAGCCAAGGATCACAGTTTTTTGCCCCCATGAAATTGGAACACTTATCCTAATGGGATAGGGCTGACATATATCCCTAGATATATGAAGACTAGGATGTTGTGGGGGCCCTAGTAACGATCAGTTACTCTCCTAGGAACCTTGCCATCTCTTCCTCAGAATTTAACCCTTTGGGGATCTTGGAATCTAAGTTAAGTATATATTGTGATTCCAATTGGCGTAGTTTGCGAATTCTGTCGCCTCCTCTACTGCTAGGTGGTACCCTATCAACAACAAAGAAGTGCAGCACATCCCGATTACTTTGAAGAAATTCTTCGAAATGGCGTGCAAGGGGTGACTGTTTGTCTTTGTTTTGAATCGCTCTTATGTGTTCTAACACCCGTTTCTTGGCAGCAAACATCGTGCTACCCACATATTTCTTTGAACACAGGCATGTTAATACATAAATGCAATGGTCTGAGAGGCAAGTCAGGTGTTTATCGATCAATTTTTCTACGTTTTCGACAGGGTAAAAATAGGAAATCAGGATCACAGTACCTCACAAAACAGTCAACGACAGCTTTCTTTGTATTGCAGATAAATTTGCAGACCTTACAGGCCATGCAGGTATAGAATCCCTTGATATCCAATGGAGATTCCTTCTTTCTGACAGTGTCATTGCTGCATAACTTGTCCTTAATGGACTGTCCTTTTCTGAATGTGATGGTCGGAAAATTTTGTACAGCTTCATCAAGGGTCTCTTCTGTACTTTCCAATGCTTTGCTAAGCATTGTCCGACCCTGATGGACCCAGAATTATAGGTAGAGATATACCTAATATTGGTGGTATCTTGTTTAGTGCTGGATGAATTCAGCAGTTCACTCTGGGTAAATTGACCTGCCTTCTGTCTAGAGAGTATCACAACATCTTTGCTATAGCCTCTCTCAATGAATCTGTTGGTCATGAGATCACATTCCTTTTCGAAGTCTACCTGTGTTTTGCAGTTCCTTCGAGCCCGAAGGAACTCCCCGTAAGGGATACTGCGAATGAGCATTGGAGGGTGGCTGCTTTCTGGATGCAGGAGCGTGTTGCCTGCAGTTTCTTTTCTAAACAAGGTAGTCACTAATTTGTCACCCAATACTGTTATTCCAGATCTAGAAATTTAGCATTAGTTCTGCTCATAGTGCCTTCAAATTTTAGATTCCAATCATTGTCATTTAAGATCTTTACAAATGACTCTGCAAGTTCTACACTGCCATCCCAAATCAAAAATAAATCATCGATGTATCTTAGCCACAATACCACGTGTATGTATATATATATATATATATATATATATATATATGTAGATCGAAGCATGCATATGCAACCAGTTAGATATTAACGTATAACAGCCAGGGCCAGACTGGTACTTCCGGGCACCGGGCAATCCCCCGGTAGGCTAGATGGGGTGGGGGCGGTTTTCCAACAAGGGACCGGTTTTGTGGCTGGGGCCGATTTTTGGTCCGACCGTGAGTGACTTCAAGAGAGAAGTCTGACGGACTGTCTGTCTGAGTCTGACTGACTGTCTGTCTGAGTCTGACAGACTGACAGTCTGTGTGTCAGTCACACTACTCCGAGTCCGCTCTCTCTGTAGTGTCTGCCGACGTGCCCCTGTTCAGCCTCCGCGATGCAGGGAGTGGACACTGGACAGCCTGCATCTGCAGGGAAAACAGCACAGCCTACCCAATATTCAGGAGGAGGAGGAGGTGCTTGTTCGCAGCACGCAGAATGATGCACTGTCTCCTCCTCCCTGTCGTCGCGTCTGCGTGCCTCTAGGTGCAGCTGATGTCATCATGATCATGCCTCATGCGCATTGGGCCTAGCGCAATTAAAAGTGCGCATGACTGCCTGCCCTACAGCATCACGAGTGATGACTGAGTGACACAGAGGCCCTCAGGGCACTTTACCGGAGCTTGAGGGCAGCCATAATTTAGTTATTCCTAGGCCAGCCGTAGCCCCCTGTGTTTTCCACCAGCGCCAAAAGCAGGTGAGTTTTCCCGGCACTAATTAATGATTCATTGTGATGGTGGCACAGTTGGCACTGTGCGGGCGTCGCACCTCGCGCAGTGGTGGTGGGGTGGATTTAATGTTATTTGATTGATTTTCTGACTGTGTTGTTGTGACCTGGTGACTTGTTTTGAGCAGGGTGGAGGGCGGAGGCAGTGCGGAGCGAGGTGGCCTCACTGGCCTGAGTCGCGCGCTCAGCTGCTCAGCCTCTCACAGGACCGTTGCGGGTGCAGGCAAGAAATCTAAATTTGTAAGCCTGTCCAGCCTGTCTACTTGAAAAAGGGTAGTCCCATAGGGGAGTGACTGAATTAACCTTTGAAGCTCGCCTTTGGGCTAACATCCTGAGTGGCTTGCTGCCAAGTGGAGGTAACAACTTGCCCTGCAGTAGGCTGCTTTTGTTCCTAGCCATGGGTGTCATTCATATGACTCCCAAGACAGACGGAATATTGTCTGCTGGCCTGTGCCCGTGTGAGGCTACTGGGTCACAGAATGGCAACTTTCTAAAAGTTAACTTTTTTTAATGATGTTATTGGATTTGTCCTAACATCAGGTAGGGATTAATGTCACAATAAATTTGATACCTTACAGTACTCAGCTAGGTAGTTCTATTCATAAATTAGCCAGGCTGAGGGGCAGCCGGTGACCCTGTGTTAGCCAATAGGGCCACTGGGCTTTCCACAGCAGAACAACAATTTTGAAGAGTTCCTGTTAAGCCATATATAAACATTCATGTCCTACCTAGTAATATAGAGCTCCCTGTCTTAGGGCTCTATCGGCTTTCCCTAGGGGAGACTTACATATATTGTTAAGGGAACGGGAGGCTTTGCCATTAGTTTAAATGGCAAAGTCAAATTAGCATTGTTACCACTGCTCTTCCAGTCTTCAGTTAACTTAAGTTAAGTTAGTAAAAATATCATAATTTAGCAATCAAAATAGGGATTACGAATGTATCAATGAAAAGATAAGAGTTTTATTAACAATTAAGTTCAACGCAAAGATAATGTATGAAAAAATGTGAGTGAACAGGATCTGACAGGGTATTGGGGAATCATCCAATTTCCTTACCGCAGGCAAGTGACTTAAAAGTGACTTTTCAATTTGTGAAAATGAAAGTAAACAGAAAGTCACAATTAGAATTACATCTCATACTCCACAATTAGATACAGATTACAGTATAGAGTTGAAGATGTATGTGTCGACGATGTTTCGATCCCAATTAGGTATAGGGATCTCATCAGGACTAAATGATATAACAAGTGCCTGGGAAGTTGCCTGGATAAGTATAAGGGGAAAGGAAGGGGTATGGAGAAGGGGTGTGAAGAAAAAAGGAAATTAGAATAAAGGTACAGAAAAAGGCAAGACCATATATAGTTATAAGAGTCAATATGGAGTTATCCGTTCAGGTACCCGGTTATGGAGTACCAGGAGGAAGAACAATGCTAGGGAAAACAATTCAAGAGGAATGAAATTGTATTATATCATGCACAGGGCACAGTGGAGACCAAGGGATAGGTGCGCGTTAGAGGCTGGATGGATATGGCCTGGTTACATAAGTAAGAGCAATACTAAGTAAAGAGCAAAGTGGGGTGAATAAGGCATGCTTGTTACATTAATTAAGGAGAAAATATGGTACATGTGTCACTGGAGCCATGAGGATCACACAGAATTCTGTAAGGACGGGAGGAAAACTGGCTATGGCCAAGAACGGAGTGAAGTAAGGGTGAGCACTCGTGAATGCACTGTTAAAATCAAGGCAGGTCAGTACAATAATTAAAAGTGAAAATGGATAACAGCATGCAAGGGGGCAATTATGGGTGAAGACGTCAAATACCCAGGGCCAGACTGGTACTTCCAGGCACCAGGCAATCCCCCAGTAGGCTGGATGGGGTGGGGCCGGTTTTCTGACAGGGGGTGAGTTTTGTGGCTGGGACCGTTTTTCGGTTCGACCGTGAGTGACGTGAGCCACTTCTAGCGAGAAGTCTGACTGACTTTCTGTCTGAGTTTGACAGACTGACAGACTACTCCAAGTCCGCTCTCTCTGTATTGTCCGCCAACGTGCCCCCACTCAGCCTCCGCGGTGCAGGGAGTGGACACTGGACAGCCTGCAGCTGCAGGAAAAACAGCACAGCCTACCCAATATTCAGGAGGAGGAGGAGGTGCTTGTGCGCAGCGCGCAGAATGATGCATTGCCTCTTCCTCCGCGGCGTCGTGTCTGCGTGCCTCTAGGTGCGGCTGATGTCATCATGATCATGCCACATGCGCATTAGGCCTAGCGCAATTAAAAGTGCCATGACTACCTGCCCTGCAGCATCACGAATGATGACTGAGACACAGAGGCACTCAGGGCACTTTACCGGAGCTTGTGGGCAGCCATAATTTAATTATTCCTAGGCCAGCCGTAGCCCCCCTGTGTCTGCTGCCAGCACCAACAGCAGGTGAGTTTATCCGGCACTAATTAATGATTCATGGTTATGGTGGCACAAATGGCACTGGGCGGGCATCGCTCCTCCTGCAGTGGTGGTGGTGGTGGTGGATGTGGATTTAATGTTATTTGATTGATTTGCTGACTGTGTTGTTGTGACCTAGTGACTTGTTTTGAACAGGGTGGAGGGCGGAGGCAGTGCGGAGCGAGGTGGCCTCACTGGCCTGAGTTGCCCGCTCAGCTGCTCAGCCTCTCACAGGACTGTTGCGGGTGCAGGCAATAAATCAAACTTTGTAATTATGATGATGATTCAATCATCATCATAATTACAATTTTTGATTTGGTGTGCATGGTGCGGGTGGCCAGGCCGGCAGGCCGCAATTAAAGTAGGAGAACTGTTACTGAACTAAGCTAACATAGCTGCCAAGGTTTCAGGTAGCTATGTGTGACATTTTCATAATTTTAGTATCATAATGACATTTCAACGGCTAACAGGGAAAGCCAAGGGTCTGGCCGCTTGGTACCTAGTAGAACCCATTCATGTGCCAAGCCCGGACATCTTATTGCATGTAAATCATGCAATAAACATTGTATGAACATATGATAGTCACTGCATAATTTAAACAACTACACTTCATTAACACGCGGCAGTGTTTCACATTAGATTACATCACTACAGTGACAGGCTTTAATTAACAGTGACTTCTTTTAAACCTGTAAGTAGATATGTTCATATCCCTGCCTTGACGGCAGTGTCACTGGTGGGATGAGAGGCAAGGCACTTGTCACTTGCAGCCTATACAAGGCCGGACTGACTACTGGGCATTTTTTAATACTGCAGAGTTGGGGGATTATTTTACTGTGGTGGGGGCTGATTTTGTTCATGGAGACCTGCGTGTACTTCGAAATAATTAAAGCAAAACAAATTTTGTTTAGCACGCGCAGGTCTCCATGAATGAAACCAGCCCCCAGCTCAGCAGCATTCCAAACTGCCCGGTAGTCAGTCTGGCCCTGAGCTATATGTTAGAATTCTGTCATCTTGCAGCGACACTATAGTGTATTCACTTAAAAGCAAGCGGCTTTTGTGGCCTGCTGCAAACACACATATTTGAAGGTCTTCCCATAAGTGACAATGAAGGCGTGGTAAAATAAAGTATTTGTCAGGGGTCACAACATTTGGTGAAGCGAGGAATCTGGTATTGATTCCAGGATTTATTGGCTCCACATTGTGGAGTGCAACCTCGACGCAGGCCTCTGTCTCTCGCCCATTTTGCATCGAAGATCACTATCTTGTGTTTAATTGTGGTGCATGAGGTTAGAGCCTGGTGGCAGGCTGAAGCCTCATGAGAGAGCTGCTTGATTTGGGCTGAAATATCAAAGAGAACCAAGAGTTAAGCCGGAGACTGACATAGGTGACATTTTCTTGTGAGCAGATTCAAGCAAGGAAGGTGAGGGAAACATATAATTATGACAAATCACACCCATTTGAGCAACTAGGGACTCATTTAAGTTAACTGGTGCAAAGCACCAGAAAAATATGCAGCCGGGAAACAAGCATTCTGTGACATTCAAATACTTTGACTATTATATTTGCTGGGTGATAGCACAAAAACATGTTTAGATTCACTGGCATAGTGACAATCTTTCAGGCACTTCTTCAGTTGAAGTTCTCAGACAACTAGGATTGAAATAGGTTGGAGAATGAAACCTGTATGAGTAAACAAAGAGTGTGGTTACCTGCTAGGGACAGGATCGATGGAAATGTAAACAAAAATGTAAACTTGCAGCAAGGTGGGGAGGGAAAGCTGCAGGAGAAAAAGGGTGGAATCTGAAAACAAAAAGGAGGGAATCCTGTAACAGAGTATGGTATTCCTTTTCCTCTTTCGTTTCTATGTTTTTCCCTTACTCTTCGTGTAATACCTCTACTCCTATCCTCTCTCCAAAGAACCATTGTTTGAACTTCGAACCCAGGTGCTAGTCGTATCTGTCCTGCACTGACTTTGTCGAGCCCCTGCTGCTCTAACTGGTTAGATGCCTCAATTAATGTATGCCTGCTACTGCTGGGACTTGCGAGTTCATGTCAGATCACTGACTGAGCTGGCCAGCTAAATTATTCATTGCTTCACGTTACCCTTGCTCTACTGAAGTTGTTTAACTTATGTCTCAAGTGCCCATGTTTAAGTATAATTATGTATGCTTGTCGTTGTGTGTTGCTGGGTTCACATGTCGCTGGCTTTGAGGGAGTTCCTGGCGTCATGTTAAAGTACATGGTAGGTAAAAACTAACCAAGGTGAGGTGGCAAATAAAACTAACTGGTGTATAGTTATGGAGGAGTCAGTCAATACACAATGTTCTCATGGACTCTCTCGAAGTACAGACGCTGGCAACACGGCACGCACCATGCTGCATGGGCAAGGCAGCCTCAGTGAGCAGCTGATTGAGTGCACTCTAAGCGCCAAAAAGCAAATCTATCAGTGGGAGATAGATTAACAGAGTGAGGCACTACACTCAAACTAATTTACTTAGTTTGAAAGGCAAGCCATGGTGACGGCAATTGGTTGATGCCGCGCCACCGCCTTCTCGTACTCTGAGTCAGACCCTCTGCAATGCTGCATTCAGATTCACTCAGGCTCCACTGAGCTGCAGTGTGTGCTTTGGGCTCCAGCGGCTGCCAGCAATGTCCCGTGGGGTTGGCCAGTCTGGCAGTCATGGTGCTCACCATAATTTTTATTTACCACCACACCCAGCAGGGTCTCCCTGTTTCTGCTTTCTGGACAAGCATTGAGCAAGTAGATGGCTCCCTTCTGTAAATGGCTGACCTTCTCACTGGAGGCGTGCCTAGAAAATCAAATAGCAAAAGGAAAATAGCAGCAGTTGTTTTGCCCCAGGCAGAAAACCCAGTGTTCCGTCAATCGGTGCAGAAGAAAAAAACTATTGCCTTTTGCAATATTTGTAGCCATGTTGCACAGCAGGGTGACTTCTGTGCATCGGATTCAGGGCCGAAAATTGAGACGAAAAAAAGCTTTATCGATGTAGCCTGTTGCTTGTGAGAGAGCAGGGAGGGAGACGTCTCAGAGGGAGGGAAGGAGTGCAGCATGGAGGGCATAATGACTTCCACCACTGACCCCGCATTCTCACCATCAAAATGTAAATGTGATTTGCGACCAGCTTAGCCACCCACACTCACTAAACAATACTGTGGAGTGCAGAACCAGGATGAATCAGCCAGGGCTGACTGTGATCTGTGGAGAGATATTCCTATAACAGGAATAATTTTCATTGGCAGGAACAGACCGGGGCTGTGGATAAATGTTCCCAGAGCATTAATAATCATTTCCACCAGCAGGAACAGGCCAGGCTGACGTCTGGTGGTAAAGTTGTGGCTGTGGTACACTCTGGGTGTGTTAGATGCTGTTGTGACAGTGATGTCTTCAGCTGCAACAGGTGTGTGCATGCCACAGATGTGTGTTTTGCTGGGATGTGGTCTCTGCTGCATCCCTGTGCTGTGTGGTGTACATCACTGTCCATACTGCGCCTCATGACTTATGTGCTTTGTATCACTATGCGCCTGCCCTGTACAGTGTATTGTGTGACTGTTTTCTGTGCTTTGTGTCATTGTGCTTTTGATCTGTGTTTCACTGAATCTGTGCAGTATGCTGCAGTATCACCGTGTGCGTGTTTTATGTCATTGTGTATGTATTGCGTGACGCCATGTCTGTGCTGTGTGTCACTTTGGTTTCGTGCTGTATGTACATCTGATTGACAGCATGTAATTGACTTGTATACCACTGTGCCATTTCGTGTGTTATTTATACATATTCATTGTAATTTATTCGATCAATTTATAATCATTTACATCACCAATAAACAACATACTCGTAGAAATACAAATCTAAAAGAAACATTTTACAGCATCATTACTTTTAAAATTACTATACAAAATTAAAAATAATGTTTACTATGTCATTACTATAAAATTCAGCTATACCAAAAAGACAATTGCAGTAGTTTCCAAACTACTTAATAGCCATGAGGAGAGTAGTTCTCTTTAGTAGCTAACATTTTACTTACTTAAATATTAATATATTTCTTGGGTATAACTATATCACTGTTTTTCTGGCTGTGACGTGTATGTGTGTCTGTCACAGTGTGTACACTGTCTGTCTCTGTGTGATTGCATCCGTCTGGATCCTTGTGTCTAGCTACATTGTGTGCTAAAATTGCACCACCATGACTGTGTCTGCCTCTGTGTCAGTGTCTAAATGCTTGTATTTTCCATGTTTTTTAAATGTCTGATTGCCTCTTGTTTGCCTTTATGCGCGTGTGGTTATTTTTGTGTATCTGTCTGGTGCTGCCATCTCTGATTGTTTAAGCACATTTAGGGTACATATGACTGGGTGGGTAACCTGGTGCTCTTCAAGGTCATCATCTACTATTTACTGTGCTTTGAAAGTTTATACAATTGAATATCTAATGAAAAATGTGCTGTAAAATTCACCATTTTGTTCTGTCTTTTTCCCAAATTTTCTTGGGGGTGAACCCCCCAAACCCTCCTAATAGCGGTCAGGCTCGCTCGCTGCGCTTGCTACGCGCCAGACGGGGGCTGGACTGCTAACATGTGCCAGGGCTGCTTTCAGTTCCCAGTCCAGCCCTGATAACAGGGGCTTAACATTGGGGATCCTTTAGAATTTGGCAGAACAGTGAATCTACAGTTCAACCTTCCCATTAAAAAGTGGTGAACTGCTGGTTTTCTTCTGGCAGCTCCATCAGACAAAACCCTGCTTTGAGGACTGCCAGTGCAGGTGATTAAATGACTCCATGGTCTAAGGATAACATTTGTGAAATGACACATTGGAGTGTGGAAGTTATAGATATCCTGTCATATTAATCTGTTATTTAATTATTATTTTTTGTGAATAAAAAAAAGATGAGTTAGCCACAGAATTGCCAACACACATATACAGGTTGCACGTAAATTATGCAACTGAAACAGCAATCATTTATATAATCAGCAGTGGTTGCTTAGACTGAAGGAAGATCGGCTACTACTGTGCTCTCCAAGTTGGAATACTGTATTCCATATATTATACCTCATCGAGTTTATAATGTGGTCTGGTGGTAAAGTTGTGGCTTTGGTACACTCTGGGTGTTTTAGATGCTGTTGTGACAGTGATGTCTTCAGCTGCAACAGGTTTGTGCATGCCACAGATGTGTGTTTTGCTGGGATGTGGTCTCTGCTGCATCCATGTGCTGTGTGGTGTACATCACTGTCCGTGCTGCGCCTCATGACTTATGTGCTTTGTATCACTATGCGCCTGCCCTGTACTGTGTATTGTGTGACTGTTTTCTGTGCTTTGTGTCATTGTGCTTTTGATCTGTGTTTCACTGAATCTGTGCAGTATTCTGCAGTATCACCGTGTGCGTGTTTTATGTCATTGTGTATGTATTGCGTGACACCGTGTCTTTTCTGTGTGTCACTTTGGTTTTGTGCTGTATGTACATCTGATTGACAGCATGTAATTGACTTGTATACCACTGTGCCATTTTGTGTGTTGTTTATACATATTAATTGTAATTTATTCGATCAATTTATAAACATTTACATCACCAAGTAAAAACATACTCGTAGAAATACAAATCTAAAAAAAACATTTTACAGCATCATTACTTTCAAAATTACAATACAAAATTAAAAATAATGTTTACTAAGTCATTAATATAAAATTCAGCTATACCAAAAAGACAATTGCAGTAGTTTCCAAACTACTTAATAGCCATGAGGAGAGTAGTTCTCTTTATAGCTAACATTTTAATTACTTAAATATTAATATATTTCTTGGGTATAACTATATCACTGTTTTTCTGGCTGTGACATGTATGTGTGTCTGTCACAGTGTGTACACTGTATGTCTCTGTGTGATTGCATCCGTCTGGATCCTTGTGTCTAGCTACATTGTGTGCTAAAATTGCACCACCATGACTGTGTCTGCCTCTGTGTCAGTGTCTAAATGCTTGTCTTTTCCATGTTTTTTAAATGTCTGATTGCCTCTTGTTTGCCTTTCTGCACGTGCGGTTATTTTTGTGTATCTGTATGGTGCTGCCATCTCTGATTGTTTAAGCACATTTAGGGTACATATGACTGGGTGGGTAACCTGGTGCTCTTTAAGGTCATCATCTACTATTTACTGTGCTTTGAAAGGTTATACAATCGAATATGTAATGAAAAATGTGCTGTAAAATTCACCATTTTGGTCTGTCTTTTTCCCAAATTTTCTTGGGGGTGAACCCCCCAAAACCCTCCTAATACCGATCAGGCTCGCTCGCTGCGCTTGCTACGCGCCGGACGGGGGCTGGACTGCTAACATGCGCCAGGGCTGCTTTCAGTTCCCAGTCCAGCCCTGATAACAGGTGCATAACATTGGGGATCCTTTAGAATTTGGCAGAACAGTGAATCTACAGTTCAACCTTCCCATTAGAAAGTGGTGAAGTGCTGGTTTTCTTCTGGCAGCTCCATCAGACAAAACCCTGCTTTGAGGACTGCCAGTGCAGGTGATTAAATGACTCCATGGTCCAAGGATAACATTTGTGAAATGACACATTGGAGTGTGGAAGTTACAGATATCCTGTCATATTAATCTGTTATTTAATTATTATTTTTTGTGAATAAAAAAAAAGTTGAGTTAGCCACAGAATTGCCAACACACATATACAGGTTGCACGTAAATTATGCAACTGAAACAGCAATCATTTATATAATCAGCAGTGGTTGCTTAGACTGAAGGAAGATCGGCTACTACTGCGCTCTCCTAGTTGGAATACTGTATTCCATATATTATACCTCATCGAGTTTATAATTTATAAATTAGTAAAATCAAAAGTGCTTGGCTAATTACAGCAAAGAATAACAACATGGAGCCACTTCTCACACACCTCTCTTTAAATAATCTTAAGAAACTGCAATTAAGTCACTGGACTCATAGCACATAACATTTTGCAATTTCTAAATAATGAATCAATATTATTCACTAATTAGGATTTGTAAATTATACTTTTGTATATGAAGCCCTATTCAGTTAGTTCTGAGAATATATTCTCATGGGCAACAGCGTGGAGTTATCATTATGGTGGTCCTGTAAAGATAACTAAGGGCTACATATAGAGGTAATAGAACGTGAAATATGGATGTACGTTCATAAATAGACAGAAATGTGTCTAAAAAATGTATATAAGTACCATAGATTGCATATTAGTATCACACAACATCTGCTATATATCATGAAAGACATGACATGGGATAAAGGAAAGGTGTTGGTAACTCTCGATGTGGTGTCGTATATGAACACCTCACATGATTGGAGAATACATGCTCTAAAACATTTTCTAAACATGCCACCTGCTAAATACTTTGAACAAACTAATATGATGCTTGATATGACCAAAATTATTCTGTACAAACATGTTTTTCTTTTTTGATGGTGTCTGGTACTAACAATTATGGGAAAAGCAATGGCTTCCTGATTTGCTCCCTGTTACGCCAACTTTTTTCATGGGTTGGTTTTGAAGGAGGCATGTCTGGGCCTGGGGCATCCTTATGTATGGACAACATTTACTATTGGGTAAGGAATATTAATGATACTCTCATGATTTCAACAGGAGCGTATTTGGGGAATTTTTTGATTACCTTAATACCATTGACTACAATATGCAATGTATGTTGACCTGCAGCCCTTAAAAGATCACATTTCTAGATGTTGAGCTCTACATTAAACAAAACAAGACAATATATAAAGAAGGATGCACTTTAAAGAAACAGCATGCAACACTTTGATTCATGCCACTAGCCTGCATCTAAAGCACTGCCTTCAGGAGAAATGACATGGGGTAGGTGGAATTGTAGTGAGGATGGAGAATTCCATACGAATTTATTAGCTATGAAAACTAGTTGAAAATCAAATGTTATGACCGACAAATGATACGAACAGCAATGAGAACAGTACTTGCAGTCTCCTCCCAAGAATACAAGAAATAACAAAATGGCAGTGCAGGTAAAAATCGCAAAACTCGTCATCATATTGCTGTGATGTCAATAGTCTCAGAATAATCCTTTGCCATTGGTGTTGGCTCACTAATCATGAACAGCAAAATGGATTACTAATCACATGAGAATCACTTTCTGTTAGAGTTCTACTACAGAGAAACTTTATAAGTTAATTTAAATGAAAATACAATTGAGAAATTGAACTACTAATCTGATTCTTGTCACAGATTCTTTGTTGAACCTTTGTTTATGTGATTAATCATTGTGATGAACCCTTAGGGGCCATTGGCTGTGCGCTTCCTTAGAGTATGGAGTTTTCTCTGCACCCATTCTAGTGACTGTTGAGGGACAGTGGCAGATCCCATACACGAAGCAGCACGCACATTTTAATTTTTAATTTTAGTGTATCAGAGATATAAACACATTAGCAAGGTGTGCTGGTTGAGACCAACTATTTTAGGATGTTGTGAGTGCCAGTTTGGTTTTTGTTGTCTCATTTGGTTTGAGCTTATGAGAAGTTATTGCGCACTAAGCACTTTAGTCCATGAGCTGGAGTATATTCTATTGTATTTGCAGTCATTTTATAATTAATTCGTTGTCATGGCATATTTTTGTTAGTAATTTTATTGTATGTGATGTTCATTTTTAAGGCTATACTTGTTACAGCATGTTTTTCTTTGTATGGTTATCATGCAGAACTGAATTAACAATTTTAGCTGACACACTGCTGAGCGCTGGTGCATGCGCTTGCTAAATGTGCTCCCACAGTAGGATTTTTTTGGGCCAAATTACTCTTAATTTCGCAAGAAGGGGTATTGGTTATTCTGCATCAGTAACCCGCAATTACCGAAATTACTCCAATTATTCCGAAGTGACCAAAGCTTTTCTGTACCACCAATATGGTAGCACCCTACAGTTGCGTATTCTCACAGTTAACTAAGACTTTAGTTGTGCACTATACCTAATGCCACCTTGTAGTGGACAAGCACTGATAGGGAATATATTAACCAATTAAATAGAACTTATAAACTCATAAACCTCACAACTTCAGATGTTTACTGTTTTGCACTAATGACACACATTAGATGAGTACGAGTTCAGAGTAACAAAACTACTTTGCACGTTATATTTATAATTTTGCCATGCATCTAACTAAGATGTCAACTCAAAATACAATAGAACCTGGGTTCCAAAATATAGGGAGAGGAGGGCAGGGAAAATCACAGAATTATAACAACACACCTCCCCCTATGGATTCATTAATATACAGTTGGTACATCCTATAATAGAAATAACATAATTGTCCCACAGACAGTATTCTTTTCTTAATTTATTTTACCAAAAACTTTGTTTTAGTTATATATATAAATTAATTAATAAAAAATATTTTTCATTACTATACACAGAGTCAATGGAGCAGCCCCACCATGCAATTATATAAAGTATACACAAATATAGCAACACCACTAGTCACAAGCACACCAGACATACCATACACAATTCAATAAAGAAAAACAACAATACATCCAAAGAACCATCAGTACAAAATAACACAATAAATAATTCAGAATTCATAATAGAACAACAAACAGACAGCGCAGTACCACCTATATATTAATTAATCCATAGAGGGAGGTATGTTGTATTGTTCTATAATCAAGATGGCACACAGAAGTGTTCACTAAATAATGCTTGGATGGTTTACCCTGTCTGTTGACCAATACTTCAGTGCACTTTTATTGACAACACCATAGGCTTTACTCTGTTGTCCTGACGACACACGTCATACAGATGTCGACTTATGCATTAGGTTCATGAAATTGATATGGTTGATGAGTATTGTACTTGTTGCCAAGAAGGGCCAGAGTCACTTAGGCATATTGTATTCTTCTGTCCTTTTTATAAACAGTTTTGAGCCAAGTGGATTCCCCCCCCCCCTTTGCAGGGAACTAGGAATCAGGAATAACCAGGAAGCATTTAGAATACTGCAGGCAGATGCAAGCCAGATTGTGATATTCTGCATGGTCAAATTCCTAAAGGCACTGTGGATTAGACGTGTGAAATATGCACTTGATTGTTTTTAAATGCCACCCCTATCTGAGTACCTTTTCCCCCTATGCTGCTACTTGGATGCCCTGCTGTAAATAACATGTCTTAGCTTTTATAAAATAATCTTACTTTTTAAACGCTGCTATTTTAAGTGTTTTAAATATGATTTTTTATTTCTTTTCCAAAGTGAAATTTCTCTCATATGCTGCTACTGAAATGGACTGAAAATTCAGCATTTAAAGTTTATTCTGTTTTATGTATCTAGTTTTATCTGTTTAAGGAGTCCATGTCATGCTATTTTATGATGTTATGTCTTGTGTTCTGTGTAGTACTTTTTGGATCTAAAGCGCTCGAAATAAAGATTTTCTGAATTGATTTGGTGGACATGAAGATACCCTAACACTGCAATATGGCCATAAATACTTCTATTTGTTACTAAACATTGATATACATTGTAAGTGCTCATACTTATTTGCCGGATGATATTGGTAGCAGCAGGATATTGTTAGGCAAAGCACTTTTAGGTTAGTGAATGATTTGCATGTTGAATTTAAGATAGTTATCCATGTGTCCGTTTTTGATAAGGAACAATGATTTTAATGTAACCGCTTGGCATTAAATGAAAACGTATACATCCTATCACATGGAATGGAACACTATTTTAAAAGTTTTGAAGTATTATACAAATACATGGGCTTGTGGTGATGGTAATCACAAAAATATACAAGTCTGCATGTGTATCTTACCTGAAGACCTATTGAGGGACTTACATGTATCCTACCTAGCACTGCCAAAATCCCATAGTTACATCTTTCTGCAGAAACATGTGTTGGTGGGGCTGGAACATTGTTATGGAAAAGAAGCCTGGAATAAAAGAAGTCTTGTATAAAGGGCATTTTTATAACTATGTTCATTTAAAGAGAGGTGCGTGGGCAGCAGCTTGTATGATGTTTATTTTTTGGTAGGAATGTTGTAGGCCTTCCATTAACGAGGACCTTTGAATTTTACAAACATATTATATGACATACTTCTAGGAACTTTCAGCAGCCCTAACCATTCATTGATCTGTTAGTATGCCACCCTCCACAGCATAAGGCATGGGGCTATGGGCCAGCCCTTTTTAATGTTAGTGACAGCATTCTATCCTTTTACAAGGATCATATCCACACATAAAGCAGTTCACTTCAGTGCCAGGACCTACCATGGCAATGAGTGATTTTTGAGACCCAAAAGTATTCTTGCTTTGAGCCAATGTAATTATGTTAGCTTAATGAGAGCCCAGCAGCTTCCTCAAAAATATATATTTTGCAAACAGTATGACAAAGCACGGATTGTGAAAGCAAAAAGGCTGTAAGTCGGGGCTGAATCTTTTGCCTTTGCCAATGCTTGTTTTCACTTAGGTAGCTGTCGTTGTCACACTACTTCCAGTTCTCTGTGAGAAAATGTTTGGTCTTACAGTTATTGTAGAATGTTTTAGTTCTCACTGAGAATTCTTTTGATATATATGGAAGACTTGAGGCGAGGGTCCAAGCAGTAGCTGTGATAAGGATGCATTCCACCATTTTAATTTTACTAGTTGGCATCACTGCAGTTGCCTGGTCTGAAAGAAATTCCCTCAAGACTTAAATGTTATCTGATTAAAGTAAAATGTGAGGATGAACTTCAGAATGTGCTGTGAATAGTGCCCCTTCAATAGTATTCAATGATTTATTTCAAGATCCACTTTTGCATACATCAGTATTTGGATCAGGTTCATGGAGGAAGGCTTCCCTGACTGTAAGAGTTGTGAATCCTCATCTCCTGACGTATGGACAGTGGAGATCAGCTGTGGAGTACCCCAGGACTCCTCCCCGAGCCACCTTCAACATCCACATGGCCCTTCTCGCGGCCACCGTCAGGAGCTATGGACTCAATATCGTCTCTTGCACTGACAACACCCAATTGATCCACTCCTTCCCCAATGAACCCACAACTTCCACAGCGGGAAGAAGGACGTTGACACCTGGATGAAAAAGAGTTGCCTCAAACTCAACTCGGACAAGACTGAAATTCTCTTCCTGGGACCCACTCCCTCAGCATGGGATGTCTCCTGGTGGACATCCGCATTGGGAACCCTGCACACCCCCAAGGACCACACACGAAACCACAGCATCATACTGGACTCCTCTCTCACAATAAACTGTCAGATCAACAGCGTCTCCTCATCTTGCTTCCACACTCTTAGCCTGCTTCAAAAGAAGTTCAGATGGATCCCCACTGAATCCAGAAAAATGGCCACACATGCACTCATCAGCAGCAGGTTCAACTACAGCAATGCACTCTACGCCGGTGTTACCCAGAGATCTCTCAGGAAACTATAGAACTTTCAAAATGTTGCAGCCAGACTGGTCCTCCACATCCCCTGCAGCAGCCATATCACTGAACACCTCGTGAACTCCACTGGCTCCCAGTCAACAAAAGAATCACTTTCAAGCTCCTCACACAAGCCTGCAAAGCCCTCCATCACACAGGACCCGCATACCTGAATCATTGCCTTTCATTCCATGTACCCACCAGACACCTCTGCTCTGCCAAGCTGACCCTGGCCACCGTCTCTCAGATCCATAAGACTAAAATGGGAGGAAAATCCTTTTCCTATATTACCTCCAAGACCTGGAACACCCTCTCAACCTCAGGCAATTCCTGTTGCTTGCGCAATTCAGGAAACATCTCAAGACCTGACTCTTCAACTAAACTCCAGTGCTCAGATAGTCCAGCAGCCCCTCCTTCTCCCCCAGCATCTTAGGACCCTCACGGATGAGTAGCCTTGCTTTACAAACCCTGATTGATTAATGAGTATCTATGGCTCAGATTTGGCCATTAGGAATAGTGAGTCCTCATTTGTCTTGGACATCCTGTCTTGCATACTGGAGGCCTAGCCCCTACATATAGAGAAAGAGCTGTTGACCAAAGGAGTTTTCCGCAGTTAAATGAAAGCACTTGATGCAGTTGACATGTCCTAATATCCGAGGATGCTACCCTGTTAATTGGGATGCTCTTTAGCATAACTTCTTCATTTTGATTTGGACCTATCTAGAGAATTGGAAGGTGCTGGAACAGAGAAAATGTGGTATGTGGTTCAAACCGAATCATCTGAATAGTAACCAAAAGCAATAAACTGCTTGGAAGCTTCTGCTTTGCCATTTCTATATCTGGATCTCTAACTACCCTTGGATATAGAAGGTTTTCTAAAGATTCAACGCAGCAAGATACCTTATCTCAATACACTTATCTTTCTTTCCAACTATCTGTCAGTCTGATTCCCTACAACAGAGTTAGTTAACATGACAAAACACAGATCCTTCCTGATAGTCATCTCTCAATCATTTAAGAAAAGTATTTTATTTTTATGCCTTGATGGGGTTAAATGTTGAAGAAACACAAGGAGATGATGGACAGAGCGCTGAAACATTTAATACACTCAACCCCAGTCACACATCTGGGTTGAAACCATCATCGTTCTTTAGCTCACTTCACCACCCCAGTTCAGACACAGCTATATGCAAATCAGTCTTGACCCTGTGCCTCATGGGAACAGTCCAGCTTGAACTGCCAAGCCATGTCTTCCCTGGACTGGAAATAAGCATCCTGGGACCGGTTTCGGGCTAACAGCCCTCATCAGCCAGGCTAGCTTGAATCCAGTGGCAAAGTGAGCACCCACGTCTTGATATACCCTGCCAACTTAGAGTGAACAAAGCAAACACAAGGAGATGATGGACGGAACGCTGAAAATTTTTAGACACTCACCCCCAGTTCATCTGGACTGTTCCCATTGGGTGCAGGGTCATGACTGATTTGCATATGGCTGGAACGGCATGGTTAGCAAGAAAATGATGGATTCAGGCCCGATCTCTGTACTGGGGTGAATGTATGACATAGTTCTGCATTCTGTCCATTAACTGTTCTTTTTGGATTTGTCACCCCGAGTGGGACAGGTATGCCCAGACGTGGGACCAGCGATCTCCATGCCACTGGTGTCATGCTAGCCTGGCTGATGAGGGGTGAAACCCCAAATCTGGTCCTACGATGCTTGTTTCCAGTCCAGGAGTACCTGGCCTGGCTGTTCGGGCTGGATTGTTTCCATTGTGTGCAGGGTCATGACTGATTAGCATATGGCTGGGTTCAAACTGGAATGGCATGGTGAGCAAACAAAATGGCTTTAGGCCCAGATCTCTGTACTGGGGTGAATGTATAACATTGTTTTGCATTCTGTTCATCAATTTTTCTTTTTGCAATTGCCACCCCGAGTAGGACGGGTATGCTCAGACATGGGTCCTGTGCTCTCCATGCCACTGGAGTCAAGCTATCCTGGCTGGCGAGGGGTGAAACCCCAAAACCGGTCCTAGGATGCTTGTTTCTAGTCCAGGAAGGACCTGGCCTGGCAGTTCGGGCTGGACTTTTCCCATTGGGCGCATGGTCACGACTGATTTGCATATGGCTAGGTTCGAACTGGAATGGCATTGTGAGCTCAAAAACAATGGAGTTAGGCAGATATCTCTGTACTGGGGTGGATGTATGATATTGTTCGGCATTCTGTCCATCATTTTTTTTTTTTGCATTTAAATGTTGAGGGACTTTTTTGGCTCATCCAATCCTGGGCATGTCAAAGCTGATTTTCAAGTAGCAAACCAGTTAGAAGTAGCTCCATTCTTATCATTGTAGGAATGAGTAGACACTATGTACTACTTATTGCCCAGTGATTTTTCAATTAACTATATGACTGTCAACTGTACTTTCTGACGTTGGTAAATAGAAAGATGTATTCTGTGTTTCGTAAGGAAATAGAGCAGGAATGCAATACACAATTTAAGGGAAGAGAATTCCAAACATCAATTAACTTTCATTACTTGAACCCTTTGGGATAATATGACACAGCTTAGAATTGAGAGACTGAAGTCTTGCATGTTTCTATGAACAACTTTCCAGCCTATATTAGTTAGCCATTTCTAATTGTTGTTTTGCAGCCCACTGGCCTTCCTGCAGATATGAGTAGGTTTTAGGCGTGGAGAAAATGAATTATGTATGCCGATCTGGTGAGGTTTTGCAAAATACATGTTTCATAGCAGGCAGGCACACAGATGGCCATTGGCTGGATCTACCTTGAGAATAAAATGTTGATTATATTGATTTGATTTTAAAGCTAAAAAGCTTCAACAAGTAGATGTATTTACATTTTGCAGACTTAGGTGATACTCTCCCTTGGGTAGGAAAATGAGCTTTGACTGGCTCTTGGTCCATGACCCATGGGTCCAGACCTCAGTCATTTATATGGGTCATTTATATGGGTGTCACAGACCTCACTGGGCTCTTTTACCTGGTCGGTTAAGGGCAGCCTGTATCTGGAGCCCTGGGCTCAGGGACCAGACCTCAGGTCCTCACATGGGCTTTATTGATCTTTCACTGGGGCTTCTTTTAATTGGTCAAAGCTCAAGAGCATGACACTCCTCCCTGACCTGGCATCATTCTGCCATGGATATGGAAGATACTCTGACCAGTGATTGGAACCCAGGCCTCTGGGACGAGGCCCAGGAATCACCATGAGCTTCATTGACCTTTTATTGGGGCTTCTCTGAGCTGCCAAGCAAGAGAAGGGTGAGACTCCTTCAATGTTTCATGGCACACTGACCTGGGTAGGAAAGGTGGGTATGTCTAATGTCTGGGGATCTGGCCTGGGTGACTAGGCCCCAGGCACAGGGTTTACAGAGCTTGTTATACTGGCCAGATGGCATTGGATGCCTGGGGCGCTTTCCACCTTCCTGGAACCAGGCCTAGTTAGCAGAGGTGGTTAATGCCCCCTGCGCAATTGGACCTTTACAGGAATCTATCACTCCTCAACTATTAGTCCCCCATGAAGAGGGGCTTATAGAATCTAGGAAGAGCAACAGCTTGGAGCTAGCAAAGCTAGTCAGTCCTCCTGCCATCTGGTGTGCCACCTGCTGACCAGTTTGCCCTTGCCTGCTATGCCTAAATGGCAAGGTGGCGCTGGCACATTGGAGCCACAACACCCCATGTACATGCCCATTATAGCCACTGACCAAAAGGACCAAGGCCCCAAAGACATTCATAGGCATGTCTCCAGGTCCCACCACCAGTGCTCACTCAGGTCATCGAGTCACAGACTTATGTCGAGACTAAAATCAGTCTCAAAAGGATGTTCTTTCCTCACTGATTTTGCCAAGTATATTCCCATGGCTGTGCTTTCACTATAAAGTATACAAGGAAGGTGAGATTCTCATTAGTCCATTTATACGCATCACTAATAAGCTGGCAAGGCATTTATTTATTTGTACCACAATGCAGTGCGTAGCTATGGGGTATTTTTGCTATTCATCATCATTAAAGCAGTCTTTCTTCCACCAACACAATAATTCTTTCAAAAGAACAGCTATATAATTAAGCTAAACTTGTGGAACATGAATCTCATATAAGATAGGCAATGCACTCATGCCAGTACTTTCCTAACTATTTAACTTTGTTTAATACTTACCACAATTCTGAGATTTTTCTGATATTGATTATCTCATGCAGACTAAAATGCCAATTGTCATTTCAGTCAGGTGACTCAAACTAATACTTAACTTGAAATATCTCTAAACGGGCTAAAACAAAGATACTGTGCCACATGTGGTAGACACATTGATTAGTTTTAAAAACTACACAAAATTAAATTTAATCTTGCTTGGTGGGCACTGCTTAGGAGAAGATCCCTGAACAACTTCAGGAGATCCAGATGTAATCCCTAATATCTGTAACACATACTGCTGAAGCTGTATACTCACCTTCACTACCATTGCAAATGATTATTACCTGCACTACAGTCATATTCTGAACTCATGAACATGGTGCATATCCTTAAATAGAGGTCAAGTCAGTCATTGAAGGTTCAAGGGGCCTATTCTGACAGCCTCTACTGTATGTAGTAATCTCTCATCAAAACAGGATGCGTGGTGTTGAAAACTAATGGCCATTTCCTATTGATCACCTAGTATATTATGTTCAGGAATTGAAGCAGGCATATATGCAGAAAAATGCCTAGTGCAGGGTAAACCATTTTGAACTCTACATTTTAAGTAGATAAGCTGGACTTTCAGCAATCAAATTGCGGGAAAACTCTTTCACTAGTAAAACTTAAGAAACCCTTCAGCAGATAGGTAGTTCCTGTGTGGAGAAAATGAGGTTTCCTTATAAACAATCCTATATCCTCACCAAATATAATGCTTTTAAATATATAGGCCTGGACCATGGTATGCAAATGCACAAGCGGTGATGGGAGGAATACTTTCAATAAGTTTATCCATGGGTAATTGTTCAGGGTAGAATTCCAACCCATTGATCATTTGCCCACTATGCCACCTCAGTTTAGAGCCAGCTAAATAGAAATCAGTCTTGACCTTGCTTCACTAGGAACACTCCAGCACAAACTGCCAGGCAATAAGTTACCATAACTGGAACACAACCAACCTAAGACCCTGATTGGGGCTCTTAAGTCAGATGTAGCTCAGTTTCAGTGGCACAGTGAGCAAAGGCCCCACGCGTGACACTACCATTTGACCACTTAAGGCAATAACTCAAGTACACAAAAGGTGATAGGAGGAATGCTTGCCATACATCTAACCATTAGCAACCACTAGGAGTAGCATTCCAACCTTCTGTTGGTGGTCCCACAGTTCTGTATATTTCAGTATCATAGGGTGCGCAAACGCACTTCATCGTTGATAATCCTGCTGCTCATGATTTGTGAGAAAGAGGCAGGGCACAGCAGCACTTCAAGAAGCGCCTTTAGTGGTGAATGCACCCGGGTGCTGCCCGGGCAAAGACCAGGCCTAGAGCATGCCCAGTTGCGTCTGACCGAGTCCAGCGGAGGCTGGACTGTGCCGCCTCTCTTAGCTCTGGAATTCGGATTCTTCCTCCGTGAGTATCCATTTGAAGGTAGGCTTTTATTAAAATAATCCGTGATCACGGACAAAAGGAAGGCCAGCTCACTTAAAAATGGGAAAGTCAATTTAGTAATTTAACAGGGTTTATTAAAAACTATCCTCTTTTATGGGTGTAATGACCATAGAAATTAGATTAGTTGAGGAACAAATAGATACATGCAATGGCTGTCATGTCTACCATTTATTGAGCCAGAGGTCATTGTACCCATTCATGAGGTTGGCCCACACATGATGGTTACAGAAAGCATATCTGATAATACAGTAACTAAGTCATCAGAAAGGAGTTGTGGCCCACGCTTTGAACCCCATAATATTTAATCAGCAAACCCGGGAGAACTGCTGTTACTGATTTTTATGATTAGCAAAGCAAAGCAAACTGAGTACTGTAATCCATTTTTTTAACAAAGTTGAGAAGATGATGAAATGCTTTTGTCAATAAATGGAAGATCAAATAAGTATCTGGATGACAAATTCTCTGTTCAATTGCAAGCGACTCGTCAGTTGGGTAACTCTCACTATGCAAGCAGTCTTGAAAATCCATCCTTGGAAAAAGGTTCTGTTTCCAAGGTCAAATATATTAAATCAAACTAATTTTTATATTTTTCCTTTGCTCCCACTTGATTTGAATGCGGTTTTGTTGATGTTGTACTTCTTGTTATCATAGCTCAAAGGGGAAATTCTGTTTTGACAATTGTCGTTTGGTACCCTACTCCTTTGGGTCTTTGGGTCCCTCTCTTTTACTAGAGACAAATATACAACAGTGCCTGAAAGGAGAAAAAGTGTTTTTCTGACCCCACACTCTAGTAATAAACTATCTTCTGGGAGGACACAACATTAAATTGTCCATCTAGTTCAATGGAGCAACATTGGTGAACAACTAGTGTATACATGTTGTAGGCCTCATCTTCAATTGCCCCCTGACAGCACTCCTTAAGTTATTGTTTTGAAGGATATCCTACTACTAGCCCTGGTAATAAAAGAGGAGTGACATGACTTGCAACATAAGGTAGTTTATTGGCTGACAAAACTGATTAGGTACTTGTTTGGTGAAATTCTTTTTACCCATGGGTGGGATGGGTAGGCGATGACCCCCAAAAAACTGAAGGAGTCTGTGTTGTGAATGATTTCAGAGCACCTCAGACTGCTTGTGGACTTACTGCAGCACCTGAGCTATTTGTCTAAAACAACTGGGGAACCAAGCCCCATCCTTTAAGTTTTTTTACTGGTCTGAAACTGAAAGCTCCATCCCGGCAGGTATCAAGCTCTAATTTATAACAAGGAGAGTAACAATCAGGCTAGTTATTCTATTATTATATGGGATTGCTACCCCCCTTTGATTTGCTTGAGGAAATTGACTGATGTCTAACTTCAGAGCCTCATGATTCAGTTCTTTTGATTGAACTGGGCATACTATTTGACTTACAAGATTGTATTGTTAGCTCAGAAACATTCTCTTGTTTTGCAGTAATTGTATTCAAGGGGGGACTGGGCCTTATTTCCCGGCATGTAACCAGTGCCCTAGTAAATTATCTAACACCGATTGGTTGTTTTTTTTATCCAAGAATATAATTACATTTTTTGCCCCGAAAGTGGGATGACTGAAGACTTTCATATTTATTTTGTCATTCGACAATACACTCCATAGTTGGCAGTGCTAAAGGCAGCCTGATCTTCTTCTGTTCTTCAAAGTGCCGTCCATTAGAAGTCATATTTTAACATGATTATAACATTTTATTATAATATTTTTAATCAAATATTCACTGAAGCATTTATTAAACTTGATGAGTTTCTAGAGACTTGCATCTTGAAATGTAAGCAGCAGTTTATACTTGTAAGGGCAGAGAATTTTATTATTTCTGTGTGTGATTATAGTGGTACACCTGCATGTGGTTTTAAGGCTATAAGTAGTGAGGATATAACCGAGTTTAAGCATACCTCATATGGGAAGGCTTGTTTTAAAGAATATGTTGGTGTTTGCTAATGATTATAGTCCGTCGGATGCTCATCAAATTCCGACCATTAGTAGACATGGTAATAGTATTACCATTGATTTTATTTTATCATTCGTTGGTTTCAATCTATTTTTTAATTTCAGGGCTATTGGCAACTTTTTAAGTGGTCATATTCCCCTCTCTTTTTCAATCAATTCAAATGTATAATTTGATTGTGGAATAGAAACATCCACCCCCATCGAATATTCAAATACCAGGTAGATTAAAATAGGATAGAATGTACACTGTTATTTTCACTCACTAACTGATTAAAAATAACAATGAAACCCTGATGGCCTGTTTGTCTAGTGATGTTGACCCTTGTGCTATCATTAAAGGCTTTGATACATTATGTTCCTCAATATTCCAAATGCTGTTCTCCAAGAAAGCTGTGAAAAGGTCACAGCATGCAGGTAGTGCAATTTAACCTGTTCAACTGCACTCAAGCAACATACATTAGTCCTTAAATCCAATACTAGGAATTAACATGGACATAAAAATGGCTTGGTAGTTTGGGATGGACTGTTCCGGTCTGAGCAATAGCAAGGCTGATATGCATATGGCCGGGTCTAGTCTGCGGTGGCATTATGTACAAAAACATTATGGACTGGGATATGGTTTGAGTAAATACCAATGACTGATATTAATCCAATTATCCCACCCATTAATTTTGTAATCCTCATGTTGATGCCCTATTTGTGATGAGTATGCCCAGACTTGGGTCCCATTATCACTTTGCTACTGGAAACAAGCTGCACCCTACTGATGAACCCCTACATGGGCAAATTCAGTCTTGAGCTGCTCGAGTTTCCAGATCAGAGAGGACCCAGCTTGGCAGTTTAGGTTGGACAGTTTCTATTGCAGAGTGATCATGGCTGATTTGCTTATGGCTGGGTCTAATCTGAGATGGCATTGTGAGCAAAAATCGATTAACTGTGATGTGGCTTCAAAGAATTATCAAAACTGAGAATGACAAAAGCATCCGACCAATTACTTTTTTGTATCCCTCAGTGTGGTGCTCTAAGGCTGACAGTTATCACTAGACATGGGTACCATGCACACTTTGCAAGCAAGCTGCATCAAACTAATGAGCCCCTACTAGTGTTGAAAATGGTCTTAGGTTGATTGTGTTCCAGTTCAGAGAAGACCTGACTTGGCAGTCTGTGCTCAACTCTTCCTATTGGCATAGGATCAAGACTTATTTTTATATGGATGGGTCTAATCCGAGATGCATTGCGGAAAAAAGGGTTGACTTTGATACAGCCCTGAGTAATTGCTAGTGGCTGATATTAATTCAAGCAACCCATCCATTAACTTTTTGTATACTTAGTGCTATGCCCTAAGTAAAATGAGTATACCCAGGCAGAGGTCCTCTGCTCACTCTTACATTGGAGGTTAGCTGTAACTGAGTGGTGAGCCCCTTTCAAGGCAAAATTAGTCTTGGGTTGCTTGTGTTCTGGTTCAGACAGGTCCTAACTTAGCAGTTCAGGCTGGTCTGTTCTTGTTAAATAAAGGAAAACGTTGATTGCATATGAGATTGTGGGCAAAATATCATGGACTGAGATGTGGCTCCTAATAATTACCAATGATTGAAATTAATCCATGTATCCCACCAATCTTTTTTTATGCACCAGTGTGATGCCCTAAGGGTGACGGAAATGCCCAGACATTGGTCCCAAGCTCACTTCAACACTGGAGGCAGGCTGCATCTAACGGATGAGCCCCTACTAGGGAGTAATTGGTCTTGGGTTGCTTGTGATCCAGCTGTAAGAGGACCTAGCTTGGCAGTTCAGAGTGGACAGTTCCTATTGAATAAGGATCAAATCTCATTGCATATGGCCAAGGCTAGTCTGAGGTGGAATATTTGGGAAAAAAACGATAGACTGGGATGTGGCCGGAGTAATTACCTGTGACTGATATTAACCCAACTATCCCACCCTCTAATCGTTTATACTTCAGTGTGACGTCCTAAGGGGGATGGGAATGCTCAAACATGGGTCCCATGCTCACTTAGACACTGTAAGCATGTTGCACCTGACTGATGAGCCTTTATTAGGGCAAAATGGGTCTTGGGCTTGGCCCTTTCTGTAGGGTCCTCCCTAGACTTCTTTCCTTCATGCTCCTCTTTTCTGAACACATTTCTGTTGGCTTTTAGGACTCTGAGCACTTTACTACTGCTAACCAGTGCAAAAGTGCTTGCATTCTCTCCCTAAATCATGATACAATTGGTATACACCCAATTGGACTATGTAATTTTCTTGTAAGTCCCTAGTAAAGTGGCACTACATGTGCCCAGGGCAGGTCAATTAAATGCTACTGGAGAGCCTACAGCACTGATTGTGCAGCCCACTTCAGTAGCCTTTACGCCATGTCTCAGGCCTGCCACTGCAGCCTATGTGTGCAGTTTTAAACTGCCATTTCTACCTGACAGAGCCCAAACCTTCTGTTTAGTCACCCCAAGGCCCTAAACATATACTTTTAAGACTTACATGTCTTGGTAGTGAAAAACTCCTAAATTTGTTTTTCACTATTGCAAGGCCTACCTTTCTGTTATAAAATAACGAGGTACACTGAAGTATAGTAAGAGTCTTCTTTATTCCTTCTTACCACCACCGCAGGTTCCAGTCAGCTGAAGGCAGCTCTGGAATGTTCATGCATTGTAGAGCGGAACATACCAACAGGGACGGGGAGGAGGGGGGGGGGGGGGGGGGGGGGGAAGTACCAAGTGAGATTACAACACATCTCCTTAAGGGGGAAGGGAAAAGGAAACGGATTAAGTACATTGCACAGATAATATAAACCAATACCTAAAGTGGATTGAGTACATTGCACCGATAAAATGAACCAATACGTAAAGTGGCCACCAGAGGCGGCACGCCCAAAACACCATAACAAATGACACAAGGATTATCATGTGGTGTAGTAATCTTTGCTCCAGCAGGGTGCAACAGTGGGTCTAGACGACCTTCTGGGGGTCACCGGACTCATTCCTGGAGGTAACCCTTGCAACTGGGGAACCCTGGCATCCTTGTATGGAACGATTCTATCCATGCTCCAGGTTTGCCCATTTGTCAGCTGTACCACATTCTTACCCACTTTGCTCACCTCAATGGGATCGGAGAACCTGGTGGCACCTCACCGTCTCAACCTGGAGAGATCAATTCGCACCAAATCACCCTCACGCACCTGTCTGGTTTTGACATGTTTGTCAGCATTGTACCTTGCTACATACTTTTCTTGGTGGATTTTGTAACGTTCACCAATCAACTCTCTGTCCACCAAGCGATTGTTTTGTCTATCAATAGGGGGAGAAAGTTTAGTCTTGGGATCCCTCCCCTTCAATGATGTAAAAGGAGACACCCCCGTGACCAAGTTGGGAGTGGTGCAGTGCGCCCAGACTGTTTCTCTCAGAGCCAGTGCAGCGGGTGTGTTTAACATTTCTGACCGTTGTAAGCACTCTTTCACCACCCGGTTCATCCGTTCCACTAACCCATTGGTGCGGGGACAGTATAAAGCAGATTTTTGGTGAACAATGCGCATGTCTGAGAGAAATGCCTTCATCTCTTCCGATGTGAACTGCACCCCATTATCCGTGACTAGAATGTCTGGGATGCCTTCCTCAAAAAATATTTCATTAAGGAAACTCACGAGTGCCTTAGTGTCAATCTGGTGTACACATTTGAATGCCACCCACTTCGAGTGATAGTCCACCAATACCACAATGAATCTTTCCCTCAGAGTTTTCAAATTTAGTGGACCAATTATGTCCAGAGCCAATTAGGACCAGGGCTTGCGGGTATGGGCACCGGAGACAGGGGTGGTTTCCGGGTTTGATGGGTTTTATCCGCCTTGCAACACTCCATGCAATCTCTCACTACACGTTCAGCCATGGCATCCATCCCTGGCCACCAGTAGTCCAGCCTGATCTTACTCTTGGTTAAACTGCGGCCCAAATGTCCCTCATGTGCCAGGTCCACAATTTCCTGTCTTAGGGAGACTGGTGGGACAACCTTTTCTCCTCTGAACACCATATCATCAAAAATGTTAAGTTCCAGTCTCACCTCCCAAAACCCACTCAATTCGGATAAAACTTTGCTCTTGTTACTGGGCCACCCATTTGTTATGAGGTCTTTGAGTGTCTTTAAGTGCCCGTCTTGGTTCAACCCCTGTTCCCATTCCTCCTTACCCAAAGAAGTGAGTGACAACACCCGTTCCTCATCCACCGTTGTAGCCTCTTCCCCTCCCACTTCATTAGGTGAACGGGACAGGAAATCTGCAACCACATTCTGAGATCCTGGCATGTACTTCACAGTGAAGTTGTACCCCTCCAAGCCTAAGATCCACCTTGAAATTCTGGCTGTGTTTTTTTCTGAACCCTTCGTGGTGAAAGCATGCATAAGGGGTTTATGATCGGTCCGCACAGGGAAGGGTATGCCCCATAAGAAAAAGCGGAAGTGTTTAATGGCCCATGTGCACGCAAGTGCCTCTTTTTCAACCACAGAGTAGTTAACCTCTGCTCCTTTTAGAGCGCGTGACGCGAAGGCCACTACCTGTTCTTCATTCCTGTCTATCTGTACCAGGCTAGCCCCCACACCCTTGTTACTGGCATCAGTGAAAAGGATCTTGGATTTGGTCGGATCAAATCTTCCCAGGGATTGGGCTGATGCTATGCAATCTTTCACTGTAGTGAACGCCACTTGACAACTTTCATTCCAAACAAATGGATTTCTTGCTTTCACCAACATTCTAAGAGGTTCCACAATACTGGCATAATTCCTCACGAATTTGGCGTAATACACAGAAAGTCCGAGAAAGGACTTTAACTCTTCTACATTAGTGGGAGGTTTGGTGTCTCAAATGGCTTCCACCAGGTTAAGTTTGGGCTTAATCCAATCCACAGAAATGGTGTGGCCCAAGTACTCCACAGACCCCACACCAATGCGACATTTCTCTTTTTTTAGGGTTAGACCAGCAGCCTCCAGTCTAACCAAGGCTCCCCTTAAAATGTGGTCGTGCTCTTCGACGTCCTTACCATAGATGAGGATATCATCCTGGAAGCACAGCGTCTTAGGTAGACCCTCCAGCACATTTTGCATAATCCTTTGAAATGCAGCAGCGGCCGAGGCTAAGCCAAACGGCATGCAGATGTACTGGAAGGCACCTAAGGGTGTGATGAAGGAGGTTAGATGCCTTGAGTTGGGGTGTAACTCTACCTGGTGGTAGGCAGAGGACAGGTCGAGGACACTAAAACAACTTGCACCTTTGATCAAAGTAAGGACCTCATGTATGCGTGGTAGGGGATGTCTGTCTACCCATATACTGTTGTTAAGGTCCCTAAGGTCCACACATAACCTGATGTCCTTTCCTGTAGACTTGGTTGTAAGAACAATCGGGGCCAACCACTGTGAACTCTCAATGGGCTCAATTACACCTTGAGCTAACAATTTGTCAATTTCAACTTGAAGCGGAGCTTGCATCAAATAGGGAATAGGTCTTACTCTATGGGCCACTGGTTTTGCCTTCCCTTTAAGTTTAATAGAATGCTGATAACCCTTGAGTAACCCCAATTTTTCTGTGAATACCTGGGGGAACACTTCACACACCTTCATGCCCCCGACTGACTGATCTACCAGGAGTACTTGGTCAGGGCTGTTGGGATCTAGCTTGATGCCAAGCTCCCGTTGATGTCTCCACCCCAACAAACAAGAGCCTTTTTTGGTAATGTACACCTTTCCCACTGTGCACCTTCCTTTAAACCCAATTCTCATGGTTGTCATTCCCACCAAGGGTATGGGGTCCTTAGTGTGCCCCCCGGGTGCACATAAGCAGGTTGTAAAGTATGCTGTTCAGAGGGGAACACTCTATGAAATGTCTCTTCTTCAATTAAAGTATACGGAGAACATGAATCAGCAAAAACACAGACCTCCCTCTGATCTAGAGTAATAGATACTTCTCTGCTCCCTCTTCATCATCCACCTTGAACACCAACTTAACTTCTTGATCTGTCTCCTGTTCAATAGAGTGAGCTGATTTAGGTTGGACATCTTTGTACAATCTCGCCAGGTGGCCTCTCCTCCCACACTTATGACATGTAACCGATCTTGCTGGGCAATTTGCGTGATTGGCCAGGTCTTTGGGGCTGCCACACCTGAAACACTTGAGTTTGGTACAAGGAGGAACCGGACCCTAACCTTTCCCCTTATCCTCCCTGCTAGCTTCATGTTTGCTAAGAACATTGACCTCCATGTTTTTCTGTCCCTCCCTCTTCATAGCTGCCATGCAATCTGCCGTGTGCTCAATGCCTACTGCAATTTATATAGCTTGTTTAAGATCCGGATTGGCCACCAAGAGCCTTTCTTGAATTTTATTGTTATTAGTACACCTCACTAACTGGTCTCTAATAAGGAGTCATACAATCCATCAAAATCACAAGTGTTAGCTAACCCTTTAAGTGCTGCAATGTAAGTTTTCACCTTTTCTCCTTTACCTTGCACCCTAGAGAAAAATGTGTGCCTCTCCAAAACCACATTAATAGTCTTGCCAAAATGTTTTTCCAGTCTGCCAACCGCTGCTAAATATACATTCTCATCATCATCGCTATCCTCCTCTGCCTCCGCAGTTATATTGCCATACGTTTTGCGCCCTTCTACCCCTAGGTTATGGAGTAAGGTGTGCAGTTTTCTTAATGCAGAGAATTTCTCTCCCCCAATGGCTATCAAATAGGATTCTAAAAGTCCTAACCACTGTTTCCACGGTAACTGTGGTTCCCCCACCTCAGTCAGGAATGGTGGTGGTTGAGACATGCTCGTGCTTGCCATGGTGAAGAAAAAGTAAAATGCAGACTATGTTTAACGTGTAACGGTACTCCCCCACAATACCACCACAGGAGTAATGACCCCTTGCACCATAAACTCTTACCAATATCAAAGACAAAATGGAAATAATGTATGGTAGACAGTACGTTATTTGAAAAAGTTTTCGTCAAAACACTGTGATAACAATTTCCCACAGACTCTACACAGCTGTGCCCATCAGCGAAAAATCAACAGGCAACTCTTCAACATGTGGGGCCCGAAATCTAGTCCAGAAGAGCCAGTCAGCGAAAGTGCGATGAGGAAAGAAAAGTACCTTTTCTCCTTAAAACGCCACCACCGTCGTCTGAAGCTTCCTTCCTGAACCGGTGACTCTGCGTCGTACCTTGAGCCTAAAAGCCGTGTGAAAGCAAACTGCTGTGCCTGTCAGCGGAGACTGAAGGTCACCCCGAAAAGCACCAACAGAAGGCAAAGAATACTTTTTATTCCTCCCGTTAACAATCGGGAGGGGACACCGCTGTTGCTTGCCAGTGCCTTTGTGAGGGAAAACAGGACGCCGAAGACGCTTCCTTTCCACCGCTCCCCGGCTTCGGCGCTGTGAGGAGAGTTTACTGCGCAGGTGCAGATTGCCTCACACCGCTCCCCTGCTCCGACGCCTGTGAGGAAACTGCTTCCCGGCTTCGGCACTGTGAGGTGAGATACTGCGCAGGTGCGGATCACTTCACACAGCTCCCCTGCTCCGGCGCCTGTGAGGAAACTGACATTCAGGAGCGGCGCTGACAACGCTATCCCCCACTCCCACGTTGTGAGGAACTGCGCGGATGCAGAGTTTTCTCCGCAGCTCTCAGCTCAGACGCTAGTCCAGAGGGAAACCGCGTAGGGGGACCACACAGTACCCTAACGGAAACGGTCGTGCCTCGCTGCTCTTCAACTCCTAGTCAGCCACACCAACTGCTCATGCTGTGCTGGTTATCATAACGCTGTACTCTTGGCACCGACGTACACGCTCCTTTCAGGGAGATGGCAATAAGGTGATCAGGGACACTCGAGGCTTTAATTTCCTTTGCCCCTGGGTACCCCCCGGACACCATCCCCCATTGGCCACAGAAACTTGCAGGGTGGCACAGCCGATGCTTGCGCAGAAGGGATCCCCACAGCTCACCTCAATGTGAAGATGACAGCACGCAGAAATGTTCTTGTGACCGGCACCACGCCCTCCGCTTCAAGAGTATAGGGAAGGTAAGTGGGAAGGCGTCTTCATCTCTTCTTCAAATGACTTTCCTTATGCCATTATCATGACCTGTTGTGCTGGAGAATCACTTGGGGGTGATGGTGAACTGCCCCCACGCAGTTGTCTGTTGCCAGTGTTATAAAATAACGAGGTACACTGAAGTATAGTAAGAGTCTTCTTTATTCCTTCTTATCACCACCACAGGTTCCAGTCAGCTGAAGGCAGCTCTGGAATGTTCATGCATTGTAGAGCGGAACATACCAACAGGGACGGGGAGGTGGGGGGGGGGTGGAAAAGTACCAAGTGAGATTACAACACTTTCCCATATGAAAACATTGGGTTTCCTTATTACATTTGATCAGTGATGAATTCCAATTGGGAGCAAATAGTCAGGTCGAGTTTAGTTAAAAGTAACCCTGGGCGGAGCTGGCGTAGTGCTGCTACTCGGAGTTCCACAGAGATGGGAAAAAACTCAGTGGAACTCCGCTCCGCTCACCTTCCCGCCTCCACCCCCCTAATAAAAAATCTACAAAAATGCATTTAAAAAGGAAAAAAACACACTTACCTATGCTGTGGCGACTCCGGTCTGCCCTCATCCTCCTTGCAGTCTCCCCCCTAAGTCGGACGTACGTCTTCTTGAACTGCGCATGTCGTAGAAATACAGCACCAATTTACAAAAATAGACTATATTTTTTTAATTTCTAGAGTCCAAGATGAGCAGAACCTTCCTGAGGGTTCTGGAGATATTGATTTTTTAAAGAAATTGTTGATTTTTTTATCCAACCGCAAATAAGCAATGTCAACCGCAAAGTTTGGAAACTTTTGAAAAGTTTGTCAAAGTTAATTTGCCTACTCCGGCCCAGTTTGGACAATGAAACATGACAGGGAGAAGGTCTGGTAGGCCAATCGGGTAGATTTGGACAGTTACCTGGCCACCAGAGCATTTTCTAGTCCAGTTCTACACTTTACAGCACGACCGCCTTAGACATCAATAGAGTGGCCCTGTTGATGAGGATGCAGGAGATGAAGATGCTCACGGATGCTCTTAGTGCTGTGTGGTCGACAGGGCTGCTTTTTTGGTTATTCCTTAGTCCAAAAGTCAAGTGGGCCAACTTTGACCACAGAGGTCTTGGTGCCTCAAAGTACTCTTAGAGACCTCAGAAGGCCATTTGTACTGGGCTTCTATCGATATGTATAGCAGTACAGCGATCCCAGTGAAATCCTTTGGTGGGGGCTGGTGTGCCTCCTAGGCAAAGAATCTGGACTTTGATGACAGTCCAGCGAAACGGGGTGCAACTTTTGGACATCGATAATTAGTCTCTTGGGGTTCCCAATGACAGGCAGCAACAAATCTTCTGTGGTCGCTAGGAACTTGACAGCATGGGCTACTTGAGCTATGCTGACCTTGGTGCCGGTTGCAGGAGGCCAGTCAGCAGTGACTTTGTGTCCCTCCTTTGGGGTGGGGTTGGGGCACAACTTTTCCCTGAGCCAGTACTCACAGGCACAGTCCTCTCTTTGCTAGCCGAAGGTTGAGCAGGTGCAGTCCAGCAGATGATGCAGCCTCTCTTTGTGCAGTCTAGCGGGCACCAGGGCAGTCTATGTTCCAGTTCCATTGGTGCTATATTTATTCCCAGGAAGTGCTCTGGGGGTATTATGTGGTAACAAGCTAATGGGCTACAAGGTCATCTACCTCCTGGTGAACCCGTTCTGACTATGTGTAGCATCCAGCAATCCCAGAGTGCACTTTTTTGTCCCCTCTTAAGATGTTGTACCCTTTCCTCAGATATCAGGAGCTTGGCTGCCCACTCTAGAGGTGTGGATCCTGAGGGCTATACACCCACGGGAAGCCCAGTTTGGGGACTGGTTTTCCCTTGCTATCCCTATCTCCAGCCTGTCTACTTGAAAAAGGGCAGTCCCATAGGGGAGTGACTGAATTACCCTTTGAAGCTCGCCTTTGGGCTAACATCCTGATCGGCTTGCTGCAAAGTGGAGGTAACAACTTGCCCTGCAGTAGGCTGCTTTTGTTCCTAACCATGGGTGTCATTCATATGACTCCCTAGGCAGGCGGAATATTGCCTGTAGGCCTGTGCCCGTGTGAGGCTACTGGGTCACAGAGTGGCAACTTTCTAAAAGTTGCATTTCTTTAATAGTGGTATTGAATTTGCCCTAATATCAGGTAGGGATTAATGTCACAATGCATTTGATACCTTACAGTACCCAGCTAGCTAGTCCCATTCATAAATTAGCCAGGCTGAGGGGCAGCCGGTAACCTGTGTTAGTCAATAGGGCCAATGGGCTTTCCACAGCAGAACAGCAATGTAGAAGAGTTCCTGTTAAGCTATATATAAACATTAAAGTCCTACCTAGTAATATAGAGCTCCCTGCCTTAGGGCTCTATCGGCCTTCCCTAGGGGGGACTTACATATGTTGTTAAGGGAACGGGAGGCTTTGCCATTAGTTTAAATGGCAATGTCAAATTAGCATTGTTACCACTGCTCTTCCAGGCTTCAGTTAAAGAGAACAATGGTACCCTCAAGTTAAGTTAGTAAAAATACCACAATTTAGCAATCAAAATAGGGATTACAAATGTATCGATAAAAAGATAAGAGTTTTATTAACAATTAAGTTCAACGCAAAGATAATGTACGAAAAAATGTGAGTGAACAGGACCTGACAGGGTAATGGGAAATCCGACAATTTCCTTACTGCAGGCAAGTGACTTAAAAAGTGACTTTTCAATTTGTGAAAATGAAAGTAAACAAAAAGTCACAATTAGAATTACATCTCATTCTCCACAATTAGATACAGATTACAGTATAGAGTTGAAGATGTATGTGTCAACGACGTTTCGATCCCAATTAGGTATAGGGATCTCATCAAGACTAAATGATAGAACAAGTGCCTGGGAAGTTGCCTGGATAAGTATAAGGGGAAAGGAAGGGATATGAAGAAGGGTTGTGGAGAAAAAAGTAAATTAGATTAAAGGTATAGCAAAAGGCAAGGCCATGTATAGTTCTAAGAGTCAATATGGAGTTATCAGTTCAGGTACCAGGGTAGGGAGTACCAGGAGGAAGAACAATGCTAGGGAAAACTATTCAAGAGGAATTAAATTGTATTATATCACGCACAGGGTCACAGTGGAGACCAAGGGATAGGTGCGCGCTAGAGGCTGGATGGATATGGCCTGGTTACTTAAGAGCAAAGTGCGGTGAATAATGCATGCTGGTTACATTAATGAAGGAGAAAATATGGTACGTGTCACTGGAGCCGTGAGGATCACACAGAATCCTGTAAGGACGGGATGAAAACCGGCTATGGCCAAGAACGGAGTGAAGTAAGGGTGAGCACGGCGTGAACTCACAGTTAAAATCAAGGCAGGTCAGTACAATAATTAAAAGTGAAAATGGATAACAGCATGTAAGGGGGCAATTATGGGTGAAAAGGTTAAATACCCTGATGCAGTGGGACAGGCAAGGAAGTACTGTTGTGAAAGGAAAATGTATAAGCATGGACTTACTAGAAGGGTAAGTCGAATACAGCCTCGGGAATTACCAAATGGAGTAGAGGCAACGGGGGCAAGCAGCCTGTGAATGAAGGAGGAAGTAATGTGAGACCTAAGGGAGAACGGATAACCATAATGGGTGAGCAATTAAAAGTCCATGCTCTTACCGGAGATAAATGGAATGGGGGGCCTGTTCTGACGGCGGGTCAGGGCGGGGGTTGGTAGGTATGGTGCCGTCCGGGAACCAAAGGGCACGAGGCCAGTAAAGCAATGAGTTTATCCGAGCCTGAAAGAAGGGGGATGAGTATATTAGTGGGTAAAGGTGCTGGTGAAAGCTGAATAGGTGGGTATAACCAAGGGCCGCTTACCTTGAAAGGTTGTATTTCATGGATTGGGGTTAAAAAAGGGTACTCCGTGTGCATAAGCTGCGTCTGCTCTACCCGTATAGAATGATACAGGTGAGTTTGGAGATGTCTGGGAGCTCTAAGTAGGCCCGGCTGCCGGATGTGACATATAACCAAGGGTGCAAGTGAGTGTAATTGAGATCTTAAGAGGCATGGTCGACAATCTTGGAAAGGAGTGATGTGTAATGACGTTAGATGTGGAAAAAGGAGATGGGCATAGAAAGTAAAAGTCCAAATTGGTACGGAAGTGTTGTGGAACCCAGGGTGAGGGCTGTGGTGCTAGAAAAGGGAGGGGGAGGGGGCAGGAAGAAAATAAATTACAGGATTAATTAAAGTCAATTATGGTAACAAGAGCAGCAAGGCTAATGTTGCAATTGCGTGAGAGAAGGACATGGAAGGGCAGTTTGCATATCGGTTAATATCAATTAACTGTAACATAGGGTGACAAGAGTAAGAGGAGTAAAAGGTAGAAAAAGAGTCAGGAATTAGAGTAATAGAAAAAGAGGCGAGAGTACAGCAAGGAAAGAATAGATAATTTTAATAGACTTATAGAGATACGGAAATTAAGGATTCCTAATCACCAAGGTCTGCAAAAGGAGGGCACAGGGGTTAAGGGGGTTAATTGGAGCAGTAAGAGTGATCAGCAGTTGCACAATCATTGCAGTTGTGCAGCAGGTCAATCAGTGGATAAAAGCTTCAATGTTAAGAGGAAAAATAAATCATAAAACTGGATGTCAACAAAACGAAGAACCAGAATTGGACTGTGCCAAGTCTTGGAGGCCCATTATACAATGGTAAAACTGATACAAATGGCATTAGTAAGATTATAGCAAATTTGACCAGTCCTCACAGCGATTAAGTCCAGAGTGGAGAATGTATGTTCGTATGATCAATTTTGGTTCCTCTTTATTGAGGATGCCCGCAATGTTCGTACTTCTGGGGGGCTGATGAATCACTTTAATCACTTGCCACCTTATGTCATCTTCAGTGTGGTTGAGGGTGGTAAAGTGTTCAACAAGTGGTGCATTCAGTGTTCTGCATCGCACCCAGCTTCTGTGCTGACAAATCTGGATCCTGATCTTTTGTGTCGTTTGGCCCACATAAAGTAGGTCACAAGGGCAAAAGATTGCATATATAAAATTGACAGTGTTACAATTGGAGAAATTAGTCAGAGTAACCTCAATGTTTGCATGCACATATTTTTTAGTATCAGCAGTGAGGTGGCAAACGCTACATCCACCACATTTGAAATGTCCTACTACAGGTGGTAACCCCCATGTTTACCTTAAAGTAGGATTACCTTTGGTGCTAGGGAGGGCTGCTCTTACCAGGTGGTCTTTTATACTCTTGCTTTTCTTGAAAGCAGATAGAGGGTGTTCTAAATTGAGGCTGCCTTCTTTGAGTGTAGGCCAGTGTTTCAAGATGCATTTCCTAACTGGATTGGAGATGGGTGAGAATGTAGTGGCACATTCTAGTTTATCCTCATTATGTCTTTCTGTGGGGCTCAGTAATGTCTCCCTGGAGCAATACCAGGCTCATTTGAGTACTATTTTCACTAATTTACGTGGGTAGCCTCTACTTGTCAGTTTTTTGGATAAGATTTTGGCTTCCATGAAATAATCCTCCTTGCGATAGCATTTGCGGTGTATGCAAAGGAATTGTCAGTATGGGAGGGAGTCACGTAAGGCTCACGGGTGATGGCTGTTATGCCAATAATGTATTTTTCTCTGTGGGTTTGCGGTAAAGTGTTATGTAAAGTTTCCCATTATGTGCTCCGATGGTTAAGTCAAGGAAAGCGACATCATGTTTACTTTTGTTAATGGTGAAATTGAGGCCATTACAGTGTGTGTTGAGCCAATCTTGAAAGTCCAACAAACTCTCATCTGTACCATTCCAAATGAGGAAAATGTCATCTATGTAACGCTTCCATTCTAGGATGTTATTACTGAACGGATTGTGCGGGAATAGTATTCTCTGAGTTTTGAAGACAGTCCATATATAGTATGGCAAAGTTTGGAGCAAAATCAGCGCCCATACTGGTTCCCTTGATCGGCTGGTAAAAATTGCCATTAAACAGGAAAAAGTTGTGAGTAAGACAGATTCTCAGTAGATGAAGAATAAAGGAAGTAGCGCACCAGGGGACAGGCAAACACACCAGAGATATTACCAATGGTAGGACACTCACAAACTCATAATTAATCTGTTACTACTTCTAGAACTGACTCTATAACTACCTCTAGTGCTGACAACATGCCGGACACTGGCTCTATCCCGATTTTCAACCTCTCAAATTACCAACTGTCTGAGAAAGAAATTACATTACTGAGTAAAGGATTATCGTTTGTCCCTATTGTCAAACCTGACTATCTTCAACTTCAGATTGAACTTTTACGATTCTTCAGAAAGATACGTCTCAAAGCATTTTTTTCTTGACAAAACCTATACCCCTTCAACCGCTTTTACTGCATTTCGCCGACCATCTACTTTTTCCCCTCCACAAAACAGCGTACCAGCTGAGATCCTTACTTTAGAGAAATTAGTGCTCAAAGACATTACGGATCAGGAACAGGCACGCAGATATACCCCATACAACATCACACTATCTGAGAAAAATGCCTTACATGGACTAAAACAGATTGATAGTTTAATCATCAAGCCAGCAGGCAAGGGAGGCGGTATTTTTCTCCAGGGTATCGACACTTATACACAGGAAATTCTTAGACAACTATCAAGACCTGACCACAATCTGAAACTTCCGTCCAACCCCACCAAGGAGATTCAGAAACTCATTCTTGATATTACGTAGGTAGGGGTATCACAGGGCTTCCTTAGCAAAAACACATTTTTATACCTCAACACCAAAACGCTCCGTACACCAGTGATATACACCCTCCCCAAAATGCACAAAAATGCCACCACACCACCAGGGTGCCCTATTGTTTCTGGATGCGGCTCAACACTTTACTGCAAACCCACAGAGAAAAATACATTATTGGCATACAACAGCCATCACCTGGGAGCCTTAGGTGACTCCCTCCGATACTCAAAAGTTCTTCGCATACACTGCAATTGCTATTGCAAGGAGGACTATTTTATGGAAGCCAAAATCATATCCAAAAAACTGACAAGTAGAGGCTACCCATGAAAATTAGTGAAAATAGCACTCAAACAAGCCTGCTATTCCCCCCCGTAGACATTCCTGAGCCCCAAAGAAAGACACAATGAGGGTAAACTAGTATGTGTCACTACATTCTCACCCATCTCCAATTCAAATCAAATCAAATCGAGCTTTATTCGACTATTAGTGGATAATCATGAAAGCATATACAGAAAGAACAATTTAAAAAAAACAAAAAAATCATGCCCAATAAAAATACATTCATACAAAATACTAGATGTACATCAGCATATACTGATTAGTCATTCAATTCTCGGGTTTAAAACCACAATTTACTTGGTCATACCCTTTCTACAAGTGGAAACCATTTAAAACATAACATATAAAGATACAAACACTGTAAACATTAAGTGGACTGCAGCATAAATTGACTAATCTTTATGTTTACAGGTTTAAAACCATGTATCACATGAGCATAGACTTTCTACAGTTGAAAACCGACTTTAGAAATGTAGATATAGATACAATTAAGAAGTCGTCCCCAAGCGATTGCATGACCAAAAAGCAGGGCGGCATAATCGATGACCTAGGGATTTAAGAACAGGGAGAATCCATCTCTTCCTCTGAACTTGATAAAATTTACAAAAAAATAAAACATGCATGGTGGTCTGTGCTGAGGACTCATTGCATGGACATTTGATTAACACTCTGGACCAGTCGTTTCTGGCTGGAAAGCTGAGACATCTGTGGATAATGCCCAGCCTGAAGCGGGTAAGCAAGAATCTATCGTAATCAGAGGTGGCCAGTTTCAGATAGAGCTGCATCTTAGGAGTGATCAGGATATGTTGATGGGCAATGACAGAGATTTTGGATATCTCTGTATTAAATCTAAGATTTTCTAAATAGTAAAAACAACTTTGTTTGAATTCTTTCTTGTCTAAGTTGGTTAAAGTACAAGGGTCGTCATAATATATTTGATTACCCATTCTGTGCAAAAAATCTCTGACATATTTCAGCCAACCAATACGAGAAACTCCATCCAGCCCACAACAATCAGTAATAATTTGGCGGTTTAAGACAGTCTGCTCGGTAGTCCAGACTCAATACCAGAGAAGAATTGGTTGAATATGGATTACATACCTTAAAATACTCAAACTAAGTTCCATATGACAATTAAAAGTGGACACACATTCCGGGACAGCCAATAAAAATCTGAGAAATTTGTTTTCCGCAGTCTGAAGAGTGCTCACATCAATGTGACCTCAAATGCCTGCCCCATAGGTTGCAATAGCAACACATTTGGCTTTATAAATTTTAAGTAATTCTGGGGGCGGGCGTTTACTAAGTTTCCTACTAAAATTGGTCAAAGCCGCCTAGGCCTTTAAAAATAACAATTGCCTAGAGTGAAAAGCCTGGGTCCATAAGCCAGTACGATCGAATAAGACCCCCAGGTAGGAAAGAGTATTAGAACATTCAAGGCGGTTTTGCTCAAGAAAAAAAACGAGCGGGAACTCTTACTCCCTTGTCCGCATTTTAAAATAAAAGTTTTGGAGGTGTTGACTGTGAGACCCAAATTTGACATAAAATTAGCAAAACTAGAAATAACTTTCTGTAAGCTAATCGGGGTCCGAGCCATTAGGACGGCATCGTCCGCATACATAAATGCAGGGAGTGGACACTTCCCTTCCAACGGTAGGTCCTGGCACTCATCCATCAAAACTTTTCCTAAGTTGTTAATGTACAGTGTAAATAAGAAGGGCACCAGCACGCAACCTTTTCTCACTCCTCTTCTAAGGGCAAAGGGATCAGTTAGCACACCCCCTGCCCCATAACGAACTCTGGCCCTCTCTCCGATATAAAATTGTCTCATAAAAGAAATGAGACTGGGATCCACTCCCAAGCGTTCCAAAATCACCCAGAGTTTATCATGGATAATGCAGTCGAAAGCCGCAGTTAAATCCATGAACGCCAGGTACAAGTTACCCCCCTTGGCCTTAGTGTATTTTCCTATAGTAAGTTCCAAGTTTATGCATTGATCAATAGTCCCCAGCCCTTTAAGGAAGCCATATTGGATGTTACTGATTATTTGATAGTCTTCTGCCCAATCCTGTAATCGGGCTAAAAGAACTCTCCTGATGATTTTAACTGTTGAATCTAATAATGAAATCGGCCTGTAACAGGCCGGGCTGTGCCTTTCCCCTTTTTTGAAGATTCGCACCAAAATCGATTCGCTCCAGGTTGGGGGGGAACCAAGGGAACTACATGCATTGATTACCTGCGTTAAAATGGGTCCCCAGAGCACAGAGTTGTATTTAAAAAGGTCCACAGGGATACCATCAGGGACCCCCCCTTACTCAGTATTATGGCCTCCGTGATTTCACACAATTCAAATTGGGGATGCAGGACAGTACTTATGTTCTGTGATTCTTTCCTAACTCCAACACGGTCATGGGTTATTAAGTCTGAATGAGGGCTATTATTATTATATAGTTTAGAAAAATGCTCAACCCATTCTCCCTTGTTATAGCTTTTTCTATAGTTGCCCTCTCTGAATCGACTAAAAAGGGAGCGTTGACCGCCTTCCAGAATGCTGATGAATCTTTCTGTTTGGTGGCTTCACGCAAGGCCGTCCAGGCTTCCTCCTTTAAAAAATGTTTCCTTGACACCTGTGCAAGATGATATTCCTTTCTAGCCTTCTTTATTTCTTGCTTGATTTTAACAGTTCTATGAAGGGTTAGTTTGAGAGCAGAATGGGCTTTCGTGCAGCGGGAATCAAACCAGCCCCTCTTTTGAGGGATCTTGCGTTTCGACTTTATGTGGAGAGCGTTATTCACAAACTCAGCAATTTTAGAGTATCCCTCTACAAAGGCCTCCGGGGGATTACTGCTACCTAGACACATGCTAATTGCATCCCTACAATTAATGATGACCTTCTTTGTAAACGCATTAGGATCAAGCTTCTTCCAACTCAGGGAATAGCCATTTTGTTTAGCCACAGTAATGTCAGTCACAAGAGGAGTGGTGATTGCGGGCCTACAAACCACCCTAGAGTTAACCTTAACACATCTGCAATTCAGTTAGGAAATGCATCTAAACACTGGCCTACACTCAATGCAAGCATCCTCAATTTAGAACGCCTTCTATTTGCTTTTAAGAAAAGCAGGAGTATAAAAGACCACCTGGTAAGAACAGCCCTCCCTAGCACCAAAGTAATCCTACTTTAAGGGAGACATGGGGGTACCACCTGTAATAGGCCATTTCAATGTGGTGGATGTAGCGTTTGCCACCTCACTGCTGATACTAAAAAATTTGTGCATGCAAACATTGATGTCACTCTGACTAATGTCTCTAATTGTAACACTGTCAATGTGATATATGCATTTTTTTGCATTGCGACCTACTTTATATGGGCCAAAATACACAAAAGATCAGGATCCGGATTTGTCAGCACAGATGCCAGGTGTGGTGCAGAACACTGAATGCACCACTTATTGAACACTTTACCGCCCTCAACCACACTGAAGATGACATAAGTTGGCAAGTGATTACAATGATTCATCAGCCCCCCAGAAGTACGAACATTGCAGGCATCCTCAATGAAGAGAAACTAAAATGGATCATACGAATGGACATTCTCCACACTGGACTTAATTGCTTGGAGGACTAGTCTAATTTGCTATAATCTTACTAATGCCAATTGTATCCGGTTTTCCATTGTATACTGCGCCCCCCAGACTTGGCACTATCCAATTCTGGTTCTTCGTTTTGTTGACACCCGTCTTTATGATTTCGTTTTCCTCTTAACACTGAAACTTTTATCCAATGATTCACCTACTGCACAACTGTAATGATTGTGCAACCACTGATCACCCTTACTGCTCCAATTAACCCCCTTAACCCCTGTGCTCTCCTTTTGCAGACCTTGGTCATTTGGAATCCTTAATTTCCTTATCTATATCAGACTATTAATATTATCTATCCTTACCTTGCTGTACTCTCGCTTCTTTTTCTACTACTCTAATTCCTGACTCTTTTTCTACCCTTTACTCCTCCTACTCTTGTCACCCTATGTTACAGTTAATTGATATTACCTGATATGCAAACTGCACTTCCATGTCCATCTCTCATGCAATTGCAACATTAGCCTTGCTGCACTTGTTACGTTTAATTGAATTTAATTAATCCTGTAATTCCTTTTCTTCCTCACCCCTTCCCCACCCTTTTCTAGGACCCGAGCCCTCACCCTGGGTTCCACAACACTTCTGCACCAATTTGGACTTTTACTTTCCCTGCCCGTCTCCTTTTTCTACATCTAACGTCATTACACACCACTCCTTTCAAAGATGGCCGACAATGCCTCTTTAGCTCTCAATGACACTCACTTGCGCCCTCGGTTATACGTCTCATCCGGGCACCGCGCCTACTTAGAGCTCCCAGGCGTCTCCGAACTCACTCGTATCATTCTATACGGGTAGAACTGATACAATACTCGTTGCATCTATCGCAGCTTAAGCACACGGAGTACCTGTTTTTTTAACCCCAATCCATGTAATACAGCCTATCAAGGTAAGCAGCCTTTTTTTAGAAGCCCCCACTTCCATTTATCTCTGGTAAAAGCATGGAATTTTAATTGCTTGCCCATTATGGTTATCCGTTCTCCCTTAGGTCTCACATTACTTCCTCCTTTATTCCCAGGCTGCTCGCCCCCCCCCCCCATTGCCTCTACTCCATCCGGTAATTCCCGAGGCTGCATTAGACTTAACCTTCCAGTAAGTCCAGGTTTATGAATTTTCCTTTCACAACAGCACTTCCTTGCCTGTTATTTTATTATTAATATACTCATTTGTATTGTGCAACAAATCATCCCCCGGGGCTCTCTTGGCGCCTGAGAGGCGGTCACCAAATGAACAGCAGAACTTAAAACAGCCAGGTGTTATGCAGTTTCCTAAATCGAGACAAGTTGGAGCAGGCATGAATCGTCTCAGTGAGACTGTTCTCAGGAACGGGGGGTAGATGAGAAAAGGCCCGCCCGCTCCTTTTGGCTTTCCTGATTCACCGCGTGCAGAGCAGATTGCGATTGCTAGATCTCAACTGACACACGGGTAGATACAGTACAAGTTTCTTCTTAAGGTAAGAGGGGCTCATTCCCTGGAGGGACTTAAAGCCAGTACATAAAAAGCTTGGAGATTACTTGTTTTCGAATAGGAAGCCAGTGTAGTTGATGTAGGAGAGGTAGAGATGAGGTGTGTACCGGTTTATTGAGGGCAAGGCGGGCTGCTGTGTTTTGAACCACCTGCAATTTTGATAGTAGGTCTTCCCTTATCCCGACCAGTAGAGAGTTGCCATAATCCAGTCTATTAACCAAGAGCTAGTGAATGAGGGTTTTTCTTGCTGTGAGAGGGATCTAAGGGAAGATCTTTCTAAGCATCCGCATTATTCCGAAGCAGGTGCCTGATAACGTCTTCACCTGTTCCTCCATAGAGAGTTTATTATCAATTCTAATGCCTAAATTCTTAGGCCATTTTTTGGGTGAGGGCGCCTCTCCTAGTTCTGATGGCCACCATTCTGAGGTCCACAGTTCCTTAGCTTTACCAAACAGCAGTATCTCTCCTTTGATGGAATTAAGCTGAAGAAAGTTCTTCTTCATCCATATGGCTATATTAGACATACCGTTTTTAAACTGAACTTTGGTCACTGCAGGGTCCGTCTCTATAAAAACTATCACCTGCTTGTCCTCTGCATGAGATATAGTCTCATATCTGCAGCTTCTAATAATTGAGGCCAACAGGGCCACATATATATTAAACAAGGTGGGACTTAAAATGGATCCCTGCGGGACCCCCTTATCGACCCAAGTGGTCTGTGTCACAAAGGAATCCAGCTGGACACATTGTGTTCTGTTGGTCAGATACCTTTAAATCCATGTAAAGGCCACGCCTCTGACACCAATCTCTCATAGCTTATCCAAAAGGATGCGATGGGAGATGGTGTCAAAGGCTGCTGACAGATCGATGATAACTAACATCGACGGGGTCCTTAAAGTCTCAGTGCTATAACAAGCACGGAAACCCGACTGGGATAAATCCAGTAGGTTATTCTGTTCCAAATAGCCAGAGAGGTGATGTTCGATTAAAGTCTCCATGTTCTTTGAGCTGCAAGGGAGAAGAGAGACCGGCTTATCGTTTTGTAGATCAGTAGGATCTGCTAGCGTCTTTTTCAGCAATGGTTTGATAAATGCGTTTTTCCACTTACGAAGAAACCTGGCTGTAGTTAACGAGATGTTATAGACTTCGGCAAGCACATCGGCTAAAACCGGAGTAAGTTCTGACATAACGACAGGCGGAACCGGGTCTAATAGAGATCCAGATTTCACGTGAGCTAGTAAGGAGCCCACTTTCTAACCAGTGATAACAGGGGAAAAATTCTAGGCTCAGAGGGCAAGGGTTTTCCTGGGGAGAGGCTCACTTGTAATCTACCTCCTACAAACAGAAGGAATGATAGATTGTATCAATCTTTTGAATTAAATGACTAGCTAGGTCATCGCATAACTCCTGAGTGGGCGGAGTTAGCAAGTTATTGTCCCTCAGATTAGTGAACTCCTTATGAATCTTAAAGAGCGCCTTGGAGGAGTTCTTTGCATCCTTACTACGGGAAACTAGATGTGCTCTTCTAGATGTGTTGCAGCTTTTTAAATAAGCACTGTGTGCCACTCAAAAGAGCGATTTATCTAGCTCAGATTTTAATTTCCTCCATTTTCTTTCCTTGGTTCTGCATATGGCCTTTTCTCTCTTAAGAATTCTGGAATATCAAGGGGCTGGAGCCCTGTGCTGAATTTGTACCCTTTTAAGCAATTCAATAGAATCAAGGGCTTCAGTTACTGAAGCCTCAAACCTTTCTAAAGCAATGTCACAGTCTTTGCAGTTCGTAAACGAAGGGGAGGTGTACGCCCAACTGAAGGCAGAAGAAGTCACCTTTCGCCATGTTCCGCGGAAGTCCCTGCGAACTTGCGGGTGGCCAGCCGATTTCATAAGTGCCCAGGAAAAACTTAGCACCAAATGGTCAGTCCAACCTAGTACCTGGGGGGGGGGGGGTTCTATTACTAATTATGATATATTAGTAAAAAATAGTGTGCAGCACATGCCCAGCAATATGTGTGGGACTAAGAACTTTAGAAGAAAGATCGAGTGACTCCATAGCTGCACCTGAACAGGCAGTCTCTGCATTGGAGAGAAAATCCAAGTGATGGTTACATTATCGATTGTTCATGGAGAGGGGATATAAGCGTCAAGGTGTTTGGTGTTGCTCGACCATATAATGTGCATTTCCCCTCAAAAACGGCGTCCTCTACTCTTGGGTTGTCTTTGCACCCCGTGCTAGGGCCCAAATCCCCCAGCTTCACGAAAACCTCTCTAGAGTAACCTAACATGGGCGAATGAAATACCTGTGGGAAAACCGGCAGCATCTCCTGGCACCTGGCAGCGTCCAGGCGCGGACGGGCGCAGACGGGCTTGCCTTATACGCGGCAGTGCCGCGCCCGCTAACGTGGTCGATTTATGCCCAAGAAGGGCCAACCACTAGAGCGCTAACCACTGCAAATGGCGCCCAGAACACTTACAGGAATCTAATAGACAGCCTCTCTCCACTCAATCAATCGACAGACACGATTGCGGTGGACCAGAAAGTTTGCAAAAAGCTGTCCCACTGCATTAGGGTATTTGACCTCTTCACCCATAATTGCCCCCTTGCATGCTGTTATCCGTTTTCACTTTTAATTATTGTACTGACCTGCCTTGATTTTAACTGTGCACTCATGCCGTGCTCACCCTTACTTCACTCCGTTCTTGGCCATATTTTCTCCTTCATTAATGTAACAAGCATGCCTTATGCACTGCATTTTGCTCTTTACTTAGCATTGCTCTTACTTATGTTACCAGGATATATCCATCCAGCCTCTAGCGCGCACATATCCCTTGATCTCCACTGTTCACCGTGCATGATATAATACGACTTCATACCTCTTGAACTGTTTTTCCTAGCATTGTTATACACCTGGTACACCTTACCCGGGTACCTGAACTTTTAACTCTATACTGACTCTTATAACTACACATGGCCTTGCCTTTTGCTCTATCTTTAATCTCATTTCCTTTTTTCTCCACACCCCTTCCTTTCCCCATATACTTATCCAGGCAACTTCCCAGGGACTTGTTATATAATTTAGTCCTGATGAGCTCCTTATACCTAAAAGGGATCGAAACGTCCTCGACACATACATCTTCAACTCTATACTGTAATTTGTATCTAATTGTGGAGTATGAGATGTAATTATAATGTTTCAAGTGACTTGCCTGTGGTAAGGAAATTGGCTGATTTCCCATTACCCTGTCACTTCCTGCTTACTCACTTTTTCGTATGTTATCTGTGCATTGAACTTAATTGTTAATACAACTCTTATCTTTTAATTGATACATTTGTAATCCCTAATTAAATTGCTAAATTGTAGTATTTTTACAAACTTAACTTGTTGAGGACCATTGTTCTCTTTAACATACGTCCACCCTTGGTCCCTTCTAACTTTTAGGGTTTCCTTGTGTTTTGTGTGCTTCCAGTCTTAAGTGGCAGGCTGAGAGCCATTTTGTACATTGGCACACACAGGGTGGAACAAGCACTGCTGCATCCCTGGGTGGACACTTATATGCCCTAGATGCCTAGATGCCCTCGGTACCAGTAAGCAAGACCTTGCCAATTGGGGATAGCCAATTTGACACGTACTTTGTAAGGGGTTAAAACTCTGACACTGAAGTCTAATTTGAAGACCTCAGTACACTCTTAGAGTTGACAAATCATAGGGCTGGTAATTCAAATGAGGCAAACAGTGGGGTGAACCTGCAAAAAGCCTGTTTCCTTATAGTCACAATTCTGAAAATGCCAATTTTAGAAAGCTGGCATTTTCTTGTTCTAACCATTTGGTGCCTGCAGCCTGATTCTGGGTCACATGGCTAAGCGTAGCTGGTAGTAGGTATCTGTGTATTGCTCCCAGACAGTAAGACAAAGGAAAGCTAGGTGTTGGCAGGATGGGACACTTTGAGTAGGTGGTGGGAGGTGGGGCTGTCCCCTACCACACTTGCACATCACAAAGGCTCTCCTAGAGCTCTCTCACAAAGGGTATTGTGCTGGTCGTTTGTGACCCCAGACAAGCTGGGGACAGTATAGGGAGGAAGGAGATGCCTGGCACCTCAGGGGAGTGGACAGCTCTACAAACTTCTTTTACTTCAAATTCAACATCAGGTACAAATATTGGACACTTAGACCCAACTCTTCAGTACGCTTCTGGATTTGTGGACTCTGCCAGGAAGAAGGACTGAGGTGCTGATGAAAGGACTGCCACTCTGCTGGACTGCTGCCCCAAAGGGCTGCTGCCCTACTGTGCTGACCTGCAGACCTGACGCCTTTTTGCCAGGGTAAGAAAGACTGGACCTGAATCTCTCAACCCAGAATCCCAGAGTGACTCCAAGGGCTATTTGGCTGGTCTCCAGATCAGATGCCTCATGGATAGAGCAGACTTCCTTGACCCTTGCACCTGGACTTTGCTATCTGCGAGTCCAGCCCTTCCAAGCAGTGCCACACCAGTCCTGAACCACTTGAAGAGGGCCTGACAGTGCTCTGCTAGCCAATCTGTGGATTCAACATAGCCAATGCATCTTCTTCATAGCACAGCACAGTTCCCACAGATCCGGTACAGGCCCTCTGCTGCGTACTCATCACCCTCGGAACCGACGTATTGCCTCTGCTGTGTGGACTTCCCCAATGCAAAGATTCTGCCCAAGGAAGCCCATAACAACCAACCCTGCAAGACTCATCTTCACACAGGAACATCACCTTGCCCAGTGCATCGGAACCGCCACTGTGTGACACATCTCCACACAAGGACTCACCACACCCAATGCTCCCCATCAAATCTGCGGCTGTGCAATGCATCTCCACGCAAGGAAGATCCCTGGGACTGCCACTGCGTGATACATGCTCAACACGGGACTACGCATCTCTTTGCAACCAGAATTTAAAGTACTCTCATTCAGCGGGACTATCTGGATCCCTGTATCCGGTCTGTGCTCCATCACAGGCGGCCTCAACTTATGACTTTGTCCGGGTCTGGTGCAACCAGATAACCACAGTTGGCTCTTTCTGATTTTTGGAGCTATGCTTACTGAAATATTTTAACTTGCATGTCTCTAAATCTATTAATTGATTTTTTTTTGTCTTAATTTATTTATTAAAATGTACTATATATTTTTGTAAATTGGTGTGGGATTGTTTTTGTGTTGTGTCTTCACTTTATTACTGTTTGAAGTGCTACCTAAATACTTTAAACATCACCTCTAAGTTAAACCTGACTGCTCTGTGCCAAGATTCCAGAGCGTTGTGCACTGGTTAATTTGGGGGTTGCCAATTTCTTACAGGCTGCTTGTCGTCCGCTTCAGAGAGGACCTGTCTTGGCCACTCGGGATTGGCTGTGCAATCAATAAATAAATCAATCAGGGAATTGTTAGCGCGCTACTCACCAGTGAGGGTCTCAAGTTGCTGAGGGGGGGCGGAGGGGGGGTCCACAGATCTGTTTAGCTGAAGAGCCAGGTCTTGAGGGTCTTCCTGAAGGTGTTCAGGGAGGGGTTGCGTCTGATGTCTGCCAGTAGCTCGTTCTAGGTCTTGGCTGCAATGTGAGCGAAGGATCTTCTGCCTGCTCTGGCTCTGTGGATGTGCGGGGTTTCGGCCAGTGCGAGGTTGGAAGATCGGAGGTTTATTTTGGGTATGTGGAAGTTGATTCTGTCGTTGAAGTATTTGGGTCCATTGTTGTGTAGGCATTTGTAGACATGGGTGAGGATTTTAAAAGTGACCCTTTTCTCCACTGGGAGCCAGTGGAGACTTCGTAGGCGTTGGCTGATGTGTTTGTGTCAGGGGATGCCGAGGACGAGTCTGGCGGCGGTGTTCTGTTGTGTCTGAAGTTTGCGGAGTAGGGACTTGTTGATGTCGGCTTAGATTGTGTTTCCATAGTCCAGTCTGCTGGTGATGAGTGCGTGGGGGAACATGTCCTTCTTGACTCAGGGAGGATCAACTTGAAGGTCTTGCGGAGGATGTGGAGGGTGTTGAAGCAGCTGGAGGTGACAGCGTTGACCTGTCAGTTCACGGTGAGTAATGAGTCAAGGATGATGCCGAGGTTCTTGGCATGGTCTGAGGGGGTAGGTGGGCTTTCAAGGGCTGTCGGCCACCAGGTGCTGTCCCATGCAGAAGGGGTGGTACCGAGCCGAGGACGAGGACTTTTGTCTTCTCGGCGTTGAGCTTCAGGCAGCCGTTGGTCATCCAGACTGCAACGTCTTGCATTCCTTTCTGGAAGTTGAATTTGGCAGTGGTGGGGTCTTTTCTGAAATGAAATGAAATCTAAATTGGCCTTTGTAAAGTGCTAACTGCCACTCCGTAAGGAGGATTCTGGCGCTGGTATGGAGGTGGGTGATTGCCCCGAACTTCTTAGATGAGAGATAGGCACAGTTCATCTGGGGCCCTGAAAATCCAGGTCTTTAGTTCTTTCCTATATTGAGTTTCAGATTTATGCATTCTCAGATGGGGTGGCAGAAGTTTCCAGGCTCTGGACCCTAATGATGTTATTGTTTTTCGTCCCCTAGTTTTGCATCTGAAACTGGGAGGTTTGAGTAGGCTGGCTGATGATGTCCTAAGTGTTTTGGTTGTGCTGTCTGTGGTAAATCTTTATGCGAGGTATTGTGGCCCCAATTTGAGTGAGGCTCTGAAGGTGATAAGGAGATTCTTGAAGAGTATTCTCTTGTGCAGTGGGAGCCAATGAAGGGTTTTCAGGGCTGCAGAAGCGGAGGACTTACAAGGAAGTTTTAAGAGCAGTCACACTGCTTCATGTTGGACTACTTGGAGTTTATTTAAGGTTTGTTTGTTGGCTCCTGCAAGGAGACTGTTGCAGTAGTCTAGCCATGTCAGTATCAAGGCGAACGCTACTGATTTTCTTGCTGCGAGAGGGAGTAGGTCAAACACATTTTTTGAAAGACTTTATAAGGCTAAAGCTGGTCCCTGCAACCTTCAGTGCATGTGGTTTGAAACTGAGGGCGGAGTCAAACTGCACTCTTAAGTTTCTTTCCACCATTACCATATCAGGTGGGGGTGACGTACCATCTGGCCACCACTCATCTGGGGAGAAAGAGACTTCTTTACTTATTGGTAAGATCTCAGTTTTTTCGGTGTTGCACCTGAGGTGGTTATCCTTCATCCACTGGAGCACCTTGGTGAAGCATCTTCTTAAAATTGAGTACGGGCTCATTATAGTTTTAGTCTAGGGATAAGATCATTTGGGTATCGTCTACGTAGGACGTAACTTCGATCCCAAATGATGTTATTAGTGAGATGAGTGGGGTCATGTAGACATTAAATAACAGAGGGCTTAATGTAGAGCCCTGTGGTACTCCTGTTGTGATGGTGCGTTCCACTGATAAGAAGTTTCCAAGGGACACAGCTTGCCTGCGCATAGAAAGAAACAATTTTAGCCATTCCAAGGCACTGTGTGCGATACCGCATGATTTGAACCTGGAGAGGAAGATGCTGTTTGATTTGGTATCAAATGTGGCCAATAGATCGAGAAGAATCATCACAGTCTTCATACATCTGTCAGCAATCATTGTAAGAGAGTCTGTGATTTCCAGAAGTGCAGACTCAGTGGAGTGATTAGGGTGAAAACCTTATCGTAGGGGGTGAAGGATATTTGCGGCCTCGATGAATTTAGTTAGCTCTTTGTGCACACATTTTTCTGTAATTTTTCCTAATAGTGTAAGGAGTGATATGGGACGAAGATTGGAGAAGATGGATGGATCAATATTAGGTTTCTTTTTCAAAGGCTTCACTATCGCTAACTTCCAGTCTTATGGCACTGTCCCTGAACTTAAGGAGGAGTTGACAATTTGGTTTATAATTGGATTGACTATGTCAATAATCTGGTGAAGAATTGAAGGGGGACAGGCATCCAAGGGACATCTGGATTCACATGCTATGATAGCTTCACAGGTTTGATGCGGAGGAACTGGTTCAAAAGAGCGCAAAGAATATTGGGTAGTGTCATATTCGTGTTCTGCATTGGCATGCGTCGAAGAGCTGGTATCTGTGATGAAGTCTTTTTGGATGTTCATGATCTTTTCTTCAAAGAAGCATGAGATTTGGTCGCATAGCATTTGTGACGGGGCAGTTCTTTTTGTAAAGCTTTAGGATTAGTGGAATACTTTACGACGGTGAAAATAGCTTTTTGGTCTAGTTTGGCCTCCTGTATTTTGTTTGAGTAGTAATCTTTTTTAGCTCACTTAATCTGTTTGTGGTAAAGCATTCTGCTTATTTTAAATGCTGAGGGAGAGGATGAGCTGGGTGTGTAGTCGGAGTAGGATACGATGTTGAGGCCGTGTTGTTGGACGATGGCTGCGAGGGGATCCATGTAGGGTAGGGCTCAGGGATGAAACCTGTGGGACTCCGCAGGTGATTTTTGTTTGGTCGAAGAAGGTGTGTGGGAGTCTGATCCTTTGGCTTTTTCCGCTGAGGAATGATGAGATCCAGTTCAGGGCTCTTCCTTGTATGCCTGCGTCGTGTAGTCTGCTGACAAGTGTGCGGGTGGAGATAGTGTCCAAGGCCGTTGATAGGTCAAGTAGTATGAGGGCTGCGGAGTGGCCTTGGTCCAGGAGGGTGCAGATGTTGTCTGTGGCAGCGAGTAGAGCGGTCTCTCTGCTGTCGTTACTTCGGAATCCGGATTGGGACGGGTCGAGGATGGCGTTCTCTTTAATAATGTCAGTTTCCTGTTGACTGTTTTCTCTGCAACTTTGGCTGCGAAGGGAAGGAGCAAGATGGGCCGATAGTTCTAGAGGTTGGTGGGGTCAGCTGTGGGCTTTTTGAGCTGGGGTCTGACTTCTGCGTACTTCCAGTCGTCTGGGAAGGTGCCTGTTTTGAAGGTGGTGTTGATGGTGCGTTGTAGTATGGGTGCGATGGTGGCCGCGGCTCTGTGGTAGTTGTGAGGGGGCAGGGGTCGGTGGGGGACCCCAAGTGGATGCTTGTTGTGGTTGAGGTGGTGTCTTCGGCCATAATCGGTATCCAGTTGGAGATGGTGGGCTGGCTGGTGTTTCTGGGGGGCGGGAGGTCATCTGTGGCACCTGGTGGATGGTCAATGAAGTTGTCGTTGAGATTTTTGATCTTGAGGTGGAAATAGGTTCCAAGCTCGTCACTGAGATCTTGGGATGGGATGATGTCTGTGGCTTCACTGCGTGGATTGTACCTGACTGATGAGCTCCAACTGGGGCTAATCTGGTTCTCGGAGGGCCTGTCTTGGCAATTTGGCTTGAACTGTCCCTATTGAAGCAGGATCATGCTGAATTGCATATGTCTGGGTCTAATCTGAGGTGGTATTTGGGCACAAAAGTTGGACTGGGATGACGCCCAAGTAATTATAAGTGGGACAGATGAATTCAAGCATTCAAACCATCACTTTTTGTATACTTCAGAGACAGAGAATGGGCATATCCTTAGGGGAAGGTTGAGTTAGATCTGATCAAAGTATCTCATGAAGGGCTAATATCTGCTGGCCTTAGGGCTACAATACCAGTCATATACCAATACTGATGGTTGTATTTACAGAAAAATGCTAAAATATATGTACAGCAAGTTAATATTTGTCAACAGATAAAACACTTTATTGCTGTAAGACCAGAGCTTACTCCTCTTGCAATATCTAATGAATCATTTTGCTGTTGCGTACATGGCCAAAAGGTCCATATAAATATACATTGATCAAAGTAAATTTTTGCTCTTGATTTTTTCTGAGTTTGACCACGATGATTCATGTATCACAACAGCCATTATTTCCGATGGGAGAGTGCTGCAGTATCAGTGGTTGGCATGTGTAGTGCTGGGCTCACTACAAAAGTACAGTTTAGGATTTTTTTTATGGGAATAGGCCAGCCATAACTGCTAAGCTTGGACCTCCTTGGACTGCAAACAAGTATCCTGGGACCGGTGTCAGGGCTCCCCTCATCAGCCAGGATAGCTTGAATTCAGTGGCGCAGTGAGCATGGGACCCACTTCTGGGCTTACCCTTCCCACTTATGGCGACAATGCTAAAGAAACAAATGATGAACGGAATGCTGAACAATGCAAACATTCACCCCCAGTCACAAAGATCTGCGTTTAATTCATTGTTCTTTTGCTCACCACGCCACACCAGTTTGGACCCAGCCATACGCAAATCAGTCTTGACCCTGTTCCTTATGGGAACAGTCAAGCACCAAGTTGCAAGCCAGGACCTCCCTGGACCGTAAACAAGCATCCTGGGACTGGTTTTGGGGCCTCACCCCTTATCAGACAGGCTAGCTTGAATCCTGTGGTGCAGTGAGCATGGGACCCACATCTGGGCATACCCTTCCCACTTAGGGAGACAAATGGAAAAGGAATAAATGATGGACAGAATGCTGAACAAAGCAAACATTTAGCCCCACTCCCAAAGATTTGGGTTTAATCCATCAATCTGTTTCTCAACACGCCACCCCAGTTTGGCCCCAGCCATACGCAAATCAGTCTTACCCTGTTCCTTATGGGAACAGTCCAGCCCAACCTGCCAAGGGAGGCCCTCCCTGTAGCAAAAACAAGCATCCTTGATTTCTAGCTGAAATAATTAGGTAACTGACCTGCTTTGAACATTCCTATTTTCTCAGAGTAACTACTTCACACCCCCAAGACACTCAGTTAAAAGTAATAGGAGGGCGCAGACAGGCAGTGGCTGTGACGGGCTGAAGGTCACCTCACTGCAGGCACCAGATTAGTCCCAAGATACATTTACAAGCTTTTAACTTCAGTAATTTTAATGTTTGCTACTTGAATTGGAATTCCTGTGGCTGCTTGCATCAGATTTTCCATCAGTGGATTCTTGCATAGGTTTTAAAGCATACTCAATCTGATTACATGGCCTTGCAAGAGTGCTGTATTATTTTTATTACATTGGAAATTGTTAATTTTCTGCCACTGCTACTTTCCTTGGAAGTTGTAGCCATTTCTCAGATTCCCTCTTTGTATTCGAACCTATAATCCTGTAATCAAACCTAGAAGTCCTGTTACATATGGCTAACTATATGGCTAACTGTGGTGACAATAGTGGACACAGAAAGCATACCTTAGGAAGTTTATATGAGAGACAATTGAATGTATTGCCATCATCACAGGGATGCTGAATCAGCCCTAGGTTAAGTAGAATCAAAAAGAAGCCAGGCAAGCCTGCAATGGTCTTGGTCTTCTAAATGTATGCATCCTGGGACATCAGCAGTTGTCAGCATGGATTAGTTGTAGACTTTTAATAGTTACTTAAGTATCCGGTAGAGTGATACAAGGAACCATGACTGATTAAATGAGCCATTTGCAATTTTACTGTACCAGTCATGAGTACTTACACATGCCTTGCTTAATCTTTGGGTATAGCTTATTCGACTAGCAGGATTAATCTGTAGGTGCACCAACTGGAAGAGGATGAAGTTGCATACCCATTCCAGACAAATCTTTACACTCCCTGAGAACTTTAAACACCTGCTGCCTGCAAGGGCTGGGTGGATTAGGCAATCACACTGGCACTGGTAGCTAAACCTGCTCCACCATGATATTTTGCAGTTGGCATTCAGCCTGAGTTAGACTTAGGAGTTCCAGCCTTCCCTCCTGCATCGATGATAGTGAAACATGACAGAATAGTTGTTCAAAGCTACTGTGATAAAGCACTGATTGCAGTACAGCAATAACATGGCGTATGGGTCTTAGACCACCAGGCAGCATACACAGCTAGTGTAATCAGACCCCATTCAAAGTACTTGGACTGTTGGGAGGGCAGCTGCCAGGCAGCTCAGTATTCAATCTCCTGAGCAATGAGAACCTTGAGAGCCACACCCAGCCACACACTCAGGTTAGATGGTCCCAGACAGGGAAGAAGATCTTTGCACAAGACAGCTGAGACTGGCAAAGCAGTCCATTCTCAAACAGAGCAATTATGCCCACACAAGCAGAGTATTGTGCTAGTTTGACCATCCTAAAGCAGGCCACCCTGCTCTGTATGTCTTTTCTGCATCCCTGCCTGCAGTCAGGGAAGGCTCTGGGGCCCTGGACTGGCCAGTGGGGTACTCAATAGATTAAAAAAGGAACTCCCAAACACCTCTCTCTACTAATCCAAGGTAAATTAACTAGTGTTTCATGTAATTTCTTTTCTTTCTTCTTTTTGAGTTTTATATAGCGCTAGCTAGACCGTGGGGTATCAGAGGGCTTTACATGATGTGATCATAGGCTAATTCTAGATACTTCTGAGGACACGTTTGGGTCAAATGCAGTCAAAGGAACAATATACAAAACATCGAAAATGGTCAAGAAAAGTACATACTGATACAGCAATTAAGTTAATGACGTTAGTGCCAATGACGGGACTGACTGGGTCAGGAGAGCGTAACAAAAGAGTCTGTAGAGGCAAGGACTTTAGGAAACGTGGATGAAAGTGCAGGAGTGCTGAAGTAGTTGTTAGAAAAGAAGGGATTGCCTCTGAGATCTTTGCTGTGGGGAGCAGTGTTATTTTTAATTAATAGGTGGTTGAGTTTCTCTTCAAGTTTGATGGCTAAAGAAGTGAAACAAAGAGTAAAGGGATACAAATCATCAAAGTTCAAATAATTAGTTTAGCCTTACAATTGGTTTAAATTATATGTTGCAGTTGGATTATGGATTTTCCATCCTGTTGGGTTATGGTGGGTAATGTATATGAAACCTTGAACGCTGTGTGTCATAATGTTATGCGAACATTGAACAGGTTTGCCATCAGTTTGTATTAGTTTGTTAAGAGGGTCTGGCAAATGGGGGGCGTGGCCAGCCGGGCAACATGGCGGATGCAACCTTCTAGAGATCCGTCCGGCGGGCCCTACATTATCCTGCAAACCCACCTTAAATGTGTTCCCAACTCCTGGCTCTCGGGCGGAGTAGGCACGGGAACGGCTGCACTAACTGCGGGAGCGATCTGCGGTGCGAATTGAGGCGCTGGCGGAGGAGACCCGGCCAGTGAGCGGTGGCGGTGCGTACGAGTTAGGAAGGCGTGAAACTTTGCCTACGACTCGCGCGCCACGGAGGTTAACTGGAGCCGCGGCGCTGGTGGTGCTGGAGCGGGCTGTTCAGGCTCGGCGCGATTCGGACCTGAGTGGTGCAGGGACTGCCTGACGAGGACCCGTTGTGGAGAGCCAGGCAGCGGGCGGCGCCAGGAGGGGGCGTGCGGCGCTGCCGGACAGGCGACGGAGCCGGCCGGTGCTGGAAAGAGTTGGAGGTGAGGCCCGGAGGCCAGGACACTGAGGCCAGTTTCCGGAGCGACGTTCGCCCCGCCTGGGCGGCTGGGGGAGAGGAGGAGACCCCCTACTGGCGGGCCCGAGGCCCGAAGGTGACATTGCAAGAGCCAGCGGGGTGGACTGGGGTGAGCATCCCCTGCCGGGTGCGTGGACTGGCGGGCTGGCAGACTGTTGGCTGCAGAAATTGGCGGCAAGCCTGCGGCGTGCTGAAGTGGGCTGGCGGCTAACTGTGGCACGGGGTCTTGGCCCGGTGGGCGGCGGCTGTCTGGCGCTGACATACCTGAAGAGCTAAGGTAGGCCCGCCCGCCGCCACAGTGCCCACTGCTGCATCTGGGACTACTTCAGACTGGACACTTGGACTCTCACCTATTAGCCGGGGGGCGACAGGCGCCCACCTACAGTCCAGGAATAGCAACTTGAATCCAGAGTCAACTGATGAGGGGCAGAACAGCGGTGGCACGCTCTGCGCCTCAAAGAGTGAGGAGCCATTTTGTCCTGGGCACCATTTTGATCCGTGTGGTGGCGTGAGGCCCTGTCCCTGGCCTGTGCTTGCTGCTCCCTGCACGCTTCCGTGGCTTGCGCAGAGTCTCTATCGGAGGGGGAGACTGGGTAAGGGGGGACCCCCTTGTGTGGATATAACAGAGGCGCCCCAGAGAGTGGAACACAGTCTGAGCCCATCTGCTGTATTGGGAGGAGGCGAGCATTGACGAGCGCCACTGCGATAAGTGGCGCCTGAACTCTGGCTGCACCGGGTGAGGCGCCTGGCGGCGGGGAACAGACAAGGTGGTCATTACCTGTGCCCCCATCCTCTCTTTCCCCCCCCTCAGCTGGCGCGTGGCCCTATCTGAACGAGCGCGGCGGACTTCCTCTTGGCCGCAGCTGGACACGGAGGCAGGCGCGTAGATGCTCACGGTGCAGCAGTTGGCCGTGGGCAGGCTAAGGGACAGGGCCGCAACGAAACAACAGGAAGCGAGTGGCGTGGATCGCGCGTCCGAGCAGAGGCAGACAGCCGTGGAGCATCTGACTGCCCTGGCGGCGAAGATGGATACAGTCCTAGCGGCGGTGGAACGCATTGGCGCCACACTGGTACAAACCAAGACCTCCCTGGAAGCACGTTTGGACAAAGTTACAACTGACTTCACGCTGCTTCATGCGGACCATCGCAAACTGTCGGACTCTGTGATAATGCAGGGCCAAACAGTTCAGGAATTGCAACCAGTGGTGCGTAGTCACGCCTCGGCCCTGCAGGACCTGGTCGACCGAGTGTATGCGCTAGAGGATCGCGCGAACTATGCGGAAGGGCGCTCTCGGCGCAACAACGTCAGAGCGGTAGGCCTGCTGGAAGGAGAGGAAGGGAAAGATCCTGAGAGATACACCGAGGATTGGCTGCAGTCACTCATGCCGGAGGGAGTGCTGTCCCCGCACTTTGTGGTGGAAAGGGCGCATCGGGTGCAGGCGCAGGTTCCAAAGCCCGGAGCCCGGCCCGCCCATTTCTTTTCTAACTGCTCAACTACCGCGACCGGGATGCAGTGCTCCGTGAGACCAGGAAGCTGAGTTATCTAAGAGTGGGCAGCAGCCGAGTGATGCTCTTTCCGGACTATACCGAAACAGTGCAGAAACGACGTGGATCCTACCTAACGGTGATGAAACAACTGCGGGAGCTGGAGCTACCATACTCCTTGTTGTTCCCCTCGCGCTTGCGTGTGGTCACCAAGGAGGGCACGCGCTTCTTCGAGGCTCCATCTGAAGTCTGGAACTGGGTGGAGGAGACGGGACAATGGTCAGGGACAAGACCAACAGGGCCAGAAAACAGCGACTGGCAGGAGCAGCGCTCCAGGAGACGGAGGAGGATGAGGGCGGCTCGGTGGAGTGTGGGCCCTGGGCTAGCGGTGCCAAGTCCAGAGAAGATGAGGCAAGATTGGCAGGAGGCGCTCGAGGCGGTGGCAACGCTGGGAGTGGTGGATGCTAATGGAGGTGCAGAATACAGGCAGCAGTCGGAAATAATTGCAAGCGGGTCGTCCTCGCCATCCACTGTGATATCGGAAGACACTATCCTCCCCACAGTGACTCCGCAGACGGCGAACTACATTATGTGACTGGCAACTGGCTTGTGATGGACCATTCTAGTGAATATGCACCTAAGACTGTCTGCTATATCCTTTATGTGCTGGCTGCGTCACGACACCGGGGCTAGCTCCCGACCCTAGTGCCTTGCGTGTGGCTGAGAAGCGGGCTCTCTGAGACTGTATGGCTTTGCTGCGGGGCGCCGGCTGGGCAGGGAGGTTGGACACCTGTTGCGCTGAGTGGACTTTTGGGTTAGGTTGCGCCGTCCCGCCACACCGTAGTTTGCCAGTTGTACCGAACGCATCCCAGACACTCTAAGGGCACTGGATGGGGGATCCTCTGGGAGCATTTGTTGTTTACACACACTTTTTTGGGCCATTAGCGGCACACCCACTAGGGCAGCCCCTACGCTGACCCACCACCTCTACTGCGGGTGAACCCCGTTGAAGTTTGGACATATGCCCCTTCGGGGATTCGCCCTTTTTGTTGCAAGGTTCCCTTTTTCGTTGTTTCTGTTTAACATCGGGCACATTGATTGTCCCCCCAGGCGCTGTCCTCCGCTCCCCATGGAGGCCTCCCCGTGGTTAGGAGAAGGCAGGGCATATGCAGATACATGGCACACACTAATATACTGACATGGAACATCCGCGGTATGCACACACCGGCACGGTGCTACTCAGTATTCTCCTGCCTGCAGCGACACAGGGTGGGGATAGCCCTCCTTCAGGAGACACATATGACACAGGTCGAGCGCTGGCAAGCTGCGCAGGGGTTGGCGGGGCAAATCTTTGGCACCACCTTCTCGAAGCATGCGAGGGGCACACTGATATGGGTAAGAGCGGGTGTCCCATTCAGTTGTAAGGAAGCGCACATTGATCAAGAGGGTAGATACTGTCTGGTACGGGGAAGATTAAATGGTCAGGAGCTCCTGCTAGGCTCCCTATACGCCCCTAATGTAAACCAAGCCTTTTTCCTGGAGTCCCTTAACCAGGCCCTTCACCCATATGTGGACCTTCCCTGGTTGCTAGGTGGGAACTTCAACATGGTGTTGGACATAGGACTGGACCGCTCTTTCCCCTCCGCGCCACGATGGCGATGTCCACTGCGCAGGCGTTCAGGGATTGGATTGTGCAATGGGGGGTTCAGGATTTATGGAGGGTGCAGCATCCCAACGACAAAGTGTACTCATACTACTCCCCTGTGCACGACTTGCATGTCCGACTGTACAGGGTAATTGGTCCCAGTCACGGCTTCATCTGCTCACCGAGTCAGACTACTTAGGGAGGACGCACTCTGACTACAATCCCCTCCGACTTAAAATCAGCTGGGAGGCGGACCGCCCGCCTGTGCCTACATGGAGGCTCCAACCAGCTGCGCTTGAGGACCTGGAGTTTCGTTCCTCACTGGGCACAGCAGTTTTACATTACTTTGATAATAACGAGGGGACCTCAAGCAGCGCGACAGTTGAATGGGATGCGCACAAAACAGTCGTACGGGGGCACTGTATGGGAGCCTCATGGAATATACGCAAGCAACTGTTCACTTCCCTCGCTCGCTTGGAGAATGAGCTGCTGCAGTTTGAGAGAGAGGGCAAGGGGAGCGGGCCGCACGAGCAAATACTGAGCGACATGCGCGCTTCACATGCAACGCTTATGGAACAGCTGAGGTGGCATAACTATGCGGCGCATACGGCTAGAAAACATGCTAAGGCAGATAGAGCCGGGCGACTGCTCGCCTGGCTGATTCAAAGGGAAAACAAGAGAACCCCAATCGGAGCTCTGCGCACGCCGGAGGGAGGGATGATATATACGCAGCGCGAGATACACCGTGCCCTGGTTGGGCACTACACGCAGCTATATCGGGCCCGGGGCACTGGTCCTGAGTGCGCGCTGGGGAACTTCCTCAACCTGGTCATCCTGCCGGTGGTTCCTGAGGACCTCTGAGACACCCTTAATGCACCCCTCACGTTGGAGGAGGTGGGCGATGCGAAACAATCCTTAGCAACTGGGAAGACACCGGGGCCTGATGGCCTTCCGGCTGAATATTATAAAGCCTATAGAGACACCCTAGCTCCCTTACTCTTGCACACATACAATGTGGCGTTGGATGAGGGCTCACTCCCCATATCCATGCGGGAGGCGTTCCTGGTCTCTTTGCCCAAACCTGATAGGGATCCAGTGCATCTGGATTCCTACAGGCCGCTGGCAATGCTTAATGTTGATTATAATATCCTAGCGAAGCTGCTGGCTGAACGGCTAGCTCCAGTGGTCCCACACCTCGTACACGCTGACCAAATTGGGTTCGTGCCGGCACGATCCACGTCCTTGAACCTCAGGAGGTTCGTCAGAGTAGCAGCTGAGGCGACGAGGAGGTGGCCTAGAGCAGGGTGCCTAATGATTGACCTGGAAAAGGCCTTTGATAGTCTGGACTGGGGTACCTGGCTGAGGTGCTGCTGCGCTTGGGGTTTGATGCGGACTTCCTACACATGGTTGACCTCCTCTATAAACGGCCTGTAGTGCGAGTACGGTTGGGCCCATACGTCTCGGAGGAGGTGTTGGTCGGCAGGGGCACCAGGCAGGGCTGCCCCCTGTCACCCTTACTGTTCACGCTAGCAATAGAAGCCCTGGCGGCGGCGTTGCGACAGACTTTGGGCGTGGGCATTGCCCTAGGAGATGATACGCACCAGGTCTCGCTATATGCTGATGACCTTCTGATATTCATCAGGGACGTGCACAGTATACCGGAGTGGTTGGCTCAGCTACTAGACGAGTTTGCCGAAATCTCTGGACTTCGGGTAAATGTGGCCAAGTCCTGCTTGTATGCGTTCGACGGTGGGGTAGGAGATCCAGGGTACTGCCTGGGGAACACGAGAGTCCAATGGAGTGCTGATACCTTCAAATACCTGGGGATCCAGGTCTACCGTCAACCAACAGACATGTTTGATGGGAACCTGGGACGGGCGGTGACGGCGCTGATATCCCAGATAAGTTTTTGGTCCACGCTTCCGCTAACAATTACAGGCAGAGTGGCGCTGACCAAAATGATAATGCTTCCCAGACTCCTATATTATTTTGTTAATTTGCCTCTGTTCATCCCGGCCTCATTCTTCTCTAAGCTCAATGTGGTCCTCCGTGACTTCATCTGGGGAACGTCCAGACACAGACTAGTGCTGCCGAAGCTGTTCCTACCAACGGACAGGGGAGGGTTGGCTGCCCCTCGCTTTGAGCATTACTATTTGGCAGCGCAGCTACAATGGGTTGCCAGATGGCTGGCGGATAGGGGTAGGGAAGACACTGCCACGATAGACCCGCCATACTCTTTAGGCCGTGTTGTGGCTCTCTTTCACCCATTGGCGCCACCTGAGAAGCCCGCTCCGTTGTTACTGGCGGTAGCGTACAAATGCTTTCGTAGAGCCCTGTCCCTCACCCGAGGGTTGCTTCCATACGCGCCTGCCATACCTCTGGAAGGCTCCCCTGGGAGCGGGGGGATGCACGCTCACCCTCTGCTGGACTGTGGGGAGAGGCGGACGTTCGGACGCTAGGAGACTTATACAGGGGCACCTAACTATGCAGTATCTACACGTCATGGGGAGGGGTAGGCACTTGGTTTGTTGGTTCGCCGCATCGTTACGGGCGCACACGGAGATCAGCCTAACCTCGCTCAGGGGCAAATGGGACCGAGACTTGGATAGAGTGCTAACTGACAAAGAGTGGGAAAGGCTCCTTAAGAGCCTGGGACGCATCCCCCGAAACATGCGCCTTCGCCAGATACAAGTCTTTATTGTGCACAGGGCCTACCTCACGCCTGAGCTAATCTATAGGTACTTCCACCGTTCCGATGCGTCTTGCCCTAGGTGTGAGGAGTTAGATGCAGGACTCGTTCATCTCTTGTGGATCTGCCCTAGGTTAGGTGCTTACTGGCAGGTGGTATATGAGGCGCTTGGGAGGTGCACGGGCCGCAGCATATCCTTCCACTGGCCTGAGTACCTTCTGCATCCGTTCCAGAGGCCCCAGGATAAGGCATCGTCCTATTTCCTAGTTCTGGGACTGATAGTGGCCAAGCGACTGCTGACGAGGCGTTGGAAGGCGCGTGAGCTGCCTGCTGTGCAGGCGTGGGTACTGTCTCCTAGAGCGTGGGCACAGGCGGAATGTATAGCAATACGAAGAGAGGAGACGACTGTCCTCCGAAAGGAACTCATGGCGGAGGGGTGGGAGCGTATGCTTAGCGCCCTACGTCTGCCGGGGGAGTCGGAGGCTCTCGTTGATGGCACGACCTAAGCAGCTGTCTCTGGTGCTGGAGCATATCGCGGGCCTCTTGGTTGGCAGGGTGGGATGGCATACTAGGCCTCTCTGCCTTTTGGCGTGCAGGACTGCGCTGCATGCATGCTCGCACATAAGGATGCACCTGGGGGAGAGTGCGGGGGGGCGGAGAAGGGGGACGAGGATTACCAGGCGCTTTTGTATATGCTTTTGTCGCTATTGTTCACGTGTTTGAGTTCAATGTTGGATTATTGTCATCTCTATGCGCCCCTACATAGTAGTGGGGTTCACCTTGTGACCATGTCATTGTGCATGATTGGACTGGCGGCAGCCCTACATCACCCCGAGTGACTCTGGAACTCAACTTTGTATATACAGGTTGGGCTGCAGCGCGCGTACCGCTTGTACGTGGCGTGGCTTCCTGACGATGTAACATGATGATCTGAGATATATCAATGCTGCATTGGCGGGTCTGGACTATCATGCTATGCTATTTGAATTATGCACTGTATTTTGGTTTACATAAAATGCTAATAAAATAGATTTGAAAAGAAAAAGAAAAAAAAAGGGTCTGGCAAATGATTTCTATCAGGCTACTATTTTCTAAGCACTTTAGAAACAACTGTGCCCCTTAAACAGGTAATGAAGTGCAAAACCACAGGCGAGTTCTGCAGGTGACTTGGAACACATGTTAAAAAGGTTGGAAGGGACCGCAGATTAACCTTCAAAACAGTACCAGTTTTGAAGTAAAGGCCCATGGTCAGTGCGGTAACTCCATAGTGCCCCTCCCCTCCAGCCCAAAGGAATAATGGAAATGATTTAACACGGTCTCTGACATTCCTAGGCCCTTCCAGTAAGTTACGAGAGGACTTACACACAATGTCCAGGTGGCTTCTCCAGTGCCTTCACCTCATCCCTGGTCTTATCCTTCGTATCAGTTCCCACCTCTTGGGGGCAACACCTCCTAAAACAGATCCAACAAAACATGCCTGTCCAGTTCCCACCTCCAGCCCACCCCCTGTCGAGCCCCGTTTAAAAACACCTTCTCTGTGGCCCCTAACAAATCTCCAACATAGTCTGAGAGCTAGAAACTTAAGGCTCTGAGCATATAGCTGGTCCTAGAGAGCCCAAGACAGTCAAGCTATTGGCAGCACAGGCTTGGAGTTATTCCACAAACGATTAAGGATCAAGGGCTCTGGGGACGCTGGATAGACAATAACCATCTCAGTCATACAAGGTAGAGAATGGGGTTTTGTTGATGTCTTTTTTACTAATACAGCGCAAGATAGTTGGAGGGAGTAACAACGACAGTAAAACAAGAACTACTAATAATGTAAAAACAGGCGGGAAGAGTATTTGAAGAATTGCTTATTGGAGTGTTCACTGTTCCGTGTGAAATTAGTTCGTTTTGAAACAGAGACTAGCAAAGCCCAGGTAAATATTGGTGGGGCTGAAAGGAGTGATTGATACAAATAGTTTGGATGAGGGAAAATGGTTTATCTCAATATTAGGTGGAAGCAGAGAGAGGTGAACCTTTGGTTAGAATTTGTCTTCTCCAAAGATGGATTTGCCACATCAGGTAATTCTATTCATGCCCTCAGGCATTGAAAAACAAGAAAGAAGAATGATGGACTATCAATAAGAAAATTAATATGCTGTGTTTTAAGATGCATTGGTAAAGATAATAGGTCACTCCAGTATAATACAAGGGCCAAGCTCTTTATAAAGCATTGTTAAAAAAAGAAGCAAAAGAAAAATATTTCTAAATACTAGAGGACAAGAAAACTTATCTTAACCCAGGAAGCAGTGGTACAGGCCCCTAGGAGAAGAGACTTCTCCCTTCTGGTCACTCCAAGTAAACAAATTGCTTCAAATGCTGCAGAGTGAGTACGCAAACCTACTCCTCCCCTACACTATAAATGCTGCCTGTGTGTGTCAAGTTGTGAACTCCAATGCAAAATATGGAAAATGTAGGAGCTAAAAGAAAACTAAAAGTCTACTCCTTGGTCACAAATCGGTAAAAATATACCTCTTATGCTTTTACAAATTAACTAAGAGGCCTGGGGAGCACCACAGAGAGGCTGGAAACATGAATGAGGAAGCAGGGCATGGGGAAGTGTGAAAGAGCAAGAAAAATATATACACACCCATGAATTACTCAACGAAAAAGAAAAAAGTAGTACCCTTATGTAGGCTGTGGAAGGCTACACATTATCCAGTTGCAAGGATGGCAAAGGAGGAACTATGCACCAAGGGAAGGACAAACACAAGAGAGGAAGGAAAGCAACTGAAAAAGAGGCAAGCAAATGAGACTGACAAGAACTCCAGCAAATGCGAAACAATGAGCTGACCCAAATTGACTCCAACTGTTAGTACTGTACCCAACAGGTTTACCACAACAGATAAACGTTATCTTTAGGTGAGCCCTAAAAAGACAAAGGAAAAAACCTAAAAAAACACTCACAGGCAGGGAGCCAGCAAAGAGTCTGATCTGAAACTCACACTTTTAATAAAATTGAAGTTTTGGTGTTGTAGTTTGCTTAAGACCCCAAAGTTTAGGCACCAAAGGCTTTATGGTATGCTTTAAGAGACAGCTGTGGGATCCTGGATTCCAATAGAATTGGTGGTTTGGAGACAAAGAACCAGTAATCCTTCTTGTCTGACCCAGGGGATGACCAAGAAAAAGAATATGAAGGAATTCGCCTAGGAAACATATCTGCCCCCATTTGTGCAGCTCATTTTAACAGATGTTGCTTCTGTTAGATCAGTTTAGGCTTGTTTCGACAGAAAAGGTATTACCGGGTACTTCAACTGCTTACTTAGTACTATTCCATTGTGAAAGTGGATAAAAGAGTTTGGTCTTTTGAATTGAATTGAATTTGTCTGGATGCAGCTGAATTGTACTTCTAAATGTGGGTGTTTTCTTGAAAATTGAAGACGAGGGATACTGATGAAATAATAATTTGCTTTATTTTTCCCCAGATATAAGCCAGCAAATTTCATTTTAAATGATACTGACCAATTGTGCTTGCTGCTCTCAAACTGCCCCTCTAATGTAAGCCCTCAAAATTAAGCATTTGTGGATTTGCGAATTCGCGGATCCGCAAAATCCACGAATTTGCGGATTCACGGATTTTTTCAATGGGGGGGTCTTCTGTGCGGCCTCGACGACGCTCACGATTGTTTTTGGGCTGATGAATGAGTCACTGAATTTAAGCTTCAACTAGTTGCAGCGACCATGTGTGTGTTACTATGCAATTGCCCCGAAGGTCGCAGGGGTCCCTTGAGTGAGATGTCCATCATAGTGGGTAAATGGCGGGAAGACGGTGCACACCGCGAGTGTGTGAGCAGAGCCAAACGGGCGGGGATTCCATGTGAGTTCACATGCCTCTTGTGTGTATAAAAGGTCAGAGACCGATCAGAGCAGCAGATCAAGAAAAAGAAGCTCCTGGTCACAGGAACAGCACGAGGATTGCGCTCGTGAAAGTCAAGGATGCAAAGGCCTCTATCCAGCATCACAGCTGATTTTCGACGGTAGATTTGGGAAGAAGGCACACCTGCCCAGCCTCGACGACGCTCCCTTGAGTGAGCTGTCCATCCATCATCTTCCTGTAACTATTTAGGATGGCGCTGGCAAGCTGGCAAGTATTTTTACTCTTGCAACACGTTTTGAAAAAACAATATTAACCTCAAATTACTGTTCTCATTTTGAGTAAAAGCTGAAGAAGCACAACCCTGTCCATGCCTTGAGATCTGCAAATCTTCCAGATCCCATAGACAATAAAGGTTCACACGAGGACATTTGTTCCAGGACCTTGCATTCACACAGGAACAATTTGCTGAGAATCCTGTGGAGGCTAGAAAGTCATAGAGCATTGAACATTTTCTTGTTCATCTAGTCTTTGATTCAGTGTCCAGTTAGAAGTTACTTTAGGATTCTCTTTCATGGTCCTATGTTTTGTAGATTTTCTTTGCACGGGGAAACCTTATTAGACAGAAACACACTCAATTAAAAATATATATTCTTCAAGTATGGAAAATGAGGCAAAACGTTTTCAAACAAAAATTATGGTTTTACCAGGCTCAAGTTTGCCCCCTGAAATGTACTGAAGTATAAGGTCAGTGGAACGAGATAAGAGACAATGTGCGAGAATGGCCATGAGTCTGGAGGAAATAAATTACACTGACCCTGTAGGGGGTGTATTAACCTCAATGTTCGGTTGGACTAGTTAAGTGTGAAATTTGTAGGGTGCTTGTTTGGTTCCTGGACCACACTAATGTTTAATATGCTGAAAAATATTTTGAGACATGCCATGTACCTTAAAAATTCCACATTGTTGAGTTGTTGTTTTTCTTTTTTTCATTTACAAGTGAGTTTAATAAACTTTTTTTTCATGTGGATTTTCTATTACTACAATGCGATGGCTAGGAGAATGACCACAGGTTGTAAGGTCCATGTCCTACAGTCTTTCTCCTATCGCAATTCATTTCTCTCTCTCTCTCTTTGTTTCATCACAAAGTCTCTTCCATTTAGAATATATTGGATGGTTTCATTCAAACATTCCCAGCTAAAGCATTTTACTGCCCCATTCTCATGTATGTACTCTCATACTTATAAGCCTCCACTGGCCCCGCAGCTGCACCCAAATCTCCAAAACTTGTTAAGACTACTCTGAAGTGAGCGTCACTTGGACCAAGTGACAGAGGAAGTAAACAGACATTTTGTGTATGGTTCTCCTATAGTAATCAAGGAGGCATCAGCAGAATCTCTAAGCTGTTGCACAACAGACAGCGCAAGTCACTGTACACTTTTGAAAGACCACATAGTAGAAAATACCACAAACACAAATGTCTGCAAAGAGGGACACATCACACACTAGCGCCCCATACACAACAGGAACCGCTTATGAGAAGGCATTGATAAAGTTGATATCTACTTCCAAGTGACACCATAGACATCTCAAACTTACTTTTCCTTGCCGAGAGCATATCATTGAACTTCTTGGGGCAAATAAAGTGTTCTAGATATGTTCCCAGCCACCACTGACTTTATGAGGCACATTTGTGGTACAAAAATCATTATTTGTTTTACAGGAGATAGTCAAAACCATCCAAAATGACATCTTGTAAGAATGCAGATACCAAACTGAGTTGCCTAATAATTGATGGTACATTGAGCTCTCCAAACATCTCCAAGAGCTCCTCTCCCAATGAAAATCATTAGCTGCATGCTAAAACACTGTGGATGGTGGATGGGCTTTAATTTGGAAATTGACTTGACCAGCAAGGTGACATTATGAACAGCACTGCGGCACTAACTTCCTGCAATGGAGAAAATGTGCAATCTCAGAACTAGAGGGCAACTCTTGCAGCTGCTCAACAGATTAAAAAGCATCAATTCACAGAGATGCATTTCATAATAATATTAATTATATTTAAAATCTGTATTTACTTTTTATCTTTTGTTGCAGAAACATTTCTGGACATTATATATCACAACTCAGTTAAACCTTTATGTCAAGTCATTCCTCATAAAAATACGCCAATCGGCAAAGTTGCATGCAGTTAAACTAATCCCACGCCAGGCAATAGTTTGCTCAAAATAAGGCTCCCACAGTAGGAAACACTGTATTGTGATCCCGTTATATTCCCGCTGTTTCTGGTCATTCATTACTTGTGTTTTTCTAATTCGATATATATTAGTAGAACTTTAAATCAGTACTTCTGATAACAACAGAACAGCACTGGCTGAATTTAACAATTCTAATTCAAAACTGTCAGAATTGGACTGACAATCCAGAACACTGGGAAAGTCCTCTATGGGCTGACAGAAAGTGTTCTGCTTACAGAGCATGATGTAGCTTGTTACACTTTCAGGCTTATAGCAGCCCTGATGGAAAATTCAAATGGGCCCCCATAAGGACTTCCAGAGCTAATCAGCTATCTGTTTGTATCATTTGTTCCCACTGTCGCAGGACCAGATGTCCCACATTAACAGTCTAAACATATGGTTACACAATGCATTCCAATGGCAGAAGGATGCGACATTCTGCTTGCACTGACTAGGTAGGCTAGGTAAGGAGGGAAAGTGTAGGTTGTATGTGTGAATGAATAGGACATTTTTGCCCCAGAATTGCTCCCAAGTCCTTGCCAGGCTCTGGAAGGCTGCAATGGGTGCACAGACCACCCCAGGCTTTCTGATGGAGCCCAAGCCCAAGGATCTACTGTGTCAGGCTCAAGCACTGAGCCATGTAGCCCACGTGAAGATCTTCCAGAAGTGGCACCCTTCTCCGGGGATGCGAGAAGTTCTCTGTTCTGTTCGATGCGTGGACTGCAGCGGTGACACCCTTGTTCCGCGATGCGACGGCAGCAGCTCCACCTGTGACACTCTTCTCCCACGATGCGTGAAGCTTCTGCACATTGCAACAACTATAGCGGCGACATCCACAATGTGTCGGCAGCAGCTCTTCTCGGGGATGCGAGGCGCTTTTCTTCGATGCGGTGCAGTGCGACAGTTCCAGCGGCAACACCCTCCTTCGGAGTTGCGATGGCAGCCACAGCGACTGCGACACGCTCTGACCTCGTTCCGAGACACTTCTCTCGATGCGGTGCAATTCAACAGCTACAGCGGCGACACCCTCCTTCGGAGTTACGATGGCAGCAGCAGCGACGGCGACACGCTTCCTCTTCATTGCGGCTCGCTTCTCTTGATGCGGTGCAGTGCGACTACTCCATCAGCGAAACCCCTGTTCAGAAGTGCGATGGCAACAGCAGCGACAGCGGCACGCTTTGATCTTGTTGCATTGCGCTTCCAGCTCCTTGCGACACGCAGTTCCTCAGAAGGCCCAAAACAGCAGCAGGCACTTCCACAAGAACTCTGGGGAGCTGGGGGGTGAAGTCTGTTGTCCCTGAGACTTTAGCAGGAGGCAAGCTCTTTTCCAAGCCCTTGGAGATCCTTCACAAGTTGAAAGCAAAGTACACAAAGTTCCTTTCTCCTTCCTTTGGCAGTAAGGCAACCACTGCAGGCCAATCCCCCAAGCAGCACTTCCGCTTGGGAATAGTCTCTCCTCAGTTTCTTCAGGATCCTCTCCTCAATAAAGGTTTCTTCTTGTAGTCCAAAAGTGATCTAATTTCATGGGATCCTGGTCCCAATATTTATACCCCAAAATCCTTTGTTCTCTGAAGGGAGAGGGGCCTTTGCCCAGTCCTAACCAGTTCTGAAGCACTCTGTTTACCATACTTCTCCTTTCCTTTCACAGTGCAGGGCAGGCACATCAGACCCCCCACGGGAGGTGGAGCCAGCATTGTGGAAGGCAAGTACAGTTCTGGAGCACTTTGTTTACAGGACTCCTTCTCTTCTTTCAGTGTGCAGGGTAGAGACACCAGCTGCTCCCCGGGGGTGGAGCCAGCATTGTGGAAGGCAGGCACAGCCCTATTCAAGGTTCAGGTGCAACTCCTCCCTCCCATCTAGATGCAGATCTCAATATTCACCACTGGGCTGACTCATCCTGTCTCTTGGAATCCCCCAGCCCTGTCACTCACAAAACCAGACAAAGGAATACACACCCTTGCAGAGGAAGGCTTGAAAGGTTAGACGAGCAAATACCTACTTTCTAAAAGTGGTATTTGCAAACTCAGAATGTTAAAACCAACTTCACTAAAATATGTATTTTATCATTCTGAGTTCAGGCATACTAAATTCGAAGTTCTACCATGTTCTCTGAGACAGTTAGGATTATAAACATGTAATAATCTAACAGCCCATTCTGGCCTATGGAGAACAGATAGCCTTGCAATAGTGAAAAACGAAAATGGCTGCAATTCACTATTAGGACATGCTACACACATCATGGCTTGTCCTACCTTATACTTACAATGCACCCTGCCCTTGGGCCTACCATAGGGTTGACTGATATGAAGATAAGGGAAGGTTTAGGGACTGGCAAGTGGATGCACTTGCCCAGTCAGCATGACAGTACCAGACTGCACGCAGGCTCTGCAATGGTAGACCTTAGACACATTTTACAAGGATGCCTCAGTGGGTGGCACAACCAGTGCTGCAGGCCCACCAGCAGCATTTAGATTTACATGCCCTGGGCACACTTGGTGCACTATACTAGGGTCTGACAAGTAAATCAAATAGCCAAACATGGAACAACTGATTAATACATCAATTTACAATACGGAGCACTTTCACAGTGGCACTGCACAGCAGTGGCACAGAGCCCAAAGCATCTAACACCAGCAAAAGTACACGAGGCAACAGCAAAAATGGAAAGGAGACCCATGCTAATGGTGCCAGGTCTCACAGTAATAATACAAATTCTGTGTACAGCAATCATCACATGGCCTCTTACTGGGGCCTCTCAAAATGCCCACTATAGGGTTTTGCAAAATGTATACTGTCATTATTTCCCTGGCACATTTAACTACTACCAAATTTACCTCCCTGATATCCATGAAGGGGAACATAATTTGTCTTCATCATTCTTTTGCCACCATGGCTACACAATTTTATTTGTGGGGATCTGACCTGCCATGCACAGAAATTAACAAAGAGCTTGTAATTACATTCACCACGGAATTTCCTTTATCAGTGGCCACGCTTCTTCATGAATGAAGTTAGAAACTGAATTGTCCAAAACTTCACACAGGTTATTCGTAAAAACATTATCCTTCTCATTAACACTGCAGTCAACGATTTGAAACAGTAAACTACAGGGAATTAAACCCACACAATTGTTTTTAAAAGGTTATATCAAATATATTAAAACAAGTGCACAGAAAATAGGCCGTGCCTTTAAAATAAATAGCATTCACATAAACCCAAGTAGCTGCTTAGATGAATACTTCTCCAGGCAAGCATCTGCCTTGCAACAAATAATGCAATTTATCTGACTGTGAAATAAATATAGGGAAAATTCCCCGGGAGTCTTGGGCTGCAACAATGTAATTATTCCCATGTGAGCCCTAAAAGCAGGTTAATCTGTCCTTAAACAAACAAACCAGTCACAGCACGCATAAACAAAGTTACAATTTCAAAGGCATGCCTTGAAAGCAAGGGTCGAAGTGAAATTGACTCAATACAAAAAATTCACGATCTCACACAGAGCCCTAAAAGCAGGCAACTGTGTGAAATTCACCAAAAGAGGTCAAAAGTTACGTTTAAACACCAAAGAATACATAGGCCTCATTTATGAAAGCCTTGCGCCACCGGTGCGTCACTTTTTCCCACGTTAAAAGTGACGCACCAGCGGCGCAAGGCCTTCATAAATAAGGCCCCGTATATTTACAATAAATCACAATCCAATGCTGTGTTTGGCAGGAGCGGCTCGTGGAGGGAGTGCTGTGGGGAGGTAGGGCGGAGGAGGAGCATGGTAGGGGGTAGTAAACTACAGAATACGTCCGGAGGTAAGTAAACAAATAAATAAATAAAACAAATTTCGTTGCGCGCGCTGCATCGCAATTGGCAATGAAATGTTTTTATTTCTTTATTTGTTTACTTACCTCTGTTCAGCCGTATTCCGTAGTTTACTACCCCCCTACCCTGCTCCTCCCCCGTCCAGCACCACTGCCCCGCAACACTCCATCCACGAGCCGCTAATGCTGTTTGGTATGCACATACCTCTAGCAGTAAGAAAAGAAGAAGTGGTATATGGATGACAGAGCAGAATCACACTTCAGAATTTATTAGCAGGAAACAATAGATTTATCGTAGCTATAAAAAATTAAGTTTCATTTAAAAATGACACATAGAAAAATGGTGCAAGCTCTTGTAGGGTTTCATTCCTATCGTACTTTCACTGTAGGACAGACTAGGCCTTATTTTTCTCTCTTTCTCTTCCCGTTAGTAAATTAATGCTTACGAGAATGCTGAAGCATGAATAATTTTACCCTAACGTGGCTAGATTTGATTTGCCATTGCTGTAGAATGTGCCAAATTTATCAAATGTATTTCTTCTATCTCAAGGTACATATTCTTGTTGTATCAGCTCAGACTTTAGCTGCCACATGCTCTCACAATGCTGAATAAGAGAATATTATATGAAGCAATAATGCTTACATGAAGTGTCAAATCTAGGGTCGGTTTAAGCTTGCTGTGTTACTGAAAAACTCTGTGGAATTCTGCAGAATTCCACATGGGGGCGGAGTAGACCTCCACGTACTTTTTGCCATTCACAGACTATGGTAATGGTTCTTCAGAAGCAGCCATATTTGAAAATAAAGTGAAGAGGGCTGGTAGACAGATCATACAGCCGGGAGCAGAGGCGAGAAGGGGGCATGCTAGGAGGCCTGGATTACATGAGATATGAAGTTACGGTACAGTACAGAAAGTTGGTATGGGGGTTGTTGAGGAGGCCAGTTCTCTGTAGTGACATAATGCAGGGATGCACAAAGTCAAGCAGGTAGGGCACGAAAGGGGAAGGTTAGGGTGCCAGTTGTTATCCCTGGGATGCAGAATGGATGGAGGATAAGCCAGCATGGAGAATGGGCAGGCTGCTGCCCTGCTACCTTGAGGTGGAAGCGCAGCAGTGCCAGGCGGATGCAGTGGGCTATGCAGACCGGTGGCAGAAACCAGACCTTGGGCGGCAGCATATCCTTTTTGGTACTGCAGGTGGGTGGCGATCTGCTGAGCTGGCTGACAGCTGTTGCCAAGCCCCTTGGCCAACTTGTGCAGGTGGCCCTTCTCCAGGGTGCTGTTGAAGAGCTTAGCAGAGCACAATGTTGCCCTGGAAGCAGGCACGGGCCAGCACCGCCAGGTAGCCCAACATGTGGTTCCACTGGCCAATGCTCACCCAGTCGGTGTAGAGCTGCAGCCGAAGCTTCCACTCTAAGTGCCAGCAGTGACTGAGTGAAAAGCGACAGTCAATAGGAGGCCGTGCCACCCCACAGCCTGTGATTGGTTAAAATAAATCAACTACTCAGAAAACACCACAAGCAGTGAAGGACAGGCACCAGAACCAATGACAGCCTTGAAAGCGAGGATTGACAGCTGAATTTGCAGGCCATACTGCTGCACAACCTGTGATTATACATTCCTTTCCAAAATGGACCCTGCATTTCTACAAGTAATATTGCTGCTTGGTGCAGGCTAATGAGTGGGCATTCTTGACAGCGTTCTCCTGGCAGTATGGTGCTACATTAAATCACTTCAGGCAATCATTTATTTGCGGTAAACCTGTTAGGATTTGAGTATAGCACAATCTCAACGTGCACTTGAATAATAGTATTCCTCTGGATTACTCACAATCCATACTCCCTTCTAAAGTTTCACTTTAAAAAAGCTGTCTAGCTCTACCATCGAGGCTCCAATGAGAGCAGAATTTAGGGCTGAAAGGTCTGAGCTGGCAAACTCCTCTCTGCTGGTGGGTGGCACAGTTTTTGGTACTCACGCTCTGCTTGGAGTGAACTTCACCAGCAAAGCGGGGTTTACTCGACACCCCTAGTCAAATCCCATGAACTTATCTAGAAGCTTGCAACTAATAAGCTTCTGTTGTAAAGTAGTTCATTGTTACTCAGTGAAACATTGAATAACTGATAGCCAGGCTGTGATGAAGTTCTCAAGGGAATCGAAGGTGCATGTTGCAAATAGACAACTATCTCACTAAGACTAACATTTCTTAGAAAGCAGGTTAACTTATTGCGTTTACTGTGGGTATGAAGGAAGAAGCAGCACACCATCAGATGATGTCCTTCTATTGGTTCAAGATGATTTAACAAAGAACTGTATTGATACATGTGTTTTCGTATTTTATATTAGTGTGTGTTTCTTGTTAGAGTTGGGAGTTCTATGGACTATTTCCTTGGTACTTCTTGGGATTTATTCTGAAACTCTTTAATAGAGTTTGGTCTATTCTCTACTTGCCCTTAAGGGGGGCCGCTACTGCTGCACCTGCTGATCTTAGGACACTCAGCTGAGATTCCCTGAACAACAGTTTATGGGGAGTTTGACAATTGATGCTTCATTTACTCACTCTTTTCAGAAACTCTTTATAGGTTCAACCTGACTCTTTAAATCTGATTAATTTAGAATAGGGACGTATTCCCTTATGGAGCACTATGTTTTAGTTTTCTAATGATTGCCACTAACCAATATTTTCTTGATATTTCTGTAAATGGATTTATCTGACTTACTCATTTGAATAAAAAGTACAAAAGAATACTATTCTCTTAATAAACAATAAAGGTTTTCTAACCAATTCTAAAACTCTCATCATTGACTGAACCTATAAAAGATGTTGATGATGCGTATTGAAATGTTTTGATTTATGCTCCATTATAAAATGGTGGCAAAGAACCATTGCCCTGAAGAAAGAATATAGTGCAGAGTTAGAGGCCATCATTGTAAGTTACTACTTGAACTGAGTACTGGGACATCGACAATCTATTGATTACCACGCTGTCATGGACTGCTGCTATTTATTGGTTGGGACGTCCTTTGTTCGTGTCAATAACTTCCTGAGCAGGGAAGCAGAATTATGGTAGTTGTAGATTAAGTGATGTACAAAATAAAGCAAGAAGAGAGACTGCATAATACAGCTTCCTGTATTGTAATAAAATTATTTTGTCAAATTACTCATAATCTTTTTTTTTTTCCTTGCCCAGATATGAATGTATGCTTGAAATGCCCGGATCTGCAGTGGTCAAATAACGGAAGCGCCAGGTGTGAAGATCGAACGCATCAATTTTTTGGATGGACTAACCCATTTGCCATTGTGTTGACATGTTTTTCAGCTTTTGGTTTCGTCATTGTGCTAGCAGCAGTAGCCATATTTTTAAAGAATCTAAACACGCCCGCTGTTAAAGCGGCAGGTGGCATCTATTCTTGCATAATGGGTGTAACAATCCTTTTTAGCTTCTTAAGCACAGCTTTTTTTATAGGTGAACCTAGTGACACTACTTGTCAAATAAGGCAGACTATGTACGGTATCAGTTTCACACTCTGTGTATCATTTGTTCTGCTGAAATCTTTGAGAATTCTTATTGCATTTGAAGTGAGCAAAAGAGGAAAACATGGCTTGAAAGTCACTTACCAACCAGCCCTGTTCATTATTATTGTAACAAGCATTCAGATCATGATTTGCTTAATTTGGCTGTTGGTGAAACCCCCAACACTGACCTTCATCTACTCAATACCCCAGATTGTTTTACTGCAGTGTAGTGAAGGTTCATACGTGCCCTTTGGATTTATGCTGGGATACATTGGTGTCCTTGCATTCATGTGCTTTGCTCTAGCTTTCAGAGGGAGAAAGCTGCCTGAGAAGTACAACGAAGCTCGATTAATCACATTCAGCATGCTCATATATCTCTTTGTTTGGGTCTCCTTTATTCCTGTTTATGTCACAACAGTTGGGGTATATTTTCCTGCAGTCCAGGTGGTCGCAATTTTGGCTTCAAACTATGGAATAGTATGCTGCCACCTCTTGCCTGCCTGCTATATTATAGTTTTTGAGAGCAAAAGCAACACAAGGCAAAGTTATCAACAGCACCTCGTCAGACATATCAAAGCCAAAAGATCTGTGTTTTCGGTCAGTACATTTGTTAATGATCAAGAAGTCTCTTCCTCAAATGGAGTGGGTTGTCAAACTAACTTTCCACTGTGGCACAAACATATGAGTGGAGTCAACTGTCTAATGAGAAAACGACACAAAAGCCTTTAAAAGGTTTTGCAAATGCTATTTAGTATGTAACATCAATTGTTTGCACACTTTACCCACATATTTCTCAGTTTGTTTGAACGTGAGAATATTATAAAATATATTTACAATGCCTCTCCTTCTGAGAGGTGTTGGGAGTGAAATAACTAGTGGGCATGATTAACTAAAGTAGTGGAGCAGAGAAGAACATCCTTTGCAACGCAACTTTTACCACGCAGTGCCTTTACGACGCAACTTTTACAACGCAAACGATTACAACGCATTGTGCTGGGGTGCGCTCTAGGATAGGGAATAAGTTTAATTTACTATCCAACACCTTCCCTAGTGTCCACGGGGACTGGAGTTGGAATAGTAAATTAAACTTTTCACTATCCAGCACCCCAAAGCGCTATGAGTTGTAAAGGTTTTCGTTGTAAAAACCGCGTTGTAAAGGCATGCGTGGTAAAAGCATGCGTTGTAACGTCATACATCCAGAGAAGATAGGCTGTCTGTTTTTAAGATTTGCATGCTATGCCTTAGCTGATGTTTTTCCATCTTCATAAATTGATTTCTCCATTCTGGAGGCAATTGTACTAATTCATAATAATATATATATATATATATATATATATATATATATATATATATATATATATATATATATGAAACAAAAGCTCCTCCTCAGCTCGCTCTGCGCTTGCAGACACCGCCTCCACGCCAGCAGAAATGAGGAACGGACCAACGAAGTTAGCAAAAAGATGTTTTTATTTTTCCAACAGAACCAGCGACGCGTTTCGAGCAAAAAAGCCCTTGTTCACGCTTATTCATTTATAATATACATTATTAAGTTGACCAAAAAACATTCTTTCACAAACGAGTTCTCTTAACCACCTGGGCATCAGCAATGGTTTAGAAAACAGAATACATCAATGTGTCAGTTTTTAATTACTGAGGTTTTTGGCTGACATGATCTAGGTCAAATTCAGATCTGTTCATAAACAACAACAGTAGCTGCAATGTATTGTGTACACTACTTAAAGCATAACTGTGATGGTCGTCAGATTAACCTATTTAAACTCCTAACAGTGTATTATGCAGTGAAGCAGTTGAGGAGACAACGTTTACAATGCTGGCAATACCACGCAGGTTCCTAACAACGCAGTCATTACAACGACTGCATTGTATCCATGTGTGCTTTTATATCGCAATATGTTTCAACGGCTCGCTCTAGGTGGCGTGCAACACCAGGGAATATGTTGGATTTTAAATCTAACACCTTCCCTGATGGTGAGCTAATTGGAGTGGGAATAGTAATTTATACTATTCCTAAATCCAGTTCGCCACCTAGCACAAGTCGTTGAAACGACTTGCGATGTAATGCCATGCGTGGTAACAACGCAGTCATTGTAACAACCACGTTGTTACCTACCGCGTGGTAAAAGCACGCATAGTAACGTCATACATTCAAGCAGTTGTCATCCTGAAGACTGACATTGGCTCTCACGACTTGCGTTGGGGGGTGCTGGATAGTGAATAGTTTAATTTACTATTCCAACTCCAGTCCCCGTGGATAGTTGGGAAGGTGTTGGATAGTGAATTAAACTATTACCTATCCTAGAGCGCCCCCCAGCGCAAGTCGTTGTAATGACTTGCGTTGAAAAACCTGCGTTGTAAAGGCACTGCGTGGTAAAAGTTGCGTCGTAAAGGATGTTTCCCGCTCTCACTCGTACACGCCATTTGTACACTGATAGTCAAATACTATGTCAAAGTTTACACCATGCCATTTTTAAGGGAATCATTTGGTCACTTGTGATTACCTAGCCATTGATGCATCAATTTATTAACATAGTCCACCGGTAGGTGGACAGCAGAAAATTCTACCTGAATCTAAATGTGTAACAGAACTGAGTATCACAACATTGCCTAAAATGAGACCCAGATATCGGTGTATTTTGCTTACCCTTGCCCGTTCCTAAATCTAAGTATAGAACAGACCTATATCACTCAAAGCAAAGGGGACAAGCAAATCAGTGCCCCAAACTGCAACACTGTTTGTACCCCCAAATGGTGATTAAACAATTTTTATTGGGTTTTGTCAACTTTACACATCAGCAGTTGTAACAGGATTAGAACAAAAACCATTAGCATTCTTCAGATACATTTCAATTTCAGTACACGAAAGAAACCCAATACCTGTATAATAAATATCTAAGACAAATAGCAAGTATCAACAGGTTTTTATTTTTAGTTTGTGCATGTCTTTATAGGCTAAGAGTAACATGCACTGGCCTGTAATGATAAAAAAGTTCAGACTCCTTCAGTGACGTGCTACTGCATAACACTGTCTCCCTATGTGTCCTAGAAGGATGAGGGGAACCTAATCAATAATGGGGATTCATTTTAGACCTGGGAAGAGGAAACCAGGGGGAGCACGAACAATAATGGTATAATGATCAAAACAGAATTGGGGGAGTTTGCAGAGAGGTCGTGAATGCTGGCATATTGTGATGTGGAGGGGGTTAATGTTTGGGCTTTAGGGGGGAAAGTTGGGTCAATGCCCACATAGATGTATGGCTGTGCTAAGATGCGGGCTGGCATTGTTGGCATCCGACGGAGCCTGGAACGAGAGGCCTTTATATATTGTTGTTGGCCTCCGAAGGAAGCTAGGGACCAGAGGCCTTTAAAATTTCAAAAATGAGGGAGAGGAATCTTCTTCAGCTAGTTCCTTGACCTACATAAGCATGGTATACCAGGCTGAGGCTATAGGGCGCAGGCGTATGCAACAGGCTTTTTCCCAATGCTGTGCAGAGCTTTCTGCCTTTCCCCATCTGAGTAGTGCCTTGTGCCATTTGGGGAGAGATGGGCGGTATTGGGTCTTCCAGTGCATGATTAGTAGACGCTTGGTCAACAGGAAGGCGAGTGGTAAAGCGCGCCCTTACCCTGTGTTTTGTTTTCAGGGAAAATCCCCAAGGTGGTGGCCTCCCATGAATTTAATCCGGTGAGCTCTGTTACCGTGGTTAATGAAGCTTGTACTGCGCTCTAAATGCAAATAAAATTCAATATCCACCAGGAATGATGTGCGAGGAGCACAATTCATAGCTAAGCTTTCACAAAATATGAACAAATAAAATTGCAACATATTTCATGCATGCATTCTTCAAAGGCTATTGATAGGTCTCACCAATAGAGTAACACCCCTCAAAGTGATGCAACTGCATCAAAGAATAAGGCATTCCATGGAATTACCACACTCTTTATTGTTATGCATATTGTCTGCACTCTGGCGGCTCTGATTGAATATCTGCAATATTTAAAGGCAGTAGGTTTAACTTGCAAGTCATTGGGGCATATTATCAAGGGTGTTTATCTCCGCTTTTTTGGCTTTAAAAGCCAAGAAAGCGGAGATAAAATTATCTCACTATTACCTAGCTGTCGCTAACACAAGTTAGCGACAGCTAGTAGGAGATAGCGACCATCTCGGGCCCCACTTTGCATGTCAGTGATATTTATCACTAATGACATGCAAAGTGGGCGTGCCAAGATGTTAGCGACTGAAAACAGTCGCTAACATCGCTATCTCCTATTACCAACATTTAGAGATATTCGCGCTAAGCGCGAATATCTCCAAAAGCTAACACCTGCCCTGACCAGTTCTTAGCCATGTTATCCAATGGGAGGTGGATAACATGGCTAAGAGAATTTGCTCGGTAATGCATGAATATCGCTGACTTTTCAGCGATATTCATGCATTGCGGGGATTTTTATCGCATTTGCGATAAACCTTGGTAATACCAAGGTTTATTTGCGGTAAAAATCGCCGCAGCTCAGCGGTAAAGTTTTGTCTCTAACCAAGGAATAGCGATAATTATCGCTAATGCTTGGTAATATGCCCCCTAGTTTTTAATGAATTGAGCAAACTGAAAATAACTCACTATGTGACACAGCATTTGCAGCCTGATTCATGAAGTGAAATTGCGCCCGCAATCGCTGGGAAAACGCAAATGCGGGCGCAATTTCCGTAATCGGCATTCAACAAGAAAATAGCGAATTCGCAAACACATATTTGCGAATTCGCTAATATAATCGCAGAATCCCTGCCGCAGAGCATTAGCGAATCGGAAATAGCGACACACCACGGAATCTGCGAAAATAATAGCGAATTCGCAAAAAATAATCGCTATCGGCATTCAAGAAAATTCGCAATTAGCGAAAAACCCAAAAATCGCTATTTGCACGGCGCAAAATAAGGACAACTCAAAGCAGGTGGTAACCATGAAAGCCATTGAAAAAAAAATTCAAAAAACCGTTGTCCTATCACCAACAGGTACTGGCCTGACCAATCACACATAAGGACCATCAGCAGCAGCAGCATTAGGAGTCCCACAATGCCAGGAATGTACATGGTGGTGAGGCGTCGCAGGCTACAGCGATTAGCACGGAGGAGACGCAGGATCCAGGACAGGATATTCCGCCAGCGGGTCACCTTGCTGGGCCAAACCAGAGAGCAGATATATGCTAAATACAGGCTGAATGGGGAAATGATAATGCAGCTAATACAGGACCTTGACCCCCTGATGCAGCACCCAACAAACCATACCAATGCGGTGCCTACACATGTGCAGGTATTGTGTAGCCTGCACCTCCTGGCCTCCGGAAGCTTCCAGGGGGTAGTAGCGGCTGCTGGGGGAATATTCCAGCCCACCATGTCACGCTGCCTCAACAGTTTTGTTGACGCCATGCTCACCCAGCTACACCGTCACATCAAATTCCCCGCCAGCCAACAGGAATTGGACATGACAAAGCTACAATTCTACAATGTAGCCCATTTTCCACATGTGCTCGGATGTATAGACTGTACCCACGTCGCCATCTGCCCACCAGCTGGCATGGAGTATATGTTCCGCAATAGAAAGTGCTACCACTCCCTCAACATCCAGATGGTCTGCAATGCCAAGACATACATCACTGACATCGTCTCACGGTACCCAGGGAGTACCCATGACTCCTTCATTTTCCGGCAGAGCGGACTCCACACACGACTGGTCAGGGGAGAGTTTGGGGAAGGACACCTACTTGGTAAGTACACTTTGATTGAAATGTCACATTGCAAAGATGTAACAGCGCAGCACAGGCAATCACCATCTGCTCCTCTCATTCAGGTGACAGTGGCTACGCCCTCCGTGAATACCTCCTGACCCCATACCTCAACCCTGCTACACCCCAGCAACGATTCAGAAAAGGGGGTGGTGATGAACAGAGTGTCTGAATTGAGCAGACCACTCTTACCCAGTCCAAAGATCAGGGCTTGATCCATCACCGTTATTTATCTCACTGCCCCATCCCAGCTCAGAACCTGGCTATATGCAAATCAGTCTGTCCCTGGCCCAGTGCATCATGGGAACAGGGCAGACTAAACTACCAAGCCAATTCTTCACCAGAAAGGAAACAAGCTACCGGGGACCGGTTTCTGGCATTTCAGCCGTCTTCGGCCCGGCTTGCTTGAATCCTGATGGAGCAGTGAGAAAGGGACTCATGTCTGAGTATACCCTGCCACACCTATAGTGGCCAAAATCGATTCAGAAAAGGGGGTGGTGATGAACAGAGTGTCTGAATTGAGCAGACCACTCTTACCCAGTCCAAAGATCAGGGCTTGATCCATCACCGTTATTTATCTCACTGCCCCATCCCAGCTCAGAACCTGGCTATATGCAAATCAGTCTGTCCCTGGCCCAGTGCATCATGGGAACAGGGCAGACTAAACTACCAAGCCAATTCTTCACCAGAAAGAAAACAAGCTACCGGGGACCGGTTTCTGGCATTTCAGCCGTCTTCGGCCCGGCTTGCTTGAATCCTGATGGAGCAGTGAGAAAGGGACTCATGTCTGAGTATACCCTGCCACACCTATAGTGGCCAAAATCGATTCAGAAAAGGGGGTGGTGATGAACAGAGTGTCTGAATTGAGCAGACCACTCTTACCCAGTCCAAAGATCAGGGCTTGATCCATCACCGTTATTTATCTCACTGCCCCATCCCAGCTCAGAACCTGGCTATATGCAAATCAGTCTGTCCCTGGCCCAGTGCATCATGGGAACAGGGCAGACTAAACTACCAAGCCAATTCTTCACCAGAAAGGAAACAAGCTACCGGGGACTGGTTTCTGGCATTTTAGCCGTCTTCGGCCCGGCTTGCTTGAATCCTGATGGAGCAGTGAGAAAGGGACTCATGTCTGAGTATACCCTGCCACACCTATAGTGGCCAAAATCGATTCAGAAAAGGGGGTGGTGATGAACAGAGTATCTGAATTGAGCAGACCACTCTTACCCAGTCCAAAGATCAGGGCTTGATCCATCACCGTTATTTATCTCACTGCCCCATCCCAGCTCAGAACCTGGCTATATGCAAATCAGTCTGTCCCTGGCCCAGTGCATCATGGGAACAGGGCAGACTAAACTACCAAGCCAATTCTTCACCAGAAAGGAAACAAGCTACCGGGGACCGGTTTCTGGCATTTCAGCCGTCTTCGGCCCGGCTTGCTTGAATCCTGATGGAGCAGTGAGAAAGGGACTCATGTCTGAGTATACCCTGCCACACCTATAGTGGCCAAAATCGATTCAGAAAAGGGGGTGGTGATGAACAGAGTGTCTGAATTGAGCAGACCACTCTTACCCAGTCCAAAGATCAGGGCTTGATCCATCACCGTTATTTATCTCACTGCCCCATCCCAGCTCAGAACCTGGCTATATGCAAATCAGTCTGTCCCTGGCCCAGTGCATCATGGGAACAGGGCAGACTAAACTACCAAGCCAATTCTTCACCAGAAAGGAAACAAGCTACCGGGGACCAGTTTCTGGCATTTCAGCCGTCTTCGGCCCGGCTTGCTTGAATCCTGATGGAGCAGTGAGAAAGGGACTCATGTCTGAGTATACCCTGCCACACCTATAGTGGCCAAAATCGATTCAGAAAAGGGGGTGGTGATGAACAGAGTGTCTGAATTGAGCAGACCACTCTTACCCAGTCCAAAGATCAGGGCTTGATCCATCACCGTTATTTATCTCACTGCCCCATCCCAGCTCAGAACCTGGCTATATGCAAATCAGTCTGTCCCTGGCCCAGTGCATCATGGGAACAGGGCAGACTAAACTACCAAGCCAATTCTTCACCAGAAAGGAAACAAGCTACCGGGGACCGGTTTCTGGCATTTCAGCCGTCTTCGGCCCGGCTTGCTTGAATCCTGATGGAGCAGTGAGAAAGGGACTCATGTCTGAGTATACCCTGCCACACCTATAGTGGCCAAAATCGATTCAGAAAAGGGGGTGGTGATGAACAGAGTGTCTGAATTGAGCAGACCACTCTTACCCAGTCCAAAGATCAGGACTTGATCCATCACCGTTATTTATCTCACTGCCCCATCCTAGCTCAGAACCTGGCTATATGCAAATCAGTCTGTCCCTGGCCCAGTGCATCATGGGAACACGGCAGACTAAACTACCAAGCCAATTCTTCACCAGAAAGGAAACAAGCTACCGGGGACCGGTTTCTGGCATTTCAGCCGTCTTCGGCCCGGCTTGCTTGAATCCTGATGGAGCAGTGAGAAAGGGACTCATGTCTGAGTATACCCTGCCACACCTATAGTGGCCAAAATCGATTCAGAAAAGGGGGTGGTGATGAACAGAGTGTCTGAATTGAGCAGACCACTCTTACCCAGTCCAAAGATCAGGGCTTGATCCATCACCGTTATTTATCTCACTGCCCCATCCCAGCTCAGAACCTGGCTATATGCAAATCAGTCTGTCCCTGGCCCAGTGCATCATGGGAACAGGGCAGACTAAACTACCAAGCCAATTCTTCACCAGAAAGGAAACAAGCTACCGGGGACCGGTTTCTGGCATTTCAGCCGTCTTCGGCCCGGCTTGCTTGAATCCTGATGGAGCAGTGAGAAAGGGACTCATGTCTGAGTATACCCTGCCACACCTATAGTGGCCAAAATCGATTCAGAAAAGGGGGTGGTGATGAACAGAGTGTCTGAATTGAGCAGACCACTCTTACCCAGTCCAAAGATCAGGGCTTGATCCATCACCGTTATTTATCTCACTGCCCCATCCCAGCTCAGAACCTGGCTATATGCAAATCAGTCTGTCCCTGGCCCAGTGCATCATGGGAACAGGGCAGACTAAACTACCAAGCCAATTCTTCACCAGAAAGGAAACAAGCTACCGGGGACCGGTTTCTGGCATTTCAGCCGTCTTCGGCCCGGCTTGCTTGAATCCTGATGGAGCAGTGAGAAAGGGACTCATGTCTGAGTATACCCTGCCACACCTATAGTGGCCAAAATCGATTCAGAAAAGGGGGTGGTGATGAACAGAGTGTGTGAACTGAGCAGACCACTCTTACCCAGTCCAAAGATCAGGGCTTGATCCATCACCGTTATTTATCTCACTGCCCCATCCCAGCTCAGAACCTGGCTATATGCAAATCAGTCTGTCCCTGGCCCAGTGCATCATGGGAACAGGGCAGACTAAACTACCAAGCCAATTCTTCACCAGAAAGGAAACAAGCTACCGGGGACCGGTTTCTGGCATTTCAGCCGTCTTCGGCCCGGCTTGCTTGAATCCTGATGGAGCAGTGAGAAAGGGACTCATGTCTGAGTATACCCTGCCACACCTATAGTGGCCAAAATCGATTCAGAAAAAGGGGTGGTGATGAACAGAGTGTCTGAATTGAGCAGACCACTCTTACCCAGTCCAAAGATCAGGGCTTGATCCATCACCGTTATTTATCTCACTGCCCCATCCCAGCTCAGAACCTGGCTATATGCAAATCAGTCTGTCCCTGGCCCAGTGCATCATGGGAACAGGGCAGACTAAACTACCAAGCCAATTCTTCACCAGAAAGGAAACAAGCTACCGGGGACCGGTTTCTGGCATTTCAGCCGTCTTCGGCCCGGCTTGCTTGAATCCTGATGGAGCAGTGAGAAAGGGACTCATGTCTGAGTATACCCTGCCACACCTATAGTGGCCAAAATCGATTCAGAAAAGGGGGTGGTGATGAACAGAGTGTCTGAATTGAGCAGACCACTCTTACCCAGTCCAAAGATCAGGGCTTGATCCATCACCGTTATTTATCTCACTGCCCCATCCCAGCTCAGAACCTGGCTATATGCAAATCAGTCTGTCCCTGGCCCAGTGCATCATGGGAACAGGGCAGACTAAACTACCAAGCCAATTCTTCACCAGAAAGGAAACAAGCTACCGGGGACCGGTTTCTGGCATTTCAGCCGTCTTCGGCCCGGCTTGCTTGAATCCTGATGGAGCAGTGAGAAAGGGACTCATGTCTGAGTATACCCTGCCACACCTATAGTGGCCAAAATCGATTCAGAAAAGGGGGTGGTGATGAACAGAGTGTCTGAATTGAGCAGACCACTCTTACCCAGTCCAAAGATCAGGGCTTGATCCATCACCGTTATTTATCTCACTGCCCCATCCCAGCTCAGAACCTGGCTATATGCAAATCAGTCTGTCCCTGGCCCAGTGCATCATGGGAACAGGGCAGACTAAACTACCAAGCCAATTCTTCACCAGAAAGGAAACAAGCTACCGGGGACCGGTTTCTGGCATTTCAGCCATCTTCGGCCCGGCTTGCTTGAATCCTGATGGAGCAGTGAGAAAGGGACTCATGTCTGAGTATACCCTGCCACACCTATAGTGGCCAAAATCGATTCAGAAAAGGGGGTGGTGATGAACAGAGTGTCTGAATTGAGCAGACCACTCTTACCCAGTCCAAAGTTCAGGGCTTGATCCATCACCGTTATTTATCTCACTGCCCCATCCCAGCTCAGAACCTGGCTATATGCAAATCAATCTGTCCCTGGCCCAGTGCATCATGGGAACAGGGCAGACTAAACTACCAAGCCAATTCTTCACCAGAAAGGAAACAAGCTACCGGGGACCGGTTTCTGGCATTTCAGCCGTCTTCGGCCCGGCTTGCTTGAATCCTGATGGAGCAGTGAGAAAGGGACTCATGTCTGAGTATACCCTGCCACACCTATAGTGGCCAAAATCGATTCAGAAAAGGGGGTGGTGATGAACAGAGTGTCTGAATTGAGCAGACCACTCTTACCCAGTCCAAAGATCAGGGCTTGATCCATCACCGTTATTTATCTCACTGCCCCATCCCAGCTCAGAACCTGGCTATATGCAAATCAGTCTGTCCCTGGCCCAGTGCATCATGGGAACAGGGCAGACTAAACTACCAAGCCAATTCTTCACCAGAAAGGAAACAAGCTACCGGGGACCGGTTTCTGGCATTTCAGCCGTCTTCGGCCCGGCTTGCTTGAATCCTGATGGAGCAGTGAGAAAGGGACTCATGTCTGAGTATACCCTGCCACACCTATAGTGGCCAAAATCGATTCAGAAAAGGGGGTGGTGATGAACAGAGTGTCTGAATTGAGCAGACCACTCTTACCCAGTCCAAAGATCAGGGCTTGATCCATCACCGTTATTTATCTCACTGCCCCATCCCAGCTCAGAACCTGGCTATATGCAAATCAGTCTGTCCCTGGCCCAGTGCATCATGGGAACAGGGCAGACTAAACTACCAAGCCAATTCTTCACCAGAAAGGAAACAAGCTACCGGGGACCGGTTTCTGGCATTTCAGCCGTCTTCGGCCCGGCTTGCTTGAATCCTGATGGAGCAGTGAGAAAGGGACTCATGTCTGAGTATACCCTGCCACACCTATAGTGGCCAAAATCGATTCAGAAAAGGGGGTGGTGATGAACAGAGTGTCTGAATTGAGCAGACCACTCTTACCCAGTCCAAAGATCAGGGCTTGATCCATCACCGTTATTTATCTCACTGCCCCATCCCAGCTCAGAACCTGGCTATATGCAAATCAGTCTGTCCCTGGCCCAGTGCATCATGGGAACAGGGCAGACTAAACTACCAAGCCAATTCTTCACCAGAAAGGAAACAAGCTACCGGGGACCGGTTTCTGGCATTTCAGCCGTCTTTGGCCCGGCTTGCTTGAATCCTGATGGAGCAGTGAGAAAGGGACTCATGTCTGAGTATACCCTGCCACACCTATAGTGGCCAAAATCGATTCAGAAAAGGGGGTGGTGATGAACAGAGTGTCTGAATTGAGCAGACCACTCTTACCCAGTCCAAAGATCAGGGCTTGATCCATCACAGTTATTTATCTCACTGCCCCATCCCAGCTCAGAACCTGGCTATATGCAAATCAGTCTGTCCCTGGCCCAGTGCATCATGGGAACAGGGCAGACTAAACTACCAAGCCAATTCTTCACCAGAAAGGAAACAAGCTACCGGGGACCGGTTTCTGGCATTTCAGCCGTCTTCGGCCCGGCTTGCTTGAATCCTGATGGAGCAGTGAGAAAGGGACTCATGTCTGAGTATACCCTGCCACACCTATAGTGGCCAAAATCGATTCAGAAAAGGGGGTGGTGATGAACAGAGTGTCTGAATTGAGCAGACCACTCTTACCCAGTCCAAAGATCAGGGCTTGATCCATCACCGTTATTTATCTCACTGCCCCATCCCAGCTCAGAACCTGGCTATATGCAAATCAGTCTGTCCCTGGCCCAGTGCATCATGGGAACAGGGCAGACTAAACTACCAAGCCAATTCTTCACCAGAAAGGAAACAAGCTACCGGGGACCGGTTTCTGGCATTTCAGCCGTCTTCGGCCCGGCTTGCTTGAATCCTGATGGAGCAGTGAGAAAGGGACTCATGTCTGAGTATACCCTGCCACACCTATAGTGGCCAAAATCGATTCAGAAAAGGGGGTGGTGATGAACAGAGTGTCTGAATTGAGCAGACCACTCTTACCCAGTCCAAAGATCAGGGCTTGATCCATCACCGTTATTTATCTCACTGCCCCATCCCAGCTCAGAACCTGGCTATATGCAAAATAGGTCTGTCCCTGGCCCAGTGCATCATGGGAACAGGGCAGACTAAACTACCAAGCCAATTCTTCACCAGAAAGGAAACAAGCTACCGGGGACCGGTTTCTGGCATTTCAGCCGTCTTCGGCCCGGCTTGCTTGAATCCTGATGGAGCAGTGAGAAAGGGACTCATGTCTGAGTATACCCTGCCACACCTATAGTGGCCAAAATCGATTCAGAAAAGGGGGTGGTGATGAACAGAGTGTCTGAATTGAGCAGACCACTCTTACCCAGTCCAAAGTTCAGGGCTTGATCCATCACCGTTATTTATCTCACTGCCCCATCCCAGCACAGAACCTGGCTATATGCAAATCAGTCTGTCCCTGGCCCAGTGCATCATGGGAACAGGGCAGACTAAACTACCAAGCCAATTCTTCACCAGAAAGGAAACAAGCTACCGGGGACCGGTTTCTGGCATTTCAGCCGTCTTCGGCCCGGCTTGCTTGAATCCTGATGGAGCAGTGAGAAAGGGACTCATGTCTGAGTATACCCTGCCACACCTATAGTGGCCAAAATCGATTCAGAAAAGGGGGTGGTGATGAACAGAGTGTCTGAATTGAGCAGACCACTCTTACCCAGTCCAAAGATCAGGGCTTGATCCATCACCGTTATTTATCTCACTGCCCCATCCCAGCTCAGAACCTGGCTATATGCAAATCAGTCTGTCCCTGGCCCAGTGCATCATGGGAACAGGGCAGACTAAACTACCAAGCCAATTCTTCACCAGAAAGGAAACAAGCTACCGGGGACCGGTTTCTGGCATTTCAGCCGTCTTCGGCCCGGCTTGCTTGAATCCTGATGGAGCAGTGAGAAAGGGACTCATGTCTGAGTATACCCTGCCACACCTATAGTGGCCAAAATCGATTCAGAAAAGGGGGTGGTGATGAACAGAGTGTCTGAATTGAGCAGACCACTCTTACCCAGTCCAAAGATCAGGGCTTGATCCATCACCGTTATTTATCTCACTGCCCCATCCCAGCTCAGAACCTGGCTATATGCAAATCAGTCTGTCCCTGGCCCAGTGCATCATGGGAACAGGGCAGACTAAACTACCAAGCCAATTCTTCACCAGAAAGGAAACAAGCTACCGGGGACCGGTTTCTGGCATTTCAGCCGTCTTCGGCCCGGCTTGCTTGAATCCTGATGGAGCAGTGAGAAAGGGACTCATGTCTGAGTATACCCTGCCACACCTATAGTGGCCAAAATCGATTCAGAAAAGGGGGTGGTGATGAACAGAGTGTCTGAATTGAGCAGACCACTCTTACCCAGTCCAAAGATCAGGGCTTGATCCATCACCGTTATTTATCTCACTGCCCCATCCCAGCTCAGAACCTGGCTATATGCAAATCAGTCTGTCCCTGGCCCAGTGCATCATGGGAACAGGGCAGACTAAACTACCAAGCCAATTCTTCACCAGAAAGGAAACAAGCTACCGGGGACCGGTTTCTGGCATTTCAGCCGTCTTCGGCCCGGCTTGCTTGAATCCTGATGGAGCAGTGAGAAAGGGACTCATGTCTGAGTATACCCTGCCACACCTATAGTGGCCAAAATCGATTCAGAAAAGGGGGTGGTGATGAACAGAGTGTCTGAATTGAGCAGACCACTCTTACCCAGTCCAAAGATCAGGGCTTGATCCATCACCGTTATTTATCTCACTGCCCCATCCCAGCTCAGAACCTGGCTATATGCAAATCAGTCTGTCCCTGGCCCAGTGCATCATGGGAACAGGGCAGACTAAACTACCAAGCCAATTCTTCACCAGAAAGGAAACAAGCTACCGGGGACCGGTTTCTGGCATTTCAGCCGTCTTCGGCCCGGCTTGCTTGAATCCTGATGGAGCAGTGAGAAAGGGACTCATGTCTGAGTATACCCTGCCACACGTATAGTGGCCAAAATCGATTCAGAAAAGGGGGTGGTGATGAACAGAGTGTCTGAATTGAGCAGACCACTCTTACCCAGTCCAAAGTTCAGGGCTTGACCCATCACCGGTATTTATCTCACTGCCCCATCCCAGCTCAGAACCTGGCTATATGCAAATCAGTCTGTCCCTGGCCCAGTGCATCATGGGAACAGGGCAGACTAAACTACCAAGCCAATTCTTCACCAGACAGGAAACAAGCTACCGGGGACCGGTTTCTGGCATTTCAGCCGTCTTGGGCCCGGCTTGCTTGAATCCTGATGGAGCAGTGAGAAAGGGACTCATGTCTGAGTATACCCTGCCACACCTATAGTGGCCAAAATCGATTCAGAAAAGGGGGTGGTGATGAACAGAGTGTCTGAATTGAGCAGACCACTCTTACCCAGTCCAAAGATCAGGGCTTGATCCATCACCGTTATTTATCTCACTGCCCCATCCCAGCTCAGAACCTGGCTATATGCAAATCAGTCTGTCCCTGGCCCAGTGCATCATGGGAACAGGGCAGACTAAACTACCAAGCCAATTCTTCACCAGACAGGAAACAAGCTACCGGGGACCGGTTTCTGGCATTTCAGCCGTCTTCGGCCCGGCTTGCTTGAATCCTGATGGAGCAGTGAGAAAGGGACTCATGTCTGAGTATACCCTGCCACACCTATAGTGGCCAAAATCGATTCAGAAAAGGGGGTGGTGATGAACAGAGTGTCTGAATTGAGCAGACCACTCTTACCCAGTCCAAAGATCAGGGCTTGATCCATCACCGTTATTTATCTCACTGCCCCATCCCAGCTCAGAACCTGGCTATATGCAAATCAGTCTGTCCCTGGCCCAGTGCATCATGGGAACAGGGCAGACTAAACTACCAAGCCAATTCTTCACCAGAAAGGAAACAAGCTACCGGGGACCGGTTTCTGGCATTTCAGCCGTCTTCGGCCCGGCTTGCTTGAATCCTGATGGAGCAGTGAGAAAGGGACTCATGTCTGAGTATACCCTGCCACACCTATAGTGGCCAAAATCGATTCAGAAAAGGGTGTGGTGATGAACAGAGTGTCTGAATTGAGCAGACCACTCTTACCCAGTCCAAAGATCAGGGCTTGATCCATCACCGTTATTTATCTCACTGCCCCATCCCAGCTCAGAACCTGGCTATATGCAAATCAGTCTGTCCCTGGCCCAGTGCATCATGGGAACAGGGCAGACTAAACTACCAAGCCAATTCTTCACCAGAAAGGAAACAAGCTACCGGGGACCGGTTTCTGGCATTTCAGCCGTCTTCGGCCCGGCTTGCTTGAATCCTGATGGAGCAGTGAGAAAGGGACTCATGTCTGAGTATACCCTGCCACACCTATAGTGGCCAAAATCGATTCAGAAAAGGGGGTGGTGATGAACAGAGTGTCTGAATTGAGCAGACCACTCTTACCCAGTCCAAAGTTCAGGGCTTGATCCATCACCGTTATTTATCTCACTGCCCCATCCCAGCTCAGAACCTGGCTATATGCAAATCAGTCTGTCCCTGGCCCAGTGCATCATGGGAACAGGGCAGACTAAACTACCAAGCCAATTCTTCACCAGAAAGGAAACAAGCTACCGGGGACCGGTTTCTGGCATTTCAGCCGTCTTCGGCCCGGCTTGCTTGAATCCTGATGGAGCAGTGAGAAAGGGACTCATGTCTGAGTATACCCTGCCACACCTATAGTGGCCAAAATCGAATCAGAAAAGGGGGTGGTGATGAACAGAGTGTCTGAATTGAGCAGACCACTCTTACCCAGTCCAAAGATCAGGGCTTGATCCATCACCGTTATTTATCTCACTGCCCCATCCCAGCTCAGAACCTGGCTATATGCAAATCAGTCTGTCCCTGGCCCAGTGCATCATGGGAACAGGGCAGACTAAACTACCAAGCCAATTCTTCACCAGAAAGGAAACAAGCTACCGGGGACCGGTTTCTGGCATTTCAGCCGTCTTCGGCCCGGCTTGCTTGAATCCTGATGGAGCAGTGAGAAAGGGACTCATGTCTGAGTATACCCTGCCACACCTATAGTGGCCAAAATCGATTCAGAAAAGGGGGTGGTGATGAACAGAGTGTCTGAATTGAGCAGACCACTCTTACCCAGTCCAAAGATCAGGGCTTGATCCATCACCGTTATTTATCTCACTGCCCCATCCCAGCTCAGAACCTGGCTATATGCAAATCAGTCTGTCCCTGGCCCAGTGCATCATGGGAACAGGGCAGACTAAACTACCAAGCCAATTCTTCACCAGAAAGGAAACAAGCTACCGGGGACCGGTTTCTGGCATTTCAGCCGTCTTCGGCCCGGCTTGCTTGAATCCTGATGGAGCAGTGAGAAAGGGACTCGTGTCTGAGTATACCCTGCCACACCTATAGTGGCCAAAATCGATTCAGAAAAGGGGGTGGTGATGAACAGAGTGTCTGAATTGAGCAGACCACTCTTACCCAGTCCAAAGATCAGGGCTTTATCCATCACCGTTATTTATCTCACTGCCCCATCCCAGCTCAGAACCTGGCTATATGCAAATCAGTCTGTCCCTGGCCCAGTGCATCATGGGAACAGGGCAGACTAAACTACCAAGCCAATTCTTCACCAGAAAGGAAGCGTGGAAGGGTATACTCAGATGTGAGTCCCTTTCTCATTGCACCATCAGGATTCAAGCAAGCCGGGCCGAAGACGGCTGTAATGCCAGAAACCGGTCCCCGGAAGCTTGTTTCCTTCCCAGTGAAAGAATTGGCTTTGTAGTTTGGTTTGCCCTGTTACCATCATGCACTGGGACAGGAACAGACTAATTTGCATATAGCCAGGTTCTGAGCTGGGATGGTGCAGTGAGCTAAAAAACGGTGTTGGATCTAGCCCTGATCTCTTGACTGGGTGAGAGTATTCTGCTTAATTCAGAAACTCTGTCCATCACCACCCCTTGTTGTTTAAATATTTTGTCCACCATAAGCGTGGAAGGGTATACTCAGATGTGAGTCCCTTGCTCATTGCACCATCAGGATTCAAGCAAGCCGGGCCGAAGACGGCTGTAATGCCAGAAACCGGTCCCCGGAAGCTTGTTTCCTTCCCAGTGAAAGAATTGGCTTTGTAGTTTGGTTTGCCCTGTTACCATCATGCACTGGGACAGGAACAGACTAATTTGCATATAGCCAGGTTCTGAGCTGGGATGGTGCAGTGAGCTAAAAAACGGTGTTGGATCTAGCCCTGATCTCTTGACTGGGTGAGAGTATTCTGCTTAATTCAGAAACTCTGTCCATCACCACCCCTAGTTGTTTAAATATTTTGTCCACCATAAGCGTGGAAGGGTATACTCAGATGTGAGTCCCTTGCTCATTGCACCATCAGGATTCAAGCAAGCCGGGCCGAAGACGGCTGTAATGCCAGAAACCGGTCCCCGGAAGCTTGTTTCCTTCCCAGTGAAAGAATTGGCTTTGTAGTTTGGTTTGCCCTGTTACCATCATGCACTGGGACAGGAACAGACTAATTTGCATATAGCCAGGTTCTGAGCTGGGATGGTGCAGTGAGCTAAAAAACGGTGTTGGATCTAGCCCTGATCTCTTGACTGGGTGAGAGTATTCTGCTTAATTCAGAAACTCTGTCCATCACCACCCCTTGTTGTTTAAATATTTTGTCCACCATAAGCGTGGAAGGGTATACTCAGATGTGAGTCCCTTGCTCATTGCACCATCAGGATTCAAGCAAGCCGGGCCGAAGACGGCTGTAATGCCAGAAACCGGTCCCCGGAAGCTTGTTTCCTTCCCAGTGAAAGAATTGGCTTTGTAGTTTGGTTTGCCCTGTTACCATCATGCACTGGGACAGGAACAGACTAATTTGCATATAGCCAGGTTCTGAGCTGGGATGGTGCAATGAGCTAAAAAACGGCGTTGGATCTAGCCCTGATCTCTTGACTGGGTGAGAGTATTCTGCTTAATTCAGAAACTCTGTCCATCACCACCCCTTGTTGTTTAAACACCCCAGCAACGGCGCTACAATATTGCTCACATACGGACAAGGAATTGCATAGAAAGGACATTTGGCCTGCTCAAGAGCAGGTTCCGCATACTGCACAAGACAGGTGGGGCCATGTATTACAGTCCTGCAAAGTGCTGCCGCATAGTGGCTGTCTGCGCAATACTACATAACATTGCAACCAAGCGCCGGATACCTGTTGACATCTCTGGCAGTGAATCTGAGGGGGACAACCGGCCACCTGCACATGCGCGCCATGCACAAGGGGAGAACCCAGCAGAAGGGCACAGACGTCGCAACCACATCACAGTGAACAGTTTCTAGTACAACCACTGCCATCACCCCACAAATCAACAATGCATGCAAAATGTAATGATGACACAACGCTAATGTGTGTAGGAAAATAAATGTATTTGTTAAATGCACAAAATGATATATGAGGGTCTGTGCCAAAGTTCAAAATAAAAGTACGTGTTCAATTCACAAAATGAAATATAAGGGTCTGTGCCAAAGTTCCAAATAAAAGTACGTGTTCTATTCACAAAATTAAATATAAGGGTCTGTGCCAAATTAGTCCCACAAACAGTATTACGCCATACTGCTGTGCATGGCAGGCTTGACCTCAGCCTCTGCCAGTGGTGATTACAGTTCTCTAGGTGTGCCTAGAGCGTGTTCCTCCATAACGCCTCTGAGGGGCTTCCTCCTCCGGGGCGTCAGGCAATGGGGGGGTCCTGGTGCTGCGGGTGGGTAGTGGGGCCTGTGAGGCTGATTGTGAGCTCAGGCTGGACGCCCCCTCACTCGCATCATCACCCCCCACAACAGATGGAATAGGTGGAGGGTGAAGAGCCACGACAGCCGTGGTGAGGGTCTCCAGCACACTCGTCATGTCCACACTGCACTGGATGACAGTGTGCTGCTGTGTCAAACAGCGCCGCGCCAATAGGGATGTGGCATTTGCCGACACATAGCTTGCCCTGCTGTAGGTGCCAAGCTGGGTCAACAGTTGGCGGTGGTGCCGGCGTTGCCCACCGCACATTCTATTCATGGCACGGGTGTTGGCCTCCACGGCTGCAGCAATGCGGGCCATTCCATCGCCCACACCGGCCAGGTCGGCCCTCATGCCTTCAATGTGGGTAGCAACACATGCCACGTTGCGGCCAATGTTGTGTAGTTGGAGCTGAATTGCTCCCTGCTGCCGTGCCTGTCGCTGGTGTATGCGCAGCATCCGTCTCTCGATGCTGAGCCGCGCCACTCCATCACCATTGGCCCGCCTGGTAGCAGCTGCGGAGCGCTGGCGTGACCTGCCACGCCTGCCCTGCTGGCCTGATTGTGAGGCTGGGGGCTGAGTGGACAGTGGCGCAGCCCCGGATGTTGAGGCGCCAGCTGCTGGGGGTAAGGCCACCGGTGTTGCAGGTGTGCTCGTCGCAGGGGGTGTGCCTGCTGGTGTGGCAGTAGCAGTCGCTGCAGGGGCCACAGGAGTGACTGACCTGGCTGCAGCTCTGGGAGGAGCAGCGGTGGCAGGGGGCACAATGGGGGCTGCCATGGCAGTGGATGAGGGCGCTGCAGCAGTTGCAGGTGGGACGCTGCTGGTGGTAGTTGCTGGTGGTACAGTTGCAGCGGAAGGGGCTGGTGCCTGGGTAGGTGTTGGCACCTCCACCTCCAGGACGCTGTCGTCGATCACCAGCCTGTCACTGTCACTGGTATCGCCACCTGTGGGGGTAAGTGGAGGACCATTAGTTGTATGCATCTGGCAGACGTGCAGTTGCTACATGCATGCTGGGTGACATTCCCTGAATGGCAGTGGCTTTGTGTGCATTGGGACCTGACTGGCTGCATTGTGGTACTACAACATTGTGGCCAGACTACATCTCCCACAATGCTTCAGGACATTCCTTGATGTGCAACAATGACATGCCTATGGGACATTTGGGGAGCCTATTTGGTCATGGACATCCATAGGGGGCAGGGTCGCAGTCGCATGCCACTTACCTTGGGTGTCTTGTGTGGGGCCGGATGAGTCCAGTGCAGTGAAACCCACACAGGCCTCCCTCTCCAGGGTGTTTTCAACCTGGTCCTCCAGGGCGGTGTTCGGTGGTACCGTCGGACCTCCTCCTCCTGTGCCCGAGGACTCCCCAAGGCGCGCCGCCACCTTCTCCTTGGCACGGCCTCGGAGGTCGTACCACCGCTTTTTAAGTTCTTCCAGGGACCTGGCCGCCACTCCCACCGAGTTTACTGCTGAGGCTATCCCCTGCCAAATGCGCCTCTTCTCCATTTCTGGGACCCTCCTGGAATTGGCACCGAACAGTTGGTCGTGGTTAGCCACAACACCCTCGATAAGGTGCTCCAGCTCCTGCTCGGAGAATTTGAGCTTTCGCTTTCTCCCAGACGAGCTGCTGGTCCCAGGTGCAGCTTCCTCAGCCATGGTATGGGTTGTGGCGCTGTGGATCACTCTACTAGCCAAGATGTGCAGCAGCTCTCCTATGTGCTCACTGTCTCTGTGCCTCAATGTGCAAAATGGTGCTGGGAACCGGCAGCTTCCTGGTTGTGATGTCATCACTGGGCTCGAAATGCGACTTCCCGTTTTCCCGATCTCGCGAGTTTGCGATCTCGCAAATAGCGATATCGCTAATAGCGATATCGCTATTTGCGAGATCGCAGTCCAGCCGCGGGTAGGCCGAAATTGCGATTAATCTGCGATTAATCGCAATTTCAATCGGATCGCTATCGGATTTTGCGATCGCGTGCGAATCGCTTTTTTTTAATCGCAATTCTTCATGAATTCGGATTTGCGATTTCTGAATAGCGATTCGCTATTTTTCGCTATTTCAGAATCGCAAATGCCGATTTTCATGAATATGGCGGTAAGTCTCTTTGAAGCAGGAAGCAACTATTATCCCTTTAAGTTCTTGAAACTGAACTATAAAAGTGCAGATACTTACTATCCACGTTCAGCTGTTTCTTACTGAGAAGTGATGCTGCTTTCCCATTAAAAGAGTCACAAACCTGCTAAGTGTTGCTGATACCCTCCGTTTCAAACTAAAGAAGTGCTGTTACTAAGCATGAGCGGATTTTGCGGATTGGCAATCCGCGAATTTTGCGGATTTGCGGATTCGCAATCCGCAAAATCCGCGAATTCCCGCGAATTTGCGGATTTTTTTTTTTTTGTGTTCGCCCGTGTTTCTGCCAGTTCGCGAGGGTTTTTACAATTTCGCAATTTGCGAACTTACCTGTCGGGTCGCAAGTTTTGCGAACTTGTTGTTTCTACGTGTCCAGCCTGTTTGGGACACTCTTCTTCATCACTGCCACTCTCTGTCACCACTGCCACTCTCTGACTACTCATGCCACCCTCTGGCCCACCCATGCCACCCTCTGTTTCATCACTACACCCTCTGGTTGTCCAGTGTACATTATTTTCGGCAAAGCAAAGCACACCTTCCCTGCCTCAAGTGACCTGAATTAATTTGGGGCTGATTAATGTGTCACAGAATATTTTTTTAGCTGGCACCTGCTTCCTTAGTGCGCCCTGATTAGTGATCTTTTGCACTTGCTAAGTGCTTTCATTGTTGCAAAATTAGTTACAACACCTGCCCTGCCCCAACTGACAATAATGAATTAGGGGCTGATTAATGGATTTTAACTTCCAGCCTGGCTCCTGCTTGTCTCCCTTAGCTGTAATTCAGGACCTTTGTGGCATATGTGTAACTATTCTGAGGTTCAGAGCAGGGTCACATAATAGTTTCAACTGGCAACTGAACTCTGGAGGGGCCCCTCAGGAAGCACTACAGGAAATGGCTACTAATGATGTGCCTGAACTTTTGAACCTGGTAAGTAGTTACTTTCAGTTTTGCCAAGATCGTATTTCTGCAATTTTGCACTTATTCGCGGGGCGCGAACTCACGCGAACAGTGCGAGCAGTGCGAGCAAAATCCGCTGCTCGCGGATTTGCGGATTTTGCGGGAAATTCGCAAATCTCGCGGATTGCGGATTTCCCGAAAATCCGCAAAATCCGCGAGCGGAACGGATTTTCCGCCCACGCCTAGCTGTTACACAGTTCCTGACAGTATTTGTCTCTTTTAAAAGCATTGCTACAACTAAAATGTACATGTTACTTCAAGAACTGTCTTTAGGACCCAGTTGTTAGCGTATATGAATTATTAGGTTGTATTGCGCCATGAAAAACTAGTCTTCTCAGTTCACTGCTTTTCCCTTGATGTGCCATATCTCCCCCTACTTCTTGGACAAGATAGCTAACAAACAAAGGCAATCATTCTCTATTGGTGTTCGGATGTTTATATCTCTCTTTCGATTCCATTTGTAAAGTCCCCTCCTCCATTCTCCAGTTTCAGAAGGAACAGTATATAGGAGCATGAATTAGGTTCCTTTATTTATTTATTCTTTATTTTGTACACTTTTATTTCTGTTTTGTACAAGTTATGTTGTGTTTCGTATTCATCAATTGGTGTGTATTTCTTTAAACTATTTTACTTTTCTCCTGTAAAATTTAGGACAATTTATATTATTCCTTCTTTACTATTCTTATTACTATTGTTGTCATTGTTATTATTATATAAATAACTAATGATGCACCACACACCAGAAATATAATCTTGACGATTGGAAAAATGGCAAAAGAGCAAACAGGATTTGTTGCCAAAAACTGTTTAACGAGGGCAAATACTGGCGCAAACCGATTTCACATTTGTCATTACAATAGAGCAAATGCATCCATCACTTCTCTCACTTAAAAAGATTGGGCTGTTTGTGGAAATATAAAGGTACCCTGTTTCATATTACGTAGCAGCAAACTTATTGCAAGATTTGTTTGATATTTTTAAAGAAAAGAGATACATGGACCACGTTGGTTTATCACGCTTGTATAAGTATTGCTAAGCAATAGTTTTCATTTCCCACATTTACAGAGGTTTTGCATTGGGTCTGAATAACTTTTTTAATGCAGGCTCCATGCCAAGCCCTTTTTGATTTTTACAAATGACCTGAAATGGCTATTTACATTGCCTTGGGGAAAAAAAGGAAGGCAATGCATTGCCCTGCCTTGAATAACTGTGGGTCAGGGAGGCATTCGTGAATAGTGCATGGACGTTCCCATTGCTCCATCTCTAGATTTAGCCATAAACCCATATCTTCTTTGATTTTTAGACATGGATTTGCACCAAAATCCTGTACTTCCCCGAGGCTGGCATAACAAGGAGAAAAATCTTTTTTTCTCCTCCTTATTCTCTTCTTTGCATTTGTGCTGCATTCTGCAACATAAATAGAAAGAGGAAAAAGCCTCAAAGAATAGTTTGTTTTACAGAAAGGTATCCCTTCTTGCACAAACACCATCCTGACCATGAACTCTTGCACTATGGTGCAAAGTGCCTGCATTGGAGTTAGGCAACATAAAGTGCACCAGCACATGGAGAGAGAAGATCTATGGAATTTCTTAAATATGACTTGGCTCTGCTCACTCCAGGTACTCACGCTGCACTTCAGCTTTGCTTGCTGGACTACGGGGCACTACTTGCTCATAAATGTGGCCCCATATGTATTTCTTAATGCTCGTACAATCAGTTTTTTTTGTATCTACCACTGTGCACCAGTATTAAGGTACAACTGACTAGAATAAAATCTGCTTCTCCAAACACAAAAAGGAAAGAACAAAAAAAGCAGCAAAATGTGTTTCATGTTTATTGTTTTGTACCAATATGTTTTTTTCCATACACTTTCTTGAAGACATAACTTGCGGATCACTGTAGACATCAGCATCAGACATTTAAGTCAATGTGCCCTTTTGCCAGTAGTTTCTGCTTATTAAAGTTATATATATGTTTAGTACTCTTTGCAATATTGCAGTTCTTTATGATGTACTTAATTTGTTTTCATGACTTTTGCTATGCAGGAATTTCAGTGTGATTTAAAGCTCATTTGTGAGGAAACACTCTCTTTGCTGCAAACCCAGCAATTTTAATGTTTTCCATTCACATGATGGTTAGGTGATGTGCCATAGAGAATATATATTTCAGGGACTTAACTTTACTTTGTGCTAGCACAGGGAAGTGGGGGAAAACCACATCACTGCAACTGCTGGCAGGGTTTGGTCCAGCGTACTGTAAGTCCTTAGAGCCTGCTCCCACGCTTGATTTCAAGTCACAGTGTCTACTGTACCTTCGCAGACACCCGCAAATGGAAACAGTAAGCAATCACGTGTGGCAAAGGGATTCTGTTCTCTATTGCTTCATGAATTAAAATGGCTTTTTGTCAGGTACAGGCACTTGGACAGCAGTTGACCTTGTGCCCATAACTCCAAAAGGTAGCACTGGCAAATCAAATCGGTGTTGCATATGCAAGAGCCATTGGCTTTACCAATGCGTTTTAGCCATATTGTACACTGACTACTGTTCAGCATGGCTAAAAGTTAGTGGCACTGAGGAGAGTGGTGAGGAGTGGTGTGTTGTAGAGTGGAGTGGCATGCAGTGAAATTGAGTGTCATAGTGTAGAGTGGCTGAGAGTGTCATGGATGGCATACAGTGGGGTGGAGTGTTGTGGAGTAGGATAGTGTGGAGAGGAGCGTTGTGGAGTGTCGTAAAGTAGTGATATAGAGTGGAGCGTCATAGAGTGGAGTGTTGTGGAGTACCATGGAGAGTCATAGAGTGGATTGTCATGGAGTAGAGTGGAGTAGAGCCAAGTGTCAAAAAGAGAAGTCCCAAAGAGTGATGTAGAATGGAGTAGATTTGAGTAGAAAAGGGTCCACTAGAGTGGAATAGAGTGGAGTGTTTTGGAGCAAAGTAGAGTGGAGTGTCATAGAGTGAGTAGAGTGGAGTACAGTGGAGTGTCATGGAGTAGAGTCAAGTGTCATTGAGTGGAGTGTTGTGGACTAGAGTAGAGTGTTGTTGAGTAGAGTGTTGTGGCATAGAGTAGAGTGGAGTAGAGTAGTGTGGTGTAGAGTGGAGTAGAGTAGAGTAGAGGAGAGTAGAGTGGCCTTGTTATACAGTTCCTACAAATTTAGTAGGACCGTGTATTTAGGTTGACAAATCTTCATAATACAGAGACTGAGTCTTTTTATATAATCAGTAAATGTTGGTGTGTTTGGCTAGCTCATATTACCACATCTAAACTCCTAAACCTATAGAAGTATAGATGTTGTGGGTAACCTCAAACATGACCACTCAGATTCCCGAGGTAATCGTGGAAACAGATCTAAACCTTTAGTTTGTCACTTTTGCATGTCCAAGGTGTCACAAAAAAAGATATGAAAATAAATTTTCAAATGTTTATTGAAAAGTTCTAATCTTTGTAAATAAAACATGAACTGTGATTGTTAGACAGATGAGACACATCATTGCTATAACCATTATTATAATGGTGAAAAACACAAACAATTCTACTATATGAATTCTTTATAATATTAGTAAGGTTACTCCTATCTAACAATAATCCTCCTACACTAAAGGGAGCCTATTTAGAGTACCCTTTCTTTTGGGAGTTTTATATAGCTCAAACTAGATCTGAAGGTATCAGGTATCAGAGCGCTTTACATGAGCACCTGTTTCGTTACAGATGGACACTTTAAAAAAAATGTTTATTAGGCACAGGGAGATTAAGTGATTTGCCCAAAATCACAGGATGTTGAGAGTCATTGCCGATACTTGAAACGGTTTCGTCATTTTCGAGGTCGACCGCTCTCGCCATAAGGTTACATCCTCACCCTTCTGCCAGACCTGTTGAATGATCTAACACAATACAATGTGCCAGGATGCTGGCCTCAGTGCCTTAGCAAAGGCACCCTGTCTGAGTGTATGGGTTATCTTCCTTCTCAGGATGAAGGCCAGGGACTGCAGAGCTGCATCTCAGTCACACCTCACCACTTTCATAATGACCCCGGAATGAAGTGAATCACCTCTCACTAGGTTCAGGATGGATTCTGTTTAAATAATGAAATATATTGGCCTTATCACATTGTGGAAGAGGCGCTGAGCAATAGCGTTGGGAAGTCTGAAGTAGAAGAGAAGTCACCTGCAAAAAGAGAAAATAAAACAAAACATTGTGTTCTAATCTGTGTGGTCCTGGAACTAAATGTACAGACAACAGGGTGACAATGCCTACCAGGGAATAAATGCATGTAGGAAATATTCTCAAATTCTCGAAAATAAATGCAACCTACCATTTGAAAAAGATGCTGAGTTAAATAGAAAAGCTAAAATGCAGACTAAGTGCAAGCTCTCCAATACGCCCCCGTGGTCGGATGAGACAACTTATATAAAAACAAGCAATAATAATTAATATATGTAAAAAGCCTTGTGGTCCATCTAAAACGTTAATAACATAAGCAGATGCTAAAAGCCATAAAATATTCAAAAGGTAAATTAAAAAAACATGCTTACTACTAGAACATAATTTTCTTAAAAATCAAAAGCCTAATTAAAGATCTCGAAGGCATCCAAATTGAAATGTGGTAACTCCAACATGTCCACCACATTCATATCCAGTGTCTTTTAAAAAAAAAAAATATTTTTATTGCAGATTCACAGGAAGCTAGCAGCAATCAATCAGTTTTCCCAGTTATTCACCAATATTAGTGCATCTCACAGTCGGTAGAGCAACACACGGCCATTTAGCCCACACCCCGGAGGTTGGGCGGCAAATATCGTTAGAGCGCTGGAGTTACAAACTCATATTCAAATGTGAGCATCCAATGAGCATTCCAAGAATCTGCTTTTCTTTTTTAACCCCTCCCACCCCCCCAGTGAACCAGTAAACGCATTTTTTATACCTCCAACAATACAGTCACGAAAATAGCAGCAGTTACACTTCTAATTCCTCCCCCCCATTCCCCTCAGTGCCAGTAGAGAATTTCACAGTTCGGAGCCTCAGATTTCCGGTGCCTCCTGGCACCTTGCGCTTTCATTTTGTCTCATCTTATCCATCGCAATGGTGTCTAGTTTGTTTTCGTGTATTGACCTATACCTAACCTAAAAACCCCTCACACCCCCCCATCCAGCCCATGATAGTGACGCCACTTGAACCAAACTCTCTGGAATTTTTTGGGGCACCCACTTGCCTTATAAGTAACCCTCTCGGCTGCCATATATAGATCCAATCCCCTCCTCCACTTTTCCAGATCCGGTGGTTCCGGCGATACCCAATGTTTTGCGATGTCTCTTTTTGCAACAACCAGTGCAAGGACTAGGAATGTGAGAAGTGGGCGGGTCAGGTCTACCTCATTAGTCATACCTAGCAGTGCCAGCTTGGGATCCTGTGGGATCGAAACCTCATAGACCTCCTCTAATTCCTTGAATACCTGTGTCCAGTATGTTTGTATTGTGCCACACGTCCATATAGTATGATAGAAGTCCCCATCATACTGGTGACATCTAAGACACTGTGAGTCTTCTACTTTCCCCATTTTGCTAAGACGTAGTCTATCATAGTAGGTTCTATGGAGTACATTAAATTGAATGAGTCGCAGTCTTGATTTGATTGCCACCTCACGGGGGTGCATCAACACTATTTCCCAATCCAGCTCTTCCATCTCTCCTACCTCTGCCTCCCACGTGCCCCTGAGTTTTGCCAAGTACCCCAACATATGATTAGTTAAGGTTTTATAGGTTAGGGAGACTGCCTTCCCCGGTATCTGCTCTTGGAGGAGCCGCCCCTCTAGTGGAGCATATTCTGGGACATCCGTGAGTGTGATGTTTTGGGCTCGCCATGCGTGTCGTAGTTGGATGTATTTGAACTGCTGTGTATTATGTAGGCCGAACTCTGATTTAAGTACTTGAAAAGATTTTAGCTCCCCTTTGGCTATCACATCTCCTATAGTGGAGATGCTGATGTCGTCCCACCTCTGGAAACCTCGCAGCTTGTTAAGTTCTGCCAGCCAATGGCAGTGCCACAGCGGTGTCTGCCGTGTGGGCTTCTTATCCCAACCCATGCGTCTTGTGGCCTTTGTCCATGCATTGAGTGTTATGGACGTTGCCGGGAGGAGGAATGCCCTTCTAGCGCCCCTATAGAGATAACACAATAGGTTTTTGGACGCCATTTTTGCTCTCTCCAGGGCGTAGGTCAGATGGTCCGCCGGGGCGTGGAACCAATCATTAATGGGCGTCAGATGTTCTGCCCAGTAGTAGGCCTCTAGATTAGGGAGCGAGATCCCCCCACTGTATTGGTGTCTCTGAAGCGTGGACAGAGCCACCCTAGCATGTTTGCCTAGCCAAAGAAAGTATAGCAAGTCTGCATGAATCCTGGTGAAGACCGCCGTAGGTACTGGATAATATTCGTTTTGTAGGGCGTAGAGGAATTTGGGTAGAGTGATCATTTTGTACATGGCCGCTCTGCCTAGGAGTGTGAGTGGGAGCTGTCTCCAACGGTCCATATCCGCTACCGCATTCAATATGATCCGTTCCAGGTTTCTTTGGAACGAGAGGGTCGCACTCAGGGTTATATAGATCCTGAGGTATTGGAAGCCTTCGGTAGTCGTCATTAGTCTCTCCGGTAACCTTCCACATCGGTCTCGTCCCCCAGGGTCATAAAGGATAGACTTGTGCCAGTTTATTTTGTGTCCCGCCTGTCCGCCATAGTGTTCTAGTTCCCGGAATAGCTCCGGGGTGGTGGTCTCTGGTTTAGTTATATATAGCAAGACATCGTCCGCATAAAGCAAGATCTTTTCTTGTGTCTGTCCGTGTCGTTGCTTGTAAAGCCCGAGATGCCCTCGTTTTGCTGGATCCTGGCTGCGAGTATCACAATAGTGAGTGTAAAGAGGAGGGGAGACAGGGGACAACCCTGTCGGGTGCCTCTCTGAATCTGGAACTCACGCAACATATGCCCATTTACCCTTACCTTGGCCTTTGGAGTAGCGTAGAGAAGCTGGACCCACTAGACAAAGTTTGGTCCAAAACCAAACTTGTGAAGCACTGCAAATAGGAATGGCCAGTGTACCGCGTCGAATGCCTTCTCGGCATCTAAGGAAAGGAACCGATGTGGTTCGCTCCGCCCCCGTACTTCCTGCAGCCAGTTATGGGTTCTCCTAAGGTTCAATTTAGTCGCCCTATCTGGTAGGAAACCCGATTGGTCTAGGTGTAGAAGGCCTGGAATAACCGCCCTCAAGCGGACCGCCAAGATGGTTGCTAACAGTTTTACTTCCGTGTTGAGTAGGGAGATGGGGCGGTAGGAGGCACAATTCTCTCGTGGCTTGCCCTCCGTGTATATCGGGACAATCGTTGCCATAGCTAAGTCCGGAGGGAGCTCCCACTCCTGGAAGGCACCAGTAAAGAGGCCTTTAAGATGGCGAGTCAAAAGATCCGCCGCGCGCATGAAGAGCTCGGCTGGGAAACCATTCGGACCCGGGGTTTTGCCCTGCCTCAGCTTGGCAATGGCGTCCGCAATGTCATCAGTCGTTATGTCCGCCTCCAGGGCCTCGGGAGATAGGACCGGTAGGACCGTCTGATCCATATATTGTTGAGCTTCCTCACAAGTTACAAGATCACGCGTTGCATAAAACTGTTCATAATGCGTAGCAAATGCTTCCGCTATCTCGGTGTCGGTATTCACACTAGTCCCGTCGGTAGTATCAATAATGTCTATCCACCGAGCTGCTCGCTCCCTTTTACTGAGCCACGCTAAGAGTTTGCCTGCCTTGTCACCCACGTCATAAAGGCGGTGGAGGGTGGCGAGGGATTGGGTCTTCGCCTCGTTAGTTGCCAATTCCCTATATTGTCGCTGGGCATCAAGTAGCCTTCTAAGAGTCTCGCTGTTTTTATGGATCAGAGATTCCCTCTCCCATCCCAGGACAGCCTGTTCTAGGGCAGCAACCTCGGCCTGAAGTTTACGTCTCTTCTCTCCCAATCTGCATTTTATCCTATCTCGTAGTACCGGCTTTAGGGCTTCCCAGAGGGTGACACTCGATTCCACCATACCCTCATTTTCTGCGATATATACCTTAATGTCTGTTCGAATGCCTCTCAGTGTGGCTGGATTTTGAAGGTCCCAGGCCGCCACGCACCAGGAACCTGTGCCCCTTCCCTGGGTGTGTCCCACCCTCACAAACAGTGGCGAGTGGTCCGATATGCCTTTGGCCTTGTATTCTGCTATATCGTCTACCCTCAGGTACTGTCGTGACATGAAGACATAGTCCAGTCGCGAGAACACCCTGTGGGCCCCAGAGTAATATGAGTAGGTTTGCTGTGCCGGGTGTAGCCACCTCCAGATATCCGTAAGTCCTATAGTGGACATCTGACTGGACAGTGTGGTCTGGTGCCCTTCTCTCCCTGCGTCCCCGGATCTGTTGAGTATTATATTCATAACATCATTAAAATCACCTCCCACCACTTGTATAGTGTCCGCTGTGTCTAAAAGGATGTTCGCAAGCGCTGTGAGCGTACGGGTCTGTAATTTGGGTGGTGCATAAACTGAAATTAGCGTGTACGTGCGTCTATTCCAGGTGCCCTGTACTCCAGCGTATGTCCCCTGTGGGTCTATCCAGGTGCGTGTGGTGCAGAATGGTGAGGACTTATTAATAATGACTGCTACCCCTCTGGAATCCGATGTGTATCCCGCATGAGCCAGAACTCTATATCGGCCTCTAGCGATGAAGGCACACTGTGCACCCTTGAGGTGTGTTTCTTGTAATAAGGTGACATCCGGGTCCACCTTTATGATGTAGGCGTTCATAAGGCCCCTCTTGACCTTAGAGCCTAATCCGTTGACATTCCACGTCAGGACGCTCAGTCCCCTAACTCCCCAATGTGGAGTGTCTAAGGTACTTGCCATTGAAAGATGTGAAGGTTGTGTGTGGTTAGTCTCTGGCATGTGTACGTGGTGTGGAGGTTCAATGTGCGTTGCTGCATTAACTCAACTGTTATCTCCCCCCCAACTTTTCCCACCCGTTCCCCTACCTGAATGAACTTGATATCCCCCCTCCCTCCCCTCTCCCCACCTCCCTCCCCTTCCAGTTTTATCCTAGCACAGGACATAACTTTCCGTAAGAGTAGGCCTGTCGCCCACCCACAGATCCCTCCCTTCAAAAAACAAAAACACAGTAAAACGTGTAAAACAGAGAGGCGTGTCAACTTGCGTGCTTCCCTATGTCGGGCTGCCATTTCCATTCTCCAAATGCTCCATCGGTCAAAGGGCGTGTCAACTTGCGTGTACCTCAGCTTCGCTCTGCATGCTCAATGTCCCGAACCACCAGTGTTCATGATTTGGAGTCTTGAGTCTCTGATTCGGGCGCACTTTGCTGTCCAGACAAGTCCTGTTCCAACACTCGGATCTCCTCAACCAACGGATGAACAGATTATCCCCCCTCCTCCTCTTCCTCCCCACCAGACGTGCGGCTATCGAGTCCTTCTCGTCTTCGCCCTCTGAGCGAGCAGTGGGTCGTAGAGCGACAAATCTCGAGCCCGCCTCAGCAGCACCTTTCGGAGAGGCCGAACGTCCTTTCCCGTATTTCCCATACCACGGCCTCGAGAAGGTGTCGCCGGGGTTTGTCTCTTAGACCTCCTGGATTTCAATCTCTGCGCCTTCGGTATTTCCCACTGGGTTGTGTTTCGCAGGGACCTGTCTAGCAGATCCCGTCCGACGGTCTCTCTGCTGTTGAGGATTGGACGTTCCTCCAGCCTGTGCCAGGCATCCTCCGGGTGTGTGAAGAAGAGTGACTGTTCCTTATATAGCACCTTAAGTTTCGTTGGAAAGAGGAGCATGTACGAGACAAATGCGTCGCAAGTCATAAGTCGAGTGCACACTCGAAAGAGTACCACAGTCAGTGATACACAGGCTGCACTCTCTAGAACCATACAGGCCGCAAAGACAGAGACCAGGTCTCATTCAGTTCCAATAACAGAAACTCTCCAAAGTGCTGTATCAATTGTTCACAACACAGAAGTACATGTGGCAGTTCCATCACCACGAGACTTCCTTGTGGGACATCAATTTCAGAGCAACAAAAATAGAACCAAAATAGCAACCAGAAGGAATAACACAATGGGAATGTCTCCAAAAATACTTGAAAACAACGATTGTAAAAAAAGAGGGGACAACTCCAAGTACAGTTTGAAACATAGAAACAAGTCCAAACCCAATCAATTTAAAATAAGTGTCACTCCATTTAAAATATGGTGTATAAGCTCACCAAAATTATGTGGCAATTGAGTATGTAAAAGTAATTGTACTTCAGACAAGCAACGTGCTGAAAAGAGCTAAACGTTTCATAGGCAGATGTTAAAGCACATGTTTTTGAAACAATAAGGCTTTCAGTCAGCTTAATTTATCAAAGCTCATTTATGATAGAGGGACTTTCCACCTCAAGGTCACTTCCTCGGTGGAATGTGTTGGAGGATATATGATATTCATATAACAGGTCACAACCTTAGAAAAAGTGACGACATAAGGGACACCTGGTTTCATCCCACAACAACTTTGATCATTTAAAATTAGGTAGCTTCCTTTAGAAAGTAAAAAAAATCCAGGTTTGATCAACTGTATGGGAATACCATTTAAATAACACTGTGTGTTGCTATGCATCCTCTCCTCGTTAACCAGTTCTCCACTGCTCAGAGTGTGAGTGTGAAGTCATTGAATTTTTATGTATGCTTTGGGAGATCTGTTTGACAGAGTGGGCTGAGCAGCAGGAGGCTGCTCCTGGTGGGGCTATGCATTTACCATCTAATCTACTTTATAATAAATCTTCATATTTGCTACATTACTGGCCACATGATTTTCTGCTTATGAGTTTCTATCATCATTAATGCACTGGCAAGGAGGGTGGGATGCATAGCACAACCAGGAGTGAAGTGAACTAATTTACTCTTACTAAGAGAATAAAGGATAGAAGCCTGCTCCAAGGAGACACGCCCTGATAGCCCCACCGGTGTCTTACAGAAAGGGGGTGGTGAAATAAGTTGCATGTTATACATAGGCAAATTACTTACAATTTGTAAAGAACTTTATTTTCCTAAATTTCTGTGCAAGGAATTTTGTGTGCTACCTGGAGCTACGGCGGCATCTTGTGAAGTTGCCCTACATTCATAATGTTCCGGTTCATGCACTGTCTTACCGTTTACACTCTCTTGTGTCAGGATAGTGTGCAACGCCAATTTGAAAGCTGCTCCATAATTCCACTTGGACAGTCTTCGGCATCAAGGAGAAATTTTGATTGTTTGGGTGCATCACATTATTGTGCTGCTGGAACCCGGATCTTCCCAATATTGGAATAGTTTATTACCTGTGACAGAAAAAGAATGTTACTACATGAGAACTCGAGAATACCACCTCTGTGCACATTGGATCACTGCATTCTGGACTAGTGAATTTTGCTTCACCCTTACATAGCCCACTGACTTAGAGCAGGAGACTTCTAGACTGCTATTCTGTTGTTGAGAGTAATTTCGGGTGAGAGGCCACTCACCGGGGATTTTAAGTGTCATTGCTGGATGCAGTCCTCTGCCTTCTAGTCGTTAACGTTTTAGACTAAATGCATTTTTATTTATGCATTGCTGAGTATTCTGCCCAACTGTATGTTTACTTTGTCCATGCTGAAATTGCTGCATAAGTGTATGTTTATTTTTACCATGCTGAATTTACTGCCCAAGTGTATTTTTTACGTCATGCTTAATTTTCTGCCGAAGAGTATATGTTAGTCCGGATCTGCAGCATGTAATTTAGGTATCAGTATGTTTTTGTGAGTTTGTTGATTTCATTCTTAAATTGCTATCAAAAATTACTTTCATGCTGTACTGGTTTGGATGCCTATGAATGTTGTCATGAATGCTATGTTGAAGTTGCTGTTTATTCTTTGATACATGTGCTGCTGTGTGAAGTATATCTTATACTATTCTTGTTTGTACTGTGATGGGGCATGCGAGTTGTACCTAAACAGTTACTTAAAGTTGTTTGTAATAGGCCATATAAGGTGTGCCTACACATTTACTTAAAATTGCTTGTGCTAAGCCATGTGTGTTGTTCCTAAACGTTCGCACAAACATTTCTTATGCTGGGCCATGAGAGTTGTGTCTAAACAGTTACTTACACTTACTCGTAATAGGTCATATGAGTTTCACCTAACTATGTCTGTTGAGACTAAACATTTATTCAAAGTTTGTATTGTGATAGGGTATGTGATTGCACCTAAACATTTACTTAAAGATTATATTGTAATAGGACATGCCTATTTTTGATTATGATGGAGCATATGTGTTGTGCACTTATGGGCGTTTGTGTCTGCAGAAGGTTGTGTGTGGGTTAGCACCCCTGTGATTAGTTGTTCAAGTTGTTAGTGTTTTCTTGCTTTGATGACAAATTTGTCTCTTGTTGTAGGACTGCTCGACCGTTCATTATTTTCTTTCACCTTATGTTCCCTTGTTGTGGATGCTATGTAGTTCTGTTGTTCCTGTTTTGTTTTTTAGCTTATTTCCATTAGAAAGGGAGATGTGTGTTATCTTGATTTGTTGCCATGCATTCTCTCCTTGGTATCCAGTTCCCTGCTGCTCAGAGTGTGATGTGATGAAATGTTTATATATGCTTTGGGAAATCTGTCAGAGAGAGTGGGCTGAGGCTACTGGAGGGGCTATGCATTAGCCATCTACTTTACTTGTAACCTAGACTTATCCATTACAATAAATCAGTCAGGGTTCCGCAGCAACCACAGCACTGAGACTGCCCTCATCGCCGCCACCGACGACATCAGGACCCTGCTGGACAACGGTGAGACCGTGGCCCTCATCCTCTTGGACCTTTTTGCCACCTTCAACACTGTCTGCCACTGCACACTACGCACATGCCTCCACGACGCAGGGATCCGAGACAAGGCCCTGGAATGGACCACCTCCTTCCTCTCCGGAAGAACCCAGAGTGTCTGCCAACCCCCATTCCGATCCGAAGCCTCCAAGATCATCTGCGGCATACCCCAGGGATCATCCCTCAGCCCGGCACTGTTCAACATCTACATGACCCGCTCGCACAAGTCGCCCAACAGCACGACCTCAACATAATCTCCTATGCTGACGACACTCAACTGATCCTCTCTCTCACCAAGGACCCCCTAACCGCCAAATCCAACCTTCACGAAGGAATGAAGGCCGTCGCTGACTGGATGAAGATCAGCCAACTGAAGCTGAACACAGACAAGACGGAGGTCCTCATCCTCGGCTCCAACCCTTCAGCCTGGGATGACTCCTGGTGGCCTAAGGCACTGAGAGCAGTGAAACCACCGAACACGCACTCAACCTGGGAGTCATCCTTAACTCAGCACTCTCAATGACCAAGCAAGTCCCCGCAGTCTCCTCCTCCTGCTTCAACACCCTCTGCATGCTCCCAAGATCTACAGGTGGATCCCAACAGATACAAGAAGAACAGTCACCCAGGCCCTCGTCAGTAGTAGACTCGACCATGGAAACGCCCTCTACGCGGGGAGCCCCGTCCAAGCTCACCAAACGACTGCAATGCATTCAAAACGCCTCTGCACGCCTGATCCTTGACGTACCACGCCACAGCCACATCACCCCTCACCTGAGAAACCTGCACTGGCTCCCCATCAACAAGAGTATTTCCCTCAAGCTCCTCATCCACAAACACAAGGCACTACACAAGAACGGCCCAGCTTACCTCAATAGACGACTATTCTTCTACATCCCCAACCACCAGCTCCGTTCCGCCGGCCTCGCCCTCACCACAATCCCTCGCATCCGATGAACAACCACCGGTGGCAGATCCTTCCCCCACCTCACCGCCAAGACCTGAAACACCCTCCCACTGAGCCTATGACAGACCCAAGACCTGCTTACCTTCAGGAGGCTACTCAAGACCTGGCTGTTCAACCAGTAGCGCCCCCCCTTTTTACCCCCGCTCCTTGAGACCCTCACGGGTAAGTAACGCGCCTTACAAATTCTTGATTGATTGATTGAAGAAGTTCCATGCTCATGTAAACTAACAAAAACATCTGTGTCCCATTAATGCATCTACACTGAAAAGGGAGAAACCAAGCTTCAGGTAAAAATGTGCACCTATCTCCTCATATCTGCCTACTGGAAAGTGTTTAAGACAAGACGTGAAATGAAACATAAAGATGGGAAGAGAAATTAATCTGTGGAAGAGCCAAATGGCTGAGGGGGTTTCAGCAACAGTGATAGGAAACTTCTCTAATTGTCCTATGTTAAGCATAGTGTAGTTTTCTGGTTTTCTAGACATAATTTGTTGCATGCTTGTCAAATTGTAAGGCAAAAATATATCAGTCCCATTTAAATATTGTCATAGCACTTGACTTGATTGTTACACCTGCAATGCCCTACTCAATTGCAAAATAGATCGTAACATGATTTGGCCATTTTAAAGCATAGACATATCATTTTTATAATATATACTTCAGATGAGACAATAGTAATATAAATATCTGTTGACAATGGGGTCATACCTTATCGACAACTGCCAAAGCTTTTTCTAAGTTTCCCCTATGAATTTGTCTTGAGCATTCGGCAGCTTCTTGTTGAGAGATGTTTCAAATTTCATTATAAGGGGCATATCTAAGGAGGCGTGGCTTGGTGCTGATGGAGGAGTTCGTCTGAGCGCTGGGCTCCGTGCTCGAGCCCCTATTAATCCTGACATATTGCCTCTGAAGACTCCCATTTCCCCTTGAAAACGGGGGGAAGGGGTTTCCTTACGTCGGAGCTGCGGGGCGCCGCTCGGGTGGCCCTGGGGACATGAAGAGGATCGTTGGCGCACTGGTCGGGGTGCCTCCGGAGGAACGGACAAAATGGCGGCCATGGGGAAACACTGAAACCCCGAAGGACCGCGATCGCGGGACAGCCTATGAATCCCTGAACTGCCTGACTCCGGCCCCGGGGCTGAGGGACTTCGGAAGTGAAGCGGCTGATGATCGGAGGAGCCGCAAACCAGATCCGGAAGGCGAGATCGACCGACTCATCTTTGAGAGGGCCACTCCGCTACCTCACCGATTGTTGCTGTGGGGGTTGGGCGGTCGGACTCTTCCCCCGGACTTTTTCTGGGGCTACGGGGCTGCTCCCGAGGGATATCTGGAGCATGTGGTGCTGGCGGCGGGGTCCCCCGGATTGGATCTTGAGGACGCGGGGCCCTGCTGCATGCATCGGCGGTGGGAGCCGCAAGACCCCCCCTGAGTTGCCGGCCGACCCTGGGAGCCAGAGGAACCTCGAGATTCCCCCGCAAGAACTCAGAGATAGCTCCCGGGTGCAGCTGCAACTGGGGTGCACTATCTGAGGTGCGGACATTGTGGAGCGCCTTGCGAAGTCCCCCTGAATCCCCCCGGGCCCCCAATTGACATTACTGACCTGCTGAGGGGGCGGACCCAGTGGAGTTCCATTGCGCCAGAGAGGCCTGGAGCTGGGGGACCCGGGGCATCAGGTTGCAGGCGTGTGCTGGCGGTGGCCGAGACGGCGCCCAGAACGCTGGGGACCGGGCGTTGGACGGCAGCTTTGCTGGTTCACTTGGAGCTGTGGCGGGGGGGAAGCAGAGGTTTATTTGGGAAGGAGTGGATCGTGACCAGAAAGGCGGAATCGGAGGCCGCGGAAGGAGCATTGGGAAACGAAAGCATATCAGAACGGCGCGACTCCGCAACGAGGATACCCGAAGAGGAACCTGCGAGATCCCATGAAGGTGCTCCCGAAGCGGACTGGCCCCTAAAGGAAGGTGGATGAGAGCTACCTCGGAAGTCCCGGTGGTAAGAAATAATACATAAGAGAGCGGAGTGGAACTAGACAGTGGATGCAACAAGAGGAGGGGGAGACTAGTGGTGACTAACAGCGTTATTGCTGCTCTAGAACACACACGAAAATTCCCTTCCTCCCCCCATCCTGGGCCCCTGATCACTGAGCTACACCTGAGGGGCCAGGAAATAAGCGAGTGTTGCAAGACCGAGGGGCATGGACCTATGAACACGTGCAGGAAAAGCTAACGGACCGCTGGGCCTTGGTTGGGGATCACACAACATGCAAACTAGAATACACTTGGTCCAGGGCGGGCTTTATGCTGATGTCCAACCGTCGGCTGTGCCCAAGGAAGGGGCTGGTGTACTTGCTGCATGACACCGAGACTGTTCTGACCTCTACACATAGAGATACCGGCAATGATCGGATGGTGCTGCACGGATCTGTCGGAGTTGATAACCATGTGACGGTGGCCTTGACGGCCATTGCCTGGGGCCTCACGCCTGTGTTGACCCTGATGGCCCCTGAGTCCGATATAATTTGATCGCAACGTGGATAACCAATATGATGAAGACCTGAGGACTTGAGCACGCTAGATTGTGCAGAGTTCCGTAATCTTGAGATATATTGTCCTTTGCACTAACGGTGAGACAATCAGCAAACCCCCACTATGGGGAAGCATAAAGGGAGCAGGGGTGGTGCCCAGCCAACGTCGGACACTGAGGCACCTGACAAGAGGGAGCAATCTAACCCCGGACAACTGCGAGATCCCCAATTACAACTTTAATTGGACAAAATCCTGAGGGCCTACAATACTCCCTTCTCTTCCCAGCCAGGCTACGAGTGATTGTAGTTGACAAAACAAAGTTCTTCGATACCCCAGACGATGCCTGCGCTTGGCTCAAATTATACAAATCCGGTAAAGATGCCCATGACAAAAGGCCTAGAATGGGCTCAGAAGGACTACCACCACGGAAGTCGCGAAGGCTCTGCAATAGACAGAGGGGACTGAGGAGGCCTTCACTACCGGAAACAACAGCAGAACGGCGGGAGGTCCTGGAGATGGTATCTGCACTATCAGGAACACAGGACTCCCCATCGCAAGATGAGGTGGAGTCTGAAAAGGATAATGACCATTCAGACACTGAACGCTCAGAAACGGACAGTGTGTCCTTGCCTGTGGTTACCCCAGCAACGGCAGAAGGAATGTTGGACGAAGGATAGAAGCACCCGGTGAGAAGTACGAGCTCGTTGTACAGGCCATGACGGACTGCTGGGTGATAGGAGATTACTGAGATGCTTATTATATGGGGCTCGGTCAGTCAGCGGGGAGCTCAGGGGTTGGGCGGCTATCCGTTGGCGGCCCGCCCTCCCTCAGTGCCCTTAAGGCACACCCACAGTGACTACTGTGGAATTAGTCAAATGTTAGTATTTAGGAGTGTTTGGACGGGAGCTAGATGGAGGTTACTAGGTCCTGTTCTGGGGAGGAAGGGAGTTTGGGGATGTTTTGGGGTGTTGGAGGGAGGGTCCATCATCGATGCTGACGCGTTATCACGCTTAGGGCGTCTAGGGAATGGTTGGTGTGGAAGGCACAGGACATTGTGGGACAATGGGTGAGACAGCTAATCTGAGGTGTATAACCTGGAATGTGAGGGGGCTTCATACCATGACGTGACGCCACAAGATTCACGCCTACTTGGTACGTAGAGGAGTGCAGGTTGCACTGCTTCAGGAAACACACTTAACGAAGGCTGAGGGGCTAGCATTACAGCGGCGATGGAGGGGTCAAGTGTACAACACAACATATTCTGCTTTTGCCAGGGCGCGCTAATTTGAGTAAGAGCCGGGGTCCCATTTCAGTTATCCAAACAGGTCATAGACCCAGAAGGAAGGTTCATAGCGATAGAGGGAAAGTTGCGAGGTAAGGACATTGCCTTCTGCAGTGTATATGCACCCAATGTTGATCAGCTGACCTTTCTGGCGAAATTGTCCCGGTCCCTAGCACACTTCCTTGTAGGACCGTTACTTCTGGGAGGGGACTTTAATTCTGTGCTGGACATTTCCCTTGATAGGTCACACTCCCCCCTGGCAGATTCTCCAACGCACCGCATGGCCAAAGGCAGATTGGAATGGCAAACGAGGTGGGGCCTCGTAGACGCTTGGCGAACACAACACCTTCATGATCGAGATTACTCCTACTTTTCACATATGCATGAGCTTCATGTGAGGTTAGGTGCAGTGCTGTGCTTCCCAGTCCTAATGCCAGCAATTATAAGAACTGACTACCTGTCTAGAACAGTGTCGGATCATAATCCTCTACTGATTGCTAAGCAGTGGCTCCCCGGTGTCTCCTGTGTCCCCACTTGGAGGCTGCGCCCAGAGACGCTAGAAGACCCTATTTTTTATGATGCGCTGGAGGAGGGAATTACACAGTACTTTGAGGAAAATGCTGGCACGACTGCTGCGAGGGCAAGGGAATTGAATGCCTTCAAGGTAGTCATAGGGGGGTTTTTCTTAGGGAAACATGTAGGGGTGCGGAAAGTACTTCTAGATGACCTAGACAGGGCTGAAAAGAAACTCTGCGAAGTAGAACTCTTAAAACCTAGTCACCCTGAGCTTCAGGACAGGGTTAGTGAGGCGAAGGAAGCGGGTGCAGCGGAGACGGAGCGCTTGCCTAGCTTTGATTATAAAACATACACAGTGAGGTACCATGCAGAGGGTGACAAAGCAGGAACTCTATTGGCTTGGCTTGCTGATCCCACGAAAAGAGGCTCCCCCATAATGACCATGCGCACCGCAGAAGGGGAGGAGGTTTACACCCGGAATGAGATTTTACATTGCTTTACGAGTTATTATGAAAATGTATACAAAAGTAAACTAGTGATCAATACCCCAGCCATAGATGCCTTCCTAGAAGGGCTTTGTTTCCCAGAACTGGATCACGAACAGGCGAAGGAACTAGGTAAGGATATAGAGATAGGAGAAATACGGAGCGCCATAAAACATATGGCACACAACAAAACCCCGGGTCTGGATGGGCTACCCATAGAATTTTATGGAAAGTATACTGACCTGCTAGCACCTCGACTATTAGAGGTATAGAAGTAAGCGAAACACTTGGGGCAGTTACCACAATCTAGGCGGGAAGCGTTGGCAATACCTTTATTAAAACCAGGGAGGGAGAGTGGGGACACGGCATCGTACAGGCCATTATCGATGCTAACCACTGATTACAAAATACTAAGCAGCATCCTAGCATCTCATCTATTATAACATATGTCTACACTAGTTCATGAGGACCAAACTGGTTTTATACCGACGCGAAATACGACCGTGAATATACGCAGATTGATGTGATTGCTAGAGGGAGACCACTTAGAGGCTCGATATCCAATGGTATTGTCGGTAGACATAGAGAAAACGTTCGACAGCCTCGAATGGGAATATCTTTATAAGGTACTGTGACGCTTCGGAGTGGGAGAGGATTACCTGAGATGGACGGCAGTGCAGTATACTTCAGCGGTAGCCAGAGTGAGAATGGGTAAGCTCATATCATCTCAGTACCCGGTGGAAAGAGGTACGAGGCAGGGATGCTCACTATCTCTGTTGTTGTTTGCTTTAGCAGTGGAACCCCTTGCGTTATCAATCCGGACGGGATACCATTATGGAGGACTACAAAGCAGGGTTGGGCGACAATATATATCGCTATATGCAGATGACCTCCTGCCCTTTCTCGAAGATGCTGATGAGTCACTGAGGGGTGCTGAAAAATTGATAACGAGCTTCGGGGAAATATCTGTCTTGAAAGTGAACTGGTCCAAGACATGCTTGTTCCCGGTGCGACAGGGGGAAACCCGACCCTTAACAACCCGAGAGGTGCAATGGGACCCCAATTGCATGAAATACTTAGGCGTGTACATTTACCACACAACAACGGACTTATTGGAAGGTAATATTGGCCGTGGGATAAGAGCTTTGAAGGGTAGTAGGGCCTTTTGGGCTACTCTCCCACTATCGCTGGCAGGCCGGATAGTGCTACTGAAAATGGTTGCGCTTGCAAGGCTCCTGTATTATTTTAGGACATTGCCAGCATGGATACCTGCCACTACCTTTAAACTTCTAAAGTCTATGATAGTTTCCTTCCTCTGGGGAGCGGGACGGCGAAGAGTAGCACAAACAACGTTAATAAGACCTAAAGCAGAGGGTAGACTGGTGGTCCCAGACTTTGAGCTGTACTAATTAGCAGCTCAACTGCAGATTTAAACTCAGGAAATTGCATGAGAATTTAGAGGACCCAAGCATAAAAGGGGCCGAGGTATGCCTCGCCATGTCCTTTCTTTCATAGCGCTGTAACAGAAACTGGATCTCAGAGACCTGACGCAGGAGGAAGAAACGATCAGATTGTGTTGGAACCGTTCACAATGTAGGGCAGGCGTGCTACACGATTATGCCCCCGAGATCCCAATAGGGATGCTGATGGCACTGCCACCCGGCGGTGACTGGTCACAGCTGCAGGAATTGGAGGAAGCGGGAGTCCAGATGCTGGGGGACTTATATGAAGACGGCGCACTATTGCCGTACCCAACACTCCTAGACAGGTTTGACTTGCCGAGAGGAGGTTTCCTGTTACACGCAGCATTGACATGAGCAATACAGTCACACTGGAGGGAGGGGCTGATAGAGCCGAGAACAACAATGGTTTGCCAATTTGCAATAATGGCAGCGGGAACTTTCAAGGCAGTTGCGTGCCTCTACTCCAGAATGCTCAATGAAGGTCTACCACCGCTAGAGGCGCTGAGGGGAAAGTGGGAAACAGACATAGGGAAAGTCATCCCCGAGACGGCGTGGGCGCAGATAATGCAGAGGGCCTGGAAGAGCACACGGAATGCAAGATTCCAGCTGGTGCATTTCTACATCCTCCACCGAGCATATCTGACACCAGGCAAGATCAAGAAATATTTTGATGTAGATGATGTCGCATGTCCCAGATGTACCAAGGTCGGGGTTGAACTGGATCATAATCTATGGACATGCCCAAGATTAGAGCTTTACTGGAAAGAGGTGGGAGACACTCTAAATGTGATAACGGAACGGGACTTGGAATTTGATATAGCAGTGGGTGTCCTACACTGGCTCCCCCATACCTCCAATAACAAGATCACAAGTACATTTATAGACATGGGGCTTATACTGGCAAAACGAGAAATTACAAAACACTGGAAATCGACAGTGGGGCCCAATGGCACTAGATGGAAGAACGCGTCTCTTAAATGGACCAGCAGCGATAGCAATTTGAGATTCCAAACTGCGCGTAGGCAGCGCAATGAAAAGGCACTAGAAACAGCTCAGGCGTGGGACGCATTAGTGCAGGCACTGCGTGAATACGGGACACAAGAAGAAGGAGAGGAATGGCAATAGGATTGAGGACTACCCCCCGAGACATGACAGGCACATTCCACAGAATAACACCTGATCATTCCTGTGCACACAGCCTAATATGACTAAAACCAACTGCAGACATCGATGATGGGGATCCGGGGAGGAGGGAGGGAATTTAGGGAAGGTTGTTAGCAGAATAGGAGAGAGCACGTTGGGGCTCAGCCTTTAATGGGGTATTGTATACATTGACTGGACCACATCCTAACCCACTTCCGAGAATTTAGCTAGGGGGGTATATTTTGTGAGCTTAGGAAAATGTGGGAAATGTACTTGATTTTGTATGCTGTGTGGAACAAAACCCAATAAAATTTGTTTGAAAAAAAAAACAAGGTGCATATCTAAAATGTTTAGAATGAGGAGATCTGAAACCCAACAACAAATCTTGGTAATCCATATTATCAGAAAGAAGGGATAAGTGGTGTTTAACCATAGACAATGTAGATCGTTCTAACCATTGCTGTGTAACTTTTCTATGCTGCAGGTGGTGACTACTCCTGAGTGTTGTGGCAGAATGTCCCGGGGGTCTGGCCTGCTTGCCCTTGGAAGTGTTTTAAAAAACAGACATTTTGGGCATTCAATCAATCAATCAAACAGGATTTATAGTACGCTGCTTACCAGCAAGGGTATCAAGGCACCATGGTTATCAAAAGGCCATAAAACCTACCCATCTGAATCAGAAAGTGAAGAGTAATATTTCCATTCTGCACCAGTTCATTAAGCTATTCTTCTGTGAAATGAACAAACTATTGACAGTTATCAAATTTTGCAACAGAGGGAATGCTTGGTGTATTTATGTTTTTAACATTTGCCAACCAAGACATGTAGTCTGTTGTACTGCTTTGTTTAAAAGGTTCATTTGGCGAGAGACAAGACATGCCCTAAATAAAGCATCAGCGCCTTGGACACGTCAGTCTTATGCAACCCATTAAGTTTCTAGCTCAATCATTTTTTACAATATTTTAACCCTTTAACGCAAGAGGTGAAATAAATGTATTTGAATAAATCAGTTTAGTTTGCGTGATCATGTTTTTCTTACGTTGGGAATGCATAATGTAAATATATGAAATTTGGTTTGCAGGAACATGAGTAGAAAAGAAAGAGACCTTTTTAAATAGGTTTTAGATTTAGAACTACCCAGGGGTGCTGTCAGCCAGTGTTCCCGCTGAATATAATTAAAGACAACATGCGGAGTACTCGCTTTATGTAAGAAATTAATGGTAACAAAAATGTGCACCATAATTTGCAGAATTCAAATACTAATCTTCATTTTCAAATACAGTGTTTGATTCTAATTCAGTTAGCATAGTGGAAACAGTCATAGCATTCCATTAATCAGAAATGGAACCTGGGGTAATAACATCATCCATAGCTACTTTAAACAGATATAGAATGTGAAAGTTTTCTGTAGGACCAAAAATGTCAAGGGGATGTCATCCCAAATGATACCATCAGGCAGAGGGAATGCAGTAATATTCCTAAGGGACAAGCCTTTTTGAACCTTATGCATTGAAGAATGGGGTGTAAGCGACTCACCCACAAGTTCTAAAGAAGTACGATATTGGACATATTGTCCATTCAATGGTAGAAAGAAAACTGTAATAAATTCGATCCAGAAGAAGAAAAAAAAGAATGAAAGCAAAATCCAACAATAGAACCAAAGAGGAATCAGGTAAGTCTGTTTCAACCAAAGGAAAGGTACACACACACACCATGCATGGAGATATGTGAAGAGTTTGAATAAAATCATCCACTTTGAAAAAATAACCAGAGGCACTCTAAGTAAAAACAGGGACTTCATAAGGGAAAGGAGAGCAGGTAGGCTCCTCCAAAGGTGGGTGAGAGTAAACAATATAGTTGCAAGGAACAGCAGAAGAAAATAGAAAACGCACGTTAGAAAAACATACTGAGTTTTCATCATTAATTGATACGTTGGAAATTTCAGCATCTGAAGTCTCCTGCCACGGAGTAGAGAGATTAGTAATACTTACTACTTGTAGAGGGATTTCTTGTAGGGTAGTGAGAGGTGTAAAAGACCTACCCATAAACTCTTGTGGCCTACTATGGTGAACAAGCCACATGGTGTAAATTGATTGAATCAATGGAAACTTGATATTTCTGTTTACACCCAGCAAGTGGTGGCAAAATCACAGTTCAAAACCTTGGACAGCCAGGACAGGCACTGGTGCATGGTTGAAAGAGTCAAACTCTTTCTTATCTGCAATCTTCTCTCGGACTAGATCCCTAAGTTCAGGAATCCAACCAGAAACTGCTGGTTACTCTTTCATTTCATCAGCAGCAGAGCGTATAAAATTCAAATCGGAGTGCTTGTCTCAGAAGTCTTGTAATTCCTGTAAGACAGTGAAACACTCATTCATGGCAAAGAGTGCATCTTCCGAGACTGTGCCTGAGTTATCAAAGTCTGAAACAAACATTTGGACCCCATAGAGTACCTCGAAGGGAGTGCGGTCACCAGCAACCTTCTAGTCAGATTATTTAAGGCTTTCTGGACACCATATAGGTGATGAACCCAACTATGCTTAAACCTAATACTCTAGCTGTCAGGGACTACTTTAAGTCATGGTTTTTTGTTCCACAATCGAATTTCCCTCAGGATGATCGGAGGCAGAATAATGCACAGCAACATCCAGAGTGTCCATAGTATCCTGGTACTTGTTAGAGGAGTAGTCTAGGCCCTGGTCAGAGTGGAAAGCTGTTACTGCATATGTGGTGCTAAAGACTTAAAATTCCTTCATAACAGATCAAGCGTCAGCTGACTGCTGTAGCCACAAAAAATTGAGAACAAGAATCAAAAGCCACTAAGATATATTTGAAGGCACCATCCAAATGGAGTGGTCTACAATCGTCTAAATAGACACTTTTTGATGGCTTATTTGAAAGTAAAATTGGTGTCTATAGGAGACAATTAACAGTGGAAAATTTGTTGACAAATGTCACAACTACGGATATACTGCTTACTCTATTTATAAAACTCTTACCACCAGTAACGTTTCTGTAATAAAGAAACTGCAGCCACCACACCAGCACTGGAAAATGAAATCCCTCATGAGCAGCTATTATTAACTCTAACTCGTGGTCCCGGTTGAGTAATACTCGATCACCCACCCCAGGAATGCAGGCAAGCAGAATAATTTGAAGGCTCAATATATAGGAGTTTTTTACGTCGGGGCTCACCACTAACCAAATTAGTGACGATAGCCATGATATCATCTGTCCTCATATGTGAACTAGTAATTGCAGCCACAAAATCAGTCTGAACAGTGCCTTAGCACCTCATCAGTCAATTAATTCCCTGCTGCGTGCACACCAAGACGTTGATGATTCAATGTGTGTATGACATGAGCCCGTGGCAAAGCATCCTTTAGTGCTGCCACCTTTCCCCATAAAAGCTTATGTTTTATAGCCTTTCCTTTAGAATCAGTGAATCCATTCAAGCACCAATAAGGTAAATTATCATTAAAGGCCTGGATGCAGTAACCGGAATCACACATTTTAAGTGCAGGGAATTCTGACTCTGTAGTTAGCAAAGAAAGAACCAAAGGTTTCAATTCATCCAGCTAAAATTCCTGTATATGTTTTTGTGCACTTCACTGCAGCACTTCAGCTGAGTATTTGTACTGTATACCAGTTGCAGGTTGGGCTGAACCATTCATACTAATTATGAAAGCATATCCGTCTAGAGGCAAACTTTCACTAGAAATCGGGTATTCCTGTTCATACTAGAGAATTTCGTGTGTTTGTAAAGTAGTGTCAAAAACATAATCTACATCAGTATCTGTTAAGAAAATGGCCCACTGGATCCATTTTGGATGTAAGGCTTTCATGATAGGGACACTGGCCTTGGTGACAGTCTCTAAGGCTTGAACTGGAGATACCATAATTGTGTGTTTCCCCTTCAGTCAATGGATGTTCCTTTAGCACAGCAGTCCGAACAGCTTTCAAAATGTTTTTCATTGGAAGCGAAACACATTTTCGCATTGGAATATAAAAGCAATTTATATGTAATCTTCATTTTTTTCCTTCATTTGTCATGTGTTTCCTGCATTGCCCCATGTCGTTTTCCTTATGTTAGCCTAGTTTTACCCATTGTAGGCTGCATTTCTTTTGCACATGTTACTACATAAGCATGCTCGCTTTTTTGCACATTTTAATTTCACACAGAACCTGCATTTTGTTTTCATGTTCTGTTCTTTTTCTGAGATTTAGTCTGAGCATCATAGACAAGGTCAAACAACAATGGGACACATGCATCAAGGTAATCATTTGAGATTACCAAATAGCGAATTTTAAGGATTCACTATTTGGTAATCACAAATGCCTATGCATGAAGGATTTGCAAATCGTTTTGTGAATCCTTAACATTCCCTAATAGTAGTGGCCTTAAGGCCCCCCGGATACACCCCCAGAAAAGGTAAGGGCACCTGTGTGCACCACATGTCACTTTGAAAAATTAACTTTTGTGTATTTTTCAAGGTATTCGCAAATTACCATCAACTTCAAAATTTACCATCAACTTGAAGTTGAGGCAATTTGCGATTCCTAAATGCAAAGACACATTTTGGAAATGCTACTTGCATTGCATTTAGGGAATCACAAATTGTGATTCCCTAAATGCATTTGCAATTTAGGTAATCGCAAAAAATTGTTATTACCTATATTGCAAATGCAAAATGGCACATGCATCAGAAAAGGTATTTTACCGGTCGCAAAACGGCCGACTCTGAAAATCAGCCCGTTTGCATCTGGTAAAATGCTTGATGCATGTGCGCCAATGTCTCCTGTTATTCTCTCTGGTCAGGCACTTAGACATAACATGAGAATGCAGCTGTTGTTTGTGAACAAACATGAACATGTCTTGTCATATAACAGAGGACACAAGTTCTGAAACACACACACTGAGCAAAGGTCCTTAGACAAGATTACCACGTCAGCTGAGATGTAGAACGCCCATCAAGGTATGCTAAGGTACAGGGTCCATCATTTAGCTTTAGTGGGAGGGGGGCTAATCTGTCTTATAAGGTGACAGGGCTTTTTATGGTAATATGGTTTGCTAACCATGCCAGCGATATTGTTGCTCAACTTTTAGAATGCGTGGAGGATGCAGGCGTGTTTGAAGGGCCATATCCCAGTGATTATATATGCGCGCCCCAGGTTACCGATATGGTAGGTAAGCATGTACTCTTGAATGCTCAAAATCTCAGTGTAGAACTTGTTGTCGACTCTACCCTCAATATCAACATTCTTTTCCATTTAGATACTGAGATCCTTTAAGGGTTAAAATGCAGGCCATCACAGCGTTAACTTAAAGGGAGGACCTTGTTTAAATATTTGCTTAGGATCCTAGGGGTTGCACAAGCCCCTCTGTTCTCACAACAGACATTGTCTGGTTTGTACGTTGGATGTCAAAAGCCTATCCCTGTTGACACGCTACAGGGACAATTCAATAAAATTAATCAAGGTATGTGCGGTATTATTTTTTCCTTCAGTCATAAGCCCAAGTAGAGAAGACTCTGTACTCAGTGTTTAACATAGTCATACATTTGTCTTCCATAACCGGCATTCTATATATTATTGGTAGTCATGTCACATCTATTATCTTATTTAAATACTCCGTTGCCTCATATAGGATTTTATCTTTGACGTGTTCCGTGCTTGTTTTGGCTATGCACATGTTTTTATTATCTTCCTTTCCCTTTCTTCTTGGTGCACCTCTGTGCACACCATTAGGATTGTTGGTAGAATTATGTATTTGCATTATTTGCTACACTTGGGTGATGGATGTGAAGTACTTCAAGGTGACGGCTTTGCACACATACTGGTTTCTTGGCAGAATCTAGGTTTGTGGTTATTGGTCACACACACTGTATCATCCATCATGCGTGAGTTGTAGGGCTCTTATTTTATTTACTGCATTTCTTTAGGTATGATTTAAACCATAGAAGTATGGCTCTCCTGAGGAAGGCCAAGTGCTGAAAGGCGTGTAGAGAGAATTTGAGCGCTTCCTGCACTCGAGCCATTGGATACTTATCAACTTTATATGGATTCATGAATTCATGTTATTGGATTCCTTTTGTTGCTCTACATAATGCTTTATAACCAATTGTGGAGCTATATTATAATGTAACTACATTCCTTCATGGTTATCCTTTGTGCCTTTAATGATGTGTAAATAAAGAACACATATGACAGGAAAGAACTGGAATTTTTATGTCATACTGTTTTCCGTAAGGTTACTTAATGAGAGAATTTGTGGGTGAGTATGGGATATGAAAGGTGTGAATAATGTGCTATTATTGTTTTACAGCAATATTCTATTTATATTTATGTATATATGATTCATTATTGATAAGAAAATATTTTTGATATTTTTCCATATTCATGTGGTTAAGAGCTTTGTTAATTATGAACAATTTTGTTTTATAGAAAAGATAGTAGTTGCTGAGGATTTACACTATTATTGTCTCTTATCCCTACCTCAGGAACTCTTAATTGTTGCTGAAGGTCCTCTCCTTATGCACACGCAGTAGTTAACCCCTTCGATGCTGCGGTAATTTTCACGCTGTGCGGCAATTTTCAAATTACCGCGTTACATGACGAGCTCAGCTCGTCATCAGCACACGCCACCCGTGGCTGATGACGAGCTGAGCTCGTCATCAGCATCGAAGGGGTTAATGTATGCATAATGTACTGCATCAGGCTTTGACACAGCCTAACGAAATGGTTTAAGAGAGCAAGCTTATCTGTCTGGTTTAATGCATTTGCATGTGGATAAGGTGTATAATCTGCCAAGACTGGCCACATTTCCCCTGTATTACTGAGAGGGCCCAGTCTGACATTTCGAAGAATATAGGAGGGCTGCTTGAAGCCAATTAAGTTTCTCCTGGTATGTTAATAGTATTTGTGAATATACATAATGTCTATATGCAGCCGGAACAGCAGCAAAGAATTCCACAAGGCCACTGACTTCCATAGGACATCTAAGACCTTATCCGAATTGAGACATAATTGCTGTGTCTCAGTGTAGGCTACCTGTATACCCAGATATCAGCATTGTGTCAGTTCCCAATGCCGTCCCAGACTTGGGAGGCATTCCAATGGCGTAGATACCAAGGATGCCAAGGGAAAGAGCAGGGATTTATTAAGCCTGAGGCAAAGAATAGACAAGTCACCAAACTCATCCAAGAATTGCAACAGTATGGCAGCGCTACACGTGGGGTAGAAATTTAGAAAAGCATGTCATCTGCATATAGTGATACTATATGACAAGCATCTCCCAGATGTATGCCTAGTCCCACAATATGTGGTGTGCATGTATCTCCAAAGGCTCTATCACTAATGCGTACAGGAGCAGCAAAAGAAGCAGCCCTGCCTTGTCCCTCACTTCAGTGCCCACATCTCCAAGCAGCTGCAACTCATGTGTACTCTGGCACTAGGATCGGTGTAGAGCAACCGGACCCACTCTCAATATTGTAGACCAAGGCCAATAGTTCTCAGCCCTTTGAGTAGGTATCCCCAGTCCATCATGTCAAAAGCCTTTTCTAGGTCAATAGAGACCAGTGTCAGCTCCTCATAATGTGCTCTACTTCATGTAGGACATGGAGAGATGTCCAAGGTTCATACTGGTGTTCCGACCAGTGATAAACCTTCATTGGTCATCGTGTACCAGCTGAGACATTTGGGGTGTAAGGCGGTTGGCAATTAACTTACATAATATTTCCTGAACTAAGGTGAAAGCCATCATCTCCAGGCACCTTTTCCACTGTAGCATACTGAACGGCATACAGAGTTCCTCTAGGCCAATAGGTGTGTTGAGGGGCTCAACAGCTAGCGGCACAAGCCTTGGGAAGTCCAGACCCTCCAGGAACAAGACATAACGGGTGGAGGACATGTAAGGATCCACGGCATACACGCACCTCAAATGCTGTTGAAGGATTCCCATTATCCCAGCCTAGGTGGCAACCCTAGTGCCATCCCCTGATATCAAGTGTATAGTCCGCAGTGGTGGGTGATCCCTGTGGAGTATCCAACCTAGCAACCAACGCAACTTATCCCCTCTCTGTGCAGCCACTGCCTGCGTTGCTAGAGCATATGTTTGTTCAGACCATCCCATATGTCCGCTACATGTCCGCACACTGCCTGCTCCCTGCAACAGACATCTAGGTGTGATTACTGACCAGCCTGCAGCATGGCCAGCACCAACTCCTTCCTGCTGAGCCCCTGCTGAAGCTGCTTGCGCACTCTGCAGGTTAAACCCATACATTGGCAACTCAACACCGCTTTCAGAGCTTCCCACTCTATGGGCCTACTGAGCGCAGTATCCCAGTTGACTGTCATGAAATCTGACAATGTCTCTGAGAGCACCTCCCTCCTAACTGGGTCCTTCAGGACATCAGCTGACATCCTCCAGGACCGGGTCTCCCATGCACATTCTCCCCATTGCACTGCACAGCTGACAGGAGAGTTATCCGACAGGAAACGTGCCAAGTGGGGCACGTCAATGTCTTCCAGTCGAGGAAAACTGGCCACCAGTATCCTATGCAGTCTACTGTACGTAGTATGTGTGTTGGAATAACTAGTATATACCTGCTGCGCCGGGTGGCTCATTCGCCATATATCGGCAAAACACATGGGTTGCCTCACCTTGTTTAGCACAGCGATCATTAAGGGTTTGGTACTCGTCCTAGGGTGCACTCTGTCACGTCAGCCTCTAGTATGCAATTAAAGTCTCCCAATGACAGGAGTGGTGTGTAAGCATAAAAAAAACACAGGGTCGCCATTGTTCGGGGCATAGGTATTCAAAATGTTTGTCCAGTTGATCCCATATGTCTGCTACTTGTCTACACACTGGCTGCTCCTTGCAACAGACATCTAGGTGGGATTACTCACCAGCATGAAGCTACTTTCGCACTCTGCAGGTTAAACCCATACATTGGCCCCTCAACACCACTTTCATAGCCTTCAACTCTATGGCCCTACTGGACACTGTACCCCAGTTGACCGTCATGTAATCTGACAATGCCTCTGAGAGCACCTCCCTCCTAACTGGGTCCTTCAGGATATCAGCTGACATCCTCCAGGACCGGGTCTCCCGTGCACATTCTCCACATTGCACTGCACAGCTGACAGGAGAGTTATCTGACAGGAAACGCTCCAAGTGGGACACTTCAATTTATTTATCATGGCGCTGGGTAGCAAGAATTCGTTGTACAGTTATTGTGGGGGTTAAGTTATGAGACTGATAGATATTAGGATCTGGGAAATAGATGGGTTTTAAGTTTTTTCCTAAAAACTAGATAATCTGCTGTAAGGCGTAGATCTTGAGGTAGTTCATTCCACTTTTTTGCTGCCAGATATGAGAATGAACGTCCGCCTGCCATCACTTTCTTTATTCGCTTTACCCTAGCTTGTGCTTGGTAAAGTGACCTTAGGCATCTTGTGGGGGTTTACAATTACATTTTATTCTGTAAGATTCTTGGTCCAATGCTGTGTAGTGCCATCCTTCCAGTCGCAGAAATCTGGGTGGAAAAACACACAGGAGCCAAGAGAGAAGAAAAAGGTACCCGTGGGATCGCCCTCCACTCAGTCAGATTCAATATCAAAAGATCCCTGTACCTTGGACAATGGTTAGCCTACATCTAATAGACATGAGTATAAAGATTTTCTGGATACCACACTCTCTAATTCCAGACACACCCCCTATCTATTTAGGTTAAGGTGTATAAACTCTAATGCCTTTCTGTCCACAACAAACCACTTAAAAAGGGGAGATTCGGGGCAAGGTTCAACTCAACGTGTCCAATGATGTCTGCCCACTGAGACAGTCCATACAACCACACTTAGGAAATAATAAAGCAAATGGAAAAATGTGTGGTGGAGAGGAAGGCACCTCACGGGCGAACAACCCTCGGGGATCTTGGCTGATGTTTGCCAATTCTATGCCCCTTTCTCATCATCGGTTGCCATTCCTTTTCCAAGAATAAAATGGTGTCAAAAGCAAGGGGTGCGTGCAGAAAAGTGCAGGACAAAGAGCCACACATTTTTCCATTTGGTTTATTATTTTCTAAGTGTGGTTGTATGGACTGTCTCAGTGGGCAGACATCATTGGACACGTTGAGTTGAACCTTGCCCGGAATCTCCCCTTTTTAAGTGACAAACAGTGGTTTGTTGTGGACAGAAAGGCAATAGAGTTTATACACCTTAACCTAAATAGATAGGGGGTGTGTCTGGAATTAGAGAGTGTGCTATCCAGAACATTTTTATACTCATGTCTATTAGCTGTAGCCTAACCATTGTCCAAGGTACAGGGATCTTTTGATATTGAAGCAGAAATCTGGTTACCAGTATCCTATGCAGTCTAATGTACATATTATGTGTGGTGGAATAACAGGTGTATACCCGCTGCGCTGGGTTGCTCATCTGCCAAATATCGGCAAAACGCATGGTTTGCCTCAGCTTGTATAGTAGAGCGATCATTAAGGGTTTGGTACTCGTCCTAGGGGGCACTCTGTCAAGTCAGCGTCTAGTATGCAATTAAAGTCTCCCAGTGACAGGAGTGGTGTGTAAACATAAACACACATGGGGCATAGGTGTTCAAAATGGTCAGTCACGCCTGTCCAGAGTCCCCCATAGCAAAACAACTCGACCACCCACGTCAGTCTCCATGTATATGAGGGGGACTGGGATCCTGGGTGCGACCCATATTAGTGTGCCTGTGGCATATGTTGAATAATAGGAACGGAATACTTGCCCCAGCAAATTTGTTGAAAGATGTGTGGCATCTGATTCACCTAAGTGCGTTTCCTGCAAGAAGGCTATAAAGATTTAATGTTGTTTCAAAAAGGTGAGCACCACTGCTTAGTGTAGGTCCCTAACTCTCTGACATTCCATGTCAAAAGTCTGACTTCAGTACCGTTATGATATGTGTTGTGTAGTGTTAGCTTACCATTTCCCCACCAAGCGCTAGTACCCTCTGACTGCTGCCATCTGTGGAACATAAAACGTACAAAATACAACAACCCCCCTCCTCCACAGTTCAACCTTTCAATTATCTATGCCCACCCTATGCATGTTCCAGGACATGCACAGCATCCGAGCCAGTCCAATAAGGACTGGCTAAAACTCTCCACCAGTCAGCTGTTCATCCAGTCATTCCCCTTCAAATGAGCCAATACTGCATCCAAACATCCCTGAACATGTTCCTCCAAAATTCACCTGTGGACCACTGGATTGAAAGGCATAGGCCGTCATACCCTTGCAGGCCGCTCAACACTGCCAGTCAATCCAGAAGCACACAATGCAGTAGCTCTTAACCCCAGCAACCCTCAGCCACCAGTCAAACCCCACAGTTGTATGCACATCACATCATCATACAAGCGGGTGAAGAGCAGTTTCCACTCTCCCATTCAGGTATCACCACTCCCCACCTAGGGGGCAACCAAGGTGTGAGGCACAAAGTCCAGCGGCCCCAATTTCTGTTCCATCAGCAACTGGCAGCATGTCGATATCCTGCACCAGACCTTGTGTCTCCAGTGTGCTGAGCTACATGGTGCTGTCCTCACGAACTGTGACCCTCCAGTACACAAAAGGGTGTTATTTGGATCGTACCCAGATGGACTCTGTCGGCAGGACAATTCCCTGGCACAGGTGCCCATGTTCGTTTGTGGCTGTGGCTGAATTGTGGGGGTATCACCTCACTCTGGCTAACAGTTCCCAAACCTCCTCCGGACTGTTGAAGAAGTGCGCTTTCCATTGGGTTAGGACCTCCAGTTTTGCAGGGTACAGTAGCATGTACTGAAGATGGAGCACCTACAGTTTCTTTTGGACCCCAAGAAAGGATTTGCACTGCTCCTGCACCTGTTTAGTGTCGCCTAAATAAATGGTGGTCTTTTGGTTACTGAATAGTGGGGCTGGCTGCTTACGGGCTGCATGCAGGATGCAGTCCCTGTCACGATAAGTGAGGATTTGATTGATTATGGCTCTCAGGGTGGCCCCCGGTGCCCTGTGAGCCCTCCCCACCACGAAGAATTGAGAGGCCCAGCGGATTAAGTTCAGTGCGCACCTCGTCTTCCAGGAACTTTTCAGCAGAGACCTCCTCTGCCCTCTCCAGAAAACCCAGGACATGGATGTTACAGTGCTAGGAGCGACACTCTGCATCCTCCGCTTGGCGTTCCAGTTCCTTGTGGTCATCTGGGCCATTTGACATTTATTTAAGGACATCCACCTCTCGATGCAGGTCGGCAATAATACTCTCTCCGCTGTTGTGACTTTGTCAGCAACTTTCTGTTAACATCAATCGACACAGTCTCTAGTTTGTGTTCCAGGGAAGTTCTAGAGCCTTGGATTGCAGCAAATAGGTCCACCCGGGAGGGCTCCACATCCTCCTCCGGTGCATCCCCACATCACTCAGTCCTGTTTGCCAAGTTTTTTTTTGGGTGGGGTGTTGCAGTGTGGTATATTGAGTTATGGTCTTCACAGGGTTGGAACGGGCTGGCTTGTCTTTACCCATGATGCACCAAGGGGAGAGGTCTCCCACCTCCAGTCCACGGGCAGCGCCAGCACCTCTCACCACCGAAACCACCAGCAGTGTCAAGCAGTGACCACCACTTTGATTGATCCACCAGCTCTGGGTAGCTGCTCACATATAGTCACTGGGGCCATCAATGTGGGTCAATCATGTGCCTCTGTGAGAGATCACCAATTCCCCATCCACCCCTCCTGTCTCACCCTGGTTGCTCCCCATCCTCCGGAGTTCCCTTACCTGTATCACCACCACTGCCTGTGTGGCATCCTACTGGTCAGGACCGATGTAGCCCTGTAGGGGTTTAAAGTGGTGCAGCGCACACCCCTAGGAAACTTGATGCCTGCTCAGTGTATGGGGCACCCAGTAGACCGGGATGCACCCACTGTACTCAGACCTCCACGGTGTCTGGAAGCTTCCTCAGTTCCAGACAAAAGTGTCTGCATGCACCTGCACCTGGAAACCCTATGGATTATTCGTCAGGGGGGCGCTGGTAGGTTCTATAAAAAATGCAGCCACTCTAGGTCATAGGGGCTGTCAGGAGATACCCCCCTGGGCAGCAGACTCCAAGACTGTCAAAAGGGGGTCAATGTGAAGAATACAGGTGCCCCCACCAGGCTCCAAGCAGGAGGTGCAGCTGAGGCCCTGTCAGTGATGACCAGCCAGGAGGTGCTGTGAACTATAGTTTCCCAGTCACTGTCCAATGGGGGCACCCAACACCACATCAGGAATGCCTCGATGGTGTCTGAGTGTTCACCAACCACTTCTACAAAATGGCAACAGGTGCAGCCCACCCCATAATCCATCGAGCTGCGCTGGTGGTAATGCGAGGTTGACTGGTTCTGGGCTGCGGTCTAAAACACTATTAGAGCAACCACCTAGGCCGCCACACCAGCTCCATCCAAGCAGACCCTGAAGAGGAAGGCAGAGAGGTTTTTGTGGGCCCCACTGGCAAGCAGTGTGCTCTTAGTCACTGCTTGCCTCCAGGTCACCCCGTGTAGTTCAGTTGGGGGCACCACTGACTGTGACTTAGACTCCCTACCAGCCGCCTGATTACATCTAATTTTGTGAGTTGGAACTGGGGCCCAAGTGGCCGCTCCTCTGAGTGCCGCGGGCGAATCCCCGTAGCATCTTCAGCCCAGTGCCCCACTCAATCCACTCAAAGACTTATCCAGATGGCTCTACTCCTGCACTTGTTGCCTCCACCTGATTGGGTACTGCTCACTGCAGGTGGCGTGGGGCCGGGGATGCATCCCCTGGTGTCCTCTGCAGCCTCTGGACAACAGCTCTACCCCCACTGTGCCTCCTCACCTCCTCTGCCAGCACTGGCTTCATCCTCAGGGCAGCCGCAGGGGCAATCGTAGTGGCTCTCAAACCCCCCACCAAAGGGCAGAGCCACAGTTCAGGCCAGATGTCGGGTGTTTGGTTGACACCGGCCGCCACAGCTCTTTTCCTCACTGTGCGGTGCAGCCCTCAGCCAGGCTGCCAGTGCAGTTGGCTGCATCACTAGGCCCAGGACCCTGGGAAACAGGCACCTCCCAAGAATTGTAAAGGATTCAGACACTACACTCCATCAGCGTCTCATGTATGGCACAATTTTGCAGTCTTTGAGCAGGATGATACAGTATTAATAAGGATTTTCACTAAAGACTGGCCGGGAGCACAAGGTGCTCACATCCACTCTACCATGTTGCCTGGCCACACCACTCCCTACAGTGTATTTAACCATATTTGCAGTATTATCTGTATCTTGATTTGTGTCCAGCTATAATGACTATTGAATGTTCCTATTTATGAGTTCCTAATCTCAACCATTCAAAGGTATAACTTTTTGAATAAACCTTCTTATCCCTCGAACCAGCATACCACTTCATGCAACAGGTTTCAATCTACCTTCCCCTACCACAAAATGCATGAGGCATATATTGCCACCTGCAGAGTATAGAGTTAACCAATTAGATCAGTAGCCCTGTATAATAAATACAGAGACATTTGTGAGCGTGGCCACATAGTTGGTCCCCACACACCCCTTGTGTGACACCATTATGTAAACTTCTGTGCTCCATCATATTATTGCATTTACCCACTATTTGTTGGCAATGAATATAATCCCAGTGTTAACTTGTGGAAGGGTCTTTCTCAACTTCATACTACCATACATTGTGAGCAGTATATTATCTTATGAGATACTTACAATCCAAAACGTCCACTTCTGGCTGCACTGCAGCTCGCGTGTTCTTAGTCTGGTCTGTCTCTTCAAAGGTTCGTCTTTCCCACTATTTATCCATTTTAATTGAGTCTCCTTTGGTGTAAACCTAGCCTGTATATCTATATTCCTTTCATCAGTCTCTATGCTGTCTTCTTCACTTGAATTATCTCTGTGCATCAGTCTTCAAAGTTTCATCTGATCTATCGAGCCTTCAATTATGTTTTGGTAGCACTCTCCATCTCAATTGGAATCCAGTCCATTAGGCCACCTCCCGGGGTACCTACAGACTGCCCCCAGTTTTCATCCTCAAGTCTACTCAGATCTCCCTCCAATGTCTCTCTGAGACAGTCCATTAGAGAGAGGCAAGTAGGGGAGTCTAATACAGTTTGGATACTGTTTGGTTGGTTAGGGGGGGCCGAGGACTCTATATTACAGGGGTGATTCTTCCGGGGCTTCCCTCAGAACGTTTGCTTGCAGTCGCAGGAGGTAATAAGTGTTTTAGTGCAATATATTAACCCCAGGAGAGTTCATATTGATCTTGTAACTCAGAAAATGATATCATCTGGTGGACGCTCCAAATATCTCCCACCTTGGATAGTCCCAGTAAATAAACCCTAAAACATGTGTCTAGAGATAACAGCATTACCTGCACCAATATGAGTGAGAAACTACAGCAACTTTGTAGTAAACGTACAGCATTTTCCATCAATACAATGGGATGAAATGTGCTGGGATGAGAGGCAGAGTGCTCCCTCACCTCCTGATAGTTCCAGTAGGTCCCATGTATCGTTGCCTTCCACAGCCAGTAGTCCCCAAAACATTACTGCATTCTGTGGAGCAATTCTGCACATCATTGTCTCCATCCTCAATTTCGGGTGGCGCACCCGCATACCGGGCCCTCCTGGGCCAAAGTGAATCTCTCTGCCTCCTGCCAGCAGGGCTGTGGAGGCTTCACCTTCTCCCCCCGGCATGGGCCCCATTGCCACAATCCTCAGGCACCCGATCCTATGAGGAACCTCAGGCTTATGTGCTGTGACCAGGGCGGCCCGTCTGACCACTTCAATGGACCCAGCCGGGCAGAGTCTACAGCACACTTAGAAAGAGGAAATGCCTCTGAGGATTGCTTTTGTGTAGGAAGGTGCAAGGGTGTCTGCCTTGGAGCTAAGCAGCCAAAAATGTGTCAGTGCAAGGAGAGAGCAGGAGTGACCTACATCTTGATAGATATGGTACATTCCTGCCCTCTCCCTTTCATGCAGCGCAATGCAGCAAGGTGTATTGCTGCATTGCATGAACCAATGATAAATATTGCCTACTCAGTGTGCTGTTCTCAGTGAGACCCAGCCAGATGTCTACTGGAGTTTCTCCTGGTTCAATTTATTTCCTTTAGGACTGTCTAGGGGAGAGTACTTACTATTTAATACCTGGTATACTGACTGGTATGTAGGGCAGCAATGAAGTACCTTCACTTCTGTCGTCTTGACCAAGTTTGTATAAATTGTCCCAGCTGTGGTTCAGGATCTTTATTTCTGTTTCCACAGCTCAGCTCCAGCTTTTGTTTGGCCTGTTTTTTTTCTGTTTGTCTTCTGGGGTCCATTGGAGAGCAATTCTTGTGATGGAGTCCTGTTCTCTTCTGATGTCCTATCCATCTCCATCTTTTTCTTTTAATGATTATGCCCTTGCTCTCTTGCTTGCATTTTAGGAGCAGTTCCTCGTTGGAGATTGTTTGTAGCCCAAAAATGTGCTGGCATGCCAAGAACTATACGTTTCACTAACCTGCTTTTAGATACACACGGGAGCGAAGATGTTCCTCCTACCACCTAGGAAACACAGCCTGCCAGGGACTAGTACACACTGTAACAAATTATATTCTACAGAAGGCAGAAGGAGATATAACAACAGACCACATCTTGTGATTCCAAAGGTATGAGGGAATCGTGTTTCAGGGATATCTTCACTGTGTGTAAATAAGGCTTGCTAGAAATCTCAAAAGAACAGAATTACACTCCCATAGAGTTAACATCACTATAGCATCTCAATAAAATAATTATTGTGTAGGAAATCTCCTCAGAAGTTCATATGTTCTCTCTTTGCCCAGAAAACACAACAAAAATATCCAATGCTACAACTTTCATCAGTGCACTGACATTTAGCAACTCAAAAAGTCTTGGAAGGGGACCATGCAAATCCACGCTGTTCTCGTACCATAAGGTTCAATAAAAAACAAACATATCCTCACGAAGGAACAAAAATGCAGGACAGAGCCTGTAGCTGCTATCTCCCCAAGCTGACACCAAACGTCAGCAATGAGACAGGAGAAAAGTGGGACACAGCGTGTACCTGCTTTCTCCTCCACTGACACCAAACGCGAGCAGCGGGACCGGAGAAAACTGGAAGTACTTGTGATTGAAGCAAAGACTAGACCGCACAGGGAATAGCCTCTGTATCAAAGTGCGGAAGCAGTCCAGAATCGGAGGAAGGAGGATCCGGGGTGTGGTCCAGACATTGTCAGGAAATAAAAAACCCAAGTGCCGAGTCTAGGTTGCATGGAGTTTATATACAACTTCTCACGTGGTAACGAACATGGCGAGTAAAATCCTGTTGAAAATCATTATTCAAAGCAAAACAATGGTTCTGTCGGGAGTCATGTTTGAAACGTACTTAATACATGTCGTAAAAATAACATTAATCATTAATGAAGGAAACACACAATCACACAGACGATATATTGAGTTCAGGGAACACGTTCCTTTTTACTCTAGAGATGAATCAGTCAAAATGTATACGGCTGTTGAACACAAAAATGCACATAGGAAATTAGTGACTGGTTGTGTTTGACATGGTGCTATACAAAAATAATAACATAAATGACGCATATTTATACACATGGACAAATTTTTACAAAGTTGTCCAACATTAGGATAATGTATTCCTCATTCTAGTTGTGGGTTTGTGTGGACAAGTTGAAATAACAACGTCAAAGTTTTGACCCTAATATGCAGTACAGATTTATAAACATCTGTGGCGGGTCTTCATCAGGACAGGAGGGGATAAGACAGCCTGTGAAGTCAAGAATTGAATCAGAACTGTGTGCGTATTAAAGAGTAATATACTTAATATCACTATATGGTGGCGGGAAATTGCTCACCTAGAGGTCAGAATGTGTAGTGATTTGCTTCCGGGGAAGCTACTCGTGGAGGTGTCAGCCGACACCATTCAGGGTCATCTATTCTGTAATTCATGTAAGAAGAACAAAGCACAAGTTAGGCCTCTATCCTTCGGGACCTCTAAGGTAATAGGGAGGAGGTAGGTCATAGCGTACACCTACCTACCATATTTGCGTATTTTCTCCCCTGAGGCGGAAGCCGGGGGATCTCTGTTCTATTCTTTGCTCCACCTCAATTTAGATTATTCGCTCGTTATTGACTAAAAATAACGAACTTTTAAAACTTGTAAATATTTTAGCCAGTACTTTATTAAACAGTGCCCCTACCTCGGCGCGAGATTTGCGTCGCTCCGAGGCTGTTGATCGATCTGCCCTGCCACAGCGCAGCTGTTATCAGGCGCTCTCACTTCACCCGACCCAGTTCAGCCGCCATCTTGCTGAGGGTAAGGCTGGTGGTGTAGTTGTTCAACCCTCCCGCCCTCCTCCATTCTCCTCCCACACATGTATGAAAATACTAGACCTCCCCGTCCCCGCAGCGGACGGGCGCGCCGAAGGCGCGCCAAAGCCAAGCCCGTCTGCGCCCGTCCGTGCCGGGACCGGACCCAGGGCCACGACCCCTGGCCCAACACACATCAATCGGCACTTGGTCTATTCCCGCTCCTCCCTGATGGACCTTCGACCGCCCCTGGCACCAGGTTGTATACCACATGACTTAACCTTAACCTCAAAGGACGCTGTGTTGCATTGCTCACATTGTAACAGTGCGATATTAACAAACATCGTCAGAACGCACGCCAAGATACAAACTAAGGGCAGAGAAACACCTATAGTTATGGCCCTTATTAACGCTCGCTCACTGTGCAAACACAGTCAGGAAATAGCCGATCTTATAATCGACTATAACCTGGACCTCCTCTTTATTACGGAGACATGGACTGACGATTCTTCAGAACCGAATTTAGTGATTGCTACACCTGGTGGTTACAAAGTCTATAGACAGGACAGAGTCAGGAAAAAAGGTGGAGGGCTAGCTATTATAGCCAGGGAAAGGTTCGCTGTTATAACTTCACATATTCCAGACACTTCATGTGAAGCCCTGCAGTTTGGAATTAAGCTGAGTGCTCTTTACAACTTTAAGGGGATACTTTTATATCGACCCCCACGAGTTAAGACACGCTTTCTATCGAAGCTAAGTACAATACTGGAATCACTTGCCACCGAGGATTCCTTCACGGTCCTGGGCGACATGAACTTCCACTTAGAAGACAAGAACCAGAAAGACACTTCCGCCCTTCTCTCGGATATGGAAACATTGGGGCTTAGACAATTGGTTGCCTCAGCCACCCATTCGGCGGGGCACACCTTAGACGGCATGTTTTCTAATGTTGAGGGTCTACAGGTATCAGACATTCTACCAATGCCTTGGACCGATCGTTGTGCCGTTTTCAGCACCATGACAATTAACCTCTTCAGCGCTAATGACAAGGGTAACTCGTCATGGAGTTTCCATTGATTTCAATGGAAATCTCATTATGTAGCCTCAGAGTCCTTAGCAGCCAAGTGGTTAAGGCCCCCTTGAACAAGAAAGTCATCCCCCCCGGTCTTGGCTCTTTTAAAGCCTGGAAGAACATAAACCAGTCAGATCTAAAAATACAGTTGGATAGTACGCGACCGCTGGTTTCCTCCGAACCAAATACGGCAACACAACAATTCCAGGACTGTATAGGCCATGCTACCAATCTTCTGGTTCCTTTCAAATCTATATCCAAGAATAGATCCTGTACACGGATGAACTAAAAACGCAAAAACAACATAACAGGGACTGCGAAAGGCATTGGAGGAAAACGTATGATATAGCAAGTAGAACCCACTACAAAGAATCACTGACTGCTTATAAAGCAATGATTGTAAAGGCCAAAAAGTCATTCTACTCAGATCAAATCGAGCAAGCCAAGCACTCTAGCAAACAACTATATGAGATCACCAAAACTTTGTCAGGCAACGTTCCCAACCTGATCCCACCCCCTTCCCAAGTAATGTGTGATGCGCTGGCCAATTTCTTCTTTGCTAAAGTGGATGATATCTACCAAGCCTTTACCTCTAATTCTACGATAATGAACCCCACTCCTTCCAATATACATCCAGCAACTGCCTTCGCTAGTTTTAAACCTCTAACGAATGACCATATAAGAACTGTTGTCTCCACAATTAAAACAGGATCAGCACTAGACCTTTGTCCTTTCTCTGTCCTTCCTCCAGTGATGGACTCCATCATTCCGGTAATTACACAAGTATGTAATTCCATTCTGAGCTCAGGGATATATCCCAACTCTCTAAAAAATACACTATTGAAACCTCTTCTAAAGAAACAAAGCCTCGACAAAACCGAACTAAAAAACTACAGGCCAATAGCCCGCCTCCCTTTCATAGCTAAAGTGGCTGAAAAAGCCATGAACTCACAACTGGCGGAGCACATCGAGAAACACCGTTTGCTGGACGATACACAATTCGGATTTCGAAAATATCACGGTACCGAAACTGCCTTAATTAAAGCTGCAGATGAAGTGAGAGCAATTCGAGATCAGGGTGGGACAGCAGTTTTGGTATTGCTTGATTTATCAGCAGCCTTCGACACGGTCGACCACAAGATCTTGGTCGACCGCGTCGGAAAGATCGGCGTTTGCCAAACTGCAAAAGATCTGGTCGCCTCGTTTCTCACAGACAGAACCCAGGCCGTCACTTTGGGGCCTTACCAATCTGCTAAGCTCTCGTTGCCATGTGGGGTACCTCAAGGCTCATCCCTCAGTTCGACACTATTTAATATCTATGTGTCGGACCTTGCCAATGTCATCAAAGCTTATGGGATGAGCCTAACCTCTTATGCGGACGACACGCAATTGGTACTGGCCATTAAAGAGAGTGGATGGCAACAAATTGCCTGAAACTCAATTCTGAAAAAACCGAGGTAGTTATTTTCGGACCTCTCTCACCAGTTTGGTCATCATCTTGGTGGCCATCCACATTTGGAGCACTCCCATCTCCAGCAGCTAAGGTTAGAAACTTGGGAATGACCTTCGACGAGGGCCTTAATTTCTTGGATCATGCGAACAAAGTTGCTACCACAGCCCACTATAAATTATGTACGATTAGAAAAATCAGTCCATTTTTGCCAGCAGCAGCCACCAAAACTCTGGTCAGTTCCTTGGTCTTATCCTCCCTTGATTACTGCAACGGCTTATTTTTAAACACCCAGGTCAGGGTCACAAGGAAGTTGCAGTCGATATAAAATGCTGCAGCACATCTGCTTTCCGGAACCCCTAAATTCGCGGCCATATCAGAAACTATTAAATGGCTCCACTGGCTGACGATCCAGAATAGGATCAAGTTCAAATCACTATGTATAGTGTATAAAGCTCTAAACAATCAAGGTCCGCACTTTCTAACGGACCAGCTGGTTCCATATCATCCTTCCAGACAGCTTCGGTCCTCCAATCGTAACCAGCTAGTGATTCCTCGTTCCAAAACAGTGTCCTGGGGCGATCGCCGCTTTTTGATAGCAGCCCCTAAATTATGGAACACCTTGCCGCAAGACATCAGACTAAGCCCTTCACTCATTCAGTTTCGCAAGAGACTAAAGACTTGGCAGTTTAACCAATAGTTTCCACTAAAAGAAAGGTAATCTGTTGGAGCATATTACATCAAGCTGAATCCACGTAAATGGTCTAGCGCCGAGACGCCTGCGGGTATTTGTCGCGCTTTATAAATGGCAATAAATAAATAAATAAATAAATAAGTAATTGTCATGTCATCACCAGCCGGTGGAAAGAGATGAGTATCACCAAGAAACTGTGGAGGCAAGAAGGGCAACGTGTTAGCCACTCTGGACTGCTCACAGTTAAGCATGCAAAGATGTGAGACATGCAAGGAACTATAGAGATGATGTGCAAGCTGTACTCACGGTCGCAGTTGAATAGAAGTTTATTTACAATGAGGAAATGGTTAAGGTCATGTGGATTGCGTGGGAAGCACTACCATTCCAAAGATGGAGCTTGTCGAGTTACCCTCAAATAATACAAAGCGGCAAAATTACTAGCGGATTGTGGCAAATTGTGTGAGGTTATGCCAAGGGATGACATATGCAGTTGAGGTGAATCTCTACAATACATCCATATGTGTATCAGCGCTATTGCATGGTCAGGATTATGGCTGGGGCATTGTGCCCTCAAAGGGGGAGAGTGATCTAAGCGTTAGCAGAAAGTCATATACATGAAACGAAATGCGTTCTGTGCTGACTCGCGGTCATTGGTTTAAAATAAGTAGGGTGTCTCAGAGGAAAAAGATGAATGCCGTTATTGTTAGGCCTACGTACGGGATGCCGCACTCAACTGTAAGCGTGAGTAAAATTGAATCAAAGGAAGGGCACCGTGCTAATTCACGGTGAAGTAACATAACGCCGTGCTACGAAAAGGAGTGATCTACATCTAAGGGCATGCAATGAATTGATTTCCGTCCATGGGCCGGGGAGACCATGCCACTTCCTTGAGTAAATAAGAGTATAGACGTCCCCGTCCATCTTGTGCTTGCAAAGAATAACATTGAGTAGACCCGAGCGGTCCGCTCGTAAGAAGTACTAAAGGGAGCAGACCAAGGGCTATTTTAAATTGGTTTTACCGGTCTGTGTATGGTGCTATAAAAACGGGAGAAGAACAAGGCCTTTTTTATATTGGTCTTACAGGCATGTGCATGGTGCTATAAAACGGGGGAAGATGTATATCTGTGCATCATTACATCGGATTTACCACATAAGCAAGAGTGTGATATTATCTGTTGAGTGTACTTACTAGGCATAAGAAGGATGATGCCCAATTGTGCGTTAATATAACCGATTTTACATTTATTCAGTGATGGAGTATTTACAGAGAATTATACTTGTTGGTTGGCATATTACCAAATAGGTCCCAGCACTTATAATGTCATCTCGCTAGATTTGACATGTTGACTTATTGTGAATGTATTAAAATATTGCACTATATCCAGCTACCATATATTACAATATACATCAGTATTTGGCAAAAAAACACAGTTCTCACAAAATTTCAGGTACCGGATAATGCGATGTATTTCACATAAATCAGGCATATACTGCGGAACATAGTATTGGAATGTATAGAGCAAGGGGGCATCAGATAGAAGACTCTCATAGTCTACTCTTTTGTATGCATGTCTTTTCCTGCTCGTTGAGCCCATGGCTCACAGCCTCAAGAGTATGTATCCAACAGCACTCTTTGTAATTAAGGGAGGACAAGATGTTACCCCCCTCGGGTGTAGGGTAATTTTTTCGAGGACCCACCATTCCAAGTGCTCATGAGTGTGTCGTGCGCTTGTGTAGTGTTCTACTAGGGGTGCCCCTTGGGTTTTGCATTTCACTCTGCTTTGGTGTTGCAGAATCCTGTCCTTCACTTTCTGCGTATTTTGTCCCACATAGATCATTTGGCATGGACATCTGATAGCGTAAATCACGTTCTGACGGTTACAGTTAGTAAATTGGGCAAGGGCATGTGTTCTTCCCCGGTGTGTGAACGTGGTTACAGACATGGTGTACTGGCAAGCCGTACAATGACTACATCTGTGGTGCCCTTTTATGGGTGGCAGACTGAGTTGTGATCTTATGTCGGGTACTGGTGGTGATTCTAGATATGAGGATGCAACAAAGTCCTGATATTTTTAGAGCGTTTGAATGAAAACATGGGTGCTTCTGTCATGCAGATTTCAGACCCCACCAAGTTCCATTATTTTTTAATCACCTTTTTTATTTCGAGGCTCCTGGTATTGAAGGTGGTCAATCATATTAGTTTGTCCATTTTCTGGTCCCTTGGTTGCACTTCCAGTAGTGTCTCACGTGTCCTATACAAGCCTCTTTTTCAGGCTCTGTTCAGGAGTCCCTTCGGGTAACCACTTTCTATCAATTTGGTGATGAGTCTGTCTGTTTCCCTGAAGTAGTCACTTCGTCTGGTGCATTTGCGGCATAACCGCAAAAATTGCCCTTATGGCAGGTTATCCCTGCGGTTCCTTAGGTGGTGTACTGTAAGAGGGTATTGCAGTCTGTGGATTTTTTTGTATAGATTCATCACAATTTTTTCGTCTTCTACTTCTAGAGTGAGATCCAAAAATGATATTGAGTCGCTGTTATGCGCCATGGTGAATTGGATGTCCTGAGATCAAGCTTTCAGCCATGGAAGAAATTACGTCAGTTGGTCTTCTGTGCCCGTCCATAGCATCAAAATGTTATTGATATACGGCTTCCATGTGGTGATGCTGTCAATGTAGGGGTTCTGGTCAGAGTAGATGTATTGGTCTTCAAAGTTGTCCATGAAAAGATTCGGCAGACTCAGCGCAAAGCCAGCCCCTATGGCCACTCCTCTGTATTGATAGAAGAGTGAATTTTGGAAGATTCTTTCTTGATGTTAAATAAAAAAAAACTGCAGCTACAGAATTTCGACAAGCTTCCACTTTCACACTGGCCGCACACCTCATGAGTGAAAAATCATTGCCCACGAGAAAATAGTAATGACTGAAGTCATGAATGTGCTACAAAATACCAAATATATCAGACACAAAATCAAGAAAGAAGAAAGATTGGCTCTGTGTCAGAACCTACAGAGCTCAAGTGGCGTCAATTACAGACAGAGAGCCAAGTTGTGGAAGAATTAACGCAGCAAGGAGTTCATGGCCTGAGCTAACGTGAATTCGGCATACTAAGATGACCTCCGGGTTCGCACTTGGGTTAGCAGTCTAGTCATGGTATTAGGTCATCGCCAGAGTTCAGGTGAGGCACGCGCTAAATTGAAGCTGCACACTTCACCCAGGATTCTACCCTGAGAGGAAGCGTCACAGAAGACCGGAGAGCATCTTGTTAGTGTATAAATCTTAATAGCGTTTTATGCCAAAATTCCGGTACCGCTAAAACGCTAATTAGAGAAGACCGTTTACCGTTGTCAACAGAGTTAATCCAGTGGAGGTTGTTTTCTTCAGAAGACGTTGTGCCGCGTAGTCGACCGTTCGAGCTCCTGTGGAGAGAAAACAACATCAAATAAGAGCTAAGTCACATAAGAAATAAACTAATATTAGCAGTAAATATTACATAGGAAACAGCGTTAAAGGATACTTACCATATATGAAACGAATTATTGTTCTGAATTTACATCATTGCAAAAGGTGAACCTTGTTCTTGTGAATACCCTAAGAGAAGTAGAAAGAAATACAATGTTACTAGCAAGTCAAAGCCAACTAAAATAAATAGCTATTCGGAAAGAACTTATTACTTAAAAAGAAAGACAGACAACACCTCCATCTGATAACTAATAAGTGAGTATAGGAAATAGTAGAGTATAATAAGAGTCAAGGGTCTAAATAAGAGAGTTTAAAAATGTGTTAATTTGAATTGTGCAGAGTTACAGATTAGAAGAGAGAGCCATTAGGAAGAAGACGAGTCACATAACCGTTTCACTGAGAATAATACAAAAGAAGACTACAAGTGGTGAAAGCAGAACCCAATGCAAGCAATAGGAGAGAGGCTAGTTCTTGGAAGCTATAGGTAAGTGTAGGAAGAGAAATTAGTAAAATATACGGAAGAGTGAGTTAGAGTAGGAAATTTCAGATAATAATAATTCTTTTCCCTTCAGGTTACAATCGGACAGTCTGCAGGACGGACTAGACGAAATGAACCATCCAAAACAGTCTCTTCTCTTCTCTTCTCTGTTTGTTATTTTATCCAATATACCCCTTCCCCCCAAAATAATGATTTAGAGACTCGTAAGAAATCGAGCTCTGGGTTGTTTTCAGGGTGGATTTGGGACAAGGCATCTCTGTCCCTGTGCGGCCAAGTAAATCGAGTTTTCTCAGATCTGACAGAGTGAAGTGCCCACGTTGCACTCGGCACCCGAGCAGAGATGGCTGAAGGAATAGATGTACAGAGTTTAGGAGTTATTCTAGATACAATTCAAAAGGAGGTAAGTGCAGTCAGAGAGGAAAATCAAAACCTTAGGGCTGAGATAGTAAGTTCTAGAAAAGAAACCGCAGAATTGGCACAGAGGTTTAGACAACCCTTTAGTCCAGGACAAGATGCACAGGGCTCCTTACCAGAGAGTTCAAATAGGGTGACCACTCAGGTAATCCACTCATTGTCCCCAGGTATTCCTCTAGCCACCCCAGAACAGTTTAGCGGAAACCCACAAAAGGCGCAAATATTTATCTCTCAGTGTTCACTACATTTCCTGTGTCGCCCTTCGATTTTCCCTAACGCGCATTCTAGAGTCGCCTTTGTGTTGTCGTACCTAAGTGGAGATGCGGCGTCATCGCCCTTGCCTCTAATAACTAAAGATGACCCAATTTTGCGGAATTACGAAGAATTCAAACAAGAGTTCCTTCGAATCTTTGACAGGAGAAGAATATCACAGGCGGTGGATAACGAATTGCTAGACTTAAAACAAGGAAATCGAGACTTGGTATCCTATCTGGCACAGTTTATTAAATTAGTGTTGGAGACTAACTGGCCAGCAAGCAAGAGAGCATCTGTCTTCTACCGTGGGCTGAAGGACGAGCTAAAGGATGTGTTAGCGGGAATACCAAATAGACCAACAGAGATTTCAGCACTAGTGGACCTGGTACTTGAGATAGATTTTCGACAAGGAGAGAGGAAAGGAGAGAAAAGAAAAGACTTCAGACCAACTGTTCCTAGGTTCGACAGAGTTAAGGTCGGAGAATAATCGAAGTAGCGACGAAGAATCTGGCCCAGAGCCGATGCAAATTGGAACCATACGTGGCCCCTTGACGAAGGAGGAAAAAGAGAAAAGAAGATCAGGTAACCTGTGCATGTACTGTGGATCTGGAGGCCATTTTGTTAGAAATTGTCCAAGGAAACCTTAAACGACCTTCAGCCGAGGGAAAACTAATTGCACCACCTGTTGGAGGAGTTGAACAGGTGGGTGCAATTCAAGAAAAAACTCCCAAGGAACATAGAGTGGCAAACACTTTGTAGTCCGCAGCACCTCATTTAATTTTGTCCATGGAGATCAGATTCAGAGATCAAACATTACCAGACGTTTCCGTGATGATTGATTCGGGAGCCACAGGAAACTTCTGCAACTTGAAATTTGCCAAGAAAAGAGGAATTCAATCAATCAAAAAATCCAAGAGCGAACCAGTCAGAGCCGTTGACGGAACCAATTTATCTTCAGGTCCAATCGTGAGCCACACAGAGGTAATTCATCTTATTTCCAGTGATGGGAATGAAGAAATAATCCAATTTAACTTGATCGATGCTCCTCAATTTGAATTGATACTTGGTCTTCCTTGGCTCACTGAACATAATCCCAAAATAGATTGGTGTGCAAGGACCATACAGATGAATTCAAATTATTGCCTGGAAAATTGCTTTGGGAATCACAAAGGGACTCGGGAATCGAATCCGGCTTATTCTCTGTGTCAAACCGAAGAGTCAATATATGTCATTGACGCTCAAGAGATACCAGCGGAGTATAAGGAGTTTGAAGGAGTTTTTAATGAGGTTGAAGCAGAACAACTCCCTCCCCACAGAATTTACGATTGCAAAATTGAAATCGAACCGGGTTCTAATCTACCTTGCAGTAGAGTGTACGCCCTGACAGAGAAGGAACACCAACACCTGAAAGAGTACTTGGACAAGTACCTAGCCAACGGTTTTATCCGACCCTCGCAATCCCCAGTATCGTCGCCCCTATTTTTTGTGCCAAAAAAGGAAGGGGATTTAAGAACGTGCATCGATTACAGAGCCATAAACAAGATTACCAAGAAGAACAGATATCCACTGCCCCTTATTTCGGTCTTGCTGGATCAGGTTAAAGGAGCTCAGATATTTACAAAACTCGATCTGAGAGGAGCTTACCATCTGGTTAGGATGCGTGAAGGCGACGAATGGAAGACAGCCTTTCGAACAAAATTTGGATTGTTTGAATACCAGGTCATACCTTATGGACTTTGCAAAGCCCCGGCTGCCTTCTAACATTTCTTAAATGACGTCCTAAAAGAGTACATTGACCAATGTGTTATTGTATACATTGATGACATCCTAATTTATTCCACAGATACGGAGAAACATCGAGATCAAGTCAAGGGGGTTCTTAGAAAATTAAAGGACAATCGGCTATTTGTGAAATTAGAAAAATGTGCATTCAACGTGTCTAAGGTGGAATTTTTGGGGTTCGTCATCTCTCCAAATGGAATACTAATGGACAAACATTAGATTGAAGCAGCGATTGGTTGGAAGTCTCCAGCAAGTGTCAAAAAGTTCAGAGCTTTTTAGGGTTCGTAAACTTCTATCGATGATTCATTAATGAATTTTCACGAAAGATTCTACCGCTCACCAAGTTGTTGAAGAAAGGAATTCAGTTTGAATGGTCGAGGGAGGCTGAAGAAGCTTTTGAAGCCATGAAGCGGGACTTCACCTCGGCTCCGATTCTACAGCTTCCGGATCCTTCTGAACCTTTCTATGTAGAGACTGATGCCTCGGATCAAGCGGTAGGAGGTGTTCTATCTCAACGGAACAAAATAACGGGACAACTGCATCCAGTCGCTTATAGATCCAGAAAGTTGAACCCCGCTGAAATAAACTATACCATCACGAGAAAGAATTATTGGCCATAAAAGATGCATTTAAGGAATGGCGACAAAATCTCATAGGGGCACAGCATCAGGTGACAGTGTTTACGGACCATCGTAATCTGAAATTTTTGAAAACAGCAAGAACACTTACTCCAAGACAGTTGAGATGGTCACTGTATTTTGCGGATTATGACTTTGTAATCGCCTACAGACCTGGAGCGCAAAATAGAAAGCAAATGCACCACCTTGGATAGATAAGGAAAATTCAAAGACTCCTTTGGAAAACCAATCTATCATTCCGAGTAACAAGATAATTGGCGCTACTACCTCAGTCAATCTTGAAAAAAGTACCTCCGAAGCGATGGATTGAGAAGCCATGCTTGATTGGGTGAAAGAGAAAGAAGATAAAAGCATCATCCGACAATTGCCTTATTTTCGGGAAATCTTATTTATACCTACCAAAGAGCTGCAGCGACAAGTTATGCAAGAGGGTCACGACGACAAGCTGGCAGGACATAAAGGAGAGGCGAAAACAAAGGAACTAATTAAAAGACACTATTGGTGGCCAGAAATGTCTAAAGACATAGAGAACTATGTAAAGACTTGTGAGATTTGCACCCAGGGAAAATCTGAACGGCAGGCCCCGAAGGGGCTACTTCAGCCTTTGCCCACTCCACCTTATTCCTGACACACAGTAACCTTAGATCTTATCACAGACTTACCAGTTAGCCAAGGTCATAACACTATATTAGTGGTAGTTGATTCTCTCACCAAGATGGCACATTTCACCACCTTAAAAGGAATCCCAAATGCCAAACAGTTAGCCAATCACTTTAGTACTGGAATAGTGAAGATACATGGCATCCCCAAGGTTATAATCTCTGACAGGGGGACCCAATTCCTTTCCCATTTTTGGAAATCGTTCATGGAGGGTTTAGGAACAGAGGTGAGGTACTCCACCAGTTATCACCCAGAGACAGATGGCCAGACCGAGAGGGTGAATCAGGAGCTAGAACAATATTTAAGATTGTTTCTCTTGAAACAAGAAGGGAACTGGTCAGATTATTTGTGGGTAGCAGAGTTTGCCCACAATAATGCCAAGAATGTGTCTACAGGGTTTTCACCATTCTATATGAATTATGGTAGACACCCAAACTCAACTATCAGACAAACCGATATACCAGTTCCAGCTGTTGAGGAAATAGTGTCCCATTTAGAACAAGTTCATCAGAATGCTAAAGAAAATCTTGAACTGGCGAAAGAAAGGTATAAAACTTATGCAGACAAGAAAAGAAGAGAAGGTCCTCCAATTGAAAAAGGGGATCAAGTCTGGCTAAGTACTAAGAATCTGAGACTAAAAGGAAACCGGAAATTCCAACCCAGGTTCATTGGTCCTTATCCAGTGGAAGAAAAGATAAATCAAGTGACAAATCGAATTAATTTGCCACCCAAGTTAAAGATACACCCAGTTTACCATGTTTCCTTGCTGAAGAAAACTCCAATTAATCTACGAAAGACGTTACCTCCCAAACCAGTTCAGTTAGAAACTGGAATTGAGTTTGAGGTAAAAGAAATTTTAGACTCAAAGTGGTCTAAGGGACAATTGTAATATTTGGTGGACTGGAAAGGATACGGCCCAGAGGAGCGATCTTGGGAAAAAGATGAAGATGTCCACGCTCCCAGGTTACTAAGACAGTTTCACCAACGATTTCCTACCAAGCCGAGACGGAAGGAATCTACCTTGTTGGGGGGTACTGTCAGAACCTACAGAGCTCAAGTGGCGTCAATTACACACAGAGGGCCAAGTTGTGGAAGAATTAACCCAGCAAGGAGTTCATGGTCTGAGCTAACGAGAATTCGACATACTAAGATGACCGCCGGGTTCGCGCTCGGGTTAGCAGTCTCGTCATTGTATTAGGTCATCGCCAGAGTTCAGGTGAGGCACGCGCTAGATTGAAGCTGCGCACTTCACCGAGGATTCTACCCTGAGAGGAACCGTCACAGAAGACCGGAGTGTATCTTGTTAGTGTATAAATCTTAATGAGCGTTTTATGCGAGAATTCCAGTACCGCTAAAACGCTAATTAGAGAAGACCGTTTACCGTTGTCAACAGAGTTAATCCAGCGGAGGTCGTTTTCTTCAGAAGACGACGTGTCGCGTAGTCGACCGTTCGAGCTCCTGTGGAGAGAAAACAACATCAAATAAGAGCTAAGTCACATAAGAAATAAACTAATATTAGCAGTAAATATTACATAGGAAAAGCGTTTAAGGATACTTACCATATATGAAACTAATTATTGTTCTGAATTTACTTCATTGAAGAAGGTGAACCTTGTTCTTGTGAATACCCTAAGAGAAGTGGAAAGAAATACAATGTTACTAGCAAGTCAAAGCCAACTAAAATAAATAGCTATTCGGAAAGAACTTATTACTTAAAAAGAAAGACAGACAACACCTCCATCTGATAACTAATAAGTGAGTATAGGAAATAGTAGAGTATAATAAGAGTCAAGGGTCTAAATAAGAGAGTTTAAAAATGTGTTAATTTGAATTGTGCAGAGTTACAGATTAGAAGAGAGAGCCATTAGGAAGAAGACGAGTCACATTACCGTTTCACTGAGAAAAATACAAAAGAAGACTACAAGTGGTGAAAACAGAACCTAATGCAAGCAATAGGAGCGAGGCTAGTTCTTGGAAGCTATAGGTAAGTGTAGGAAGAGAAATTAGTAAGATAAACAGAAGAGTGAGTTAGAGTAGGAAGTTTCAGATAATAATAATTCTTTTCCCTTCAGGTTACAATCGAACAGTCTGCAGGACAGACTAGACGAATAGGACCATCCAAGACAGTCTCTTCTCTTCTCTGTTTGTTATTTTATCCAATATCCCCCTTCCCCCAAGATAATATTTTAGAGACTCGTAGGAAATCGAGCTCTGGGTTGTTGTCAGGGTGGATTTAGGACAAGGCATCTCTGTTCCTGTGCGGCCAAGTAATTCGAGTTTTCTCAGTTCTGACACTCTGCAATCATTGAAGGAGAACAAATCCATTGTGTAGATAAGACTGCGGATAAAGGGGGTACAGTCGTGGTCCAGAATATGGAAGGCTATATAGAGGAGATCAACCAACAACTCAATTGTGAAATGAGCTACACCCACATCTCACGAAACCCGACCAATGAAATAGCCAAACTGATCAAAGATGTTACGAGTGAGGGTTTAGAGAAGGGATTCCTCTCAGAACCTGAATTCAAGTTCCTTAACAAAACTGACCCCAGGATCCCCAGGATTTACACCATCCCGAAAGTACACAAAAACTTACAAAAACCCCCAGGGAGACCAATTGTCTCCAGATGCTGATCGATTTTGGAACCTTTGTAACCAATACCTAGACAGTTTCCTACAGCCATTTGTCCTGGAGACCAGATTATTTCTCCGTGAGACTATGCATACCATTCAATTGTTGGAAAATCAACCTTTTGACAGATCTACGCAGCTTCTGGTTATACTTGATGTGTGCTTGTTGTACACCAGCATACCACAAGAGGAAGCCATTGAGGTCATCAGGAACATATTGGAGACTCGTCCCTCACCCCATTGGATAACCACCAAATTCCTGATACAACTACTACAAATTGCAATGACTAAAAACTACTTTGTCTTTCGAAATTCGTTCTTCTATCAATGCAGAGGAGTGGCTATGGGGTCTGGCTTTGCGCCGAGACTGGAGAATCTTTTCATGGACAACTTTGAAGACTGATACATCTACTCTGACCAGACCCCTACATTGACAACATCACCACATGGAAGCGGTATATCAATGACATTTTGATTCTATGGACGGGCACAGAAGACCAACTGACGTAATTTCTTACATGGCTGAATGCTTGCTCTCAGGACATCCAATTCACCATGGCGCATAACAGCGACTCAATAGCATTTTTGGATCTCACTCTAGAAGTGAAAGACGAAAAAATAGTGATGAATCTATACAAAAAACCGACAGACCGCAACACCCTCCTACAGTACAATTCGCACCACCCAAGGAACCTCAGGGATAACCTGCCATACAGGCAATTTTTGCGGTTGCACCGGAATTACACCAGACAAAGTGAGTACTTCAAGAAAACAGACACACTCATTAACAAATTGAGAGAAAGGGATTACCCGAAGGGACTCCTGAACAGAGCCAGAAAAAGAGCCTGGTATAGACCACGTGAGACACTACTGGAAGTGCAACCCAGGGACAAGAAAATGGGCAAACTAATATGCGTGACCACCTTCAATACCAGGAGCCTCGAAATGAAACAGGTGACTAAAAAATACTGGAACTAGGTGGGGTCTGAAATCTGGATGACAGAAGCACCCATGTTTTCAGTCAAACGCTCTAAAAATATAGAGGACTTCGTCGTATCTTCATGTCTAGAATCACCACCAATACCGGATATCAGATCACAACTCAGTCTGCCACCCATAAAAGGGCACCACAGATGTAGTCATTGTAAGGCTTGCCAGTACACCATGTCTAGAACCGCGTTCATACACTGGGGAAGAACACATGCCCTTGCCCAATTTACTAACTGTAACAGTCAGAGCGTGATTTACGCTATCAGATGTCCATGCCAAATGATCTATGTGGGCCAAACTACACAGAAAGTGAAGAACAGGATTCTGCAACACCAAAGCAGAGTGAAATGCATAACCCAAGGGGCACCCCTAGTAGAACACTGCACAAGCGCAGGACACACCCATGAGCACTTGGAATGGCGGGTCCTCGACAAAATTACCCTACACCCGAGAGGGGATAATATCTCGTCCTCCCTTAATTACAAAGAGTGTTGTTGGATACATACTCTTGAGGCTGTGAGCCATGGGCTCAACAAGCAGGAAAAGACACGCATACAAAAGAGTAGACTATGAGAGTCTTCTATCTGATGCCCCCTTGCTCTATGAAATGAAATGAAATGATTACGCACTTGTATAGCGCACGACTACCCGTAGGCATCTCGGCGCTTGTACGAATACCGCCGAGGAACCCTTCCTGGCCTTTCCCTGTGCGGAGCCCACTCCTGGGCACCCCCAGTGTGAAGTCAGGCATCCTCAGCGTTGTGGGGGCCGTTGTAGAGATTAAGCAAGCTATTGCCCAGAGGTGCAGAGTGGGACTCATGATTAGAATAGGCACCGAAGCAAGAATTATCAGGTCCGAGGAAATTGAGCCCGAGTCCCGCCGAGGCGGGAATTGAACCCTGGTCCCGGCCAGACTACTGCATCAGGGTCTACCACTCTAACCATTGAGCCACACTTCTCTACAATTCCTATACATTCCAATACTATGTTCCGCAGTATATGCCTGATTTATGTGAAATACATCGCATTATCCAGTACCTGAAATTTTGTGAGAACTGTGGTTAATTGCCAAATACTGATGTATATGTTCCGCAGTATATGCCTGATTTATGTGCAATACATCGCATTATCCAGTACCTGAAAATTTGGGAGAACTGTGGTTTATTGCCAAATACGGATGTATATTGTAATATATAGTAGCTGGATATAGTGCAATATTTTAATACATTCACAATAAGTAAACATGTCAAATCTAGCGATATGACATTATAAGTGTTGGGACCTATTTGGTAATATACCAACCAACAAGTACAATTCTCTGTAAATACTGCATCACTGTATATATGTCAAATCGGTTATATTAACACACAATTGGGCATCATCCTTCCTATACCCAGTAAGTACTCTCAACTGTAAATATCACACTCTTGCTTATGTGGTAAATCCAATGTAATGATGCACACATGTACATCTTCCCCCGTTTTATAGAACCATACACAGGCCTGTAAGACCAATGTAAAATAGCCCTTGGTCTGCTCCCTTCAGAACTTCTTACGAGTAAATACCGAATTTTGAGCCCCCTCCAGTCCTTCACATGGATCATCTACCATGTTTTACAATGACAGGCTGTTCCCTTGCGGCGTTTGGTATGTGCTAATTGACAAGTACATCCTGCCCCAGGACTTGCTTAAAAACAGACCGCTCGGTCTACTTGCTGTCATTCTTAGTGAGCACAAGATGGACGAGGACGTCTATACTCTTATTTACTCAAGTAAGTGGCACGGTATCTCCGGCTGCCGAACGGGGATCACTTCACTGCATGCCCTTAGATGTAGATCACTCCTTTTCAAGGCACGGCATTATCTTGCTTCACCATGAATTAGCACGGGGCCCTTCCTTTGATCCAATTTTACTCGCACTTACAGTTGAGTGCGGCATCCCGTCCTGATGAAGACCCGACACAGATGCTTATGAAACTGCACTACATTTTAGGGTCGAAATGTCGACATTGTTATTTCAACTTGTCCACACAAACCCACAACTAGAATAAGGAATACATTATCCTGCTGATGTTTATGTAACTAATGTTGGACAACTTTGTAAAATTTCGTCCATGTGTATAATTATGCGTCATTTATGTTAAATGTTTTTGTATGGCACCATGTCACTAAGCACAACCAGTCACTAATTTCTTCACAGTCCTGTGTGCCTTTGTGTGTTTGACAGCCGTATACATTTTGACTGATTCCTCTCTAGAGTAAAAAGGAACGTGTTCCCTGAACTCAATATATCATCAGTGTGATTGTGTGTTTCCTTTATTAATGATTAATGTTATTTTTACAACATGTATTAAGTACGTTTCAAACTAAGTATACATGAGTCCCGACAGAACCATTGTTTTGTTTTGCATACATACCCAGGTTCTGAGGGTTACTGGGTTACCCCATTATCTTTAATGGAAAATCATTATTCAGCACATTTCTGATGCAGTGGACAGACAGTTAAGAAATTAACAGGCTGGGTTCCGCAAGGGCAGAGGGCGTTTTGATCAGATCTTTAGCCTACACAACATCATAGAGCAGTGCACTGAATGGCAGAGACAACTATACATCTTCTTCATCGATTCTCTGAAAGCCTTTAACAGTATCCATTGGGAGGGAGGGCGAGGGGTGGAAGAAAAGTAGACCAAAATGTTTTGTGTGTGAAAAAGGCTGCTTTATTAGGAAACAGGTGCACATTACAAATATAAAAACCTTGGCAACGCCTTACAAAACTATACCTCACTAAATAAATAAATAACTACAAACCCCGCCCCCCTCCCCCTCCCCCAAAATTCTTTGGCCCCTCCCCCACCCAACAATACAGCATTACAACATTACAATAACATTATAAAAATAACATCATCAATAAAAAATTACGTCATTAATCAAATCATTACGTCATCATTTAAACCATTATTCATCAAACCCCAATCACATATTGAAAGCCAGGCCCTCTATAACCATAAACCCTGCCTGACCCTTCACTCCTGCCAATACCCCCCAAAACCTGAACGGTCAAACAATGACCAACTTCCCCTGAACCTGTCAATCAATGAATCAACCCAATACTCATCAACAATCTACAATAAACCGCACTGAGACAACCAAAAACCCCGCACAGCACCTGTTCCTAGCGACAATACAAAGCACAAGAAAATACCCCTGCACACCTATATCCAAGAAAACAGCCTTTTAATAAAAAATTAAAAATTATAAATAAAGGAAGAGAAAAAACCTAAACTAAACAAAAATGGAGAGGCGAAAAAACCCAGTAAGGGGAGAATATAATAAAGGGGAGGGAGGGAGGGACAAAAATGCTAACAGCCCTCCTAGCCACCAGGTCACCAAACCTAAAATGGTGGCTAGGAGGCGGGGACAGGGAGATTTATAATTGGGCTGGCCAGTCCTACTAGGCCAGCCCAATACCAGAACTTTCTGGCAACTTCCCGAAGAAACCCTCGCAGCCCTCCCAAACTGCCTGGGGGAAGAGACCTCCCTTCGGTCAGCTCCCTCCCCCAAGCCCCCCTTGGGAGGGAGGGCGAGGGGTGGGAGAAAAGTAGACCAAAATGTTTTGTGTGTGAAAAAGGCCGCTTTATTAGGAAACAGGTGCACATTACAAATATAAAAACCTTGGCAACGCCTTACAAAACTATACCTCACTAAATAAATAAATAACTACAAACCCCGCCCCCCACCCCCTCCCCCAAAATTCTTTGGCCCCTCCCCCACCCAACAATACAGCATTACAACATTACAATAACATTATAAAAATAACATCAACAATAAAACATTACGTCATTAATCAAATCATTACGTCATCATTTAAACCATTATTCATCAAACCCCTATCACATATTGAAAGCCAGGCCCTCTATAACCATAAACCCTGCCTGACCCTTCACTCCTGCCAATACCCCCCAAAACCTGAACGGTCAAACAATGACCAACTTCCCCTGAACCTGTCAATCAATGAATCAACCCAATACTCATCAACAATCTACAATAAACCGCACCGAGACAACCAAAAACCCCGCCACCCAGAAAGGTAGGAGGGGGAGAGAAACTACACTGTCTCCCTTTCTGCCCCCCCAACCAATAAAGTAGGAACAGAACCGAACAAATATCAACGTTGCATAGCTAGCGAACGCGCCAAAACCTCACGTAACTCTAACAAGTATAGATCCATCCCCACTCTGGACAGGTGAACACCATCATCTCTGAAAAATTCCACAGTCTCAAATTTAATCTCTCTATGGGAAATCCTGCTAAAACCAAGATCACGGCAACATCGAGAGACCTCAGAGTTTACTTTCTTCCTGGCTCTGTCAACAGCTCTGGGATTGACTGCTCCTCTCCAGATCCTACGCGGGATCAATTCAGTCCAGAAGACATGGCACCCAGCCCAAAGCTCTTTGATAAGGCTCAAATCTTTCTTAATAGCGCGCAGCAACACCACACCCTTAGTAGCACAAAGATCGTTCTCCCCCAGATGAATGACCAGAATATCAGGACATAGCCCGCCCACCATATTGTTGTTAAGACATGGGATTAACTCTTTCCAGAGCATACCACCTTTCCCCTTCCAAACCACATTGAACATGCGAGCGTTAAAACCCAGAAGTTCTCCGAAGTAACTCTGCGCCGCCTGGACTCGGGCCCATTTCACGAAGGAATGCCCAACTATCCAGACTGTCACCACAGGAGAACGAGGCCCAGCAACCGATCCTACAAAAGAAAACAGAGTTAAAGCTCATGGGAAGGAAGATGACGCATGCGCCTCCTCCTCTTGACTCCTCACGTAGCGCTGAAAGCAGTTTGAAGACCAACGCCCTAATCTCATGATATCCCTTTGAGTCCAACCTCTGGTAAAGGCTTCAGTTGCAGCACCAATCCGGAAAGAATGTGTCCCATATAAGTTCCCATCCAGCCCCAAGTGTCGCAAAGCCTTGCGCAAAACCATGCGGAATTGGTATGCTGTAACAGGGGTGCCATCAATATGCTGAAAAACAAGCGCATCATCACCACCCCCACACAAAGAACGCCAGCGCCGCGCCAACAGTAAAGGGCAAGTAATCCTTGGAGCACGCGCTTGCAACCACACACCCTTCCCTTTCTTCGTCTGATCAGTTTTGCAGCTGGCTAACCATACATGCACCCCCTCATCAGAGCAAAAAACATCACGCCAAAATAGGCCACACTTACATTTCGGACCCAACAACTCCGAAACCCGGAAAGCTCCAAAAAACATGAATGCCATTAACAATGAAAATAAGCATGACTCAAAGTCATCTGAACAAACGGAAGGTAGAATAGTTATCAACCGAGCCAGGATCTGCCAAGATAAAGGGGCCCTGAGTCTACTGGTGTGACCTTGCTCTCTGGCCCAACCCTCGAGCATTCTCCTGCCAATCTCCCCTGCTGTCGGAGAATAACCCCATAACAACTTACCCATAAAAGCTATCCCTGCCAATTTACCTGCAATGGTTAACTTGGTCAGCCCTTTATCCATGAGATCTAAAATGAAGTTCACTACATCCTCAGAACGGCTCCAAACCTCCTCACGCCTAGGAGCACCGGACTCCAGAAACTCCCTCCAGGCCAGAGAATAAGCAGAACGCGTAGACACAGACAAAGAACCTACCACCAGTTGTAAGACCCGACGTTGCCTACGTGCCACAGATGAATCGGCATCGGGGTCGGTGCTCTGTCTGCCTTCCTCGCCAGTCCATGGAATCTCCCCCACTGTGAACGAGACAGAGCATCCGCAATGTCATTGTCCACACCAGGGATGTGCAAAGCACGAAAGTGAATGTCGTGTTTCAAACAACCTAGCACGAAGACTCTCATGAGCTTCAATACCTGTTCATCCCTGGCAGACTGTCGGTTAACAATCTCCACTACAGCCATGTTGTCCACACGAAAAAGCACCTTCTTGTGTGCCAAGACCTCCCCCCATAGGGTCAAAGCCACCAGCAAAGGGAAAAGCTCCAAAAAGGTAATGCTGCGACCACCATTCAACCACTCATCCGGCCAACGTTCAGCACACCATCTTCCGTTCCAATACAGCCCAAAACCATCACTGCCAGCAGCATCTGAAAACATTTGCACATCCCACTGGAAGTCAACTTCCCGTACCAAAGGAACACCATTAAAAGAAGAGAGAAAGAATTTCCACATTCTCAAATCCTCCTTGACACCAGCAGACAAGCGAACACGATGGTGAGGCAAATGTTGACCTGCCAGAGCCCTGCCCAATCTGCGACAAAACGTCCTTCCTGCTCTCACAACCCTACAGGCAAAATTGAGATGGCCTAGTAGCACCTGAACATCTTTCACCAACACTTTCCTTTTTGATAACATGGTTTCAAGCAAATCCAGCATTTTCACTTTTTTATCCTCAGGCAGGCGAGCACACATTGCCACAGAATCAATTTCAATTCCTAAAAAGGACAAAACAGTGGCAGGACCCATCGTTTTCTCGGGAGCCAAAGGAACTCCCAGATCCTCCATGAGCCCTTGGAAAATGTCCAGAGCAGACTGGCACTCCGTGGAGCCCGGGGACCCGACAAAGAAAAAGTCATCTAGGTAGTGCGTTACCAGTGAGTGACAGGACTGATGAGTAAAGTACCATTGTAGAAAAGTACTAAAACACTCAAAAAGAGCACATGAAATGGAGCAACCCATCGGCAGAGCCTTGTCCACATACCATTGTCCTGAAAAATGTATACCCAGGAGACACCAATCATCCGGGTGGACAGGCAACAGCCGGAAGGCAGACTTTATATCACACTTGGCCATCTCAGCAGCTGCGCCCGCGGTCACAACAAGTGACATGGCCACGTCAACTGAGGAATAAGAGACTGAAACAGCCTCTGGGTCAATAACATCATTAACAGACGACCCTTCCGGCCATGATAAGTGTTGAATAAGCCTGAATTGTCCCGGATCTTTCTTCGGGACCACTCCAATAGGTGATATTATTAAATTAAGGATCGGCCAATCATGAAAAGGGCTAGCCATCCTTCCTTCATGTACTTCTTTATTTAGCTTGTCTTGTACCACTGTGCCATGCTCCGATGCTGATTTCAAATTAGCAGACCATCTCCTCTCCCTTGAGCCCATGTAACCCAACCGGAAACCAAATTCAAAACCATTCAACAATTGTTTCTTTACTGCTTCATCCTCATAGTCCTGAAGCGCAATACGCAACCTCTCCAACCTAACCGGTGTATGAGCCCTTGGACCCAACACCCTGAGTACCTCTGGATCCCCTTCCCCCTGAAAACTGTGGGGGCGTCCCTGAACCACCTGCACTTGCCTGTTTCCCCTGTTGGCTTCCTGCTGGCTTGTTATCCCAGCATTTGAAAAAAGGGTGTTTCCTACCACAGCCAGAGCATTCGTGTTTAAACTTACAGTATTCTCTGCTACAAGATCCCTTGTTGAACTCCCAGCATGCGCCCAATCCCGACTGTGTGGTTGAAGTAGCTCCCACCCCTCCCCGGGTGGGCTTGCCCTGAAAGGGCCGGTAAACTAAAGGGAAACCACTCGCTGTAAAAATAGTCTTCCCCCCTGATGCAGATCCCATGGTATGCTGCCATAAGTCAATGTCCAGCTCCCCCCACTTGGCCTCCGGATCCCAAGCCATCCTGGCCCTGAACTCCTCATCATACTGGGACCAAGCAAACCCGCCCCCAGTAATCTGAGCCTTGCGTATAACATCCATGTACTTAAAAAGAGACACGCTGCGCTCTGGAAACTTTTCACAATATACACTTGCATAAATAAGAAATGCAGCCGTCCAATTCTCAATGTTTAAAGGAACTCTAGGACGTTTTGCCAACTCAAACTCCTCTTCTTTAGAACCTTCTTTAGACCGGACTTCCTGGTGCAGCAGCTTCAGAAGTTCAACATACTCACCGTTCCAAATACGTTCCTTTGTAGCCAACATTAAATGTGCACCCAAAGGCTTTGTGACCCCCATATAAGGCAACTTTTTAATTTTCAATTCCTTGCTGGCCAATGGCTCTTTAACTGTACTAGGAGCATCAGTGCTAGTACCACTCTCCACTTTACCTGTGACTTCCAAAACATCATCAGTGCCCACTGCGGTGTCCTTAACATAACGTCCTTTCAGCAACCTCCCTTCACCAATACACACATTCCCTTCCCCTCCTGTGCCCACAGACACCATAGTAGGTTTGGCCTGTGCAGCTAAGTGCTCACCTGGCAATAAAGAGACCACTCTCGAAGGCTCCGCCCGTGGTGCTGAAGTCAATGTGTCCAGTCTGCGAGGTGCCCAGACCGATGGGCCGTGCTCTCTTCTCACTTGCACTTGACTTTGTCCCGCTGGAGCCTGAAAAACACTACCAGATACATGAGAGGCCCCCCCCCCTCCACGTCCCGTAATTCACCTTCCTCGGGACTATCCTCGTTATAATCCAGCACCACTGAATCCGAACCAATAGGCAACACATCAGTACGGGTCTTACCCAACCCGGTATCAACAATAGTACATTTAAATGTTTGTGAAGAACCTCCAGGGGGGGGGAGCAGACTGTACCCGCCTGTAACTCCCCTTGCGTTGACTCTGCGGCTCCATAGCCGCCGGTAAGGTAGGACACCTATACCTGCTACTCGTTGGGGCCAGCGGGGGTCACGCCGGACCCTCGTGTGCCGACCGCGGCGGGCTCCCTCGGTGGGGCAGAGAGGGCCGCGCTAGGCATTCTCCTCGCTTCACCTTGGCGAAATTGGACTGGACCGCGCCCTGCCAAGTCTGGACCGCCGCACCTATCCCTGTCCTGAAAAGAAAAAGTTTGGACTGGTGTGCTAGGGTTCCTAAAGACTACACCCAAACTAGAACGTCCCCGAACACTAAATCTCAAAGGCACCTCCCTGACCGGAGAGCCACCTATCACCTGTACATCCTCACTGCAATCCAAATTATCCACAGCCACTGCTGAAGAAGAAGCCTGAATAGGAGCCCTTGCACGCCACTCGTGACCCGCACCGTCTTTCTGAAAACTCCGCTGCGCAAGACCTGCTGCACCAAAATGCTCCCACCCAGGGGAACCACACATAAAATAGGGGCCTCTTGTATCCCCAGACCAACGTGGAACTGCATCCTTAGGCCCTTGCACAAACCCACCACTCACCTGCTCAATACCCCTTCCATGCCCCAACATTGTGCCCTGGGAGCCCACACCCCCTACCCTCAATACACCAGGTGGGCAAAACCCTCCAGTATTATCTACCACTGCCTGACTAAGAACCGTCGATCCTGCACCAGGTGCAGGTCTTGCTACATTGCTATCAGGAGGAAAGGTTCCGTGGCCCACCAGTGATACTCTCCTGCCTTCTCTCTGAAGACTGTCATCCACTCCCAGAAAAACAGCAGACCCAAAACCCCCTGAACGTGGCGCCTCTTGCCCCAAAGCCACACCAGAATGAGAACCCCCTTCGCCCATTTGGGCCCATTCTCCCTCTCCCCTGGAACCCCCCCAACAGACAAAACATCACCCACTGAAGAACCAGGCGTGGAAAACAATAAAGGGCTGCCCACATTACCCTCCACATCCACCATACCAGTATCAGCATCCTGCTCAGAAACTACCTGACCATAATAATGCGCCAAGCCCCCAGAACCCAAATCAATATAAGACACCACAATATTTGAATCCCTCCTCTCCCCAGCATGTCTCTCATGCACCAAACGCTTGAAAGGGGTTAACAAAATTCGAGAGGCTGCCTCAGGCACAAACTGAGACTCAGCGACAACCCACTCCGCATCCTGAACACCGGGCTCTACCCGCTCCTGGCCTGCCCCTTGTGAAACAAATTGAACAGAGCCTCTGCGCGCTCCACGCGCAGAGACCACCTCCTTCTGCTGTGCCCGCCGCTCGACCAGCGGGTCCGAAGCGGAGCGCTTTTTACTCCCTCCCCGGCCCCCCCTTCCCCGCCTTCCCACCGAGGCGGCACCTGAACCCAACGGTTCAACTAAAGCCAGGGCTCCTGCCCGCACAACCGAGGGGGGAAGCAGCGCGCCACCTGACACCTGCGCCTGCCCCACCATAGCGCCGGACATGCCCGGAGCTCCCCCCGCCCCCACCGCAACTCTTACCTGGGACGCCGGAGCCAGAAACGTCTCCCTCCCGCCCTCACCAGAAGCGCCGCATACCGCCGGAGTTTCCACCTCCCCCGCAGCTACACGCGCCAGCCGCTGAGGGGCCGGCTTCCTCGTACGGGACCGGCCCCTATCGCTTACCTGGCTCGGGCATCTCTTTTTCGGCGACGAGCACGCCATTACCGCAGCAACCACGCCAGCAGAAGCCTGGCGCTGGGGTCGCGCCTGCACACCTCCTGCCAGTAAATCCATGCGACCTGCCTCAGCCAGCAGACGCATCGCCTCAACAACTCGAGAATCCTCCATTGTAAAGTGGCAAAGACAAGAAGCCTAAACAAGAAAGCCTAATAAACTGTCTCACCATAAACACACAATACCCAGACAAAAATGCTAACAGCCCTCCTAGCCACCAGGTCACCAAACCTAAAATGGTGGCTAGGAGGCGGGGACAGGGAGATTTATAATTGGGCTGGCCAGTCCTACTAGACCAGCCCAATACCAGAACTTTCTGGCAACTTCCCGAAGAAACCCTCGCAGCCCTCCCAAACTGCCCGGGGGAGGAGACCTCCCTTCGGTCAGCTCCCTCCCCCAAGCCCCCCCTGTGCCAGCCTCTGTTGTATACTGAGAGTTTATGGCATACTGCAGCAGATAGTTCTACTCATCCATAGCTTCTATAATAATTTTACCTGCAATGTAGGAGCTAGTGAAAATAGCATTGTGAGTAAGATGGAGACGAGGCATACCGAACGCGTCATACGGGTGATGCAGTCACATCACGCAAGCCGGAAATACCCAGCGGTCTAGTGTCGGCCGAACAGACCTGGGAGGATTACCTGACGTCACCAGCAGGGGGCGGCCAAAAAGGCATAGACACGGAAATCGGGGAAGGCGAGAGGAGTGCGAAAACGAAGTGGAGAGGAGCAGGACAACGAGAGAGAGAGACCAGTCGAGGAAGGAGGATGGGGTCAAAGGCAACGGAAGACCGGACAACGAGGAGGGAGTCCAGTATACTGTGACTAAGCCCGGTGGCCCACAGGAAGGAGTAGACGGCTCGGGTGCCGATGCCACGACCCTGGACATGGGTCGTGGCTTAAGGCAAGTACCTCTAAGAGGGTCGTTCTGGTGGGGGTGGCGGGGAGGCACGAGCCAGTAAAGCATCTGTGTCATTGTTTTGACTTGCACTTCGAGCATCACCCTCCTGATTCCCCTCCCTCACTTCCCGCCAACTGGTGAAGGTAGCACCACATAGAGTGGACAAGGAACCCCTTGGTAATCCCAGATTTGTTTGTTTTCTACATCTTGGCTCGAGAGACAAGCTGTCTTGTCCTGTGAACCCCATAACACAAGGAGTGACTGAGGAAGGAGAAGAAGGAACCGTGGGAGAGACTGTCCTTTTCTTATTTTTTTGTTTGGTGTACTCTTGCTTCTTGTTGCCCTTTTCTGTCTTGGCACCGCCAAAAGACTAAAGAAAGACAGAATAAAAGAAGGCAAATCATATCTCTATTGCATCCAGTGCTCCCTTCTGCCTCACACACACCTTACAAGCTTCAAATTCAAGACTGGTGTGAGACAGGGATGCATGATGTCAGCATTGCTCTTCAACCTAGCAATTGACAGGGTGATGTGATGCATAGCAGAAGACCAAGCCAGAGGCATTGGATGGACCTTGTTCTCTACAGACCTTTGACTATGCAATAACCCTGGGCGGTAAAATATGCTCTGCCCACAGAGTTCGCAGATTTTGTTTGATTCTGCACTCCGCTTGGGGACCCAGGTTCTGCAAAAACGTCCCCACCCACCGTGGAGTAAACCAGCAACACGCCCACTTTAAGTGCTGAGGCCCTAGGATGAAGAGTGGTATTTTCTGTGTGCACTCCCCAGTATTGCTGTTTGGATAGGAGTGCTCTTTTTTGCACATCATTACGGTCGCCGGACCACGTTGCTCCAACTGCAGCACCAACATGACTGTGGCAGAGAGGCTGCCTTCCTTCCCTCCTGTTCTCTGGGACACATATGCGTGATCCAGGCCAGCAGCCATGGAGCAGAGAGGCTTGCTTTCCTTCCTATTCTATGGGGCACATGCGTGCAATTCCGGCCAGCAGCCATGGAGCAGAGAGGCTGCCTTTCCTTCCTTCTCTCCGAAACACATGTGTGCAATTCCGGCCAGCAGCCATGGAGCAGAGAAGCTGCCTTCCCTTCCTGTTCTCCGGGGCACGTGTGCAATTCCATCCAGCAGGAACACTATGCCTTCATCCAGTTAGAAAAGAAGAATAACATCAGCAGCAGCAGGTAAAGCTTGAGTCATTATTTGTTGTGCACACATAACTAAAGTTTGAATGTCTAAAATGAAGTCATGTCGACCTTTCTACACATGGGCTTCCCCTCCCTTTCCATCTTCTGACTTAAGCAAAATCTGTGCTTTCGGGTTTCTCTGTCTCTTAAGTAATTTTTCATTTTACTTTTGTTGGCTGGACACAAACCGGATTATCGAACCCAGGAACATCCTTCAGCCGCATTGTGTCCTCCCGGCACCCACCTTTTCGTTTAGTAGGAATGACATGGTCTCTCTCTTATGGGCGCACTCTGTTTATTTTGCCTGCTGCTCTTCCCTAACTTCTTGTTTTGACACTCCGTGGCTCACCCCCAATGCACACTAATTTTACGCACAATTCTGTCGCTTGTTTCCTCATGTCGTGATACATGATTAAACATCCCCTCTCCAATGACAAATTCTCTTAGTCAACGGCTCTTTGCTGTTGTCGATAAAGGCAGGAAAGTGGAAACAGTGATTGTACTTAATCCTAAAAGTTCTTTTGAACTACTGCACCTAGTGAATATAAATAATATTATAGATAGATCTTTTCGGATGATATCTATGGAGTTCTAAGTGTTCTAAGTGTTCAAGAGCCAGAACTCCACCTGTTCGGTGGAATTTGGCAGAGTTTTCCAGCAACTTAAGCTGAATTCCGTGGAATGAAACTCCAGGAACAACGCCCAGGCTTACTATGCATATAGCCTACCCTTAGCAACTAGCAAGTGGATCAAAATGAAGAAATCAGAAGTTGTGCCTCTCTAGATCCCAAACTCTGGGTTGGGCAGAATTTGCGTAGTCGCGCTACGCAAAGCTCAGCAAAATGGTAAAAAATCTCCGCGAGCGCGCAAAAGTTCAGTGAACACGCGGAATTGCTTGTTCCGCCCGTTCGCGATGCCTTTTTCCTGTTTGCGAACGCTGTTTGTGTGCTCTGGGAGAAATATCTTGCGAACACACAGTTTGAAAGCACGAAAATGCAAAATATTCTGCGAAGCCGTGGATCGCTGAATTTTTGGCAATTCCGTGTTCTCCGCGGAACCCGGCATTACGCAAATTCCGAGAGCGGAACGGAATTTACCACCCAGGCCTACTATCAGACATGATGGAGGGGCAGGCACTGACATCAAGAGCAGACTGACAAAGGCCAGGAATGTCTTAAATGTGTGACAAAGGCCAGGACTGTCTTCAATGTGTGGAAATCCTTATCCTAATATCTGATCACGCTCCCGTCACTATTCACCTTCATGTTTTGCAGAAACCCAATCTATCTTGAAAGTGGCATTTTAATTATGCCCTACTTCTAGATCCGGAATTCAAGTCCTCCTTTGTTTCCTTTTTTGTAATTAATACTTCCTCTTCAAACAATCAGATACTTTGCCTTTTCATGTAGTTTGGGATGGCTTCAAAACAACAGCTAGGGATTTTGTTATTAGATTTGTCTCTAAAAAACGGAAAAATGCACAAGAAATCCCCAACGCCCTCTTGGCCAAAATATAGAGATTGGAGCACTCTTATAACTCTTCCAAATCAAAAGTTTGTTTGTCTGAGCTTATAAAGGCTAAATTACTGTTTAACTAAGATACAACTAAAAATGCTTCTAACTATTTACTGAAGTCTAGTGCAAAATTTTATGGTGTCCAGAATAAACCTGGAAAATTACTAACTAATTATTTGAAGGTTAAACACAACAAACTCAATATAGAATCTATTTTTGATAAAAACCATACATTGAAGTTCAAAGATGAAGATATCCTAAATGAATATCGCCAGTTTTATAAAACACTGTACACGTCTGAAACTCTTTCTTCTGACCATTCTATTTCTCAATTGTTATTCAATATTCAATACACTTCTGACAGATGCCCAGATATTTCACTTTTAGAATCTGACCTTACGCAGAAGGAGCTTCTCGCCGCCTTACAAACACTCAAAAAAGATAAGGCCCCTGGCCCGGAGGGTTTCACTGTTGAATTTTTTATTCACTTTGCACATTTACTTATTCCTAAATTACATACCCTCATAAATGCTTTCTTACAGTCAGGTGAATCTTCGTGCTCTTTCTCAGACGCCCTTATTTGCCTTATACCTAAAGACGGCAAAGATCCACAACATTGCAAAAAATACTGGCCCATTTCTCTGGTCAACATCGATTATAAAATGTTTTCAAAAACTCTAGCATTGCGTTTAGAATCTCAGTTGCCTGACTTATTAGGGACAGAACAGTCCGGTTTCGTTAAGGGACGATTCATTACAGATAACACTCGTTTATTTTTTTATGTCCTTTCCAAAGCTTCACATATTTCACATTCCTTAGTAGCAATATCTCTGGAGGCGGAGAAAGCATTCAACAGAGTCGAATGGCCTTACCTTTTTCATACACTTAAGTGGTTTGGCCCAAAAATTATTGCTCTGACATCTATATTGTATTCTAACCCGAGAGCGGCTGCATGCGCAAATGGTGGTATATCTTCTTATTTTCAACTTGGTAGAGAAGTCCGACAGGGCTGTCCATTTTCTCAGTTTCTTTTTAATCTTGCCTTAGAAACTTTTTTTTGTTAAGAATTTGTCAAAATGATAATACTCATTGTTTTACTTTTACAGAGACTTACATCAAAATGGCAGCTTATGCTGATGAAGTTCTTCTGTTTCTCTCACAACCTCAATTCTCTCTCCCCGCCTTTTTGGAAGAGGTTGATTTCTTTGCATCAATCTCTGGATATAAACTGAACAAAGATAAATGCGAAATTCTACCTTTAACAAAATATACTTTTAAGGCTGATTTTATCGCTTCAGGTTTTGCATGGAGTCCCCAGTTCATTAAGTATTTAGGTCCACATTTTACTCCCTCCATTTCAGGAACAATATCACGATGTATGGATAATTGCACACAAAGATTGTCCTCTTTAAGAGCGAAATGGCATCCTGTATACTTATCTAGGTGGGGTCGCCTGGGTACCATAAAGATGATGCTTTCTCCTATAATTGTATGTACAATTTATAATATTCCACTTTCTATCCCCTTAAAATATTTTAAGAAATGTAACTCCATCTTATCCTCCTTTCTATGGAGTAATAGGAAATCACGTATGTCTATATCAAAATTGATCCGCCCAAAATTGGAGGGTGGGGTGAATTTCCCTGATTTTCCCACTTACCATATATCCTTTTTACTGTATCAGGCTTCAAGATGACTCTCTGAATCTCTAATAAACTGTCCTCTTTGGGCCACACTTGAACAGTCCTTCATTTCGCCATTCTCATTTCAAGAAGATTTGTCTTTTACACGTAAACCACAGACTGTGTCCACTCCTATAATTAAACATAACTCTAAGATTATACCATCTGTTTCCTCCTCGAACTCCAATGATTGGATCTCATTTCTCAACTCTACTATATGGCATACCGTTTGAATTTTAATAAATAATAGACCTCTATTTTGGAATTCTTGGAGACAACGAGGTCTGATTTGGGTACGTTAATTATATGTCCAGGATGAGATTGGGTCCTTTTCACACACCAGCAGCTCTTTTGGCTTGCCTGCATCTTTCCACTCTGAATATATTCCCTCTTAACACAAGCTATCCAAATTGCATGCATACAACTATTTATTTATTATTTTAAAGTTTTATATAGCGCAAACTTGACCCTGGTGGGGATCAGAGGGCTTTACAATTGTAGGTGGGGATTACAAGAGTATACATCATACAACAAAATAGTCGTGCAACATAGTTAAGATATGTGGGATACAGACCATGGAGAAGACTATTTGATAATCTTCGCTCAAAAATTAGCAAGGCAGTCGTGTACTGGGATTCAAAGGTATCCAGCAATCTCACTGTAATTGAGTGGTGGCTCCTCCGCTATGTGGGAGGAGCAACGCCTCACCGCTTTCAGGCAGTTGAGAAATAGAAACATAAAATGATAATAACTTTTAGTTATAATAATTTTGTTTCTGCTGCTTTCGGGGGGCGGGGCTGCTCTTCTCTCTGAGTAGGGCAGGTGAGTAGGGGTTTGCTCACTCCTAAGTGCGCAATGACTGTTTGGTTGGCCTTCTCCAGCTGACCAAACCAGTAATGCGCACTTTTGATTATGAGCTGGCTAAAGGGATATCCATGTGCAGCCAATCATGTCTGGCTTGGCCCCACTGCAGTGATGCAAAATGATGGAGCCCCCTGCAGAATGTGAGGAGGGGGAACTGAGTTTCCTATATGTCACACGTATAGTTTGCCATGGGCTGAATGGAGGCCCTTTGAAGGGGTGCCCCTGAAGGATTGAAGCCCCCCTGCACAGGGACGTGCGTTATCACCCGTCTAAGTGGTAAAATAACTTAAGGGCAGGACCGGACAGGGGCTGAGGCAAAAGCATAGCCCTACCCGGACTAACCCATTCTGGCATGGGGGAGCATGAACTAAGTCCCTGCCAGCCCACAGCGGGACCTGCTCCTCACCCCATTCCTCCGTCCAACATAGCCCCTCCCACTTCCATTTATCCCCTGCTCACATCAGAAAGTAAATGGGGTTTAACTTGAAATTGCACAGCACTGGCGTGGTGGTGGGGCATAGCACCGCTAATTACAGGCGTGGAGTTTGCACCCTGTCCGTCCCACAAAACACGTACCCGGGACCATAGAGGTACCAATGGACACAAGCAACCAGGAAACACGCGACAATCACAGCAGCAGTGTGATGAGATTTGCAGCTTGTGGAGCACACAGCAGTGTGTCCAAGAGGAGCAAAGAGTGGTGTCCCCAGGAGAGCGATGGAGAGTGTGGCGCCTCGGAGGGGCACGGGGCGGCGTGCCGCCGGTGGGCCTCAGGGGTAGGACCGGATTGGGAACCAAAACCGGCCCTGGCAAAGTGCTCGGCTGCCCCCTCCCCCAGGGGGCTGTGGGCGCCGCCGAGCTCCTTGCCGGGCACGGTTTTCGGTCGATTTTGTTACCGAGCCGATCTTGCAGCTATGCTGCAAAAACGGCCCTGTAACAAAAACGGCCCCCAGGGGCTCCAAACCGGCCCCCCACCCGTGCGGCGCACCAGGGGATTGCCCGGTGCCCGCTTCCGCCAGTCGGGTCTTGCTCAGGGGAGGCTAGCTAGACGTCCTTTAGACCAGGATCTCTGGGTTTTGTGTATCAAGGTTACTGTGTGTTGTGCAGTACGGCGCAGCGGAGTGGAAGTGTACAGTTCGGTCTACATCTGCACCTAGGGAGCGTTTGAGGTATATTGTGGTGCAGGTGATCTGCAGTAGGGGACACAAAGATGTGTAGCAGGTAGTCCCTGCAGATGAACTTTAGGGGGTACAAGTCGACGTACAGATAGAGGGCAGAGGTTGTCATGCAGATAGAGGTCACAGGCTGACATCAGCGAGGCATCATGTTGAAGGTTAGTCACCCACCATGTCCTGTTTTAATTCTTCGCACTCCGGTACTTGAAGACTTCTTCCCATCTTGTTTTTCAGGACTGGAAGCCACAGCACGCATAGAACAAGCATTTGCAATGCAATAGGTCTCGCATCCACACGAGTCCGAGCCAGTGACATTGCATATTACAATGCCTTTTATTTTTAAAAACATAAATAAGAGTCATTGTCATTTACAATGCCAAATGCGAGACCTATTGCATTGCAAATGCTTGTTATTTATTGTCTGTTGCATCTTTAGTTTGAGCAGATGCTTCTGTCGATTACTCGGCTTCACCAAGAAGGTGTTAGGGTTTGCTGTGGAAAACAATTGTGAGATGTTTCTGTATTAGCGCACATCTACTCTCACGTTTCCCAACATGCACATTGGTTAAATGAGTAAATATATGCACTCAGGCAAGTATTTCATATATGGAGATGATGTACACAATTGCTTTGCAGGAAATATGCTTAAAACGAACCCTGCTTTGATTTTTTTTACATTTACCATAACTGGTAATGCCGAACTGTGCATAAAAGCATTGATGTTAAGATGTGGAGAATACACCCTTTAACACTGGATTTTTCCATACTCCTGATCTTCTCAACTTTAGATTTTTGGAGGTCCTTTTGTTTCTTTTTTGAGTTAAGGTTAGGTAGGGTATTTGCAAAGCTTCCAACCCAGTTAAGTTAATGCGCAGTTCTTGCAGCTTACAAAACAAAAATAGGACACCACTCAAGAGCCATCTCCCTGTCCACCGCTCAAAGTTTCCACTCAGATGATCAAGGCCTACCTAGACCCGTCTCAAACAAATCGATGATCAACACCCTCTCAACCAAAAATAAATTGCTAGCATAACTTAAACTTGGCTTTTTCAACTAATTTGACAGAAATGAATCTTTCCACCAAAACAAAGGCACAAAAACACAGGCTCCTCAAAGGATTTCTGCCCCTCAAACATCTTAAAAGACATTCGCCGGGAATTTCCTGGTACCATTCCAATGAGAGCAGTCATCAACTCCCCTCATGATTTGGTGATTGCAATGCAAACTTTAAAACATACTTCAATAAATGTATACTAAAGAAACAGGAACTTGACCAGCCAATATCAAATACCCTTCTTAGGTATCTTAGGTAAACTTAAAGAAAAAGTAGGTTTCTGCCAGATCTCATTAAAAGTAGAACAAAACAGCTACTCAGCAAATTGACAAATGTGGTTTTAGACCTGGAAGAAGCATGGCTACACTACTGCTAAAAAATCTGTGGTCAGTGTGATATGGTTCACCACCAATTACTGACCAAAAGAATTTATGATGTAGGTATCTAGGGCGCGGTTCTCAAATAGGTAAAATTCTACTTGAAAGTTAGACCTCAAATGAGCTTACCACCATCCATTCAAACCTAAAGGCTACGCAATGCAAGTAGATGTGTGATAGAAATCAATAATCACACCTCTACCACTTATATTATTCAAGCCACTCTTCCAGACCTCACACAAGCATTCAATCTCACTTGCTGCAAATATGTTGATGCTACACAGATTTTAAAACTGAACAGTCCTCAGAAGTCAAGAAATCAAGATTCAGTGCATTTCTACTTTCCACTTAACAATGGATGCTCGAGAATCCCTGTTGGAAAGTGGATTATTAGTAGAGACAAATGTATATCTGCCACTAGCAATAAGGCTACTAACGCAGTATAAGGCTCAAAATAGGTCTTAGAAAATGATTCCCATGCTCAACCCTTGGTAGCTTGGCTGCGAGCAGGCAGGCTTAACTTCAAAGACGGGTATGTAAAGCATTTAAGAACACTAATTCAGTACATAATTAAGACACAATGAATATTAAAAATCAAACACCAATTTATGATAATAGAAAATATTTTATCTTTAAAATGACACCAAAACGACAAAAATCCACTGAAGGGAACAGGTGAAATGAATTTTCGAAGATTTAGTAATTTCTAGCACATAGAAACCTATAGCACCCTATCGGGACACCTGGTCACGATAGACCAGGTGAAAGTCAAAGTTTTAAGCCGATGCGCCAGTCACAGTTTTTACCTTTGGACTGGAGCGTTTCTTTGCGGGGTCCCTCGATGCTCTTCAGTAGGCCGGATTCGGTGAGGGTTTGCCTCCTCAGATTTCGCCTACTCCCGGTCAAAATCTGGAAGTAGGACCTACGTAGCTTTTCAGCGGGACGAACCTGGACGGCAGGCCAGTTCGCGGTTGAAGGCAGGCTGCTTTGTTGGCCAGGTTGAGTTGGTCTCCGTAGGGAGCTTTTTTCCAATGTTCTCCAAACTCCTGGAACTTCTTTCTGAAGTTCCCCGAAGGGTTCCAACGTGTCTCAAACTCACTCCAAGGGTCTGGAAGCTCCACGATGGTCCTTGAAAGTTGAGGACTTCAGTTCCCACAATCCACTTGGACAAAACCCTTATAAATCCACTGGTAGTTCTCCAGGTTGAGGACCCTTGGTGGTGATGTTCTAGGTGAACTCTGTTAACCTGTAGCTTGCAGGGAGTCCACTCCTTAGTCCTTTTACAGCAAAGTAATCCACAGACTTTAGTTGCAGATGGTCCAGAAGGTACAGTCTTCAGAGTGCAGGCCTTTGGAAATCCACATCAAACTTCCAGCATGGCTGTCTTGCTTTCTTAGGTTTCAAGCAGCATATCTGAGGGGCTCTACCCTTCTCAGATACTTCTCTCGGTCAAGCAGGAGGTCACTCCATATCCAATGGGCTGCAGGGTACCACCCAAAGGTATGACCACTTCCTGCATGTGGCGCTATTTTGTCCCAGAGTGCACCAATTCTTCCAAATTCATAATGGCTGATTTTCCAGCAGGGAGAGAAGATCCGTATACCACACTCCTAGGATGGTTGATCTCTATAATCTCGCCCCCTTGCATCTACTCATTCCTTCCTTAATCCTAGCATCTGGCATGGGTTCACAAGTGTAGAGTTGTAAATGACACTGGAGTCCTCCCTTTCTCCTGAAGTCTATTGTTTATGACTCATCCCCCCTGCTTTAGTATTCCTGTGCAACAGGACCCTGTCCTCCCAGCAGAGCTGTTTAACCCCAGGGACTCTTTATCACATCCTCAAAGAGACTGGCTAATCCCCTTATCTCTGACCAATTAGGACGGACCACTGGAAGGCTGAATTTGGGCTTACAAACAAGAAAGTCTTATACCTTCTTGTATGTCAATTTTAGGAGAAATTCAACAATATCATATTGTTGGATTTTATATACCATTCTGGGAAGTCTTTGAATGGTACTTTTAGCATTCTCCTATCAAGAGGTATTAGTTGATAACGTTCTCCCATGTTAACCTATGTGGCAGGGGATTTGCAATGGGAAAAATACTTGGGCCATTTTTCCAACACCCTGGTTTATAAAAGGAAAATGCTACTTACCAGTATGCATCTGTTCTTGACATGTAGAGCTGCAGATTCACACACTATGCATAGATCGCCATCTAGTGCTGGGCACGGATGTCCGCAGTCTGCCGTTGTCCTGGAAAAGTCCCTGGAAGTCACGAGACAGGTGACTCCTCCCTTGGACAATAGTGCGCATGTGCATCAACTCCATCTTCAGATTGTTGTATCGCCAAGAAGGGAAATGATGGAGTTTTGTGAGAACAGAAAGATGTCCATGTATGTTGTATCTAAATAAGATAATACTGGAACAGATAAAGGTAGCCGAGGAAGTGGGTGGGCGTGTGTGAATCTGCAGCTCTACATGCCAGGAACGGATGCAAACTGGTAAGTAGCATTTTCTGTTCGAGGCATATGAGCTGCCGATCAGACACTATGCATAGATTGCATAGCAGCACTGTCCCTTTAGCAGCAACCACCAGTATCTGTTGCAGTAGTTTGAAATAGTGTTTTGAGTACAGCTTGGCCCACACTAGCTTGTTGTTTTGCTTGCACATCTACACAGCATGGAAGCCCCTATTTTGCGAGTGGAATGAGCTTTAGGGGGAATAGAAAGTGTACGTTTTGGTTTTGATAGCATATTTGTATACATTTGACAATCCATCTTGGAATTCCAGACTTTGATATGGGATTGCCTTGATGTGGTTGTGAAAAGGAAAGAAAAAGCGGTTTTGTTTTACGAAAAGGTTTTGTTCTCTCAATATAGTAAAGACGTGCACTTTTTACGTCTAAAGTATGAAGAGCTCTTTCTGCTGCTGTTTGTGGTTGCTAGAAGAAGACTTGCAACTCTACAGATAGGTTGAGATTGAAGGGAGTAATAACCTTTGGGAGGAATTCAGGGGTTGTTCTGAGAACCACTTTGTTATGATGGAGTTATAAAAATGGTTCTTGAATAGTTAGTGCCTGTAGCTCACTGACTCTTCTGAGAGATGTGATAGCTACAAGGAAAGCAACTTTCCCTGTAAGAAATTGTAGCTCACATTTATGCAGAGGTTGAAATTGAGACTCCATTAACCTAGTGAGGACGATGTTTAGATTCCATACTGGAGAGGGTGGTCCCCTGGGAGGAATTATTCTTTTGAGGCCTTCCATAAATGCTTTAATGGCATGAATAATGAGAGATGTTGTCTATTTTGCAGGTAGGCTGCTATAGCAGCAAGATGTTACCTGATTGATGTGTAAACTAGATTACATTTTAGAAGATGTAGTAGGTAACATATGATGTTTTGAATAGACGCATTTAGAGGATTGATTGTGTCATTGGTACAGTATATCATAAATCTTTTCCCCTTGGCTGCATAGCAGGTTCTAGTGGCGGGGCGCCTAGCTTCTTTGATTACAATCATACAATCAGGTGGAAGATTTAGGTACCGAAACTCTAGGATTTCAGGAGCCAGATTGCTAGGTTGGGCTGTGCTGGGTCTGGGTGTGTGATCTCTTCATGGTTCTGGGTTAACAGTTGTGGGGAGAGATGTCATTTTTGGTGAGGAACTACTGATAGTTCCAGCAAGGTTGTGTACCATGGTTGTCTGGCCCATGTTGGAGCAACTAGGATCAGTGTTAGTGATTGTTGTTGCAGCTTGCGTACCATTAGTGGAATGAGTGGGAGAGGCGGAAAAGCATAGGCAAATCTGCCTGTCCAATTCATCCATATTGCATTGCCTCTGGACAATGGGTGTGGATATCTGGCGGCGAAGCTTGGGCATTTTGTGTTTAAATGTGTGGCAAAAAGATCTATGTCCGGATGCCCCAACATTTGGAAAAAAGGTTGAAGGACTTGTGGAGGAAGTTCCCACTCGTAAATCTGTTGTGTTTGACGACTTAACAGGTCTGCTATCTGATTCTGTATTCCTGGAAGATGTTGGACTAAGAGGAATATGTTTTGAGGAATTTCCCATGTCCATATGCTCTGTGCTAGTTGAGAGAGCTGCAGAGAGTGCGTCCCTCCCTGTTGTTGTAGGTAATACTTCTCTGTTATAGTGTCCGTCTGAACTAAAACAGCTTTGTTTGATAAATGTTTCTGGAATGCTTTTAATGCCAGAAAAATCGCTAGTAGCTCCAAGTGATTGATGTGGAATAGCTTTTGTTGTGGTGTCCATGAGCCCTGTATGGTTCGATTTAGTAGATGAGCTCCCCAGCCGGTGAGCGATGCGTCTGCTGTTAAAACGATTTGTGGAACTGGCTCTAGGAACGGTCGCACTTTGGAAAGGTTTTGGATGTTCCACCACTGCAGAGAGTGATGTGTGCGGCTGTCTACCAAACCCAGATCTGTTAGTTGACCTTGAGGTTGGTTCTACTGATTTGCTAAGCATTCCTGTAAGGGGCGCATCTGGAGTCTAGTGTTAGGTACTATCAATATATGCAAGAGGCCAACATCCCTATGAGTTGCATGAACACTCAAGCTCGTAGCGAGTGTTGTGGTTGGAACTTTGTTATAAGGGCTTGCATGCTTGCTATCCTGGCTGGATTGGGATATGCAAGGCCTTTTGTGGTTTCTATTGTGGCGCCTAAATATGGCTGGTTCTGGGATTGTTGGAGGTGAGACTTTGGGTGATTTATTGGTAACCCTAAGTTGTGCAGTAGTTGGATTGTGGTGTGTGTATGACGTACATACTGAGTATGTGACTTGGCTTTTATGAGCCAGTCGTCCAAGTATGGGAAGACATGAATGTGTGGTCTTCTTAAATGGGCTCCTACTACTGCTAGACATTTTGTGAATACTCTGGATGCTGTGGTAACTCCGAAAGGGAGAACTTTGAAATGATAGTGCTGCCCGACCACTATAAACCAAAGATATTTCCTGTGAGCAGGATGAATCGGAATGTGAAAGTAGGCGTCCTTGAGATCTAAAGTGGCAAGGAAATCGCCTTGTTTGAGTGGTGGAAGGATTTGTTGAAGAGTGACCATATGAAAATGGTCTGATTGTATGTATAGGTTAAATGGTCTGAAGTTAAGACGGGCCTCAGGGTTCCATCCTTTTTTGGAATCAGAAAGTACAGGGAGTAGACTCCTGTGTTTTTATGCTGAAGGGGAACTGGCTCTATTGCATGTTTGTGCAGTAGGGAAAGCACCTCTTGTTTTAGAAGTGTTAAATGTTCTGTTGATATTGGACCTTGTTTGGGTGGTATATTGGGGAGTGGCAGTGAGCTCCAGGCAATAACCAGATTGGATAATTTGTCTCACCCACCAATCTGGGGTGATATTGTTCCAGACAGGTAGGAACTGGGTTAATCGTCCCCCGACTGGAGTAGAAAGTTTGGGGGGAGCGACAGGAAGTCATTGTTTCGAGGTGGTGGGGGTACGAGTATTGGTAGTTTTACCCCTACCTTTGCGGTTATTGCCCCTATAGCCTCCTCGGTAATAACCTCTGGTAGAGGACGTTTGTGTGGGACTTTTATATGAAGTGGAGGTGTTATCTGTATTGAAGCTTCTAGAGGCGCCCCTATAAGAGGAGCAACGAAAGGAACCTCTGGGAACTTGCGATTGCAAGGCTCCCATTGACTTTGCGGGTGTCAGTGTCTTTTTTAGCTTCTCTAAAGATGAATCAAATGTATGCCCAAATAAGTGTTCTTCGTCAAAGGGTTGGTTCAGCATGGTAGTCTGAACCTCTTGTTTAAACACTGATATCCTTAGCCAAGCATGTCTGCATAAAAGGACACTGGTATTTATGGCTCGGGAGGCTGTATCTGCGGCTTCTAGAGCACAGCAAATGGAGGTATTAGTTATTAATTTACCTTCCTGTATAAGATCATGGGCTTTTGTCTTATATTCATCTGGAAGGTGTTATAGTAGGGTCTCTAGCTCGTCATAGTGCACCCTATCGTATCTGGCTAGTAAAGCCTGTGTGTTGTTTCTCATCACTCCACTCCTCCTGAGCCTTTCCCTGTAGATAAACTACATATTCTTCTAATGAATAACTCCAGGGCTTCTGCTACATATACATCTTTACATAGCTCACCTGTTCCAAGAGAAACAACTAAAGTAGAGCTATCTTGGAAAAAGTATTTAGAAGCCTCTTGGTCTGTGAAGTTTTGGGATAGGATTTGGCTTAAACTCAGGATGTCATCTAGAGCTGCGAATACCACACAGACACTTTTTTTTTTATCTATAACAGGCTTCTACTTTCCCCACTCACTCTCAATGCAAGACATACTGAACTCTCAGATTTATGCTGGACTTGTTCTTTACCACATGCTGATTTACATCATCTACTCTTTACACGCACACCTGTTCATAGTTTTTGGGAAAAGGTATGGTCTCAAATTAATTTGATCTGCTACTCCGGTCATCCTCTCTGTTTCACATATATTTTTAGGAAGTTTATCTCCTATTTGGGCGAACTCTGATTCCAATGTAAAGATAATAGATTTGTTGTTAGCAGTTGCCTTTCAGCAAATAACCAAGAACTGAAGGACTTTACTAAATTATCGTATCAAGCATGGTGGTATGCTGTCTGCTACAATCATAGATTGGACACAACATTTGTTTACCCGATGCGTATGGCATCAAAACGTTTAGATCTATGGTCGCCTGTTACATTGTTTATTGATGCTAGTGTCCGAAGTTCTCTGTCTCTCACTCCCCTCCAACAAGAAGGGCCCGATTCACAGAACTATCTTAAAACAAAATCCTTAACTTACTACTTTTGGTATTCACAGAATGCACTTACTACTTTTGGTATTCACAGAATGCACTTAATACTTTCAGTATTCACAGAATGGATTTATGACTACTAACTTTACCTCCGCACTCGGGCCGGAGATTCCGGCCCGGAGGAGGAGCTTCCTGCCATGAGGTGGGACTTCCGGCCCAGAGGTGGAGATTAGCTTACCATAAAGAAAAACTCAGGAGTGAAATCTGGGCATGTAATTTGCAACCTGTGACTGACAATTTGAGGCTGGTGTGCAGGATGCAAGACCACATTCAATTCTTTAATGCAATAATTTGGGCAAATCAGGATGTTGGTGACTCTGGGGCAGATTTACAAGCCCCTTGCGACATCTTTATGACACAGTCGCGTCACTTCCGTGACGCAGTGGAGGCGTAAACAATGCGCTACTGATGGAGCAAGGACTCGTATATCTGGGACTTCCTCCGATTCAATTCACTCGTTTCACTTATTAATTTATTAACATTGATCCAGCGGGTTACCAGCAACAGTTAATCTGCCACATACTCCCCTGGGCCCATAAATTTACTTCACATCATACTGGTAATAACCGCTGGGGTCGAGTTTGTAATTCTTTAGATTAGTTAGCTTTAGTCCTTAATTATTCTTTTCACTGATCAAAAGTTCTTTCCTCTTGTCAATGGACCATTTTAATTGGAACTAGTTGATGATGAAATGGCATAAGATTTCAAATTACTTACACATTGGAAATGATCACAGAGTCAGGATGTCTTTTAAAATGTTATCTCAGATTAAATTCTTGTGAACCACTTACACAGCACAGAATAAACTCTGTCTCTCTCAGGAAGGAAAATTCAAAATATCAATCAAGAATACATTAATTTATACTTTACATTGACACTGCTTGGAAAGGAAAGGATAGAGAGAAAAGCACACTAGTGCATATACATGTATAGATATAATTACCAAATATGGTGTGGAAACCATCTCCCAGGCCTAGGAATTGGGAAGGGTCCCCCAGGAAAGATCTGGCAAACAAAGGCTTCAGGACAGGATTCAGGATAGGACAGATGACCTCTCTATCACCAACTCTTGCGTAGAACCCCTCTCTGACACTCACTTCCTCCTCGAGATTCGTCCACGATCTTCTTCTAAATTAACTTGCTAGGATAATTGGTTCAGAAATTTGATTCTTCTTCAGCCTCTAAGTCTGGGACTTCTCTATGCTCTCCGACAGCATCCCCGGTGCCCACCTGTCTCCTCTGTGCTCACAGCTCTGACTAACTAACTAATCCTGCATCAATTATACTTTTCTGTATGCTTGGACCACCCATTAATGTTTCAAATTCATGAAACTCCTAATTAAGCATGGGCGGAAAATCCGTTTCGCTCGCGGATTTTGCGGATTTTCGGTAAATTCGCAATCCGCGAGATTCGCGAATCTCCCGCAAAATCCGCAAATCCGCGAGCAGCGTATTTTGCTCGCACTGTTCGCGTGAGTTCGCGGCTTCCCAGTACAACTTCACGCCCCGCGAATAAGTGCAAAATTGCAGAAATACGATCTTAGCAAAACTGAAACTACTTACCAGGTTCAAAAGTTCAGGCTCATCATTAGTAGCCATTTCCTGTAGTGCTTCCTGAGGGGCCCCTCCAGAGTTCAGTTGCCAGTTGCAACTATTATGTGACCCTGCTCTGAACCTCAGAATAGTTACACATATGCCACAAAGGTCCTGAATTACAGCTAAGGGAGACAAGCAGGAGCCAGGCTGGAAGTTCAAATCCATTAATCAGCCCCTCATTCATTATTGTCAGTTGGGGCAGGGCAGGTGTTGTAACTAATTTTGCAACAATGAAAGCACTTAGCAAGTGCAAAAGATCACTAATCAGGAAGCACTAAGGAAGCAGGTGCCAGCTAAAAAAATATTCTGTGACACATTAATCAGCCCCAAATTAATTCAGGTCACTTGAGGCAGGGAAGGTGTGCTTGCGTTGCCACAATAATGTACACTGACTGGACAACCAGAGGGTGCTGTGATGAAACAGAGGGTGGCATGGGTGGGCCAGAGGGTGGCATGAGTAGTCAGAGAGTGGCAGTGGTGACAGAGAGTGGCAGTGATGAAGAAGAGTGTCCCAAACAGGCTGGACACGTAGAAACAACAAGTTCGTGAAACTTGCGACCCGACAGGTAAGTTCGCAATTTGCGACATTGTACAAAACCCTCGCGAACTGGCAGAAACCCGCGCAAACACAAAAAAAAAAATCCGCAAATTCGCGAGAATTCGCGGATTTTGCGGATTGCGAGTTCGCAAATCCGCAAAATTCGCGAACGCGAGATTCGCAAAATTCGCCCATGCTTACTCCTAATTCTGATTGGACAGGCAAGGGGAGGTGATCATCACACCATGCTTATTTCATATTATTTTGTTTCAGCTCTTTCTTTAAAATCCCACCCCTTAAATTGTATACATCAGTCTTTATTCCCACCCGTATTCACAATGCGATTGTCACAATTTAGAGAAAAAAACAGTAGTTCTCATGCATTTCAGTGGACTTGTTCCTGGTCTAATGAATGTAACAGTTTTTCAGACTTGACCGAAGTTCAAGTTGACATGGCTTCTTCCAACTAGGTTGCATCATGCATGCGTAGCAGAACAAGAGGAAATAGACTGTGGCTCACAACTGCAGGCCCGTAATAAGCACTATTGAAAGAGTCAAAAGACAAATGTTAAAATCAAAAATAAATGGTTTCACCTTTATACCATCTATCTCTACTTTAATTCCATTTACTTATTATGATTCTTCCCGCATTAGCATTAGTATATTAGCTTGGTTTAGTTTTGCAGCAAGCAGGTAGCAAGCATGTGAGTTTCAAGGGGCCATCTTGTTAGCTACTGCGTAAGTGCAGAAAGTTTCCCTCCAAGCATAGATACGTCATACTACGTAGATGCAATAGACACATGCGCACTAAAGAATTTCAATTAACGGCCATCTCAGCAACACTCTCGAGTTACTGGTCAGTGAAAACACATATGCAAGCTTCCATCTAATACTCAAGTGTCGTGTGAATGCGTATTATTACCACAAACAAGTTTTTAATACGGGGTTAGTAGCTACATGAGAAGATTGCATCCAAGCAGGTTTTTTTTTTTACCAGTCCTTGCTCCTGCAGCATGAATGTATTTATTATGTTTTGTGATTAATCCTTGCTCAATACAATTACATAAATAAGTCAGTGAAGTTTGCCCATGTGTTTACTAACCATTAATACAGATAGCGGACTAAAAGCGCTGCTCTAAAAGGGAAAAGCCTTACTGCACATGCGTTAGCTGAACCTACGTAATGTGACGTCTAATAAGCTTTGGCGGGAATTTCCTGCGCACGAGCAGAATGCACTAACATGGGGTCTTCAAGACCCACATGCCTTGCACCTGCTTTGCTATCTAGAAAAAGCTTTATTTACTAAGTGCTAATACAGGGAAGTAATAAATAAATAAAGGAGACTAGAGTAGATGTAGGTGGTATACAGTGAAATCATTTATTTCTTGAATTACTATTATTTCTTTTGACCTTTTATTAGTTCGCATCTTGGGCCTTCTTGCCGCAACCCACATAAATGAGCAAAGCCATCTGCACATGTGTGACCTCTACTTTCCCTGAAAGAATGATCCCATGATTGGACCACATCCAAAGCCATCGACCGCTGAACCCTAGCAAACACGGATGATGAGAATGCTGTGGCTGAAGTCATATGAACATTATTGATAGAATTGTTACTATTGTGAATAAACTCGGGTGGGAATAAAATAAAATGATTATTAATGAAGGGGTGGGTTTGGCAACAAAGAAAGTGCTATACCATCATGGTGTGATGACCAAACACCCCTTACCTGTCAAATCAGAAATCATAATTGTGCAATATCGCAACTTTAGGGGGTGGTGCATAAATCCCAAAAGGGATAACTATGGTAGTTTAGTTATTTGGGTGTGCGTGATCCTGAGAGAATTCTGAGAGTGCAGATGCTGTTGGAGTTATTAATTATGCTGATGTTGTGAGATGCTGGAGAAGATTCGAATGGAGAATTACTTAACTGAAGCAAATTATTAGAAGATAATCGTGGAAGAATCTCGAGGAGGAGAGTGTCAGAGAGGGATGCAGCAAGTCGTCGGTTCTAGAGAGGTCCACTATCCTGTCTGAATACCTGTTCTGAAGCCTTTGTCACCTGATCTTTCCCAGGATACCCTTGTCCGTCTTTTGGCCAGAGGGCTGGTCTTCACACTATCTATGGTAACTATAAGTTTGTAAATTTCCTGATGTACTGCTGTCTCTATCCTCTCTTTTCTGAGCAACGTCAATCTATTGAAATTAAAGAATATTTGACTTTACTGATTCTTCCTTCCTAAAGATTGATGGTGTTTGTGGTGTACTTGAATTGTTCACTCACATTTAAAAGTCTAGATAAAGGTTTTGAAAACTTCCTGAGTCTTTGATCATCATTATAGATGAATTATTTGCAAGAAAAGTTATGTGCATCATCACCATCAACTAGTTCCAACTAATTTGGCTCATCAACCAAATGGGAAGATCTTTTTGATCAGAGATCAGCAACAACCCCAGGGGTTAACCAAGGGAATTTGAGTGTATGAGTCATCAATGGGCCCATGTGAATATCTGTTATTGAAATATCTGTTATTGGTTCGCCGCTGTATCACTGTGCGACACATTTACAACGTGACCCTGCATACATTATACCTGCACCAGGTATAATGTATGCAGGGTGGGGGTTCCTTCGCAAGGAAGCTCCTTATGTGATGTAAGTGATGCAGTAAAATCAACAAGATATCACTGAGTCACTTTTACGTCTCCGCTGTGTCAAAACCTAACACCTGCTTGTAGAAGGCGTAAGGGGTGACACAGCATGTTAGGTATAGGCCGCCCCTGAGCATTACTGTAGTTACGTCATGCTTGCGACACAACTTCAGCAATGCGCTGCCCTTATGACAAAAGATGGAACATGCATCTGACTATCCTTGCGCCACGGTGCACCGTATTTTAAATGCGATGCATCCGTGGTGGCGCAAGGGTAGTTTTACATGTTGCATCCTTACTGGCGCAACCCTGCTAATATACAGAGATGCGCCATTCCTTAAGAATCTGCCCCTCTGTGTATACTGGAGGATGCTCATGACTCACAAGTGGTGGGGATCTTCACCAATCTCTGCTCTGGGATCAGAAAGGCTCTCCTAAGGCTGATACGGTCTACACCTGATACCCCAACATAGTTCAATTCTGAATGCTCAGCAGCAAACAGGGCACTCTGCCTAGCCCTTATATCTAAACCCAGGGACTCAGTATTGGTGGCATTCCTGTGAAGATGATATAAAAGAAACACTGCTAAACAACAGCAGGACTTAGTTGTATCACATTGGGAAATTCTATTCCAGGCATCACAGCTGGGTACTAGTAAAGTGTTCTGGTCCACTGATCTTAAACTGAAGCGTAATATCAAGCCGTCCAGCTCTATTTCTTGTCATATCATTAATAATATTTGAGAGGAGCATTTTGGTAAAATACATGCAGCAACATTATCCCATGGCACCTTTTCCCTAGATCTTTGCCTTATATTATGTTTTCAATTGACCTTAATGGAAGTTGAGGATGCCATTAATCAAAGTATCATCGGGAAGGCACCCGGCCTGGACGGAGTTCCCATCAATTTGGTAAAAAGTACTGTTATCTTTTGGACTCCCCTTCTCACGAACATCTTTAATAGCCTCACCTACTCGCCTTTGCCTAGTACGTGGGGCTCATCCATCATAATGCTTTTTTTTTTTAAAAAAGGGACCGCTCACTCCCATAGGCTGCTACTGGCCGGTATCACTAATTGATCCTACAGTAAAATACTGGGTAGAATTATCTACAAGGGGATCATGGGCTGTGTGCGTAATGAGCTAGTGTTACATTAATGTCAATATGGGTTTAGGCATAAAGTAGGAACAATTAAACAGTGCCTCAATTTAAACTCGGTCCTTGGGAAATACACAGTGACCAAACAATCCCCCTTATATTTACCATACATGAACCTATTATCAGCCATTGATTGTGTGAACAGGGTAAAACTCTGGCTTATGCTTTTTGCACTGTGCCTGGTGTCAGTGCTAGTCCATTTCCTTGTCCACTTACATGAGGGCAAGAATCTGTATATTAACACACAGGGGGAGGTGTCCGGAGACATAGGCATTCATCGTGAAGTGTGGCAGGGAAGGGTGCTGGTCCCTCTCTTATTTATTCTTTAGATTAATGACCTTCATTTCTTTTTAGCATGTGCCACTTCAGATGTACCCATTATAAAAGGCCACTCGCTCCCAACACTGATGTACGCGGATGATGGAGTGCTCATGGTGCGCCTACCCAAGGCACTGCATCACCTAACACACGTTTGTCGATTTCTTTGCCTCTGTAGATCTACAGGTCAATTTTGCTAAATCTCATATTATGTCTTGTGGCCCCAAGTGCAGACCCCTTTACACTATGATAATTGGTAGCAATTCTTTGAGCAGTACTACCATCTTTCTATATTTAGGTATAATTTTTTCTGCCCATGGATCTTGGTCTCCCAACATTGTGCATGGTACCACTAAATACTGTATGGCCAATGACACTGTATGTAGCCTCCCACAACCGTTGAGGGGTGGTTTTCTTGCAACGCTGTGCTAAATTCTCAATATTTGCCAGTTGCCATGTATGGGGCAGAGGTGTGTGGGATCTCTAATTGCACGGCTATCCAATGGGAAGAAAATATAGTTTGCAGAATGCTTTTATCTAATCACTTGTCTGCTTCACAATCTATTTGCCTCAAAGAAATTGGACTCTCATAATGATATATCTGATCAGTGTGTGGCCTGTCTTACTGTGGCTTTCAGTCTAGAAAAATCCTGAGGCTGCCTTAACAAGATAAAAAATAATGGACTGCTTCTCCTTAGATAGAGGTCACTAAGTGCATGGGTCTCATACGTTAAGGCTGAATATTTCGAAATTGGGATGAAATCTATTTTTATGGATCAATCATCACATGCCAATATAAGTAAGAAGAGTGTGGCCAATGCATTTTATAACACTGAGAAATCTTGGCTGCTAGGGGGCTTAGAGGGGATGCTCAATGGGATTTTGTACCTTAATTTGAGCAAATCTGATTTCACCACTGACAGTCACTGGGAAGGTTCTCTAAGATTTTGTTTTAATTAAGACAGTACGATATTTACTCTGTTTTCCCTTGGGCTTCACGACCAACCTCGGAGCCAAGGCTTTTCCCTGCGATAATGTATCTAGGCAGTTAGGGCCCGATGTAGGAGCCCTAATACCGGTCGGAAACGGCCGATTTCGGCCGTTTCCGACCGGTATTAGGCTTTTCAGATGTAGGGGCCTACCGAATTGGTAATTTTACCGATTCGGCAATTTTACCGAATCGGTAAATATACCAATTCGGTAAAATACCGAATCCGTATATTTACCGAATCGGTAAATCCATATGTAGCTGACACTCCTAAGAGTGCCACAGGCCCTTAAGAGTCGGTATTTTACCACACAATCCTATTGTGTGGTAAAATGTACTTGGGGTGCTAGAGGGTGTCAAAGTGACACCCCCTGCACCCTTGCAGGATTCGGTATTTACTGATTCGGTAAATACCGAATCGGTATTCCCCATTTATTCCTATGGGCTTCAAGGCCCATAGGAATCAATGGGCAATACCGATTCGGTATTTACCGAATCAGTAAATACCGAATCTTACAGATTCGGTATTCCTAAATTCGGAATTACCTAAATCTACCCCCTTCCCATTTACAGACTCTTAGATACCGATTCGGTAAAAATCGGTATTTAAGAGTCTGTAAATTGGAATTACCTACATCTAGCCCTTAATGTTTCATTTTATGTTTTTTGTAACTTGTACGTTCTGTATACCAGATTCTTTTTTTGAAAAAGTATTGCTGCAACATTTGCCAATTAAGACCCACTTGTAGATTCTTATTACTTTGAATCAATGAGAAAGTTTTTTTGAATGTTTGGTCTTTTTTTAAATCTGCTGTATGAGCACGCAGGTCTATGCTGTCCTAAATTCATTGCTGCTATTATTGTTACTTGTTTGTGTACTGTATTCCTATGCATTTTATGTATAAATGTATTTATGCATGTTATGAACTGTGTAACGTGTATTACTTGTTTGTACTGTGTAATGCTTTTATGGATGCTATAATGTCTCTAAATAGAGTTTTTGAGTTGAATTGAACAGCTATACTGTTTTATGTGCCAAGAATATTATAATGCTTCACATAGTTTGCTAGTGTATTAATAGCTCACAAGTGAAATAATGAAAGTTTGACATTAAGGGAAAAGTACAGTAGCTTCAAGTAAATGATTAAGGAAATTAGCAGTGCATTGGGGGGCGCAAGTTATAGTTAGCTGAACTAACTAGAACAGCCAAATTTCTCTGGTTTTGTATGAGTGAAATGTCCAACTAACTAGAACGTCATGAAACCTGTCGCTTCTTGAGTGAATTTCTAAGGTTTTTTAAATGCTCATTTCTAACTATGCCTACAAAGGTAGGACATGTGAAGAAAGAGGAAGAAAAGCGTAGAAAGAAGCAAGACAAATGCAGGAAGAGTCATCAGAAGTCAAGAAAGACAAAGAAAAGTTCAGGAAGTATCAAGACATGTGAAGAAATAACCAACAGAGGAGCAGAAAGCCCTCCTGTGCCCCCACCTTTTTGTTCATGGGTACTGGTGGTAACTGATTCTGACTAACCAGGCCTAGAAACAGTGCTATGCTAAAAGACATTTAGAGTACAGTGAAAACACCTACATACACTAGGGAAACCATGCGTTGGGGTATTCCTGTGATTAGCATGCCCTCCTCTGTATTTGCCATGAGTTAGTGCCTGGGTTATTGCATGAGTACATGGGTACTGACTGGATGATTAGAGTACTGCAAAGAGAGTGCATGGGGAATTTATAAGTGCTTGGGTTTTGGCAAAGTGATTAGATAACTATATGGTGGTGGTGAGGTGATTGGAAGAGTGCACAGGGAGTGACAAGGAGATGGCTGGACTGCATGAGTTGTGCTCAGGAGATTGTAGCAGTGCATGTGTTAGTGTCTGGGTTATTGCATGAGTATATGGGTATTGACTGGATGATTAGAGTGCTGCAATGACAGTGCATGGTGATTTTATTTACTGCTTGGGTTTTGGCGGAGTGATTGGATAAGTACATGATGCTGGATGGGTGATTGGAGGAGTGCATGGGTAGTGATAGAGGGATTGCTGGGATGCATGGGTACTACTTGGGTAAGTGGAGGAGTGAATCAGTAGTGTGTAGGTGGTTAGAGGTCTGCATTGGAAGTTCTCAGGGGATCGTAGCAGTGCATGTGTTAGTGCCTGGGCCATTGCATAAGTACATGGTGCTGGCTGGGTGATTGGAGGAGTGCCTGAGTCAAGTCAAGTCAAGTCAAATGATTTATATAGCGCACTACATACCCAGAGGGTCTCAAGGCGCTTGAAGAAGGGTGGGGGAATTACTTGTCGAATATCCAAGTTTTAAGTTGCTTTCTGAATGCTAGGTGGTTCTGAGTGAGGCGAAGGTGCGTGGGAAGTGAGTTCCAGGTTTTAGCAGCCAGGTAGGAGAAGGATCTACCTCCCATGGTGGTTTTGTTGATGCGAGGTACAGTAGCAAGGGCTTCGTTGGAGGATCGTAGTTGGCGGGAAGGGGTGTAGAAGGAAAGTCGGGTGTTAAGGCATTCGGGTCCAAGTTCGTAGAGTGCTTTGTGTGCGTGGGTTAGGAGCCGGAAAGTAATCTTTTTATTGACGGGGAGCCAGTGGAGGTTTTTCAGGTGACCAGAGATGTGGTCTTTACGCGGGATGTCTAGTATGAGTCTGGCTGAAGCGTTCTGAATGCGTTGGAGTTTTTTCTGGAGTTTTGCGGTGGTACCGGCGTATAGTGCGTTTCCGTAGTCCAGGCGGCTCGTGACCAGAGCGTGGGTGACAGTTTTTCTAGTTTCGGTGGGGATCCAGCGGAATGTTTTTTTGAGCATGCGAAGAATATTGAAGCAGGATGATGAAACGGCGTTGACTTGTCTGTACATGGAGAGTGAAGAATCCAGGATGACGCCCAGGTTCCGTGCGTGGTCCGTCGGGATGGGTGCTTTTCCAAGGGCCTCTGGCCACCAAGAGTCATCCCAGGCGGAGGGGGAGGTACCTAGGATAAGGACTTCTGTTTTGTCTGAGTTCAGTTTTAGTCTGCTGTGCTTCATCCACTCGGCTACTTCTTTCATTCCTTCATGTAGGTTGGTTTTGGCAGTGTTCGGGTCTTTGGTGAGTGATAGGATCAGTTGAGTGTCATCAGCGTATGAGATGATGTTGAGGTTGTGTTGGCGTGCGATGACCGCGAGGGGGCTCATGTATACGTTGAAGAGAGTGGGGCTGAGTGAAGATCCTTGTGGCACACCGCAGATGACTTCAGTGGCCTCTGACTTGAATGGTGGGAGGCGGACTCTTTGGGTTCTTCCGGTGAGGAACGAGGTGATCCAATCCAGTGCTTTTCCTTGGATTCATAAAAATCAGGAAGAGGTTTGGGCTGAGACCAGATCTGTTAATTGTCTATTCACACCCCTTCATCTCAGCTGCTGGAACCATCGGCTCTAACTTTTTTGAGAAGCGATGGAGAAATGTCACCGTTGCACATTTTAGTCCAGGGGTTCCCAAACGTTTTCGACCAGCTGCTCACTTGACCAATTAACTGTTGGCAGCAGTCCCCCATTACATTACATTACTACTGTGGCCTATTGGTTTGGCTTTGTGGACAATTTTTCGTTATTTTTCTTCCCTTACTGTGCATTACCTGGATCACTTTCAAAGACTTCCCCTCTAAAGACTTATTAGGTGAACGTAGATCCACCAGCCAGCTACAGTCCGTAGACGCCTAGACCCATGCATAAGCACCTTTTAAGTCTTAACACTTCAGGGCCCGATTACGATGCGGGCTGGAACGGCTCTGACCGTTGGTCGGAGCCCTCCTGCCTGCATCATAATCGGCTGGTCGGATTCCATTCCGACAAACCAATTTTCATGGGGTCGGTCGGAAGGGAATCCGAATCGGATTTCTAAATGGCTTCCGACGGGCTCGGAGAGCCCATCTGCCATTCGGAAAGCAGTCAGCAATTCCTTGGCTGGCTCTTTCCAACCGAGGGATTACTATAGCAGATTCCCACTGCCTTTCTGTGCACACCTTTCCGAAACAGAAAGGCATTGGGAAACTGTCTTTGGTGGGGCCCCGGCAGGCCCCCCATGGGTGCAAGGCCACCAAACGGCGGCATAGGGGGCACCTACAGTGCCTCCCTGTTGATCTCAGCACCCAGTGGCGGGTACCTTGAGGCACCTTTCACGGGGTGAAGGAATAAGCTGCACCAGTGCTGTTTGCAATGAGAGCATGCATATCCATTCAGAATGCATGCTCCCAATGTAAAGAATAGGATTGCCACCAAACCCTACTTGCTGGGCTAGAACCAACGACAGGAGGTCATTCGGTTCCAGTTCCCATCCGATGTCAACGGACACCCGCTCACTGTTTACAATATCTGCTTATGAAAACGGGCCACACTCTAGTGACACGTCTTAATTTGTACACACTCTCCCCGTTTGAGACTATTGGTAATAATAGTCTCCGAGCAGCTCTACCTTAGTTTCACCTTAATTTGCGAGCCAGGAAGTGAGTCCCTTTTCGGGGTCCCATCTTTTAAAGGCCAACGACAATGGAATTATGTGTCTGTTTTATATAAATCCATTGATATATGTTCTAAATGCATTTACTGCGTACTGTATTGTAAAAAATGAGTAATCAAGCAATAAACATTACTTACACTTACTTACACTTAATCAAACATTTGTGTACATAAATCATCATATGGTCTCTTACTTGGGCCTCCCATATTACCCACACTAGGTTTTTGCAAAGTTGACATCAAGTCATTATTTCACTGCCGGATGTATGACGTTACAACGCATACTTTTACAACGCATACCATTACAACGCGGTATTTACAACGAATACCGTTACAACGCATAGCGCTTAGAGGTGCTGGATAGTGGTAAGTATAATTTTATATTCCAACTCCAGTCCCCGTGGACACTAGGGAAGGTGTTGGATATAAAATTAAACTTATTCCCTATCCTAGAGCGCCCCCCAGCGCAATGCGTTGTAATGGTATGCGTTGTAATGCCTTCGTTGTAGTGGTAGTGCGTTGTAAAAATTGCGTTGTAACCGTTGTATACCTTCACTGCCACATTTAACATTTAACTTCCACACAAATCACCTGCTCGATATTCATGAAGGGAAACAAGTTTTCTTCATCATTCTTTTGCCACTGTGGCTACATAATTTCCCTTAAGGGGATGTGACCGCTATCCACAGAAATGAACAAGAGCTTGTAATAGCATTCACTACGGAATTTTCTATATACGTGGCCACACCTCTCAATGGCCCTTATTTATGAGGCCTTGCGTCAGTTTTGCGCCGCCGGTGAGTCACTTTTTGTGACGCACCAGCGGCGTACAAAATGCACCTTGTTGCGCCATATTTAAAAAGTGACGCATCTAAGTAGATGCGTCACTTTTTACACCTCTGCGCCACATTATACCTGCGTCAGGTATAATGTATGCAGAGGGGGCGTTCCCCCGCAAAAAGCCTCGTAATAGTGACGCAGTGAAGTCTATGAAATTTCACTGCGTCACTTTTAGGATGCTGTTGCGTCAAAATCTTGCGCCTGCCTCACAGCAGGCGTAAGACTGACGCAAGCCCTTTCACATGGGGCTTGCCCCATGTGAAAGGACGCATTGCTGGAGTTGCGTCACTTTTGTGACACACTCCAGCAATGCGTCACTTTTGCGCTTACAGATGCGTCAGAAATACTGACGTATCTGTAAGTCCTTGCGACATGATGCGTCATACATTAAATATGACGCATCATTGGTGTCGCAAGGAGTGCGCAGTGAAAAGTGACGCATCGCTGTTTTCACGCAGCGATGCGTCACTTTTCATAAATGAGGCCCAATGAATGGAATTAAAAACAGCATTGTCCAAAAATTCCCTTCTAATTAACACTGCAGTCAATGATTTGGATGAGTAACAAGTAATTGATCACCCACAATATTTTGTTTGAAAAAGTTGTATCAAATATATTAAAACAAGTGCACAGAAAATAGGTTGTACCTTTAAATAGAGTTCACATAAACAAAAGTAGATGCTTATAAGAACACTTCCCCAGGCAAGCATCTGCCTTGTAACAAATAATGCAATTTATCTGACTGTCAAATAAATGTAGAGAAATTTCCCCAGCAGTCTTGCGCTGGGGAAACAGCCCTTACAACGCAAGCGTAACAACGTATGCGCTGTAACAACGCGTAGCCTTTACTACGCATGTTATTACTTCGCATGCGTTGTATTGTGTTTATGGCTGTGACTGAGGACCCGGCTCAAAGATGGCAGAAAGAAGGCAGCGATGACATAAGTAGGGGAAAGCGCGTTGGTGCCCGCATGCGTGCGATTCTGTGACTGAGGACCCGGTGTTGTGTAATATCTAGTATCCCCTTGGGATCAGGTATCCCCTGGCCTTCGGCTCTCTTCGGAAAATACACTCAGCCCCGGGCAGGATCAGACAGAAGCAGTTGATCTCTGCTCGGGCTGAGTGCAGGGATACCCTGTTCAAGGGAAACATGACGGCACGGAGCTCGGGCTTTTTAGTTACACAAGAGACTGGAAAGGAACGCGAGTAAACGTGAAATAAATGAAAAAACAAAGGCATGCCAGTGGCGGCTGGTGACATTTGAAACTGGTGTGGCGTAAAATTAGTGGTGGAGCACACTGCGGCGAGAGAGGGTAGCAAGCAAGCCCGAATGACCTATGGAGGGCTCGGGGGTTCTCCCCATGAGAACATTTTGAAAAATGAGTGGGCAAATAGTGTATTTTCAAGCAAATTTGAGAACACATGCACTTTAATCTTCACAGTCAAAAACGAGGTGAGGGTTGGCCTAAGCAAATTAATAATTAGCCTAGACCAACCCTCAACTCCTTTTTGACTGTGAAGAGTAAAGTGCATGTGGTTATATAGATGCCTAATTAGGGCCACCATGAAACTATATGTCACCAAAAACACAGTGCTCAGATCATGGGCTTTTATTTACAAACTACAGTAATCCGGCATTTCAGTAGCAGTGATGAGATAGAAGACTACACTCTTGAATGTATTAGTTGTTAAATGAAAGCAGTGGTTTACAACACTGTCACTGGTGACATGGGGTATACTTATATTCCTACAACTTGTACATTATGGTTTTCTGATTCTTTCTAAATAAACTATGCATATAACTGTAGACTCCTGCGCGACCGCGCCTGCTTCTCCTTCTATCCGACTTCCTCGGGCCATCCACTCCAGCTCGTGCTCCCTTGTCTCTAGTTCTTGTGCGTCTTCTCCGTCCTCCTTAAGCACTCCTTCCGGAGACTCCTGCTCTTCCGACTCTGTTCCTTCTTCCTCCCAGTCCGTGGTCCTCAGATTCCAGTTCAAAACTTTGTTACATCTTGCCATGCGGTCTTGCGACCAGACGTTGCCATCACTCAGTAGGGCCGCCCTGCCCCTTACTTCTTTCACTTGCATGGGCTTGCTGTACTTGCTCTCTCCTTTCCTCTGTGCATTAGCCAACCTCACTCGCACCCACTCTCCTTCCTCTAATCCAGTGTCCCGTACATTCCGTCTGCGATCATAATGTTTAGTGTAGGTTGCTTGGGCTTTCTCGAGGTTGGCTCGCACCACCGCGGGCGACCATTCGCTGGTGATTGTTTTCTCTTTCCACACTCAATTGTCCTTTGTGAAAGGTTCTCTGCCTCTGAGTATTTGGAACGGGCTGTATCCTGTACTGGTAGGCGTTATCCTGTACGCCCAGATCATGTGCCAGATCTCTGCCTCCCAGTCCTTGTCATCGGCTATGGCAGCTTGGATTGACCCCATCACCACCCTGTTGAAACGTTCCACTAAGCCGTTGCCGGCTGGGTGGTAAATCGCTGTGTGCTTGACCCATATGCCAATTCTTTTCATGAATCTGTTCCACTTTTCTGATTTGAACTGGGGCCCATTGTCGCTAAGCACCACCTTGGGAATGCCTTCCCTCACGAACGTGTCTGCTAGGAACTTGATAATTGCATCTGTGTCCATGGTCTCTCTTATCATTATCTCTGGCCATTTCGAGTACCTGTCCACCATGACACACACGTACTTTTGCACAGCTCGTATGTCCAGAACCGGGCCCAGTATATCCACGCTCAGTTCTTCCCAAGGGTTCTTTGGTATCTCAAACTTGCCCATCTCCGGTCAGAGAAGTTTTAAGGTCTTATCCGCTCCTTGACACCTGGTGCAGTTCCTGACGTGTCTTTCTGCTTTCAAGTCCATTCCCGGCCACCAGTAATTTTGCCTGGTCCTTAGCCTCAATTTGCAGATCCCAAGGTGTCCCTCGTGGAGTGTGTCCAGCAACCGGTCTACGAGGTCGGCGGGTGGTATCCCTCTCTCGCCCCTGTGTACAAACACCCCCTTGTCTCCTATCGATAATTCCTCTCTGACTTCATAGTAGGGTCTGAGCTCCCTTACCAGCGTTATTTTCTCGAGCCATCCTTGCGCCACAAATTTCTTTACTTCCTTCAACGCTGCATCCTCGTCATATGCCTTTTCCCATTCTGCGAGGCTGATAGAAACCTCCTGGTCCTCTGTGAGTGCCACCCATTCCTCTGTTCCTGCTGTGTTTTCACCACTGGATTCCATCGCAGCAGCCCTGCTCAGGTAGTCCGCCACACGATTCCTGTTCCCTGGCACATGCTCCACGTCGTACCGGAACTCTAGTAGCTTCAACGACATCTTTGATATTCTTGGTGTGGCTTCGGCGTGCCCAATTGACGTCACCACCTTGAGCAGGGGTTTGTGGTCTGTTCTCAATAAGAACCGTGTGCCCCACAGAAATTGTCTGAACCTCGCAGTGGCCCACACCACTGCCAGCATCTCCTTCTCTATTACGCTGTATCTTTTCTCAGTGTCCGACAGCGTGCGCGAGGCAAGGCTTATAGTTTCCATCTGTCCTTGCCCTCTGTCCTGCATCAGGACTGCTCCCAAGCCTTTGTCGCTGGCATCTGTGGTTAGGACCGTTCTGCCTTGGGGGTCATACCCCTGAAGGGGAATGGCTTCTGTGATCGCTTTCTTGACATCATCGAACTCACTCTGTGTCTCTGCTGACCATCGGAACTCAGTGTTTTCCTTCGTAAGTTGCCTCATGTGATGGGTCCTGGAGGCGAAATGTTGCACGAATTTTCCATAGTATTCGGCCATGCCGAGAAATGATCTTACTTCCTCTTTGCTGATTGGAGGAGGTGCTTCACGGATCGCCTTGACGTTTTCCGTCTTGGGGGTCACTCCTTCCACGCCTATTTCATGTCCCAAATATGTCACTGACGACATTCCGATGCGGCACTTTGACCATTCCGCGGTGAGACCTTTTTCCTCCAAAATCCGCAGCACCTTTCCCAGCTTTGCGTCATGATCCGGTTTGTCTCGGCCCATTATCAAGATGTCGTCTTGAAAGTACTGGACGCCGGTGCTATTCTGGAACAGCTGGTGCATCAGTTTTTGGAACACTGCCGCTGCGGACGCCAGTCCGAATGGCATGCGGAGAAACTGGTAACACCCGAACGGGGTGATAAACGACGTAAGATGGCGGCTCTCCGGATGCAGGGCGATTTGGTGGTAGGCGGAGGTCAGGTCGATGGTGGAATACCATTTGATGCCTCGGGTGCTGGCCAGCATCTCTTCTATTCTTGGCAGGGGAAATCTTTCTACGACGATATTCTTGTTCAACTCCCTGAGGTCCACGCACAGCCGGACCTTCCCGTTGGGCTTCTTGACCACCACCAGTGGCGATAGCCATTCCGCACATGTGATGGGTTGAATGATCCCCTTCTTCTCCAGCTCTTGGAGCTCCTCTCGTACGGCCTCACGTACTGCGATGGGGATATTTCTGACTCGGTGGGCCACGGGTACTGCCTTGTCCTTCAGGATGATCTTGTGTGCGAACTTCTCAAGCTTCCCCACCGTGCCTCCGAACACCTTGGGGAATGTCTTCCTCCATCTGTCTTGGTCGGGCCACTCTTCATGTTCAGTTAATAAGATCTGCTCCACACCCCCGGGATCCAACTTGATGCCCAGGTCACCCTGGTTTAACCACCCCAACACTGATGGTCCCTTTTCCGCTATGTAGAGCTTGCAGCAGGCCGATCGGCCTCGGAATTCAAATTTCAGTGGCCGGAATCCCGCCATTGGTATGCGGTCCCCGTTGTATGTGACTGGGCGGATTTCTAGCTTCTCCAGTTCCGGGCCTAGTCGTGGTGCAAACTTCTCCTCCCACACAGTCCTCTGGACGATGGTATACGGCGAACCAGTGTCCGCTATTACACTGATCGTGCCTCCTCCTATAGTCATCTCCAACACCGACTTCATCGATCTTTTTCCATCCATGCTCATGACTTGTCCTTCCGCTCCCAGTACTTGATCGTATATGCCCAGCACCGTGGTTACATCCTCCTCCGGTGTATCTTCCTGCGTGTCGCTAACCTGGCTGATGAGTCTCACCGTGTTCTTGGAGGCTTTCTTTCTGCACACCTTCTCAAAGTGTCCAATAATACCACAGTACATGCATTTGGCCCGGAACGCCGGACATTTCCTATCATGCACCGCGTGCGTCCAGTTTCCGCACCTGTAGCATGGTTTCCGGTTGGTGCCCGCGTGCCTTCCTGGAGGCCCGCCATTACCGCTCCACTTGGCGCCATTCTTTTCCATTGACTTTTTTGTCGGCTGGTCCTTACGGGTCACGTCTTCATCAATCTTGTTCACCATAGTGCTAGTTGCCGTCTCCTTCTTAGTTGCATCCGCACATCTCCTCGCCAGCTCTGCTCTTTTGACGATGACCATTACATCCTTCAGGGTGGTTTCTCCACTGGCCCACAACTTGTCTTGCACGGAAGTGCACGTGGTGTGCATTATCACTTGGGCCCACATGCATCATTGTGACATTTTGCACTTCCTAATTTGCGAAAAATAAGGAATCGCAAATTAAGAAGTGCAAAATGCTATGCATCATTATTTTCGGTATTCATTTGTGATTCGGTAAAAATCGCAATTTTTACCGAATCCCAAATGAATACCGAATTCTTAAGTTAATTTTCGCAATTCCTATTGATTCCTATGGGCCAAAAGGCCCATAGGAGTCAATGGGAATTGCGAGTGGCACTTTGAAAATTTCATGGGTGCAGGGGGGGGTCCAAAGGACCCCCCCATGCACCCCTGAAATGTATTTTTCGCATCATGTTTCACACACACATGTCCTAAGGACATGTGTGTGTGAAACATGAATGTTGAAAAAAAAAATTTTAAGCATTTTAAACACTTTTCCCAAATTTACCGAGTGGTTCAACCACTCGGTAAATTTGGCACCCTAATTGCGAATTTACAGTTTTTAATTTAATGATGCATTGCTTTTAAGAAATCGCACATCTGCGACTTCTTAAAAGCACCCGCAATTTTAGAACTCGCAAACATGTTACGAATTCTAAAATTGCTTCATGCATCCCAAAAAGCACTTTTGCATTCGCAAACGGCCGATTTTAAGGAATCGCACCGTTTGCGAATGCAAAAGTGCTTGATGCATGTGGGCCTTGGTCCTTTATGAACTCCTCGTCCCAGTTGTCATATATGCATGCAGCCGCCAGCCGTTTTAGCGCCCGCCACGTACTCTTCTACCGTCTCTCCTGGCCGTTGTTTCCTTTGTTGAAAATTGAACCTGTCCACGGACACACACACCGCCGGTCTAAAGTGTTCATTCAGGTCCTCGATTGTGTGGGCGTATACATCATCGTCCGTGCTGTTCCTTTGCTTCGGCACCAGGCTTTTGTACACTCTCAAACCTACCGGGCCTAGGTTCAACAGTAGGATGCGTTTTTTTCTTGATGGTTTGAACATCTCTTCGCTCTCGTCCTCTAACACACCAATGAAGTTGTCGATGTACTCTCTCCAGTCGTCCCACTTCATTAGTGGCTCTCCTGGCCTGGGCAGGAATTGCACCGGTGCTGTCGCGTATCCAGTTTGGACACTCATCCTTTCACTCTTGATCGCGGGCTGATGGCTTGCTTGGCCCTTGGGGCTTCCTGGGGCACTGTCTCGTTCTGCTTTGTACACGTGGTTCTGGGGACCACTTGTATCAGGCCCCTCGCTCTTTACCAAGGTATCCAGCTCGTTCCTTGGCTGGTGGACGATACCACGTGGCTCGCTGCTCCACGTGTCTTCCTCGCTTCCCGCTGTTGTGGACTCTGGAGGAGCTAAAGTTGTTCGGCCCTGCCGCGCTCTTCAGGGTGGTTGCTTGGTTGTTGTCGGTTCACTGCGGAGTAGGGATAGCTGATCCCACCCTCGTCGCCATTGTAATGTCGGTGTTCACCCCAGCAATGATGACGCTGCAATCAGGTAGTGCTTAACTCTCTTTATAAAACACGTCTACCTCTGAAGAGCGCCGCGCCTCAACTGCCGCTTAACGGTCTTACGCGCCAAGTTCTTACGCAGCCGCGTAGCCCTGCGCGGGCGCGGCACGTCACGTGACCTACGTGACATGCATACACTAGTGCGCGCTACTACAACGTGCTATCACTGTGGAAAATCTGAGGGCCAGAACTGCATATTTGTTTCAGGGCAGGGTGCAGGCCAGGATCGACAATTTATTTTAATTAATGCCCACTTGGGCCTTACCTGCGCTGCCTGGTCAACTCACTCACTCCTGACGACCTACTTCTACAGCCTGGAGCTGGACTGTCTCGGGACTCGAGTCAGAGTCATCTCTGCAGTCCGTGCCCGTTTATCTCGTGCTGGAGTTGATAACGGTGTAAATGGCTTCCTTTGCTTCTTCCAGAGAGTAACTCCACAGAGTGCAGACACACACAACGCGGGAAGCAGTGTGATGTCGAGTCTGCGCAGACTCAAATCCTCTGCTTCCCGCCTGCCACTCCCCTTTCCCAACTCGTCACAGGGTGGGTCCCACCACGCCCTGTAATGAGTTGGAAAAGGGCTGGGTGACAGTCTCCACTCCCTGATTGACGTGGAGGGCTAGTGATCCCGGGCTTGGAGTTAAAACGCCCGGGGCTAACTCTACCTTCACGCCTTCAGGGGGTGGAGACTGGCCTTGAAGCTCAGTGTTTGCCGAGCTGATGACATCACAGCCTTCAGGGCTGTGAGGTTCTCAGCCGGCAAACACTGCAAGGAGCGTCAGTCACCTCACGTGACATCCAGACTTCAGTACGCCCACTGTCACAGCGCAGGCAATACGGTGAGTGGGGCTTCTGGGGCAGACAGTGCAGTGAGCACTGTTTTCAATGTAACGGGGGCGGAGCCCCGACGCCCTTGGTGAGAAACCGCATGCAGAAACGGAGCTCAGGCTCTTAATTACCCGGCGTTTCATTAATATTGCAGTCAATGCTGCTGAAGAGGCGACAGGAAGGAAACGCGAGTAAAGTTGAAATACATAAAAGTTCAAGGCATGCAGGCGCGGAGCTCAGGCTCTTTATTAAATTACCCGACTTTTCATTAATATTGGAGTAAATGCTGCTCAAAAAGAGACAGAAAGTAAACGTGAGTAGCGCAAACAAACAAGCGTTTGCAATTAAATAGGTTTAAGCGAGTTTAAGTTATTGGCATTGTAAATGACAATGCCTTTAATTTCTGTTTTAAAAAGCAAAACAAAAAAAGGCATTGATTCATCAAGCTTTTTTGCGCTCGCAAAGGGCCAGATTCTGAGAATCTGGCCCTTTGCGAGAGCGATTTTTGCATTTGGGATTCAGCATCCCAAATGTAAAAATCGCTAATTGCGATCTCGCAATTTTGCGAGGAATTACATTTAAGGAATCTCTATTTGAGATTCCTTAAATGCAATTCATCATCCTATTTTTTTTTGCGAATTCGCAATTTCTAGGCGCAATTTACCGCGAGGTCAGACCTCGTGGTAAATTGCGAAAACTCAGAAAAATGCATTTAATTGCATTTTTCTGAGTTGCATGTTACAAACACACATGTCCTTTGGACATGTGTGTGTGCAACACCTGTGTAAAATTTCATTTGAGGGGTGCTACAGGGTGTCCTGTGGACACCCCTGGCCCCCTTCAAATCGCTATCTTATTTGCGATTAGCAAATTGTTAATCGCAAATAAGGAATACTCCCTATTCATTCCTATGGGCCTTTTGGCCCATAGGAATGAATGGGGAGTTATTCCTTATTTGCGATTAGCAATTAGCTAATCGCAAATAAGGAATTGTAAGAAATCGCATTTTTTTTGCATATTCCTACATGAATCCTGTTTTGCGAGTCCTTAATAGCGATTCGCTATGAATCGCTATTAGGGCCTCGCAAAACGGGAGCATGATAAATCAGGCGGATTGTCGTTTACAAGGACAATAGCTCAAACTTGCGGAATTGTGAGCCTTATTGCATTTCCGTCTAAGCTAGAAACAAAGTTTTTTTTTTACCATCTGCTGATTATGCAGCACATGATGAGTTATGTGACACATGTGTCAAATCTATACTTAGGCGAAAATCGCTGCAGCCGCAAAATCGCATAATTTCAGGGTCTCTGGTCATAGATAAGGCCCAATTCAGTGCAACATTTATAAGGTGATTGAGTTCAATGAGAGAAATAAAATATGTAATGCTTGATTGGTTATGATGTACCCTAGATGGGTTACTCTGTTGCCCAGGTCGATTTCATTCTTAGTAACATTATTACATTGATGACGTCCAAATTTGAAACATACCACATAGTCAGTTTGTGCAAAATTTTGTGTCTGCATTTGTCAAGTGATCCAAAGGTCAGTGAAAAATGGCGCCAGTACAGTATAATTAAACAAACTGTCTTGAGTTCATTTACATTTAATTATTTTGTGCTGTTCTAAGTAAAGACACAGCTATGGGAACCCGGTGGCTGCAGAGGAGTGACAGTGGATGTGATTGAAATAGTTCCTAATGCTCCGCCAGCCACTGTAACATAAGCTTTCGGATGCATATGTTGAGCAATGCACAAGGCGTCTTGACTTGGACACTGTTTAACAAGATGCACGCTAGACTGGCATATGAAAAACATCCAGAGAAAGATTCAATTTCACGCAATGTAACTGACGAAAACAGGCACTTGATCTATGCACTCGACAACCCCTCCCACGCAAGTTATTTGCTGTGTAATGTCACTTAGCTATATTCACAAGTTTATTGTTTAAACAAATTGCGTGTGGTGCCAGGATATGGACTCTTTACCGACAAAGCAATGTATTTGCACAAACTAGCAATTGTAACGCCAAACGCTCATGAGTGATATCATAAAAGAAAGTATAGTTGTTTTTAAAATACATATGTATTGTGGTGTTGCGCTCTAGTCTACGAGCGTGAACGCGATGACGCGTCACGCTGTAGACGAGAGCGATAGACGCGCGCATGCGCAGAGCGACGAAAAGTGAGAGCGCGAAAGCGGAGAACGGCAGTTGGCGACCGGAGTAGCCGCTAGTTAGACGCTCGGCGCTCTATATGCTTATCAGTTGTAACCTTATGGAATAAAGCTGTTTCCAAACGTGAGCTGACTCAGAGCACTGTGTGGGGGACAAATATACATCATTACAGTGGCGACGAGGACTGGGATCACCCCACTGTCCACACACAGCCAAACCTGGGAGTTGAGCCTGAACTTCAAGAGACCACTCCAGGCCCACAGAGCAGCACACACAGCAGCACCAACGTGGAAGCATAGAGCGTGGCAGCAGCGCACCCCCACCACTCGGCAGAGGTGCAGTCACAGACAACCCTCAGGTCAGTGCAGTCCCAGAGGCAAGGGGTCTCCCAGCCAGCACACTGGCAACTAAAGGCACCAACCAGGAGCCAGAGGAGGGCGAGCAGTCAACCAGCCCACCGCGAGGGACAGGGGATAACACCCCAGGCAGCCCCAGAAGCCAAGGAGACCCCGCAGGTGCAACGGAAGCCCCCAGCACGCCCAATAGCCCCAGAGCCCAGGTAGAAGCACCCAGAGGCGAACTTAAGATGGCAAACCAGTCCTCAGCATTAATGGCTCCTATCCCCTTCCTACCCAGACCAGGTGAACCCCAAATGAAGTGGGAAGACTGGAGGGAGTACTTCAGGAACTACATAGAAGCGCTGGAGGATGAAAATGGAGAACCGTACGCCCCAGCACGGAAGAAGAGGTTGTTGCTCCACAACCTGGGTCCCGAAGGGGTGAGGGTCTTCGCCAACATAGTGCCCAAGGAACGCGACGCAACCGAGGTCGACGTCTTCAAGAACGCGCTAGAAGATCTAGATAACCACTTTCGACCAGCCGTATGCGTGTCCATAGACCGTTACAATTTCCAGCAAAGGAAACAGGAAGCCGGCGAATCTATAGATGACTACGTAGCCGCACTACGACGTCTGGCCATCACGTGCAAGTATGGAACACTGCAAGATGAGTATATAAAGGACCAGATAGTCATGCATACCACCAACAAATCAGTCCAGGACAAACTATGGGCACAGAGCGAAACATCGCTTAAGGATGTCATAGCCATGGTAAAAAAAGCCGAGATGTCGAAGCGCTGTGCAGACGCAGCCAAACGAGAAAGCACACAGAAGCAGATGGTCAACAAGATCGATGAGGCCTCGAACACATACAAGCAAAGAGGACCATACGGAGACCAGAAGCAGGAACCCAGAGGGGCAGGGAAGCAAATGGGACGACCGCCTGCAGACAGCAAGTTTTCATGTTACAGGTGCGGAAGCACAGCTCACTCAGCGCAGGACAAACGTTGCCCGGCGTTTCGCGCCAGATGCGCGTTCTGCGGCCTGGTCGGCCATTTTGAGAAAGTATGCCGCAAAAAGGGAAAAAGGTCCACAGTAAAGTGCGTGGAGTCAGCACCGTCAGAAATCGGTGCGGAGGACGATCTGGAGGACGGCGACATAGTGCTGTGTATAGAAGGTCAAGTGTTAGACGTTACCGGGAAACGCATGGACAAACCACGCACGGACATGTTCATTGGCGGAGTAAAAGTGCATGTGGCCGTTGACTCGGGGTCTCCCTGGACGATTGTGCAACGATCCATATGGGAAGGAGATTTTGTACCCGTAGTAGGGCCCGAACTACGCCCACCGGACATTCGAGCCATATCATACACCGAAAACACCATTCCCATGATAGGCTTTCGTCCATTGAAGTTCGAGTTCAGAGGGAGATCAGCAACCTGCAAATTGTATGTGGCGGAAAGAGGTCCCTCTGTACTCGGTTGGAGAGATGCGGGAGACCTAGGAATCAAACTAGACCCCGGCGGCAAGGAACAAATCCTCCTAACAGAAGAACTAAGCACCACCAACGGTGAAGAGTGGAAACTGACCTACCCCAAGGTGTTTGACGGAACAGTAGGAAAACTGGACAAATTTGTCCACAAGATAATACTCAAGGAAGGGGCGACACCGGTGTCCCACAAGGTCAGGAACATCCCCCTATCCACCATTGAGGCCGTACAACAGGAACTCCAAAGGCTGGAAAGACAGGGCATCATAGAACCCATAGACAGTTCAGAGTGGTTGGCCCCCCTGGTCGTAGCCAAGAAGCCTAACGGCAAGGTCCGTCTATGTGTGGACCTCCGCGAACTCAATAAGTGTCTTGTTGTGGAAAAGTTCCCCCTTCCTAGAATTGAGGAAATGCTGGCGAGAACAAAAGGCATCACCCACTTCTCCACTATTGATCTCACGTCGGCGTACCACCAAATCGACCTGCATCCCACTAGCAGAAAATACACCTCCTTCATCACGCCATTTGGGTGCTACCAATTCCGCCGCATGCCTTTTGGCCTGGCATCGGCAGCCGCGGTCTTCCAAAAGTTGATGCACCGTTTGTTCAAAGAAATACCAGGAGTCCAGTATTTCCAGGACGACATCCTGGTAATGGGGTCCACCCAGGAAGATCACGACGGGAAGCTGACCAAGGTCCTTACCGTGCTACAAGACAAAGGACTCACGGCGGAATGGAGCAAATGCAAAATAGGGATGTCATCAGTCACCTACTTAGGACACGAGATAGGGACGCACGGCATATCTCCCAAGGAACAGAACGTGAGAGCCATCAAGGAAGCCAAAGCCCCGAGAACCAAAGAAGAGGTACGGTCGTTTCTCGGTATGGCCGAGTACTATAGTAAATTCGTGAGACATTTTGCCACCAAAACGCACAGGATGCTCATCAGAGACAAGTCAAAGTTCGACTGGGACACTGAAGCGCAAAGTGAATTCGAAACCGTAAAGACAAACATCAGTGAGGCCATCCCCTTGCAAGGGTACGACCCCTCAAGCAACACGATCCTGACCACGGACGCCAGTGACAAAGGCCTAGGCGCGGTGCTAGCACAGGAGAGGGCGGATGGCTCAGTAGAGACTATCAGTTTTGCTTCACGAGCTCTCTCTCCCACGGAACAAAGATATAGCGTCATTGAGAAAGAGATGCTAGCGGTCACCTGGGCGATGTGCAAATTCCGACAATTCATCTGGGGAACCAGGTTTAAACTCCAAACTGACCACAAACCATTGGTCAAAGTCCTAACGTCCTCAGGACATGACACTGCTACCCTGCGCATTGCAAAAATGACGCTCAAGTTACTGGACTACACTTATGATGTCGAATATCTACCAGGAACCCAAGACAGGGTAGCTGACTACCTCAGTAGAGCTTCCGCCATGGAGGATGCTCCGGAAGTCGCACCGGACCAGGATGAGATGGTAGCGAGCATGGCCGACAATGAGATGACAATAAGCAGACAAGAATGGGCAGCAGCGTATGAGCAAGACTTGGAGAAGTCTGAGGTCAAACAACACCTCACGTCAGGATGGCCGGACAAACGGAGGCTCACTGCGGAAGTGAGGAAATTCTATGAAATTCGGGAGGAACTGTCTTTGAGCGACTCAGGAGTCTTCCTGTACAGGGGTGAGAGAGTCATTCCACCGGAGGCCCTTGTGCCTACGTTATTAAACCAACTGCACGAAGGACACCTGGGCATCGTAAAGACAAAAGCCTGAGTGAAACAAATGTATTGGTGGCCTGGCATGGACGCCCAGATAGAAAGGCAGGTGAGAGAATGTGAACAATGCCAAGGAGCTGACAAAATACTTCGTCCTCTCAGGCCAGAGCTAGGGAAATTCGAGAACCCCCAGAACCCGTGGGAAGACTTAGCAATTGACCTTTTGGGACCTGTGCTTGACAACCGTGGAATAAATAAATTCCTGTGTGTGGTCATCAACAAATATTCCAAATGGCCGGAGGTCGATGTGCAAGAGTCCATGGACACAGATACAGTGTTGAAGTTCCTGACTTCCCTGTTCGTAAGGGAGGGAATACCAAAGACAATACTTAGTGATAATGGACCTCAGTTCGTCTCAGACAAATGGACCCGGTTCATGAAGAGGAATGGAATCAAATCGAAACACACCGCCATCGACCACCCAGCGTGCAACGGCCAAGTGGAGCGGGTTAACCGCGTGCTCATGGGCTCAATACAAGCGGCCATCATGCAAGGGAAAGACTGGGAGGCAGAAGTACAGAGCATGTTGTGGGCATACAGGATCACCCCCACAGTGGTAGGGTATAGCCCCTTTCAGATCTTGAGAGGCCGTCTCCCGTTCACCCAGGACAACGTGGTGTGGAGAGAAAAGACTGTAACCAGCAAATGGTCCCCAGCAGTGGTGCAGCACAACCTTGAGAAGGCTCAGAGAGTATATGCAGCCCATTACGACAGGCGGCGCAACACTAAAGAAACCGTACTGGAGGAGGGAGAATGGGTCAGAGTCAAACTTCCCACCCTGCAAAAGAAAGGAGAGAGCAAGTATAGCCGACCCCTACAAGTCAAAGAAGTACGAGGCAGGGCCGCTCTACTCAGCGATGGCAAGGTGTGGTCCCAAGACCGCATGGCGAAAGTCAACAGGATTGTAAGATGGCCCAAGTCCGAGGAAGAGGAGATACGCATAGGGGGAGAAGAAGAGATGTCCACAAGCGGAGAGGACCAGAGAGTATCATCAGAAGACAGAGAAGAAGGAGGAGAAAGAGATGCGCAGACAGCAGAGTTAGCGGGAGGCCACTCCATCCCAGCTACCGACGGAGCGAGGGAAGATCAGAGAGACACTGAACTGTTTCCCGGAGGAAGTGACGGTGAGGAGAGCAACCTGGTAAGGCGTACCCGTTTGGGCAGAACTGTCACCTTGCCCTCAAGATATAGAGACTTTGATATGAGCAGACATTAGAGATGGACTACAGCACTGCTTTAAATTTAGTGTGTCAAAGGGGGGAGATATGTGGTGTTGCGCTCTAGTCTACGAGCGTGAACGCGATGACGCGTCACGCTGTAGACGAGAGCGATAGACGCGCGCATGCGCAGAGCGACGAAAAGTGAGAGCGCGAAAGCGGAGAACGGCAGTTGGCGACCGGAGTAGCCGCTAGTTAGACGCTCGGCGCTCTATATGCTTATCAGTTGTAACCTTATGGAATAAAGCTGTTTCCAAACGTGAGCTGACTCAGAGCACTGTGTGGGGGACAAATATACATCATTACATGTATGTGGTTGGCATGCTCACCTTGTGGACTCTCTTGGCCTGTGTTATTTGATTATAAATAGTCTCCAAATACCAGTACATGTTTAAGAGACCTTTCCCTTCATTGCACTTGTTAGGAAGTATGCTTCTTCCAGCGCTCAGGTGCCAGCTGGCCTCCAGCCACTTATTATCCTGGCCGTAAGCACCTAGCATGCTAGTATTTGTAGGCCTGCGTTTATTATGGCAAAGGCAAAACTACAAGTCCCAGCATCCAGAGTGCTATTGGTTAGAATGCTCAGATTGTCTAATATTGACCTCAGTGGCACGAAGTTAGTTAGTAGTTACATCATTCAGCACCAGTTCATCTTTACCTTTTAAAAAATAATTTTAGGCACACCCTGTAGTTGGGCGTTCGTGCAGTCTTTCGTAAAAGGGCACTCTGTGCTGACCTCACCCACTTACAATGGAGTCATTGGGGCGAATTATCTGCCGGGAGAGGGATTCGATTATGGTATTTGCACAGTTGAGCTAGGAAGATGCTTTACACGCTTCAGACTAGTGAGTGCCTTAATGAATAGTTCAGAAGGAGAGTGTGCCTGGTGTATGGTGACACTGATGGCAGTCTTCAGCCCCCCTCTGTGCTAGAATCAAGATCCTTGTCTTGCCTATTCCTGATATTTAGGAAGGCGCTGGCGCTGCAGTTCACTCCCCCAGCTGGGGAGAGGGCCTGTCCTCCAGGCCGGGGCAAGGAGTGAGATCGCACTAGGAAGAGTGTCTGTTCAGACAGTTCTGCCTTTTTACACTTTTAGCATAATAAATACTTGTAACATCCCCAAAAGCAGATTTAAAAACACATACTGAATTCTGGAAAAACAATTATTTTTCTCCATACTTAAGTTTAACAGTAAAAGAAAAAACATCTATTAAATGTAAGAAACTGATGCATGGTGACTGGAGAGAGCAAAGAGAAGGATGTTCGCAGATTGCTCCAGTGAGTTACTTGCAGTGAGGCGTGTCTCGCGCTTCAACTCTGAAGACACAGGCAATGGACTCATAATGCACACAAATTTTTAGAAAGAAGTTGAAATCTTAGCCCTCTTGAGCACCAATGGTACTTGCATGTATTTGAATCATGTCTCAAGGCTGAAATAAAGTACTGCCCTTTCTCAACACACACATAATTTCTTCGAATTGAAAGGGGAATTCTGAAACTGCCTGTAAAACGGTCCTATATGTGGTTAGAACACTGCAGGCGGCCCGGGGTCCATGAAGGGGACCCCGCTATAAGAGGGTGGCTGCCTTAGTGCCACATGAGGGCACACGAGGCAGCTGCCCAGTGTTGAGGAGTCCCTCAGGGTCTGCGCGCCAGTGTTACATACGGGCAGGAGTGGGAGGAGGACGGGGCACAAATACCTCTCACGCCCACCTGGCGTCCTCTTTGCCCACAACCCTGACGCTGTTTAGTTCGTCCTGGTGATGCAGTCTTATCCTTAGCCTCGGTTTTGTTCCGGTGAGTGAGAGGGCATGGAACAGTCCCGCCCGAACTGCCAAGCCAAGCCCTGTCTTTCCTGGACCGGAATCAAGCATCCTAGGACCGGTTTCTGGCTATCAGCCGTCTTCAGCCTGGATAGCTGGACTCCAGTGGCCTAGTGAGCACGGGACCCACGTCTGGGCATACCCTTCCCACATAGGGTGAACAGCAAAACACACAAGATGATGGACGGAATGTTGCACAATGGCAAAACATTCACCCCCAGTCACAAAGCTGTCTGAACTGGGGTGGCAGAGTGGGCTAAAGAACAGTGATGGATTCAACCCAGATGTGTTGACTGGGAGTGAGTGTTTGATTGGTTCAGATGCTCCGTCCATCACCACCCCCTTTTGTACCGCTATACCCGAAGCACACCCATGAAGGGGCTCTTTAGCGGAGATCTTTTGTTCCTTGCTGTAATGTGCAGTGCGTGTGAGAGGCCTGATGAGTGTAGATATATAAGAGAGTGAGGTTTAAATAGGAGGTAGGAGTCCAGTCAGAACAATTTTAATGAGTGTGGCTGCTCTCCTAGATAAAAATAAGTGTGGCGCGCCCCTGAATTAATGGTACAGGGTACCGCGCATGTTGGTCTCTTCTTGGGAGACAGCATGCCCGCGGATATCTGTTGTGGCAGTGAGTGTCGCGGGGCTCCCTCCTCAGTTCAGTCAGGCCTCCCCATACCAGGTAGGTTTGCTATGTTATGTTATGTTAAAAAATACTTTTATAGCGCACTTACACCAAGCGGTTTCATGGCGCTGTGAGCATAGGGTGAACAGACATTCAGCAGTGTAGGTGATCGAGAGAGACTGTGATTATTCATGGGCTTGGAGGAACAGTAAGGTTTTGAGGAGGGATCCAAAACAGGGGTAGGAAGTAGTGAGTCTCAGCTCCAAAGGTAGAGCATTCCAGCGAGAGGAGGCAAGGAAAGAAAATCTGAGGCCACCATGTCTTTTGCGCTTAAAGGTGGGAATTGTCAGTAGAGCCAGGTGAGAGGAGCGAAGGTTGCGCGAAGGATAATAGTGGTGAAGAAGGGAGGAAATGAAAGCAGGGCCAAGGCCAGCCAGGGCTTTAAAAATGATGCAGCCTACTTTAAATTCGCTGCGTTTAGCCACTGGAAGCCAATGGAGGGTTTTAAGCAGAAGGCGAACATGAATGTGTCTGGGCTGATAGAAAATTAGTCTTGCGGCCTGATTCTGTACCAACTGTAAGCGATTTAGTTGGTACGCAGGGATGCCGACATGAAGTAAATTGGCATAATCAATCCTAGAGACGGTGGCGTGGCTTGGGCGCCGATGGGGATGGCGGCGTGAGCCTGTAGCTCCGCGCCCGATCCCGTTTTTAATTCTGATAAATATCCTGAAAACTCACCTACAGTGCAGCATACTGGATCGGAATACAAGGAGCAGCTTCTGCGCCCACTTTTGTCCTGCTCGGGGGCCCAGAGGCGACGTGAGAGCAGAGTGAGCTGCTGCGGGAGCCGAGCACCGATAGCAAGATGGCGGCGACCTCGGACCGGGAAGACTGATCAGGGCCGAGCAGTGCACCAAAAGGCTGTCTGGGGGTCTGACCGACTGTCGGAAGAGTGCGGGATGCGGACAAGCCTGCCGATCTGAAGAAAGAAGAATCGCATTGGGGCTGGCACTCGCTCCAGAATATCACGGTGTGGCAGGCGCCGCAGGGGAAGCGACTCCTCAAGATGGCGGATGCTCGGGAAATAGCCCTGATACAGCGACGCAGCGGAACTGGTGATAGCGCTTGTGCCGGCATTTAAGAGCGCCCGAGGTGCGGGTGACAAGCGGGGCAGAGCCTTGACGTACGCCGGATTGTGGGGACTTCCGATCGCCTGCGGGAGCACAATCGGCATTGGGACCAGAAGAGGAGGCAAACTGACGGCTGAGCCCTTTGCCGGGCCCCGAGATCCTTGCAGAGGACAGAGTGGCACTAACACTGAGCTGTTCAAGGAGTGCTGCGAGAGGATGTGTGCCCCCCACTGATCCGGGTGAGTGCTGCGCTGCGGGCCTGCGCCCGATGCTAAGGAGGTGAGAGCAGCAGGGGCAGGTCTGTGGCGAGGGGCACACTGCAAGAATGCAGCAGTCGGAGACCTAGGGCCAACGCGGGACGGAAGCGCCATAGAGGCTGTGCTGCGGAGGTTGATTGCGGCCGCCCCTTTGCTGCAGATACTGAAGGTCTGGGATCTGCGGTCTGCTGGCACAGGCAGTGTCCCTTGATGTGTGGGCATCGGGCGAACTTGTGGACTCTTGCATTGGGCCTGGGAACACCTGCGCATTCCCCCTGGCAGGAGCTGGTGATGGTGATAGGTGTAGGCTTGGCTGGGAGAAGATAACTGGGCAGACACCCCCGGTGTGGGCATAGCAGTCGACTGCCGAAGAAATCTGTTTGCCGGCCGGGGCACTAGCCATGGGAAGGTGGAGTGCCCACCCAGACGGACGCACCAGTGGATGGGTTGGCCCTGTCGAGGGGGCGATGCGCCGCGGTGTCCAGCATGGGAGCAGGACGGCAGGAGTGCACGGCTGAGGAGCGAGTGCCTGTATCGCTGTGGGGAGGAGTGTGGAACCGGTGAAGTGAGGTGCAGCCTGTATTCTGCGTTGAAGTACTGATTTGGGGGGCCCGGCCCTGGTGGGGATAGAGCGACAGCCAGAACTGCGTTTCATGTAGGAATCGAAGACCTGGAGTGGTGCAAAGTGACAGGGACAAGGTTCCGGGCGCTGAGTTGAGCTGGTTGTGGATGTGCTGGATAGCACTGGGGTGCCAGGGGGCGTACTGGGAATACCGGTGACAGAAGTAGTGGATCTGGTGGGCCATCTGGCTACGGAAGGCCGTGAGATGAAGCCGAAGTCCGGACAGGCGGAGGAGGTGGAGCAGGAGGAGCGTAATGACAGCACTGTGGACCCTGAGGGAACGCCGCTGGAGTAAAGGCTGAATAAATGCCTGGACAGTATCCTTGAAGCCATAACGGCAACTAAGGAATCCTTACATCAGGATATAGCACTGGTCGCTACGGGGCTGGGGCTGCTACGGGCAGACAACTCCAAAGTGACGGACAGAGTGAAAGAAAATTAACTCCTGCTTCAAGACTTGAAACCGGCTGTGGTGACGGCGGAACACAAGCTGAATGATGTGCTGGCCCGCCTGGAGACCTTAGAAAAGAGGGCGGAGGATTCAGAAAGCCGAAATCGGCATAACAATGTCCAGGTGGTAGGTCTGCCGGAAAAAACGGACGGGGCCGACATGATCGCCAACATGGAGAACTGGTTTAAGTCGGTTGTTGCCCCGGAGGGCCTCTCCTCCTTCTTCTCCATTGAAAGGGTGCACAGGGTTCCAGCCAGGCCGCCCCTGCCGGGCCGCCCTCCTCGACCGGTGGTGGTCAAGGTCCTGCACTTTAAAGACAGGGATCTGCTAATACAGCGGGCTCGCTCGACTGGGCCCTTCCAGGTGGAGAATAGTGCGGTCACGCTTTTCCCGGATGACACCCAGGAAGTTCAAAAATGCAGGGCCTCTTATTTGACTGTGAAGAAGGAACTGAGGGACGAGGGGATACAGTATTCTCTGCTCTTCCCAGCTAAGCTTCGAATTATCCTTGATGGGACCATGTACTTTTGTCAGACTCCTGAGGAGGCATGGACTTGGCTTGAATCCTATCAAGCTGGCACGGATCGGAGGCGTGGGGGTGAGCGGGGAAAGTCGAAACCTGTCCAGGTGCGCAAATCACAACGCCTCCGCAAATGCAACAAGACCCAGAGAGCACAGCAGGGCGTACAAATGGCCGCGGATAGGCGGAGTGCTCTGGCGTGACAGCCGTGATTACGGGATCGCAAAGAGAGGGATCGACGGTGGGGTCGGACTCTGAAGATGACGGAGGGAAATCAGGGGCTGAACTTTCGGATGCAGACAGTATCAAGGGCCCTAAGGTAACACCCCAAACGGCGGATGGAATCTTCGGCGACTGACGCCTCCAGCAGGGTGCTGCAGATGTATGGGCCAGGTAGAGCTGCTGGACCTGGCATAAACTTTGATGCTGCAAGTAATGAGGTGATCTAGTATGTGGGATCTTGGGCTAGGTGCGGGGGCGAACCCTGCCACCCGTTGGACCTGAAACACCCTCCTATAGCCCTTAAGGCTAACTGTAGTGGTTACTGCAGTGTAGAATTTTGTGTGTTGTTGTGGAAGTTTGGATGGGGGCTGATAATGTATTATTAGGTCCTGTTCTGGGGGGAGGGGTAGGGGGATTGTATTCTGGGGTCTTTATTTCTGGGGTGTTGAGTTTTTGGGGTCGAGCATTGGTGTGGGCGTTGCTACCGTGAGGAAGATGGAGAGGCGAGACTGTTGGGATGGGATCGTTACGTGATCTGAAATGTATCACTTGGAATGTGAGAGGTTTGCACACTATGGTTCGGCGCCATAAAGTACATGCTTCTTTATTGAGAAGAGGAGTGCACATAGCAATGTTGCAGGAGACACATCTTACTAAGGCGGAGGGTCAGGCGCTGCAGCGTAGATGGAGGGGTCAGGTCTTTGGTACAGCTTATTCGGCATTTGCGAGGGGTGTGCTCATCTGGGTGCGGGCAGGGATCCCATTTCAGGTCACCAGGCAGATCGTGGACCATGAGGGCAGATATGTAGCAGTGGAGGGTAGATTCTATGGCAGGGACATAGTACTATGCAGTCTTTATGCACCAAACACCGACCAAGCCCGTTTTCTAGATAGCTTGTCAGGCGCTCTAGCACCCTTTCTAGTGGGTCCGATACTAGTGGGTGGGGGATTTTAATGCTATTACGGATATTGACATGGATAGATCGCACCCTCCGTTAGCGGCCACCCAGGTTAGAAAATTGGCTAAAGCTATATCGGAATGGCAGGATAGTTGGGGACTGCTAGATGTGTGGCGTGCCCAACACCCTCAGGTTAGCGATTATTCGTATTTTTCAGCTGTGCATGAACTTCATGTTCGCATCGACGCTTTCCTGTGTTCGCCTCTGATAGCTAGACTGGCTGCCTACACTGAATACCTTGCTGACCACAACCCGCTGTTGCTCTCCCTTAATTGGCCGAGGGCGACTACGGCGATCCCGATTTGGCGTCTGCGCCCGACACCCTGGACGACCAGGTATTTCGGACCGAGGTGGGCGACGGGATAGATCATTATTTCCGGGAAAATCGGGGTACGGCGTCATCGCGGGTGCTTGAATGGGATGCTTTAAAGATGATCATTCGAGGGGGTCTGCATCACTAAGTACTCGGGGGCTAGGAGGACAGTCTTGGAAGATTTGGCTAAGGCGGAGGGAGCCTTGAGGGACTTAGAGCGACAGAGGTCTGAGCAACCGTCCTTGCAGGAGAGGGTGCTGGAAGCAAAAGAGAAGGTGGCGGCTGAGACTGAAAGGCTACGGTGTTTTGATCAGCGGGGCTACCTAGCAAAGATGCATGCGGAGGGAGATAAAGTTGGTACTCTGCTGGACAAACTGGCCGACTCGACGCCGCGGAGTGGCCCCATTATGCAGATAATGTTGGAGAATGGCGACCTGACGTATTCACAGGAACTGATTGTGTCACGCTTCACCTCTTATTATGAGGCCTTGTATAGTAGCCGCAGGGGGGAAACGGAGGCAGACATAGAGGAGTACTGGCGGGGGATTCAGTTGCCCCAACTGTCTGAGGAACAGGCGCAACTCCTGGGACAGGATATTACGTTGATGGAAGTGCGAAGTGCCATTAAACGTATGGCCCGCAATAAGACACCAGGACTGGATGGACTACCAGTCGAATTCCAAGCTAAATAAATTGCATCGACGCTTTCCTGTGTTCCCCTCTGATAGCTCGACTGGCTGCCTACACTGAATACCTTGCTAGAACGGTCTCTGACCACAACCCACTTTTTTTTTTAGCTGTGCATGAACTTCATGTTCGCATCAAAGCTTTCCTGTGTTCCCCTCTGATAGCTCGACTGGCTGCCTACACTGAATACCTTGCTAGAACGGTCTCTGACCACAACCCGCTGTTGCTCTCCCTTAATTGGCAGAGGGCGACTACAGCGATCCCGACTTGGCGTCTGCGCCCGACACCCTGGACGACCAGGTATTTCGGACCGAGGTGGGTGACGGGATAGATCATTATTTCCGGGAAAATCGGGGTACGGCGTCATCGCGGGTGCTTGAATGGTATGCTTTTAAGATGATCATTCGAGGGGTCTGCATCACTAAGTACTCGGGGGCTAGGAGGACAGTCTTGGAAGATTTGGCTAAGGCGGAGGGAGCCTTGAGGGACTTAGAGCGACAGAGGTCTGAGCAACCGTCCTTGCAGGAGAGGGTGCTGGAAGCAAAAGAGAAGGTGGCGGCTGAGACTGAAAGGCTACGGTGTTTTGATCAGCGGGGCTACCTAGCAAAGGTGCATGTGGAGGGAGATAAAGTTGGTACTCTGCTGGACAAACTGGCCGACCCGACGCCGCGGAGTGGCCCCATTATGCAGATAATGTTGGAGAATGGCGACCTGACGTATTCACAGGAACTGATTGTGTCACGCTTCACCTCTTATTATGAGGCCTTGTATAGTAGCCGCAGGGGGGAAACGGAGGCAGACATAGAGGAGTACTGGCGGGGGATTCAGTTGCCCCAACTGTCTGAGGAACAGGCGCAACTCCTGGGACAGGATATTACGTTGATGGAAGTGCGAAGTGCCATTAAACGTATGGCCCGCAATAAGACACCAGGACTGGATGGGCTACCAGTCGAATTCCAAGCTAAATAAATTGAGGTGCTGGCGCCTGCCTTGGTGGAGATCTACCGCAAAGCGAGTGAGGCAGGCTCTCTGCCGTGCTCGATGCGGGAGGCTCTGATCATTCCACTATTGAAACCGGGACGCCCAGAATCGGATGTGGCGTCGTACCGACCTCTCTCTATGCTGTTGGTAGATTTTAAGATTCTGAGTAGTATTCTGGCGACCCGTTTATTGCCGCACATGACGACGTTGGTTCACGATGACCAGGCGGGATTTATTCCCACACGATGTACAGCTCTGAGTATCCGGCGATTCCTCCGGGTAATGGCGGAGAACCAGGAAGACCAGAGCTCTGCGGTGGTCCTTTCAGTAGACATAGAGAAGGCATTTGACAGTCTGAAGTGGCCTTTCCTGCGCAGGGTGTTGAGTGGTTTTGGTCTGGGCGACCACTTCATGCGGTGGAGGACGGTATTGTATTACATGGTACGGCCAGGGTAAGGATAGGTGAAGTGATATCTGCTCAATGTCCGATTATGAGGGGGACGCGACAGGGGTGTTCGCTGTTGCCGTTGTTGTTCGCGCTGGCGATTGAACCCCTCCCAACACAGGTTAGATCGGGACAGCTATATAGAGGGCTGCTGCACCGGGGTGATCAGCACTTCATCTCCCTATACGCGAATGATTTACTCCTATTTCTTCGGGAGGCCGATGCTGACTTGCCGGGGGCTACGACCATGTTGTCGCGTTTCGGGATGGTCTCTGGACTTCGGGTGAACTGAACTAAGACATGTCTCTTCCCGACCCGCCGGGGACTGCCTCCTCCTGAATCATTGGGGGTACTGACGTGGGAACCGGTGTGCCTCACGTATTTGGGGGTGCGGATCTACCATACTGAGAAGGATTTATTAGAGGGTAATATATATCGATGTGTTAAGGCCTTGGAAAGATGCATGGATTTTTGGGCGACGCTTCCCTTGTTGGTGCTGGGCAGGGTGGCTCTGCTTAAGATAGTGGCCCTGCCTAGATTGCTGTATTATTTTTGCACTTTACCGATCTGGGTCCCGCTGAGAATTTTTAAGGAACCGAGGTCGTTGGTGGTGGGCTTCTTGTGGGGTACGGGAAGGAGGCGTGTGGCGCTGTCAAGGTTGTTGAGACCAAGATTGGAGGGCGGCCTAGCAGTGCCGGATTTTGAGCTCTATTATTTGGCGGCTCAATTGCAGGTGCTGACATAACATATAGCGCGGGAATATCGGGGTCCAGAAAGTGGCTGGGGTCGGCGAATACCGCGGCCTGTGTTGGCATATATAGTGATGCAGCAGAGGCTTGATGTGCGGGACCTGACTGGTGAGGAGCGGACCCTGCGGACGTGTTGGAATAGGACACAGCGCAGGGCGGGGACACATCGGCCGTACGCTCCGGAGATCCCGTTGGGCATGCTGACGACGTTACCGCACAGTGGAGACTGGTCCCCTCTGGCGAACTGGGAACAGATGGGTGTTCAGATGGTGGGAGACCTCTATGTGAACGAGGAACTGGCTCCCTTTGCGGTGTTACAGGATGTGTTTGGGCTTCCTGACGGGGACTTTCTGCTGCATGCTGTGGTTGCAACCACAATCCAAAAACACTGGAGAACGGGTAGATCAGAGCCGATACTGACCCTTGCTTGTCAATATGTGGTGATGACGGCTGGGACAATCAAGGCAGTGACATGTCTCCAATCCCGATTGCTTCGGGAGGGTTTGCGGCCACTTGAAGTTCTTAAGGCGAGATGGGAGGAGAGCGTGGGCCCGGGACGCACAATACCTGATACTGCGTGGGGTCACATCCTGAAGAGGGCATGGAAGGGCACAAGAAATGTGCGGCTCCAGCAGATCCAATATTTTATAGTGCATAGGGCCTATTTGACACCAGGGAAGATCCGGAAGTACTTTCAGGTCCAGGACACGGCGTGCCCGAGATGCAGGGAAGAAGGAGTTGAGATTGAACACATGTTATGGCATTGCCTGAAGTTGGAAGGTTACTGGGACGAGGTGGGAGGGCTGCTCAGCGTGGTGACGGTAAGACAGATAGTTTATGACATGGCCACTTGTTTGCTGCACTGGTTCCCACACACTGCTAAGACCACAGATACAAGTGAATTTATAGATTTGGGTCTTCTGTTAGCTAAGCGCGAGATTACATGGCATTGGAAGGCGAGGGAAGGCCCTTCGAGTGGACGCTGGAAGCGGGAACTCTGCAAGTGGGCAAGCTGTGAAAGCGTAGTGAGGCTCAGGCAGGCTACCCGTTCGGGTAATGAAAAGGCACTAGTGGTGGCCGGGGCTTGGGAAGCCATGGTTCAGTCCCTGAAAGATCAGATGGAGCCGGAAGAGGAAGAGTGAACACTCCTCGTCCAGGTGATAGCTGGTTCCACATGTTAGCCTCGCTTGCCGATACATGTTTTAGTCGAAATGGTAGCTAGGACTTGCAATCGCCCACACCACAGTTTTAGGAGGGAGGGAGGGTTAATAAGGGGGGAGGGGGTGTGAGCACTGTTAGGAAGAGTGTGTTGCCGTAAATACTAGGGTCGAAACTGCCTCTACTTTCAAAGGGATACTTGCACTAAACTTGGCGCTCTAATTCCTATGACTTAGATGATGGTGGAGGCAGAGCAGGAACAGCGTAATTAGAGATGATTAGTGTGGTTAAATAAATGTTGGCTTAAGTGTTTGGGCATGTTGGTTGGTGGGGAGTTGGGAGAAAAAGAAAAGCAGGAGTATTCTGAAGTAGTTGGTTGATTTTGCTGCAAAGGTATGCGATGTAAGAGTATGCCACCTTCAAATTGATGCCGCCCGACCTTCGGGTTGTGGGCTGAATGGATGTGTAACTATATTAACGGAGGCTTCTCCCTGGCGCGTATTTATATCGGCAATGTTGATTACTTTAAGGGTGTAGTATTCCAACCTGCAATAAAAATATATTTTAAAAAAAAAGAAATCAATCCTTGAGACTACCAGGGCCAGAGAGCCAGGGTCAAGGCCTCAGTGGTTAAAAATCGGGAGATCTTATGGATTTTTCGGAGATGGAAAAAACAGGAGGATACCACGGCACTAATCTGGGGCCTCACGGAGAGGTCATTACTGATAATGACTCCTAGGCTTTTTGCTGAGTTAACAGGGCGAGGAGGGGAGCCAAGGCAGGAGGGCCAAAAATTAGAATTCCAGGGATTGGAGGCACCTCCGACCAAGATCAGCTCGGTCTTGTCGGGGTTAAGCTTTAAGTGATTGTCCTCCATCCAGTTACTGATGAGACACAGGGTGGACTGAAAATTATTGATAGATTGATCGGAGGAGTCAATGTCAAAGATTAGCTGAATGTCATCAGCGTAATTGAAAGCGGAGACATTGCTACCCCGTAGGGCCAGAATGAGGGGAGTCAAGTATAGATTAAAAAGAAGGGGAGACAGGGAAGATCCCTGGGGGATGCCACATGTCAACTCAACTTTGTCCGTTGAGAAATTAGAAAGGCGGACAGCCTGATGACGATTGCTCAAGAAGGAGCGGATCCACCCCAGGTCTGGCCCCCGAATGCCAGCGTCCTCGACACGGGCGACCAAGATATCATGGTCGACCGTGTCGAATGCAGCCGACAAATCCAGGAGCACCAAGGCCTGGCTGATCCCGTGGTCCGCTCCTCTCCTCAGCTCCTCCATCACTGAGAGAATGACTGACTCGGTTGAGTGTGCTGGCCTAAAGCCAGCCTGTTGCGGGTCGAGGAACTGGGAGCGTTCGATAAACGAGCTCATAAAGTTAGTGACATGAGCCTCCAGCACTTTACTGAGGTAAGGGACCAGGGAAATAGGGCAAAAATTACTCATTAAGGAGGGTTCCGCATTAGGCTTCTTCAGGATGGGTACCACCTCAGCTATCTTGAAGGAGTTAGGGACCAAACCAAGCCGGAGGGAATTATTGAGCAAAGCCAAAGGGGGTTTGGGGCAAGCAGTAAAGGTCTCCCGTAGAATATGGGGGGTAGCAGTCTGTAGGAGAGCCAGAGCCCACCTTCTTTAACAAAGCGAAGAATTGCTCCTCAGAGATTAGGGGTATCTGATCCACTGTATGCGGATTTCTAGTGGCCAAAGTGGTAGCAGATAAGGGTGTCGGGTCTGATGTACGGAGAGGAATACTATTTTAAATTTTGACAATTTTTTCCACAAAGAAGGAGTTAAGGAAATCACAAAGGGCTTGGGAGGGGAGAGGCTTAATGGTTACTCTATCGGGGTATGAGAGATCTTCCACTATAGAAAAAATATCTTTTGCCTTAGTTGCCGAATCAGTGATCTTTTTAGAGAAGTATAAAGTGTTAGCCGGGAGGATGGCTTGTTTATAATCTTTAAGCTGGGCCGTAAACAACTATTTTTTCTCGGGGGCGTAATTGCGCCTCCAGCTACGTTCGGCCTGCCTGAGTGTAAGTTTTTTTACATTTTTAACTCCTCTGAAAACCATCTCTGGGCATCATGGGGGCGTTTTAGTTTGAGATGTCTAAATGGCGCCACAATGTTGCTGGCTGATTTTAGCCAGTGTCTCATACTGATAGCCTGAGTGTTTAGGGAGCCATGTTCGGCGGGGGGAGGGGGGGGGGGGGGATGGGGCACTGAGCAGGGAGCAAAATTCACTAAGATCAGCCCTGTTCCAGTTCCAGTTCCAGGTTAAAAGGTTCCCCGCTGGTGTAAGGCTAGTGTGGGGAATAAAAGCCATGGAAAACGTAATAATGAAATGGTCCGACCATGGACAAGGGGAAATAAGGGGTTGGGAAATATCTAGATTGGACGTCCAGACCTGGTCTAGGACGAGACCTTTAACATGCGTTGCAGATTTAATATGCTGGATACAGTTCATGGCCGCTAGGAGATCAGTAAAAGCAATGGAACAAGTGCTCTCCCTAGCATCGGAGGGCCAGAAGTTAAAATCGCCAATGATTAACACTTTGGAATTGTTGATCACTAGTTGGGAAAGCATATCGCCAAACAGTGAAGGGAAACCGGGCATGTGTTGGGGGGACGGTAGACAAGAACACAGATAAGAGGAAACAGGGAAGATTCAAGTCTTAAAATGAGGCAGTCCACTGATAGTATACTAGCTGCCTTTAGAGATGAGAACCTAATTGGGAGTTTGACAATGGCTGCGACCCCGCCACCGGGCTTACCAGGAGGTCTATTAGTCTGGAGAATATAATAGCCCAGGGGCACCGCCGCCAAGATGTCAGGAAATGACTCCTCATTGAGCCAGGTTTCCGTTACTAGGAGTATGTCAGGTTTCGCCGAGTCCAATAATTTGAAGATCTCTAGCTGGTGTTTCACCAGCGAGCGGGTGTTTAAATAGCTGACTGTCAGCATAGAGTTGGTTGTTCTTCTATTTGGGGAGGGTAGAGGGTCATGGGGACCAGCCGGGGTCGGAGGGGACGGGGCGACAGCCAGGGGAAATGTGAATTCCTGAAAATCGGTCCTGGGACTATAAATTCCCAGTGAATCGAGACGGGTTTCAGTGGAGGGGCTAAGAGGCCAGTGGCTATGGAGACTTGTTAGAGCCGAGCCGGATAGGAAATAAAATGGGCAGAGTTCCCTGCCCCTGGCCCTGAACGGGCGCGGACGGGCGCAGACGGGCTTGCCTTTGGCACGCCTTCTGCGCGCGCCCGCTGTGCATTCGTGGGGGCATGTGCAATATGTAGCCTAGCCCCGCCTCCAGCTAGACCGCAGCCTACGGTCCTGCCGGGCTCAGGGACTGACCTAAGTTGGCGCCCTGCCCTCCACACAATCGGAAATGCAGCTGCGATGGACCGGGCAGGGGGAGTGCACCAGACAGCAAGTAAGTACAAGAATAGGAAATTAATGAGAAGCAGCAATTTAAAAATGTCCAGCAGTCGCTTTTAAAAGCGCGAATTGTGCGATTTAAAAACAGGCAGATAGCGGTGGAGTGAGAGTGAGTAAGCAGAAGAGTACACAGCAATCTTAAATCATTGCTAACAGTGTGCCTCGCAGTCTGCCACCCAGCGCTCAGCGATATTGCAGGAGCTGCCACCACCTACTGTTACCGCCACGCTCCTCTCACACTCAGCCAATATGTAGCCTAGCCTCGCCTCCAGCTAGACCGCAGCCTACGGTCCAGCCGGGCTCAGGGACTTACCTAAGATGGCGCCCTGCCCTCCATACAATCGGCAATGCAGCCGCGATGAACCGGGGCAGGGGGAGCACACCAGACAGCAAGTAAGTACAAGAATAAGAAATTAATGAGAAGCAGCGATTTAAAAATGTCCAGCAGTCGCTTTTAAAAGAGCGAATGGTGCAATTTAAAAACAGGCAGATACTGGTGAAGTGAGAGTGAGTAAGCAGAAGAGTACACAGCAATCTTAAATCATTGCTAACAGCGTGCCTCACAGTCTGCCCCCCAGCGCTCAGCGATATTGCAGGAGCTGCCACCACCTACTGTTACCGCCACGCTCCTCCTCTCACACTCAGCCAATATGTAGCCTAGCCCCGCCTCCAGCTAGACCACAGCCTACGGTCTTGCCGGGCTCAGGGACTTACCTAAGATGGCGCCCTGCCCTCCACACAATCGGCAATGCAGCCGCGATGAACCGTGGCAGGGGGAGCACACCAGAGAGCAAGTAAGTACAAGAATAAGAAATTAATGAGAAGCAGCGATTTAAAAATGTCCAGCAGTCGCTTTTAAAAGCGCGAATGGTGCGATTTAAAAACAGGCAGATAGCGGTGAAGTGAGAGTGAGTAAGCAGAAGAGTACACAGCAATCTTAAATCATTGCTAACAGCGTGCCTCACAGTCTGCCCCCCAGCGCTCAGCGATATTGCAGGAGCTGCCACCACCTCCTGTTACCGCCACGCTCTTCTCACACTCAGCCAATATGTAGCCTAGCCCCGCCTCCAGCTAGACCGCATCCTACGGTCCTGCCGGGCTCAGGGACTGACCTTTGCGGCATCGAGCATTGCCTGGCTCCTCCTCCCCCTTTCACAGTTGGCATTCCTCTGGGCCCTTCGGTGCCCGGCACCATCGGGAGAAACTATACAAATCGGTCCTTCAGTTGTGAGAGTTAGAGGTATTGGTGCTATAATTGACAATGTCTTTTTCGCTTCTGTTTTCGATTGGCGTAGAGTGGATATATGTGGTGTCGAGTGGAATTACGTGGGTTGGGTTGGAATTGTGTGGTGTATAGTGGATTTGTGGTGTGGAATTAGGTAGACTGTTCTTCAGTTGAAATATGTGTATAGTAATTGTGTGGTATTGAGTGTACTGGAATTATGTGGAGTGTAATTGTGTCACCGAGTGCAGTTATGTGGAATGGCATTTTGTGCTGTGGAGTCGAATGTTGTGAATTTTAATTATGTGGTGTTCTGTTGAATTTTGTGGCATGATGTGGAATTCTGTGGTGTGGTTTGGATGTATGTAGTGTGCTGTGGAATTTTGTTGGGAGGAAATATGTGGCTTGTTGTCGAATTATGTGTGGTGAATGAAAATGTGTTGAGTTGAATTGTGTGATGTGGAAGTTACTGGTGTAGAGTGAAATTATGCTGATTCGAATTATTTTGCATGGCATGGAGTTTATTTGTGTGGATTGTGTTACAAAGTTTGAAAATGATGACACATAATTAGAAAGAAAAGCAGCCTTTCATTGCACACAAATTTACAAAACCTTATAATATGCAAAGACTTGTCCAAATATCTCAAATAAAACATGCATATCGAATCTCCAGTGACATTTGTGTTGGTGAATTTTATGGAGGGCTTAAACAATGTGGAGTGCTGTTTTGATTGCTAATAGTGCTAGGGCGCTGCACATCTGTGGCGGGGGTATGTTCATATAAACTTAGCTTTGCACATTTGTGATGGGAATTCTGATTTCGATTGTACAAACAAAGCACCCAAAGATGTGTATGTGATTCATGGGATTTTTAATTCATTCACTTCTCAGCAGGCAGTGAGTGGGTTGCTTGTGAAACTGTAAACATATTAAATGCCTGAGCATTAGAGAGCTATTGTGTGAGGTAAAAAAACAAGCATTACCATTTAAAGACACATGCATCATTGCTTCTGGCCGCACAGAGTAGGGTTAATACTGACCTTTTCCTTGCTGCATTCTTAATCTGTAATTGCCTTGTTTAACTTTTGAGATTCCTCCTGAGTCCAAGAGTGATCTAATTCTCTGGGGTGTAAGGTCCAATACTTATACCCCATTTTGTCTTTGTAGGAAGGGTCTCTGAGCCCAGACTAAACCAGTTCTGTCCTCTCTGGTGCAGCAGGCCCACAGGAAGTGGAGACAGCATTGTGCAAAGGAGACACCGCCTATTTAGGTGCAAGGGAAACTCTTCCCACCACTCTAAAGGCAGCCAAAGTTTATTCAGCCCAGCAATGAGTCTCCCAGGAAAAGACAGGTCACTCCTCTACCCCTCCTAGTGGCTGTCTACAGTGAAAGCACATCCCTAGCCCCTGTCACTCCAACACCAAACAGTCAATACACAAACCGGTAGAGGCACACAGAATGGTTAAATAAGAAAAGGCCTACTTTCTAAAAGTGCCAAAACTGGGGTGGCGAAGTGAGCTAAAGAACGTTAATCAATTCAGCCCAACTCTGTGACTGGGGGTGAGTGTCTAAAAAGTTTCAGTGCTCCGTCCATCATCTTTTTGTGCTTCCTTTGTTCGCCCTAAGTTGGCAGGGTATGCCCAGTCATTGGTCGCTTGCTCTCTTTGCCACTGGAGTCAAGCAAGCCTGGCTGATGAGAGGTGTTACCCTGAAACCAGTCCCAGGATGCTTGTTTCCGGTCCAGGGAAGACCTGCTTTCGCAGCTCAGTCAGGACTGTTTCCATGAGGAACAGAGTCAAGACTGATTTGCATATGGCTGGGTCTGAACTGGGGTGGTGAAGTGAGCTAAAGAACGATGATGAATACAACCAGGATCTAAGACTGGGGTGAGTTTCTGAAAAGTTTCAGTGCTCTGTCCATCATCTCTTTGTGCTTGTTTTGTTCGCCCTAATTTGGCTAGGTAGGCCCAGACATGGGTCCCTTTCCCACTTTGCCACTGGATTCAAACTAGCCTGGCTGATGAGGGGTGTTACCCCAAAACTGGTCCAAGGATGCTTCTTTCCCATCCAGGGAAGACCTGGCTTGGCATTTCGGGCTAGACTGATCCCATGAAAGACAGGGTCAAGACTGATTTGCACATGGCTGGGTCTGAACTGGGGTGGCAAAGTGAATTAAAGAACGATGATGGATTCTACTCAGATCTGTGACTTGGGTTAGTCCAAAAAGTTTCAGTTCACCGTCCATCTTTTTGTGTTTGCGCTACTTTCATAAAGTGGCATTTTCAAACACACAATTTAAAAACCATATTTACTAAAAGATGTGTTATTAAATTCTGCGTTTTTAGAGCCTAAACTCCATTTCTATATCTTGTCCCATTGGAAAGTAATGATTGAGAAGTTATAACGCTCCAAAATAGGGCCAACCCAAAAAGAAGTCACTGGGACCCGGGTATGCAGTAATATAGGAAGAGGGGTCCCAGAACGGAAGGACAGATAAACACAAAAGTACAGTGTTATTTATTCACAGAGTACTCAACCAAATCTAGGTGTACATTGCATGAAAATATCAACCATATTTTTTTCCTGATTTTTGTGAGATGTTATAAAGCAACTCCTATGTTAGCCTATGTGACAGCTAGCCTTTCAATAGTGAAAAACTAAATTTGCAGTATTTCAGGACATTTAAAACACAGCAGTACATGGCCTACCAGATGGGTGGTTCTACATGTAAGAAAAGGGAGGGTTAGGGCCTGGCAAGTGGTTTTACTTGCCAGGTCGGCATGGCAGGTTTAAACTGCGCACAGGCACTGTAGTGGAGGTCTGAGATACTTTTACAGGGCTACTCATGTGGGTGGCACAATCAGTGCTGCAAGCCCACTAGTAGCCTTTGATTTACAGGCCCTGGGCTTACACAGTGCACTGTACTAGAGACTTACCAGTAAATCAAATATACCAATCAGGGATAACCAATTGCAATAACAATTTATTCAGGGAGCACATGCACTTTTGACACTGATCAAGGCCAAAGTTCCCAAAGCATCTAAGCCAGCAAAAACTAAGTCTAGCACAGCACAAAAAAATACAGGAGATAGATGCAAAATATCAGTGAATACCGCGCCAAGGACTCAAAGTCTAACAACCACAATGTCAAATTTCCCCCAGGTGACTCAATCTCCGTCTGTGAACAACGAAAGTAAGTCTAACTTGCAATATCGCTCGCTTCAGCAGAAACATGCCTAATAAACAGAGAAACACGCAGAGGTCAAGATGTCCGTCTGTTTGAAGCATGCAGTTTATAGTGCAAATGCGTCCATGCTTAAAGTTAAAGCTCAACGTGCCAGGCAGAAGAATTCATAAAGTGCTGCGTGCCGCACTGATCAACGGGGAAAGAGCAGAGGAAGCGCACATTGTGATTGGCAACCAGGAGGAACCAAGAACACATTTTGGCCTATCCAAAGGAATAATGAGTGCAATCGCCTAAGCGTGAACCAAGCACACATAGGAGTGACAATTGCAAGCAATGCACCAATAAAAAGCCAACATTTCTGAAAGGCACAAAAAGAATGAAAGGCAATCAATGGTTTTGGTTAAAGCTCATATTGTAGACACATTCTGCCTCACAGAGCAGCGCATGCTCGTGGACTCTATGCTCAACTTGAAAAGGAGATAGGATATGGTTTTAACTCTAATTTTTATTGCTGGCGGAGTAGAATGAAAGGCAGGGGGCACAAGGAGGGAGTGAAGGGATGGGTATGGGGGTAAGATGGACAATGGAAGGGGTGGGGAATAAAACTATTTGGAGGCACAGCTCTGCCTAGTATTGTGCATCAGTGGTAAGACCAATGCAGTTTAGTGCGGTTGTCCTCAACACGCACTAAAATGCGGTCATGCATTTTTAGCACCTCCGAACACAACGGCACTATGAGGTACAAGAAACTGCAAATAGGAACAGGCCATTGCAAAAGCGCGAGCAGCAGGATCCCTGCTGGCAGTAGTGTGCATACTGTGCAGCCAGTGAGCCTGCATTATACAGTGCTGCCCTCAAGGTTGAGTTTCTTTACTCACAATAAAGAACACAATTTGTCATCACACGGTGCAGTGCCACCCTCAGACTCAGGCAGCAGTGCACCATAAAGCTTTGCCTCAGGAATTAATCCACGAGACATGCCATGGCTCAGGCTCTCAAACAGACTCTGACAATTCATCCTCTCTGGTTAGTGATAATCACCCTGAGACCACCAAGCAGTGCACCGCACCATGTCCAGGCTGATACAGAGAGTGATGATCCATCTAAGGGACGGCGACTTGCCTTGTTGTATTTCGAAAACTGACGCCACCTGCACATCACTGTTAGTGCCATTTAACTCAAGTCCACAAACAAGTCAGTGATTGGATGATGATTGGCAATAGACCTAGCAACTGGTGGGCAAACCTAAGTTTTTACAGCATGCCATATGCTCCCCTGCTAGTTTAGAGTGAGCAGGGGTGCCTGCACCTCTCAGACCATGCAGCGCTACAGACCCTCAGACTAATTTGGCAGTGCTGTACTTGGATTACCCTATGCGCTAGTGTGTTGGCACACTGACAGACTGGCACCAGAATGCTGCTGACCCTGAGGAAGGCATCTGTTATATTGTATTGAGATGCTGGCTGAAATGGCACATCTCTGTGATGTACTGTACATTCCAGCATGATATCACCTTAATGGCATCATTGACAGTTGGTCCAGTTGTGTCTGGCAAGGACATCGTTTGGGTGCTTTCTCCTATCAAATAAACCCTACTTGAAGATTGTCACCAGCTGTCTCCTGCATTTAATCATAACAATTTTGGCGACGAGAATGGGTGGTTTTATTCTTTCTGTTATTCAATATTTTTTTACATATAGCTTGATGTGTCTTTTAATTTTCTTCTGTTTCATTCTTAGTTATTTTTTACTGTAAGATGAGAAGATGTGTTATATTGTATTGAGATGCTGGCTGGAATGGCACATCTCTGTGATGTACTCCACATTCCAGCATGATGTCACCTTAGTGGCATCATTGACAGTTGGTCGAGCTGTGTCTGGCAAGGACATCGTTTGGGCGCTTTCTCCGATCAAATAAACCCTACTTGAAGATTGTCACCTGCTGTCTCCTGCATTTAATCATAACAGCATCGCTGCCAGTGGATAGGGCCTACAGGGCAAACCTGCTTGCAGGAGAAAAATGACAAGTGACTTGTGTCACACATGCTACTCTGGACAAACATTCAAAAGAGGGAGGGCACACTATGACTGTCTGCTTGTGACCGGTCATGGTAATGAGGTGCCATGCTGCCATGTTTTAAAAAGCGTTTGCGGCTGCAAAGTCTGGCAGACTTTCAATGAGCAGGGAGTTTGTCCCCGTGTACTCCCATGAAAGAGCGCGTACGGTCTCAATCTACTCTTACTCCAAATCGGCACCAGCAGCAGTGAGCAGTAAAGCATGACAGAAGACAAGAGTGCAGCATCTCTGCACTAGCTGAATGTCAAAAGACAGCCAGTATGAGTACACACACAGGTATAGCATGATCATCAGTGCACAGAGGGCCAGCAGAAAAAGTGGGTAAGTTGCAGGCAGGGTAACTATTAAGAGAAAGACAAAGTGACCTGCCTGTCACAGTGATGTTTGGAGTGATCCTGCTTGTATGTCATATTGTGGTTCTGATGAATAATGCAGATTTCAAGGCACCCTTGGTAAGGAGTGGCCGGTCCAGGATTTTCTCATATTTTTATAATGGAGAGTGGTTTTGATAGTGACCTTCCATTTTAGAAGCTGTTTCAAGATTGTTGTAGAGCTCTTCACTGCTCAAAATCTCATCTTTGGTTGTTGAATGTCACTCATAAATACGCTTAAACCATGGAAATTTCACACACAAGCCGCACTTAAGCTGCTATGGAGGCAACATGGGTGAGTGACTGAATTAGGCGGGCACCATGTACAATGGATGATGGAAGGGAAGTACTCACAGCAAGCACATAGATAAAGCATGGTTGGTGCATGCAAACACTGGCAACAACACAGACAACAACAGGAGGGAGGGTGGGTAAGGTATAGAACAATATAGGCAACAACTGAGATGGGTAAGTGGGGTAAGCAACAACACAAGAAAAATGGAAGGAGCGAGGAGGGGCTTACAAGCAACAACACAAGCAACAATGGAAGAAGTTAGTATAGGTGCAGGCAAGCAACACCACAGGCAGCACATGAATGTGGCTAGGCGTTCAAAGCAACTACACAGGAAAAAACTGAAGAAATGAGAGTTAGTGGGTGAAATCAACATTAAGTGGTGAAACAATGGAAGTAGGGAGGGTGGATGAAAGCAAGCAACATCATATGCAACAATAGAATGTGGATGGAGTTTGGATGTTGCAAGCAACAATGCAACAATGGAAGCATGGTGGACAGGTAGAAACAAGCATTAACACAGACAACAATGGAATGAGGGAGTGTGGGGGCAAGGAAGCAACAACACTGGCAACATTAGAAGGAATATCAAATTGGGTAATCTTACACAGTGTAAAGTATAACCTCGAGCTCACCGTGTGCGAGGACCTCGCAGTATTAAAGATAATCAGGTAGTCGCTAGGTAAGTTTCTTGGTACAAACAATTTTAATCATAAGCTGATATTCAGTTCATATTGTAGTCATATGTTGAATATATTCATAAGTGAAATATCATTCTTCAAAGTCAAAATGTATAACCATCACAATCATCCATACCAAGTATCCGTTAACTCAGTCAATGCGTCCCCAATGCATTTCGAGCATCTGCTCTTCGTCAGGGAGAAAGTTCTATAAAGAAAACACATGGATATCCAGGTGTATTGCGCAGTACAGGAATCAGTATTGCAGTAATTACAAAGTGGTGCCTGTAGCAACTCAAATTAATGATGCCCAAGAAAAACAATGGTGCCCAAGAAAGATGAACCAACAAAGCATGAAAGAGCACTCATGCAATGGTGTGAAATTCAGTGATGTGAAGAAACAAAATAAATCAGAAACGTCAGGGTGTAAATAAAGGTCCCAAATTAATCATCTAGGAAAGTACGGCTATGAGTGGCACGCGTAAACAGCTGTGTGAGGGGTCCGGGTGCATTAATGCTCACCTGTAACTTCAAGGAGTGATGAAACAATCTGCGCAATAACACGGTGTGCAACGAAAGAAAACGACAAGTATCCGATAGTAAGTGAAGCACGACGTGCTCAGTGCGAAACTGATTAAGGGTGAAGTCGGGCTCAAATAGTGAAGAGCGAAGTGCGGCAAACTTTGAGGTCTGTCGAGTGACTATAATACAAAAGTGAATAGCGGGTAATCAGAAGGTTAAAATATTAATGTTAGCGCATACGTGAGTGGGGAAGAACAGAACCGGGTGCTGCTATGTGAAAAAAGCATTCAAACAAAGTGGACGCGCCGAGACAGCGTTATCTACGGGACGAAAATGAAAATATGGTAACAACTGTATTTGTCTGCCCACTGGCACTCTTCCTTGAGATTTCTAACATCTCTTACTATTGGAATATAAAATATTATAGTTCATGCATTGTTGTAATATCTCGTATCCCCAATGTTTCATGTGTCATCTTTTAGCCATTGACCAGTTGAAGTTGCCTTTTATGTGATAGCAGACTACATTAGTTTTTCAGACTTTATACATAATTCGACAAGGTTTTACAACCAGTTCCGTTAGGGGATACCATATTATAATGGGCTATGCCAGCTATAATATTTGGTATCTCCTGTGTTTCTCTGGTAATAACATACCAAGATTCAATTTGACATGGTCTTATGTTGGATGGGTAAGCACAGTATTTCTATGCCAAAACGCACCCTTTGGTTTGCTTTCCAACTTCGGTTACTATGAGTTTACTAAATATTATGGCTCACGCATTGCTGTAATATCTCGTATCCCCTACATTTCATGTGCTACCATTCAGCCATTGACCAGTTGAGGTGGACATTTATTTGATAGCAGACGGCAGTATCTTTTCACATTTTTTACATCATTCCACATTATTTTACATCAGGTTCCATTAGGGGATACCATATAATATGGGCTACACCAGCTATAATATTTGGTATCCCCTGTGTTTTTCCGGTTAGAAATTAACAGGATTTAATTTGACATGGTCGTTTGTTGGATGGGTGAGCACAGTACTTCTATACCAAAACGCACCCTTCTGTTTGCTTTCCAACTTCAGTTACTATGGGGATACCAAATATTGTGGCTCACACATTGCTGTAATAGCTGGTATCCCCTAGATTTCATGGACTACCATTCAGCCATTGACCAGTTGAGGTGGAAATGTATTTGATAGCAGACTACAGTAGCATTTCACATTTTATACATCATTCCACAACATTTTAGAAGCGGTTCCTTTAGGGGATATCATACATAATGGGCAATACCACCTATAATATTTGGTATCCCCTGTGGTTCTCGGGTTAAAACTTACCAGGATTATATTTTACATGGTCTTATGTTGGATGGGTAAGCACAGTATTTCTATGCCAGAACGCACCCTCTTGTTTGCTTCCAACTTAGGTTACTATGGGGTTACTAAGTATTATGGCTATTGCTGTAATGTCTTGTATCCCCTACATTTCATGGGCTACCATTCCGGCATTAAACAGTAGAAGTTGGCTTTTATTTGACAGCAGACTACAGTACCTTTTCACATTTTATATATAATTCCACAAGATTTTACAAAAGGTTCCTTCAGGGGATACTATATATAATGGGATATACTACCTAAAAAATCTGGAATTCCATGGGTTTCTCGGGTTAGAACTTGACAGGATTTAATTTGACATGGCCATGTTTTGGACGGGTGAGCACAGTATCTCTATGCCAAGTAGCACCCTTTCTTTTGCTTTTCAACATTGATTACTATGAGGATACCAAATATTATGGCTAAACCATTGCTGTAATATCTCGTATCCCCTATAGTTCATGGACTACCATTCCGCCATAGACCAGTTGAAGTTGACATTTATTTGATAGCAGATTACAGCACCTTTTCACAAATTTTTTTCCATCATTCCACAACATTTTACAACCAGTTCCTTTCGGGGATACTATATATAATGGCATATGCCACCTATAATATCCGGTATCCCCTAGGTTTCTCGGGTTAGAACTGAACAGGATTTAATTTGACATGGTGGTTCGTTGGATGGGTGAGCACAGTATCTCTATGCCAAAGAGCACCATTTCTTTTGCTTTTCAACATTGATTACTATGGGGATACCAAATATTATGGCTCACATATTGCTGTAATATCTGGCATCCCCTAGATTTCATGGACTACCATTCAGCCATTGACCAGTTGAGGTGGACATTTATTTGACAGCAGTCTACAGTAGCTTTTCACATTTTATATATCATTCCATTTTAGAACCGGTTCCTTTAGGGGATACCATATATAACTTGCAATACCACTTATAACATTTGATATCCCCTGTGTTTCTCTGGTTAACACTTACCAGGATTCAATTTGACATGGTCTTATGTTGGATGGGTAAGCACAGTATTTCTATGCCAAAAAGCACCCTCCTGTTTGCTTTCCAACTTCGGGTACTATGGGGATACCAAATAATATGGCTCACACATTGCTGTAATATCTGGTATCCCCTAGACTTCATGGACTACCATTCAGCCATTGACCAGTTGAGGTGGACATTTATTTGATAGCAGACTACAGTAGCTTTTCACATTTTATACATCATTCCACAACATTTTAGAACCAGTTCCTTTAGGGCATACCATACATAAGGTGCAATACCACCTATAATATTTGGTATCCCCTGTGTTTCTAGGGTTAAAAATTACCAGGATTCAATTAGACATGGTGTTATGTTGGATGGGTGGGAACAGTAGCTCTATGCCAAAAAGAACCCTTCCTTTTGCTTTCCAACATTGGTTACTAGGGGGATACTAAATATTATGGCTTACGCATTGCTGTAATATGTTGTATCCCCTACATTTCATGGGCTACCATTCTGCCATTAAACAGTTGAAGTTGACATTTATTTGAAAGCAAACTACAATAGCTTTTCACATTTTATACATCATTCCACAAGATTTTACAACCGGTTCATTCAGGGGACACTACTATATATAATGGGATATGCCACCTATAATATCCAGTATCCCCTGGGTTTCTCGGGTTAAAACTTAACAGGATTTAATTTGACTTGGTTGTTTGTTGGATGGGTGAGCACAGTATTTCTATGCCAAAGAGTACCCTTCCTTTTGCTTTCCAACATCGGTTACTATGGGGATACTAAATATTATGGCTCACACATTGCTGTAATATCTCTTATTCCCTACATTTCATGGGCTACCATTCTGCCATTAAACAGTTGAAGTGGACATTTATTTGATAGCCGACTACAGTAGCTTCTCACAGTTTATACATCATTCCACAAGATTTTAAAACCGGTTCCTTCAGGGGACACTACATATAATGGATATAAAACCTATAATATCTGGTATCCCCTGGGTTTCTCGGGTTAGAACTTGACAGGATGTAATTTGACATGGCCATTTGTTGGATGGGTGAGCACAGTATCTCCATGCCAAATAGCAACCTTTATTTTGCTTTTCAACATTAATTACTATGGGATACCAAATATTATGGCTCACACATTGCTGTAATATCTGGTTGGTACCCCCTAGATTTCATGGACTACCATTCAGCCATTGACCAGTTGAGGTGGACATTTATTTGATAGCATTCTACAGTAGCTTTTCACATTTTATACATCTTTCCATTTTAGAACCTGTTTCTTTAGGGGATACCATATATAATGGGCAATACCACATATAATATTTGGTATCCCCTGTTTTTCTTTGGTTAAAACTTACCAGGATTCAATTTGAGAAGGTGTTATGTTGAATGGGTAAGTACAGTATTTATATGCAAAAACGCACCCTCCCGTTTGCTTTCCAACTTCGGTTACTATGGTTATACCAAATATTATGGCTCACACATTGCTGTAATATCTGGTATCCCCTAGATTTCATGGACTACCATTCAGCCATTGACCAGTTGAGGTGGACATTTATTTGATAGCAGACTACAGTATATTTTCACATTTTATACATCATTCCACAAGATTTTCAACTAGTTCCTTCTGGGGATACCATATATAATGGGGTATACCTCCGATAATATCTGGTATCCCCTGGGTTTCTCTGGTTAGAACTTGACAGGATTAATTTGACATGGCCTTGTGTTGGATGGGTGAGCACAGTATCTATATGCCAAGTAGCACCCTTTCTTTTGCTTTTCAACATTGATTACTATGGGGATACCAAATATTATGGCTCAACCATTGCTGTAATATCTCATATCCCCTACATTTCATGGACTACCATTCAGCCATTGACCAGTAAGTTGACATTTATTTGATAGCAGACTACAGCACCTTTTCACTTTTTATCCATCATTCCACCACATTTTACAACCGGTTCATTTAGGGGATACTATATATAATGGCGTATGCCACCTATAATATCCGTTATCCCCTAGGTTTCTCGGGTTAGAACTTAAAAGATTTAATTTGACATGGTGGTTTGTTGGATGGGTGAGCAGAGTATCTCTATGCCAAAGAGCACACTTTCTTTTGCTTTTCAACATTGATTACTATGGGGATACCAAATATTATGGCTCACATATTGCTGTAATATCTGGTATCCCCTAGATTTCATGGACTACCATTCAGCCATTGACCAGTTGAGGTGGACATTTATTTGACAGCAGTCTACAGTAGCTTTTCACATTTTATATATCATTCTATTTTAGAACCGGTTCCTTTAGGGGATACCATATATAACTTGCAAAATACCACTTATAATATTTGATATCCCCTGTGTTTCTATGGTTAAAACTTACCAGGATTCAATTTGACATGTTCTTATGTTGGATGGGTAAGCACAGTATTTATATGCCAAAAAGCACCCTTGTTGCATTCAGAAAAAGTACTTAATCATGTAAATAGATCCAGTAGACGTTGGTATTCTTAAGTAGGTATTTATTGGTTAAAATAGGTAAAAAGGAAGGTAAGAAGGAGGAAGGAAGGAGGCCCCACCGGGAGCAGCATCCAGCTGCTCAGCCCACTCAATCAAACTGACCACACATTCAAACCATGCACACAGGAACATTCCAATGACATCACACACACAGGCTGAGCAGCAGGGAGAGAGATGATCAGGATATAACAACCCTCCCGTTTGCTTTCCAGCTTCGGTTACTATAGGGATACCAAATATTATGGCTCACACATTGCTGTAATATCTGGTATCCCCTAGATTTCATGGACTACCATTCAGCCATTGACCAGTTGAGGTGGACATTTATTTGATAGCAGACTACAGTAGCTTTTCACATTTTATACATCATTCCACAACATTTTAGAACCGGTTTCTTTAGGGCATATAATACATAATGGGCAATGCCACCTATAATATTTGGTATCCCCTGTGGTTCTCGGGTTAAAACTTACCAGGATTATATTTTACATGGTCTTATGTTGGATGGGTAAGCACAGTATTTCTATGCCAGAACGTACTCTCTTGTTTGCTTTCCAACTTAGGTTACTATGGGGTTACTAAGTATTATGGCTATTGCTGTAATGTCTTGTATCCCCTACATTTCATGGGCTACCATTCCGGCATTAAACAGTTGAAGTTGACTTTTATTTGACAGCAGACTACAGTACCTTTTCACATTTTATATATAATTCCGCAAGATTTTACAAAAGGTTCCTTCAGGGGATACTATATATAATGGGATATACTACCTAAATAATCTGGAATTCCATGGGTTTCTCGGGTTAGAACTTGACAGGATTTAATTTGACATGGCCATGTGATGGACGGGTGAGCACAGTATCTCTATGCCAAGTAGCACCCTTTCTTTTGCTTTTCAACAATGATTACTATGAGGATACCAAATATTATGGCTAAACCATTGCTGTAATATCTCGTATCCCCTACATTTCATGGACTACCATTCCGCCATAGACCAGTTGAAGTTGACATTTATTTGATAGCAGACTACAGCACCTTTTCACATTTTATACATCATTCCACAACATTTTACAACCGTTCCTTTAGGGGATGCTATATATAATGGCATATGCCACCTATAATATCCGGTATCCCCTAGGTTTCTCGGGTTAGAACTGAACAGGATTTAATTTGACATGGTGGTTTGTTGGATGGGTGAGCACAGTATCTCTATGCCAAAGAGCACCATTTCTTTTGCTTTTCAACATTGATTACTATGGGGATACCAAATATTATGGCTCACATATTGCTGTAATATCTGGTATCCCCTAGATTTCATGGACTACCATTCAGCCATTGACCAGTTGAGGTGGACATTTATTTGACAGCAGTCTACAGTAGCTTTTCACATTTTATATATCATTCCATTTTAGAACCGGTTCCTTTAGGGGATACCATATATAACTTGCAATAACACTTATAAAATTTGATATCCCCTGTGTTTCTCTGGTTAAAACTTACCAGGATTCAATTTGACATGGTCTCATGTTGGATGGGTAAGCACAGTATTTCTATGCCAAAAAGCACCCTCCCGTTTGCTTTCCAACTTCGGTTACTATGAGGATACCAAATATTTTGGCTCACACATTGCTGTAATATCTGGTATCCCCTAGATTTCATGGACTACCATTCAGCCATTGACCAGTTGAGGTGGACATTTATTTGATAGCAGACTACAGTAGCTTTTCACATTTTATACATCATTCCACAACATTTTAGAACCGGTTCCTTTAGGGCATACTGTACATAATGTGCAATACCACCTATAATATTTGATATCCCCTGTGTTTCTTGGGTTAAAAATTACCAGGATTCAATTAGACATGGTGTTATGTTGGATGGATGAGAACAGTAGCTCTATGCCAAAGAGAACCCTTCCTTTTGCTTTCCAACATTGGTTACTATGGGGATACTAAATATTATGGCTTACGCATTGCTGTAATATGTCGTATCCCCTACATTTCATGGGCTACCATTCTGCCATTAAACAGTTGAAGTTGACATTTATTTGAAAGCAAACTACAATAGCTTTTCACATTTTATACATCATTCCACAGGATTTTACAACCGGTTCATTCAGGGGACACTACAATATATAATGGGATATGCCACCCATAATATCCAGTATTCCCTGGGTTTCTCGGGTTAAAACTTAACAGGATTTAATTTGACTTGGTTGTTTGTTGGATGGGTGAGCACAGTATTTCTATGCCAAAGAGTACCCTTCCTTTTGCTTTCCAACATCGGTTACTATGGGGATACTAAATATTATGGCTCACACATTGCTGTAATATCTCTTATCCCCTACATTTCATGGGCTACCATTCTGCCATTAAACAGTTGAAGTGGACATTTATTTGATAGCCGACTACAGTAGCTTCTCACAGCTTATACATCATTCCACAAGATTTTAAAACCGGTTCCTTCAGGGGACACTACATATAATGGGATATAAAACCTATAATATCTGGTATCCCCTGGGTTTCTTGGGTTAGAACTTGACAGGATGTAATTTGACATGGCCATTTGTTGGATGAGTGAGCACAGTATCTCCATGCCAAATAGCACCCTTTATTTTGCTTTTCAACATTAATTACTATGGGATACCAAATATTATGGCTCACACATTGCTGTAATATCTGGTTGGTACCCCCTAGATTTGATGGACTACCATTAAGCCATCGACCAGTTGAGGTGGATATTTATTTGATAGCAGTCTACAGTAGCTTTTCACATTTTATACATCTTTCCATTTTAGAACCGGTTCCTTTAGGGGATACCATATATAATGGGCAATACCACATATAATATTTGGTATCCCCTGTTTTTCTTTGGTTAAAACTTACCAGGATTCAATTTGACAAGGTGTTATGTTGAATGAGTAAGTACAGTGTTTATATGCCAAAACGCACCCTCCGGTTTGCTTTCCAACTTCGGTTACTATGGTTATACCAAATATTATGGCTCACACATTGCTGTAATATCTCGTATCCCCTAGATTTCATGGACTACCATTCAGCCATTGGCCAGTTGAGGTGGACATTTATTTGATAGCAGACTAGAGTAGCTTTTCACATTTTATACATCATTCCACAAGATTTTCAACCAGTTCCTTCTGGGGATACCATATATAATGGGATATACCTCCGATAATATCTGGTATCCCCTGGGTTTCTCTGGTTAGAACTTGACAGGATTTAATTTGACATGGCCATGTGTTGGATAGGTGAGCATAGTTTCTATATGCCAAGTAGTACCCTTTCTTTTGCTTTTCAACATTGATTACTATGGGGATACCAAATATTATGGCTCAACCATTGCTGTAATATCTCATATCCCCTACATTTCATGGACTACCATTCAGCCATTGACCAGTTGAAGTTGACATTTATTTGATAGCAGACTACAGCACCTTTTCACATTTTATCCATCATTCCACCACATTTTACAACCGGTTCCTTTAGGGGATACTATATATAATGGCGTATGCCACCTATATTATCTGGTATCCCCTAGGTTTCTCGGGTTAGAACTTAAAGGATTTAATTTGGCATGGTGGTTTGTTGGATGGGTGAGCAGAGTATCTCTATGCCAAAGAGCACACTTTCTTTTGCTTTTCAACATTGATTACTATGGGGATACCAAATATTATGGCTCACATATTGCTGTAATATCTGGTATCCCCTAGATTTCATGGACTACCACTCAGCCATTGACCAGTTGAGGTGGACATTTATTTGACAGCAGTCTACAGTAGCTTTTCACATTTTATATATCATTCTATTTTAGAACCGGTTCCTTCAGGGGATACCATATATAACTTGCAATACCACTTATAATATTTGATATCCCCTGTGCTTCTCTGGTTAAAACTTACCAGGATTCAATTTGACATGGTCTTATGTTGGATGGGTAAGCACAGTATTTATATGCCAAAAAGCACCCTCCCGTTTGCTTTCCAGCTTCGGTTACTATGGGGATACCAAATATTATGGCTCACACATTGCTGTAATATCTGGTATCCCCTAGATTTCATGGACTACCATTCAGCCATTGACCAGTTGAGGTGGACATTTATTTGATAGCAGACTACAGTAGCTTTTCACATTTTATACATCATTCCACAACATTTTAGAACCGGTTCCTTTAGGACATACAATACATAATGTGCAATACCACCTATAATATTTGGTATCCCCTGTGTTTCCCGGGTTAAAAATTACCAGGATTCAATTAGACATGGTGTTATGTTGGATGGGTTAGAAGAGTAGCTCTATGCCAAAGAGCACCCTTCCTTTTGCTTTCCAACATTGGTTACTATGGGGATACTAAATATTATGGCTTACGCATTGCTGTAATATGTCGTATCCCCTACATTTCATGGGCTACCATTCTGCCATTAAAGAGTTGAAGTTGACATTTATTTGAAAGCAAACTACAATAGCTTTTCACATTTTATACATCATTCCACAAGATTTTACAACCGGTTCATTCAGGGGACACTACTATATATAATGGGATATGCCACCTATAATATCCAGTATCCCCTGGGTTTCTCGGGTTAAAACTTAACAGGATTTAATTTGACTTGGTTGTTTGTTGAATGGGTGAGCACAGTATTTCTATGCCAAAGAGCACCCTTCCTTTTGCTTTCCAACATCGGTTACTATGGGGACACTAAATATTATGGCTCACGAATTGCTGTAATATCTTGTATCCCCTACATTTAATGGGTTACCCTTTAACCATTGACCACTTGAAGCCGCCTTTTACTTTATAGCAGACTACAGTAACTTTTCACCATTTTTTACATCATTCTACCAGATTTTACATCCGGTTCCCTTAAGGGACACCAAATATTATGGCCTATACCGGCTATAATATGTGGTGTCCCCAGTGTTCCTTTGTTTAGAACTTACCAGGATTAAATTATACATGGTCTTAAGTTGGATGGGTGAGTACAGTACTTATATGCCAAATAGCAACCTTCCTTTTTTTTTCCAACATCGTTTACTATGGGGACACCAAATATTATGGCTCACACAATACTTTAATATTTTGTATCCCCTACGTTTCATGGGTTATCCTTTAGCCATTGGCCACTTGAAGTTGTCTTTTATTTGATAGCAGAAAACAGTATCTTTTCACATTTTTTACGTCATTCCACAAGATTGTACGTCCCGTTCACTCAGGGGATACCTTATATAATGGCTCATACCACCTCTAATATTTGGTATCTCCTGTGTTACTTGGGTTAGAACTTACCAGGATTCAATTTGACATGGTCTTTTGTTGGATGTGTGGGCACAGGACTTCTATTTCAAATAGTGCCCTTCCTTTTGCTTTCCAACATCGTTTACTAAGGGGACACCAAATATTATTGCTCACTCAATACTTTAATATCTTGTATCCCCTACGTTTCATGGGTTACCCTTTAGCCATTGACCACTTGAAGTTGTGTTTTACTTGATAGCAGACTACTGTATTTTTTCACATTTTTTACATAATTCCACAAGATTGTACGTATGGTTCCCTTAGGGGATGCCATTATATTGGCCCATACACCTATAATATTCGGTATCCCCTGTGTTTCTTGGGTTAGAACTTACCAGGATTCAATTTGACATAGTCTTATGTTGGATGGGTGAGCACAGTACTTAGTGCCAAATAGTGGCTTTCCTTTTGCTTTCCAACATCGTTTACTATGGGGATACCAAATATTATGTCTCACCACTTGCTGTAATATCTCGTATCCCCCACGTTTCATGGGTTACCCATTAGCCATTGGCCACTTGAAGTTGTCTTTTATTTGATAGCAGGCAACAGTAACTTTTCAGATGCTTTACAACATTCCAGAAGATTGTACGTCTGGTTCCCTTATGGGATACTAAATATTAAGGCTCACTCATTGCTGTAATATCTTGTATCACCTACATTTCTTGGGTTACCCTTTAACCATTGACCACTTGAAGTCGCCTTTCACTTGATAGCAGACTACAGTAACCTTTCATATTTTTTACATCATTCCTCAAGATTTTACATCTAGTTCCCATTGGGGATACCATATATAATGGCCTATACTGGATATAATATCTGGTATTCCCTGTGTTTCTGGGGCTAGAACTTACTAGTATTCAATTTGACATGGTCTTATGTTGGATGGATTGGTACAGTATTTCTATGGCAAATAGCACCCTTCATTTTGCTTTGCAACATTGTTTACAAAGGGAGACCAAATAATATGGCTCACGCCTTGCTGTAATATCTTGCATCACTTACGTTTCATGAGTTACTCTTTTGCTTTTGACCACTTGAAGTTGCCTTTTTCTTTATAGCAGACTACAGTAACTTTTCACATTTTGTACATCATTCAACGAGATTTTGCATCCGGTTCCCTTAAGGGATACCAAATATAATGGCCTAAACGGTCTATAATATCTGGTGTCCCAGGTGTTTCTTGCTTTAGAATTTACAGGGATTCAATTACACATGGTCTTATGTTGATGGATGGGCACAGTATTTCTATGGCGAATATCAACCTTCCACTTGCTTTCCATCATCGTTTAAAATGGGGATACCAAATATTATGGCTCACACATTACTATAATATCTTGTATCCCCTATTTTTCATAGGTTACCCTTTAGCCATTCGCCAGTTGCAGATTACAGTATCTTTTCAGATTTTGTACATCAATCCCACAAGATTTTACAGCCGTACCCTTAAGGGATACCCCATATAATGTCCTATACCGGCTAAAATATCTGGTATCCCCTGTGTTTCTGGGGTTAAATCTTACCAGTATTCAATTTGACATGGTCTTATGTTGGATTGATTAGCACAGTATTCCCACGGCAAATAGCACCCTTCCTTTTTCTTTCCAACATCGCTTACAATGGGGATACCATATATTATGGCTCAAACATTGCTGTAATATCTCGTATCCCCTACGTTTTATGGGTTACTCTTTAGACATTGACCACTTGAAGTTGTGTTTTACTTGATAGCAGACTACTGTAACTTTTCACATTTTGTGCACCATTCCTCAAGACTTACCATTGGTTCCCATAGGGGATACCATATATAATGGCCTATACCGGATATAATATCCGGTATCCCCTGTGTTTCTGGGGTTAGAACTTACCAGTATTCAATTTGACATGGTCTTATGTTGGATGGATGGGCACAGTATTTCTATGGAGAATATCAACCTTCCATTTGCTTTCCAACATCGTTTACAATGGGGATACCAAATATTATGGCTCCTTCATTACTGTAATATCTAGTATCCCCTACGTTTCATAGGCTACCCTTTAGCCTTTTTCCACTTGAAGTCGTGTTTTACTTGATAGCAGACTACAGTAACCTTTCACATTTTTTACATCATTCCAGAAGATTGTATGTCCGGTTCCCTTAGGGGATACCATATATAATGGCCTATACCGGCAATAATATTTGGTATCCTCTGTTTTTCAGGTGTTAGAACTTACCAGTATTCAATTTGACATGGTCTTTTGTTGGATGGAAGATCACGGTATTTTTATGCTGATTATAACCCTTCCTTTGCTTTCCATCATAGTTTACCATGGGGATACCAAATATTATGGCTCACTCATTGCTGTAATATCTCGTATCCCCTACGTTTAATGGGTTACTCCTTAGCCATTGACCACTTGAAGTTGCCTTTTACTTGATGGCAGACTACAGTAACTTTTCACATTCTTTACATTGTTCCATATGATTGTATGTACGGTTCCCTCAGGGAATACCTTATATAATGGCCCATATCGCCTATAATATTTGGTATCCCCTGTGTTTCCTGGGTTAAAACTTACCAGGATTCAATTTGACATAGCCTTATGTTGGATGGGTGAGCACAGTACTTCTGTGCCAAATAGCTGCTTTCTTTTGCCTTCCAACATCATTTACTATGAAGATAGCAAATATTATGGCTCACTCATTGCTGTATTATCTTGTATCCCCTATGTTTCATAGGCTACCCTTTAGCCATTGACCACTTGAAGTCGTGATTTACTTGATAGCAGACCACAGTAACCTTTCACATTTTTTACATCATTCCACAATGTTGTACGTCCGGTTCTCTTAGGGGATACCATATATAATGGCCTATACAGGCAATATTATTTGGTGTTAGAACTTACCAGTATTCAATTTGACATGGTCTTATGTTCGATGGAAGAGCACAGTATTTTATGCTGATTATAACCCTTCCTTTGCTTTCGATCATAGTTTACCATGGGGATACCAAATCTTATGGATCACGAATTGCTGTAATATCTCTTATCCCCTATGTTTTATTGGTTACCCTTTAGCCGTTCACCTGTTAAAGTTGCCTTTTATTGTTATTGTATAGTAGATTACAGTATCTTTTTAGATTTCTTACATGACTCCCACAAGATTTTACATCCGGTTCCCTTAGGGAATACCTTATATAATGGCCTTTACAGGCTATAGTATCTGGTATCCCCTGTGTTTCTGGTGTTAGAACTTACCAGTATTCAAATTGATAAGAACTTATGTTGGATGGGTGAGCACAGTATTTCCTTGTCAAATAGCGACCTTCCTTTTGCTGTCCAACACGTTTACTATCGGGATACCAAATATTATGGCTCACTCATTGCTGTAATATCTCGTATCCTCTACGTTTAATGGGTTACTCTTTAGCCATTGACCACTTGAAGTTGTCTTATCTTTGATAACAGACTATAGTATATTTTCACATTTTTTACATTATTCCACAAGATTGTACGTCCGGATCTCTTAGGGGATACCATATTTATTGACCCATACCGGATATAATATTCAGTATCCCCTGTGTATCTTGGATTAGAACATACCAGTATTTAATTTGACATGGTCTTATGTTGGATGGATGAGCCCAGTATTTATATGGCAAAGAGCACCATTCCTTTTCCTTCCAACATCGTTTACAATGGGGATACCAAATATTATGCCTCATGCATTGCTGTAATATCTTGTATCCCCTGTGTTTCATGGGTTACATTTTAGCCATTGACCACCTAAAGTTGTCTTTTCTTTGATAAGAGACTACAGTATCTTTTCACATTTTTTACGTTATTCAACAAGATTGTACGTCAGGTTCTGTATGGGTATACCATATATAATGGCCTATACCAGCTGTAATATTTGGTATCCCCTGTGTTTCTGGGGTTACAACTTACCAGTATTCCATTTGACATGGTCTTTTGTGCTATGGGTGGGCACAGTGTTTCTATGCCAAATAGCACCATTCCTTTTGCTCTCCAACATCTTTTACAATGGGGATACTAAATATATGTCTCACGCATTGCTGTAATATATTGTATTCACTACGTTTCCTTTGTTACCCATTAGTCATTGACCACTTGAAGTTGCCTTTTATATGATAGCAGACAAATGTATATTTTACATTTTTTTTACATCATTCCACAAGATTGTATGTCTGCTTCTCTTAGGGGATTCCATATATAATGGCCTATACCGGCTATAATATTTGGTATCTCTTGTGTTTCTTTGGTTAGAACTTACCAGGATTCGATTTGGCAAGGTCATATGTTAGACGGGTGAGCACAGTATTTCTTTGCCAAATAGCACCCTTCCTTTTGCTTTCCAATTTAATTTCAATGGGGATACCAAATATTATAGCTCATGCATTGCTGTAATATCTCATATCCCCTGTGTTCCAAGTGTTACCCTTTAGCCATTTACCAGTTGAAGTTGCCTCTTATTTGATAGCAAACTACAGTATCTTTTAACATCTTTTTACATTGTTTCACAAGATTGTAGGTCCGGTTTACTTAGGGGATACCATATATAATGGCCTATACTGGCTATATTATTTGGTATCCCCTGTGTTTCTTTGGTTAGAAATTACCAGGAATCAATTTGACATGGTCTTATGGGTGGGTGAGCACAGTATTTCTATGATAAGTATAACCCTTCCTTTTGCTTTCCAACACTGTTTACTATGGGGATACCAAATATTATGCCTCACGCACAGCTGGAATATCTTGTATCCCCTTGGTTACCCTTTAGCCATTCAACAGGTGAAGTTGCCTTTTATTTGATAGCAAACAAAAGTAGCTTTTCTTATTTTTTTACATCATTCCACAAGAGTTTAGATCATGTTCCGTTAGGGGATACCAAATATAATGGCTTTTACCATCTTTAATATTTCGTATCCCCTGTGTTTCTGGGGTTAGAACTTACCAGTATTAATTTTGGCATGGTCTTATATTGGATAGATGAGCCCAGTATTTCTATAGGAAAGAGCACCCTTCCTTTTGCTTTTCAATATCGTTTATAATGGGGATACCAAATACTATGGCTCATGCATTGCTGTAATATCTTGTATCCCCTACGTTTCATGGGTTACCCATTAGCCATTGACCATTTGAAGTTGTCTTTTCTTTGATAACAGACTACAGTATCTTTTGACATCATTCCACAAAATTGTACGTCTGGTTCCATTAGGGGATAACATATATAATGGCCTATACCAGCTATAATATTTGGTATTGCTTATGTTTCTTGGGCTAGAACTTCCCAGGATTACATTTGAAATGGTCTTATGTTGGTTGGGTGAGCATAGTATTTCTATGCTAAATAGCACCCTTCCTTTTGCTTTCCAACATCACTTACTATGGGGATACCAAATATTATGGCTCACGCATTACTGTAATATCTCGCATCACCTAAGTTTTATGGGTTACCCTTTAGCCACTCACCAGTTGAAGTTTCCTTTTATTTTATAGCAGGCTACAGTATCTTTTCAGATTTTTTACATGATTCCACAAGATTTTACATCTGGTTCCCTTTGGCTGGATGAGCACAATATTTCTATGACAAATAGCACCCTTCCTTTTGCTTTAAAACATCATTTGCAATGGGGATAACAAATATTATGGCTCACGCATTGCTGTAATATCATGTATCTCCTACCTTTCATGCGTTACCCTTTAGCCATTGACCACTTTAGGTTGCCTTTTATTTGATAGCAGACTACAGTAACTTTTCAAATTTTATACATCATTACCAAGATTTTGGGTTGCCCTCTCTCTCCTTTGCTGTTTGCTCTGGCCATAGAGCCACTAGCGGCACAGACTAGGATGGGCTCGCACTATCCAGGGTTAAGAGTACAAGAGCAAATTTACCATATTGCGATATATGCTGACAACCTCCTTATGTTTTTGGCTGATTGTGACGGTGCCCTTCTAGGCACGAAGGAGTTATTGGAGAACCTTAGCAAAATTGCCGGTCTGAAGGTAAATTGGGCCAAGACTTGCCTGTTCCCTGCAGCGCTGCAGCCTGAGAGCTGGGATTATACGCAGGGGTACAATGGGACCCAAAATGTCTGACATATCTTGGCACTCGCATTTATTATACCCATACTGACTTATTGGAGGGCAATGTAGGCAGGACTATTAGAGGACTTAAGGGTAGTATTGAATTCTGGGGCACACTTTCACTATCAGTAGCTGGGCACGTGGCCATACTTATGATGGTGGCGCTCCCCAGATTGTTGTACTATTTCAGAACACTGCGGATTTGGGTTCCAGCGTCGATCTTTAAGCAACTACAGTCAATGGTGGTTGGGTTACTTTGGGCTGGGGGGCGACGGAGACTGGCTCTCAGCACACTGATTAAATGGAGGGTGGTCTGGCGGTCCCCGATTTTGAATCGTAATATTTGGCAGCGCAATTACAGTGGCTCACTCAAGCAGTGGCATGGTCATTTTGTGGTGATGATGAGGGGAAAAAGACTCAGTTCAATAGGTAAACACTTTCCAAAAAAGTATTACAATTGCCAATTCAAGCCTCCTTTCTGACTCGAGAGATGGGGACCTTTAAGCTCTCCTGGAATAGAAGTCAACAGCGGGCACAAATAGAGCATCTGTATGCCCCTGAATTCCCATTGGCGATATGTAGTGCTCTACCGCATGGCGGAAATTGGGCGGAGCTGGGGGACTGGGCGGAGAGGGGGCTGGCCACCATGGGAGATCTATATGAAGATGGATCCGTGATTCCGTATGAGATGTTGCAGGATGGATATGATCTGGTTTGGGGAGACTATCTATTGCACCTAGTGCTCGTAACAGCCATCCAGGCACATTGGAAATTGGGACTCAGTGAACCGGCCACCTTCATGGTTTGCCAATATGTGGTCCTGACTGCTGGCACCATCAAGGCGGTCACATGTTTATATCGCCGAATGACCACTGAACGGCTGACTCCATTGGTAGTGCTTCAGCAGCGGTGGGAAGTGGACTTAGGTGATGAAATCCCTGAGGGGAAATGCGCGGGGCTAGTGGAACGTGCATATAAAAGCGCTAGAAATGCGCGCTTCCAGTTGGTACATTTTTTTATTCTACATCGGGCATACCTTACGCCGGAAAAAATTAATAAGCACATTCTGGGAGGAGGTGGTTGCTCTTCTGTGGGCTATTATAGAAAGGGACATCAAAGTCGTTATAGGCCTTTGTTTGCTGCACTGGTTTCCCCATACCTCTCAGAATAAGATATCAAGTACATTTCTAAATTTGGGGCTTGTATTGGCAAAGAGAGAAATCACGGCCCACTGGAAGGCCAAGAAGGGCCCTAGTTTTCAGAGATGGTGTACTGACTTTCTTAAATGGGTGGAATGCGAGGCATCCTCGCGTCTGCAGCTAGCAACACGCGCTAAAAGCGAAAGGGTGCTGGAGCTGGCAAGGGCTTGGGAGGCACTAGTACACTTGTTGAGGGCACCACGTTCTGACTCTGATGACGATTCGGGCACGTCGGGGTTAGACACTCCACCTCGAGGGATTGCACCTCCTTAAGAGGACGGCTCCACTGTTTCTACTCATGCAATTACCCCTGTCAGTGCAGAATGTTTTTTTGGACAACTGAGTTGGACACACTAATGTGATTTGTTGTTATCATTGCTGATACATTTTTGTTACGCCATTGAGGAGGTGGGAGGTATAAGCGGGAGGGAATAGGATTGCACTTTGTGTTATTTGAACTAATGATAAGTGGATAGCTAGCGCTGTATGACCTAGACGGGGATGCTGTCTCCATTGACTCGGATTGATGTTATGATGTGTAAAGAAGTGTCAATTGGCATGGGTAGCATTCTTATACATTTGTGATGTGCAACCGGAAGCAAGAGGTAGTTTCTGGGAAAAGGTGTTTCACCATGTGTTGCTAAATGTACAGTTGCCCATGTCGTACACTGCAATTGTTTTGTTTAGAATAAAAATATATTAAAAAAAAAATAATCATTACTCAACATTTTACATCTGGTTCCCTTAAGGGATACCAAATATAATGACCTATATGGGATGGATGAGCACAGTATTTCTAAGCCAAATAACACCCTTCCTTTTGCTTTTCAACATCGTTTACTAAGGGGATACCAAATATTGTTGCTCAACCATTGCTGTAATATCTCATGTCCCTTACGTTTCCTGTGTGACCATTTAGCCATTGACCACTTGAAGTTGCCTTTATTTGATAGCAGACAAGAGTACATTTTTACTTTTGTAATTTCATTCTGCAAGTTTTTACATACGGTTCCTTTAGGGGATACAAAATATATTGCCTTATAAAAGCTATACCATTTGGTATCTTCTATGTTCCTCGGGTTAGAGTTTACAAGGTTTCAGTTTGACATGGCCTTATGTTGGCTGGGTGAACACAGTACTTTCTTGCCAAATAGCACCCTGCCATGTGTTTTCCAACATCTTTTACTATGGTGATACCACACATGGCAGGAGGGGCAGGCTGAGTCATGAGCTTCTAGCCCCTAGCCTAGCTTCAAGAGTGGAGACAGGGAGGGGAACTGCGATCGGACGCTCGCCGGACTGCCGCCATCTTGGGTTGGGCCAAGGCCGAGCAGTCCAGTCTTTCTCCTACCCTGCCCCCCTGATGCATAAAGGTCGGATGAAACGACCGCGCAGCGGGAGCGCCGGCGGCGCGCCAAAGGCAAGCCCGTCTGAGCCCGTCCGAGCCTGGCCCGGGCCTAGGGCCACGCACTCTGCCGGTTGCACCAGGAGAGATCTACAGAGAGTGACATATAGTCCAGAAACATTGCAAGGCATAATGGGACCAGGGAGACAACCTAGCTGTGTTGTCCTAGATCTGAACAAGGACCAACCCTTAAGCCCACATGCTTGCTTAGGCTGCACGAGAGCGATCCCTGCGGTATTAATGTCCCCCATTAAGGCCATATCCAGAGCAGATCGAGGAAATCATAAAGCTGTGGAATCTACCTTTGAGTGCCTCCTGATGAATGCTAGATCGTTTGGAGTGTGCGCTGTTAATTCAGGAAGAAAATATTAAAATCGCTTTTGTGACTGAATCCTGGACGGACGCTGCTTCCGGCCCGGACCTAGTTATAGCCACTCCCCCAGGTTACCTTACCTTTACGAGAGACCGGCCACTGAGGAAATGCGGAGGTCTGGCAGTTATTTATCATGACTCTCTTAACGTTAGCTTTCACCCATTGATTGTGGATGGCTGTGAAGCGGTAGCTTTTAACTTTACTTTTAGGCATGTTTAGTTTATAGACCCCGAGTATTAAAAACATTTTCCTGAACTCTGTAGGTACAATTCTGGAGGAGGGACTGTGTTCCAAGGACTTTACGGTCCTGGGAGATTTTAACTTCCATTTAGAAAACCTCACGGATGCAGACACCTGATGGATGGGGCCCAGCTTAAACAACTGGTTAGTGGTCCTACACATAAGGTTGGCCATACGCTGGATGGGATTTTTTCGAATCACCCCACTCTGGGCTTTACTAAATCTTTACTACTTACCTGGTCGGATCATAGGGCACTGCTATTTGTCATCTCTGTGCCTAAATCCCAAAGTGGGGGGTGCCCATCTAAAATGGCCAGGATGTATAGGGCCTGGAATAAAATTGAGGGGAGTGCCCTGGAAGACTATTTGCTTTCCTCAAAGGAGCCCCTTCCATTAGAGGTGGAAGCGGCGGCGCTCACCCATACTAGTTGCATTGATAAAGCGTGTAATTTTCTTGCCCCACCCAAGCTACGCCTCCTGACCAGAGCACGGCCTTTAGCGCCGTGGTTCTCGGAGGAACTAAGAAACCACAAGCTGGAATTAAAAAAATTGGAAAGGGTCTGGCGGAAGGAATATAGGGAAAGTGACAGAAGTCGTCTGAAACTAAGTCTCCTAACATATATAAAAATGGTGGGAAGGCTAAACAAGATTTCTACACCAATCGTATAAACTTGGCTAAGAACTCGGCGAAAGAAATTATTTACGACAGTGGCAGCCTTGGCTGATCGGGCCCCTGCGGCCATTCCCGCAAGTTCTGAACTATGTGAAGATCTTGCCAGATTCTTTCAAAGTAAGGTGGAGACGATTTTCAAAGCCTTCTCTAGACAGGAGAGACTGAACAGCCAGGTGGCCTCTCCAGAAATTGTTATGCAGTCATCCTCAGGTCATAACCTTGATAGCTTTTCACCAGTAAGTGGCGATGAAATTAGGCGACTATTGTTACTGGCAAAGTCAGGTGCTCCGTCAGACCCGTGTCCGGTGGCTGTGATGAAAATGGCCCCAGATTTGATAGTTTCATCGCTAGTGCCTGTTTTCAATATGATGCTTGGGACAGGAGGTTTTCCAGCTTGTTGGAAACAAGCATCAATTTTGCCACTACTAAAGAAACCTAACCTGGATATTAGGGACCCAAATAGCTATCGCCCAATAGCAAGGCTCCCACTACCAGCTAAATTAATAGAAAAGGCGCTGAACGCTCAACTAAGCGCCTTCCTGGCTGCCACTCAATCTTTGGACCCCTCTCAACATGGTTTTAGACCTTACCATAGTACCGAATCCGCCCTCATTAAAACAACTGAGGAGATTAGAGCAGTGGCCGATGCGGGAGGGAGGGCAGCCCTGGTGCTGCTGGACCTCTCCGCGGCCTTCGATACGGTCCACCATGGGATTCTACATGACCATTTGAAGGCCTGCGGAGTTCAAGGGAAAGCGCTTGAGACACTTAAAGCCTTCCTGTCCGGCAGAGTCCAGAAAGTGGCCTTGGGTGACTACGAGTCAAAACCCTTTATTCTGCCCTGCGGAGTGCCTCAGGGCTCGTCCTTGAGCCCTACGTTGTTTAACGTTTACATTAGTTCACTGGCGCCAATAATTCGGGCACAAGGGTTTGATCTCACATCTTATGCTGACGACACCCAGATTGTGGTGTCGGTATTACCAGGGAGGGAAGAAGTGGCAGCTAGGAATTTCCAAGAGTGCATGCTGGCGGTTGGAAACTGGATGGCAGTTAACTGCCTTAAATTGAATTCGGCTAAAACCGAAGTTATAGTGTTTGGTTCAAACACCAACTTCTGGAGCCCAAGCTGGTGGCCAGACCAGATGGGCAATGCCCCCACCCCAGTAGCGAAGGTAAAAAATCTAGGGGTGTTGATCGATGATCATCTTACCTTTCGTCCTCAGGTCAGTGCTTTATCTTCTTCGGTGGCCTACCTGCTTAAATCCATTCGCAAGGTCCTTCCATTCATCCCCGACAGTGACAGGAAAACAGTTGTTACAACGCTGGTCATGGCAAAGTTGGATTATTGCAATGGTTTATTCCTTCGCGCCCAACAGGGGGTACTTAACAAATTGCAGGTACTCCAAAATGCGGCGGCAAGGCTTATTTTGGGGATCCCTAAATTTGTCTCTGTGTCTCAGGAGCTGGTCAAGTTGCACTGGCTTCCAATGCGAAAGAGAATTCTTTTCAAAACCCTATGCCTAGTTTTTAAGTCTTTACAAGGCAAGGGACCTTTATTCTTTCGGCGACACTTTTGTTGGTACCGTCCAACGAGAAATCTTAGATCAGCCGATATGGGGTTGATTGTGATCCCTCGTTTTAAGAGGACGCGATGGGGAGGCAGAAGCTTTGTGCTGGGCGCAGCCAGAGCTTGGAATGCCTTGCCCCACGCTCTCAGAAAATTGACGGACCTCATGGACTTTAGAAGAGCATTAAATACATGGCTGTTTACCAACTGATTCCCTAACCTGCCTCTATCTCAGGAGTAACACTTAGCGCCAGGACACCTACGGGTAACAGAGCGCTGTACAAATGTCAAAATAAATAAATAAATAAATAAATTACGGCTCCGGCATTGCTGTAATGTCTGGTATCCCCTACTTTTCAATGGCTACCTATTAGCAGTTGACCAATTCAAGTTGCATTTTCACACTTTTTATTTCACAAGCTTTCAGATTTGGTTCCTTGAGTGGATACCAAATGTAATCCCTCATAGAAGTATAACATTTTCCATCGCCTATTTTTCTAAGGGTTAAAACTAGCATGGACACAATTTCCCATGGCCTAATGTTGGCAGGTTGAAGACACTGTTTTTCTGTTACTATGCACCCTTCCTACTGTTTTTCATTCTCTCATTCTATGGGGATACCCACTATTATGGCTTAAGCATTGCTGTTATATTTTGTATACCCTCTTTTTCAAGGGTTACCATTTCACCACTTTCAAATTGACTTTAGATTACAGTATAGTTTAGCACTTTTAATATCATTCCACAAGCTATCACATCTGGTTCCTTTAGGTGATACCAAATATAATGTCACCAATGATCTGTAATATTTGTTATCCCCTATGTTTCTCAGATTAAAACTTACCTGGACATAATTTTCTATGGTCTTATGCTGGCGGGATGACACATTGTATCATTCTCAGACTACTGTCGAGAGGCAGCCTTTGTATAGGACGATGTTTCTCATTATAGGAAACAATGGAGGTGACTCTCAGCTTCAACACCCACACCGCGGACAAAATGTGGTTTGGGATCTTCCTGATGCAGCAATTTGGGACAGGCTGTCAACAGGTCTGTTTTAGAAGCTATAACTATTTAGTAAAGCTGAAGGTGGTGTCCCAACCCTTATCACAGCCATCCACCAGGCGACTTTGCTCTGGAGGATTATTCTTTAACTCCTTGATAAACAAAAGGCCTCTCAGAATTTCTAAATGTAGCCTGATCTCTTCTTTCTCATCTCAGTGTCTGAGTATCCTCCCTCCAGCGATCCGAATGCAGGTAATACACTTCCGCTCTTAAGGAAGCTATCCTCATCTTGTACAATTACAAGCCAGGGCCATTCAAATTGACCTCACTTTGCTTTGCAAGGGTAAGCATCAGAATACATCAGTTATAGCATTCAGGGAATCTTCTTTTCAATGTTTGGATTACTTATCTTGCATATTCTCTTGTGTTGCTTTTATCATGAAGTAACTGAATCTTTCATGTGCTGCCGAAAGTGCTTGATATTTTCTTTTAAATGCATCCAGCCATTACTTTGCGGTTCCAACCCCTGAGCTGATCAGCGTTCTTTGCTCAAGAGGTGGTCTAGCAGTAGCCTGGTAGTGAACAGACTGTTCGTCTGTTTATAAGGCCCATCAAAAAGGGCTTAATGGAGAACAATCCCAAACGCAAACAATGTTTTGAGTCCTTAATGGATTGAGCATTGTAGCTTCTGATTGGCGGCTTCACTAGCACCAACCCAGCGCACCACATATTTATGCCAACAATTGGCCCAACGATGCATCTCGACTCAGATTGACGCATCTCAACGCAAGTACTCGCACCACTAGCGGCTTCATTGACCTCGATATAAAGCATCTTGTTGCCCGCATTTTATCTCTGTTTGGTGGCTTCAACAGAACTGACACAATGGAACACAGCGCATCTTGATGCAGTATCTCAAGTGCTCGTCGACTTCTCCTCGACAGTCACACCACACAGGCCAATGCAAGGACTTATCATCTCTATGCCCAGGACACAAGATGCTTTACAACTACGGACTAGACTCAGTCCTGTATCCGACTCACGCTCCATCGTAGTCGGCCTTTGTGACTTGGATCCCAACCTACATGACTGGTTAAGCACAATTAGAGCTTCTTCCTTCTAGGAGCTACTTTTCTTCAAAACCTTTAAAATTGCATATTTCTGGTACTACTTATCTGATTTTTGTTGTTTTTCCCAAAGTTTAATATACTTTTCGAGATTTGTGGGTTCTTCTTATGTTTTGTTTTCACTTTATTACTGTTTGAAGTGCTGCATAAATAGTGTAATAAATATTCTGTGTGCTTATTTTACATGTGCTAGGCAACAGAATCATAATAGGGATTTAGACAGAATGTTGGAAAAAAATTACATTGGAACAAAATATTGTGTCAACAATCTTCATAGAAAATCATGTTATGACATGTGAAGGTATACATGCAGCACAGAATCCCTGAGCCACTAGGAACCTAGACCCTGTGAATTGAAAAAAACAGGTCCTATTGGCATAAGGAAGGGCTATATTTCCCCAGTGAGGAACTGTATATCTCTGCAGCCTTACAGCTCAACTAGGTGGGCAATCTATCAAGAAAGTGAGCAATTGGGCCCACTTGTGAAGCCATGGATCCTTTCATTAAGATTTGGGCTTAAGCCAAGATATGGGATGCAAATGAAAATTGAACCAATTGAACACGAAAAACTCTCTTTCATTTGGTGTATTTTAATATTGTGTAATCATGTATGGGTGATGAAATGAAATGAAATGAAAAGTGGTATTTATAAAACGCAAATCTGCCACTCCGGAAGGAGCATCCTGGCACTGATATGGAGGTGAACAGTTGTACCCAAGATATTTAAATTAGAGATAGACATACTGCCTCCGGGGCTCCGAAAATCCAAGTTTTTAATTCTCTCCTAAAATGAGTTTCCGATTTATGTTTTCTGAAATGGGGAGGCAGACAATTCCAGGCCCTGGTACCTAGTGTGGTCAAAGTTTTTCCTCCACTTGTTTTACATCTAAACCGGGGAAGTTTAAGAAGGTTGGCTGTAGAAGACCTAAGGGTTCTGGTAGTGGTATAGGGGGTGAATCTTGCCGAGAGGTAAGCTGGGCCCTGTTTAAGTGAGGCTCTAAAGGTAATCATATTGTTTGGTCCTCAAGAAGGTGGTCAAAGTCTGTGTTACCCACCAAAACACGCTTAGGTTATGCTAAATCTGATGAACACATGGATAAAATAGATGATGATCTTTTGAACAATCAGGTGTCCCATTCTTCGATTCACACAAATTAGCAAGATACAAAGACTGATATAATAGTTTCATGTGTGCTCCCTCTTTTGAAAAAATCTTTCTATTGTGTATGAATTTTGGTCATTCTTTATGTAATATATATTTTTTTTAACTGATGATTTCACGTGATTTTGTTCACTTTTTTATAGCTTTTGTTCACTTTATTTGTTGCCCTAAATGTAATGTGTAAACATTTGGAATTAAAGATCTGAACAATCTGGCACTTTTTGTTGTATTTGACTTTATTAGTGTTGGGGCCATTAAGGAATTATGTCTGAGTCCATTGCAGTGAATGTTTGAATGAATGTTTGTAGAAACTAAGTTGTGGTTGATTGAAGTCTCAAAAGGAGATTTTTTTGACTTTTTAGTCTTACACAGCTCTCTTTACCTTCCTATCAAGAATATTGAGGACAAAAATATCATGACAAAAGGTTTCTATAGGTGAGCAATGTTTAACTATATATAACTCCACATATATGTACCTTTACAATACCATATGTCATCAAAGTACGTAGACATGGAGTTAGGAATAGTAATTCTATACTTACCTATTTCCATTTACCTTCTCAATAGTTTGGTCCTTCATATTTTTGACATGAGATTATGTCCACACAATATTTGTTTCCGATATTCTGTTAGTGATCCATAAAAGCATTTTTCTTAGTGCAGTGATTGTGTGTAATATTGGAAACAACAACGCTGGGCTCTCAAATTACTACTGCGTCTCTGAATCCCTGTTTGGGGACTGTTGGCAGTGGCGGTTCCTTTGTAATAGCAGAGGAGAATCGCCCCACTGCAGAATAAAAAATGAATCAATTTTATTATCATTTTAGTTTTCACTAGCAGCCAGTGCTGCAGAGTCCGGGGCATGCCCAGGCAATCCTTTCTTGACAGCACTAGGACTGGAAGGAGTGGAGTTCACTTGTAAGTTTCATGTCAGTTTTGGCCTACCATGTTAGGCCAGCCAATCAGACAAACGCACTTAGATTTCTCCAACCCAGCTGTATTGCACAGCTTGGTTATGAAATGACACAGGCTCCCAGTCTAGGGAGCACCAAACCAGGCCGCTCAGACCAATCCAGGCACTTTTCTCACAGCATGACAGCAGCTTCTGGATTGGGTGGAGAGTCTGGGAGCCTGTGCTGGCCTAGGGACTTCTGGAAGAGAAGAGCACCGAGGCGGCAGGTAGTGGGAGCTGCAGCTGAAGTAATAGATGAGTGCTTTTTATTACTATTTTCCCCGTGCTGCCACACCACTGTATGTTGGCACTAACTGCTGCTGACTGTTAGAAACCCAAAAACATAGACATCACTTAACTATGTATTGGGTTGTGGAGGGCTACAATCTGTCTTTCGCATTCAAGCACTAAGTTTACTTGTTGCATCTGTTGTGATGAAAAAACCTTTTCAATCTAAACCAGAGCCTTAGTTTAGGCAATATCATGACATGCAGAATACCCAATGGACCCTTCAATAGCTCTGATAAACAAATTACCTCAACCTCAGATGTGCTTCAAGACACAGCAAATGGTATTTAACACTCAATAGGAAGACCTAAGTATTCACCATCTCAGGCCCCTATCTGAGGGCCATTGGGCCACATCACTGTAAGTTGGGTTTGATGACACATTATTGTGGTAAACAATATTGTTAACAAAAATATTGTGTTAAAAAATATTGTTTGTCACAATATTGTGTTCCTATACTAATGAAGATCGCAAAAATATCAACAAAAATTGTAGACATTATTATTATCCAAAAATATCAATTTTTATGATATATATACAGTTTAAAGTAGTAATTTATATAATGTGTAAAATTAATATAATGTACAGTAAATAAATTACACAAATTATTTAACATATATAAATATATTTGTACATAAAAACACACATACATATGTGTGGATGTTGAAGAAATAGACTGGATTACACTAGTGTACAGTTGAATGCTATAGAGTGGATTTATGTATGGTAGAGTGAAGGGGCACAGAGCGTCGTTCAGTGGAGTAGAGTGTCATTGCGGGGAGTAGTGTGGAGTGGCGTACAGTACACTGTAGAGTATAGTAGACTGTGGTAGAGTGGAGTTGTATAGAGTGGAGTAGACTGCATTGGCATACAGTAGAGTGGAGAAAAGTGGAGTAGATAGTGGAATGAAGTAGTGTGTCATTGGGGAGAGAGGATTAAAGTGGGGTGGAGTGGCCTATAGGGAGTTACGTAGTGTATCTTACTGTGTTGTAGATTAGCATAGAGTAGAGTGGAGTAAAGTGTTGTACAGTGGTGCGTAGGGACATACAATGTAGTATAGTGTTGCACACTGGCATAGAATGTAGTCGAGTGTTGTAGAGTGGAGTTGTATAGAGTAGGGTAGACCATTGTAGAGTGAAGCAGCATTAAGCGGAGTGTCCTACAGTAGCACTGAATGGGGTAAAGTGTTGTACAGTGGAGTCTAGTGGAGAGGCATAGGGTAGAGTGAAGTAGAGTGTCATAGAGTTGAGTGCCATGTTGTACAGAGTAATGTAGTTCCTATATTCCCAATAGGCTCTGCGCATTGGAATAATATATCCTACAGAATTTACGTAGGACTTAGGTTGACTAGGTCTCTATTGAATATATTAGACTTAATTGTGAGTGCCAGCTAGCTCAGAGGTCACTAGAAACTTTCTCGAATAAACAAGAAGGGATTAGTTTCTGACAACCTCATAAACATGACAACTTTGTTTCCCCAAGAGAAAACGTATCTTCAGAGTCGTGGAAACAATAGATATATATTTCACTCAGTCAATCGTGCATGCTTCGTTTCACCTGAGGTGCAGAGAAATAGAGAGACGGGCGTTTTCAATAAAAGGTATTTATTGAACAATCTTCGTTCTCATGCAGAAGAAACGAACTGCTACAATCGTAATACTGGCTGTAAAGTATAATGCCTACAGCAAGAAGTGTATTATGAAATAATACTGTAAAAGCATGGTATGGTTTCTAAGCCATAACATATATAGAATACAAACATTAAATAAATAAGGACTAAAAGTACTCAACTGGTGCTTCTAAAATACGCCCACCCCGATGTACCTAACCTAAGTCTAGTACGAGGGAAGAAGTAAGTGTGGTGTAGCATAGTTTAGTTTCTTTTTGCCAAGAATCTATCCAAGATTTCTCTTAGCGTCTAATCAGCTCCGTACCTTGGTTTAGAATGAAGGAGGTCTGATATCTCTTTGTCTCAGGACTCGATTTCCCAACAACCCGCAAGGGTAGCTTGGAAATACTGGAGCTAGATTTCTCAGCAAGAGAAAAGACAGCGTCTCTCTCAGTGCGTCTGCTGGAGGGTCGGCTTCCTTCAGCACTTGCTGCAGCGTGATGCGTCGGGCAAGTAGATAGTCGAACTGCTCCAAACCACTGTGTGTTTGCTTGGACAAGTGTGGGCATTTTTATACCTTGAAGGTGCCGAGTTTGACGTAAGGTTAGACATAATAACGTCATCAAAGAGTCTCCGTTCTTTGAAAACTCCTTGAGTTCTTGGATAAATCAATATTCATGCAGGGGGAAGTCCCTAGCTGCTGAAGGCGAGTATTCCAAGAAAACGTTGTGGATTTTCGGAACTAGTGGAAGTAGCCATGCCGTATTTGGACTGCATGAGCTATGTCTAAATATGGTTATGATTTCTATGCCTATATAAGGATAGGGTAATTTATACCTATATAAGGGCATGAATCGGGAAATTTACACTAGGGTCCTAAAATGCTATACAACAACAGTGCAGTGCCATCGAGTACAGTGGAGTACAGTGGAGTGACATAGCATAGAGTGGAGTAAAGTGGCATAGAGGGAAGTGGTGTGGCATGTCATATAGTCTAGGAAACTGTCATAGGGAAAAGTGGCATAGATTATAGCACAGTCTTGTAGAGTAAAGTGATGTTGAGTAAAGTACAGTGTGGCAGAGTGTGGTACAGTGGAGTTTCAAAGAATGTCTTAGAGACGAGTGGCGTAGAGTGGGATGTAGTGGCATAGAAGTGAGTAGTTGAGTACAGTGGAGTAGAGTGTCAGAGAATCATGAATAAATTGGGGTGGAGTGGTCTAGAGGGAGTGAAGCAGAGTGGAGTAGAGTGTGATAGAGTGTCATAGAGTGCTTTACAATGACATAGACTGTAATACGGGGTTGTACAGTGGAGTAGCATACAGTGGAGCAATCTTTGGTAGAGTGGAGGGGCATAGAGTGTCAGAGTGGTGTACAGTGGCATAGAATAAACAACTGTGATATACACTGGTATACACTGGAGGACAGTGCTGTACAGTGGAGTAGCATAGCGTTGAGTTGAGTTTGTACACTGGGTGGCAGACTCACACGTCCTTTTTTTTCTATTTTTTATTGAGCATTTCAAATTAACATCAACAATGTATACAAATCACACTTGTCAAATGGTAGATTAAAAAATAAAGTTCGACCATCCTATTTGAACATGTAACATTCCATGTGGACATATAACATTCCATTTACAAATATTTCACAGTATTAACTAATCTTCAGCCAGATAGCACTATTCATTGGGATACTCTCGGCATCTGATAGCGCAGAGACATGTATAAAGTGACGTGAATGTTGAGCTGTATTTCATTCCGCTCTATAGATGACAGGTAGGCCGGGAAATGGGCCCAGAAGTTTTTGGGATGTGAGATCAGGGGTTGCATCTGTGCATAATCCTCCCCTACTTTCTAGCAATGACACATACTCTACAGCCATCACGAAGCTGTGGGGGGACAAGCACTACCCCATCGCAGTGCTATCTCTCTTTTAGCCAGTAGCAGTGCCATTGTCACCAACCAATGGGAGCTGCATGGCACCTTGAGGGTATATCCCAATAATGCCATTAGTGGACAAGGTGCAAGCCATGCACCTGTCATAGCTGAGATCTGTTCGAACACCGTCACCCAGTGAGCATGTACTACTGAGCAGGTCCAGGCGAGGTGTGCTAAGTCAACTTCCGCATCTTGGCACTTAGCACAGGCATCAGATCTGGTATAGTCAAACTTAGCAATAAGGGATGGGGATATATATTATCGATGTAAAAATGTAAAGTGTAACAATTTGTGGCGTTGACAGATAGAAATGTGCTGCATCTGTGTGCAGCAGTAAGCCCACATTTTGTCATTGATCTTCATCCAGAGTTCTGTCGCCCAAACCTTACGTACTTTATTGGTAGTGTCGGGTTTTAATTCAAGACCGGATCTATATAGTCTAATAATCATGCGTCCTCCCTTGGTAGTCGAGATTGTCAGTGGGGCAAAATCGTCATGAGGGAGTGGATAGGAATGGTAGAATGATCGTAACTTGTTGCACAGTCTCCTGAAAATAAATTGGTCTATGTATGGAATATCCCTATCCCAGGGTCTCTCCAAAAGTGGAGTAACATGCCCATCAGGGAACAAGTCCCCCATAGTGTGGAGGTATACCTATGAAGGGTGCCTTGGACTAGTTTCTCCCTAGCGAAAGGGAGCCAAGTGTTGTCATGCAGCGGGATGGCGTTGGAATAGAGGGAGCCACTTCCCAATGTGCCACTTATACGGCGCCATGCCCAACAGGTAAAGGACACCGTTTTTATGTCCATATCGTCGAGTGGGATTCCCTTCGGTAGAATCTGGGTGTGCCTGATTCTTTCAAGAACCACTCTTTCAGGGCTTCAATAGGGTATTCGACTGTCAGGGTGGTATGAAAGGTATGTGTAATGGCATTGAACTGCTACATAATATAAATGTAGGTCAGGGACATATAGGCCCCCACGCTCATAAGGGAGTGTAAGTGCATCCCAACGAATACGGGGACAGGTTCCCGCTCATATTAATCGCAAAAGGGTTGCTCTTAGTGTGTTGAAAAAGTACTGTGTAAGGGAATAGGGATGTTAGTGTAGAGCTATAGAAAGCGAGGCAGGATAACCATATTTATAATTGCAACTCGCCCAGCTATTGAAAAAGGGAGTTTTATCCAAAGCTCCTCCTGTGCATTGAGATCTGACAGAGCTGGCCCGTAAAATTGTTGTAGTACCTGCTCCTTTTCTCTATTGATATGGATGACCGAGTATTTAGTTTCATCAGGTGCCCATTTAAAGTCGAGCTCAGCCAGGGTAGGAGCCGTTGCGTCCATTAACGGGAACAGCTCTGATTTGGCCCAATTTATACAGAGGCCTGAGAAGACACTGAATCTGACTGTCTCCTGCTTAAGAAGGGGGCGATTGAGGTGGGGGTTTCAGATGACCAGTAAAATGCTGTCTGCATACAGTAATATTAGTAAAAAGCCCATGGGTGAGTTGGAACCCGCGATGCAAGTAGCACTTCTGCATCACCTGGACCAGAAGATCCATTGCCTTTATAAATAAAAGGAGGATAATGAGCCCCTTGCCGAGTACACGCAGAATCAGGAACGCATCTGATATAGCACCGTTCACTCTAATGCGGGCCATCGGATTGGAATATCGTAGCATAATTAGTAATATGAACTGGGGGTAAAGCCCAATTTGCCTAGCACAGCCCCGAGAAAAGGCCACTTGAGGGAGTCGAAGGCCTTCTCTGCTTCGAGAAATGCCACTACAGTGGGCATGGTGGGAAAAATTTGCTTAAGCATGGCAAAAGCAGTACGGAGATTCAAGGAGGTGGACTGGTGTGGAACAAACCCATACTGTGCCGAGGAGACGAGCTGCTCCATTTGCAAGGCTAATCTGGTTGTTAGCACCTTGGCCAGGATCTTTAGCGGGTTTCAGCAGCAAGGTGAGGACTGCCTCTCGGGGCGTGGGGGGTAAAGTGCCAACCTGCATGGCCTTGTTGTATAATGTCAACAATCTTGGTGTAAGTTGTTTATACACTTTATAAAATGCCCCCCTGTTAGTTTGTTGAGCCCAGGTACTTTTGAACCATCTAGAGTGGCAATAGCTTGGGTCACCTAATCTAGGGTGAGTGGCTCAGTGAGGAATTGCCTCTGACCATCCTCAAGCCATAAATGACAGCATCCGCTAGGTATGCAATTCAATTTATTTATTATGATTTAGAATTCCCTAGAATTCCACATAAAATACAGAATAAAACATCTTCTCATACATGGAGAGATGCAAAACATAAAATTACAAATTCTATTATTATACTAAAATTCATCCAGTTAAAAGGAAACAATTTCTTGTATTCACTAGTCTAAGCACTACAGTGGTCGACATAATTTCAAGGCAGATACGCATGCAGCTAAAACAGACTTCTTTTGGTTAGAACACACTATGGGCTATCACAAAAACCTACTTACGAGGGCACACAGAAGAAATAATATACAGTTGTAATCCAATATACAAATATCAAACAACTCAAACTGTAAAAAAGCTTCTTTTAGGGAAATAATCACGGTTTAATACTGGCAGCAGGAAATTTTTAGAAAGTGCTTGAAAAAAAGCTAATGCATTAAATATCCTCTCCAAGACGTTTTTTACAAATAACTAACTAGCAGCGATGTATCTCAAGAGATACACATGGTAAATCCTATGTCATAAAAAAGTGCTAGTGCTCTGTACGATTTTTTGGAGAGTATAATATTTGCAAAAAGTGCAAGTGCTCTGTGCGATTTTTTAGGGGAATATTTTCCAACCTCCCCTAGCAACAGTATAAATGATCTATCAGGCAAACATTATCTAATTAAGACAACTAACATGTCATACCCAAGTGCAGGTGCTCTTTACGATTTTTTAGCAGCAGTATAAATAGTTTCACATAATGCTATTAAAAACATCCGAATCACCTTAACGTATTACTTTCTTAAAAAACATTTAAAAATTCTTTTAAAAAACGAAACATTTTAAAACATATCAGTTCGGATGGAGGGAACAGAAGAAAATTGCGGGCCTGTTCTGCTGTTGAGATATTTTACTTTAAAAAAACATTCCTTAAGTATCCGTGTCGTACTGAGTGAAGTGCAGGGCACACAATCAGAACATGATTCAAATCTTGTATACCGCAATTGCATAGATGACAATCGGACAGATTCATCAAGGTAAGGAATTGCGAGTCCTTAATAGCGAATTTTAAGGATTCGCTATTAAGGACTCGCAAAACGGGATTCATGTAGGAATCGCAATACAATTTGCGATTCCCACTGATTCCTTATTTGCGATTAGCTAATTGCTAATCGCAAATAAGGAATAACTCCCCATTCATTCCTATGGGCCTAAAGGCCGATTTCAAGGGTGCCAAAGGACACCCTGTAGCACCCCTGAAATGTAATCTACATTGGTGTTGCGCACACACATGTCCAAAGGACATGTGTGTGTGTAACATGCAACTTAGAATAATGCATTTAAATGCATTTTTCTAAGTTTTCGCTATTTACCACGATGTTTGACCTCGCGGTAAATAGCGGCCCAAAATTGTGATTTCGCAATTTTAAAATGGTTCATGAATTGCATTTAAGGAATCTCAAATAGAGATTCCTTAAATGCAATTCCTCGCAAATGTGCAAATTCTTTAATAGCGAATTTTGCATTTGGGATGATGAATCCCAAATGCAAAAATTGCACTCGCAAAGGGCCAGATTCTCAGAATCTGGCCCTTTGCGAGCGCAATTAAGCTTGATGAATCTGGCCGTATATCTTTCATTTTTGGGAATACCCTCCCAGAAACCTTTTACAATTCTCAAGGGTAGTAAGTTCAATCTTAGAAACAAAATCACTCTACGAACTCCATGATTCAGGTTCCATATTTATTTATTTATTTATTTTTTGCTATTTTTAAAGCGCGCAAATACCCATACGGGTGTCTCGGCGCTGTTGATCAAGGAACTCTTACTCTATGAGGGTGGTTAAACAGAGGAGAAAAGCCATGTCTTGAGGCTCTTTCGGAATTTGATGAGGGTGGAGGCAGTTTTGATGTGCAGTGGGAGGGTATTCCATAATTTGGCAGTAGCTGTAGTGAAGCACCTGTCTCATAAGACATACGACTGAGGATTTTTAACAATGGAGCTCCCAACAATGCAGTCCATCCTTCTGTTCAATGAGCATAATTTCAAATCTCTTTCACGTGAAATCACATTTATAGTTTTTTTAATTAAATGCTTTAACGATGTTTTATCTAAAACTGCTGCCCCTTCAAAATCCAACCCAAAAATGCTTAAAGCCTTTAAATAATTTCTATAAATTGCACTTTTCCTCAACATGTTTACAAATATTTCCCTGTGCAATGCTACCCTTAGTAGGTTTTCCTGACCATTTATCAGAGCATTACACCACCTTAAGCAGGCAGCCATTGATAACACATATGTTGAGAGAAGGCAAAATTCGAGCCTAATAGCCGCGATTAGAGCAGCATAACTTAGATTACATATTTGGCGCCAGATCTTTCCTTCCGCTTTCTCAAACTTTGCCCACTCACACTCATCTGTTGTTTCGCTAGCATAATTCAGAGTCGGAGGGATCTTTATTTTATAAACTGCAATAATGTGCGAAAAATGTCTTTTCCCACATTGCAAATACAAGCGATTTATTGCAGAGGCTTGTGAGATAGCTTTACCTTTGCAGTGGTCCATGTGTCTATTAGCAGAACACCTATTAGTAAATATTCTTCCCAAGTAAGGATAACATTTCACTACTTCCATTTTCTCACTTCCCAGAAACCATTTCAAATTCTTTCCAACCCTACAACCTTGGTAACTAAAAATCATAACTTTGCTCTTTGAAATATTTATTTTTAAAAAATATTCTTCTGTGTTCCTGACCAGTTCCGCCAATCGTCTCTGTAACCCAATTGGAGTTAAGTCCATTATTATTGCATCATCTGCATACAACAGACAACTTAGTTTTAGGTTACCCACTTGGGGAGGGTCCCCTTTACTCTCTCCTACCCGACTCGGCAGGTCATTAATGTAGATTGAAAAGAGTAAAGGGGCCAAAAGGCAACCCTGCTTCAAACCGTTGTTTGTACATATTTTCTTTGAAAGGCCTTGAGTTCCCCCTAACAAGACTTTTGTCCATGTCGAGGAGTGGAGTGCAATTATTAATCTTAAAAGGTTCCCTGGGATCCCCATAGTAACCAATTTCCTCCACAGCGTCCCCCGATCTACCCTGTCGAACGCTGTGGAGAAATCTATAAATGCTGTATACAACAGGATCCCCCGACCCACAGGAAATTTTTCGAATAGAGTCTGCAGGACAGAAATGTTATCTAGTGTACCGCTATTCTTACGGAACCCCGATTGTTCCAAGGGGATGTAATCATTTCCGAATACCCACTCTTGCAAGTGTCCAAGGATACTCTTTGCAAACAGTTTCCCTGTTGCATCTAAAAGCGAAATTTGCCTAAAGCTGGCCGGGGAATTATTTGGGCCCTTCTTATATAACGGGACTATTATACTTCCCTTCCAGGAGTAAGGGATGTCCCCACTGTTATAGCAATGGACAAACAAGGGATGTAAGAAATTTGCCCAGTCACCACAGTCCTGTTTTATTATGGCTACAGGGACATCATCCGACCCCATTGCCCCAGAGTATCTTGCCCCCTTAATGTATTCCTCAATTTCCCACCCTGTTGGTGCTCCTATATCCTCCACCATCACTAAGTTATTAACAACCCCCTCACACTCATCACCTAGTTGATTGGGGGCATACACTTGGGATATATAAATAAACCATTCTGATTCTGGGATCAGAATGGGTTGTGATTTTTCTCTACCATCACAATACTTAGCTATCAATGCCCAGTACTTTTTAGTATCCCCGATAGAGCCACTTCCCATAGATTGACCCATTTTTCATCTTCAGCGGCCCTCCGATCGGATGCTATTTTCCTTTTCTGAACTTGTTTTAATATGCCTTAGGAAACTAGGATCTCTAAATTGGGCTCTAATCAACCCATTTATCTCCTTATTCAGTTTTTTAATTTCCCGGGAAAATATTACTATAGGGGGGCCTCTTATACCTTGCTTCTTTCTTCCCAATTTTCTAATTGCAGCCAAAACCCTTTCGTACCTCACAACCGGGCTCTCCTGACTTGGCCTAAATGCGATTTTCTTAAATACCCTCTGAAAGTTTGGAAGTGACTTATATGACCAACAAGTACGTACGACCATTGTTTTGAGAGTAAGTTACATTATCATTCCTCTGATTCCAGAGTTCAGGCTAGGTATGCTGATAGTGTCTCAGGGTCATTAGTTAGTTACCTGAGAAGAGTACAATTTTTGGTAGTAAGTACAGACCACGGCCATGATACATTCTGTGCTCGTAATGACCCCTCCATTCTCTGCTCTGAGTTCTGCAACATAATTAACTGATCTGTTGGGGCGTAGAATGGGAGCAAGGGTGCGGCTAGGTTGCTTGCCCTCACAATAGTGTCAAGCTTGTGAGTGTTTACTCTGATATGAGGTTTCCAGTTCTGCCAACTTGCGATATTCTGCCAGTAGTTCTGCCCATCGAGTCAATCTAGGCGCTCAATCAGTCTCCTCGCAATGCTCCAGATCCTGCAGTATTGTTTCAATCCAGATTAATTGCTTGCGGATATCTCTAAGAATACCTGCTTGGAGATACACATCCCTCTGCTGAAGGCCTTAAAAGCCTCCCACAAGGTCGCTTGTGAGGGCACAGTTCTTGCATTGTGCTAAAAATATTATAGAATGGACTTATGAATCTCACTACGGAACACTTGGTCCCAGGAAAAATCACTGTTGAAACACCAGCTGAACTCAAGGCCACTTCCATATGTAATCTGTAGTTTCAATAATACTGGATTGTGATCTGAGAGTGTTCTAGGGAGCACTGTTACCTCGAATATCCACTAGTGAGATGTGGCCAACATTCGCCAATAGCCTAATCGAGTCCAGACCGAATGGGGCGCTGAACAGAAGGTGTATCTAGATTACGTAGGGTGATCGGTATGCCATGTATCATGCAGTATATAAATCTCGGGCCCTAGGTTTGTCAAACGGGAGCGTGCTAGCAGAATCGGTGTGCATACAAAGTGGTAAATTAAGATCCCCACCAATAATAAAATGGTACACCACAAATCTGTCCTGTCGGGAAAAGAAGTTTTAAAAAAATCAGGGTCGTCAGTGTTAGGGGCATATATATTGACTAATAATGTACTTTTGTCTCCAAGCATTCAATGTACTAGCAGATATCGGCCTGCCATGTCCGTGTAGTGAGAGTGATAAAGAAAAGGTACAGTTTTATGAATTAAGATACAGGTACCCGCAATAGGAACTGTAACATGAGAAATATCGATATGTGCCCCAGTTCCTAGAAAATGTATGGTCAGCACATTGGGAGAAATAGGTTTCCTGAAGAAAAACAATTTTATTGGAAAATCTATTAAGATATTTCAGTACCTGTTTCCCTTTGCGGGGATTGTTAATACAGCGTAGATTCCAGGTAACTGCACCTAGGTCGAATGACGTGACCATGTTGTGGAGTTAGTATGAAGTGATCATACATCAGGCCAAGGGCCTTGTGCTATACAACAGTGTAGGTGGTGAATGCTAAGATGCGTGCAACATCAAAAACATTTCAACTCTAGTAATAGAGTCAAACTGTAGAGAGCCACCCCCACCCACACTAGATCCAACATTATCCTGTGAATCCCATTTAGTCCCTCAAGACGCCTCCGGGGCTAAGTTGCGCGATACAAATCCAGCTTCATTCATTCATTCAAGAATGAAAGATAAACTTAAACCACAACAATCTAAAATGGTGTTCACCATGTGGGCATGGGAGCAACTCGGTCTCCGGCGGTACCTACAAGGTAAAGAGCCAAAGCTGGAATGTGGTTCTTGCCAACATGAATTCGGATACGCAAATGAGGAGATATTCAATATGAGTCATTTGCTGATGTATATACAAACAAGGAGGCAAGGGTATCAGACATCAGACCCGGCAGCCAACCACCCCATTCTCATTTCGAGATGTGGTGGGTGGGCTCCTGTGTCCCCGTGTCCCATTAGCATCCTGGGTGCATGGTCATTTCTATAGAGATTCAGCATGGATAGTTTTGTAATGGGCCTTGGCGAATAAAGGTTTATTTCCACTGAGCCTCCTCTACTATTGGGGTGAAATCAGGTAAGATGGGGATATTCGAACCTTGATATTGAAGGGGAACCTTTTCCTGGGCTAACCGCAACACTGTTTCTCTGTCCCTATAATTGAGCAGATAGGCTATAAGAAACAGTGGTGGAGCCAGGCATGGGCGAATTTTGCGAATCTCGCGTTCGCGAATTTTGCGGATTTGCGAACTCGCAATCCGCAAAATCCGCGAATTCTCGCGAATTTGAGGATTTTTTTTTTTTTTGTGTTTGCCACTCTCTGTCACCACTGCCACTCTCTGACTACTCATGCCACCCTCTGGCCCACCCATGCCACCCTCTGTTTCATCACAGCACCCTCTGGTTGTCCAGTCAGTGTACATTATTGTGGCAAAGCAAAGCACACCTTCCCTGCCTCAAGTGACCTGAATTAATTTGGGGCTGATTAATGTGTCACAGAACATTTTTTTAGCTGGCACCTGCTTCCTTAGTGCTTCCTGATTAGTGACCTTTTGCACTTGCTAAGTGCTTTCATTGTTGCAAAATTAGTTACAACACCTGCCCTGCCCCAACTGACAATAATGAATTAGGGGCTGATTAATGGATTTGAACTTCCAGCCTGGCTCCTGCTTGTCTCCCTTAGCTGTAATTCAGGACCTTTGTGGCATATGTGTAACTATTCTGAGGTTCAGAGCAGGGTCACATAATAGTTGCAACTGGCAACTGAACTCTGGAGGGTCCCCTCAGGAAGCACTACAGGAAATGGCTACTAATGATGAGCCTGAACTTTTGAACCTGGTAAGTAGTTTCAGTTTTGCTAAGATCGTATTTCTGCAATTTAGCGCTTATTCGCGGGGCGCGAAGTTGTACTGGGAAGCCGCGAACTCACGCGAACAGTGCGAGCAAGCCATAAAATCCGCTGCTCGCGGATTTGCGGATTTTGCGGGAGATTCGCGAATCTCGCGGATTGCGAATTTACCGAAAATCCGCAAAATCCGCGAGCGAAACGGATTTTCCTCCCATGCTTAGGTGGAGCCCCTTCCGGAGGTCAGGGTCAAATGAGCAGTGTGCACGTTGGATTGCAGAAGTATTGAAAAACTAGGGCGGTCAAAGAGGGCCAGTAGCAATTGTTCAACAAAGTTCTCAGGATGCCCCATGTCGTTATTTTCTACAATTCCCGAGATACAAATGTTATTCCTACAAGATCTGGCATCAAGGTCCTCGTTCTTGATTGCCACTTGTTTTAAAAGGTGCTCCATTTTATCTATGAGCTTCTGGATTGTCACAGAGTTATCCTCCAGGCTGGAGATCCTTTCTTCAGCACCGTCAATCCGGGCTCACTGTCTGTCCATCCGCTCGCACAGAGTGTATCGAAGCATGCCTCCATGGCTCTGAAGCCCGCCTTGAGTTTGACCATCACAGCCGAGATGTCACATGGGGGGCTGTGGCACCACCTGGTCCCGAGGCCTCTTTTGAATCTGACTTGTGCGGTCCGAACGACTCATGTCATGTCTTCAGTAAGCGAACACCGTGGGTATACGGGGAGGGCGGGCACTCAGAATCTTCAATCCTCCCCCCCAGCTAGGTCTGCCCCACAATTGTTGTACAGGCTTTAGTCAACATCGTGGAGTTTCTGGACAAGGCGGGTTGCATGAAGTGTCACATGTGGGGCCCCCAGTGTTGTGTCTATGTGCATAGAGATGTCCGTGGGTCACAACTGCTGTCACGCAGTGTGTCAGTAGGCAGGGATCCTATCCCCAGCTCCCCAATTCTGGGTGTAAGCAGGCAGTGTAGCAGATCAGCTCCCAGAATAAAATCAGAGGATCAATATGCAAACAGTGGGGAGTCCGGGCCAGTGGGGGGCAATGTACTCAGCATTCCCTGTCTCTTCATAGCCCCATACCGGTCGGTGTCCAGACGAGGGTCTATATCTCAAGCACCCCCTGCTATGGAGCAGATGATTTAGGCTACTGTCTCTGGGGGATTGCCAAGTAGACAAGTGAGCGCAGCACCTCCCTTTTGCATAGCTCCACATGTGCCAGGAGTTTGGCTTGGTTAAACAAGGTCAAAGCTCACAGACTGGACTCACTGTCTTCACCCCCAGCAGACTCCCATGAGTGTTGTATAAGGGCATGTGCAGGGTACCAGCCACGCAGTGCAGGCAGCTGCCAGGGGGAGGCGCAGCCTGCGGCGCTCAGACAGTCACCCAGGCCGCACTTCACCCACACTCCGGTCTCAAAGCAGCTCCCTGCCTCACAGCTCCAGAATCAGGAGCAGGGCGGCGGGCCAAGTCTGAAGGAGCAAACCGCTCCATGGCCCACGCATGGACACACATGGAGGAGGAGGGAGGGGCGTGTTGGCAACCGACAAGATCGAGCGATCTTGGGCTGTTGCAGCATGGCCTCCGAGGCAATGTCAGTGGCATGCAACATTCCTGATTCCCCACAGCTTCAGGTAACAGTGGTGCGTGAGGGCATCGCAATACCAATCGCAAAAGCCTTGTAGAAGATGATGGGGAACCCATCAGGGCCCTGGGACTTAAGAGGCTATAGCTGTTATCACCTCCTCTATGTGAATAGGGCTCTCGATGCTGGCTGCCTGATCCGGTGTTAGTCTGGGGAGAATTGCCCCCCTGTGTGTATGGGAGAGAATCTTGTTCTGAAAGGTGTTGGGCTGTGTATAGTTTTGCATTAAAATCAGGGAATGCTCGCTTTATGGCTGTGTCATCTGAGAACTCATTACCAGACTCGTTGAATAAAGTATGCACAGAGGCTGCTTGGCGTTGAGCGCGGAGCTCATTGGCCAAAAGGTGCCCGCATCTATCTCCCCCATGTAGAAAGAATGTTGCAGCTTAAGGGCTGCAAACTCCACCTTATCCAAATCTAGGCGAGTGAGTTGCAGGCACACTGCCTCTAACTGGGGATATATAGTGCACTAGATGTCCAATAGTCCTAGATCCCGCAGCTACTCCTGCCCCGTCTGTGAGAAAGCCCTGGCCTGCCCATGTTGTTGCGCTGAACGGTCTAACTGAAAGTTAAAAATTGAGCTTATATCTCTCCTTAGTATAAGTTGCTGGTCTGGCGAAGCTGATAGTTCCATCACTGCCCGTCTTAGGAATGCCTCCTTTCCCTCGTAGGGGCGCAAATGGTGCCTAGAGTATAAGTATGCGCATAAATGGTAACCAAGAGGGCCAGGAGTCTCCCCTTAATTTCAGCCTGTTTCATGCCTATTTTGCCCCTAAACGGCATAAGATGAGGATAGCAACTCCGACTGGTTTAGCTGAGTGAGAAGAGAAATATTGTTGTGTGAAAGCCCTCAATCTAATTCTGCGCGTGTCCCTGGCCAGGATGTGAGTTACCTGTAATGAGCATATGTGTGGGCCTGAAGGTTGTAAGTAAGTTAGAATAGTTTTCTGCTTTATTGTGTTGTTCAGCCCTTTTACATTTAGCTTGAGGATATTAATGTTCTCCAGCATGTAACTATGTTATCAATTGAAAGCCATGCGGGACGGCAGTGTCCTCCCAGCGCCCCCCCCTGTGAGCCTTCCCTTGAGATCTAGGAGTCTCACCCTGTGGGAAGCAGTGTCTATAGCTAAGGATAGAGATTCGTGGGACAAACAAAGTCAAATAAAAAGAAGCATAATGAACCCCAACAATTGAACCCATGAGGCAAATGTCAAGCATCATGGAGTGAACCTCAGTTTGGAGCAGTGTGCTCCAAAGAAGAAACAATGAATGGCTACTTGTGACCAGTTTCACCCTGCCCCCGCCTGAACCCAGCCCCAACAGCCATTAAAAAAAAAAGGATCAGGAGGAGGTATCTGCAGAATGTCCACTATTTCCTCCCACTTATGTCAGTCTTCATTCACTGCATTCACTGGAGGGGTCCCATGGCTTGCCGTTCCTTGGCCATGGTATCTGGGTCAGGGGGGCAGTTTGCTTGCTGGGGCTTTAATTGTAGTCCATCCATGGCTGCTACTTTGGTTTCTGTTTGTCTTGCTTCGTTGAGGTTCTTCCTCCCACTGGACCTCGATACACAGGATTCTAATCTAAATGGATGGTCCCAGGAGTAAGAGATGCCAGCTGATATGAGATGCATGGTAAAAGGCCTGAAAGCTTTGCATTTCAGCACGGTTGAGGCAGCCAGGTGTTGGTATAGAGCAGGTTTCTGGCCCTTGTATTTAAATGTGGGATCATCTCTAGTAGCACATAAGATCTGCTCTTTATTGCTGCAAATCGTGTACACAAGTTAGGATATAGGCCGGGAGGGGGTGGGCATGCCTCCAAGGACCGACTCTATGGGTACGATTGAGTTTAATGTGGAAGTCCTTCGGCTCCCTGAGAAGCGTGTGGAAAAGGTCTGTCACCATGGGCTGGATGGTTGCATCCTCCGTCCCAGATGCAATACCTCTGCCATGTATGTTGTTGAACCGGGACCTATTTTCGAGGTCCTATGTGTGCGCCTGGAGGTCAAGGTTTGGTTCTCACAGGCGAAGAACCTCTTGTTACAGGCCCTCTAACTCCTTAACCCTGCTGGATTCATTATCTTACAGGGAGTTGACACTCTCTCTGAGTGAATCAAAGTCCCGGCGCCCCTCCCTGAGGTCTGCTGATTATTCACGCTTCATAGAGGTGAGGTCTTCTTGAAGGGAAGCAAAAAGGGATTCCAGAAAGGGGCGGCTGATCGGGTCTCCGTGTCCTCAGCTCCCTCCACTTCTGTTGCGGGTTACAGGGGAGGGTGATTCTCAGATTGCGATTGGGTTGTCTTGAGAAGCATGTCCTTTACCGATCTATCCTTCTTTACTCTACCGGAGGCCATGACCAGGTTCACACCCCGTCTTGCAGGCTGTAGTCAACCTCATCTTGGTATGCGTGTAGTTAGAAGATTGGCCAAACCACAGGCTCCTTGGTAGCTTAATGCACTCTGCATGTTAGATAGGTTGCCCTGGGGGTTGAGGAGCTTGAGTTAGGGGAGCAGCAATGTCCTTCTCAGGGCTTCCGTTCCGTGGGGAATCGCCAGTAATCAAGGTGGTGCTCCTCATCGATGCGACTGGCCCGTTGTGGGTGCTCATTGGCCCTGGCCTCATTGCCGGACAGCACCAAGGTTTCAGCGACCCTGCACCGTCAAAACCCCGGCACCAACTCTCCCGGCACAGCTTCTCTTCCACAGCTGCCTGTGCACCAGGCTCACAGGAGGCCGCAGCCCCCAGACTCAGCACGGCTCTTCCGTCTGCGGTCGGTGTTGCTCAATAGCTGGTGCGGCATTATACGGGGCCTCTCTCAGCCACGCTGCCGCTCCCCCAGCCCCTCGTGGACTAGTTCTTGAGCCACCCAGTATCTTTAACGCCGAGTCCTCACAGTCTGTTTCTCGCCACAGCGGGCTGCGAAGAGACAGAGAGATACGACCTAGCGAGTACAATCTTGGCCCTGCCCCCCAAAAAGATGTTTTTATAAGTGAATTCAAAGCTTGATCTGTTCTATGTTACATTAAGATCCGAAATTCATCCAGTTGGCATTGATACTCTAACAAAATTATTTTTGAGAGTTAAATATGGTCCTCTGATAGACCTTTGCCCTTCCATATTGAGAAAGCAAGTATGGTCAGCCGCCTAATGACTTAACTAAAGTCCTCTCTTAATCAAGGTACCTGTTGGACCTGGCCCTCTTTGCGGGGTCACTCCTAAACCTTTTTTGCTTTTATCTCTTAAGTCTCTTAATTAGTTTTTGTTGGTGTTAGGACTCCCAACTTTACTACTTCCAACCAGTGTATAAATGCTTGTGATTTCTCCTTAAAACATGATACATCTGAGTGGTACATTTAATTTATTTTTGTATGTCCCTAGTATATGCACTGCCGGACTGGGAACCAAAACCGGCTTTGGCAACTAGCTCGGCTGGCATACCAGGGAGGAGATGGGGCGGAGGAGCTGTTTGTCAGGGTCAGTTTTGGCCACTTTGTTTTACAGGTTACCGATACCGATATTACAGCTATGCTGCAAAAACCGGCCCCCGGGAACAAAAAGGCTCCCCCGCGTCCAAATATGGCCCCCGTCCTGGTAGCCCATTGGGGGAAAGCCTGGTGCCGGCTAAGGTCAGTCCGGCCCTGACTATATGGTACTACATGCACCAATGACCTGTAAATTAAGGGTCATATTTATCAAAGGTTTTGCGTCATTCTAGAGCCACGCAACGGGACACAGGGTGATACAAATCTAGACTGAGATTTAGGAGGCCAATCAAAGTCAGCTTACATGAGCTGAGTGACTTGGTAAATCTGGAGTAACGCAAAGCAGCTCAAGTCGCTGTCTTGCATTACTCTATCCCAGGGAGGAATTCCATGGGTGGAGCATGGGTGTTCCTGTGAATCCACCCTTGAATTTGGGTGCCTTCCCAGATTTACCATGAGTGGTAGGCCTGGGAATGGGTCAAAATCCAGGGGAGGCATAATAAGGTGAAATATCTATATTTCAACTTGTTTGTTCCTCTATCAATGTGTGCTGCAGAATGCAGCACACGTAGAAAGAGGGTCAAGCCTCACAGTATTGTATTTCTGCAGGAAGAAGTCCCCTCCTGCACAAAAACAATCTTGCTTTCCTCACAGGCCTATGTGCACCATGGTACAAGGGTATCTGCGTTTGCGATAGGCAGCCACAAGTGCACCAGCGCAAGCAAAGAACAGGATTGCACAATGTAATGGTAAGTATGGTGCATTCATAGTGTCTACCTGTCACGCAGCACTGCAAGGTGTCTTGCTCCACTGTGTTGCATGACATTTTGAGAAATCTGACCTGAAATGCTGTCAGTGGACTTGCGGCGGCAATTGCAAACAAAACAGGTGATGGACCAAATGTGGATCAATGTCACACATTCACCCCAGTCCAAAGATCTGGGCCCAAATCCATCGTTTTTTTGCACTCCACACCACCCTGGGTTAGACAATGGCGATATGCAAATCAGCTCTGACCCTGTGCCCCATGGGAACAGTCCAGTCTGAACCACAAAAGCCATGTCCTTCCCAGAACGGAATCAAGCATCCGAGGACCGGATCGGTTTCGAGGTAACACCTCTCATCAGCCCGGCTAGCTTGACTCCAGTGGTGTGGAGTGCCTGGGACCCACGTCTGGGCATCCCCAGCACACTTAGGGCGGAATATGCAAACACAACAGGTAATGGACCGAATGTGGATCAATGTCACACACTCACCCCAGTCCAAAGATCTGGGCCCAAATCCATCGGTTTTTTTGCACTCCACACCACCCTGGGTTAGACAATGAGCGATATGCAAATCAGCTCTGACCCTGTGCCCCATGGGAACAGTCCAGTCCAAACTACAAAAGCCATGTCCTTCCCAGAACGGAATCAAGCATCCGAGGACCGGACCGGTTTCGAGGTAACACCTCTCATCAGCCCGGCTAGCTTGACTCCAGTGGTGTGGAGTGCGTGGGACCCACGTCTGGGCATCCCCAGCGCACTTAGGGCGGAACATGCAAACACAACAGGTGATGGACCGAATGTGGATCAATGTCACACACTCACCCCAGTCCAAAGATCTGGGCCCAAATCCATCGTTTTTTTGCACTCCACACCACCCTGGGTTAGACAATGGCGATATGCAAATCAGCTCTGACCCTGTGCCCCATGGGAACAGTCCAGTCCGAACTACAAAAGCCATGTCCTTCCCAGAACGGAATCAAGCATCCGAGGACCGGACCGGTTTCGAGGTAACACCTCTCATCAGCCCGGCTAGCTTGACTCCAGTGGTGTGGAGTACCTGCGACCCACGTCTGGGCATCCCCAGCGCACTTATGGCGGCAATTGCAAACAAAACAGGTGATGGACCAAATGTGGATCAATGTCACACATTCACCCCAGTCCAAAGATCTGGGCCCAAATCCATCGTTTTTTTGCACTCCACACCACCCTGGGTTAGACAATGGCGATATGCAAATCAGCTCTGACCCTGTGCCCCATGGGAACAGTCCAGTCCGAACTACAAAAGCCATGTCCTTCCCAGAACGGAATCAAGCATCCGAGGACCGGACCGGTTTCGAGGTAACACCTCTCATCAGCCCGGCTAGCTTGACTCCAGTGGTGCGGAGTACCTGGGACTTACGTCTGGGCATCCCCAGCGCACTTATGGCGGCAATTGCAAACAAAACAGGTGATGGACCAAATGTGGATCAATGTCACACATTCACCCCAGTCCAAAGATCTGGGCCCAAATCCATCGTTTTTTTGCACTCCACACCACCCTGGGTTAGACAATGGCGATATGCAAATCAGCTCTGACCCTGTGCCCCATGGGAACAGTCCAGTCCGAACTACAAAAGCCATGTCCTTCCCAGAACGGAATCAAGCATCCGAGGACCGGACCGGTTTCGAGGTAACACCTCTCATCAGCCCGGCTAGCTAGACTCCAGTGGTGTGGAGTACCTGGGACCCACGTCTGGGCATCCCCAGCGCACTTATGGCGGCAATTGCAAACAAAACAGGTGATGGACCAAATGTGGATCAATGTCACACATTCACCCCAGTCCAAAGATCTGGGCCCAAATCCATCGTTTTTTTGCACTCCACACCACCCTGGGTTAGACAATGGCGATATGCAAATCAGCTCTGACCCTGTGCCCCATGGGAACAGTCCAGTCTGAACCACAAAAGCCATGTCCTTCCCAGAACGGAATCAAGCATCCGAGGACCGGACCGGTTTCGAGGTAACACCTCTCATCAGCCCGGCTAGCTTGACTCCAGTGGTGTGGAGTGCCTGGGACCCACGTCTGGGCATCCCCAGCGCACTTAGGGCGGCAATTGCCGCCATAAGTGCGCTGGGGATGCCCAGACGTGGGTCCCAGGCACTCCACACCACTGGAGTCAAGCTAGCCGGGCTGATGAGAGGTGTTACCTCGAAACCGGTCCGGTCCTCGGATGCTTGATTCCGTTCTGGGAAGGACATGGCTTTTGTAGTTCGGACTGGACTGTTCCCATGGGGCACAGGGTCAGAGCTGATTTGCATATCGCCATTGTCTAACCCAGGGTGGTGTGGAGTGCAAAAAAACGATGGATTTGGGCCCAGATCTTTGGACTGGGGTGAATGTGTGACATTGATCCACATTCGGTCCATCACCTGTTTTGTTTGCAATTGCCGCCCTAAGTGCGCTGGGGATGCCCAGACGTGGGTCCCAGGCACTCCACACCACTGGAGTCAAGCTAGCCGAGCTGATGAGAGGTGTTACCTCGAAACCGGTCCGGTCCTCGGATGCTTGATTCCGTTCTGGGAAGGACATGGCTTTTGTAGTTCGGACTGGACTGTTCCCATGGGGCTCAGGGTCAGAGCTGATTTGCATATCGCCATTGTCTAACCCAGGGTGGTGTGGAGTGCAAAAAAATGATGGATTTGGGCCCAGATCTTTGGACTGGGGTGAATGTGTGACATTGATCCACATTCGGTCCATCACCTGTTTTGTTTGCAATTGCCGCCCTAAGTGTTCTGGGGATGCCCAGACGTGGGTCCCAGGCACTCCACACCACTGGAGTCAAGCTAGCCGGGCTGATGAGAGGTGTTACCTCGAAACCGGTCCGGTCCTCGGATGCTTGATTCCGTTCTGGGAAGGACATGGCTTTTGTAGTTCGGACTGGACTGTTCCCATGGGGCACAGGGTCAGAGCTGATTTGCATATCGCCATTGTCTAACCCAGGGTGGTGTGGAGTGCAAAAAAACGATGGATTTGGGCCCAGATCTTTGGACTGGGGTGAATGTGTGACATTGATTCACATTCGGTCCATCACCTGTTTTGTTTGCAATTCCCGCCCTAAGTGCGCTGGGGATGCCCAGACGTGGGTCCCAGGCACTCCACACCACTGGAGTCAAGCTAGCCGGGCTGATGAGAGGTGTTACCTCGAAACCGGTCCGGTCCTCGGATGCTTGATTCCGTTCTGGGAAGGACATGGCTTTTGTAGTTCGGACTGGACTGTTCCCATGGGGCACAGGGTCAGAGCTGATTTGCATATCGCCATTGTCTAACCCAGGGTGGTGTGGAGTGCAAAAAAACGATGGATTTGGGCCCAGATCTTTGGACTGGGGTGAATGTGTGACATTGATCCACATTCGGTCCATCACCTGTTTTGTTTGTCAGTGGACTTGCAGCATTGATTTTGCAACCCACTAAAGTAGCACTTTAAAACACAACTCAAACCTGCCAATCCGACCTGGTGAAATAACTTTTTGCCAGGCCGAAACCACCTTTTTTAATACATATGGCATTCCTTGTTTAGGCCCTAAAAAGCCCACAAGGCATGGTGCATAGTAAATAGAAAGTAGGGCACATGTTTTTAAGTTTGCATGTCCTGGTCGTGAAAAAACTCTTAAATTAATTTTTCACTACTGTTAGGACTGTCTCGCCCATTTGATAACATTGTGTTACTGTAGTACATTTAAAATGTGCTTTTTGATGGGGAACAGGTAAGGACGTCAAATTTGGACTCAAAAGAATTGTAACTTAAAATCCTCTTTAATGGTAAAGTTTGATTTTTTGTTAAAATTCAGAGACTGCCACTTTTAGAAAGATTACTTTTTCTTGTCCTGGCCATTTGGTGCCTTCTGCCAGTGTTCTGGGTCACAAGACTGTGAGTAATTTAGCTGTTTGGCTTCGTATATTACTCCAAGTGAGATACACGGGGATTAGGTGTTGGCAGGTTGTGCCATGCTGCCGAGATAGCTGGGGATGGAGCTGTTTCTTGCCACACCTACGATTCAAAAGGGCTGCCTTTAGCATACACACCAAATCAAACCTGGCACTAGTCTTTTTTAATCCTGAATTCTTAGAGCCTTAGAACCAGATGTGGGGGTAGCATAAGAAATGCCTCCACGTCCTAGGCCATCACCAGGTATAACTATTGCAACCTCAGATCATCTTTTCAGTATGTTTCTGAACCTGTGGAAGACTTTAGAAGGATTTCATGGACCGCCAGATTACTGCCCTGCTGCTTGAGGCCTGCCGTGATCCCCAGAGGACTGCCATGTTGCTACCAAAATACTGCACTGCTGGTTGAAACCCGCCTTGCTTCCCAGAAGATGGCCCTGCTTCTAGAGCCCAACCTCTCTGCTAGAAGAGAACTGCACCATCTCCATGAAAGCAGGACAGCTAGATGTGACTCTATGGTTTAATGGGGCCTCCTGTGTGAGCTACAGGAGCATAACGAGCTCCAGAGACCGTGAACCCTCACCTGGTCACTGCTAGAGTTAGTCCTTACAGCCTCTAAATGCTGCCCCCTCCCCCATCCTGCACCTTTAGAAGTGGTGTTAGAGGTGCTGCTCCCACCTACCCTTAAATCTTTTGACTTCAAAAACCTTTCACCATAAAGTGCTAGAAGAACCAGCAGAAGACTGGAACCAACCTGCCAATCGAGCCAACCAAGGTGCATTGCTAGTTGGTTTGACTATGCAGTAGCTCCAGCTAATTTCTTCACCTCAGCAGCAAATCCTGTTCACCTGGATTTCTCAGTGATGGCATCTGGCCTTGTGGAGCCCTCTTTGCCTACATCTTGTAGCTTTGTCCCGCTGGAGGTTTTCAGCTCCCAAAAAGTTGTCTAAGCTGAAAGGAAATAGTCTTCACTTGGCTCAATGTCAATCAGCTGTCCATCAACAATGCCAAACTCCTCAGCCTGGAAATTCAGCTTTTTCTGCTCAGAGCTTTTTCCTGCCATTGTCATTTGCTTCACCAAGCTCCCCAGCGATGACGAATCCTCTTTGGGCACAGCCTGCTGCCTTGCCCCATTGAACCTCACCTTTTCCTTCTTCTTTTCTTCAAACTTTCTTCTCAGTCCAAAGGTAAGCCAAGACCAGATCCAATCCACCTTGTGTATCTGACATGTGCTCCATTGCAGTAAACCCTAACTTTTGACTTTATACCGGTCTTGCGCAACCAAATACCCATGGTTGGCACTTTGATCTTTTAGGCTCTAGATTTTGCTGAAAACTTTTAAACATCATAACTTCAGTTGTGCTGATTGGATTTGTTTTGGTGTAATTACATTTATTAAAATGTATCTAAATGTTCTACATTGGGTTGGGATTTTTCTTGTCTTGTGTTTCACTTTATTACTGTTTATATGCTGCATAAATACTTTACACATTGCCTCTAAGTTAAGCCTGACTGTTTTTGTGCCAAGCTACCAGAAGGTTAAAGAAGAAGATTAATTTAGTAACTTTTAAGGTTTTCTCTGACCGGTATTGTGACTGTTGCTTCAGAAGGGCTCACCTCCCTTCCCCTCAACCAACAACCCAATTTCCCACAACAGCCTTATAACATTCATTTTGTAGATACGTGACACCAAGATCTGGGATGTGGCTGTGGTCAGTCTCACCAGGAAAAGTGGAGCACCCTCTTTTACAACGCAGAGCAAAACTTCAGAGAAAGTAGAACCCAGGAGAAGGGACAGGATAGAAAGAAGGCACTGTTGAGAGGAGAGTGGCCAAGGAGAGTGAGGGAATAAGATAAGGAAATACTGAGAACAGAGCAGGCAGGGGGAGAGACAGTGAGAGAGCATGCACTGCTGCGCGTAGAGGGGGCCAAGGGAGGAAACGCATTAGAGCAGGAGATTTGTAAGCAAGAATTTTAGGAGGAAGAGGGAGAGAAATGACTGCTGAGGAAAGAATGTCCAGGCCGAAAGGAAATATAAAGAGTAAGAGCAACCACTGCTGGGGAGCAAGGAACTAGAGAGTGGAAGGCTGAGAAAGCAGGCATTGCTTGGGACAGATTGGAACTCAGTCAGGGCCTGACTCTCACTCAGGGGCATGCACCGCGCTTTCCCTGCCCTTCGCTTTTTCATCCTAAGGTATCAAAAGCGTGAGTCTTCAAACTGTTAAATATTAAACAGCTTTCACTATGTTTAATTGTTTTTTCTTTTCTGAGTTGCAATGTGCAATTGGTACCACCTACAATATACATTATTGCAACTTTCATTTGGGCTCACCAGGCATTTGAGAAAATAGATTCACCAAGTCCTCGAGTAGTTCTTTCCTTAGTATTATACCTAGTCACGTTCGGCGAGCAGTAGACTCACTAAAGATATCCAGGTGCTGCATGGCCCATCTCCCATCAACCAAGAAGCACTGTTGGTAAAACTGCTCATATTGTAGTTTAGAACCTTTATATTTGAGCAAAAACAAACCTACCTCCATAGAAAAAATGATGTACGTTTTTATGCAAATCATTATCCTGAAAACTTCAGAATGCCAAAGACAAAACGCATAAAACAAGAGACTTGAGATGATGCTCAGACATGAGAAACATCTGGTACCTAAGGGTATTCCAATGTAATTTATTTACTCTTATGTTACAGCCAGTCATCAATTTCTGATAGTGCACAGTTGTAAACAGCTTCCAACGTCGTATTTTTAAAACGTTTATTCAGGTATATTTATATAGCGTAAACTCCACCCGAAGGCACACACGTCCTTCATATGAGCACTAGCTGTATTATGCAATGATTTTTTTTTTTGGAGGGGGGGGGGAGGGGGTTGCACAGGGAGATTAAGAGATTTGCAGAGAATCACAGGATCGTGAGCCCTAACGCCGAGACTCACAGCTGATTCCCAGTTGCAAAGTCGGCGCTATGATGTAATGCCAGATCCCTTTGGTCTGATTTTTTCATCAAACAGGGAATACAAAGGGATCAACACTCACTACAAAATTTCAAATAATCCACGGTATGACATCATTTCTGTCAGTAATAAGGTTAACACTACCTTCTTTGTTAGAGATCACCTAAGTTTTAATCCTGAATTTTTACGTCAAATATAACTCTATTTCAGCAAAGCCATAAAAGTTTGATGAAATACAAGAAATATATAGGTAAAAGAAAAGTGTGACACATTATTACATTTTTAATGTAGAAGTTGTCACAATGCCAAGTATCAATCAACATTGGAACCCACAAACTGTTAAAAATAACATAACATTCAAAAATTGATAACACCAATACCAGTGCATCACTATCCTAAAATCAATATAAAAGACATAATCATTTTATGTCAGTTCTGCTCTTCGCCCACATCTGCCCTAAAATGTTTGCGACTGCACAGGTATACATTAACTGAAGGGTCCGATTTAAATAGCCTCAAAGCAATGCAGTGGCTAGATGTGTCCAATTGTCTGCAAATGGGAGATAGCAGTGCAGAGTGTGACTGGATGTAAGCTGGGCATGCAAACAGCAAAAGTGGCAAAGACTCTTATTGATCAAGACAGAAAGGGTAATTCCAAGAGACATATTCCAACCATCTTGCAGTGAATGATTTCAGATGGAGCGTCCCTACTTTACATTGATTGTCTCTAAAGGCCCCATAATTAAGTCCTAGTACTTCTCTAGGAGATACACTGATTTAAACATAAAAAATTCCCCTGTCTAGCTCCTTTATACACGGACGACTATCTCAAACATCTATGCTCTGGCCCTTCCTTGCTTTTAGATAATGCTGATATTTCCAACCAGATCAATACCTCAATACCAGAACAACTAGAAAAACTACGGAAGAAGCAAGTCCGACTGCAGCTAATGGTATTGATGCTGACGGACTACCTCAAGGCAGAGGTAATTCCCTTGGGCCATCAGGTTCGAAATATACCGGGTATCTTTACAGATAACCCCAAGTACACATCAAGCTTCAGCTACATAGGCACCACCTGCTCCCGTCATTGGTTGGCATTAGGTATTGATACCGCAACCGAAACATTAAAATCACTAGAGACAGAAATCGCCGATATCTTAAAACAAATCGAGGATTCTAATACAACAACTGAAAGCAAAAAACTCATAGAACAGGTGGATAAGACTGTTGCAGACTTTTACAGAATTGAGCAGAATAAAAAATCTAATAAAGTCAAAACAGACATAAAATCTTACAACATTGAAACAACCTACCCCTACTTGCAGAAAGACTTCTATACTAACAAGTCATATACCAATCCCCAACAGAATAGACCTTGGGGAAGATATAATAGATGACAGAACCTGGTTGGTTTTTCCGACACCTCCGTCGAATCATCGGACAATTCAGACGCAGGCGAAGGCTCGAGTACATCGAGACGAGGGGGGCGCACACCAGAACTCCAACTCTTTTTTACAGAGAGGCCAGCAAGAACCGCCACAACGAGGGCGGGTCAAGAAAGCTCAGAGATGGTTCAACCCTCCTGGGGAGCGGCGGACCAGGAACAACTACTACCAATGGTAACACCTGGCCCCTCACAGACTGATATAATCCCCATCTTTAATCTTACAAATCACTTGCTGGCACAAGACGAACTTTCCCTCCTCAAAAAGGGCTTGACCTTTGTCCCAACGATAGCACCTAATTTCATGGAGGTTCAGACAGAGCTCCTACGTTTTTTCAGGCGTATTCGCCTGAAGGCATTCTTCCAATTTCACCCGTCATCTGAAATCAAGGCACATACTCCTTTCCGCCCTCCCTCAACCTTTTTACCATCCGCTGGATTGGTACCACCAGAAGTGATTACGTTTGAGAAATTGGTTCTTAAAGACCTCTCAAACTTGGAACAACAAAGGAGATTCATACCCTATAACATCACATTAAAGGAGAAACAGGCCATCAGTTCCCTTAAATCCAATAACTCCATAGTTATTAAAAGTGCAGACAAGGGTGGTGGGATTGTCATACAGGAACTTGACTCCTACACTGCAGAGATCCAAAGACAGTTGGACAATAAAGATCACTACCTCAGGTTAGCATCCAACCCTACCAAGGAGATTCAGGATTTGATATGGAAAGTAACAGCAGATGCAGTATTAGAGGGTTTCCTGACAAAGAAAGAATTCAATTACCTAAATGTAAAAAGCCCCAGGACCCCGGTAATATATACACTACCTAAAATTCACAAGAGTATGACAACCCCACCTGGCCGCCCGATTGTGTCAGCTTGCGGTTCCATCCTAGAACCTTTAGGGGCATTTGTTGATTTCTTTATAAAAGAATTTGTCCCCCCGACAGCTTGCTATGTACGAGACTCCATGTCCATGATCAATCTGGGCGAACACCACCCTTTCAACCCCACCACTGATACCTTGTGTACCATGGACGTGGAGTCTCTGTGTACTAATATCCCGCAAACTGCGCCACTTCATGTTATACAGAAGACTTTAGATACACGACCACGCCCTCATGCTATCCCCATAACATTTATCTGTCAGTTACTGGAACTTTGCCTTACCTGAAATATCTTTTCATTTAATGGCCTCTTTTACCAACAAATAAAGGGAACTTCTATGGGCGCAATTTTTGCCCCAAACTTGGCCATATTTTTTATGGATGAAATAGAAAGACATGTCATTCTGGTACCATCTAACCCCTTCTTCACCGGTATCATTATGTGGCGTAGATACATTGATGACATCTTCATGATATGGAGATTGGATATCAATGTTCTACGCCACTTTATGCACTGGATGAACAACAACTGTTCGGGCCTTAATTTCACCTCCGTATCTGATAGGTCCTCCATAAACTTTTTGGACTTAACAATTTTCCATCAGGAAGGTGAACTCCTTACACGGTTATTTAGAAAACCTACTGAGAGAAATACGTTGTTAGAATACACTAGCAATCACCCCAGGGCTCTGAGGGATTTGCTACCGTTCTCTTAATTCTTAAGGATTAGGAGAAACTGCTCAAACAAGGAGGATTACTTCAGTGAAAGCGCCATTCTGGCTAATAAACTCAAAGATAGGGGCTATCCCAGGAAAATTGTAAAAAACGCCTTGAAAAGGGCGTGGTACCGCCCCCAAGAAACACTGCTGGTCCCAAACCCAAAGAAAAATATGGATAGAATAGCATGTGTAACAACTTTCTCCCCCCTCTCTAATAAACTGAGGAAAATGATTCTACAACATTGGCCTGTAATTAATGCAGGTATTCTAGAAATTGAGCGCTCCTTATTCGCTTTCAAAAAAAGTAAGAAGTTAAAGGACCACTTGGTTCGAGCAGCCCTCCCCAGTCCTAACCATTCTTCTACACTTGAAGCGGCATGGGGTCTGTCCCCCATTGTTGGACATGTGAAATGTGGGGGATGTACTGTATGCAATTTGACCATTGAAGGCAAAACACTAGTGTTCAACAATATTACGTTCAAATGTAACACTCTTACAAACTGCAATACAAGTAATGTTATTTATCTCATCCAATGTCCCTGTAATAAAATTTATGTGGGCCAAACATCACAAAAAATCAAAACCCGCATCTGCCAGCATAGAAGCCGTATCAGGTGCAGGACACCGAACGCCCCGCTGGTAGAACACTTCGCGGAAGCAAAACATGATGAGGATGATATCCGCTGGACTGTTCTAAAGGCACTGAAACTACCCCAAAGAGGAGGCAGCATGGCCAGTCTACTAAATAAAGAGGAACTGAAATGCATAATAATGCTGGACTCGATCCGTAATGGACTAAACCGGACAGAGGATTGGACTTCCCTCCTCTAAGTCAGGCACTGCTCTCTGCATACCATGTCTGCCAAAAACGTATGCAGATTTGAACGAACAATGACAATCACTAAATGTACGTTTCATGGCCAATTGCTCACCCTTAACAACTGGATTGATGTAGTACATATGTGATCCCGAATACAAACTAAGAGTGAGTCTAATGCTATGAATGTATCGCTGCTACTAATGTTATACAGACAATTTTGTGTAAATAGTCCGATGTGTATAAATAGTCCTGTGTGTATAATGGCTGAGCTCCTTAGGTCAGCCCCTTCACCTCGGTGAGCACGTACCTTCACTCGATATAATCACGATATGTATTAACACCCCTAATTTAATCACCGGGTCGCGCAGTAAAATCACACTCACATTATCACAATTAGTGCCATTCTCAGACCGTTCCAAAATGGCCGCCCTTTTCTATCACTGTACCTTGATTTGTCCTTCATCGGAATGGACTCTAGGCCATTCCACAATGGCTGCCACAAACGCAGTGGGAATGGCTAGTCCTTCCTCCATGTTAGCAGCTCACCAGCCTTAACCACCCGGAAATGAACCGAGCGACACTGGTGCAGTGGATTCACGCTGACGGAGAAGAGGAGAGATACCATCGTGTCTCCACCTTCAACCCACCATCGAGCATCTCGCCGACTAAGGTAAATGCCGGCCCTGGCCCCCCTAAAAAGCTGGTTAAATGTTGGCAACCCTAGCCGTAATCTTGCGCCTTATTTACTTCATTTTCCTTCCAATCCAGCCCACGAGACCGCCGTACTAAAGCGGCTACATTCCCCAAGGAGCTACGCACTCCCACATCCGAGCCCCATTAACAAGGAAGACTCGTGAAACTACGGCCTTTTCAATCAAATTCGGACTTGACAAGGAAAAGGTTCTGCCCCGGCACTCGTTATGGGCACTCACACCAGACTCATCCTTTATCCCTCACAATTTAATTTCTGGTTCCAGGCACCTTCAATTCCTGGGCACTTGGCAGTACCCCTAATGCCCTACTGTGCCTGTCCAAGACCACTATAGAGACTTGGCAGGTTAGTAATATCTCTGGAAATGCAAACAGCCATCGCCGATTTCGACCGGGCACCAATAATATCACCCATCTTCGGTCGCAATGGCCATTACGAAACCGGCACGCATGGTATTAGTCAATTAACGTCTGCCGCAACGACGATCACAACCCAAAATATCCGATGTACACAATGCGCCACCATTCAATGCCTCAGTAATTCGGCCTTTTTCTCATGAGCACGCCAATTAAAATTGACAATGACTGTGTGCACAAATCACAACGTCGATCCTCTGCCGGTTCCCTGCGTCGGTCACTAGCCTATCGTCGCACCGCCTTAATACCTGGCTAATTAGTCACTGATAGTTCACCAATTCACCGTGCCGATTTCTGGTTACCCGATTCCTAATTCTTTCACTCACCTGTTCAAGGAATATTGTTTATAGTGATGTGACGCAACTCTCACGGAGCCCTGAGTTGGCCCCCACTTGCATGGAATTATTTCACACAGTTCAAACACAACTAAGAACAAAGATATTGGTTCTGACCAGGAGTGGCCAGTAAGCCACATATTGACCTCGATACCGCAAATGTTTTTATGTCACTTTTTCAGGCGGATGCCTTATGCTGTTCTCTCATTTTCCTCCACAGGCGTTCGTAATGGAAACAGGCAGTGATTAATACAGTCCTGATGATGATCCCGGTTCATTAGGAGCCAGGGGATCGAAACGTTGACGCTTAAAACAGTGTTGCATGAAATCAATTTGTATATTAATCTGTATGCACTGTATGTCGAAACTTGTTGTGATTGATTATTAATTTGCAAGCAACAGTTGGCTCCAAAAACTCTTTTTTGCCTGTAACAAACTTTCCTTCTGATTCACTTACTTTCTTTACCCTATGGTCTTTCTAATTCTTGGGATAGGTACATGATTGTGCCCTATCTAAATGCTTGTATGTGACCCTCTTTAGGTCAATCAAATTCCTTCTAAGTCTAAATTAAACATTCCTCGCCCGGCTGGGCTAGGAAACTGAACTATAGTACTGATTGTGGCCTATAAGTTTATTTGTTTGTTAATTGAATTCCCTGAGGACCCTTGTTCTCTTTAATAGCATATTACCCATGGTCCAAAGGTATCTTTTGGGTTCCCTTGTTTACATAAAAAATAGTGAAGTGCCTGCAACATTTTGCTCTTCCCTCTGCAGCATAAATGACCAATACTGTTTTTTTTGTGTCTCCTAGGAGGGTATTTGGAGTTCAGTAGGGGTTCAGTACTGTCAAATATCCCTAATGCCTAACAAAACAGACAATGTTTTGGTTGTGGTCAACCAGAGAATGTTTTAAATTCTATCTAACCTAATGATGACTTGTAAGGCAGCAGCATATTGAGCAAGCTCTGGGGTAGCCCATCATCTTCATCAGAATAAAATAGACCAAAGGGGGTCATTAAGGGCTACATTTTTATCTCCCATTTCGAAAAAAGAAGGTGCAATGGCGTACTTCGTGGAAGATAAATCAGTGATCTTAAAAAATTCTCCAATTGCTCCACAACCGAGACGTCACCAAAGCCCCACAACTCACCGCCATATAGTGATGAGCCAAGGGCCTTGGCCTCATACGCCTGTGAAGCTGGCACTATTGGCTTAGTGAAAGAAGCCTGGTGTTCTTTCAGGACGGCACCAATAGTCTGTCTGTGCTTTGAGCAAGCACTACTGATATGTGGACACCATGACATATTGGCTGACAATTTGATTCCTAGGTAATTAAACACATCAACCCTCTCTAGGACCCTATCGCCTGGCATCAGCTTTTCCTTACCTTTGTATGGTTGCTAAACAGCATACATTTAGTTTTGTCTGCGTTGATTTCTAAGCCACAACTTGACAAAAGGCAGCAAATTTGAGGAATGTTAAGGTCACTAAGAGTTTTCAATATTAAAAGAGTGTCAAATATACGGATCTTGGTGTTAGCTATAACAGGGACATCCACTGGGCAGTCAGAGTTATAGTCGCCCAATCCATTTAGATACAAAGTGAAGAGAGTGGCAACTAGTACACACTCTTGCAGAATACCTTTCAGCACTGGGATCTTGTCGATCAGTTGGCCCTGTTACCCCCATCTGACACAGACGAAGTTATTCTCATGTAGCTTAATCAGTATTGACGGAATATTGTGAGTTATACCCATCGCTTTCAAAACCTGCCACAGCCTCAAGCATAGAACCAGGTCAAAGACACATTTTAGGTTGACAGAAGCGACAAATAAGTTGCCCTTGCGGATCAGATCCATCTTCCAAAACAATTTGGATAAACCTAAATTCCTGCTCAATCGTAGAGGTTTTGGCTCTGAATCCCACTTGAAGTTGGCTTATAATATCCCAACCTGATATCCACATTTGATTTTATACCAGAACCAAACGAGGATAGACTTTTTTAACACAACAATAAGACTAATGAACCTATAATTCATATATACTGGTATAACTTCGGCGCCCTGCCAAGATTCTGGAATAGATGTTCATATATAATGATATAATGTCGCCCTTCATATATATTGGTATAACTTAAGGCACCCAGCCAAGATTCCTGAATAGATGTTTCCCAGAGCAATCACATTTGATAAAGCTACTATATTGTCAGCCTAGGCATCAGCATTATGAGCAAACAAATAAAGAGGAATGGCACTGGGCCTGGAGCCCTTTTCCTCGCAAATGTAGACAGTGAGTCTAGAACTTTCTCTCTAGTGAATGGGGAAGAGGTAACATTCTGGAGGCTACTATACAACAGAGTAACTTTGGTGCCAGGAACTACCTTCTCATAGTACAGGGCAGCAAAATGATTAGCCTATTCTGAGGGTGGAAAAGGGTTTAGCGGTTCTTCCCCCCCCCCAGGTATTTGTACCACTGGTATCCAAGTGAAGTGCAAACAGCCTCTGAATTAACATGCTTCTGCAAACTCCTGCTATCCATTATTGTCACACTCTTCTTTGCATTCAATATGCTAAGTTTGTATTACTTTCTGATGGCTGCAATCATGGATGGCCTTTTCAACTTGATCGCTCTAGCTAGAGTGGGCCTCAGGTGCCCACACTCCCTGTTAGACCATCCATTGTCTTTTATTTGGGGGGCTTCTTCTTAAATCCTAAAATAAAGTGCAATCCTCGCAAAAAGTCTTTTTGCAACACACTAAAGTCTAGGTGGTCTTCTTCCTTTTCCATACTTTTTGCAATGGTACTCCGAGTTGCCTGAACATCTTTGTCGATGTTTGACAAGATTTCTGGCTTTCCATAACCTGATGCCATTTGAGGCGACATCTCTCATATATATGTACAACTATTGTATACTTATCAAAGAAAGCTAGCAGCCTAAGACATAGAGGGTCATAGTCTCTCGCCACTCTTTCCTACTACCTGTACTACCATGTCACCCACTCTGGACCACAATCTTAAGTCGATGAGGATGTAATCAATTCGGATTTTAGACAAATGGTTTTTTAAAGTGTATGCCTCCTTGGTATCGGAATTAGTACGACCCCCAATTCAATAGCGAGTGCTATCATCTGAAAATGCAAACACAACAGGTGATGGACCGAATGTGGATCAATGTCACACACTCACCCCAGTCCAAAGATCTGGGCCCACATCCATCGTTTTTTTGCACTCCACACCACCCTGGGTTAGACAATGGTGATATGCAAATCAGCTCTGACCCTGTGCCCCATGGGAACAGTCCAGTCCGAACTACAAAAGCCATGTCCTTCCCAGAACGGAATCAAGCTTCCGAGGACAGGACCGGTTTCGAGGTAACACCTCTCATCAGCCCGGCTAGCTTGACTCCAGTGGTGTGGAGTGCCTGGGACCCACGTCTGGGCATCCCCAGCGCACTTAGGGCGGAATATGCAAACACAACAGGTGATGGACCGAATGTGGATCAATGTCACACACTCACCCCAGTCCAAAGATCTGGGCCCAAATCCATTGTGCCATTGTCTAACCCAGGGTGGTGTGGAGTGCAAAAAAACGATGGATTTGGGCCCAGATCTTTGGACTGGGGTGAGTGTGTGACATTGATCCACATTCGGTCCATCACCTGTTGTGTTTGCATATTCCGCCCTAAGTGCGCTGGGGATGCCCAGACGTGGGTCCCAGGCACTCCACACCACTGGAGTCAAGCTAGCCGGGCTGATGAGAGGTGTTACCTTGAAACCGGTCCGGTCCTCGGATGCTTGATTCCGTTCTGGGAAGGACATGGCTTTTGTAGTTCGGACTGGACTGTTCCCATGGGGCACAGGGTCAGAGCTGATTTGCATATCGCCATTGTCTAACCCAGGGTGGTGTGGAGTGCAAAAAAACAATGGATTTGGGCCCAGATCTTTGGACTGAGGTGAGTGTGTGACATTGATCCACATTCGGTCCATCACCTGTTGTGTTTGCATATTCCGCCCTAAGTGCGCTTGGGATGCCCAGACGTGGGTCCCAGGCACTCCACACCACTGGAGTCAAGCTAGCCGGGCTGATGAGAGGTGTTACCTCGAAACCAGTCCGGTCCTCGGATGCTTGATTCCGTTCTGGGAAGGACATGGCTTTTGTAGTTTGGACTGGACTGTTCCCATGGGGCACAGGGTCAGAGCTGATTTGCATATCGCCATTGTCTAACCCAGGGTGGTGTGGAGTGCAAAAAAACGATGGATTTGGGCCCAGATCTTTGGACTGGGGTGAGTGTGTGACATTGATCCACATTCGGTCCATCACCTGTTGTGTTTGCATATTCCGCCCTAAGTGCGCTGGGGATGCCCAGACGTGGGTCCCAGGCACTCCACACCACTGGAGTCAAGCTAGCCGGGCTGATGAGAGGTGTTACCTCGAAACCGGTCCGGTCCTTGGATGCTTGATTCCGTTCTGGGAAGGACATGGCTTTTGTAGTTCGGACTGGACTGTTCCCATGGGGCACAGGGTCAGAGCTGATTTGCATATCGCCATTGTCTAACCCAGGGTGGTGTGGAGTGCAAAAAAACGATGGATTTGGGCCCAGATCTTTGGACTGGGGTGAGTGTGTGACATTGATCCACATTCGGTCCATCACCTGTTGTGTTTGCATATTCCGCCCTAAGTGCGCTGGGGATGCCCAGACGTGGGTCCCAGGCACTCCACAGCACTGGAGTCAAGCTAGCCGGGCTGATGAGAGGTGTTACCTCGAAACCGGTCCGGTCCTCGGATGCTTGATTCCGTTCTGGGAAGGACATGGCTTTTGTAGTTCGGACTGGACTGTTCCCATGGGGCACAGGGTCAGAGCTGATTTGCATATCGCCATTGTCTAACCCGGGGTGGTGTGGAGTGCAAAAAAACAATGGATTTGGGCCCAGATCTTTGGACAGGGGTGAGTGTGTGACATTGATCCACAATCGGTCCATCACCTGTTGTGTTTGCATATTCCGCCCTAAGTGCGATGGGGATGCCCAGACGTGGGTCCCAGGCACTCCACACCACTGGAGTCAAGCTAGCCGGGCTGATGAGAGATGTTACCTCGAAACCGGTCCGGTCCTCGGATGCTTGATTCCGTTCTGGGAAGGACATGGCTTTTGTAGTTCGGACTGGACTGTTCCCATGGGGCACAGGGTCAGAGCTGATTTGCATATCGCCATTGTCTAACCCAGGGTGGTGTGGAGTGCAAAAAAACGATGGATTTGGGCCCAGATCTTTGGGATGGGGTGAGTGTGTGACATTGATCCACATTCGGTCCATCACCTGTTGTGTTTGCATATTCCGCCCTAAGTGCGCTGGGGATGCCCAGACGTGGGTCCCAGGCACTCCACACCACTGGAGTCAAGCTAGCCGGGCTGATGAGAGATGTTACCTCGAAACCGGTCCGGTCCTCGGATGCTTGATTCCGTTCTGGGAAGGACATGGCTTTTGTAGTTCGGACTGGACTGTTCCCATGGGGCACAGGGTCAGAGCTGATTTGCATATCGCCATTGTCTAACCCAGGGTGGTGTGGAGTGCAAAAAAACGATGGATTTGGGCCCAGATCTTTGGACTGGGGTGAGTGTGTGACATTGATCCACATTCGGTCCATCACCTGTTGTGTTTGCATATTCCGCCCTAAGTGCGCTGGGGATGCCCAGACGTGGGTCCCAGGCACTCCACACCACTGGAGTCAAGCTAGCCGGGCTGATGAGAGGTGTTACCTCGAAACCGGTCCGGTCCTCGGATGCTTGATTCCGTTCTGGGAAGGACATGGCTTTTGTAGTTCGGACTGGACTGTTCCCATGGGGCACAGGGTCAGAGCTGATTTGCATATCGCCATTGTCTAACCCAGGGTGGTGTGGAGTGCAAAAAAACAATGGATTTGGGCCCAGATCTTTGGACTGGGGTGAGTGTGTGACATTGATCCACATTCGGTCCATCACCTGTTGTGTTTGCATATTCCGCCCTAAGTGCGCTGGGGATGCCCAGACGTGGGTCCCAGGCACTCCACACCACTGGAGTCAAACTAGCCGGGCTGATGAGAGGTGTTACCTCGAAACCGGTCCGGTCCTCGGATGCTTGATTCCGTTCTGGGAAGGACATGGCTTTTGTAGTTCAGACTGGACTGTTCCCATGGGGCACAGGGTCAGAGCTGATTTGCATATCGCCATTGTCTAACCCAGGGTGGTGTGGAGTGCAAAAAAACGATGGATTTGGGCCCAGATCTTTGGACTGGGGTGAGTGTGTGACATTGATCCACATTCGGTCCATCACCTGTTGTGTTTGCATATTCCGCCCTAAGTGCGCTGGGGATGCCCAGACGTGGGTCCCAGGCACTCCACACCACTGGAGTCAAGCTAGCCGGGCTGATGAGAGGTGTTACCTCGAAACCGGTCCGGTCCTTGGATGCTCGATTCCGTTCTGGGAAGGACATGGCTTTTGTAGTTCGGACTGGACTGTTCCTATGGGGCACAGGGTCAGAGCTGATTTGCATATCGCCATTGTCTAACCCAGGGTGGTGTGGAGTGCAAAAAAACGATGGATTTGGGCCCAGATCTTTGGACTGGGGTGAGTGTGTGACATTGATCCACATTCGGTCCATCACCTGTTGTGTTTGCATATTCCGCCCTAAGTGCGCTGGGGATGCCCAGACGTGGGTCCCAGGCACTCCACACCACTGGAGTCAAGCTAGCCGGGCTGATGAGAGGTGTTACCTCGAAACCGGTCCGGTCCTCGGATGCTTGATTCCGTTCTGGGAAGGACATGGCTTTTGTAGTTCGGACTGGACTGTTCCCATGGGGCACAGGGTCAGAGCTGATTTGCATATCGCCATTGTCTAACCCGGGGTGGTGTGGAGTGCAAAAAAACAATGGATTTGGGCCCAGATCTTTGGACAGGGGTGAGTGTGTGACATTGATCCACATTCGGTCCATCACCTGTTGTGTTTGCATATTCCGCCCTAAGTGCGCTGGGGATGCCCAGACGTGGGTCCCAGGCACTCCACACCACTGGAGTCAAGCTAACCGGGCTGATGAGAGGTGTTACCTCGAAACCGGTCCGGTCCTCGGATGCTTGATTCCGTTCTGGGAAGGACATGGCTTTTGTAGTTCGGACTGGACTGTTCCCATGGGGCACAGGGTCAGAGCTGATTTGCATATCGCCATTGTCTAACCCAGGGTGGTGTGGAGTGCAATAAAACGATGGATTTGGGCCCAGATCTTTGGACTGGGGTGAGTGTGTGACATTCATCCACCTTCGGTCCATCACCTGTTGTGTTTGCATGTTCCGCCCTAAGTGCGCTGGGGATGCCCAGACGTGGGTCCCAGGCACTCCACACCACTGGAGTCAAGCTAGCCGGGCTGATGAGAGGTGTTACCTCGAAACCGGTCCGGTCCTCGGATGCTTGATTCCGTTCTGGGAAGGACATGGCTTTTGTAGTTTGGACTGGACTGTTCCCATGGGGCACAGGGTCAGAGCTGATTTGCATATCGCTCATTGTCTAACCCAGGGTGGTGTGGAGTGCAAAAAAACCGATGGATTTGGGCCCAGATCTTTGGACTGGGGTGAGTGTGTTACATTGATCCACATTCGGTCCATTACCTGTTGTGTTTGCATATTCCGCCCTAAGTGTGCTGGGGATGCCCAGACGTGGGTCCCAGGCACTCCACACCACTGGAGTCAAGCTAGCCGGGCTGATGAGAGGTGTTACCTCGAAATCGGTCCGGTCCTCGGATGCTTGATTCCGTTCTGGGAAGGACATGGCTTTTGTGGTTCAGACTGGACTGTTCCCATGGGGCACAGGGTCAGAGCTGATTTGCATATCGCCATTGTCTAACCCAGGGTGGTGTGGAGTGCAAAAAAACGATGGATTTGGGCCCAGATCTTTGGACTGGGGTGAGTGTGTGACATTGATCCACATTCGGTCCATCACCTGTTGTGTTTGCATATTCCGCCCTAAGTGCGCTGGGGATGCCCAGACGTGGGTACCAGGCACTCCACACCACTGGAGTCAAGCTAGCCGAGCTGATGAGAGGTGTTACCTCGAAACCGGTCCGGTCCTCGGATGCTTGATTCCGTTCTGGGAAGGACATGGCTTTTGTAGTTCGGACTGGACTGTTCCCATGGGGCACAGGGTCAGAGCTGATTTGCATATCGCCATTGTCTAACCCAGGGTGGTGTGGAGTGCAAAAAAACGATGGATTTGGGCCCAGATCTTTGGACTGGGGTGAGTGTGTGACATTGATCCACATTCGGTCCATCACCTGTTGTGTTTGCATATTCCGCCCTAAGTCCGATGGGGATGCCCAGACGTGGGTCCCAGGCACTCCACACCACTGGAGTCAAGCTAGCCGGGCTGATGAGAGATGTTACCTCGAAACCGGTCCGGTCCTCGGATGCTTGATTCCGTTCTGGGAAGGACATGGCTTTTGTAGTTCGGACTGGACTGTTCCCATGGGGCACAGGGTCAGAGCTGATTTGCATATCGCCATTGTCTAACCCAGGGTGGTGTGGAGTGCAAAAAAACGATGGATTTGGGCCCAGATCTTTGGGCTGGGGTGAGTGTGTGACATTGATCCACATTCGGTCCATCACCTGTTGTGTTTGCATATTCCGCCCTAAGTGCGCTGGGGATGCCCAGACGTGGGTCCCAGGCACTCCACACCACTGGAGTCAAGCTAGCCGGGCTGATGAGAGGTGTTACCTCGAAACCGGTCCGGTCCTCGGATGCTTGATTCCGTTCTGGGAAGGACATGGCTTTTGTAGTTCGGACTGGACTGTTCCCATGGGGCACAGGGTCAGAGCTGATTTGCATATCGCCATTGTCTAACCCGGGGTGGTGTGGAGTGCAAAAAAACAATGGATTTGGGCCCAGATCTTTGGACAGGGGTGAGTGTGTGACATTGATCCACATTCGGTCCATCACCTGTTGTGTTTGCATATTCCGCCCTAAGTGCGCTGGGGATGCCCAGACGTGGGTCCCAGGCACTCCACACCACTGGAGTCAAGCTAACCGGGCTGATGAGAGGTGTTACCTCGAAACCGGTCCGGTCCTCGGATGCTTGATTCCGTTCTGGGAAGGACATGGCTTTTGTAGTTCGGACTGGACTGTTCCCATGGGGCACAGGGTCAGAGCTGATTTGCATATCGCCATTGTCTAACCCAGGGTGGTGTGGAGTGCAATAAAACGATGGATTTGGGCCCAGATCTTTGGACTGGGGTGAGTGTGTGACATTCATCCACCTTCGGTCCATCACCTGTTGTGTTTGCATGTTCCGCCCTAAGTGCGCTGGGGATGCCCAGACGTGGGTCCCAGGCACTCCACACCACTGGAGTCAAGCTAGCCGGGCTGATGAGAGGTGTTACCTCGAAACCGGTCCGGTCCTCGGATGCTTGATTCCGTTCTGGGAAGGACATGGCTTTTGTAGTTTGGACTGGACTGTTCCCATGGGGCACAGGGTCAGAGCTGATTTGCATATCGCTCATTGTCTAACCCAGGGTGGTGTGGAGTGCAAAAAAACCGATGGATTTGGGCCCAGATCTTTGGACTGGGGTGAGTGTGTGACATTGATCCACATTCGGTCCATTACCTGTTGTGTTTGCATATTCCGCCCTAAGTGTGCTGGGGATGCCCAGACGTGGGTCCCAGGCACTCCACACCACTGGAGTCAAGCTAGCCGGGCTGATGAGAGGTGTTACCTCGAAACCGGTCCGGTCCTCGGATGCTTGATTCCGTTCTGGGAAGGACATGGCTTTTGTGGTTCAGACTGGACTGTTCCCATGGGGCACAGGGTCAGAGCTGATTTGCATATCGCCATTGTCTAACCCAGGGTGGTGTGGAGTGCAAAAAAACGATGGATTTGGGCCCAGATCTTTGGACTGGGGTGAGTGTGTGACATTGATCCACATTCGGTCCATCACCTGTTGTGTTTGCATATTCCGCCCTAAGTGCGCTGGGGATGCCCAGACGTGGGTACCAGGCACTCCACACCACTGGAGTCAAGCTAGCCGAGCTGATGAGAGGTGTTACCTCGAAACCGGTCCGGTCCTCGGATGCTTGATTCCGTTCTGGGAAGGACATGGCTTTTGTAGTTCGGACTGGACTGTTCCCATGGGGCACAGGGTCAGAGCTGATTTGCATATCGCCATTGTCTAACCCAGGGTGGTGTGGAGTGCAAAAAAACGATGGATTTGGGCCCAGATCTTTGGACTGGGGTGAGTGTGTGACATTGATCCACATTCGGTCCATCACCTGTTGTGTTTGCATATTCCGCCCTAAGTGCGATGGGGATGCCCAGACGTGGGTCCCAGGCACTCCACACCACTGGAGTCAAGCTAGCCGGGCTGATGAGAGATGTTACCTCGAAACCGGTCCGGTCCTCGGATGCTTGATTCCGTTCTGGGAAGGACATGGCTTTTGTAGTTCGGACTGGACTGTTCCCATGGGGCACAGGGTCAGAGCTGATTTGCATATCGCCATTGTCTAACCCAGGGTGGTGTGGAGTGCAAAAAAACGATGGATTTGGGCCCAGATCTTTGGGCTGGGGTGAGTGTGTGACATTGATCCACATTCGGTCCATCACCTGTTGTGTTTGCATATTCCGCCCTAAGTGCGCTGGGGATGCCCAGACGTGGGTCCCAGGCACTCCACACCACTGGAGTCAAGCTAGCCGGGCTGATGAGAGGTGTTACCTCGAAACCGGTCCGGTCCTCGGATGTTTGATTCCGTTCTGGGAAGGACATGGCTTTTGTAGTTCGGACTGGACTGTTCCCATTGGGCACAGGGTCAGAGCTGATTTGCATATCGCCATTGTCTAACCCAGGGTGGTGTGGAGTGCAAAAAAACGATGGATTTAGGCCCAGATCTTTGGACTGGGGTGAGTGTGTGACATTGATCCACATTCAGTCCATCACCTGTTGTGTTTGCATATTCCGCCCTAAGTGCGCTGGGGATGCCCAGACGTGGGTCCCAGGCACTCCACACCACTGGAGTCAAGCTAGCCGGGCTGATGAGAGGTGTTACCTCGAAACCGGTCCGGTCCTCGGATGCTTGATTCCGTTCTGGGAAGGACATGGCTTTTGTAGTTCGGACTGGACTGTTCCCATGGGGCACAGGGTCAGAGCTGATTTGCATATCGCCATTGTCTAACCCAGGGTGGTGTGGAGTGCAAAAAAACAATGGATTTGGGCCCAGATCTTTGGACTGGGGTGAGTGTGCGACATTGATCCACATTCGGTCCATCACCTGTTGTGTTTGCATATTCCGCCCTAAGTGCGCTGGGGATGCCCAGACGTGGGTCCCAGGCACTCCACACCACTGGAGTCAAGCTAGCCGGGCTGATGAGAGGTGTTACCTCGAAACCGGTCCGGTCCTCGGATGCTTGATTCCGTTCTGGGAAGGACATGGCTTTTGTAGTTCGGACTGGACTGTTCCCATGGGGCACAGGGTCAGAGCTGATTTGCATATCGCCATTGTCTAACCCAGGGTGGTGTGGAGTGCAAAAAAACGATGGATTTGGGCCCATATCTTTGGACTGGGGTGAGTGTGTGACATTGATCCACATTCGGTCCATCACCTGTTGTGTTTGCATATTCCCCCCTAAGTGTGCTGGGGATGCCCAGACGTGGGTCCCAGGCACTCCACGCCACTGGAGTCAAGCTAGCCGGGCTGATGAGAGGTGTTACCTCGAAACCGGTCCGGTCCTCGGATGCTTGATTCCGTTCTGGGAAGGACATGGCTTTTGTAGTTCGGACTGGACTGTTCCCATGGGGCACAGGGTCAGAGCTGATTTGCATATCGCCATTGTCTAACCCAGGGTGGTGTGGAGTGCAAAAAAACGATGGATTTGGGCCCAGATCTTTGGACTGGGGTGAGTGTGTGACATTGATCCACATTCGGTCCATCACCTGTTGTGTTTGCATATTCCGCCCTAAGTGCGCTGGGGATGCCCAGACGTGGGTCCCAGGCACTCCACACCACTGGAGTCAAGCTAGCCGGGATGATGAGAGGTGTTACCTCGAAACTGGTCCGGTCCTCGGATGCTTGATTCCGTTCTGGGAAGGACATGGCTTTTGTAGTTCAGACTGGAATGTTCCCATGGGGCACAGGGTCAGAGCTGATTTGCATATCGCCATTGTCTAACCCAGGGTGGTGTGGAGTGCAAAAAAACGATGGATTTGGGCCCAGATCTTTGGACTGGGGTGAGTGTGTGACATTGATCCACATTCGGTCCATCACCTGTTGTGTTTGCATATTCCGCCCTAAGTGCGCTGGGGATGCCCAGACGTGGGTCCCAGGCACTCCACACCACTGGAGTCAAGCTAGCCGGGCTGATGAGAGGTGTTACCTCGAAACCGGTCCGGTCCTCGGATGCTTGATTCCGTTCTGGGAAGGACATGGCTTTTGTGGTTCAGACTGGACTGTTCCCATGGGGCACAGGGTCAGAGCTGATTTGCATATCGCCATTGTCTAACCCAGGGTGGTGTGGAGTGCAAAAAAACGATGGATTTGGGCCCAGATCTTTGGACTGGGGTGAGTGTGTGACATTGATCCACATTCGGTCCATCAACTGTTGTGTTTGCATATTCCGCCTTAAGTGCGCTGGGGATGCCCAGACGTGGGTCCCAGGCACTCCACACCACTGGAGTCAAGCTAGCCGGGCTGATGAGAGGTGTTACCTCGAAACCGGTCCGGTCCTCGGATGCTTGATTCCGTTCTGGGAAGGACATGGCTTTTGTAGTTCGGACTGGACTGTTGCCATGGGGCACAGGGTCAGAGCTGATTTGCATATCGCCATTGTCTAACCCAGGGTGGTGTGGAGTGGAAAAAAACGATGGATTTAGGCCCAGATCTTTGGACTGGGGTGAGTGTGTGACATTGATCCACATTCGGTCCATCACCTGTTGTGTTTGCATATTCCGCCCTAAGTGCCCTGGGGATGCCCAGACGTGGGTCCCAGGCACTCCACACCACTGGAGTCAAGCTAGCCGGGCTGATGAGAGGTGTTACCTCGAAACCGGTCCGGTCCTCAGATGCTTGATTCCGTTCTGGGAAGGACATGGCTTTTGTAGTTCGGACTGGACTGTTCCCATGGGGCACAGGGTCAGAGCTGATTTGCATATCGCCATTGTCTAACCCAGGGTTGTGTGGAGTGCAAAAAAACAATGGATTTGGGCCCAGATCTTTGGACTGGGGTGAGTGTGTGACATTGATCCACATTCGGTCCATCGCCTGTTGTGTTTGCATATTCCGCCCTAAGTGCGCTGGGGATGCCCAGACGTGGGTCCCAGGCACTCCACACCACTGGAGTCAAGCTAACCGGGCTGATGAGAGGTGTTACCTCGAAACCGGTCCGGTCCTCGGATGCTTGATTCCGTTCTGGGAAGGACATGGCTTTTGTAGTTCGGACTGGACTGTTCCCATGGGGCACAGGGTCAGAGCTGATTTGCATATCGCCATTGTCTAACCCAGGGTGGTGTGGAGTGCAATAAAACGATGGATTTGGGCCCAGATCTTTGGACTGGGGTGAGTGTGCGACATTGATCCACATTCGGTCCATCACCTGTTGTGTTTGCATATTCCGCCCTAAGTGCGCTGGGGATGCCCAGACGTGGGTCCTAGGCACTCCACACCACTGGAGTCAAGCTAGCCGGGCTGATGAGAGGTGTTACCTCGAAACCGGTCCGGTCCTCGGATGCTTGATTCCGTTCTGGGAAGGACATGGCTTTTGTAGTTCGGACTGGACTGTTCCCATGGGGCACAGGGTCAGAGCTGATTTGCATATCGCCATTGTCTAACCCAGGGTGGTGTGGAGTGCAAAAAAACGATGGATTTGGGCCCATATCTTTGGACTGGGGTGAGTGTGTGACATTGATCCACATTCGGTCCATCACCTGTTGTGTTTGCATATTCCCCCCTAAGTGTGCTGGGGATGCCCAGACGTGGGTCCCAGGCACTCCACGCCACTGGAGTCAAGCTAGCCGGGCTGATGAGAGGTGTTACCTCGAAACCGGTCCGGTCCTCGGATGCTTGATTCCGTTCTGGGAAGGACATGGCTTTTGTAGTTCGGACTGGACTGTTCCCATGGGGCACAGGGTCAGAGCTGATTTGCATATCGCCATTGTCTAACCCAGGGTGGTGTGGAGTGCAAAAAAACGATGGATTTGGGCCCAGATCTTTGGACTGGGGTGAGTGTGTGACATTGATCCACATTCGGTCCATCACCTGTTGTGTTTGCATATTCCGCCCTAAGTGCGCTGGGGATGCCCAGACGTGGGTCCCAGGCACTCCACACCACTGGAGTCAAGCTAGCCGGGATGATGAGAGGTGTTACCTCGAAACTGGTCCGGTCCTCGGATGCTTGATTCCGTTCTGGGAAGGACATGGCTTTTGTAGTTCAGACTGGAATGTTCCCATGGGGCACAGGGTCAGAGCTGATTTGCATATCGCCATTGTCTAACCCAGGGTGGTGTGGAGTGCAAAAAAACGATGGATTTGGGCCCAGATCTTTGGACTGGGGTGAGTGTGTGACATTGATCCACATTCGGTCCATCACCTGTTGTGTTTGCATATTCCGCCCTAAGTGCGCTGGGGATGCCCAGACGTGGGTCCCAGGCACTCCACACCACTGGAGTCAAGCTAGCCGGGCTGATGAGAGGTGTTACCTCGAAACCGGTCCGGTCCTCGGATGCTTGATTCCGTTCTGGGAAGGACATGGCTTTTGTGGTTCAGACTGGACTGTTCCCATGGGGCACAGGGTCAGAGCTGATTTGCATATCGCCATTGTCTAACCCAGGGTGGTGTGGAGTGCAAAAAAACGATGGATTTGGGCCCAGATCTTTGGACTGGGGTGAGTGTGTGACATTGATCCACATTCGGTCCATCAACTGTTGTGTTTGCATATTCCGCCTTAAGTGCGCTGGGGATGCCCAGACGTGGGTCCCAGGCACTCCACACCACTGGAGTCAAGCTAGCCGGGCTGATGAGAGGTGTTACCTCGAAACCGGTCCGGTCCTCGGATGCTTGATTCCGTTCTGGGAAGGACATGGCTTTTGTAGTTCGGACTGGACTGTTGCCATGGGGCACAGGGTCAGAGCTGATTTGCATATCGCCATTGTCTAACCCAGGGTGGTGTGGAGTGGAAAAAAACGATGGATTTAGGCCCAGATCTTTGGACTGGGGTGAGTGTGTGACATTGATCCACATTCGGTCCATCACCTGTTGTGTTTGCATATTCCGCCCTAAGTGCCCTGGGGATGCCCAGACATGGGTCCCAGGCACTCCACACCACTGGAGTCAAGCTAGCCGGGCTGATGAGAGGTGTTACCTCGAAACCGGTCCGGTCCTCAGATGCTTGATTCCGTTCTGGGAAGGACATGGCTTTTGTAGTTCGGACTGGACTGTTCCCATGGGGCACAGGGTCAGAGCTGATTTGCATATCGCCATTGTCTAACCCAGGGTTGTGTGGAGTGCAAAAAAACAATGGATTTGGGCCCAGATCTTTGGACTGGGGTGAGTGTGTGACATTGATCCACATTCGGTCCATCGCCTGTTGTGTTTGCATATTCCGCCCTAAGTGCGCTGGGGATGCCCAGACTTGGGTCCCAGGCACTCCACACCACTGGAGTCAAGCTAACCGGGCTGATGAGAGGTGTTACCTCGAAACCGGTCCGGTCCTCGGATGCTTGATTCCGTTCTGGGAAGGACATGGCTTTTGTAGTTCGGACTGGACTGTTCCCATGGGGCACAGGGTCAGAGCTGATTTGCATATCGCCATTGTCTAACCCAGGGTGGTGTGGAGTGCAATAAAACGATGGATTTGGGCCCAGATCTTTGGACTGGGGTGAGTGTGTGACATTCATCCACCTTCGGTCCATCACCTGTTGTGTTTGCATGTTCCGCCCTAAGTGCGCTGGGGATGCCCAGACGTGGGTCCCAGGCACTCCACACCACTGGAGTCAAGCTAGCCGGGCTGATGAGAGGTGTTACCTCGAAACCGGTCCGGTCCTCGGATGCTTGATTCCGTTCTGGGAAGGACATGGCTTTTGTAGTTTGGACTGGACTGTTCCCATGGGGCACAGGGTCAGAGCTGATTTGCATATCGCCATTGTCTAACCCAGGGTGGTGTGGAGTGCAAAAAAACGATGGATTTGGGCCCAGATCTTTGGACTGGGGTGAGTGTGTGACATTGATCCACATTCGGTCCATCACCTGTTGTGTTTGCATATTCCGCCCTAAGTGCGCTGGGGATGCCCAGACGTGGGTACCAGGCACTCCACACCACTGGAGTCAAGCTAGCCGAGCTGATGAGAGGTGTTACCTCGAAACCGGTCCGGTCCTCGGATGCTTGATTCCGTTCTGGGAAGGACATGGCTTTTGTAGTTCGGACTGGACTGTTCCCATGGGGCACAGGGTCAGAGCTGATTTGCATATCGCCATTGTCTAACCCAGGGTGGTGTGGAGTGCAAAAAAACGATGGATTTGGGCCCAGATCTTTGGACTGGGGTGAGTGTGTGACATTGATCCACATTCGGTCCATCACCTGTTGTGTTTGCATATTCCGCCCTAAGTGCGATGGGGATGCCCAGACGTGGGTCCCAGGCACTCCACACCACTGGAGTCAAGCTAGCCGGGCTGATGAGAGATGTTACCTCGAAACCGGTCCGGTCCTCGGATGCTTGATTCCGTTCTGGGAAGGACATGGCTTTTGTAGTTCGGACTGGACTGTTCCCATGGGGCACAGGGTCAGAGCTGATTTGCATATCGCCATTGTCTAACCCAGGGTGGTGTGGAGTGCAAAAAAACGATGGATTTGGGCCCAGATCTTTGGGCTGGGGTGAGTGTGTGACATTGATCCACATTCGGTCCATCACCTGTTGTGTTTGCATATTCCGCCCTAAGTGCGCTGGGGATGCCCAGACGTGGGTCCCAGGCACTCCACACCACTGGAGTCAAGCTAGCCGGGCTGATGAGAGGTGTTACCTCGAAACCGGTCCGGTCCTCGGATGCTTGATTCCGTTCTGGGAAGGACATGGCTTTTGTAGTTCGGACTGGACTGTTCCGATTGGGCACAGGGTCAGAGCTGATTTGCATATCGCCATTGTCTAACCCAGGGTGGTGTGGAGTGCAAAAAAACGATGGATTTAGGCCCAGATCTTTGGACTGGGGTGAGTGTGTGACATTGATCCACATTCAGTCCATCACCTGTTGTGTTTGCATATTCCGCCCTAAGTGCGCTGGGGATGCCCAGACGTGGGTCCCAGGCACTCCACACCACTGGAGTCAAGCTAGCCGGGCTGATGAGAGGTGTTACCTCGAAACCGGTCCGGTCCTCGGATGCTTGATTCCGTTCTGGGAAGGACATGGCTTTTGTAGTTCGGACTGGACTGTTCCCATGGGGCACAGGGTCAGAGCTGATTTGCATATCGCCATTGTCTAACCCAGGGTGGTGTGGAGTGCAAAAAAACAATGGATTTGGGCCCAGATCTTTGGACTGGGGTGAGTGTGCGACATTGATCCACATTCGGTCCATCACCTGTTGTGTTTGCATATTCCGCCCTAAGTGCGCTGGGGATGCCCAGACGTGGGTCCCAGGCACTCCACACCACTGGAGTCAAGCTAGCCGGGCTGATGAGAGGTGTTACCTCGAAACCGGTCCGGTCCTCGGATGCTTGATTCCGTTCTGGGAAGGACATGGCTTTTGTAGTTCGGACTGGACTGTTCCCATGGGGCACAGGGTCAGAGCTGATTTGCATATCGCCATTGTCTAACCCAGGGTGGTGTGGAGTGCAAAAAAATGATGGATTTGGGCCCATATCTTTGGACTGGGGTGAGTGTGTGACATTGATCCACATTCGGTCCATCACCTGTTGTGTTTGCATATTCCCCCCTAAGTGTGCTGGGGATGCCCAGACGTGGGTCCCAGGCACTCCACGCCACTGGAGTCAAGCTAGCCGGGCTGATGAGAGGTGTTACCTCGAAACCGGTCCGGTCCTCGGATGCTTGATTCCGTTCTGGGAAGGACATGGCTTTTGTAGTTCGGACTGGACTGTTCCCATGGGGCACAGGGTCAGAGCTGATTTGCATATCGCCATTGTCTAACCCAGGGTGGTGTGGAGTGCAAAAAAACGATGGATTTGGGCCCAGATCTTTGGACTGGGGTGAGTGTGTGACATTGATCCACATTCGGTCCATCACCTGTTGTGTTTGCATATTCCGCCCTAAGTGCGCTGGGGATGCCCAGACGTGGGTCCCAGGCACTCCACACCACTGGAGTCAAGCTAGCCGGGATGATGAGAGGTGTTACCTCGAAACTGGTCCGGTCCTCGGATGCTTGATTCCGTTCTGGGAAGGACATGGCTTTTGTAGTTCAGACTGGAATGTTCCCATGGGGCACAGGGTCAGAGCTGATTTGCATATCGCCATTGTCCAACCCAGGGTGGTGTGGAGTGCAAAAAAACGATGGATTTGGGCCCAGATCTTTGGACTGGGGTGAGTGTGTGACATTGATCCACATTCGGTCCATCACCTGTTGTGTTTGCATATTCCGCCCTAAGTGCGCTGGGGATGCCCAGACGTGGGTCCCAGGCACTCCACACCACTGGAGTCAAGCTAGCCGGGCTGATGAGAGGTGTTACCTCGAAACCGGTCCGGTCCTCGGATGCTTGATTCCGTTCTGGGAAGGACATGGCTTTTGTGGTTCAGACTGGACTGTTCCCATGGGGCACAGGGTCAGAGCTGATTTGCATATCGCCATTGTCTAACCCAGGGTGGTGTGGAGTGCAAAAAAACGATGGATTTGGGCCCAGATCTTTGGACTGGGGTGAGTGTGTGACATTGATCCACATTCGGTCCATCAACTGTTGTGTTTGCATATTCCGCCTTAAGTGCGCTGGGGATGCCCAGACGTGGGTCCCAGGCACTCCACACCACTGGAGTCAAGCTAGCCGGGCTGATGAGAGGTGTTACCTCGAAACCGGTCCGGTCCTCGGATGCTTGATTCCGTTCTGGGAAGGACATGGCTTTTGTAGTTCGGACTGGACTGTTGCCATGGGGCACAGGGTCAGAGCTGATTTGCATATCGCCATTGTCTAACCCAGGGTGGTGTGGAGTGGAAAAAAACGATGGATTTAGGCCCAGATCTTTGGACTGGGGTGAGTGTGTGACATTGATCCACATTCGGTCCATCACCTGTTGTGTTTGCATATTCCGCCCTAAGTGCCCTGGGGATGCCCAGACGTGGGTCCCAGGCACTCCACACCACTGGAGTCAAGCTAGCCGGGCTGATGAGAGGTGTTACCTCGAAACCGGTCCGGTCCTCAGATGCTTGATTCCGTTCTGGGAAGGACATGGCTTTTGTAGTTCGGACTGGACTGTTCCCATGGGGCACAGGGTCAGAGCTGATTTGCATATCGCCATTGTCTAACCCAGGGTTGTGTGGAGTGCAAAAAAACAATGGATTTGGGCCCAGATCTTTGGACTGGGGTGAGTGTGTGACATTGATCCACATTCGGTCCATCGCCTGTTGTGTTTGCATATTCCGCCCTAAGTGCGCTGGGGATGCCCAGACGTGGGTCCCAGGCACTCCACACCACTGGAGTCAAGCTAGCCGGGCTGATGAGAGGTGTTACCTCGAAACCGGTCCGGTCCTCGGATGCTTGATTCCGTTCTGGGAAGGACATGGCTTTTGTAGTTCGGACTGGACTGTTGCCATGGGGCACAGGGTCAGAGCTGATTTGCATATCGCCATTGTCTAACCCAGGGTGGTGTGGAGTGCAAAAAAACGATGGATTTAGGCCCAGATCTTTGGACTGGGGTGAGTGTGTGACATTGATCCACATTTGGTCCATCACCTGTTGTGTTTGCATATTCCGCCCTAAGTGCGCTGGGGATGCCCAGACGTGGGTCCCAGGCACTCCACACCACTGGAGTCAAGCTAGCCGGGCTGATGAGAGGTGTTACCTCGAAACCGGTCCGGCCCCTTGGATGCTTGATTCCGTTCTGGGAAGGACATGGCTTTTGTAGTTCGGACTGGACTGTTCCCATGGGGCACAGGGTCAGAGCTGATTTGCATATCGCCATTGTCTAACCCAGGGTGGTGTGGAGTGCAAAAAAACGATGGATTTGGGCCCAGATCTTTGGACTGGGGTGAGTGTGTGACATTGATCCACATTCGGTCCATCACCTGTTGTGTTTGCATATTCCGCCCTAAGTGCGCTGGGGATGCCCAGACGTGGGTCCCAGGCACTCCACACCACTGGAGTCAAGCTAGCCGGGCTGATGAGAGGTGTTACCTCGAAACCGGTCCGGTCCTCAGATGCTTGATTCCGTTCTGGGAAGGACATGGCTTTTGTAGTTCGGACTGGACTGTTCCCATGGGGCACAGGGTCAGAGCTGATTTGCATATCGCCATTGTCTAACCCAGGGTGGTGTGGAGTGCAAAAAAACGATTGATTTGGGCCCAGATCTTTGGACTGGGGTGAGTGTGTGACATTGATCCACATTCGGTCCATCACCTGTTTTGTTTGTCAGTGGACTTGCAGCATTGATTTTGCAACCCACTAAAGTAGCACTTTAAAACACAACTCAAACCTGCCAATCCGACCTGGTGAAATAACTTTTTGCCAGGCCGAAACCACCTTTTTTAATACATATGGCATTCCTTGTTTAGGCCCTAAAAAGCCCACAAGGCATGGTGCATAGTAAATAGAAAGTAGGGCACATGTTTTTAAGTTTGCATGTCCTGGTCGTGAAAAAACTCTTAAATTAATTTTTCACTACTGTTAGGACTGTCTCGCCCATTTGATAACATTGTGTTACTGTAGTACATTTAAAATGTGCTTTTTGATGGGGAACAGGTAAGGACGTCAAATTTGGACTCAAAAGAATTGTAACTTAAAATCCTCTTTAATGGTAAAGTTTGATTTTTTATTAAAATTCAGAGACTGCCACTTTTAGAAAGATTACTTTTTCTTGTCCTGGCCATTTGGTGCCTTCTGCCAGTGTTCTGGGTCACAAGACTGTGAGTAATTTAGCTGTTTGGCTTCGTATATTACTCCAAGTGAGATACACGGGGATTAGGTGTTGGCAGGTTGTGCCATGCTGCCGAGATAGCTGGGGATGGAGCTGTTTCTTGCCACACCTACGATTCAAAAGGGCTGCCTTTAGCATACACACCAAATCAAACCTGGCACTAGTCTTTTTTAATCCTGAATTCTTAGAGCCTTAGAACCAGATGTGGGGGTAGCATAAGAAATGCCTCCACGTCCTAGGCCATCACCAGGTATAACTATTGCAACCTCAGATCATCTTTTCAGTATGTTTCTGAACCTGTGGAAGACTTTAGAAGGATTTCATGGACCGCCAGATTACTGCCCTGCTGCTTGAGGCCTGCCGTGATCCCCAGAGGACTGCCATGTTGCTACCAAAATACTGCACTGCTGGTTGAAACCCGCCTTGCTTCCCAGAAGATGGCCCTGCTTCTAGAGCCCAACCTCTCTGCTAGAAGAGAACTGCACCATCTCCATGAAAGCAGGACAGCTAGATGTGACTCTATGGTTTAATGGGGCCTCCTGTGTGAGCTACAGGAGCATAACGAGCTCCAGAGACCGTGAACCCTCACCTGGTCACTGCTAGAGTTAGTCCTTACAGCCTCTAAATGCTGCCCCTCCCCCATCCTGCACCTTTAGAAGTGGTGTTAGAGGTGCTGCTCCCACCTACCCTTAAATCTTTTGACTTCAAAAACCTTTCACCATAAAGTGCTAGAAGAACCAGCAGAAGACTGGAACCAACCTGCCAATCGAGCCAACCAAGGTGCATTGCTAGTTGGTTTGACTATGCAGTAGCTCCAGCTAATTTCTTCACCTCAGCAGCAAATCCTGTTCACCTGGATTTCTCAGTGATGGCATCTGGCCTTGTGGAGCCCTCTTTGCCTACATCTTGTAGCTTTGTCCCGCTGGAGGTTTTCAGCTCCCAAAAAGTTGTCTAAGCTGAAAGGAAATAGTCTTCACTTGGCTCAATGTCAATCAGCTGTCCATCAACAATGCCAAACTCCTCAGCCTGGAAATTCAGCTTTTTCTGCTCAGAGCTTTTTCCTGCCATTGTCATTTGCTTCACCAAGCTCCCCAGCGATGACGAATCCTCTTTGGGCACAGCCTGCTGCCTTGCCCCATTGAACCTCACCTTTTCCTTCTTCTTTTCTTCAAACTTTCTTCTCAGTCCAAAGGTAAGCCAAGACCAGATCCAATCCACCTTGTGTATCTGACATGTGCTCCATTGCAGTAAACCCTAACTTTTGACTTTATACCGGTCTTGCGCAACCAAATACCCATGGTTGGCACTTTGATCTTTTAGGCTCTAGATTTTGCTGAAAACTTTTAAACATCATAACTTCAGTTGTGCTGATTGGATTTGTTTTGGTGTAATTACATTTATTAAAATGTATCTAAATGTTCTACATTGGGTTGGGATTTTTCTTGTCTTGTGTTTCACTTTATTACTGTTTATATGCTGCATAAATACTTTACACATTGCCTCTAAGTTAAGCCTGACTGTTTTTGTGCCAAGCTACCAGAAGGTTAAAGAAGAAGATTAATTTAGTAACTTTTAAGGTTTTCTCTGACCGGTATTGTGACTGTTGCTTCAGAAGGGCTCACCTCCCTTCCTCTCAACCAACAACCCAATTTCCCACAACAGCCTTATAACATTCATTTTGTAGATACGTGACACCAAGATCTGGGATGTGGCTGTGGTCAGTCTCACCAGGAAAAGTGGAGCACCCTCTTTTACAACGCAGAGCAAAACTTCAGAGAAAGTAGAACCCAGGAGAAGGGACAGGATAGAAAGAAGGCACTGTTGAGAGGAGAGTGGCCAAGGAGAGTGAGGGAATAAGATAAGGAAATACTGAGAACAGAGCAGGCAGGGGGAGAGACAGTGAGAGAGCATGCACTGCTGCGCGTAGAGGGGGCCAAGGGAGGAAACGCATTAGAGCAGGAGATTTGTAAGCAAGAATTTTAGGAGGAAGAGGGAGAGAAATGACTGCTGAGGAAAGAATGTCCAGGCCGAAAGGAAATATAAAGAGTAAGAGCAACCACTGCTGGGGAGCAAGGAACTAGAGAGTGGAAGGCTGAGAAAGCAGGCATTGCTTGGGACAGATTGGAACTCAGTCAGGGCCTGACTCTCACTCAGGGGCATGCACCGCGCTTTCCCTGCCCTTCGCTTTTTCATCCTAAGGTATCAAAAGCGTGAGTCTTCAAACTGTTAAATATTAAACAGCTTTCACTATGTTTAATTGTTTTTTCTTTTCTGAGTTGCAATGTGCAATTGGTACCACCTACAATATACATTATTGCAACTTTCATTTGGGCTCACCAGGCATTTTAGAAAATTGATTCACCAAGTCCTCGAGTAGTTCTTTCCTTAGTATTATACCTAGTCACGTTCGGCGAGCAGTAGACTCACTAAAGATATCCAGGTGCTGCATGGCCCATCTCCCATCAACCAAGAAGCACTGTTGGTAAAACTGCTCATATTGTAGTTTAGAACCTTTATATTTGAGCAAAAACAAACCTACCTCCATAGAAAAAATGATGTACGTTTTTATGCAAATCATTATCCTGAAAACTTCAGAATGCCAAAGACAAAACGCATAAAACAAGAGACTTGAGATGATGCTCAGACATGAGAAACATCTGGTACCTAAGGGTATTCCAATGTAATTTATTTACTCTTATGTTACAGCCAGTCATCAATTTCTGATAGTGCACAGTTGTAAACAGCTTCCAACGTCGTATTTTTAAAACGTTTATTCAGGTATATTTATATAGCGTAAACTCCACCCGAAGGCACACACGTCCTTCATATGAGCACTAGCTGTATTATGCAATGATTTTTTTTTGGGGGGGGGGGAGGGGGTTGCACAGGGAGATTAAGAGATTTGCAGAGAATCACAGGATCGTGAGCCCTAACGCCGAGACTCACAGCTGATTCCCAGTTGCAAAGTTGGCGCTATGATGTAATGCCAGATCCCTTTGGTCTGATTTTTTCATCAAACAGGGAATACAAAGGGATCAACACTCACTACAAAATTTCAAATAATCCACGGTATGACATCATTTCTGTCAGTAATAAGGTTAACACTACCTTCTTTGATAGAGATCACCTAAGTTTTAATCCTGAATTTTTACGTCAAATATAACTCTATTTCAGCAAAGCCATAAAAGTTTGATGAAATACAAGAAATATATAGGTAAAAGAAAAGTGTGACACATTATTACATTTTTAATGTAGAAGTTGTCACAATGCCAAGTATCAATCAACATTGGAACCCACAAACTGTTAAAAATAACATAACATTCAAAAATTGATAACACCAATACCAGTGCATCACTATCCTAAAATCAATATAAAAGACATAATCATTTTATGTCAGTTCTGCTCTTCGCCCACATCCGCCCTAAAATGTTTGCGACTGCACAGGTATACATTAACTGAAGGGTCCGATTTAAATAGCCTCAAAGCAATGCAGTGGCTAGATGTGTCCAATTGTCTGCAAATGGGAGATAGCAGTGCAGAGTGTGACTGGATGTAAGCTGGGCATGCAAACAGCAAAAGTGGCAAAGACTCTTATTGATCAAGACAGAAAGGGTAATTCCAAGAGACACATTCCAACCATCTTGCAGTGAATGATTTCAGATGGAGCGTCCCTACTTTACATTGATTGTCTCTAAAGGCCCCATAATTAAGTCCTAGTACTTCTCTAGGAGATACACTGATTTAAACATAAAAAATTCCCCTGTCTAGCTCCTTTATACACGGACGACTATCTCAAACATCTATGCTCTGGCCCTTCCTTGCTTTCAGATGATGCTGATATTTCCAACCAGATCAATACCTCAATACCAGAACAACTAGAAACACTAAGGAAGAAGCAAGTCCGACTGCAGCTAATGGTATTGATGCTGACGGACTAGCTCAAGGCAGAGGTAATTCCCTTGGGCCTTCAGGTTCGAAATATACCGGGTATCTTTACAGATAACCCCAAGTACACATCAAGCTTCAGCTACATAGGCACCACCTGCTCCCGTCATTGGTTGGCATTAGGTATTGATACCGCAACCGAAACATTAAAATCACTAGAGACAGAAATCGCCGATATCTTAAAACAAATCGAGGATTCTAATACAACAACTGAAAGCAAAAAACTCATAGAACAGGTGGATAAGACTGTTGCAGACTTTTACAGAATTGAGCAGAATAAAAAATCTAATAAAGTCAAAACAGACATAAAATCTTACAACATTGAAACAACCTACCCCTACTTGCAGAAAGACTTCTATACTAACAAGTCATATACCAATCCCCAACAGAATAGACCTTGGGGAAGATATAATAGATGACAGAACCTGGTTGGTTTTTCCGACACCTCCGTCGAATCATCGGACAATTCAGACGCAGGCGAAGGCTCGAGTACATCGAGACGAGGGGGGCGCACACCAGAACTCCAACTCTTTTTTACAGAGAGGCCAGCAAGAACCGCCACAACGAGGGCGGGTCAAGAAAGCTCAGAGATGGTTCAACCCTCCTGGGGAGCGGCGGACCAGGAACAACTACTACCAATGGTAACACCTGGCCCCTCACAGACTGATATAATCCCCATCTTTAATCTTACAAATCACTTGCTGGCACAAGACGAACTTTCCCTCCTCAAAAAGGGCTTGACCTTTGTCCCAACGATAGCACCTAATTTCATGGAGGTTCAGACAGAGCTCCTACGTTTTTTCAGGCGTATTCGCCTGAAGGCATTCTTCCAATTTCACCCGTCATCTGAAATCAAGGCACATACTCCTTTCCGCCCTCCCTCAACCTTTTTACCATCCACTGGATTGGTACCACCAGAAGTGATTACGTTTGAGAAATTGGTTCTTAAAGACCTCTCAAACTTGGAACAACAAAGGAGATTCATACCCTATAACATCACATTAAAGGAGAAACAGGCCATCAGTTCCCTTAAATCCAATAACTCCATAGTTATTAAAAGTGCAGACAAGGGTGGTGGGATTGTCATACAGGAACTTGACTCCTACACTGCAGAGATCCAAAGACAGTTGGACAATAAAGATCACTACCTCAGGTTAGCATCCAACCCTACCAAGGAGATTCAGGATTTGATATGGAAAGTAACAGCAGATGCAGTATTAGAGGGTTTCCTGACAAAGAAAGAATTCAATTACCTAAATGTAAAAAGCCCCAGGACCCCGGTAATATATACACTACCTAAAATTCACAAGAGTATGACAACCCCACCTGGCCGCCCGATTGTGTCAGCTTGCGGTTCCATCCTAGAACCTTTAGGGGCATTTGTTGATTTCTTTATAAAAGAATTTGTCCCCCCGACAGCTTGCTATGTACGAGACTCCATGTCCATGATCAATCTGGGCGAACACCACCCTTTCAACCCCACCACTGATACCTTGTGTACCATGGACGTGGAGTCTCTGTGTACTAATATCCCGCAAACTGCGGCACTTCATGTTATACAGAAGACTTTAGATACACGACCACGCCCTCATGCTATCCCCACAACATTTATCTGTCAGTTACTGGAACTTTGCCTTACCCGAAATATCTTTTCATTTAATGGCCTCTTTTACCAACAAATAGGGGGAACTTCTATGGGCGCAATTTTTGCCCCAAACTTGGCCATATTTTTTATGGATGAAATAGAAAGACATGTCATTCTGGTACCATCTAACCCCTTCTTCACCGGTATCATTATGTGGCGTAGATACATTGATGACATCTTCATGATATGGAGATTGGATATCAATGTTCTACGCCACTTTATGCACTGGATGAACAACAACTGTTCGGGCCTTAATTTCACCTCCGTATCTGATAGGTCCTCCATAAACTTTTTGGACTTAACAATTTTCCATCAGGAAGGTGAACTCCTTACACGGTTATTCAGAAAACCTACTGAGAGAAATACGTTGTTAGAATACACTAGCAATCACCCCAGGGCTCTGAGGGATTCGCTACCGTTCTCTTAATTCTTAAGGATTAGGAGAAACTGCTCAAACAAGGAGGATTACTTCAGTGAAAGCGCCATTCTGGCTAATAAACTCAAAGATAGGGGCTATCCCAGGAAAATTGTAAAAAACGCCTTGAAAAGGGCGTGGTACCGCCCCCGAGAAACACTGCTGGTCCCAAACCCAAAGAAAAATATGGATAGAATAGCATGTGTAACAACTTTCTCCCCCCTCTCTAATAAACTGAGGAAAATGATTCTACAACATTGGCCTGTAATTAATGCAGGTATTCTAGAAATTGAGCGCTCCTTATTCGCTTTCAAAAAAAGTAAGAATTTAAAGGACCACTTGGTTCGAGCAGCCCTCCCCAGTCCTAACCATTCTTCTACACTTGAAGCGGCATGGGGTCTGTCCCCCATTGTTGGACATGTGAAATGTGGGGGATGTACTGTATGCAATTTGACCATTGAAGGCAAAACACTAGTGTTCAACAATATTACGTTCAAATGTAACACTCTTACAAACTGCAATACAAGTAATGTTATTTATCTCATCCAATGTCCCTGTAATAAAATTTATGTGGGCCAAACATCACAAAAAATCAAAACCCGCATCTGCCAGCATAGAAGCCGTATCAGGTGCAGGACACCGAACGCCCCGCTGGTAGAACACTTCGCGGAAGCAAAACATGATGAGGATGATATCCGCTGGACTGTTCTAAAGGCACTGAAACTACCCCAAAGAGGAGGCAGCATGGCCAGTCTACTAAATAAAGAGGAACTGAAATGCATAATAATGCTGGACTCGATCCGTAATGGACTAAACCGGACAGAGGATTGGACTTCCCTCCTCTAAGTCAGGCACTGCTCTCTGCATACCATGTCTGCCAAAAACTTATGCAGATTTGAACGAACAATGACAATCACTAAATGTACGTTTCATGGCCAATTGCTCACCCTTAACAACTGGATTGATGTAGTACATATGTGATCCCGAATACAAACTAAGAGTGAGTCTAATGCTATGAATGTATCGCTGCTACTAATGTTATACAGACAATTTTGTGTAAATAGTCCTATGTGTATAAATAGTCCTGTGTGTATAATGGCTGAGCTCCTTAGGTCAGCCCCTTCACCTCGGTGAGCACGTACCTTCACTCGATATAATCACGATATGTATTAACACCCCTAATTTAATCACCGGGTCGCGCAGTAAAATCACACTCACATTATCACAATTAGTGCCATTCTCAGACCGTTCCAAAATGGCCGCCCTTTTCTATCACAGTTCCTTGATTTGTCCTTCATCGGAATGGACTCTAGGCCATTCCACAATGGCTGCCGCAAACGCAGTGGGAATGGCTAGTCCTTCCTCCATTTTAGCAGCTCACCAGCCTTAACCACCCGGAAATGAACCGAGCGACACTGGTGCAGTGGATTCACGCTGATGGAGAAGAGGAGAGATACCATCGTGTCTCCACCTTCAACCCACCATCGAGCATCTCGCCGACTAAGGTAAATGCCGGCCCTGGCCCCCCTAAAAAGCTGGTTAAATGTTGGCAACCCTAGCCGTAATCTTGCGCCTTATTTACTTCATTTTCCTTCCAATCCAGCCCACGAGACCGCCGTACTAAAGCGGCTACATTCCCCAAGGAGCTATGCACTCCCACATCCGAGCCCCATTAACAAGGAAGACTAGTGAAACTACGGCCTTTTCAATCAAATTCGGACTTGACAAGGAAAAGGTTCTGCCCCGGCACTCGTTATGGGCACTCACACCAGACTCATCCTTTATCCCTCACAATTTAATTTCTGGTTCCAGGCACCTTCAATTCCTGGGCACTTGGCAGTACCCCTAATGCCCTACTGCGCCTGTCCAAGACCACTATAGAGACTTGGCAGGTTAGTAATATCTCTGGAAATGCAAACAGCCATCGCCGATTTCGACTGGGCACCAATAATATCACCCATCTTCGGTCGCAATGGCCATTACGAAACCGGCACGCATGGTATTAGTCAATTAACGTCTGCCGCAACGACGATCACAACCCAAAATATCCGATGTACACAATGCGCCACCATTCAATGCCTCAGTAATTCGGCCCTTTTCTCATGAGCACGCCAATTAAAATTGACAATGACTGTGTGCACAAATCACAACGTCGATCCTCTGCCGACTCCCTGCGTCGGTCACTAGCCTATCGTCGCACCGCCTTAATACCTGGCTAATTAGTCACTGATAGTTCACCAATTCACCGTGCCGATTTCTGGTTACCCGATTCCTAATTCTTTCACTCACCTGTTCAAGGAATATTGTTTATAGTGATGTGACGCAACTCTCACGGAGCCCTGAGTTGGCCCCCACTTGCATGGAATTATTTCACACAGTTCAAACACAACTAAGAACAAAGATATTGGTTCTGACCAGGAGTGGCCAGTAAGCCACATATTGACCTCGATACCGCAAATGTTTTTATGTCACTTTTTCAGGCGGATGCCTTATGCTGTTCTCTCATTTTCCTCCACAGGCGTTCGTAATGGAAACAGGCAGTGATTAATACAGTCCTGATGATGATCCCGGTTCATTAGGAGCCAGGGGATCGAAATGTTGACGCTTAAAACAGTGTTGCATGAAATCAATTTGTATATTAATCTGTATGCACTGTATGTCGAAACTTGTTGTGATTGATTATTAATTTGCAAGCAACAGTTGGCTCCAAAAACTCTTTTTTGCCTGTAACAAACTTTCCTTCTGATTCACTTACTTTCTTTACCCTATGGTCTTTCTAATTCTTGGGATAGGTACATGATTGTGCCCTATCTAAATGCTTGTATGTGACCCTCTTTAGGTCAATCAAATTCCTTCTAAGTCTAAATTAAACATTCCTCGCCCGGCTGGGCTAGGAAACTGAACTATAGTACTGATTGTGGCCTATAAGTTTATTTGTTTGTTAATTGAATTCCCTGAGGACCCTTGTTCTCTTTAATAGCATATTACCCATGGTCCAAAGGTATCTTTTGGGTTCCCTTGTTTACATAAAAAATAGTGAAGTGCCTGCAACATTTTGCTCTTCCCTCTGCAGCATAAATGACCAATACTGTTTTTTTGTGTCTCCTAGGAGGGTATTTGGAGTTCAGTAGGGGTTCAGTAGTGTCAAATATCCCTAAAGCCTAACAAAACAGACAATGTTTTGGTTGTGGTCAACCAGAGAATGTTTTAAATTCTATCTAACCTAATGATGACTTGTAAGGCAGCAGCATATTGAGCAAGCTCTGGGGTAGCCCATCATCTTCATCAGAATAAAATAGACCAAAGGGGGTCATTAAGGGCTACATTTTTATCTCCCATTTAAAAAAAAGAAGGTGCAATGGCGTACTTCGTGGAAGATAAATCAGTGATCTTAAAAAATTCTCCAATTGCTCCACAACCGAGACGTCACCAAAGCCCCACAACTCACCGCCATATAGTGATGAGCCAAGGGCCTTGGCCTCATACACCTGTGAAGCTGGCATTATTGGCTTAGTGAAAGAAGCCTGGTGTTCTTTCAGGACGGCACCAATAGTCTGTCTGTGCTTTGAGCAAGCACTACTGATATGTGGACACCATAACATATTGGCTGACAATTTGATTCCTAGGTAATTAAACACATCAACCCTCTCTAGGACCCTATCGCCTGGCATCAGCTTTTCCTTACCTTTGTATAATTGCTAAACAGCATACATTTAGTTTTGTCTGCGTTGATTTCTAAGCCACAACTTGACAAAAGGCAGCAAATTTGAGGAATGTTCAGGTCACTAAGAGTTTTCAATATTAAAAGAGTGTCAAATATACGGATCTTGGTGTTAGCTATAACAGGGACATCCACTGGGCAGTCAGAGTTATAGTCGCCCAATCCATTTAGATACAAAGTGAAGAGAGTGGCAACTAGTACACACTCTTGCAGAATACCTTTCAGCACTGGGATCTTGTCGATCAGTTGGCCCTGTTACCCCCATCTGACACAGACGAAGTTATTCTCATGTAGCTTAATCAGTATTGACGGAATATTGTGAGTTATACCCATCGCTTTCAAAACCTGCCACAGCCTCAAGCATAGAACCAGGTCAAAGACACATTTTAGATTGACAGAAGCGACAAATAAGTTGCCCTTGCGGATCAGATCCATCTTCCAAAACAATTTGGATAAACCTAAATTCCTGCTCAATCGTAGAGGTTTTGGCTCTGAATCCCACTTGAAGTTGGCTTATAATATCCCAACCTGATATCCACATTTGATTTTATACCAGAACCAAACGAGAATAGACTTTTTTAACACAACAATAAGACTAATGAACCTATAATTCATATATACTGGTATAACTTCGGCGCCCTGCCAAGATTCTGGAATAGATGTTCATATATAATGATATAATGTCGCACTTCATATATATTGGTATAACTTATGGCACCCAGCCAAGATTCCTGAATAGATGTTTCCCAGAGCAATCACATTTGATAAAGCTACTATATTGTCAGCCTAGGCATCAGCATTATAAGCAAACAAATAAAGAGGAATGGCACTGGGCCTGGAGCCCTTTTCCTCGCAAATGTAGACAGTGAGTCTAGAACTTTCTCTCTAGTGAATGGGGAAGAGGTAACATTCTGGAGGCTACTATACAACAGAGTAACTTTGGTGCCAGGAACTACCTTCTCATAGTACAGGGCAGCAAAATGATTAACCTATTCTGAGGGTGGAAAAGGGTTTAGCGGTTCTTCCCCCCCCCAGGTATTTGTACCACTGGTATCCAAGTGAAGTGCAAACAGCCTCTGAATTAACATGCTTCCGCAAACTCCTGCTATCCATTATTGTCACACTCTTCTTTGCATTCAATATGCTAAGTTTGTATTACTTTCTGATGGCTGCAATCATGGATGAATAAAGATAAAGGAGGCCCCCTTAACTGTCAACTTTGGGACAGGGGAGATAGCTTAGGAAACCATAAAACGTCCCACAGGTTTTACCCCAAAATGGGTAGGAGATGGAATAGTAATGCGTTTCTGCAATGTTTAGCAATACCAGTCATTTACTTATACTAATTACCAAAGTGTGAGATGCAAGTCATGAACACAATGTTATGCTCATAAGACCAACAATAGTTGTAGATATAGCACCAATGAAAACCACAGTACATCAAGAATAAAGAATCAATCAGAAGATAGTGTTATTAGGAAAATATATATATATTTTTTTATATTTATTCAAACAAACATTTTATACAGCAGTTACAAGTCATTAAAAACCATACAATAGTGTGTTATAACATTTCATAAAAGGTTTAAAAAAACATCACATAAGCAAAAGGTTAAAAGTTCAAAGGAACAGGGGTCGACGCGGCGTTTCGGTTACAGGTAAATAGACAACCTTCTTCAGGACCAAGTTCTTAATGGTTTTAGTAACCTCCAATTAAATCCAGGAGGGCACTGGGCCGGTTCTGTGATCCGGTAGTGAACTAGGATAAGTTCTTGTTGTTAAAATATAATTCGTCAGGATATCTTGAGATAAAAAGGGGATAAGATTTGTTCTGGTAGTAGGAGCCACCGATATATATCTTCTATGTTGCCAGATTTAAATGACTGGCATCTGATACACGTGCTTTTCAATACGCTTGTATATCAGCTTTTAGTGTTCATTACGTGGTGGGGATTGTCCTGCCACTGGGTCTTCGGCTTGTAATTCGGCCTCCCTGCTCCCACTACCGTCTCCGTGTGTCTTCTGTTATCGTCTGGGCGAAGGTATCGTTTTATGGTTTCCTATGCAATCATGGATGGCCTTTTCAACTTGATCGCTCTAGCTAGAGTGGGCCTCAGGTGCCCACACTCCCTGTTAGACCATCCATTGTCTTTTATTTGGGGGGCTTCTTCTTAAATCCTAAAATAAAGTGCAATCCTCGCAAAAAGTCTTTTTGCAACACACTAAAGTCTAGGTGGTCTTCTTCCTTTTCCATACTTTTTGCAATGGTACTCCGAGTTGCCTGAACATCTTTGTCGATGTTTGACAAGATTTCTGGCTTTCCATAACCTGATGCCATTTGAGGCGACATCTCTCATATATATGTACAACTATTGTATACTTATCAAAGAAAGCTAGCAGCCTAAGACATAGAGGGTCATAGTCTCTCGCCACTCTTTCCTACTACCTGTACTACCAGATCTTTGGACTGGGGTGAGTGTGTGACATTGATCCACATTCGGTCCATCACCTGTTGTGTTTGCATATTCCGCCCTAAGTGCGCTGGGGATGCCCAGACGTGGGTCTCAGGCACTCCACACCACTGGAGTCAAGCTAGCCGGGCTGATGAGAGGTATTACCTCGAAACCGGTCCGGTCCTCGGATGCTTGATTCCGTTCTGGGAAGGACATGCCTTTTGTAGTTCGGACTGGACTGTTCCCATGGGGCACAGGGTCAGAGCTGATTTGCATATCGCCATTGTCTAACCCAGGGTGGTGTGGAGTGCAAAAAAACAATGGATTTGGGCCCAGATCTTTGGACTGAGGTGAGTGTGTGACATTGATCCACATTCGGTCCATCACCTGTTGTGTTTGCATATTCCGCCCTAAGTGCGCTGGGGATGCCCAGACGTGGGTCCCAGGCACTCCACACCACTGGAGTCAAGCTAGCCGGGCTGATGAGAGGTGTTACCTCGAAACCGGTCCGGTCCTCGGATGCTTGATTCCGTTCTGGGAAGGACATGGCTTTTGTAGTTCGGACTGGACTGTTCCCATGGGGCACAGGGTCAGAGCTGATTTGCATATCGCCATTGTCTAACCCAGGGTGGTGTGGAGTGCAAAAAAACGATGGATTTGGGCCCAGATCTTTGGACTGGGGTGAGTGTGTGACATTGATCCACATTCGGTCCATCACCTGTTGTGTTTGCATATTCCGCCCTAAGTGCGCTGGGGATGCCCAGACGTGGGTCCCAGGCACTCCACACCACTGGAGTCAAGCTAGCCGGGCTGATGAGAGGTGTTACCTCGAAACCGGTACGGTCCTTGGATGCTTGATTCCGTTCTGGGAAGGACATGGCTTTTGTAGTTCGGACTGGACTGTTCCCATGGGGCACAGGGTCAGAGCTGATTTGCATATCGCCATTGTCTAACCCAGGGTGGTGTGGAGTGCAAAAAAACGATGGATTTGGGCCCAGATCTTTGGACTGGGGTGAGTGTGTGACATTGATCCACATTCGGTCCACCACCTATTGTGTTTGCATATATCCCGCCCTAAGTGCGCTGGGGATGCCCAGACGTGGGTCCCAGGCACTCCACACCACTGGAGTCAAGCTAGCCGGGCTGATGAGAGGTGTTACCTCGAAACCGGTCGGTCCTCGGATGCTTGATTCCGTTCTGGGAAGGACATGGCTTTTGTAGTTCGGACTGGACTGTTCCCATGGGGCACAGGGTCAGAGCTGATTTGCATATCGCCATTGTCTAACCCGGGGTGGTGTGGAGTGCAAAAAAACAATGGATTTGGGCCCAGATCTTTGGACTGGGGTGAGTGTGTGACATTGATCCACATTCGGTCCATCACCTGTTGTGTTTGCATATTCCGCCCTAAGTGCGCTGGGGATGCCCAGACGTGGGTCCCAGGCACTCCACACCACTGGAGTCAAGCTAGCCGGGCTGATGAGAGGTGTTACCTCGAAACCGGTCCGGTCCTTGGATGCTTGATTCCGTTCTGGGAAGGACATGGCTTTTGTAGTTCGGACTGGACTGTTCCCATGGGGCACAGGGTCAGAGCTGATTTGCATATCGCCATTGTCTAACCCAGGGTGGTGTGGAGTGCAAAAAAACGATGGATTTGGGCCCAGATCTTTGGACTGGGGTGAGTGTGTGACATTGATCCACATTCGGTCCACCACCTATTGTGTTTGCATATATCCCGCCCTAAGTGCGCTGGGGATGCCCAGACGTGGGTCCCAGGCACTCCACACCACTGGAGTCAAGCTAGCCGGGCTGATGAGAGGTGTTACCTCGAAACCGGTCCGGTCCTCGGATGCTTGATTCCGTTCTGGGAAGGATATGGCTTTTGTAGTTTGGACTGGACTGTTCCCATGGGGCACAGGGTCAGAGCTGATTTGCATATCGCTCATTGTCTAACCCAGGGTGGTGTGGAGTGCAAAAAAACCGATGGATTTGGGCCCAGATCTTTGGACTGGGGTGAGTGTGTGACATTGATCCACATTCGGTCCATTACCTGTTGTGTTTGCATATTCCGCCCTAAGTGTGCTGGGGATGCCCAGACGTGGGTCCCAGGCACTCCACACCACTGGAGTCAAGCTAGCCGGGCTGATGAGAGGTGTTACCTCGAAACCGGTCCGGTCCTCGGATGCTTGATTCCGTTCTGGGAAGGACATGGCTTTTGTGGTTCAGACTGGACTGTTCCCATGGGGCACAGGGTCAGAGCTGATTTGCATATCGCCATTGTCTAACCCAGGGTGGTGTGGAGTGCAAGAAAACGATGGATTTGGGCCCAGATCTTTGGAATGGGGTGAGTGTGTGACATTGATCCAAATTCGGTCCATCACCTGTTGTGTTTGCATATTCCGCCCTAAGTGCGCTGGGGATGCCCAAACGTGGGTACCAGGCACTCCACACCACTGGAGTCAAGCTAGCTGGGCTGATGAGAGGTGTTACCTCGAAACCGGTCCGGTCCTCGGATGCTTGATTCCGTTCTGGGAAGGACATGGCTTTTGTAGTTCGGACTGGACTGTTCCCATGGGGCACAGGGTCAGAGCTGATTTGCATATCGCCATTGTCTAACCCAGGGTGGTGTGGAGTGCAAAAAAACGATGGATTTGGGCCCAGATCTTTGGACTGGGGTGAGTGAGTGATATTGATCCACATTCGGTCCATCACCTGTTGTGTTTGCATATTCCGCCCTAAGTGCAATGGGGATGCCCAGACGTGGGTCCCAGGCACTCCACACCACTGGAGTCAAGCTAGCCAGGCTGATGAGAGGTGTTACCTCGAAACCGGTCCGGTCCTCGGATGCTTGATTCCGTTCTGGGACGGACATGGCTTTTGTAGTTCGGACTGGACTGTTCCCATGGGGCACAGGGTCAGAGCTGATTTGCATATCGCCATTGTCTAACCCAGGGTGGTGTGGAGTGCAAAAAAACGATGGATTTGGGCCCAGATCTTTGGACTGGGGTGAGTGTGTGACATTGATCCACATTCGGTCCATCACCTGTTGTGTTTGCATATTCCGCCCTAAGTGCGCTGGGGATGCCCAGACGTGGGTCCCAGGCACTCCACACCACTGGAGTCAAGCTAGCCGGGCTGATGAGAGGTGTTACCTCGAAACCGGTCCGGTCCTCGGATGCTTGATTCCGTTCTGGGAAGGACGTGGCTTTTGTAGTTCGGACTGGACTGTTCCCATGGGGCACAGGGTCAGAGCTGATTTGCATATCGCCATTGTCTAACCCAGGGTGGTGTGGAGTGCAAAAAAACGATGGATTTAGGCCCAGATCTTTGGACTGGGGTGAGTGTGTGACATTGATCCACATTCGGTCCATCACCTGTTGTGTTTGCATATTCCGCCCTAAGTGCGCTGGGGATGCCCAGACGTGGGTCCCAGGCACTCCACACCACTGGAGTCAAGCTAGCCGGGCTGATGAGAGGTGTTACCTCGAAACCGGTCCGGTCCTGGGATGCTTGATTCCGTTCTGGGAAGGACATGGCTTTTGTAGTTCGGACTGGACTGTTCCCATGGGGCACAGGGTCAGAGCTGATTTGCATATCGCCATTGTCTAACTCAGGGTGGTGTGGAGTGCAAAAAAACAATGGATTTGGGCCCAGATCTTTAGACTGGGGTGAGTGTGTGACATTGATCCACATTCGGTCCATCACCTGTTGTGTTTGCATATTCCGCCCTAAGTGCGCTGGGGATGCCCAGACGTGGGTCCCAGGCACTCCACACCACTGGAGTCAAGCTAGCCGGGCTGATGAGAGGTGTTACCTCGAAACCGGTCCGGTCCTCGGATGCTTGATTCCGTTCTGGGAAGGACATGGCTTTTGTAGTTTGGACTGGACTGTTCCCATGGGGCACAGGGTCAGAGCTGATTTGCATATCGCCATTGTCTAACCCAGGGTGGTGTGGAGTGCAAAAAAACGATGGATTTCGGCCCATAACTTTGGACTGGGGTGAGTGTGTGACATTGATCCACATTCGGTCCATCACCTGTTGTGTTTGCATATTCCGCCCTAAGTGTGCTGGGGATGCCCAGACGTGGGTCCCAGGCACTCCACGCCACTGGAGTCAAGCTAGCCGGGCTGATGAGAGGTGTTACCTCGAAACCGGTCCGGTCCTCGGATGCTTGATTCCGTTCTGGGAAGGACATGGCTTTTGTGGTTCGGACTGGACTGTTCCCATGGGGCACAGGGTCAGAGCTGATTTGCATATCGCCATTGTCTAACCCAGGGTGGTGTGGAGTGCAAAAAAACGATGGATTTGGGCCCAGATCTTTGGACTGGGGTGAGTGTGTGACATTGATCCACATTCGGTCCATCACCTGTTGTGTTTGCATATTCCGCCCTAAGTGCGCTGGGGATGCCCAGACGTGGGTCCCAGGCAATCCACACCACTGGAGTCAAGCTAGCCGGGCTGATGAGAGGTGTTACCTCGAAACCGGTCCGGTCCTCGGATGCTTGATTCCGTTCTGGGAAGGACATGGCTTTTGTAGTTCGGACTGGACTGTTCCCATGGGGCACAGGGTCAGAGCTGATTTGCATATCGCCATTGTCTAACCCAGGGTGGTGTGGAGTGCAAAAAAACGATGGATTTGGGCCCAGATCTTTGGACTGGGGTGAGTGTGTGACATTGATCCACATTCGGTCCATCACCTGTTGTGTTTGCATATTCCGCCCTAAGTGCGATGGGGATGCCCAGACGTGGGTCCCAGGCACTCCACACCACTGGAGTCAAGCTAGCCGGGCTGATGAGAGGTGTTACCTCGAAACCGGTCCGGTCCTCGGATGCTTGATTCCGTTCTGGGGAAGGACATGGCTTTTGTAGTTCGGACTGGACTGTTCCCATGGGGCACAGGGTCAGAGCTGATTTGCATATCGCCATTGTCTAACCCAGGGTGGTGTGGAGTGCAAAAAAACGATGGATTTGGGCCCAGATCTTTGGACTGGGGTGAGTGTGTGACATTGATCCACATTCGGTCCATCACCTGTTGTGTTTGCATATTCCGCCCTAAGTGCGCTGGGGATGCCCAGACGTGGGTCCCAGGCACTCCACACCACTGGAGTCAAGCTAGCCGGGCTGATGAGAGGTGTTACCTCGAAACCGGTCCGGTCCTCGGATGCTTGATTCCGTTCTGGGAAGGACATGGCTTTTGTAGTTCGGACAGGACTGTTCCCATGGGGCACAGGGTCAGAGCTGATTTGCATATCACCATAGTCTAACCCAGGGTGGTGTGGAGTGCAAAAAAATGATTGATTTGGGCCCAGATCTTTGGACTGGGGTGAGTGTGTGACATTGATCCACATTCGGTCCATCACCTGTTGTGTTTGCATAGTCCGCCCTAAGTGCGCTGGGGATGCCCAGACGTGGGTCCCAGGCACTCCACACCACTGGAGTCAAGCTAGCCGGGCTGATGAGAGGTGTTACCTCGAAACCGGTCCGGTCCTCGGATGCTTGATTCCGTTCTGGGAAGGACATGGCTTTTGTGGTTCAGACTGGACTGTTCCCATGGGGCACAGGGTCAGAGCTGATTTGCATATCGCCATTGTCTAACCCAGGGTGGTGTGGAGTTCAAAAAAACGATGGATTTGGGCCCAGATCTTTGGACTGGGGTGAGTGTGTGACATTGATCCACATTCGGTCCATTACCTGTTGTGTTTGCATATTCCGCCCTAAGTGTGCTGGGGATGCCCAGACGTGGGTCCCAGGCACTCCACACCACTGGAGTCAAGCTAGCCGGGCTGATGAGAGGTGTTACCTCGAAACCGGTCCGGTCCTCGGATGCTTGATTCCGTTCTGGGAAGGACATGGCTTTTGTGGTTCAGACTGGACTGTTCCCATGGGGCACAGGGTCAGAGCTGATTTGCATATCGCCATTGTCTAACCCAGGGTGGTGTGGACTGCAAAAAAGCGATGGATTTGGGCCCAGATCTTTGGACTGGGGTGAGTGTGTGACATTGATCCACATTCGGTCCATCACCTGTTGTGTTTGCATATTCCGCCCTAAGTGCGCTGGGGATGCCCAAACGTGGGTACCAGGCACTCCACACCACTGGAGTCAAGCTAGCCGGGCTGATGAGAGGTGTTACCTCGAAACCGGTCCGGTCCTCGGATGCTTGATTCCGTTCTGGGAAGGACATGGCTTTTGTAGTTCGGACTGGACTGTTCCCATGGGGCACAGGGTCAGAGCTGATTTGCATATCGCCATTGTCTAACCCAGGGTGGTGTGGAGTGCAAAAAAACGATGGATTTGGGCCCAGATCTTTGGACTGGGGTGAGTGAGTGATATTGATCCACATTCGGTCCATCACCTGTTGTGTTTGCATATTCCGCCCTAAGTGCAATGGGGATGCCCAGACGTGGGTCCCAGGCACTCCACACCACTGGAGTCAAGCTAGCCAGGCTGATGAGAGGTGTTACCTCGAAACCGGTCCGGTCCTCGGATGCTTGATTCCGTTCTGGGAAGGACATGGCTTTTGTAGTTCGGACTGGACTGTTCCCATGGGGCACAGTGTCAGAGCTGATTTGCATATCGCCATTGTCTAACCCAGGGTGGTGTGGAGTGCAAAAAAACGATGGATTTGGGCCCAGATCTTTGGACTGGGGTGAGTGTGTGACATTGATCCACATTCGGTCCATCACCTGTTGTGTTTGCATATTCCGCCCTAAGTACGCTGGGGATGCCCAGACGTGGGTCCCAGGCACTCCACACCACTGGAGTCAAGCTAGCCGGGCTGATGAGAGGTGTTACCTCGAAACCGGTCCGGTCCTCGGATGCTTGATTCCGTTCTGGGAAGGACATGGCTTTTTTAGTTCGGACTGGACTGTTCCCATGGGGCACAGGGTCAGAGCTGATTTGCATATCGCCATTGTCTAACCCACGGTGGTGTGGAGTGCAAAAAAACGATGGATTTAGGCCCAGATCTTTGGACTGGGGTGAGTGTGTGACATTGATCCACATTCGGTCCATCACCTGTTGTGTTTGCATATTCCGCCCTAAGTGCGCTGGGGGTGCCCAGACGTGGGTCCCAGGCACTCCACACCACTGGAGTCAAGCTAGCCGGGCTGATGAGAGGTGTTACCTCGAAACCGGTCCGGTCCTCGGATGCTTGATTCCGTTCTGGGAAGGACATGGCTTTTGTAGTTCGGACTGGACTGTTCCCATGGGGCACAGGGTCAGAGCTGATTTGCATATCGCCATTGTCTAACCCAGGGTGGTGTGGAGTGCAAAAAACCGATGGATTTGGGCCCAGATCTTTGGACTGGGGTGAGTGTGTGACATTGATCCACATTCGGTCCATCACCTGTTGTGTTTGCATATTCCGCCCTAAGTGCGCTGGGGATGCCCAGACGTGGGTCCCAGGCACTCCACACCACTGGAGTCAAGCTAGCCGGGCTGATGAGAGGTGTTACCTCGAAACCGGTCCGGTCCTCGGATGCTTGATTCCGTTCTGGGAAGGACATGGCTTTTGTAGTTCGGACTGGACTGTTCCCATGGGGCACAGGGTCAGAGCTGATTTGCATATCGCCATTGTCTAACCCAGGGTGGTGTGGAGTGCAAAAAAACGATTGATTTGGGCCCAGATCTTTGGACTGGGGTGAGTGTGTGACATTGATCCACATTCGGTCCATCACCTGTTGTGTTTGCATAGTCCGCCCTAAGTGCGCTGGGGATGCCCAGACGTGGGTCCCAGGCACTCCACACCACTGGAGTCAAGCTAGCCGGGCTGATGAGAGGTGTTACATCGAAACCGGTCCGGTCCTCGGATGCTTGATTCCGTTCTGGGAAGGACATGGCTTTTGTGGTTCAGACTGGACTGTTCCCATGGGGCACAGGGTCAGAGCTGATTTGCATATCGCCATTGTCTAACCCAGGGTGGTGTGGAGTGCAAAAAAACGATGGATTTGGGCCCAGATCTTTGGACTGGGGTGAGTGTGTGACATTGATCCACATTCGGTCCATCACCTGTTGTGTTTGCATATTCCGCCCTAAGTGCGCTGGGGATGCCCAGACGTGGGTCCCAGGCTCTCCACACCACTGGAGTCAAGCTAGCCGGGCTGATGAGAGGTGTTACCTCGAAACCGGTCCGGTCCTCGGATGCTTGATTCCGTTCTGGGAAGGACATGGCTTTTGTAGTTCGGACTGGACTGTTCCCATGGGGCACAGGGTCAGAGCTGATTTGCATATCGCCATTGTCTAACCCAGGGTGGTGTGGAGTGCAAAAAAACGATGGATTTGGGCCCAGATCTTTGGACTGGGGTGAGTGTGTGACATTGATCCACATTCGGTCCATCACCTGTTGTGTTTGCATATTCCGCCCTAAGTGCGATGGGGATGCCCAGACGTGGGTCCCAGGCACTGCACACCACTGGAGTCAAGCTAGCCGGGCTGATGAGAGGTGTTACCTCGAAACCGGTCCGGTCCTCGGATGCTTGATTCCGTTCTGGGAAGGACATGGCTTTTGTAGTTCGGACTGGACTGTTCCCATGGGGCACAGGGTCAGAGCTGATTTGCATATCGCCATTGTCTAACCCAGGGTGGTGTGGAGTGCAAAAAAACGATGGATTTGGGCCCAGATCTTTGGACTGGGGTGAGTGTGTGACATTGATCCACATTCGGTCCATCACCTGTTGTGTTTGCATATTCCGCCCTAAGTGCGCTGGGGATGCCCAGACGTGGGTCCCAGGCACTCCACACCACTGGAGTCAAGCTAGCCGGGCTGATGAGAGGTGTTACCTCGAAACCGGTCCGGTCCTCGGATGCTTGATTCCGTTCTGGGAAGGACATGGCTTTTGTAGTTCGGACTGGACTGTTCCCATGGGGCACAGGGTCAGAGCTGATTTGCATATCGCCATTGTCTAACCCAGGGTGGTGTGGAGTGCAAAAAAACGATTGATTTGGGCCCAGATCTTTGGACTGGGGTGAGTGTGTGACATTGATCCACATTCGGTCCATCACCTGTTGTGTTTGCATAGTCCGCCCTAAGTGCGCTGGGGATGCCCAGACGTGGGTCCCAGGCACTCCACACCACTGGAGTCAAGCTGAGGTTCCGTGACAATTGTAAGTGGTGCTTTCGACTCGCGCGAATATGGTCGAGTCTGGTATCTGTGAACCGCAAATGACGAGTTTAGTAAGTGTGCGCAGTTTCGCTGTGCTAACTTAAACTGTTCGTCTGTTACGTGGGTATTTCTATCTGTACCCACGGGTTCCATCTTAGATACGGCATCCATTTTGTCTCTTGCCCTCAAGTAGCCAGCGAACGGACGTTGTCTGCTTCGCGACCCTGGGACTCCCAAGATATTTGCGGAAGACACATGTTCTTTGTAAGTGTCTTTATGATGAGGGAAATGCTACTGTAAAGCAGATGGCGCCGCTCGAGGTTCATCTTGCCGCACGGACTTATTGTCTCAGCCGTGCATCTCATTAGGCACGTCCCTTTGATGCCTGTATCTCGTGTTTCTTGATACCTCCCCTTTTACACCCTTTCCGATCTCCCCACTGTCTCCGTCTTCCTCTACACCTGTTCTTGTTCCTATTTCGATCTGTTTATTACCGATTGGAATGCACTAATGTTGGGAAGATGGGTTTTTACAGTTGGAAACCGCCAAATGTTTCCGCACTTATGTTCCGGACCTTGTGTGTTTCAAAGTGACCAAAACGACCCCTTTGGGGGATTATTGTGGGAACCGGGTCATAAACTTTTGTGTTCAATGTAACTCAATGGGGAAATTGTGTATAAAAGGAGCGATTCACAGAACCAATTTGAAGCAGTCTCCCCAAGTTGCACGTGTGTTGCTTGTCGTGACTTCTGTGTTCCCTGCAGTAAATAAACCTTGAATCTTTGACGCCGAAGGAAGTGTCCCGTGTCTCTGTGATTCGTACGCCGGAGCAGGTTACCCACGAAGGTTTCAGGTGTTGTGCCCTGGCACCGCTGGGTCTTAAATAACCCAGTCCTTCAAAGCTAGCCGGGCTGATGAGAGGTGTTACCTCGAAACCGGTCCGGTCCTCGGATGCTTGATTCCGTTCTGGGAAGGACATGGCTTTTGTGGTTCAGACTGGACTGTTCCCATGGGGCACAGGGTCAGAGCTGATTTGCATATCGCCATTGTCTAACCCAGGGTGGTGAGGAGTGCAAAAAAACGATGGATTTGGGCCCAGATCTTTGGACTGGGGTGAGTGTGTGACATTGATCCACATTCGGTCCATCACCTGTTGTGTTTGCATATTCCGCCCTAAGTGCGCTGGGGATGCCCAGACGTGGGTCCCAGGCACTCCACACCACTGGAGTCAATCAATCAATCAATCAATCAGTGACATTTGTAGAGCGCGCTACATACCCGTAGGGTCTCAAGGCGCTAAAAGGAGTCAAGCTAGCCGGGCTGATGAGAGGTGTTACCTCGAAACCGGTCCGGTCCTCGGATGCTTGATTCCGTTCTGGGAAGGACATGGCTTTTGTAGTTCGGACTGGACTGTTCCCATGGGGCACAGGGTCAGAGCTGATTTGCATATCGCCATTGTCTAACCCAGGGTGGTGTGGAGTGCAAAAAAACGATGGATTTGGGCCCAGATCTTTGGACTGGGGTGAGTGTGTGACATTGATCCACATTCGGTCCATCACCTGTTGTGTTTGCATATTCCGCCCTAAGTGCGCTGGGGATGCCCAGACGTGGGTCCCAGGCACTCCACACCACTGGAGTCAAGCTAGCCGGGCTGATGAGAGGTGTTACCTCGAAACCGGTCCGGTCCTCGGATGCTTGATTCCGTTCTGGGAAGGACATGGCTTTTGTAGTTCGGACTGGACTGTTCCCATGGGGCACAGGGTCAGAGCTGATTTGCATATCGCCATTGTCTAACCCAGGGTGGTGTGGAGTGCAAAAAAACGATGGATTTGGGCCCAGATCTTTGGACTGGGGTGAGTGTGTGACATTGATCCACATTCGGTCCATCACCTGTTGTGTTTGCATATTCCGCCCTAAGTGCGCTGGGGATGCCCAGACGTGGGTCCCTGGCACTCCACACCACTGGAGTCAAGCTAGCCGGGCTGATGAGAGGTGTTACCTCGAAACCGGTCCGGTCCTCGGATGCTTGATTCCGTTCTGGGAAGGACATGGCTTTTGTAGTTCGGACTGGACTGTTCCCATGGGGCACAGGGTCAGAGCTGATTTGCATATCGCCATTGTCTAACCCAGGGTGGTGTGGAGTGCAAAAAAACGATGGATTTAGGCCCAGATCTTTGGACTGGGGTGAGTGTGTGACATTGATCCACATTCGGTCCATCACCTGTTGTGTTTGCATATTCCGCCCTAAATGCGCTGGGGATGCCCAGACGTGGGTCCCAGGCACTCCACACCACTGGAGTCAAGCTAGCCGGGCTGATGAGAGGTGTTACCTCGAAACCGGTCCGGTCCTCGGATGCTTGATTCCGTTCTGGGAAGGACATGGCTTTTGTAGTTCGGACTGGACTGTTCCCATGGGGCACAGGGTCAGAGCTGATTTGCATATCGCCATTGTCTAACCCAGGGTGGTGTGGAGTGCAAAAAAACAATGGATTTGGGCCCAGATCTTTGGACTGGGGTGAGTGTGTGACATTGATCCACATTCGGTCCATCACCTGTTGTGTTTGCATATTCCGCCCTAAGTGCGCTGGGGATGCCCAGACGTGGGTCCCAGGCTCTCCACACCACTGGAGTCAAGCTAGCCGGGCTGATGAGAGGTGTTACCTCGAAACCGGTCCGGTCCTCGGATGCTTGATTCCGTTCTGGGAAGGACATGGCTTTTGTAGTTCGGACTGGACTGTTCCCATGGGGCACAGGGTCAGAGCTGATTTGCATATCGCCATTGTCTAACCCAGGGTGGTGTGGAGTGCAAAAAAATGATTGATTTGGGCCCAGATCTTTGGACTGGGGTGAGTGTGTGACATTGATCCACATTCGGTTCATCACCTGTTGTGTTTGCATAGTCCGCCCTAAGTGCGCTGGGGATGCCCAGACTTGGGTCCCAGGCACTCCACACCACTGGAGTCAAGCTAGCCGGGCTGATGAGAGGTGTTACCTCGAAACCGGTCCGGTCCTCGGATGCTTGATTCCGTTCTGGGAAGGACATGGCTTTTGTAGTTCGGACTGGACTGTTCCCATGGGGCACAGGGTCAGAGCTGATTTGCATATCGCCATTGTCTAACCCAGGGTGGTGTGGAGTGCAAAAAAACGATGGATTTGGACCCAGATCTTTGGACTGGGGTGAGTGTGTGACATTGATCCACATTCGGTCCATCACCTGTTGTGTTTGCATCATCTGAAAAATGACTTGGGTCCATCTTTTGATTGAGTGAGGCTCCAGCTGGGGGATAGCCCAAGATTCTTACTCCTCAGCAGTGATTTCAATATTATCCATGACTAGGGGCTCAAATGAAGAATTAAGGACTAGATGTAGGTAATTCCCATTTACAGACTCTTAAATACCGAATTTTACCTAATCGATATTTAAGAGTCTGTAAATGGGAAGGGGGCAGATTTAGGTAATTCCGAATTTAGGAATACCGAATCGGTATTGCCCATTGATTCCTATGGGCTTTGAAGACCATAGGAATCAATGGGAAATACCCATTTGGTATTTACCGAATCGGTAAATACCGAATCCTTCAAGCGTGCAGGGGTGTCACTTTGACACCCTCTAGCACCCCAAGTACAGGCTTGTGTGAATGTGGCACACATACATGCCCTAAGGGCATGTCTGTGTGTCACATGGCAAAGGTGTGCATGCACAGATGTGCATGCACACCTGAATTCAGTATTTTACCACACAATAGGATTGTGTGGTAAAATACCGACTCTTAAGGGCCTGTGGCACTTTTAGGAGTGTCAGCTACATATGGATTTACCGATTCGGTATTTTCCCGAATCGGTATATTTACCGAATCAGTAAAATTACCGATTCGGTAAAATTACCGATTCGGTAGGCCCCCTACATCTGAAAAGCCTAATACCGGTCAGAAACGGCCGAAATCGGCCATTTCCGACCGGTATTAGGGCTCCTACATCTGGTCCTTTGTCCCCTGCAATGATCATATATAAACTTGAACAAGACTTAGCCAGATGAAACTCTAGGGCTTGAATTGTCACTGAAGTGTGTCTACCCTTAACCATATGTGCATATATGTTGAAGATCATCACACTATGGTCCCTCGCCCTACTTACTTCAATGCCTAGTATGTCAGTACAATCAATTGTTAATCAGAAAATCTTACAATTTGGGAAGGAATTCGCCCATATTGTTAGACCACCCATAGGTCTTACAAACTTATTAGGCTTAGCTAAAAAATTGAAAAGACACGTTGTGAGAAGTTGGCCTGGTATATGCTGTCCACTAATTAAAGTGGACAACTTGCACTAGTCCAAACAACCTTTATGGTGATTTAAGAGGTCAAAGAGCACCTTAGAAAGCTTTCCAAGTAGTAGCTGTTGAGCGCTGCCTTCAGGCTTAGTCTTGAAGGAATGTTATGTAGCTTATTTTACCAGAATTCAGTCTTATAGTATTGGTTAAAGGATCCTCGGAGGAGCACGGGGGTAGGAACAATGATTTCTTTTGCTGCCGGACATTAAACCGCGCAGAATACCCCTCGCCTGCAAACTCATGGGGCTCTGACAATTACTGAGATAAAGACCACATCAGGTCAATTTTTTATACCCATTGTATCGCTTTTTGCTTCACTTGGGCCAACTCATGCCCCGAAGCCCAAACAGCCAGCTGATTTTTGCTGATTTGTTTGTAGGACAGTAGGTATAACTTCATAGAACTGAGTACTAACAAGCAGTGTTCCCTCTAACCCGCGCGGCTGGGCGCCCACGCAGCTTTAAGGCACCGAGCGCGCAGTGCCTCTTGTGAAGCGCGCACACGTTCTGGCCGCAGCCCGCTTTCAGAACGCGAGCGGCGAAAAACGGCAATTTACTGGTTGCCTGAGGCCTTACAAATGCCCTCATTCAGTCCACAGCCTCTCTCTATTCAGAAAAGCCACGCATCAATTCCAAAAGCATTACGTGTGCTTTACACGTCATGCTTTTGGACTTGCTGCATTTCTTTTTTAAATAGAGCGCAGCTGGGTGCTGATTGCGGGCCGTTGTGAAAGTATTGCTGTTAAATGCAGCACTCTCATGTGCTGCATTTAACAGCAATACTTTCACAACGGCCCGCAATCAACACCCAGCTGCGCTCTATTTAAAAAAGAAATGCAGCAAGTCCAAAAGCATGACGTGTAAAGCACACGTAATGCTTTTGGAATTGATGCGTGGCTTTTCTGAATAGAGAGAGGCTGCGGACTGATTGAGGGCATTTGTAAAGTAGGGGGGCACTTGAGGGCAGCAAGGCCCGGTTCACCGACCTGGAGCATCGGGGAGAGAGGGGCTGAGGACCCCCGGTACCGCAGCTGTGTTGAGGAGATGCATGGAGCAGTAATGCTACAGCCCCCACACACATAAACACACCCTACGGCTGGACGGGCTCCAGCTGCAGCCCAAACCCCCTTCTGACCACCCACACCCTTCAAAACTCGGGGACACAGGAGCAGCCTCGCACACCAACTGGAACACGCAGGAACAACCCCGCCCTACGGTGCCACCCGTCGTCACACCTGGGAACTGTTTGGATTGACACGCAAAACAAAGTGAAACAAGGCATGATGTGTAGGAATATGCAGCCTGCCATCAGACGTCGGCGAGCATCCAGTACGGTTACAACAAGCGTATAAATATGAAAGCCCACACATGAGACTTCGAGGAGTTTGCAGAGAAGGACAACCATTGCACAAGATCTAGGATGACTCCTGTCTAAATCTCCAAACAGGTCCAGCAATACATCGAACAACATGTGTACAGGACAGGTGATGCCAGGCCTTTCCTCGCACTTTGGAACGTGGCGCTTCAGAAACCATGAAGAAGTTAAAGAGACTTCTAGGCAGTACCAATTTACAAACCTAGCGTGCACAGACAGGAGTGCAACATTTTAATCTATGCTAGATGAACACTTCTGAGTTCCCATGCTACCATTTTGTTTGCTGGAAGCTTTTCTCCAAAAGGGGATTGGGTATTGGGGAAGGCAAAATAACTCAGTTTTCTGCTGCAGCACACTAGCACCAAGCACGTTTTCACATCATGACCAGCCCAAAGCGGTCCCAGACTGATAGAGCAGTTGCAAGTGTTGCACAGGCTATTGGTGCAGATGTATCTTCCAAAGCCCGCTCCGATGATTTTTATGAGACGTTTCAGGTCACAGAATGGCACTTTTAGAGTCTTCAGCAATGTCTCCTGTTGGGCCGCCATGTAGTGAAAGTTCCCATCATATTTTTGCCACCCCCGGGTTCCTAAGAAGGGAGTTCGGGCCAGGATTGCTGACTGGCCACCTCGAAATAAGTAAATGCAAGCCGTAAGGCAGTCATTTGCAGAAATTTCTTTGTCATCCCCATGAAGGCTAAGAATCGTTCTGCCGTTAGACATGTTACCAAATTACATTGGCAGAGAAGCTGTCCTTTCAAATTGAATTACTATCGGCAGTTTCCCTTTATGTGAAACATTTTATTTGTACTGTATTGTTTTCTCTTGAAAAGTATTTTATCTCTTGGTATCAGAGTACTTAAGGAACATGTTTTATATTTATTTGTAAAAGACAGTATATCCCATTAACAAATTCTAGAGGCAAAGCTCATCATACTCAAAGATAGCGGTATTTGTCATACTCGAAGTAATTCTAGTAATTATTTTGAAAGAAGATGCAGCAGTTATTATCAAAAATGTAACAAAAGTAGTCCAGGGTGAAACTTTATTGAGACCAGCCAAAATGTCTGAAGTTTTTTCATCCAACATTGTGCAACATTTACTAAAGTTTTCAAAATGTTATATTATTCAAGTTTAGGTAAGTTATGCAAGAAGGGAGAAATCACTTGCGCTCTGCTCGCTGGTCTCTCACATAATTTTTTTATGCTAGTAAGCCCTCGAGTGAAAAAGTGATGAGAGATACTTAGGAGTATATTTATGAAGGGGTTTTGGGTCTTGTTTGCATCACACAACATGGAGAAAAGAAATGCAGCAAGTTTTTATATAGTGCGAACTCAACCGAAAAAGTATTGCAGCGCTTTACATGATTTATTATTATATATTTTTTTGTCTGCATGGGGAGATTAATTGATTTGCCCAGAATCACAGGATTTTAGGCTGACCTGAGACTAAAAACCCATCTCCAAAATCGACAGCTCAAGCATTAAGCCACAACCCCAACCACAAGAGCGGAAGCATTTTCATTAATATATACAACTTGATTAAAAAAACAACTATTGATAAAACCAATTGTCTTGGCCAGGGCTCGAGACGGGGTACCACGCGGGTGGACGGCATCCCCCCACTTATTTTGCCGGGAGCTCGATAACTGGAGCAAATGGAGCCACACATTCACTCTTTGGCCTCTCTGGGTGAGATCGGAGCCCATTCAGAACGCTGCTCACGCGCTGGCTTCTCTGATGCAATTGCATCCAAGGGGTGAGTGAGCGGAGGCAATGACAGAAGCAGCAAAATATCAGTAGGGTGGCACACTATATGATGCACTCATTTTTAGCTTAATTGCTTTGAAGCCACACCCTTAATTGCATTGGTTACGCCCCTTTGAAAGATCCCCGAGTATTTTCATCCCACTCAAAGCCCTGGTCTACAAGCGCGGTCAGGTTCTTGGCGCACATAGCCTTGGCTGCAGCGCACAGAGACCTTACTCTGCCGCACACATAGGAAAATAATTAGAGGGAACATTGCTAACAAGTAGGGATCGCTATTTGGTCCTAATGAGTAAGCAGTAGGGGACTGCTCACGAAACATGTTGATTAGGTAGTCAGCTGATGCTCTACCACACAACCCCTTCTTAATGTTCCCAGCTAGAGAAGCTAATAAATTTGTTTTTTTCTATTAAGCCAGGGAATTTTTAAACTTTTTTACCTTTTTTCACACCCACTTGTGTTAGGTCCCTACACTTTCACTGATACCCATGCACCCATACATAGCCTCTGTCACAACTTAAGTGCTCCCGCGTAGTCCGTCTGGTCGTAGCACGCCCGTCTCGTTATAGGGGCGGGAAGACCCCTATGATGAAGCATGACACTAACGGTTTTTTAGTGTGTGAGGGGTATTTTAACAAGCACATTGTGCTCTCATCTTTCCACTTTTTAGAGAGAGCCTAGTACCACTTCCAAAATAGTTAAAAATAAAAAATCTATCACCTATTCACTCACTTTTTTGATAGAATCTATTTGGTTATATAAAGGAAAGGAGAACCACACAGTAGTTATACAAATATGTGTTTATTAATCTAACACTATCTAGTATGACACAGTATCTCCTACATGGATATAATCACAAAGCACACACTACTTGAGCACAGAAATGACAGCAAATAGTACTAATTCACAGTGGGCCCCAGTGGGGGACCAAACCATATACTAAGTGAGTGGTATAAGAACCACAACTCAAGTCAAGACAGTGTTGAGAGAACGTAGAATCGCTGGGACCCCAAGGAACCAACCAAGTTGAGTACATAGGGACCCCACTGAGGACGGGTGCAGTGTGGGGACTCTGCACAATTGTACGGAAAAGTCGCGGTGGACGTTTTAGAGTTTAAGGACCCTTCCCATTGGACTTCAAAGAAGCCCAGTGGAAGACAGATTGTTGTAGAGCCACCCCACCTGTGGATACTGAGATACCCAAGTTACCTATCCCAGGGAAGCCAGGTGCATAGGTCTGAAGTGGTGTCGGAAACCGCAGTCAAACCCAATGGAGGACTTGGAAGAAGAGCTGCTGCTGGAAGGAAGAAAAGTGTCAGTTGGAATCCAAAGGTGGATTCTTGTCGAGAAGTACCTGAAAGCAGAGGGGACAGAGTCTGGGTCACTTGTGAGTGACCAGGGGCTTGGTAGACGAATGCTCACCGATGTCGGGTGCTTCAGGTGAGTGGATGGAGTCCTTGACTCTGTAGCTACAGGGACCAGGAGATGTCAAGGACAACCAGGAGCTGGATATGAGCTGTTCCATCAAAGATGTAGAGTGATGAGGGGTCGGTGTCTGGTAGGAGAACCAACAAGCCTTGGCAACTGCAACCCACGCAGAAGGTAAGAATGGGTAAGGCTCAGACCAGCAAGATCCAGGAGACTCACCACAGCTAGAGGAGTCCTGGCAGGCCTGGAGCAACCATGGGACCCCAAGAAAAGAAAAGTGGACCCTCAAGTGGACCTGATGGAGCGAGCTTCAGAAATAATTTTATTCTGGCTCGTGAAGTTAAAACTCTCATAACATGAACTAATATATTAATGAATTATTGCATGATTTGTTGTATTAAATCAATTTAGAGTAAGATTTCACATCATTATACAGGACTAATGTGCTTTATGTTGCATTTGCAAGTCTGTTTTGTAACACATAACTAATATTGTTTTGTCTGTCCTTTTGTCTTTGTCAACACTTATGCTGCTGATTCAAAAATGGCATATGCTTATTTTGTGCATTATGTGTGTGTCTATGTCTTTGTCTATATATGTTTGTTTGTTTTTCTTTTGTCTTTTTCAGATTTATGAAGATTCCTGCTGGACACTATGAAGAATGGTAGATTTTAAATGTGCTGCTTTATTTGTGTGCTTCTGCTAGGTGACTTATACTAATGGGTTAACATTAGCTATGTAGGTTGGAAACAGAATGACTTTCATAACCTGAATTAATTATTGTTTTGTATAATAGAAGTACCAGCGCACATCCCTTCTAGTTACTGTTCTCCAACTGGCGTTTAGCCATCGCGATCCAAAACAAAATATTCTACAGACTCCTTGTAGTCCTCAAAAAGACATGTACAATGTTCCTTATTTATTCAAAGTCCATTTATTAATAATTTTTTTTCTTTTGCCACACCGTCACAGCCGACCCGCGTTTCGCCCTCCGCGGGCTTTTTCAAGGCTGTAATTTGCATACAAAAGAGGATGTCACAAAAGGATACAATATATAAAAGCCACCTTGTACATAACTTAATTATAAGTTTCACCATCAATTTATATACATCGTCCTAGTATTTATTCATCCTATTCATATCAAAAAGCGAGATATACTCCTTTAGAAAATACGTACATAAATAACAGGAAAACACACTTGATAATATATACATCACATTATTATTCTCATATTTCATCACCCTCAACTTGTGCGTACTTCCAATGTGCCCTCATCAAGTCCATATTGGTATTACCGGTAATCCTAAATTATCACAAGTCGCATGTGAAAAGAACATGTGAGAACAACACATAAGACCTGTATCTTGTGCCATAGAATGTTTCACAATTCTACGAATAAACTGTTTCCAAAATGACCCATGTTGAGTGAAATACATTTCATTGTCAGAAATGTTAAGAAATCTGTATCCAACCCAACCCAAAATACTAACTACTAATATTTCTGTTAGAATATATTGAGGTCTCACTTACCAATTAAGTTGTATGGTGAGCAGAGAAAAATTGTGGTCGACAGGAAAACATATAGCCCAAAGGGCATTGAACCTGTAAGCGTGTGAAGGCGACCAATTAATATCTATCACATGTGTGTGACTGCGTAAAGAATTTTCAAATGATTCGCCAAAGCACAATTGCTGGGCTTACCTTGAGGACTTTTATATTATGCACCGAAGGTAAGGCGTGTAGAGTATGAGGTGAAGTCTTCCATTCTTTAGTAAATATAGCAGTTAAAGCACACTACGTGGAGCCATGATAAGTCCCATCTGAAATAAATTGTTTGTTGTACGAATTAATTAAGCTTTCTGGTCGGATACAACAACTGATATTTATATTAATAATGCATGATATAATAAGAAATTTCACTTATTGATTCTGTTCTCTATCTCAGAGTTTAAAATGATTAATCACTATTAGGTATCACCCGTTTTATTGAGAATGCCAACCACAAGTATTACTGTGGGTGAGCATGAGAATTAGGGCGTGAGTAACTAATATATGTGAGCCATGGTCGATTAGACCACAGAGTATCATTGGGTCAGAATTTGCAAGATTCTGGTGTGTGTGGTCTCCATCTAATTTCCAATTAAAGTATGGACAATGAAGGTCCTTTCTAATAGAGTGAGAGCTGCACGAAAATTTCAACATGATCGTAAAGTTTAAAAAAAAAAAAACCTGTGCCGTCTAATATAGACGTTATTCCCTCATTACGGAGTCGCTTTCTGTTATAAGAAGGACATGTGCACGGCGTCCATCCATTTCGCCTTATTTGTTATGATATTATTTAAAATTTATGTCCCCCGCCCGTTTAGACATGCTGGTACGTATCTAAAGAGTAGAACACATAGTGCGCGAAGCGTTTGTCTCAATCGATCCGAGACCATCCAAACACTTCGGGATATTATACAAAGTATGCTGCGCCTTTATTGACATTACGGCGACTATGACCCTATTCTTATACAAAGACGCCTGTTGGTAAAATGTAGCGCTGTCCAAGTAGCGGACACATGTACATTCAAGTTTTCAAACTTACCGCCGTAGCGTGATCTTGCCGCGTTTGTGTGTAATCCCTTCCGTGTCCTTGCGTTCAGCAGCAGTCCTCCCATCTCCCTTCCTGTTTATTTAGGTAATAGGTGAAGACGGACTATCCGAAAATTTGTGTTCACCACTTCCGAATAAACATAGTGGCTATTTTGAAGTTTCAAGCCTCACTATATGTTTCACAGGGTGTGAGTGCACCGATTCTGCAATGTTATTATTGTTTTGTGTTTGTTTAAATAATAGTTTTCTGAAAAAGTGACGCGAGCTAAAAGTGGCGCAGTGACGCAAGCAAAAGTGGCACAGAAAATTGACGCTTTCTGAAAAGAGGCCTGTTGATGAAAAGCCACATGAGAAAAACTTATTTTGAAAAGGATGAGAAGCCTATGAACTTTTATTGTGAAAAGTTTTTGCAAAGATCTGCAAAAGACACTCTGTGGAGAGGTTTGCTAATGTGCCACGAGAAGCTCAGAACGGACAGGCTCAAGGCCAGGATGTGAGTCGCTGCATTTTTTTGCACTACTTGAACGATCTTTTGCTACAAAATGTAGCAGCCTAAGGAAGTGCTGCCAGGACTCTGTGCATGAACAATGGCTTTGTGTAAAAGCCTGGACTTGAGGTGGAAGATGTCACAGTTTACTGTGGCGTGAGGTGGTTCAGCCAATGGGGAGCCAGAATTCAGCTGATGGTATGTGAAATTAGTTAGTTTAGCCATAGTTTTAGGGTATAAGAATAGGCTCTAGGAGCAGATTTTTGGCTTAAGCTTCTTGATTCCAGAGGGACGTGCTCTGCTGTCCGATGATTACACGTAAGGAAAGCTGACTTTAAAAGACTTTGTTTTCAGGCGATGAGGGTAGAGACAGAGAATTAGTTAGGATTTGGAAATGCTCTTTTTCACTTATTTCTGTTAATGAATAATATTTTCTTGAATTAAGCTCTCTTTATAAATGCTGAATAAAACTTTCTTATGACTTTTTCTAATGCTTGCTTAATAAAGTTCCAAACTCTAAGTTTTCCTGAATATGTTTGAATAAACTTTTAAAATGACAAGCTGGTCTTGTTTATTGTAGATAGTTTAAACAACATATCAGATCCATTCGCCTCATGATTCAGCTGCTCTGTTATTTCTATGGGCCTGGTATTGATTGGTAAGTATGGTGGTAGATGGTGACATCATTTATGCAGAATTTTAGTAGGAGCACTGGATCAGACCCAAAGGCCAGAGGCACAGGAGTCGCGAGAGGACCTCAAGCGTTTCACCAAACAACAGCCCACAGAGCTTTCGGTATGAGGAGGTCAAAGCTCTTGGTAGGAGATGGTGCGAGAGGTTAGGGCTACTCAGAGCCCAATGTACTTGCAAATGAAGACAGTGCGCAGAGGTTCGGGTATTGCAGCCACCATGAGCGATACTAGCCTCAAAATTGGTAAGAGGGCAGTTTGGGCCTCAAGGGACATAGAAACCCACCTCCTGTGTTGCTGGACCCTTCAGAGAAGTTAGGAGCTTGGGATCAGCAGACTGGTCAACAGTGATGAGGTGCCTGTGAATGCTGGGGAGGGACTCCTTCACTCCGAGGTAGAAATTTTTTGGTTGTACTTGATGCTCCACAGGTCCTGCATGTGTCCTGTATGGTGCTCGTCATGAGCCACGGCGCTCCGGTGCTCATGACGAGCTCAGCTCTCATGAGCTGTGGAACACTCGCATGCGGGGATAATTCCCCTGCTGTGCTGAGCGTTCCACGGGAACGGGTGTGGCCATGACGAGCTGATCTCGTCATGAGCACAGGAGCGCATTGCCTCATGACGAGTTCAGCTCGTCATGAGCATGGGGGCGCTGTGCGCGCCCCCTCCCCCCCAGCACAGCGGGGATTAACCCCCGCAGCGAAGGGGTTAAAATATTTATGATGCAATAAGTATTTATATTTATCCTTTTTGTACAATTTTTAGAGGCTAACTTCATGATGATTTTATTCAGTGTATTGAGGCAGAGAATGACTATTTTTTAATCATTTTTTGTATTGATTTTTTTTATAAATTCTCTTTACCTCCCATACAAGTGAATCACAAATTATGGCTTCGCTTAGTAACTTGTTTTTATCCTGTGGGGTAGTAATGAATTAATGTGTGATCACAAGCTATATTTATATATACTTTTGTACATCGCATATTTGTGCACATAATGCATTTAAGCACCAATTTAGGCAAGGGCATTACCGTGTTTATTGCATCTCAGTGGTAGCTGTTCATAAATTGTTTAGCTTCATTATTGTTTAAAGCACAGGTTGAAGTTACTCCATTCTTTTTCTGCTTCAGCATTACTTATGGCTCAATGGCAGATTAAGTATTGATGTGCATCAGTGGTTCAGGGTGTAATATTAACAACTATGTTCTAATCTACATTTTCCCGCTTACTGATGTTTGCCAATTACATGAACAACTGCACTTTATATTTATTCAATGCATCTGTGCTGCCTACCCCACTATGGGGCTTATTATGTTTTGCACAAGCCTGCACTGATAATCATTTTTTGCACTGTAATTGTTATTTGCACACCCTTGGAGATTAACTTTAAATATTGCTGTTATCAAATTCTATTTACCAATGTAACAAGGTAACTATTGCGACCCCAGTAGTATGTTTTCTATATCCTCAGATTCACTGGTCATGTGACATTTAGCACTAGCACTTTAAAAGGGTGGCTTGCACTGTGAGCGTCATGTGATCAAGGCCTCTTGGGAGGCCAAAACGCGTCAAGGCGGTGCATGGTGTCTATGGAAATAAATAATTTCATGCACTTAACTTCCTGGGTCCGTGTTCGTCTTTGCCTTTGAAGACGGAGTTCTGCTCAGATATATATATATATGTATGTGTGTGTGTGTGTGTGTGTGTGTGTGTGTGTGTGTGTGTGTGTGTGTGTGTGTGTGTGTGGAATGCTAACCCTTGCTCCTCTTATCTCTGCCACTTTTGACTAGCATTGCTGCCAGGTTTCCCGGATCAATGCATGATGTGCTGTTCTAGCCAGGTTTTTCTTTTAATTCTCAGATTTGAAATTCAGTTTTGTAATGGAATAAACAGGACTACAAGTCCCAGAATTTTAAAAACAAATCTGGACTGGGGACATGGGAAACTTGGCAGGGCTCCTCCAGTCCATTCATCTACCACGTCAGCCCCAATTTATGGGATCCTTTAGCCATTTTTACCACATCCAGCACCGGTTAAAAGAAAAGTCTTCAAGTGCCACAATGTGGATCTGTCCCTGTAGCATCTTTCAAGATTTGAATACGTTTTATTATTAAAAAGCCAAAATGTTTTCTTTCTCCTTTGTTTTACACATAGTGCAGTTTAGTTCAAACAGTCAGAGGTCAAGGCAAGATAAACAAACATTTAAGTACTTTAAAGGGACCCTTTCTTAGTGTCCCCGTAAACGGAGCGACTGGGGCAACAGCTTTGCTTGGAACGCTGCTGCTTCTGCCAGCTAAAGCCGAGGTTCGCCTCTCCTGAGGTGGGCAGGGCTGCTATGGGCCAGTCCAAGATGTCCAATAGGCAGGACCTCAAAGTCTTCCGAAGAGCAGGGGATACACGATCCCAAGAGGATATCAAATATTACACAGCACCTGTTTCTTTCTGCTGGTGCTCCGGTATCTCTGAGTCAGAGACTTGTTTGCTTTCAGTACATTGAGGTTCCAGTGTCATGTAGCAGGGTGATTGTGATCCTGCAGCGGTTCAATCACCAAAAGATGCATGAGCCATCAAACCCCTCCCCGTTCCCAAAAGAGATGCCATTGAGTTTTTTTCCATATCACAGTAGCCAGTGTGCCTGCCTCAAGCACAGATTGCGACTGGGGTGATTACAGAGTCACCAGATACACTTGCAACACATGCAGTGGACTAAGAATCATCAGTGTGCTTACAACTGGCAGACTATCTGCAGGAGAGGTGACGGGCCTAGTCAGCATGCTTTCCTTCCGAGCAGGATATAGTACGCAAAAGAGCGCTGGCATGGCAGGACTAGTCAGCATTGTATCCTTCCAGCCTTGATGTAGTACACATGGGAGTGATGGCACGAAGGGTTTAATCAGCATCTTACCATTCCTAGCTCAATAGAGTGTGCATCAGAGTGCTAGCACGAGGGACCTAATTAGCATCTTATCCTTCTGAGCTCTATATAGTACGCAATAGAGTGCTGGCACGAGTAGCCTAGTCAGCATCTTAACCTTTGGAGCTGGATATAGTATACATTAGAGTGCTGGTACGACGGGCCTAGTCAGCCCTCTGTCTTTCCAAGGTCGATATAGTGTGCTTCAGAGTTCTGACACGATGGGCCTAGTCAGCATCTTATCTTTCCATGCTGGATATAGTGTGCATCAGAATGCTGGCACAGGGGGCATAGTCGGCATCATATCCTTCCGACCTTGGTATAGTACGCATGAGAGTGATGGCTGGAGGGACCTAATCAGCATCTTATCCTCCCGAGCGTGATAGAGTGTACACCAGAGTGCTGGCACAAGGGGCCTAATCAGCATCTTATCCTTCCGAGCTCGATATAGTAAGAATCAGAGCGCTGGCGCGAGTGGCCTAGTCAGCATCTTATCCTTTGGAGCTGGATATAGTATACATCAGAGTGCTGGTACGATGGGCCTAGTCAGCCCTATGTCCTTCCAAGGTCAATAGTGTGCTTCAGATTGTTGGGACGAGGGTCCTAGTCAGCATATTATCCTTCTGAGCTTAATGTAGTATGCATCAAAGTGCTGGCAAGAGGGGTCTAGTCATCATCTTGTCCTTCTGAGTTGGATATAGTACACCTCACAGTGCAGGCACGAGGGGCCTAGGCAGCATTTTGTCCTTCAGAGCTGGATATAGTATACAGCGGAGTGCTGGTACGATGGGTCCAGTAAGCCCTCCATCCTTCCAAGGTAGATGTGCTTCAAATTGCTGGGACAAGGGGCCTAGTCAGCATTTTATCCTTCCAAGCTTAATAGAGTATGCATCAGACTGCTGACACAAGGAGTTTGATCAGCATCCAAGGTCGATATAGTGTGCTTCAGATTGCTGGGACGAGGGGGCCTAGTCAGCATATTATCCTTCTTCGCTGAATGTAGTATACATCAGAGTGCTGGCACGAGGCGCCTAGTCAGCATCTTATCCTTCCCAGCTGGATATAGTACGCATTAGATTGCTGGCACGAGGGAAATCGTTAGCATCTTATCCTTCCGAGCTTGCTATAGTATGCATGGGAGTGCTGGCACAATGACCTAATCAGAATCTTATCATTCTGAGCTGGATATACTGTGTATCAGAGTGATGGCACAATGGCCTAATCAGAATATTAACCTTCCGAGCTGGATATAATACACATCATCAGAGTGCTGGCACGAGGGGCCTAATCAGCAAATTATCCCTCCGAGCTGGATCTAGTCTGGATCAAAGTGCTGGCACGAGGGGCCTAATTGGCATCTTATCCTTCTGAGCTGTATATAGTACGCATCAGAGTGCTGACCAGTCAGCTCTTCGTCCTTCCAGTGTGCTTCAGAATGCTGAGACGAGGGTCATAGTCAGGATCTTATCCTTCAGACCTGAATGTAGTACGCATCAGGGTGCTGGCACAAGGGGCCTAGTCAGCATCTTATCCTTCCGAGTTGAATGTAGTACACATCTGAGTGCTGGCACAAGGGGCCTAGTCAGCATCGTATCCTTCCCAGCTGAATATAGTATGCATCGAAGAGCTGACATGAGTGTAATTTTCAGAATCCTATCTTTCTGAGCTCAATAGAGTGTGCATTGGAGTGCTGGCATGAGGGGCCTAGTCAATATCTTATCCTTCCAAGCTGGATTAGGTATGCATCAGAGTGCTGGCACGAGGTGCCTAATCTGCATCTTATCCTTCTGAGCTGGATATAGTACACATTAGAGTTCTGGCTCGAGGGCCTAATCAGCATCTTCTCATTCTGAGCTGAATATAGTGCGCATCAGTGTGCTGGCATGAAGGGCCTAATGAGCATTTTATCATTCTGAGTGGAATTTAGTATGCCTCAGAGTGCTGGCACAAAGGGCCCAGTCAGCCCTCCCTCATTCCAACAGTGTGTTTCAGAGTACTAGGATGAGGGGGCTAGTCAGCATCTTATCCTTCTGAGTTCGATAGAGTATAGATCAGAGTGCTGGCATGAGGGGCCTAGTCAGCAACTTATCCTTCTGAGCTCGATATAGTGTGCATCAGAGTGCTGGCATGGGTGGCCTAGTCAGCATCTTATCCTTCTGAGCTGAATGTAGTACACATCTGAGTGCTAGGATGAGGGGCCTAGTCAGCATCTTATCCTTCTGAGTTCGATAGAGTGTAGATCAGAGTGGTGGCATGAAGAGCCTAGTCAGCATCTTATCCTCCTGAGCTGAATGTAGTACGCATCAGAGTGCTAGTATGAGGGGCCTCGTCAGTATCTTATCCTTCTGAGTGTAAATCAGAGTGCTGGCATGAAGGGCCTAGTCAGCAACGTATCCTTCTGAGCTCGATAGAGTGCGCATCAGAGTATTGGCATGAGGGGCCTAGTCAGCATCTTATCCTTCCGAGCTTGATATAGTATACATCAGAGTGCTGGCATGAGGAGCCTAGTCAGCATCTTATCCTTTGGAGTTGGATATAGTATACATCAGAGTGCTGGTACGACTGGCCTAGTCAGCCCTCTGTCCTTTCAAGCTCAATAGTGTGCTTCAGATTGCTGGGAAGAGGGTCCTATTCAGCATATTATCCTTCTGAGCTTAATGTAGTATGCATCAGAGTGCTAACAAGAGGGGTCTAGTCATCATCTTGTCCTTCCGAGCTGGATATAGTACACATCACAGTTGCTGGCACAAGGGGCCTTGTCAGCATCTTATCCTTCGGAGCTGGATATAGTATACAGCGGAGTGCTGGTACGATGGGCCCAGTAAGCCCTCCATCCTTCCAAGGTCGATGTGCCTCAGTTTGCTTAGACGAGGGGCTAGTCAGCATTGTATCCTTCCAAGCTCAATAGAGTGTGCATAAGACTGCCGACACGAGGGGCTTGATCAGCATCGTATCCTTCTGAGCTGGATACAGTACACATCAGAGTGGTGACACAAGGGGCCTAGTCAGCATCTTATCCTTCCAAGCTTGATAGAATATGGATTAGAGTGCTGGCATGAGGGGCCTAATCAGCAGCTTATCCTTTGGAGCTGGATATAGTATGCATCAGAGTGCCCGCAAGAGAGGCCTGACCAGCATCTTATCCTGCCAAGCTGAATATAGTATACATCAGAGTGCTGGCACGAGGTGCCTAGTCAGCATCTTATCCTTCTGATCTGGATATAGTACGCATCAGAGTGCTGTCACGATGGGCCTAGTCAGCCCTTTGTCCTTCCAAGGTTGATACAATTGGCATCAGTGTGCTGGCATGAGGGGCCTAGTCAGCATCTTATCCTTCTGAGCTCAATAGAGTGTGCATCAGAGTGCTGGCACGTAGGGCCTAGTCAGCCCTCCACCCTTCCAAGGTTGATACAGTTTGCATCAGTGTGCTGGCATGAGGGGCCTAGTCAGCATCGTATCCTTCTGATCTCAATAGAGTGTGCATCAGAGTGGTGGCACGAGGGGCTTGGTAAGCATTTTATCCTTCCAAGCTGGATATAGTACGCATTAGATTGCTGATACGAGGGGCCTAGTCAACATCTTACCTTACAAGCTGGATATAGTATGCATCAGAGTGCTGGCATGAGGTGCGTAATAAGCATCTTACCCTTCCAAGCTGGATATAGTATGCATCAGAGTGCTGGCAAGCAGGCCCGGACTAGCCATAGAGGGCACCGGGCAATCCTCCGGTGTGCCGCATGGGTGGGGGCCGGTTTTGGGCCCCTAGGGGCCATTTTTGTTACAGGGCCTTTTTTTGCAGCACAGCTGCAAAATCGGCCCTGTACCAAAATCGGCCGAAAAACGGCGCCGGCAAAGAGCTCGGCGGTACCTCCAACCCCCCGAGTGGGGAGGGGGGTGGGAGGGGCTGGCCGAGCACTTTGCCAGGGCTGGTTGTGGTTCCCAGTCTGGCCCTGCTGGCAAGAGGGACTTACTCAGCAACTTATCCTTTTGAGCTCAATAGAGTGTGCATCAGAGTGCTGGCACGATGGGCCTAGTCAGCATCTTATACTTCTGAGCTCGATAGAGTGTGCATCAGAGTGGTGGTACAAGGGGCCTAATCAGCATCTTTTCATTCTGAGCTAGATAGAGTGTGCTTCAGAGTGCTGGCACGACAGGCCTAGTCAGCCCTCCGTCCTTCCAAGATTGATAGAGTATGCATCAGGGTGCTGGTACAAAGGGCCTTGTCAGCATCTTAACATTCTGAGCTCGATAGAGTGTGCATCAGTGTGCTGGCACAAGGGCTAGTCAGACCACCCTCATTCCAAGGTACAGAGTGCATGGGTGTTCTGGAAATCTTCTGCATGGTGACAACAGCCTGATTGTCTGCAGACTAGCTAGCCTCCCATCCTTCCGAGCTTGATACATTGTGCCTCTAAGTACCGGCACGATGGGCCTGGTGAGTCTCCCATCCTTTTGAGCTCGATACGGTGGTCTGTGCCGTGATGACTAGATAGTTAGACAGATAGATAGATAGATAGATAGATAGATAGATAGATAGATAGATAGATAGATAGATACACACTGCACACCTTAGACACACCACCCTAGTTTTTTAACCCCTTCGCTGCTGGGCTAATTTCCCCACGGTGCGGGGGGGAGGGGGGCCGCGCACGGCGCCGCTGTGCTGATGACGAACCCAGGCTCTTCATGCAGCACGGTGCTCGTGTGCTCATGACGAGCCTGGGCTCGTCATGAACCCGCCCGCGCAATGGAACGCTCAGCACAGCGGGGAAATTAGCCCCACGTGTGAGCGTTCCACGGCTCATGACGAGCCCAGGCTCGTCATGAGCACACGAGCGCCGTGCTGCATGACGAGCCTGGGCTCGTCATTAGCACAGAAGGGGTTAAAATCTTCATAACTTTGTAAAGGAACAATGGTTCTAAAGTACTGGCAGCATTTTCACTTGCTGTCTTCAAATAAACATCAGGGACGTGGTTCTTCAAGGATTTGGAATGTTATCTTCCTTGAGAATCCCTTATCCCATAGTCTACCTGCGTCTCATGAAAGAGCTCGACCTTAGGACCACTTATTTTGTACATGCCAGGCGCGCAGCACCCATAGGACTGAAAGGGCTTCAGCCCTTCCCGTCGTGTGTCCCAGCCCCTGCTGCTGCAGCTCGAGCTGCTGTAGGCTAGGCTAGGCAGTGTCTGGAGTGTCCGGCACGCCCGAGTTTTTCACAGGTCTTTAAAGACCATTTGCATATATACATACCTTTGTAAACTGGTCACCGACGGTTCGTTTATTTTCTGGTTGCAGTACCCCCTGGGTCCCCTTACATTTGTATTTTACATTTACTGTTGTAGTGTAAGACTGCATTTCATGAAAAGGAATGCAATGTAGGGTTGCCGAAAGAAAAAAGCCAGCCATGTGTTGTTTAAAGAGCCTGCAAAGACATTGTCTTGACCTTAAATAGGGTTATAAATAAAAAAGTATGTATTCATTTGTAATGTGACTTCTCTGTCCTTGTTCCCTTAAATTATCAGTCATTGATCATTCAGGCAGCCCTAGAACACAATTAAAAGTGCTTTCTATATATGTTTGAAGTATGCACAGATAAATGCTGAAAATACAGCGTTATGTGACTGTTCATTTTTGTACCGTCTGGGACATCAAAATAATGAGCTGACAACCCTAATCATAAGACTGGAAGTTCGTTGCAGGATCAGCACATTATTTATTTCCTCCTCCCTTGATCCCTGGTTAAGGCCATAATAGCAGGGCTTTATGTGGGCCAGGACCTGCCGGTGCTCAGCACTGCAGTTCTTAAAAGCAGGTGCTGAGGCGGGTGTCTATATGGCTCTACATTTTCACCTTCATACTCAGAATGGAAAAAAATCTTAACTCTGCAGCAGTTCACTGTTTTGATGTAACTTTTATTTTTTGGCTGTTCTGTATAGCCAAACTCAATGTGCTTTACATCAACACCAACAAGGACGTCTTCATTTATTTTTTGGTAGGCACAGACGATTAAGTGATTTGCCTTTATAAAGCACGTTGAGCCGATGTTGAGACCCAAACTTGCTTACTCAGCACCAAAGTTGACAGCTCTAGCCATTACGCCATAACTGCTTGCGCTAGAACTAAATCATTTTCTATTATAATATACAATAAAGCCATAGTTGTATGTATGCATGTAGTATATTTATCTTATGCAACTAACAACCTTTGCCAAAGCCAATAGTCCTGGCTTATTGTAGGTGCAATGTTACCTATTTGGAGGCAATAACAGAAGCAGTGAAATACCGTTGGGCGGCACATTATGCTGAGCACAGACTTTTAGCATAAATGTTTTCATCATATCATCCACACCCCTTTGAGAGACCCCCCATTTTTTTACCCCACTCAAAGCCCTGCATATTAGCAATAGTTTAACTTTTATCTGAAACCCTACACCGCCGTCAATAACATGCTGAGTTACTCCAAGTGTCTGGGAATGCACCTTGCATTCAGACAACTCACTCCTCATTCTCGCCCTTCACTTTCATGCTCACCCTGCATTCATAGCAATCACAATGCACTCACACTGATCACCATGCACTCACACCATTTACCCACTCACCCTGCACTCACAGTGATCACTCTGCACTCATAATGCACTTGCGCTGTTCACCCTGTACCTCACCCTGCAGTCACACAAGCACACTACACCCTGCACTTATGTGACACTTTACTCACCTTTCAGCCTCAATCCTCACTTTGCAATCTAACTCAAACAAGCCCATCACTAACCATGCATTCATCAGTCCCACTTTGCACTAACATGCGCGCCCAAGTTCATATGGTCACCTCACTCACCCTACTCTCACACTATCGCATCGCTCACAGTGCACTCACATGGGCACTCCTGCCAACCACACAGCGCAGAGGATTAATGTGCCTGCTACCAAGAAAATGTACCCTGCAGATCATAGAACTGAGTGTAAGTAAACTATAAGTATTGCTATAAAAAATTTACATTTTGTCAGAAAGGTGCTACAGCGAGATGAGGTGCATTGTTGGTGAGTCGTAGTGAGGGAATTCATGAAGAAGGAGAAAATGTAGCAGGGGGCTCCCAAAAAAACGGTTACACTGTGCCAACCCCTCCCTCCCCCGCCTCCCGAAGTTCGGGTCTTGTTGTGCCCAGGTGCGCAACGCCCATTGGACTCAAAGGGCTTCAGCCCCCCCGTCGTGTGTGTCAGCCAGGCATGAGACACCTTCCTGGGCACACACACACAACCGCACCCGAGTACTTCAAAGGTCTTTAAAATACCTTTTGCTTGTTAATGAGGCTTTGATGTTTTTCACCCCTTCGTAGAGCCCCTGCAGCTCGCCCCTGCAGCTCGCCTCTGCCTTTTGCTTGAAGAATCAACCCCCCAGAATTTTTTTTCTAGCGCCCCCTCTCCCGTCCCCCGGAACCCCAACCCCCCCCCACCTCCTCCCCTCCCCTCCTCCCCCCCCGCCCCCCCAAATTTGGCTCTTGTTGTGCCTTTGGTTGTGCCCCTGGTACATGTCCACACCCAAAGCGCACTGGGGCAGGGATCTTGTGTCTAGTAGCGCTTTACCAAAGCCCTTATTATTACAATAAACTAAAACATTATCATTCTACATATGAAAATATACAACATAGCGCTGTGCTTACACAGATGTAAACCCCTCTATTAAAAAAAACCGAATGTCTGCCAGAGAGTTTCAAAATTGGAGCAAGGTACACGCATTTCACTGTACTAGTAATGCCACATTTCCTCTGTTGCTTTTAAATGAGTGAAAGCGTGTCCTAAATACAAGTTAGAGGGAAAACAACTCGTACAACAAGGGCTCATAGTGAAAATAATACGAACATGCCACCAAGCCTTTCAGGTCATGTGCACTGTTTTAATCATCCTGTTTACGGACTACTTCCAACCATACGATTTCTGTTCATTTGTAAACTGCTGGTTTCCTTTTACAATTGCATTGAGAGAATACAAAATTTTCTAGCTATCGAGACAAGAATTTCAGATTCTATTAAGGACACGGAGGCGAGGATTATGCTTTCTCATTTCTTTACTGCACAAACAGCAGCCAATGAAAATGAAACTACACATGTAAAAAACAACATTTCCCATGAGGCTTTGAACCACGCCTCTCTTACAACAACCAATCACAATGGTAATAAGCATATATAACATAGAGACACTAATCAGGCCTCCTCTTTCTTTGCGCGAACAGTAGTGAACAGTCTCGTCACATTGAACAAAGTCTTTAGCTCTCAACGGAGAGAAACAGTTCCATAAATAATTCTCAACGGAGAAATCCAGAACAGCAAGAAGTCATCCTCCATCAGGAAGGTACGGCAGCCGAAATCCACAGGCGGCAATCAACTCTTGTTGGAGTAATTTCCTAAAACAGAAAAAGAAGTTTGAGAAAAAACTCCCACAACCTAGACTATTTGAAGGGTGGGTATAAAAGGTTAGACAACGTCATGTAATCAACAACAGTTCCATAACTGTCCCAATGGGTGGGATAATCCTCGCATCCGTGTCCTTAATAGAATCTAAAATTCTTGTTGCGATAGCTAGAAAATTTTGTATTCTATGGCAGGACCGGAGGCTTCTGATTATGCTGGTTCAAAGCTCACATTAAAGCTCGTCAATCACAGCATCAGAAACATGAGGAATCGGTTTGTAATAAAACACTTTAAACATTGAATCTGAGGACCAGTCAGCTGCCTTCAGGATATCCTCCAAGCGAGAACCCAGTAGGTAGGCTTTAGAAGCCATCGCACCCCTAGCAGAGTGTGCACCATAAGCAGAAGTATCAATGCCGGCTTCCGACATGATCCACCTGACCCATCTGGCTAAGGTAGCAGCAGCGACTGGTTTGAATGGCTTTTGAATAGAGATCAACAACTGCCCCAAAGGATCAATTCTGTGTGTACTAGTACGCTCCTCATAACATTTAAGACATTGAAGAACACATAGCTTGCCGTTGTGTGGAAAGGCCGGATATTCAACTGAGTGAGACATGGTCTTAGTACGTCTAGTAATGACAAAGGATACACCTTGAGGTGAAAACATCCTCCCAGCTAAATCCAAAGCTCTGACATCTGAAACCCTCCGACATGAAATGAGGCACAACAGCATGGTAAGCTTGGCAGAAAGCTGTTTCAAAGACAAAGCACCATTATCGGGCTAGGATTCCAACAAATTTAGCACTTTATTAACATCCCACATGGTGGAATACCTGGGCCGAGGAGGGTTGGCCACACTCACACCTTTAAGCAACTTACACACCAAGGGATGCATCCCCACAGGTTTACCGTCTATGTGGTCGTGACCAGCAGAAATAGCAGACCTGAAATTGTTAACTGACCTGTACGCCAGGCCCGAAGTTGCGCAGTCAGATAAAAAATTCAGTACCTCAGTTATATTTGATCCCACGGGATCCACCTGTTTTGAAAGGCACCAACCCACCCACTTCTTCCACGAAGCAGAGTATCGTTTTTGGGTGGAAGGAGCCCACGCCTGCTGCATAAAACTGGAAGCCTCTCGTGAAAGGCCTGCAAGGCCTTCATGTCTCCGGAGAGCGTCCATACCATCAAGGACAGTTGGTTCTGCAGGACCAGTGGATGGCACGCCCCCACTGGGTCCTGCAGAAGCGTTGGGAAGACTGGGAGCCGGAAGGGGAGGTCTATTGACAACTCCAACAGTGTGGGAAACCACGACTGAGTCGACCAAAATGTGGTTACCAACACTACTGTTGCTTTCTGTCGGCGTAGCGACGCCGCTACTCTCGGGATCAGTGCAAACGGTGGAAACGCATAATTCCTCTGGTGCCCCCAATGGTGAAGGAACGCGTCTGTCCCCATTGCCATTGGGTCCGGTCTCCAACTGTAAAACAGGGGAAGATGGGCATTGAGGCGTGAGGCAAACAGGTCTATCCGACACGGGCCTCGCATAGTCATGATCCGGGAAAACAGCGATGGGTGGAGTCTCCAATCGCTGGAGTCCCGGAGAAAGCGGTAGTGCCAATCCGCCACCTGATTGAACTTCCCGGGAAGGTATTCTGCCACCACGGAGATCTTGCGATCCAGGCAGAAGTGCCAGAATTCCTTCGCAATGTGTACCAACATCCGGGATCTCGTCCCTCCCAATATGTTGATGTATCTCACCGCGGAGACATTGTCCATCCAAAGGAGAATACAACAATTGCTCTTCAGCGGTGAGATAGACCTTATGGCAAAGGACCCTGCCAGAAGCTCTAGACAGTTGATGTGAAGTGAGAGTTTGTCTGCTGACCAACGTCCTCCTGTGGTAAACTCGCCACAGCGAGCGCCCTAAGCATGGGCGGAAAATCCGTTTCGCTCGCGGATTTTGCGGATTTTCGGTAAATTCGCAATCCGCGAGATTCGCGAATCTCCCGCAAAATCCGCAAATCCGCGAGCAGCGGATTTTATGGCTTGCTCGCACTGTTCGCGTGAGTTCGCGGCTTCCCAGTACAACTTCGCGCCCCGCGAATAAGCGCTAAATTGCAGAAATACGATCTTAGCAAAACTGAAACTACTTACCAGGTTCAAAAGTTCAGGCTCATCATTAGTAGCCATTTCCTGTAGTGCTTCCTGAGGGGCCCCTCCAGAGTTCAGTTGCCAGTTGCAACTATTATGTGACCCTGCTCTGAACCTCAGAATAGTTACACATATGCCACAAAGGTCCTGAATTACAGCTAAGGGAGACAAGCAGGAGCCAGGCTGGAAGTTCAAATCCATTAATCAGCCCCTAATTCATTATTGTCAGTTGGGGCAGGGCAGGTGTTGTAACTAATTTTGCAACAATGAAAGCACTTAGCAAGTGCAAAAGATCACTAATCAGGAAGCACTAAGGAAGCAGGTGGCAGCTAAAAAAAATTTCTGTGACACATTAATCAGCCCCAAATTAATTCAGTTCACTTGAGGCAGGGAAGGTGTGCTTTGCTTTGCCACAATAATGTACACTGACTGGACAACCAGAGGGTGCTGTGATGAAACAGAGGGTGGCATGGGTGGGCCAGAGGGTGGCATGAGTAGTCAGAGAGTGGCAGTGGTGACAGAGAGTGGCAAACACAAAAAAAAAAAATCCGCAAATTCGCGAGAATTCGCGGATTTTGCGGATTGCGAGTTCGCAAATCCGCAAAATTCGCGAACGCGAGATTCACAAAATTCGCCCATGCCTGGAGCACCCCAGCCCCACTGGCTGGCGTCTGATTCCACCACCACATCTGGGGCTGCGCCGAAAATAGCTCGACCGTTCCAGGCTGACATGTGGTCCAGCCACCATTGAAGTTCCTCCCTGGACTCGGGGGAAAGAGGGATCAAGTGATCGTAATGAAAATTCCTCTGCAGGTAAAAGAACTTCAGTCTCTGTAGAGCTCTGTAATGCAGGGGGCCGGGGAAGATGGCTTTAATCGACGAGGCCAGAAGGCCCACAATCCGTGCCAACACCCTCAAGGAAATCTTCTCCTTGGCCAGGGTGGCTGTTATCTCCCTCTTGATGGACCTGATCTTTGAAAGGGGAAGGAGAAGCTGGGCCGAGACCGAGTCTATCAGGAAGCCCAGGAATTCCATCTGTTGATTCGGTATCAGCACCGATTTCTTGGTATTGATCACGAATCCGAGACCTTGCAACAAGGACGTTGTCCACTCCAAGTGTGTGAGAAGGAGGGACCGGTCCTGAGCCAGGAGTAGCATGTCGTCGAGATAGACAATCAGACGTACTCCCATCTCCCGGAGGCGGGAGATCACCGGCTTGAGCAGTTTGGTGAACACCCAAGAGGCTGAGGACAGCCCGAAGGAAAGCACCTTGTTACGAAACCAGCGCCCTTCCCAAGGGAACTGCAAAAACGTTTGATGTGATGGGCAGACTGGGACCGTCAGATAGGCATCCTTCAGGTCCAGTCTGACCATCCAATCGTTCTCCAAAAGAAGGTCTCGTAAAAGATGGATGCCTTCCATCTTGAAGTGGCGATACGTAACAAAGGGGTTGAAATCTCTCAGATTCAGCACGAGGCGCTGACCGCCTCCTTTCTTTTGCACAAGAAAGACGTTGCTGCAGAAGCCTCCCAGAAGGAAGGGTCCTGCAGCAATGGCCTGTTTTGTCAAAAGCTCGTCCAGTTCTGAGTCTATAAAACTCTGTTCGAGATGGGAAAAAAGGAGAGGACGGGGGGGGAAGGACTGTATGGGGCAAGACACCATCTCTATCTCGTAACCCTGGACGGTCCGAAGGACCCACACATCTGAAGTGAGAATCGTCCAATTCTTGACAAAATGACGCAATCTTCCCCCTAGCGGGAGCAAAGGAAGAGAGTGACTTACCGGAAGACTGGTTATCGAAGTTTTTGTAGCCTCGATTGACCCCTCTGTTATAGCGGCCCCTGAAGCCGCGTGATCTCGCCGGGTAAAATCCGGCCTGGTCCAGTTCCTGCGTGTACCCCCTTCCCCGTCTAGGGGCGTAGCCTCTTTGAGGACTGGAATTTGAGTAGCGGCCGGTCGAGCGTCCTCTGCCACGCCCGGCCCTACCAGAGACCTGATGTAACACACGCTTCAGTGAGGCCTGAGACTTGTCCAGGGACGCAAAAGTGTTGACAAACTTGGCAATGTCCTTAACAAAATTGTCACCAAACAATTGTCCTTCCGCCAAAGGACCCGGCTCCGAGGAAGCCAATTCCACCAGTTGAGGGTCGATTCGAAGAAGGACGGACTTCCGTCGTTCAGAGGCAAGAGCGCAGTTCGCGTTTCCAAGCATACAAATGGCTCATTGAGCCCAGCCCGCCAAAACCTCAGGGTGGATGGCGTCACCAGTCTCTTGAGCCTGAAGGGCTAACTCCAGGATTTTGGCCAAAGGGCCCGAAAGGTCCAGGACCTTATCTTGGCACGCTCTGAGCGCGCGATCAATCCCTTTCTTAGGGTCCTTCTTATACTACTTAAGAAAGGTGGTCATGGAGGGGTCTACATCTGGCGTGAGAGCCACCTTGTGGGGTAAATCGGAGCGGGGACATTCGGACTTAAGGCGGGAGCGAACCTCTTTATCAAACCCCTTATGGAGGTGAGTCTCCAGATAGGCCTCCACAGCAGGAGGGGGAACCCATTCAGATGACCTGGGGTGGACAATGTCAGTCGGGTCAAAGGAAAAGGGAGTGGGAGTGACCGGAGAGGTATGCTTACGCTTTTTTGTGCGTTTGCGGGGAGCGGCATCCGAAGAATCAGTATCGGTGCACGTAATGGTGTCATTCGGGGGGGGGGGTGGAGGGAGAGGTAACAGATTTGTCCTGAGAACGGGACTCTTTGGATTTGTAAATCTTCTCATACGATTGGGCATGAGGCCAGGTCAGGTCAAGTGCCACCTTCTTGGGGGGGGGCTGAAGAGAGTCCTTGTCCGGAATGGGCAGAGGCTTACCAGGGACCAGTAAATCCAACTTCTTGGCCAAAGGGAGGAGGGCCGACGAAAGGACCTTGTCTAATTTGGCGTCTAGCTTTTTATCTATGATATCCTCCATGGAATCTCCTTCATAGAAATCCTGCTGGCCCTGATATCCATACGCAGCATCTTCCTCCTCGCAGTACTCAGTGTCTGCCATCATTACCAGGAATTAGAAATTCCAAACTCCAATCCCCAGAGGGAAGCAAAAAACCAGCCTAAGCAGGGGCGTCGAAGGTGGGGCGTGCCAGGCGCAGGAGCCGGAAATACCAAGAATATAAAAGTATATAATACAGTCCCACTCTAGGACTAACGGAGGAAAAATTACAGTATGGTCTCCTGAATCCCAGGAAGGCAAGAGTCAAGCAGGTAGACTCCGTCGCTCGAATCAATGTAAACGCTGCTAAATGAGCACAGAAATCGCCCTCGGCTCCTGGCCAATGCTGCGTTGATCCCCACTTCAGCCGGGGGCAGAGCGTCGATCTGGCACCTTCGAGAACTGCGCGCGCACAAACCGGCGTGCGCGAGCTCTCCGAGACGCACGTAAGGCCTCAACGGCTCCGACGTGCGTCTCACTCCACGAGGGGGGGGCTAAACCCCTCACTAGCGCGGGTCGCTGGGAAGCGTCCGCCGGGTGCAGCGATGAATGGAGAGAACGGGGGGGGGCCTACGGGCGCAACACGCGCCACCAGGGAGGTAGGGGAACGGGGCAGAGCTCCGGCCCCAATCTAAGAATAGTTCGAACAATGTAATAGAAAAACCAGTGCAAACTATGAGCGCAACAGCGATCAATCAAGCAAGCATAAGTGTATACACAAAGTAATCAATAGCAACAATAAAGTGTCACAGCACAATGCACCAAAGCAATATAAAAGGCATAGGCCACAAGTCATAGATCAGAAACATATAAAGTATAGAGCACTTATCTGGGCTGCGAAGCAGCAAAGAAAGAGGAGGCCTGATTAGTGTCTCTATGTTATATATGCTTATTACCATTGTGATTGGTTGTTGTAAGAGAGGCGTGGTTCAAAGCCTCATGGGAAATGTTGTTTTTTACATGTGTAGTTTCATTTTCATTGGCTGCTGTTTTTGCAGTAAAGAAATGAGAAAGCATAATCAGAAGCCTCCGGTCCTGCCATAGAATCAACATACGGCGTCTTAACCCTGTATGAATGAAATGGCTCCCCGGCTTTAGAGCAGAAAGTTGCAGTCCCAACAGCAGTTTGGCTCGGCATGCTGCTGCTTCTGCCTGCTAAAGCCGAGGCTCGCATCTCCAGCGGTGGGCGGGGCTTCCGTGGGCTTGTCTGGGCGTCCAATAGACAGGACCTCCGGAGGTTGCCGAAGGCCAGGGGATACCCGATCCCAAGGAGATACCTGATATTACACAACACCGGGCGGGATCTGCAGGCTCCTGTGCTAAGGATGGAGACATTTTTGGTTGACAACGTTTGCAGCCGAGGACAAGGGACGTGCACCGAGGAGAGAGAGGTAAGAGGGGCTGTGTATTTTTAAAGGGTTTGTGCTTGAGGAGTAGTGTTTTGGGGTTTAGGGTAGTGTCAGGGCACGTATAGGGTAGTGTTTCAGTGTAGGGGACGGACTGGAGGTAGGGGTAGGGTCATGCTGGGCATAGTGTTTTAGGGTTTAGGGTAGTGTAGGGGTGGGAGTAGTGTGGGTAGCGTAGTAGTGGTTTAGGGTTTAGGGTAGTGTAGGGGTGAGAGTAGTGTGGGTAGCGTGGTAGTGTTTTAGGGTTTAGGGTAGTGTAGGGTAGTGTAGGGTTGAGAGTAGTGTGGGTAGCGTAGTAGTGTTTTAGGGTTTAGGGTAGTGTAGGGGTGAGAGTAGCAAGGGTAGCATAGTAGTGTTTTAGGGTTTAGGGTAGTGTAGGGGTGAGAGTAGTGTGGGTAGCGTAGTAGTGTTTTAGGGTTTAGGGTAGTGTAGAGGTGGGAGTAGTGTGGGTAGTGTAGTAGTGTTTTAGGGTTTAGGGTAGTGTAGGGGTGGGAGTAGTGTGGGTAGCGTAGTAGTGTTTTAGGGTTTAGGGTAGTGTAGGGGTGAGAGTAGTGTGGGTAGCGTAGTAGTTTTTTAGGGTTTAGTGTAGTGTAGGGGTGGGAGTAGTGTGGGTAGTGTAGTAGTGTTTTAGGGTAGTGTAGGTGTGAGAGTAGTGTTGGGAGCATAGTAGTGTTTTAGGGTTTAGGGTAGAGTAGGGGTGGGAGTAGTGTGGGTAGCGAAGCAGTGTTTTAGGGTTTAGGGTAGTGTAGGAGTGGGAGTAGTGTGGGTAGCGTAGTAGTTTTTTAGGGTTTAGGGTAGTGTAGGGGTGGGAGTAGTGTGGGTAGCATAGTAGTGTATTAGGGTAGTGTAGGGGTGAGAGTAGTGTGGGTAGTGTAGTAGTGTTTTAGGGTTTAGGGTAGTGTAGGCGTGAGAGTAGTGTTGGCAGTGTAGTAGTGTTTTAGGGTTTAGGGTAGAGTAGGGGTGGGAGTAGTGTGGGTAGCGTAGTAGTGTTTTAGGGTTTAGGGTAGTGTAGGAGTGGGAGTAGTGTGGGTAGCGTAGTAGTGTTTTAGGATTTAGGGTAGGGTGGGGGTAGGGTGGGAGTAGTGTGGGTAGCATAGTAGTGGTTTAGGGTAGTGAAGGAGTGGGAGTAGTGTGGGTAGCGTAGTAGTGTTTTAGGGTAGTGTAGGAGTGGGAGTAGTGTGGGTAGCATAGTAGTGTTTTAGAATTTAGGGTAGTGTAGGGGTTGGAGTAGTGTGGGTAGTGTAGTAGTGTTTTAGGATTTAGGGTAGTGTAGGGGTGGGAGTAGTGTGGGCAGCGTAGTAGTGGTTTAGGGTTTAGGGTAGTGTAGGAGTGGGAGTAGTGTGGTAGTGTTTTTGGGTTGGGGTATTGTAGGGGTGGGAGTAGTGTGTTGTGTAGGTGTAGGGGTAGGGATGTCACTTACCTTGCATACTTTTACCACATGTATGGCTTTACCACGCATGCCTTTGCGTTGTAATGGCATGCGTGGTAAAGGCATACTCGTGGTAAAAGTATGCGATGTAATGGTATGCGATGTCATAGACATTGCGTAGTAATACCCAAGTTGTAATGGCATGCATGGTATTACTATGCGATGTATTGACATACATTCCTACAAAGTAATTATTCCCATTAGAGCCTTAAAAAGCGGGCTAATTTGACCTTAAACAACAAACCAGTCACATCACACAGTAACAAAAGTTGCAATTTCAAAGGCAAGCCTTGAAAGCAAGGGTCCATGTGAAATTCACTTAATACAAAAATGTAGCAATTTCACACAGAGCCCTAAAAGCAAGCAACTGTGTGCAATTCACCAGAAATCAAAAGTTACAGTTAAACACCAAACGATGCATACATTTACAATAAACCACAATCCAATGCTAGCAAACAGTGTTTTGTATGCAGCTATCTCTAGCAGCAAGAAAAGAAGAAGCAGTATATAGACTACTGCTATTTATAGGTCAGAACATCCTTTGTTCATGTTAATAACTTCCTGACCAGGTAATCAGAATTATGGGAGTTGTAGTGTGCTCTGCAAAATCAATCAATCAATCAATCAATCATAGCATTTTAAAAGCGAATGACTTACCCGTGAGGGGCTCAAGGTGCTGGGCGTGGGGATGGGGAGTGGGTAGTGCTGCTGCTGCTCGAAAAGCCAGGTCTTGAGGAGTCCTCTGAAGGTCAGCAGGTCTTGGGTCTGCTGTAGGTGGATGGGGAGGGTGTTCCAGGTCTTGGCAGCGAGGTGGGAAAACGATCTGCCACCGGGGGTCGCTCTTCAGATGCGGGGAACTGTGGCAAGGTCGAGGTCGGCGGAGAGGAGCTGACGGGTGGGGGTGTAAAAGCTGAGTCATCTGTTGAGGTACGCTGGTCAGGTGTTGTGGAGAGCCTTGTGTGCATGGGTGAGGAGCTTGAAGGTTATCCTCTTGTTGACTGGGAGCCAGTGCAGGTCTCTCAGGTGGGGTGTGATGTGGCTGCGGCAAGGGATGTCAAGGATCAGGCGTGCAGAGGCGTTCTGGATGCATTGTAGCCTTTTCAGGAGTTTGGCAGAGGCTCCAGAGAAGAGGGCGTTTCCGTAGTCCAACCTGCTGCTGATGAGATCCTGGGTGACCGTTCTTCTCATTTTGGTGGGGATCCACTTGTAGATCTTGCGAAGCATGTGGAGGGTGTTGAAGCAGGCGAAGAGACAGCGTTGACCTTCTTTGCATGGAGAGGGTGGAGTCGAGGATGAGCCCTAGGTTCCTAGGTTACGTCTGTGGTCGGTGGGTGTTGGAGCTGTTCCCAGTGCGGTCGGCCACCAGGAGTCGTCCCAGGCCGAGGAGGTGGATCCGAGGATGAGGACCTCCGTCTTGTCCAAGTTCAACTTCAGTCAGCTGTTCCTCATCCATTCGGCGACCGTCTTCATTCCTTTGTGGAGGTTGGCTTTGGTGGTGTGGGGGTCCTTGGTGAGAGAGAGGATTAGCCCGGTGTCATCGGCGTAGGAGATGATGTTGAGGTTGTGCAGTCCGGCGACGTGGGCGAGTGATGCCATGTAGATGTTGAAGAGCGTTGGGCTGAGGGATGAGCCCTGGGGTACGCCGCAGATGACCTCAGTAGCTTCGGCTCAGAAGGGGTGGAGGCAGATGCTCTGTGTTCTGCCGGAGAGGAAGGAGATGGTCCAGTCCAGAGACTTCTCTCGGATCCCGGTGTTGTGGGGATGTGACTAGTGTGCGGTGGCAGACAGTGTCGAAGGCGGCTAACAGCAGGTCCAGGAGGATGAGGGCCATGGTCTGTTGTCTAGTAGGGTACTGATGTCATCGGTGGCGGTGATGAGGGCAGTTTCGGTGCTGTGGTTGCTGCAGAATCCAGACTGGGACGGGTCGAGGATGCTGTTCTCCTCGAGGTAGCGGGTCAGTTGTTTGTTGACGGTCTTCTCGATGACCTTCATTGGGAACAGGAGCAGGGAGATGGGCCGGAAGTTTTTTAGGGAAGGTTGCTGTCTCGAAGGAAATGTTGATGGCTTTCAGTAGATGGGGTGCAATGGCAGTGCTGTCTTTGTTGAAGATGTGGTGTGGGCATTGGGTCTGAGGGAGATCCGGAGTGGATGGTGTTCATGATCTTGATAGTGTCATAGTTGTTTATGTTGGTCCAGGAGAGAAGGCGGTTGGTGAGGATGGTGGTTGTGGGGGTGGATGTCTCAGTGGTTGTCGGGGTGATCGTGGCGTTATAGCTGTCGTGGATGTCTGCGATCTTGCGATGGAAGAAGGTGGCCAGCGAGTCGCACAGGTCTTGTGATGGTGGGATGTCGTTGGAGTTGGAGCTGGGGTTGGAGAGTTCCTTCACGATGTTGAAGAGCTCTTTGCTGTTGTGTGCTTTATTGTCTAGGTGGTCTTTGAAGGAGGCCCTTTTGGCAGATCTGATGAGTTGATGGTGTCTGCGAGTGGCAATCTTGTGGGCTGGGTAGCTGTCTGGTGTTCGTTCATGGTGCCAGTTCCTCTCTAGCTTTCAGCAGGTTTGTTTGGAGACCTGGAGGACTTCAGTGAACCAGCTGGCTTTCTTGCTGGTGTGGTTAATGGAAGGTTTCTAGAGCGGACGAGGGTGTTGGTGCAGTCGTCTATCCACTGTCTGAGGTTGCGGGCGGCGGTGTCGGGGTCAGTGAGGTCGGCGGGTGGGCTCCAGGCGAGGGTGGTGGTTAGCTGGTCTTTTGTGACTTTGCTCCAGCATTGGCGAGGCATCTGATGGATGCGGTGGTGCGAGATGGTTTTCCGGAAGGTGAAGTGGATGCAGCGATGGTCGGTCCGATGGAATTCGGTGGTGTGGCTGAAGGTGACATGGGAGCTTGGGGAGAAGATGGAGTCAAGCGTGTGGCCGGTAGAGTGGGTGGGTGTTGTGACGAGTTGTCTGAGTCCGAGGTTTGTGAAGTTGTCGATCAGGGTGGAGGAGTTGGTGTTGTTGTTCTTGAGGTGGAAGTTCAGGTCCCCGAGGAGGATGTAGTCTGTGGAGGCGAGGGCATGTGTGCTGACAAAGTCAGCGATGGAGTCGCTGAACTGTGGTCGAGGTCCGGGGGGTCTGTAGATGAGGGTTCCTCGGACGGTGGTGTTGGGATTGGTGTAGACCTGGAAGTGCAGGTGTTCAGCGGTGCTGAGGGTGTCATCGATGTTAATCGAGACTCAGAGTGTTCCTGTGGACAATGGCAATTCTTCCTCCTATTCCATTGGTGCGGTCCCTGCAGGTGATCTTGTAGCCTTCCAGGATGGCTGTGGTGATGTAGGTTGGTGAGGAGGGGTTCAGCCAGGTCAGGTTGAGTCGAGTAGGTCCCAGAGTTCAATGGCGTGTTCGCGGGCAGAGCAGGAGTTGAGAAGGATGCATCTGAGGTAGTTGGGTTCTATCCTGGTCGGTGGGTTGGTGGGTCGGATGCTGGTGAAGCTGCAGTTCCGGCAGGAGAGGGGTCCTTGGGAGCGCTTCGGGGTGGCCAGGCAGCAGGGAGAGGATTAGCCCGGTGTCATTGGCATAGGAGTTGATGTTGAGGCTGTGCAGTCCGGCGACGTGGGCGAGTGATGCCATGTAGATGTTGAACAGCGTTGGGCTGAGGGATGAGCCCTGGGGTACGCCGCAGATGACCTCAGTAGCTTCGGATCAGAAGGGGTGAAGGCAGACGCTCTGTGTTCTGCCGGAGAGGAAGGAGATGGTCCAGTCCAGGGCCTTCTCTCGGATCCTGGTGTTGTGGAGGCATGTGCATAGTGTGCGATGGCAGACCGTGTCGAAGGCGGCTAACAGGTCCAGGAGGATGAGGGCCACGGTCTATCTGTTGTCTAGTAGGGTACTGATTTTTTTTTTTGGGTAAATATATTTTTATTGCAGGAATTAGTAATAGTTACACATTGGTCAGTGATAAGGCAAGCGGTGATGATAACACCGACAATGAAATAACAGTGATACACGGCCATTTAGCCCACAACCCGGGGGTCGGGCGGCAAGTTATGCTGAAACGATGAATCGGGGCCAGCGGCCTTCTAAATGTGACCAGGTGTAAGTTGAGGTTTTACTTCTGCTTTTCCAAACAAAGAACACCCCCTCCCCCCTTCCAACTAATAAAAAACACTCCCAGAGGCCTAATGTCCAGTCACAAAATACTATAATCAAACAGTGCTGTAGGAAGCTAATGATGCTCCCTTCAACCCCCGCCATCAGTGTCCTGGTGAATGTGCTAAGAGCGTGTGGTAGGAGACAGTACGCATCCTGACGGGAATACCGTGCCTTTGTTGCACTACGGGGATGCAGGCTGCCCAACGGCCTCACTGTCAGTGTCGCTGGGTGTGCTGTGATCTCGCAGGGCCTGCACCAATGTCTCCCACACCTGTGCTGAGTCTAGCGCCTTCTCCTTCTGCTGCCGCCTCGCTAGCTGGTATCGCAGGGTGCTCTCTCCCTCAGCCCACTTAAGAAATTCATTGCGCCATTTTTTGCCCGTTGGACCAACTTGTGCCTTCCAGTGTCGAGTTATTTCCCGTTTCGCCAGGAGTAACCCCATATCAATAAATTTGCTGGTGACTTAGTTTTTGGGGGTGTGAGGAAACCAGTGTAAGATCCCCACCACAATGTCAAATTGTAGGGACCGCTCTGTTACCCTATTAAGGGTATCCCCTATCAGTGTCCAATACGAGGACAGCGCGGAGCAGGACCACAGCATATGAATAAGGTCAGCCCCTATCGTCCGGCACCTCGGGCAGGATGCCGTGTCAGGGGCAAAGTATTTCTGAATCTTCTCCGGGGTCAGATAGGCGCGGTGTAATATGTAAAAGTGGACCAACTGGAACCGAGCATTACGTGTGCTCTTCCAGGCCCGGCGCATCAGCTGGGCCCACGTGGTCTCTGGGATGTCCTTCCCTTTGTCCATCTCCCACCAGGCCCTGAGTGTGTCCAACGGAGGCAACCGCTCGTTGACCATCCTGGAGTACAAACACGTTACCGCTTTGACCGTTCCCGCCGCCATCATAACGTATTGACGTCTGTGGTTCCTCAAAACCATTCTGCCAGTGCGCTTGGAGTGCCCTCGTGACCACCGCATGGAGCAAAAAGTCGCCCTGGGGGATGTCGAAGCGGACCAGAAGCACCTGGAAGGACAGTAGCACTCCATCTTCATAAAGGTCACCTATGATCTGTATGCCCGCGTCCTCCAAAGCCCGCAGTTGCGACCAATCGCCTCCATGCGGTAATGCAGTGAGCATTCCGAGTGGGATTTCCGGGGCGTACGGGTGGTTCATTCCCGACTTGCGTTGCACCCGGTTCCAGCACGATCTAATAGTGCGTTCCTCCAGTGTGAGGTCCCTCAGGGCCAGTCTCTGTTGCAGCGCAATATAGGAGAGAACGTGTCTAGGAATGCCCAGCCCCCGCTCCTCCTCCGGTCCTCGAAACTCCAGCGCTATCTCCTAGGTGTAGGTCTGTAGTTGGGCGGCCAAGTAATAAGCTTCAAAGTCGGGTACCGCTAGCCCCCACTCCGCTTTAGGTCTCATTAGGGTCCTAAGCGCGACTCTACGGCGGCCCGATCCCCAGAGGAATGTCACTAGCAGTGAACTCAAATTCCGGAAGACTGCCGGTGGGATCCAGATCGGAAGCGTCCGGAAATAATATAGCAGTCGAGGAAGTGCCACCATCTTCAGCAATGCTATAAGTCCTGCCACCGATAGGGGCAGGGTGGCCCAGAAGGACATGCTACCCTTCAGCGCCTGGACGCATCGGGAAATGTTGCCCTCCAGGATGTCAGCAGGGCTGTGGTACACGTAAACCCCCAGATATTTGAGGCAGCTAGGCGCCCACCTGATCTCTCTAGGGGTGTCGGGTTGGGGCTCTCCCCCGCGAACCGGGAACAAACAAGTTTTCGCCCAGTTCACCTTGAGGCCCAACACCTCACCGAAGGCAGCGAGCACTGTCAGCCCCGGCCAATGCCTCTCCAGCATCCTCCAGGAAAAGCAACAGGTCGTCAGCATAGAGGGAAATGTACTGGCGCCCCGACAAGGTCCGCAGTCCTCTATAATGGGCTCCGGTGGGAATCGATAGCGCTAGGGGTTCCACTGCGAGCGCAAAGAGCAGCGGGGATAGTGACAGCCCTGCCTCGTGCCTCGTTCCACTTGGTACTGTTGGGAAATCAGCAGGCCCGATCTCTCCCTAGCCATCGCCGAGGCATATAGCACCGTAGTCCAGCGCAAGAACCCCTCCCCTAATCCAAAACAACCAAGCACCCTACGGAGGTATTCCCACTCTAAGCTATCAAAGGCCTTCTCCAGGTCGATTGATAGGATCATGGGTTGGGGGGCCTCACCATGGTCCTCCTCCAGCAGGCGGAACAAACGGCGTATGTTCATCGTGGTATTGCGCTTAGGGAGGAAGCCCGCCTGGTCCTTATGCACTAGGGAGCACATGTGGCCCAGCAATCTCGAGGCCAGGATGCTACTTAAGATCTTATAATCGACCGTAAGCATCGAGAGCGGCCTGTACGACGCCGGGTCGTTGCTCTCCTTATCGGGTTTGAGCAAGGGGACCACTAGGGCCTCACGCATCGAACCCGGGAGGCGCCCCAGACGCTTTGCCTCTCTGTAGACTATCAAAAGCCGCGGGGCCAGGAGGTCAATGAAGGTGGAGTAGAACTCCACTGGAAGTCCGTCCAGGCCTGGGGTTTTGTTCCGCACCATCTTTTTTATGGCGCTGCGGATCTCCGCCAGCTCCACGTCTCTCCCCAGTTCTTTCGCCTGTTCAGGCTCCAGAGCGGGGATAGGTAAATCCTGTAGAAAGACATCAATGTGGGTAGTGTCCGGTGACATCCTACTTCAGTATAGTCTTTCATAGTAGCTCAGAAAGCAACTGAGGATTTCGGGTTGGGTATAGACCTCTATGCCCTCCGCGTCCCACATGGCTACCGTGGGAGAGGTACGCCTCGTAGGGTTGGCCAGCCAAGCCAGAAGCGCTCCCGATTTATCACCCTCAGCGAGCGACCTGGTCAGAAAAGCCTTGTAGTCGAAACTATGCAGCCGTTCAACTTCAACAGCTACAGCTTCCTTCGCCGCCGCAGTCTGTTGTTGAAGTTCCGGGTGGCCGGGGCGGAGGAGCTCCAGCTCAGGGAGGTTCCGATCAGCTTTACTAAGATCTTCCATTAGGACCCGTCGCATCCCCACCTTCTTCGTAATGCAATAGCCCCTAATTACCACTTTAAATGCATCCCATTCTCTGGCCTTGCAGCAGTCGTTCCCTCGTTCTCCGCGAAGTACGCGGCGATTCTGTCCTCCAGTTCCCTCCGGAACACCAGGTCTTCAAGCCTCTCAGGGCGGAGCCTCCAAGTTGGAACACAGGGTGTTCCCGGTAGCCACCTAAAGTCGGCCAGTAAAGGGTTATGGTCGGAGATAGTCCTCGCCAGATACTCAGATCTCATGGCTGTGGAAACTAGTTCCGCCGATCCCAGAAACCCATCCAACCGAACATGCAGTTCGTGCATGCCGGAGAAGTGGGAATAGTCTCGGGCGCGGGGAAGCTGGGCTCTCCAGATATCCGTCAGTCCCCATTTAGTCTGCCATTCCAGTCTCCCTTTAGCTATCCGGTGGGTTGGGGAGTCCGGAAGGGGAGGATGAGATCTGTCGAGATCAATGTCCACCACCGAGTTGAAGTCCCCCCCGATCAAGAGAGGCCCCGATAAGTAGTGGGCCAGAGAGCCCGACAGCGCTGCAAAGAAAGCCAGTTGGTCCACGTTAGGCGCATAGATGCTGCATATGTTCAGGTCCTTTCCCCCCAGTTTACCAGCTATGCCCACAAACCTCCCCTCGGATCCACTGTGTGTTTAGTTACCTGCAGGGGAACCCCGGCCCGCACCCAGATCAGCGCGCCCTGAGCATAAGCTGAGTATGTGGTGTTGTATAACTGCCCTCTCCACCTACGCTGCAACGCCAACCCCTCTGTCTTTGTTAAGTGTGTCTCTTGTAATAGCGCAATCTGCACTCCTCTACGCACTAAGTAAGCGTGGACCTTATGTCGTCTGGACATAGAATGCAACCCGCGCACATTCCAGGTTATGCACTTTAGTGTGGAAAGATCAGCCATTGTCCCATGGTACCTCTTCAAGCCTCCACCAGCAATGCTCAAGTACCGGTAAATACAGTGAAAGCCCCGCACCGATGGCGTACTTCCCCCCCCAAAATAACAAATTAACCCCCCAACACAACCCCTCTCCCTCCCTCCCCAGAACAGGTCCCAAATTGTGCCATCTAGTTCTCATCCAAACTGCGCCCACAGAAGAACCCAAAACTATCCTGACGGTAGCCACCGCAGGTATGCCTTAAGGGCAAAAAGGGGGGTCGGGCGTCAATAGGGGGTCTCCGCACCTCAAAGCTACCAAAGTGCGATAGCCCTAAGTTATGAGGGCTAAAAGAAGGGCTTGTCCCCGACTCACCCCACGGTCAGTCACCCAGCAGTTCACACCTAGTCTCAACCCCCCACCTGTCGCCTCCCCCTCCATTGAAACCGGCTCTCCCTGGATCACCCTTGGCCATCAAGCAGGCCCTCCGCTGTCTCTGGAGTTATCACCGGGAGGTTCACACTATCAGCCTCTGAGTCCTCCGTGTCCATGTGACCTTTACCTCCGCCCGGCTCCGAGTCTTCAGTTATAGGTCCACCTTGGGAGCCTGACAAACTGGATATCATCTCCAGCACCCCTCGCCGTTCTGCCGCAGTCTCCACTTTCGAGGGTCGGCCAGGTCTGCCTCGACGATTCCGGATCCTCTTAGACCTCCGTTGTAGGCCTACCTCCGAGGTAGTCGAGAGGGAGGACCCAGGGCCATCCTTGCCAGCTCTGTATAGTTCAAGCCAATTGCATGCGTCGTCCGGGGTATCAAAGAATTTGGTGGTGCCATCCAGGATGATGCGGAGCCTCGCCGGAAAAGCAAGGAATATTGGATGCCCTCGCTCCACAGTTCTCGCTTGATCGCCAAAAAGGAGACTCGTCTCCGCTGGGTCTCATAAGTGTAATCCGGAAAAATGTTCACCCGGCTATTTGCCACCTGGTATGGGCCATTTTGTCTGGCGGCATTGAGGAGCAGATCCCTGTCACGGAAATGTAGGAGCCGCGCCACCACCGGGCGTGGGGGAAGGCCCTGTTGCGGCGGCCTAGCCAGCACTCGGTGCACCCGCTCTAGGGTGTAAAAGAAAGAAAGCCCCTCGGTGCCACCACAGTTCTAAGCCAGTCCTCCAAGTAGGCCACCATGTCCCCACCTTCGATTTTTTTCCGACAGGCTCACCATACAAATTTTATTTCTTCTGTTACACCCTTCCGCGTCCTCCGCTCTCCTCTCCAAAGCATCTATGCGGGTCAGAGCATCCTTCATGGCGGCAGCCAAAGTTTTTTGCGCCGGTTCCAAGGTTCCCACCGAGCTCTCCACTTCTTTGACTCTGTCCGAGAGCTTACCGTGGTCCGCTCTAAGTAAGCCCAGGCTCGTCGCGACCTGGGCAATGTCTTGCTGAAGGGCCGACCGCGTATCCGTGATCGCCGCCACAATCTGATCGAGTTGTTGCTGGATGTGTGGACTCCCCGACATCTCCGGGTCTAACCGATCTTGTTTATCAGGTGCCTCCACGTCCGATGCGGCCTGGGAGCCACCCTTAGTGCTCTTTGGATTCACCATGGCGGCTGCGGTCTCCAGCGGTGGGCCCGAAGTCCGTCCAGGCGAGAGGAGGGTCAATCAATCTGTCCTCGACGAACCGTCTCCCCCACTAGGCCGCAGCGGCAATGGGCCGGGCGAAGGCCGACAGCACGTCCTCTGGAAGCAACAGGGCCGGAGGAGGCGGGAGAAGGGTCACCATCAGGTAGTAGTGCGCAGCCGGGGTCTTCGATCTCCACAAGATGCCGTCACCTGCAACATCAATTGCAGGCCTTTCAGACCACCAATTCAGCCTATGTAGATTTTGTGACCAGGCCGATCTTCGTCCAGCCACTCTTGCTGTCCTCCGGTGTCCGGCCAGGGCTCAGTACTCTGCCAGTTTGGTTCGAATAGGCCCACTCGCTGCCGAGTCCCAGGACCAAGATGGTGGTGATCGGCGTCGTCTTGAGGGAGGCAAGGTGTCGAGCTGTTCCCTCTTCCCTCCCTGGCTGTACGTTGTGCTCAGGGCTCGACTGAGTGGCGGTCTCGATGAGCACCCCTTAGAAAGTTCACAGGTGTCATCAGCTGTTCAAGCAGTTGCCGCTGATGCCGTTCCTCCGGGAAGGGAGGGAAGGAGAAAGTGTCCCCGGAGTCGCCCTGGGTCTACAGGCTACTTCAGGACCACGGAGATGGAGCGGGCGCCATCTTGAGCTCCGCGCTGCTCACCTCGTAGACTCTCGTTCACCTCGATCGGGCCTCGCTGCAGGTCCCCAAAGTTGCCCCCCGGTTCAGCACCCGCAGCACTCAACGATCTGGGGGTCGGGGTGCCCGTATCGCCCGGGGATCAGGATTATTGGCGGTTCGATCGCGGAGCCGAGCGCTTAAGCGACCTCCACCATCGGCGTCCAAGCCACACCCCCGTCTAGTAGGGTGCTGATGTCATCAGTGGCGGCGATGAGGGCAGTTTCGCTGCTGTGGTTGCTGCGGAATCCAGACTGGGACAGGTCGAGGATGCTGTTCTCCTCGAGGTAGCGGGTCAGTTGTTTGTTGACGGTCTTCTCGATGACCTTCACCGGGAACAGGAGCAGGGAGATGGACCGGAAGTTCTTGAGGGAAGGTTGCTGTCTCGAAGGAAATGTTGATGGCTTTCCGTAGATGGGGTGCGATGGCAGTGCTGTCTTTGTTGAAGATGTGGTGTGGGCATTGGGTCTGAGGGAGATCCGGAGTGGATGGTGTTCATGATCTTGATAGTGTCATAGTTGTTTATGTTGGTCCAGGAGAGCAGGCGGTTGGTGAGGATGGTGGTTGTGGGGGTTGATGTCTCAGTGGTTGTCGGGGTGATCGTGGCTTTAAAGCTGTTGTGGATGTCTGCGATCTTGCGATGGAAGAAGGTGGCCAGCGAGTCGCACAGGTCTTGTGATGGTGGGATGTCGTTGGAGTTGGAGCTGGGGTTGGAGAGTTCCTTCATGATGTTGAAGAGCTCCTTGCTGTTGTGTGCTTTGTTGTCTAGGTGGTCTTTGAAGGAGGCCTTTTTGGCAGATCTGATGAGTTGATGGTGTCTGCGAGTGGCAATCTTGTGGGCTGGGTAGCTGTCTGGTGTTCGTTCATGGTGCCAGTTCCTCTCTAGCTTTCAGCAGGTTTGTTTGGAGACCTGGAGGTCTTCAGTGAACCAGCTGGCTTTCTTGCTGGTGTGGTTGTTGGAAGGTTTCTAGAGCGGACGAGGGTGTTGGCGCAGTCGTCTATGCACTGTCTGAGGTTGCGGGCGGCGGTGTCGGGGTCAGTGGGGTCGGCGGGTGGGCTCCAGGCGAGGGTGGTGGTTAGCTAGTCTTCGGTGACTTTGCTCCAGCATTGGCGAGGCATCTGATGGATGCGGTGGTGCGAGGTGGTTTTCCGGAAGGTGAAGTGGATGCAGCGATGGTCGGTCCAATGGAGTTCGGTGGTGTGGCTGAAGGTGACGTGGGAGCTTGGGGAGAAGATGGAGTCAAGCGTGCGGCCGGCAGAGTGGGTGGGTGTTGTGACGAGTTGTCTGAGTCCGAGGTTTGTGAGGTTGTCGATCAGGGTGGAGGAGTTGGTGTTGTGGTTCTTGAGGTGGAAGTTCAGGTCCCCGAGGAGGATGTAGTCTGTGGAGGCGAGGGCATGTGTGCTGACGAAGTCGGCGATGGAGTCGCTGAACTGTGGTCGAGGTCCGGGGGGTCTGTAGATGAGGGTTCCTCGGACGATGGTGTTGGGTTCGGTGTAGACCTGGAAGTGCAGGTGTTCAGCGGTGCTGAGGGTGTCATCGATGTTGATAGAGACTCAGAGTGTTCCTGTGGACAATGGCTATTCTTCCTCCTATTCCGTTGGTGCGGTCCCTGCAGGTGATCTTGTAGCCTTCCGGGATGGCTGTGGTGATGTAGGTTGCCGAGAAGGGGTTCAGCCAGGTCAGGTTGAGTCGAGTAGGTCCCAGAGTTCAATGGCGTGTTTGCGGGCAGAGCAGGAGTTGAGAAGGATGCATCTGAGGTAGTTGGGTTGTATCCTGGTCGGTGGGTTGGTGGGCCGGATGCTGGTGAAGCTGCAGTTCCGGCAGGAGAAGGGTCCTTGGGAGCGCTTTGGGGTGGCCAGGCAGCAGGTGCGAGATCGTCCAGTGTTGAGTGCGCGGAGGGTGCTGGCACCGTAGTGGTGTCTGGTGTTTAGACGGTCGCGGGGACCAGGGGTTCTGGCGCTGGGCACGATCCAGGCATCGACGGGTGCAGACGGGCGCAGACGGGCTTCAGCGCGCCAGCTGGGCAGCTGCCGCGGGGAGGTGGGAGGGAGGAGTAGCTGGGAGGGGGAGCAGACAATGGGCGAGCGGGGGGGCGGGGACGCAAGGGCAGGCTAAACAGGAGGGAACAGAAGGCAAGACTCACAGAAATGTTCACAGTACAACGATTAGAACAAAATACGGTACAAAGGACAGTGAAAGAAAGAAAATTAATTTACACAGAAGCAGTACAAATACCAACAAGGAATAGGCGGGCGGGGGCGAGCCGCAGGGGATGAAGCTGCGGGAAACGCGGAGGGAGACAGTAGGCAAAAGGCACAGAAACGATCACAGGGCAACAATGGAAACAAAATGCAGTACAAATGACAATGAAAAAAAAGAAAAGTAATTTAAAACAGAAAAACAGTACAATACCAGAAAGCAGACCTACGGCCTACCACTGGCCACCAGGGATGAGACGCAGGTGGTAGCCTGCGGGTGGAGGCGGGCCTCAAACCTGGGCAGCAGCAGCGGCAGCTGGGCACAGAGCATGGGCACAGACAGGTGGAGCTGGACGGCGTGGGGAGCGACCTGACTGGAAACGGGGTCAAGGGTCGATGTAAGTATATACACACACACACACACAAATTGAAAGAATTTGTTTTTTTGTCTAATAATCGCGAAAAAGTCTGGGATGGACAAGGACATCTGTGCTGTTGAAGGTCGCGGACTTCAGAAGCATCGACCGATCAGAACCCCCGTCTGAACGCACGAGAGTTACTAGACAAAGTGGCTGCATAATCTAATATTCTCAGCCCGTACATGTGCCAGCGTCACTACATCAAGTACAGATTGACTACAAGGAAAGTGACCAAAAGCTTTGACATTTTCTGCGGGTTGCCCTGAAAAAATTTTACAAATATTAATCATCGGATATCTGAGAATCAGCCCATTGGAATAAAGATCCTAAGGAGCCGCTTCTATCTCCAATTAACCAGACTCACTATAATCTACACGTGACTCAGTGCGTAGAAAGTCTTTTTGCAGGAACAAATAAGGTTATATCACCTTTTCTATTTATTTAAAATATACGAATGACGGTCACCTGACGAAGGCCTTGGGCCGAAACGCGCGTAGTTCCATTCAACCGCATTGCCTTCATCAATTATTCCAACGACTGAATATCTCGTATATCACTGGGTTAATTTGCTTTTGTAATTGTGGTCATGTAATTTTTTCTGTTTTCACTTATTGTCTTTGTACGTCTTTAGTTGTAAATCAATTTTTTGCTTATGTTTGAACATTATGTATTATACACCAAGGTTCTTTTTAAATGTGGATAATGAACTAAATAAGTAAATGAAATTTATACAAAGGATAAAAATAACAAACAAACTATACTAAAAACAAAATAAATAAATTGAAGAATTTTTGTATAAATTACTGTTTCAGCACACAGTTATTTGAATGTGTTGGAGGGTCTATTATTTTTAGATTCTGTTCTAGGGATTATCTACGCCCTTGGAGTTTGCTACACTTTCTTTCTCTACACTGTTGAAGGTCTTATACAGAGGTCAATTCATGCAGTACCCACCGGTGGAAAAGGGTCAGCTGAGGGCTCTGAGAGGTGCATCGCCCTGTCCTGGCCCCTAGAGGCCGCCAAAATAACTCTGGTGAGACACCTGGCCGCTACAATACAATATTTGCTTGCACCTCTCTGGGCTGTGCCCGGACCAGGGAGTATTTGATAAAGGGTGACGTCAGCGCACGTGGCTGATGGCACAGACTGAGTATCAGTGTGGACGTTCCTTGTGTGTGCTCTGCTGTTAGGCCTAGGCCTGTGCCCACCACCTTCATCACTGGAGGGTGCCTTAGTGCATGCGTAGTCCTGCGCACCCCTGCCCAGGACATGGAGTGTTACATTGGCGACGAGGTGGGATCAGACTCCGCGAGCAACCATGTGACTGACGCGTGGGCTGACCTTGTAAGCAAGCGAGCAGCTGAAGCACGGTGGGCGACATGGGCATCCCACTGAAAGAGAAAGTGTGGGATGTGAACCGAGGTGGCCATGCCAGACTCACCAGAAAGAACGTCTGTGGCGGGGGCGGCTGGTGGGCGGCAGAGCCGCACGCTCGGAAAAACTCTCCCGGAATTTAGTCAGCTAGCAGAACCCACAACAGCAGCACCGCGATGGAAGAAATGTCGGGAGCAGTTGGAAAACTACTTTGTTGCTACATGAGAGACGACATGGTGAAGAGGTCGTTGATGCTACTAATGGGTGGCGATCAACTATATGAGCTGTTCCAGGACCTCTCTTATACCAGAGACAGTGGAGATTACGACAAAGCAGTGCAGACCTTAAACCAGTACTTTGATCTGCAAGTAAACCCCGATTTTGAACATTTCAACATTTCAAGTTGCGCCGAACCAAACAACAGGGGAAGAGTCGATCGAAATGTACTACGTAAGGTTAAGAAAACTGGTCAGCACCTGTAGTGGGGTCGATCGAGCCTTCGAGACAAGGGTCCAACTGATCTCGGGATGCAAGTCACCGGAACTGTGCAAGCCGATTCTGGTGAAATGGAAATGGCGCTTGCAAAGAAATCATTTGGGGGTCAGCCTGTGTTTCCAACTACTATCAAGGTAGAAAGGGTCCAGGCTAAGCATGGGCGAATTTTGCGAATCTCGCGTTCGCGAATTTTGCGGATTTGCGAACTCGCAATCCGCAAAATCCGCGAATTCTCGCGAATTTGCGGATTTTTTTTGTGTGTGTTTGCGCGGGTTTCTGCCAGTTCGCGAGGGTTTTGTACAATGTCGCAAATTGCGAACTTACCTATCGGGTCGCAAGTTTCGCGAACTTGTTGTTTCTACGTGTCCAGCCTGTTTGGGACACTCTTCTTCATCACTGCCACTCTCTGACTACTCATGCCACCCTCTGGCCCACCCATGCCACCCTCTGTTTCATCACAGCACCCTCTGGTTGTCCAGTCAGTGTACATTATTGTGGCAACGCAAGCACACCTTCCCTGCCTCAAGTGACCTGAATTAATTTGGGGCTGATTAATGTGTCACAGAATATTTTTTTAGCTGGCACCTGCTTCCTTAGTGCTTCCTGATTAGTGATCTTTTGCACTTGCTAAGTGCTTTCATTGTTGCAAAATTAGTTACAACACCTGCCCTGCCCCAACTGACAATAATGAATTAGGGGCTGATTAATGGATTTGAACTTCCAGCCTGGCTCCTGCTTGTCTCCCTTAGCTGTAATTCAGGACCTTTGTGGCATATGTGTAACTATTCTGAGGTTCAGAGCAGGGTCACATAATAGTTTCAACTGGCAACTGAACTCTGGAGGGGCCCCTCAGGAAGCACTACAGGAAATGGCTACTAATGATGAGCCTGAACTTTTGAACCTGGTAAGTAGTTTCAGTTTTGCTAAGATCGTATTTCTGCAATTTTGCACTTATTCGCGGGGCGCGAACTCACGCGAACAGTGCGAGCAAAATCTGCTGCTCGCGGATTTGCGGATTTTGCGGGAGATTCGCAAATCTCGCGGATTGCGAATTTACCGAAAATCCGCAAAATCCGCGAGCGAAACGGATTTTCCGCCCATGCTTAGTCCAGGCACTGAAGAAGGCGTATGGCAGAGGGGGCGGAAATGGGGCCAAGACGGAGGAGAGACACCAGAGGCGCGAGTGCCAAAACTGTGGCATGGGGGTGCATGCTCCAAGAGTATGCCCAGCACAAGAGAGGCAGTGCCTGAATTGTAACAAGTATGGACATTTCGCTAAAGTATGCCAGAGTGGAAAATCACAGGGCGGCAGCAGACCTCCGGAGTCGGGGCCCACCAAGTCAGCCAAGAAGGGGAAGAAGGATAGAAAGGTGGACAGTAGGGGGCAGCAGTCTTCAACGACGGAGGATGAGGAGGGCAACGTGTTCATGATTTCCCACATCCGAAGAGTAAACACCACTAAGAGACCACCCCCCACCTGCCAAGTATGGATTGGAAAATCCTGCATAAGGGCGCTGATTGACACAGGGGCATCGGTCAACATACTGGATGCGGATCAGTATAAGAGACTCAAGCCGAGACCCTGACTGGTGGCGACGGCAGCCTGGATTTTGACATATGGAGGAGCTACTCCGATTCCGCAACAAGGAGTAGTTGACGCGGAAGTGAAATACAAAGACAGAATAACGGCCACCCGGTTCTATGTTACCTGTGACAGGGCCGGGTCATTAATAAGTTGCCAAACCGCTGAAGATCTGGGACTAGTGACATTCGCGAGGCACATGCATCAATCCCAGGCAGTCCAAATCCTGGAGGAATTCCCAGAGCTGTTCAGGGAACTTGAATGCCTGAAAGGAGTGGAGGTCCAACTCCACATTGACGAGTCAATCCAGCCTGTAGTGCTTTGTCACCGGGTACCGTGCCATCTCTGACCTTTGGTGAAAGCGGAGTTAGATCGTTTGGAAGCCCCCAAACTGAAGCAGCCAGGGGCCATCCGGCTGTGCGTGGACATGCGGCTGCTGAACAAAGCCAATCGCCGTGAGAGGCACATCACTCCAACTATCGATGAGATTGTGACTGATTTGAATGGGGCGCACTGGTTTTCGAAAGTAGACTTGAACTCAATCTGATGTTGGTGAAAGAAAGCATGTACATCACAACATTTTCCAGCCATGTGGGACTGTGCTGTTTCAAGAGACTGAGCTTTGTGGTGTCCTCGGTGGCCGAGGTGTTCCAAGAGGCCGTGAGAGAAGTGTGTCCGGTTTAGTAGGAGTTATCAATGTGAGCGATGATAACCTGATCTTCTCAAAGTCGCTGGAGGAACATCACGTGAGGTTGAGAGCCACTGAGAGGCGGCTGGTGGAACAAGGTCTAATACTGCATCAAGCAAAGTGCGAATTCTATACCACGGAAGTTGAATTCTTCGGATACCCGTTCTCGGGCAAAGGATTACAGGTGGATCCTTCCAAGGTAGAAGCCATCCCTCAGACGCCGTCAGAAGTGAGAAGCTTCCTGGGTATGGCCAACTACTGCGGCCAATTCATTCCACGACTGGCTACCCTTTCGGAATCTTTGCGGCAACTAACCAAAAAAAGACATTACCTGGCAGTGGACGGACAAGGAGGCCCAAGCGTTCGCTGATGTGAAGAAAGCCCTACTAAAAGGGGCCACAGTGGCATATTTTCGGCAGGGAGCGGCCACGGAATTGATAGTGGATGCCAGCCCCGTAGGATTGGGAGCCGTGCTCCTGCAGAGGTCAGACCAGGAGGAGTGGGTACCCATTGCCCTGTGCCAGTTGGTCACTCACGGCGGTGGAGACCAGATAAGCGCAGATTGAGGTAGCACTAGCCATTCGGTGGGCGTGTCAACACTTTCACATATACCTCTGTGGGCACTGTTTCACCTTTGTGACTGACCATAAGCCGCTGGTACCTCTCTTCATCGGAACGGCACAAAGCTGACCACCGCAAATTGAAAGGTGGGCCATCCAGATCCAGCAGTATTAGTTTGAGGTGGTCTACCATCCAGGAGCAAGCAACCCTGCAGATCATCTGTCGAGACACCCTCTGGCTCCGAGTGGAGCACAAGGGCGGGAGGTAGACGAGGGTGCAGAAATCTAGGTGAAGCAATTCCTGGAAGATGCTCCTCCACAAGCGTTGCTATTGGAAGACATCTGGAAGGTGTCGGCCGAAGATGAATGCCTACAAATGGTGGGCCGCATGCCACAAGATCACCAATGGAAGTGGTTCCTTAGCGGGAATGGGCAAAGGTCGGCCGAGGAGAAGAAATACTGGTGTTGAGGAGAGCTGAGTGTGGCAGGACATGGAGAAATCCTGCGGGGTTCACGGATCGTAATACCTGCCATTCTCCAAGAGCGCATGATCGAGTTAGCACACCAGGGACACCTCGGAATCGAGAAGACCAAGGCTCATCTGAGAACAAATGTATGGTTCCCGGGTGTGGATTGAATGGTGGAAGACAAGGTCCGGCGATGTCATGCATGCATCATAACGGGGGCTGATCCTCCGGAAGCTCCCATTGTCACCGAAGGGCCAGGCCTGTCACCATGGGAACAAGTGAGTTTGGATTTTGGGAGTTTCCCTGATGGCTGGCAAATGGCAGTGTTGGTTGACAGCCATTCGAAGTTCCCGATAGTGGAGTTGGTGTCCCCGACTGCATTTGAATGTTTACAGCCTGCACTGGAGAAGACATTCGCCTTGCTGGGGCTGCCGGTGGAGATTCGTACAGATAATGGACCGCAGATCCAAGGGCAAGAATTTCAGGAATTCCTCGGACAACATGGCATCTGACATAGTAAAATAACGGCACTATGGCTGTCGGCCAATGGGGATGTAGAAAGGTCTGTGCGGACACTGAACAAGGCCCTACGGGTTGGGGTAGCCCAGGGTGTCGATTTGGAAACCTGTTTACATCAGTTCCTGAGAGACTACCACCAAACACCTCATTGCACAACACAATGTGCTCCCCATGAACTTCTGCTAAAGAGAGCGGTTAGAGATGGAATACCCAGCAGTGAATCAAGGGCCCCGGCGGTTATAGACATGGAACGATCCCAGGCCAGCCGCAAAAACAACAATGACCGGGCCAGCCAGAAAAGAGGGGCCCGACTGGCCGACATTCAGGTCGAGGATTATGTGGTGGGAAAAGATCGAAACCCGGGGTCTAAGTTCCACACACCCTTTGAGCCTGACACATGGAGAGTGGTGTGGGTCCAAGGGACTCTAGTAGTGGCCGAGAAGGGAACCGAACGTATAACCCGCAACGTCTCCTGGTTCAAGAAGGTCCCCAGGCCGAATGCACCTGCGATGGAACCCAAGGTGGAAATGTGGAGGGAGGAGGAAGCAGAAGTGCCGGGGGACGGAAGCCAGACAATGGGAGCGACCCCGGAATGATCTGACGAGATGGCCGAGACAAGTGAAGCTGTGCCCCGAGGTGACAGATCTTGGGAGAGGGCCGAGTGCATAAAAGGGAGGAGCCAACCCCATCATTATGACTTCCGCAACAACCCAGTGCCGAACACCAGGCTGTGGGACTTTGTGCGTTAAGACTCATTGGAGGGAGGCTGATCAAGTATAGTGCCAGATGAGAGACACAGGTGTTGCTACCCAGATGTTGCCCTATGACTGGCCGTGTGACTGTGGGAACTTTCTCTTTTTCAAATTGCCAGGTTGGATGGGATGTGGTGAGCCACCCAACCGCTACAATACAATTTTTGCATGCACCTCCCTAGGCCGGGCACGGACCAGGGATTATTTAATAAAGGGTGACGTCAGCGCACGTGGCTGACTGCACGAACCAAGTATCAGTGTGGACGTTCCTTGTGTGTGCTCTGCTGTTAGGCCTAGGCCTCTGCCCACCTCCTTCATCACCGGAGCGTGCCTTTGTGTGTGACTAGTCATGCACACCCCTGCCCGGGACCTGGGGTGTTACAAACCACGAAATAAAGTAGTCACTGAAATGGACTTCAGAGTAGTTCTTTATATGCAATTCAGTAAACATGATCCCTCCACTCTCAGCATCGCTGCTGTTCTTCAGGGACCATCAACATGTACCTGCTACAGTAAGAGGCGTAGGTGTGCGTGCCCAGTTAGTGGGGCCATTGGAGCGCTGCTATCCAGTTCCAGAATATGTAACACATAAGAGACCCCCATTTCTATCGCAAGAGACAGCTGCCTGGTGCTTGCTTGAATCCTAGGACGGGGTAGTGATGGGCGGGGCCCTTTAAGTCCCTTGGGGCTGGTGCACGCGAGGAAGGGAGGGGTGGGCTGGCTGCTTCTGTCCTGTACCCTTCGCGCTTCGCACTGTTCGCACTCATCGATTGCCGGCCTTGCTGCTGCTCCCCCACTCTCGATATGGTGTCAGGACAGGGGCAGCCTGCCATCCGAGTCCATCCGAGGCCCTCTGCTGTCTAAAGCAAGAAGACGGACTGCACAATACAGCTTCCTGTATTGTAATAACATTGTTTTGACAAATTACTCATATTCATTTTTAGGTCTCGGACTCTGTCTCGTCAGAGAGATGTTGTATACACTATAGTGGGGAAGCTCCACCCACTTTCCGTCCATCTTTTTGATTGGCTTTAATCACAAATACTGCATTGTGATTGGTGCTTGGTTTCTTAGTCCCGCCTCATGACTGCCTTGATGACATTTTTGTCCTTCCACGGCTATCGGCCCTATTACTTAAAAAACAGTTTTGTTTCCCTACCTCTCCCTGTTCACTCCCATAGTCAGTATCTTCTTAGACTGCCACCCTCCCCCCACCCTCTCTTGTTCGTGCCTTCTTCCAGGCGCGCACTGCCGTCTAAAATGCAATCGGTCTCGTGAAAATACGATTCAGATTGCATTTTCAATGCTTGTTTGCAAATTCATTGGCCGGTGATTTGACACTCTTTGTCTCGCATACCGGATGCATGCGTGACAAAACTCCAGGCCGGGTTCGCTAAGGAGAGGAGCCGCTCTGCAGCCGGAGGGTCGCCTAACAACCAGGACTCCTGCGCTCACGTCACCACTTTACAGAGCAGAGGGCCGCCCGGAAGGAAGTCTCGTCCCTGCCAACTTATTACAGCCTTGCGCCACATTATTTCCACCCCCTGATTTCAGAAGGTAAACTTATTTGGTAGAGGGGAAGTCTAACCTGCAGCCAAAGAAATTAAATTAACTTAGAAGAAAGTTCAGCGGGATGACATACTTGATGCAAGACCACATGTGTGTCTTCATCTCAAATTGAAAACTGGGAGGGGCCAACTCAGTCCGTCATCTTCAACGTAATGAGCACCATCGAGAAGGGCAATCCAACATCTGGTTTTTACAGCGTTCTATCAGCGCAAGACTAGCAGCAGGTGCTATGTAAAAACCTTTATTTATCCAACCGGCAGCGTGCACATTTTATTACAAGGGACAACCTGTGGGGAAAGCCTAATAACAATATTCTTCTATAATTGATATAATTATCGGATCACTGAAACAATATCGATCTTAAAAATATCGAGTTACAAAAATATAGAGGTAAATATATAGAATACCAAAATATCGACCTCCTATCTCCAAACAGGTAAGTACAAAAATATCGAATCAAAAATTTCGATGTAAAAAGTATAGTTAGTCAAAATATCGAATTTTTTAAAATGCTTTAAATTAATTAAAAAATAATTAAATAATAAATATATTTAACTTAAACATACTTAAACTACTTAAATTACCTTAAAATTATTAATTAATGTAATAAAAAAATTACAAATTAATGTGTTAATACATATATATACATATATATATATATATAAACATAATATTAATAACATATTTACAATATTTTTACCGTAGGATAGCGGAAAGTGTAAAATGTACTATAACCACTCCATTAAGTGCAACAGTAGAGAAAGCGTTGGATAGCGTAGGGGTTAAAATTACTATTCCCACTCCTAAGAGTGCAACAGTAGGGAAAGCGTTAGATAGCGGAGGGGTAAAAATTACTATTCCCACTCGACAGAGTGCAACAGTAGGGAAAGCGTTGGATAGCGTAGGGGTAAAAATTACTATTCCCACTCCAGAGTGCAAAGGTAGGGAAAGCATTGGATAGCTTAGGGGTAAAAATTACTATTCCCACTCCAGAAAATGCAACAGTAGGGAAAGCGTTGGATAGCGTAGGGGTAAAAATTACTATTCCCACTCCAGGGAGTGCAACAGTAGGGAAAGTGTTGGATAGCGTAGGGGTAAAAATGACTATTCCCACTCCAGTGAGTGCAACAGTAGGAAAAGTGTTGGATAGCGTAGGGGTAAAAATTACTATTCCCACTCCAGTGAGTGCAACAGTAGGGAAAGTGTTGGATAGCGTAGGGGTAAAAATTACTATTCCCACTCCAGAGAGTGCAACAGTAGGGAAAGAGTTGGATAGCGTAGGGGTCTGGCTCTCCTCCTTTCTCCAAGGGAGAACTCAGAGAGTTCAGCTTGCAGACCTAGTCACAACCACAGCGTCAATTACTTGTGGTGTGCCGCAGGGCTCTGCCCTCTCCCCTCTTTTATTTAATATTTATTTACAGCCCCTGATTTCGGCCCTCAACCAGATGGACTGCCAAATTTACAACTACGCCGACGACACCCAGATCGTCATCCAAATGGAAGGTTGTCCGGGCGCACATGCGAGACTGCAAAACATCCTAAAATATACAGCTAATTGGATGTCTGTGAATTCCCTGAAAATTAACCCAGACAAGACCAAGGTGTTGCCAATCACCATCGCTGGCAACCCTTGGAATGATCTGTTCGGGCCAAGAGAACTAGGGGTGCCCCCAGAACCTACAGCAGCAGTAAAAAGCCTGGGCATCCATGTGGATGGTAATTTGACAATGCAGAAGCAAGTTTCTGCGGTGGTGGGCACCTGCGTGGGCCTCCTTCGACAACTAAGGAAAATCTCCTCGCTTTTGTCCTTATCTACCTTGAGGCGCCCAGTATCTGCCATGATCCTAGCCAGGATGGACTATGGCAACTCGCTATATGCAGGGCCCCCTCAAAAACATCTGAATAGACTGCTGATCTTCATGAATGACGCTGCAAGATTGATTTTTAAAAAACCGAGGAGAACGCATGCCTCCCCTCTCTTGCGCGAACTTCATTGGCTGCCAGTCAAACAGAGGTAATGTTTAAAGGGCTTTGCATTACTCATAAATCTCTGTATGAAAAGGCGCCAAGCTATATGAAAGCTCGCTTGGCCCCTTACAGGCCTGGTAGGGTGTTGCGCTCATCGGAAGCCATCCTTTTAACCCAACGGCGCTTTAGATTGTCCACCCTGGGTGGTCGTGCTTTCTCTAATGTCTTTCCAGCAGTCTGGAATAGCTTACCAATCGAACTGCGCAAAGAATCCAATTTGTTGCCTTTTTGTAGAAAATTAAAAACAGTGCTTTTCCAGCAAGCATGGGGTGTGTTGTAATTTGATGATTGGCTGTATGCATTCTGGTATGTACCCGACAAAGCGCTTAGAGACCCCGGGGTGATAATGCGCTATATAAGTCGAAATAAATAAATAAAATAAATAAAAATTACTATTCCCACTCTAGAGATTGCAACATTATAGAAAGTGTTGGATAGCGTAGGGGTAAAAATTACTATACCCACTCCAGAGAGTGCAACAGTAGGGAAAGCATTGCATAGCGGTGGGGTAAAAATTACTATTCCCACTCTGCAGAGTGCAACACTAGGCAAAGCGTTGGATAGCGTAGGGGTAAAAATTACTATTCCCACTCCCGAAAGTGCAACAGTAGGGAACGCGTTGGATAGCGGGAGGGTTCAAATTACTATTCCCACTCCAGAGAGTGCAACAGTAGGGAAAGCGTTGGATAGCGTAGGGGTAAAAAATTTCTATTCCCACTCCAGTGAGTGCAACAGTAAGGGAAGTGTTGGATAGCGTTGGGGTAAAAATTACTATTCCCACTCCAAAGAGTGCAACAGTAGGGAAAGTTTTGGATAGCGTAGGTGTAAAAATTACTATTCCCACTCCAGAAAGTGCAACAGTAGGGAAAGCGTTGGATAGCGAGAGGGTTAAAATTACTATTCCCACTCCGGAGAGTGCAACAGTAGGGAAAGTGTTGGATAGCGTAGGAGTAAAAATTACTATTCCCACTCCAGTGAGTGCAACAGTAGGGAAAGCGTTGGATAGCGTAGGGGTAAAAATTACTATTCACACTCCAAAGAGTGCAACAGTAGGGAAAGCGTTGGATAGCATAGGGGTAAAAATTACTATTCCCACTCCAAAGAGTGCAACAGTAGGGAAAGCGTTGGATAGCGGGAGGGTTAAAATTACTATTTCCACTCCAGAGAGTGCAACAGTAGGGATAGTGTTGGATAGCGTAGGAGTAAAATTTTCTATTCCCACTCCAGTGAGTGCAACAGTAGGGAAAGCGTTGGATAGCGTAGGGGTAAAAATTACTGATCCCACTCCAAAGAGTTCAACAGTAGGGAAAGCGTTGGATAGCATAGGGGTAAAAATTACTTTTCACACCCCAGAGAGTGCAACAGTAGAGAAAGTAAATACTTCATATATGAATAAAAATACATTAAATATTAATAGCAAATACAAATTAATTAACAATAATTAACAATGTTATATAATATAATTATTAATCAATTAAAAATACAAAAGAATAATTATTACAAATAATTACCTATTAATACAAATTACCAATTAACAATTAATCAACAGTTAAAAATGTATTAATAATTACAACAAAACAAAAACAATAAATAAATAACTATATTTATTTATTCACAATTAAATTACTTCCCACCCTATTCCCCTATAAACCCACAACCCACTACAGAAATTTATATAATTAACAATTAACTATTAATTAAGATTAATTATCAATTATATTTTAATTAATTACCAATTGAAAATGTATATATCAATTAATTCCAAATAAATACCAAAAAATTTACTTAAAAATGTAATTAATTATAATTAATTTACTTCCCACCTTATTCCCCTATAAACCCACAACCCGCTACAGAAAATACATTAATAAAATTAAAATAATTATCAATTAATCAATTAACTAAAATGAATTACCAATTATATTTTAATTAATTACCAATTAAAAATGTAAATATCAATTAATTCAGTATAAATACCTATAAATACATTTTAACATATAATAATTAAATTTAAATTACTTCCCACCCTATTCCCCTATAAACCCACAATCCGCTACAGCATATGCATTAATAAAATTAAAATAATTATCAAATAATCAATTAATTAAAATAATTAACAATTATATTTTAATTAATTACCAATTAATTATCAATTAACAATTGATTCTAAATAAATACCAATAAATAAATTAACATATTTAATTAATTATAATTAAATTACTTCCCACCCTATTCCCCTATAAACCAACAACCCACTACAGAAAAGACATTAATAAAACTAACATAATTATCAATTAATCAATTAATTAAAATAATTACCAATTATATTTAAATTAATTACCAATTAATTATCAATTAACAGTTAATTCTAAATAAATACCAATAAATACATGAACGTATTTAATTAATTATAATTAAATTACTTCCCACCCTATTCCCCTATAAACCCACAACCCGCTACAGAATTATATTACGCAAAAATTAAATACCATAAAATTAATTAATTAAAATAAATTATAAAATAGATATACACTTTTCACACATATACTAAAATAAAAAATACTTTAAAAATTAATATTAACTTACTTACCTCAAATTCTATATTTTTGTTGTCTATATTCTGTCATTGTATATTTTTGTTGTCTATATTCTGTCATTCTATATATTTGTTTTCTATATTCTGTCATTCTATATGTTTGCTGTCTATATTCTGTCCATTCCATATTTTGTCCATTCTATATTTTTTGATTCAATATTTATGCTATTCTATTCGATATTTTTGTAGTCTATTTTCTGTCCATTCGATATTGTGTCCATTCTATATTTTTAACTCTATATTAATGTAAATTGATATTAAAAACTCTATATTTTGACTGTATACCATAATTATCGTAGAGAGAAAGACGTGAACAATGTATTATCCTAACTCACTTAACTAAAGCGCTTCTTCGCCATATATTTTGTAGCACTTAACACAGCTTCTAGTTAATCTTTTTACCGTCAGGTTAGAAAATGGAGACAGGAAAATCACCGTATTCACCAAGGATCACAAGCATTGCTCAAGTGAGAGAGTCGCGAGTTAAACCCTGTGTTAGAAGTGGGCAGGATCGGAAGGGCACGGCGTGCCAAGTCAAGTCAAGTCAAGTCAATAAATTTATATAGCGCGCTACATACCCAGAGGGTCTCAAGGCGCTTGAAGAAGGGTGGGGAATTATTTGTCAAATATCCACGTTTTAAGTTGCTTTCTGAATGCTAGGTGGTTCTGATTAAGGCGAAGGTGAGTGGGAAGTGAGTTCCAGGTTTTAGCTGCCAGGTAGGAGAAGGATCTACCTCCCATGGTGGTTTTGTTGATGCGAGGAACAGTGGCAAGGGCTTGGTTGGAGGATCGTAGCTGGCGGGAGGGGGTGTAGAAGGACAGTCGTGTGTTAAGGCATTCGGGTCCGATTTCGTAGAGTGCCTTGTGTGCGTGGGTTAGGAGCCGGAAAGTAATCCTCTTATTGACGGGGAGCCAGTGGAGGTTTTTCAGGTGACCAGAGATGTGTTCTTTACGCGGGATGTCTAATATGAGCCTGGCTGAAGCATTTTGGATGCGTTGGAGTTTTTTCTGGAGTTTTGCGGTGGTACCGGCGTAGAGGGTGTTTCCGTAGTCCAGTCGGCTCGTGACCAGAGCATGGGTGACTGTTTTTCTAGTTTCGGTGGGGATCCAGCGAAATGTTTTTTTGAGCATGCGAAGAATGTTGAAGCAAGATGAAGAAACGGCGTTGACTTGTCTGTTCATCGAGAGTGAGGAATCCAGGATGACGCCCAGGTTCTGTGCGTGGTCCGTCGGGATGGGTGCTTTTCCAAGGGCCTCTGGCCACCAAGAGTCATCCCAGGCGGAGGGGGAGGTGCCTAGGATGAGGACTTCTGTTTTGTCTGAGTTCAGTTTCAGACGGCTGTTCTTCATCCATTCGGCTACTTTTTTCATTCCTTCATGCAGGTTGGTTTTGGCAGTGTACGGGTCTCTGGTAAGTGATAGGATCAGTTGAGTATCGTCGGCGTAGGAGATGATGTTGAGGTTGTGTTGGTGTGCGATGACCGCGAGGGGGCTCATGTATACGTTGAAGAGGGTGGGGCTGAGTGAAGATCCTTGTGGTACGCCGCAGATGACTTCAGTGGCCTCTGACTTGAATGGTGGAAGGCGGACTCTCTGGGTTCTTCCGGTGAGGAACGAGGTGATCCATTCCAGTGCTTTTCCTTGGATTCCGACGGTTCTGAGGCGTTGTAGAAGGGTGCTATGACATACCGTGTCGAAGGCTGCGGAGAGGTCGAGGAGGATGAGGGCGACTGTGTCTCCATTGTCCAGTAGAGTTCGAGTGTCGTCTGTTGCTGCGATGAGGGCGGTTTCGGTGCTGTGCTTGGCTCGGAAGCCGGATTGTGAGGAGTCGAGGGATTTGTTGGTTTCGAGGAATGCGGCGAGCTGATTGTTGACCGCTTTCTCGATGACTTTGGCCGGGAATGGAAGGAGTGAGATAGGGCGGTAGTTTTTGAGTTCGGTGGGGTCAACGATAAACAGATTACATTTCATAAACTCTATAAAGTACTATATCCCAATCCACACAAGCATCTCAGGGGCGGATTCTGTGTAACTCTCCATTACCATAAAATAAGATCTGCTTGTTACATCAATAAGTAAACCACAGGAGTTGTGTTGCAACGTTTCTCCTCTATTTGTTAATTTTTTGGGTGGCTAAATATGTAAATATTAGCATTTGTACAGACAGCCCAGAGGCTGTCACTGACTCCATCCTACATTACCCATATCCTCCCACTGGATTTGTAAAATCAGTCGGGACTTCAACCAACCTTCTAAGCATGGCAATGCTTATGGACAAAGCTGAAGACACACCGACACCTCTATACGTATGTTTTATTCAGTCAGTCAGTCAAAAAAGGTCTTTATTTTGATTTACATCATAAAAGACTTACAATACAAAGACAGCACTAACCCTAATAAAATTTCCCGATAAAATCCATAAATACAGAGCATACTAAAAACAGCAATAAAAAGTTATTAAATGTATATACAAAGACTCACGACTGTAGGACACAATAAACATACAAGATTAAAAATGTAATTCATATGGAGAAGACAATCATGCTAACCCGCCATCTGTTAGCGTACACAATGTATTAGAAACTCAAGTACCGGATCCGAATTGACCAGGCCCAACTGACAAATTTAGATACACATGTTACAATAAGTTTTGAGGTGTCAGATTTCAAAATTCTACTTGCAGCCTGTGCGGATCTGGTGCCCAGCGAGCGGCATACGGGCCTCAACCATACTCGTCTGGGAGGTGTGTACATTCGACAGCAAAAAAGGAAATGGTCCACTGTTTCTACCTCCTCCACACAATAGGGACATTTATCAGAACCAGGAAGATTCCAAGAGCATGTTAATCCTCCAAGCGGGAGGCATCCTACTCTTAACTGATGGAAAAGTTTACGATGGAAAAGTTTACGATCTATTGGTTTTGTTATAATGTCCCAATATTCCTCATAATGGGGAGTATCCTTGATAACAAAGAATAAGGCTGTCATAGAACTTCCCTGTACAGACGCCAGTCTCTTTTTCTTAATCCTACTCCAATAAATGTCCTTAAAAAGCTTTTTAGAAGGGAAAACAGCAGTTACTGGATCAACCCACAGGGACCCCAACCCCATATCCGCCAGGGAGGCCTTTATTCCTGATAACCAGGGAATCCTGGATGAGCCCCATAGCCCTTTTACTTCCAAAAGGGCCTCAGCGTACATGGTCAATTCCGGTGTCATCCACAGGCGCCGCCAAAACGCCAGTGGTCTATACCGAATTACGTCCTCAACGGGGTTACATCCTAGGTCATATATTAGGGGGATACAAGGTGTTGAATGAGGCAGCCCTATTGCTGATCTTAGAAATGTATTCTGTGCGACCTTGAGTTGGGACGTGTCACTAAAGCCTCACACATACATAATGGCCGGTAGAATTTTAGAACCATAGATTTTTAACAAGGGGGCCATTGGTTTAGTTATGGAGTTCCTGTGCTCCTTCAACAGAGCACCAGCAAGTTGGGCATGCTTAAGGGTGAGGAGGTCTATCTGGAGTTTCCAGATTAAGTTTTCACTAAAGGTGACTCCCAGGTACGTGAAAACAGCTGTCTGGTCGAGGATGACCCCACCCATTTTAACCCTAGCTTTTACTGTTCTTGGACCACAAGGACATAAATTTGGTCTTCCCTACGTTGACTTCCAGCTAATGTTCGCGGCAGAACAGCTCAAAGCTAGACAGTGCAAGCTTTAACCCCTGTCTCGTCTTAGAAATTAAGAGCGTATCATCCGCGAACATGAGTAGTGGGACTTTCTTACCAGCTAGGGAGGGTGCGTCAGTCGGGTGGTTAGAAAAATAATTCGTAACCCCGTTAATAAACAAGGAAAACAAGGTGGGGGCTAACACACACCCTTGTCTAACACCTTTAGAAAGCTCAAACCTATCGGTCACCTCCCCGGTAGTTTTCCTTTGATAAGGATAACTACCAGCTCTTTGGGCATGCCCATCCCCAGTAACACTTCCCACAACTTGATTCTAGGTACAAGATCAAATGCGGACCTGAGGTCCACGAAGGCCGCAAAAAGCATGCCACCACCTAACAAAACCTCTTTCCAGTATAAGAACATAACCCTAAATGCTTGATCTAGGGTACCAATGTTTGACCGAAAGCCCGCCTGAAGGGGTGTTAATACATCAAAATCAGCCATCCAACCCTGTATACGACCCAAAAGAAGATGGGCCACAGTCTTTTGTACTGCATCTATAAGTCTAATTGGACGATAATTGGCCGGGACAGAGCTATCGCCCTTCTTATAGATGGGCAATATCTCAGCCCTAAGCCAAGAATCGGGAACTAAAGCTCCACTAGCAAGGGCGTTAGCTAGCATTTTCAAATATGGGACCCATAGATCTTGCTCATGTTTGAATAAATCTGCAGGGATACAGTCAGGCCCTGGTGCTTTACCACTTGGAATGCCCCTTAAGATCGCCTTCACCTCACTGGGGACAAAAACCAGGGATTCCTCGCACATGGGGGTCTGTGTAGCTGTTAAAGGACCACACTGCAATTTAAACTGGTTTTCGAAATACGAGACCCATGCCTGTGGCTCCACATGGTTTGTGGGAACCATATCTTGTGGGCGGTTGCCCCATTTGAGGAGGTACCAAAATTGTGCATTATTCTGCCCCTCACAAGCATGAATCAACCCCCTCCAACGGTCCTCGTCCCAATTCTTTTTGGCAGTTATTTGGGCTAGTTTATAGGTATGCCTATATCTTCGAATGTCGTCTGGTAGTCTAGATTTAATGGCTATAAGCAGCGCTCTTTGAGCCTGTCTACAGCTATTATCATACCAGGAGCAGGGTCTCAACACTTTATTTTTAGTGTTAGGGGGTAAACTCCTAACAAAAAAAGATTTGAGTTCAGAAAATAACCCATTGTGAATTCCAGAGAAATTTTCATTATTTTCAGCCTGCGACTCAAAGCTATTTAGTTTGACCACCGTGATAGTGAGCAGATTCATTATCATGGACAAAGATCCCTCATTCATTGCTATTTTCGGCCAACGTACCCTTCTCTCGTCATTAGTAAGAGTTACCTTTCCCTGTACAATGGGGGAAACAGCCATGTCAGTATCAATAAAACTGTATCAGTCAGAGAAAGGACTAGTGGAGTATGGTCACTTTCAGGTCTACACGTGACCACCATGTCGGCGATAACCGACCACATTTCCAGGTTAGCTAGTATATAATCGATGCGGGACCCAGATCTTCCGTTATCAAAAGTCACTGCCCCTGCCCTATCTGACTTTGTTCTGCCATTAACAGCCCGCAAGCCCTTATCAAGACACAAACCATAAACATAGCTGCATGCGTCCATTTTTTTAATGGGCGTCAACTCCAGCTGGGGAATACCCCATGTAGAATCTTCTGCCTCTGTAAGCTTCCCATCAACCATACCAAGTGGCTCGAAACAGGTGTTGAAGTCCCCGGCCACAACCCTATTTACATTTTTAGAAACTGTACAAAGAAATTACTCTAATAAAAGGGCTCTTGGAGAACATCTCCCACCTGGAAGCCCCCTAAGATATATGTTGATAATAATAATATTGAGACCCTTAGTGGAGCTAATCCTTATTGCCATAATGTCCGGACTGTCTATCGGGATCTCCACCACAGAGACTCCCATACGTTGTTTAATTGACTATAAGGCCGCATTTGATCATGTCAATAGCACTAAATTATGGTCCAAGCTGCACAGATGGGGGCTGCCACGGCCCTTATTAAATTTGTTAATAAACTTGCACATGGACACATGGCTGCAGGTAAAGTTGGGTGACAGAACTTTCTTGTCGAAGCGCATCCCAAGGGTTAAAGGGCTGAAACAAGTTTGCGTCTTAGCACCGACTCTCTTCAACTTATATATAGCTGACTTAGTACCACTCCTGATCAGCTGCAACTCACATGCCCCAAAACTAGGAGATATTTTGATACCCTTCCTCTTGTATTCGGATGACATAGTCCTGATTAGTAAAACAAAAGTAGGGCTACAACGTGTCCTAAAGGCAACTCAGGACTTCTCTAAAGCAAATGACCTAACAATCAACTTGGCTAAAAAAAGAACCATGATAATCAGAAAAAAAGGAGACAGGCTGGAGCCTGGTTTTGGGGGGGAAACTAAAATTGAGGACACAGCGGAATACAAATACCTGGGCGGTGAAGTTGGATAGCAGGGGTCGCTTCGCACCACAGAAGAATAGTATTAGGCACAAAGGCCTAATACTGGCTTCCACTTTAAAAACACTAAATTCAAAGTTGACTGGGCCATCAATCTTCCCTTGAGGTAGTTCAGGCAAAACTGCTACCAACAATCACCTAGGGCAGCAAAGCTCAGAAAGGCAGAGACGCTAAAATACTTGACACCGTAGTAACAACTGTAAATAGGGTCATCTTTGGGATGCCCAAACACACTTCACCGGCGCAAATTAGGCTTGAATTCGGCAAGGAGCATTCATCATTGCATGGGACAAAGTACGAAAAGCTTCACATGGTACACTAAATGAACAGCTATGGAAGGAGATAGAACAACATTCCAAATCACCTGCTGTGGAATATCTTTATAGCAGTTTAAATGGGTTGGACCTATGTCAGCTTTGGGATACATCAACAACCACTATTATTTTTAAAACACTAGTGTGGAAAACAGTGAAACATCTTTCCTTGCTGGAGGACAAGGCCACATTGACAAAAAGGGCCCATGGCTGGGTGACATTAAACATATATACGGAGTCTGTTGCCCAAGCCTATTTCAATCTGGGGTATCACAAAAATATAAAAATTGCTTTCATGAAGTACAGACTGGGGCTGTCACCCTGCAGGCAACATCTTCCTCCCTGGTTAAGAGAGAAAGCAGGCACTGCGTGTCGCTTATGTGGTTCAGCATCAGAAGATTTGCTGCATTTACTGTGCTCCAGCAAAAAACTGCTTAAAGAACGGAAACATCTGTTGAGGCGACACTTTAATCAGTGGGGGATTCGCACCAGGAGGCAAGCTCTACTGGCATGCTTTCCACCGAACGATCCACAACTGAATTGCAGCCTGGTGAAGTATCTGAAACTGTGCGATAGTAAAATGCCTGAAATGGAGACATAAGGAATTTGTGTGGGGACACATCGGCAAATGTCCTGCGACACACTCGAGAAATTCCCCTCAAAGAAATTAACTTTTACGTCTGCAGCACGCTGAGGTCGGTCAGTACAGTACCTGAGGGCATGTCATACAGAAAAGAGGGGTGGTTCGCCAAGGTAAGAAGGGCTTGTCAATGGTCGACAAAAATTTGGTTGGATGGTCTGGAATGCTGTAGCAGCAATTGGACAGAAATTATACATTTCGCTGTTAAAGCTGCTTCATTTTAGAAATTTCATTTTTAAAACATTTTTTAGAAGCTTTTAAAATTAATAATTATGAAGGAATGCATTGTAAATGTATATAAATTGTGTTCTTTTCTTTTGATAATGTTAGCATTTTGCAACGGTTTTAATTAACTATGCAAATACATTTATACCATATCCTCCCATTCAAATTTATTAGGAGGTGCTGCACTGGCATCAATACCGGGGGATATCATAGTAGTTGTCATGACTAGACATGGATAGGTTGGGTGTCGGTTCAGTTTAAAAGCTCCGTGGTCGCAGATCTAATGCAGTCAATGCTTCTTCTCCAACAACGACCAATTCTTAGCTTAATGTGCCCACTGATCCCTTTACTCAGAGACAGGCTACTTCAAAAATATTAGCACAATTGCCACCACAATTCCTCTGTTTGAACAGCACATTTTTTCTAACGACCTAATTGATGAACATCTGTACAGCGATAAGGAGAAGCTCATATATACCCAAGCTGAAAAGAACTAAAAAATAGGTGTAAGGCGATCAATTCCCAGCACAATTCTAACCTTTCTAATGACCAAGTTGCAGGGGCTCAGTGCAGTAGTTCTGCTGGTTTACCTGTAGGTGTTCCGACCGGCTGTATCTCTCTCCCTGTAAGTGTCCCAACCGGTTGTATATCTCTCCCTTCCACTGCTCCACAGGCTCATATGTTGATTGGCAGCCAGCCTTTCAGGCAATTCCGGTTTGAATCGAAAGCCGAAGGCGCACATGCAAACCAAACAAGATGGATCGCAGAGCTATCGAACGTCTATTACTGCAGAACTAACGTATCGTGAAGCTGGCCTGGTAAAGCAAGTTGCAGAATGTATATGCTGTGTATGACGTACTGCAGGACAAACAGCTTTAGCACCCAGCGCATCCCATATTCTCATAATGGTGGTGAGAACTGTTTTAGGAAAGTGTAGCTCCTGGGTCAAAGCAAGCAGAGGACTGTCCAAATGGGCCGTCCTTAAAGTGGACAAGGCGGTAACCAAAAAGCTAGATTGCCAATCACGCGCCAGGGTTTAACATAAACGCTGACGCAAGCCAATTAAATAGAAGGGCGTGGCCTAAAGTTCCCTTCTCAAACCGTATCGATACCATAAGGCACTCGCATGGCGAGAACAGCACATTCAAGATGGTGTCAGGCTGTCCAAATGGGCTGTCCTTAAAGTGGGCAAGGCGGTAACCCAAAAGCCTGATTACCAATCACGCACCAGCGTTTCACATAAACGCTGACACAAGCCAATTAAAAAGAAAGGCGTGGCTTCAAGTTTCCTTCTCAAACCGTATCGATAACAAAAGGGACTTGCATGGCGAGTGCAGCGCATGCTCGCTGCTTACACCAGGCGAGACCTAAAAAGGGCTTCACTGAGGACTTTGTGACTTGCTGTAAATCTGCTCTCCACCCAACCAGACCTGAAAAATAGGGGGACAGCGGCTGCTGTAGAAGAGGCCCTCAGCTGACCCAGCCCCACCAGCCTCTCCTGGACATTGTTTTCTGTGCCTGCCCTGAGGTCCCCGGCCCCTCCTTTACAGCTCTGCTCTTTTCTCTGTACTGGGGCCTGCAAGAGGAGCCTGGACTGCTTCTGAACTCCACAAACATCAAGCAAGTTGGGAAAATAAAATACCTGGTCCATTTTTTTTAAATAACCAGAAAATGTCGAATTTCTTATCTGCTGTTTTTTTGCTCTTTTTTTAATGTGTACCACTGCTTTGTCTGTGTTTAGGGATGTGGTCTATTAAAACAAACATTTGCAATGCAATAGGTCTTGCATTACTGAAAGTTTGACCTATTGGCGATGCAAATAATAATGCAACACCAAAAACTCGAACTTTCAGTAATGTGAGGCCTATTGCATTGCAAATTGATGCTTTTTTAGGCAAAAGGAGATAAAGTGATTTGCCCAGAATCAAAGGATGCTTGAGCCTCCTGCCAGACCCGAACCTGGTTACGTTATATAAGAAGACTAGGAAACAAATGGCTTATGATTCCACTAATAAGAGTATTTGTAATATTCTGTGATTGGAAACATATCCCACATTGTAAATTAATTAAATGTAAACAACTTATATATTAAACCTCAAATAAACATGTTTATCTATTGTTTGAATTAGATAACGTTATAAGCTGTAACTGGTCAGTGAATTGCCAAGCGTACCAAAAATTGGTATGTTTTGCTATTTCTAACCACACCTCTGACTCCACCTACTGATCCAATCCTCTGTTTATTTCCGCCCCCTAATTCTCCGCCCACACTTCCCCTACTTTTTTTTCCCCACTCCGACCACTGGTTAAACCACAGTTTTCTAGCTTCATGGATAACAATTTAGCTACAAAACCACATATCGCCCTTAGGCAGCGTGCTCAATCCAGCTATTAGATTTACATTTAACAAACAAATTACATATTTTTTTTAACTCTAAGGGAGCCAATTCGTATCCAGAGTACCATCCGCCAAGCAAAGAGCCGGCACAGCCACCACTGAACCTGGTAGCAAGCCTTGTATTATATTCATATTAGCACCACTGTTTTAATTTGAACACACAGCTGGATGGTGACCAGTAGGAGGTAGGACAGGTAGTTGAATGAGAGAATGAGGTATACGTGCTCCTTGAGGGTGAAAGGATACCAAAGTACTTGGGCACTGTCAGGTGCAAACTAATAGTCTATAATACACAATAAGACCCAGTCCAAATAGCGAGCTAATATATCAGTGACTCAAGGGGGGTCAAATAAGTCCTACTCCCCACTACTCTCTTATCCACATTATAATGAGGTAATGCACTGTGCTCTGCCTTGTTTAAAAATATCTGTTCTCCAAGACAACAACACAGAACGAAGCACTCAGAGTGACCCAGATCGTAGTGGTTCACAACAATCCACACCACACATTGGACCTTACTCTGAATAGAGGAAAAAATGTGCGAGAAGCAAGTGACCCCTCACGGAAACACCACCAAACGGGGTAACTGGTATGTAATTTCCAGACAGGCCCCTGTCTCATCATCGGTGGTCACCCGCTTCTCGGAGGAAAATAAGATGAAAGGAAAGAAGAAGTGTCCGAAACAAACAACATATAAAGTGCTACAGTGAAGTGCAGAGTAATCTGCTAGTGACAAACACACACAAAAATAATGATAGAGTGCCTAAAAACACACACAGTCCACCAATCCCTTAGCCACTTTTATTCGTAGGGTGGTGATCGCGTGCTGTTGATTATTAAAAAGGCTGGTAGCTAGTCATGCGTACCATTACCTACAGTGCCGACATGTTTCACTGCTGTATTACGTAGAGCAGTTTCATCAGGGCTGCACTCAAGTGCTGCCACTTCACTCTTTTTGGACACTCAGTTCTGTAACGTGCTGTCAAGGGAGAACAGGTACGTAATTAAAAACATGTAGACTCAAGGATGGCCAGAGGCATACTCTGAAGGGATACATAGAGTGGTAATGTGAGGCATATTTACCCGAGAGCAGCAAAACTTTGCATACCAGCCACTCCGGTGTCAAATAGGGCCCCTAGATACTTCTGACGTAAGTGTGCCCCTTGTTTTGTGATAAAAATATTTTATCTGTAGATGGAGAAAACATAAAAGCCATTGTAGTTTGCATTGTGCTGCTGGTTTTTAACGTGCCCCGTCGCACCTCATATACAATACGCCGGTGCTCCAGCCTGAGCACAAAGTGACCTATACACTCAACGCTGACCCCACAAATCAATGTCTGGGATTGCTGCCCCCTAGTAAAGGTGAACCACTTAGGCGCTAGTTGTAAATACCGCTGTGCAGCGCACCTAACACATTGACCCCACACAGATCCTAGACAGTGCAGCCAAAGCGGTCAAAAACGACCATAGTCTCGATCGTGACACACTACGCTCCAAGGATGTAAAACTGCATGGAGCCTACAGACTCGAACATACTGCATTAAGCCCCATAACAAAAGTCAGCAATATACTTCCCTGGCGCGTGGTTAAAGATCACCGCCTCACCGTGACAGGCTCGGAAGAAGCCTTTCCTCAGCAGTGCCGCTCGCCAAGTCCCGGAGCAGTGTAAAACGGAGCGCCGGCGGAGCCACGCCCCCAGCGTGACACCACGTGATCGCGCCTCCGTGCGTGGCGGCCATCTTAGCCTAGTCAAAGGGCTTAAAGAACTATGGAAGTATTCAATGATTTGACCTCGCATTGGGCGTCCGGTGCTATACCACTGCAACACAACCCTAACAAGGGTACTAGGTAATGGAAAAAAGCTCGGGAGACAGGGCCATAATACTAATAATTGCCTGCAATTCACCCCATAGGCATTATGAAAACAGTGTAATGAGATCCAAGGTTATTCCAGTATGACACATAGCAAAGGAATGTTGTGCCATGTAGGGACCCTAACCACAGGGGGCATGTACTGTTGCCTCTATAGAGTCCGAATAATGGGCCCAGATAGGGCAAAGGCAAACGAACCTCACATGGCCTGGGAGTTTGTAAACTCATGTGGTAACCTAGGAGCTGGTCCATGGAATTAGAGGGGTTCCCTTTGCAAGCTAGGACAGGTAAAATGGAATTTTATTTCTGGATAAGACCCTGATTCACAATTTAATCCTGTTCCATTCTATGATTTCGTTGAGCCCAACTCTATCCGTTTTCTCATTATAAATCCAGTGTGATTCTTTGGCTAACAAGATCTCATCAATATTCTGGGGGGAGCCTGTGATCTTCTCGAGCACTGTCCACTGGAAGGTGTGTTTTTCAGTAGAACAGTGCTGGACAAGCTTAGTTGTTAATTTGCCTGCCCTGATTGTGCTCAGATGTTCCTGTATACGCACTTTGATCTTGCGCGAAGTCAGACCTATGTACTGTAACCCACACTGGCACGTTAGCCTGTATACAACTTGTGTGGAGTTACAGTTACTAAACTGATTTTGAAACCACTCCTTCCCCGATGTGAGACTCACACTTTTGCTCTTCTTAGTGAGTGGACATACCGAGCATGTCCCACATGGAAAATGGCCTTTGGGTACGGTGGAATTGTGATCAGTTAGTGCCTGGGGGGCCTTCGAATGTACAAGTTTATCCTTCAAGTTAGGCGCCCTCTTGAATGCAAATCTCGGTGGTGGCATACGAAACTCGCTGTTGGACAGAATGGACCAGTGCTTGCGGATGGACTGACGGATTTTGGTGGCCATAGGATCAAACGTCATGACCACAGGTATACAGTCGTCCCTCTTCTTGGTTACCTTTTCTAAAAGAGCACTCCTAGGTGTGTTGAGCGCTCTCTTTTTAGCTTGTTTTACTATCTTCATAGGGTAGTTCCTATTAGTCAACTTCGATGTCAGTCCTTCAGATTGTTCTAGGAAAGTACTGGTGTTGGAACAGTTGCGTCTATACCTCAGGAACTGCCCTACGGGCAAGTTGTCCCTCAAGGCTCTAGGATGAAAGGAATCGTAAGAGAGCAAGGAATTCCTATCTTTGGGCTTTTGATGTACACAGGTGTTAATGGTGCCCATGCTGTATTCGATGTCGAGGTCAAGGTACACTGCCTTGTGTCTGTCATATGTCCAAGTGAACTTGAGGTTCTCATCTTGTGCATTCAGCCAGTTAAGGAATTCCAACAGGAGTTCCTCCGTTCCTGACCAGATGCAGAGCACGTCATCTATATATCTCTTCCAGAGCCAGATCTGTCTCTGGAAGGGGTTGTTGTTATGATAGATGACGTGCTCCTCGAACTGTCCAACATAGATACAAGCTATGCTGGCTGCCATTGTAGCCCCCATAGATGTACCAGACACCTGGAGATAAAGCTGGTCTTTATAGCAGAAATAGTTCTTAGTAAGGGCTAACTCAATACACTGCAGTACGAATGTCTGAGTTGTGTCATAGAACCATTCCTGGTCGCCCAGGGCGCGGGCCGCTGCCACCAGCTCCGCGTCCTGGGGGATGCAGGTGTACAAAGATTCGATGTCTATGGTGACAAAGAACTCATTTGCAGGGTCATACTGGATGTCTTCAAGTACATTTAAGATGTCAGTCGTGTCTTTCACAAATGATTTTTGGTTGACCACAGACTCTCTAAGGAAGTAATCCGCGTATTGGGATAGCGGTTCCAGAATAGATTGAATACCCGCCACAATTGGGCGCCCCGGAGGTGGACGAGTGGGCTTGTGGATTTTTGGGAGGATGTAAAACGACGGAGTCCTAGGGCTGGTGTTTACAAGGAACTCCGCCTCCTTAACCGAAATCCACTTTCTTTCCTTAGCTACTCCGACCATGTCGCGGATGGTTTTTGACAATTCTTCCACCGGATCTTTATTGAGCGGTACATAGTTGGTCCTGACACTCAGGAGGCGTAGTACTTCGGCCTCATAATCAGTAGTATTGAGAAGGACAATGGCACCGCCCTTGTCCGCCGATTTTATAGTCAGCGTGTGGTTGTTTTGGAGACTTTTGACTGCTTCCCAGTCTTCCTTCGTCATGTTTTTGTGGTGAAACTGTCTCTGAGTGTGTTCTATTTTTTCTATGTCCTCTAGGACAAGAGACTCAAAGACCACTATTTCTGGACCCACCGCAGAAGAGGGTGGGCAGAAAGTGGAAGGTTTTCTCAAGTTGGAAGTATAGGTGATGTTCTCTGGTTGTCGCTTGTCTTTAAAAAACTTTTTCAGCTTAATTTTCCTCATTGTTTCCTGGAATTCAATCCTACATTTAAATGCGTCATGAGTAGGAGTAGGAATGAAACCCAAACCTTTATTCAGTACTCTTTTCTCATTGTCTGACAGGACATGATCCGAGAGATTGACTACAATGTTGCCGCTTATTTCTGGGTCCTGCCTCTGCTGCGGGTCAACCTGGGCGAGAACGTCTGCCATTGCTGGCGTTGCTGGTTCGGCTGATTGGTGTGGTTTCCTCTGCCTCTTCCACCTCCTTGACCTCCTCCACGGTTGGTTGTTCCATGGCCTTGGGCTAAAAAAGACCTAAGAAGTGCCCCCAAGTCCTCACTGTTTTGATTCTGTTGTTGGAATCTCACCCAATTGCCTTGAGGTGTTTCTTCCTCGTCCTCACTGGACGTGTTATCGAAGGTCCACTGGTTGGGGGTCCGTCTTGGTTGTTGTCTGCCTCCTCGGCCCCTCTGTCTTCCTCCAAAGGACTGAGATTCCTGAGGAGCTGTGTAGTACTCGTCCTTCACATAGGGAAAAGCCCATTCGTGTGTGTATCTCTCAAGATTACGAGTGAGGCCCTTCAATTTTTGGGTTACCATATAGTTTCTATATTCAGAAAGATCGTCCTGGATCCTTTGGAGTTGTTCTTTGGTATCCAACAAGGTGGTGTCCCTCTGTATGGATTCTTCCAGTTCCAGTATCTCTTTCAGTAGTTCCTCACTAAGCCGCTTGTGGAGGAGGTCAAGGAGGCAGAAGAGGCAGAGGAAACCACACCAATCAGCCGAACCAGCAATGGCAGACGTTCTCGCCCAGGTTGACCCGCAGCAGAGTCAGGACCCAGAAATAAGCGGCAACATTGTAGTCAATCTCTCGGATCATGTCCTGTCAGACAATGAGAAAAGAGTACTGAATAAAGGTTTGGGTTTCATTCCTACTCATGACACATTTAAATGTAGGATTGAATTCCAGGAAACAATGAGGAAAATTAAGCTGAAAAAGTTTTTTAAAGACAAGCGACAACCAGAGAACATCACCTATACTTCCAACTTGAGAAAACCTTCCACTTTCTGCCCACAATCTTCTGCGGTGGGTCCAGAAATAGTGGTCTTTGAGTCTCTTGTCCTACAGGACATAGAAAAAATAGAACACACTCAGAGACAGTTTCACCACAAAAACATGACGAAGGAAGACTGGGAAGCAGTCAAAAGTCTCCAAAACAACCACACGCTGACTATAAAATCGGCGGACAAGGGCGGTGCCATTGTCCTTCTCAATACTACTGATTATGAGGCCGAAGTACTACACCTCCTGAGTGTCAGGACCAACTATGTACCGCTCAATAAAGATCCGGTGGAAGAATTGTCAAAAACCATCCGCGACATGGTCGGAGTAGCTAAGGAAAGAAAGTGGATTTCGGTTAAGGAGGCGGAGTTCCTTGTAAACACCAGCCCTAGGACTCCGTCGTTTTACATCCTCCCAAAAATTCCACAAGCCCACTCGTCCACCTCCGGGGCGCCCAATTGTGGCGGGTATTCAATCTATTCTGGAACCGCTATCCCAATACGCGGATTACTTCCTTAGAGAGTCTGTGGTCAACCAAAAATCATTTGTCAAAGACACGACTGACATCTTAAATGTACTTGAAGACATCCAGTATGACCCTGCAAATGAGTTCTTTGTCACCATAGACATCGAATCTTTGTACACCTGCATCCCCCAGGACGCGGCGCTGGTGGCAGCGGCCCGCGCCCTGGGCGACCAGGAATGATTTTATGACACAACTCAGACATTCGTACTGCAGTGTATTGAGTTAGCCCTTACTAAGAACTATTTCTGCTATAAAGACCAGCTTTATCTCCAGGTGTCTGGTACATCTATGGGGGCTACAATGGCACCCAGCATAGCTTGTATCTATGTTGGACAGTTCGAGGAGCACGTCATCTATCATAACAACAACCCCTTCCAGAGTCAGATCCGGCTCTGGAAGAGATATATAGATGACGTGCTATGCATCTGGTCAGGAACGGAGGAACTCCTGTTGGAATTCCTTAACTGGCTGAATGCACAAGATGAGAACCTCAAGTTCACTTGGACATATGACAGACACAAGGCAGTGTACCTTGACATCGACATCGAATACAGCATGGGCACCATTAACACCTGTGTACATCAAAAGCCCACAAATAGGAATTCCTTGCTCTCTTACGATTCCTTTCATCCTAGAGCCTTGAGGGACAACTTGCCCGTAGGGCAGTTCCTGAGGTATAGACGCAACTGTTCCAACACCAGTACTTTCCTAGAACAATCTAAAGGACTGACATCGAAGTTGACTAATAGGAACTACCCTATGAAGATAGTAAAACAAGCTAAAAAGAGAGCGCTCAACACACCTAGGAGTGCTCTTTTAGAAAAGGTAACCAAGAAGAGGGACAACTGTATACCTGTGGTCATGACATTTGATCCTATGGCCACCAAAATCCGTCAGTCCATCCGCAAGCACTGGTCCATTCTGTCCAACAGCGAGTTTCGTATGCCACCACCGAGATTTGCATTCAAGAGGGCGCCTAACTTGAAGGATAAACTTGTACATTCGAAGGCCCCCCAGGCACTAACTGATCACAATTCCACCGTACCCAAAGGCCATTTTCCATGTGGGACATGCTCGGTATGTCCACTCACTAAGAAGAGCAAAAGTGTGAGTCTCACATCGGGGAAGGAGTGGTTTCAAAATCAGTTTAGTAACTGTAACTCCACACAAGTTGTATACAGGCTAACGTGCCAGTGTGGGTTACAGTACATATGTCTGACTTCGCGCAAGATCAAAGTGCGTATACAGGAACATCTGAGCACAATCAGGGCAGGCAAATTAACAACTAAGCTTGTCCAGCACTGTTCTAGTGAAAAACACACCTTCCAGTGGACAGTGCTCGAGAAGATCACAGGCTCCCCCCAGAATATTGATGAGATCTTGTTAGCCAAAGAATCACGCTGGATTTATAATGAGAAAACGGATAGAGTTGGGCTCAACGAAATCATAGAATGGAACAGGATTAAATTGTGAATCAGGGTCTTATCCAGAAATAAAATTCCATTTTACCTGTCCTAGCTTGCAAAGGGAACCCCTCTAATTCCATGGACCAGCTCCTAGGTTACCACATGAGTTTACAAACTCCCAGGCCATGTGAGGTTCGTTTGCCTTTGCCCTATCTGGGCACATTATTCGGACTCTATAGAGGCAACAGTACATGCCCCCTGTGGTTAGGGTCCCTACATGGCACAACATTCCTTTGCTATGTGTCATACTGGAATAACCTTGGATCTCATTACACTGTTTTCATAATGCCTATGGGGTGAATTGCAGGCAATTATTAGTATTATGGCCCTGTCTCCCGAGCTTTTTTCCATTACCTAGTACCCTTGTTAGGGTTGTGTTGCAGTGGTATAGCACCGGACGCCAGATGCGAGGTCAAGTCATTGAATACTTCCATAGTTCTTTAAGCCCTTTGACTAGGCTAATATGGCCGCCACGCACGGAGGCGCGATCACGTGGTGTCACGCTGGGGGCGTGGCTCCGCCGGCGCTCCGTTTTACACTGCTCCGGGACTTGGCGACCGGCACGGCTGAGGAAAGGCGTCTTCCGAGCCTTTCACGGTGAGGAAAGGCGTCTTCCGAGCCTGTCACGGTGAGGCGGTGATCTTTAACCACGCGCCAGGGAAGTATATTGCTGACTTTTGATATGGGGCTTAATGCAGTATGTTCGAGTCTGTAGGCTCCATGCAGTTTTACATCCTTGGAGCGTAGTGTGTCACGATCGAGACTATGGTCGTTTTTGACCGCTTTGGCTGCACTGTCTAGGATCTGTGTGGGGTCAATGTGTTAGGTGCGCTGCACAGCGGTATTTACAACTAGCGCCTAAGTGGTTCACCTTTACTAGGGGGCAGCAATCCCAGACATTGATTTGTGGGGTCAGCGTTGAGTGTATAGGTCACTTTGTGCTCAGGCTGGAGCACCGGCGTATTGTATATGAGGTGCGACGGGGCACGTTAAAAACCAGCAGCACAATGCAAACTACAATGGCTTTTATGTTTTCTCCATCTACAGATAAAATATTTTTATCACAAAACAAGGGGCACACTTACGTCAGAAGTATCTAGGGGCCCTATTTGACACCGGAGTGGCTGGTATGCAAAGTTTTGCTGCTCTCGGGTAAATATGCCTCACATTACCACTCTATGTATCCCTTCAGAGTATGCCTCTGGCCATCCTTGAGTCTACATGTTTTTAATTACGTACCTGTTCTCCCTTGACAGCACGTTACAGAACTGAGTGTCCAAAAAGAGTGAAGTGGCAGCACTTGAGTGCAGCCCTGATGAAACTGCTCTACGTAATACAGCAGTGAAACATGTCGGCACTGTAGGTAATGGTACGCATGACTAGCTACCAGCCTTTTTAATAATCAACAGCACGCGATCACCACCCTACGACTAAAAGTGGCTAAGGGATTGGTGGACTGTGTGTGTTTTTAGGCACTCTATCATTATTTTTGTGTGTGTTTGTCACTAGCAGATTACTCTGCACTTCACTGTAGCACTTTATATGTTATTTGTTTTGGACACTTCTTCTTTCCTTTCATCTTATTTTCCTCCGAGAAGCGGGTGACCACCGATGATGAGACAGGGGCCTGTCTGGAAATTGCATACCAGTTACCCCGTTTGGTGGTGTTTCCGTGAGGGGTCACTTGCTTCTCGCACATTTTTTCCTCTATTCAGAGTAAGGTCCAATGTGTGGTGTGGATTGTTGTGAACCACTACGATCTGGGTCACTCTGAGTGCTTCGTTCTGTGTTGTTGTCTTGGAGAACAGATATTTTTAAACAAGGCAGAGCACAGTGCATTACCTCATTATAATGTGGATAAGAGAGTAGTGGGGAGTAGGACTTATTTGACCCCCCTTGAGTCACTGATATATTAGCTCGCTATTTGGACTGGGTCTTATTGTGTATTATTGACTGTGAGTGGAGGGCGACCCTTTCCGCATTCCCTCTGAGCTCCATTATTGTTTGAGTGCTTTGTACGGCGGCTCAGCCGTGAGAGCTTAGCATCCCCCTACTTGGAGGATCAGTGTTTTTAAATATTTCCTTACATGTGGACCCTGTGGTTGGCGAGGTGCTATACTACTGAAACAGGCTTTCTTTTGGGGAGTGTGTAGGAACCTGTGACCAATAGCGAACAGAGCTTTCTTTCCCTTCCTTTTTCTTTGTCCTCAGTGCGGGCTCCCACTTATCAATGGATAAGAACTGTCTGGCTTTCACAGAGGAACAGATAACTGCTATCCTAGCAGGCCCATCACTACTACCTGATAATCCACTACTTAGCACCACCACAGCTAGGGAAGAATGGGAGAAGCTCAGTACTCTTAAAAAGAGGCAGGTTAGGATTGCGTTACATGGGGCGCTTATGACTGAATACTACAATGCAGGTGCAGCCCCAGCTAGTTTACTTGTAAGAATAGAACCCCGCATCTTCCTTGATGATAGCAGGTTTAGGCGAGATTGGAGCTTCATCGCCAACAAGTGTACTAGAGATTGGCTGATTTTGATTATCAGCACGGCCAAGCGGCTTAGTGAGGAACTACTGAAAGAGATACTGGAACTGGAAGAATCCATACAGAGGGACACCACCTTGTTGGATACCAAAGAACAACTCCAATGGATCCAGGACGATCTTTCTGAATATAGAAACTATATGGTAACCCAAAAATTGAAGGGCCTCACTCGTAATCTTGAGAGATACACACATGAATGGGCTTTTCCCTATGTGAAGGACGAGTACTACACAGCTCCTCAGGAATCTCAGTCCTTTGGAGGAAGACAGAGGGGCCGAGGAGGCAGACAACAACCAAGACGGACCCCCAACCAGTGGACCTTCGATGACACGTCCAGTGAGGACGAGGAAGAAACACCTCAAGGCAATCGGGTGAGATTCCAACAACAGAATCAAAACAGTGAGGACTTGGGGGCACTTCTTAGGTCTTTTTTAGCCCAAGGCCAGAGAACAACCAACCGTGGAGGAGGTCAAGGAGGCGGAAGAGGCAGAGGAAACCACACCAATCAGCCGAACCAGCAACGCCAGCAATGGCAGACGTTCTCGCCCAGGTTGACCCGCAGCAGAGGCAGGACCCAGAAATAAGCGGCAACATTGTAGTCAATCTCTCGGATCATGTCCTGTCAGACAATGAGAAAAGAGTACTGAATAAAGGTTTGGGTTTCATTCCTACTCCTACTCATGACGCATTTAAATGTAGGATTGAATTCCAGGAAACAATGAGGAAAATTAAGCTGAAAAAGTTTTTTAAAGACAAGCGACAACCAGAGAACATCACCTATACTTCCAACTTGAGAAAACCTTCCACTTTCTGCCCACCCTCTTCTGCGGTGGGTCCAGAAATAGTGGTCTTTGAGTCTCTTGTCCTACAGGACATAGAAAAAATAGAACACACTCAGAGACAGTTTCACCACAAAAACATGACGAAGGAAGACTGGGAAGCAGTCAAAAGTCTCCAAAACAACCACACGCTGACTATAAAATTGGCGGACAAGGGCGGTGCCATTGTCCTTCTCAATACTACTGATTATGAGGCCGAAGTACTACGCCTACTGAGTGTCAGGACCAACTATGTACCGCTCAATAAAGATCCGGTGGAAGAATTGTCAAAAACCATCCGCGACATGGTCGGAGTAGCTAAGGAAAGAAAGTGGATTTCGGTTAAGGAGGCGGAGTTCCTTGTAAACACCAGCCCTAGGACTCCGTCGTTTTACATCCTCCCAAAAATCCACAAGCCCACTCGTCCACCTCCGGGGCGCCCAATTGTGGCGGGTATTCAATCTATTCTGGAACCGCTATCCCAATACGCGGATTACTTCCTTAGAGAGTCTGTGGTCAACCAAAAATCATTTGTCAAAGACACGACTGACATCTTAAATGTACTTGAAGACATCCAGTATGACCCTGCAAATGAGTTCTTTATCACCATAGACATCGAATCTTTTTACACCTGCATCCCCCAGGACGCGGCGCTGGTGGCAGCGGCCCGCGCCCTGGGCGACCAGGAATGGTTCTATGACACAACTCAGACATTCGTACTGCAGTGTATTGAGTTAGCCCTTACTAAGAACTATTTCTGCTATAAAGACCAGCTTTATCTCCAGGTGTCTGGTACATCTATGGGGGCTACAATGGCACCCAGCATAGCTTGTATCTATGTTGGACAGTTCGAGGAGCACGTCATCTATCATAACAACAACCCCTTCCAGAGTCAGATCCGGCTCTGGAAGAGATATATAGATGACGTGCTATGCATCTGGTCAGGAACGGAGGAACTCCTGTTGGAATTCCTTAACTGGCTGAATGCACAAGATGAGAACCTCAAGTTCACTTGGACATATGACAGACACAAGGCAGTGTACCTTGACCTCGACATCGAATACAGCATGGGCACCATTAACACCTGTGTACATCAAAAGCCCACAGATAGGAATTCCTTGCTCTCTTACGATTCCTTTCATCCTAGAGCCTTGAGGGACAACTTGCCCGTAGGGCAGTTCCTGAGGTATAGACGCAACTGTTCCAACACCAGTACTTTCCTAGAACAATCTGAAGGACTGACATCGAAGTTGACTAATAGGAACTACCCTATGAAGATAGTAAAACAAGCTAAAAAGAGAGCGCTCAACACACCTAGGAGTGCTCTTTTAGAAAAGGTAACCGAGAAGAGGGACGACTGTATACCTGTGGTCATGACGTTTGATCCTATGGCCACCAAAATCCGCCAGTCCATCCGCAAGCACTGGTCCATTCTGTCCAACAGCGAGTTTCGTATGCCACCACCGAGATTTGCATTCAAGAGGGCGCCTAACTTGAAGGATAAACTTGTACATTCGAAGGCCCCCCAGGCACTAACTGATCACAATTCCACCGTACCCAAAGGCCATTTTCCATGTGGGACATGCTCGGTATGTCCACTCACTAAGAAGAGCAAAAGTGTGAGTCTCACATCGGGGAAGGAGTGCTTTCAAAATCAGTTTAGTAACTGTAACTCCACACAAGTTGTATACAGGCTAACGTGCCAGTGTGGGTTACAGTACATATGTCTGACTTCGCGCAAGATCAAAGTGCGTATACAGGAACATCTGAGCACAATCAGGGCAGGCAAATTAACAACTAAGCTTGTCCAGCACTGTTCTACTGAAAAACACACCTTCCAGTGGACAGTGCTCGAGAAGATCACAGGCTCCCCCCAGAATATTGATGAGATCTTGTTAGCCAAAGAATCACGCTGGACTTATAATGAGAAAACGGATAGAGTTGGGCTCAACGAAATCATAGAATGGAACAGGATTAAATTGTGAATCAGGGTCTTATCCAGAAATAAAATTCCATTTTACCTGTCCTAGCTTGCAAAGGGAACCCCTCTAATTCCATGGACCAGCTCCTAGGTTACCACATGAGTTTACAAACTCCCAGGCCATGTGAGGTTCGTTTGCCTTTGCCCTATCTGGGCCCATTATTCGGACTCTATAGAGGCAACAGTACATGCCCCCTGTGGTTAGGGTCCCTACATGGCACAACATTCCTTTGCTATGTGTCATACTGGAATAACCTTGGATCTCATTACACTGTTTTCATAATGCCTATGGGGTGAATTGCAGGCAATTATTAGTATTATGGCCCTGTCTCCCGAGCTTTTTTCCATTACCTAGTACCCTTGTTAGGGTTGTGTTACAGTGGTATAGCACCGGACGCCCAATGCGAGGTCAAGTCATTGAATACTTCCATAGTTCTTTAAGCCCTTTGACTAGGCTAAGATGGCCACCACGCACGGAGGCGCGATCACGTGGTGTCACGCTGGGGGCGTGGCTCCGCCGGCGCTCCGTTTTACACTGCTCCGGGACTTGGCGACCGGCACGGCTGAGGAAAGGCGTCTTCCAAGCCTGTCACGGTGAGGCGGTGATCTTTAACCACGCGCCAGGGAAGTATATTGCTGACTTTTGTTATGGGGCTTAATGCAGTATGTTCGAGTCTGTAGGCTCCATGCAGTTTTACATCCTTGGAGCGTAGTGTGTCACGATCGAGACTATGGTCGTTTTTTACCGCTTTGGCTGCACTGTCTAGGATCTGTGTGGGGTCAATGTGTTAGGTGCGCTGCACAGCGGTATTTACAACTAGCGCCTAAGTGGTTCACCTTTACTAGGGGGCAGCAATCCCAGACATTGATTTGTGGGGTCAGCGTTGAGTGTATAGGTCACTTTGTGCTCAGGCTGGAGCACCGGCGTATTGTATATGAGGTGCGACGGGGCACGTTAAAAACCAGCAGCACAATGCAAACTTCAATGGCTTTTATGTTTTCTCCATCTACAGATAAAATATTTTTATCACAAAACAAGGGGCACACTTACGTCAGAAGTATCTAGGGCCCTATTTGACACCGGAGTGGCTGGTATGCAAAGTTTTGCTGCTCTCGGGTAAATATGCCTCACATTACCACTCTATGTATCCCTTCAGAGTATGCCTCTGGCCATCCTTGAGTCCACATGTTTTTAATTACGTACCTGTTCTCCCTTGACAGCACGTTACAGAACTGAGTGTCCAAAAAGAGTGAAGTGGCAGCACTTGAGTGCAGCCCTGATGAAACTGCTCTACGTAATACAGCAGTGAAACATGTCGGCACTGTAGGTAATGGTACGCATGACTAGCTACCAGCGTTTTTAATAATCAACAGCACGCGATCACCACCCTACGAATAAAAGTGGCTAAGGGATTGGTGGACTGTGTGTGTTTTTAGGCACTCTATCATTATTTTTGTGTGTGTTTGTCACTAGCAGATTACTCTGCACTTCACTGTAGCACTTTATATGTTGTTTGTTTTGGACACTTCTTCTTTCCTTTCATCTTATTTTCCTCCGAGAAGCGGGTGACCACCGATGATGAGACAGGGGCCTGTCTGGAAATTGCATACCAGTTACCCCGTTTGGTGGTGTTTCCGTGAGGGGTCACTTGCTTCTCGCACATTTTTTCCTCTATTCAGAGTAAGGTCCAATGTGTGGTGTGGATTGTTGTGAACCACTACGATCTGGGTCACTCTGAGTGCTTCGTTCTGTGTTGTTGTCTTGGAGAACAGATATTTTTAAACAAGGCAGAGCACAGTGCATTACCTCATTATAATGTGGATAAGAGAGTAGTGGGGAGTAGGACTTATTTGACCCCCCTTGAGTCACTGATATATTAGCTCGCTATTTGGACTGGGTCTTATTGTGTATTATTGACTGTGAGTGGAGGGCGACCCTTTCCGCATTCCCTCTGAGCTCCATTATTGTTTGAGCAAACTAATAGTCTCACAAGTCCTGCACTGGGGGACAGGCTATTCAGAGAACTAGTGCTCTGCATCTCAGTCCGATAAACCAGCTGCAGAGTCACCATTGTTACTAAAGCAAAACTGCATAATGTATAATTGTACCATTGTTACTAAAGCAAAAGTGCATGATGTACAAAACAAAAGGCTGCAATCAGGTCATTTTCTGTACGCCAACCAGTCGTAGAAGTGTGCGGGATCGGAAGGGCACGGCGTGCCCCTACTTCTAAAAATGATTTCAGTCCATTCCCCTACTTCTTTCATTCAAAAAAGCATCCCGGGTTTCACTGGCTTTCAGTGTTGTTTTATTTCCACCCGTTTTACACTACCTTGTGTTAGTATTGTCACTGGCAGTGATAGGAGGGGCAATGCGTGGTGCAAGCTGCAGTGGGCTCCTGACGAGGGCCCTGCTACTTCTTGTTTTACTAATTAAGCACCGATGCTAGCCCAATGCCCATCAGCTAATGGTAATATTTGTGTGTGGGCACACATCGACCGCCCACTGTACATGCCAGAACTATTCTGTTTTATTTAAATCAAAATGCAAAAAATAGAGCCATAAAGTGGCCACTAATAGGTTGCTTTACTTTAAAGGACTTAAGGAATAAAGGCAGGGGCGGGTGGCAGTACCATGAGCATAAAAAATCCAAAAGAAAAATCTGTTTTAATGATCCAAATACTGTTCTCTCTCAGTAACGAAAACGTGGTTACTTTAACTGATGATCTTTTGCATGCGAGTCACACTACATCAAGGCTGAAAGCAAACTAAAGCATGTTTCAATCCTTGGTGATTTACAAAAATAAATAGACAAAAGTGACTTATTCCAACGGGCTGAACACACCTAAAATAAAAAAAGCATTGGCAAAGCTGCCGGGCCCTCAATGAAAAAAACACATTGACTAACTGCAAAAATATTTTGTTGGTCTCAAAAAGAACACATTGTCATGTTAGTCCCAAGTACGTTGTGTCCAATTTGCTCCTTGCAAAAGGGAGGACTGCCGTCCTTTACATTGAAGTTATCCAATGGCTTTAGTTTCCACCTGTTTTACACTATAATTCCAACTTCATTACCCTATGTTAACAGTATATTAATATATTTATAGTAGCAACTACACCACTAAAATAATTAATATGCCGAGACCAATTGGCATTGCCAATGCTTGTTTTTGTTTCCTTGCCCAGATATGAATGTGTGCTTGAAATGCCCGGATCAGCAAAACACACAAGATGATGGACGGAATGTTGCACAATGGCAAAACATTCACCCCCAGTCACAGATCTGGGTTTAATCCATCTTTATTTTGCTCACCAAGCCACCCCAGGTCAGACATGGCCATATGCAAATCAGTCTTGACACTGTGCCTCATGGGAACAGTCCAGCCCGAACTGCAAAGCCATGTCTTCCCTGGACCGTAATCAAGCATCCTAGGACTGGTTTCTGGCTATCAGCCGTCTTCAGGCTTGATAGCTTGACTCCAGTGGCTTAGTGAGCACGGGACCCATGTCTGGGCATACCCTTTCCACATAGGGTAAAAAGCAAAACACACAAGATGGTGGACGGAATGTTGGCCATGTCTGAACTGGGGTGGGGTGGTGTGGAATGCAAAAAAACAATGGATTTGGGCCCAGATCTCTGTACTGGGGTGAATGTTTGACATTGTTCTGCATTCTGTCCATCACCTGTGGTTTTTGCATTTGTCACCCAGAGTGGGATGGGTATGCTCAGACGTGAGTCCCATGCACTCCACACCACTTGATTCAAGCAAGCCGGGCTGAAGACAGCTGGAATGCCAGAAACCGGTCCTCGGAAGCTTTTTTTTAATTTTTTTTATTTTTTTTGTGTCCTCATATTCGCCCTTGGAAACCATGTAGTGACAAAGAAGTATAGAAGATGACTGAGGCACTGGCCCAGATAAACTGGGGGGGATTTGGATGGTACCTGACAGTGTATCCCACAGTGCCACGCATCCCAACCTTGTCCTCATCCAATGGAACCAACAGGGTTAGTGAACTGCTATGTACAACCCATTTTATAGCCAGAGTTGCATATATTGGGTATGTAAAGCAAAAAGGGATCAAAAGAACAAATGATCCATCCAAGCAGCACAATCATAGGACTTGGGGAAAAAAATAAAAACCCACGATGTTCTGGCCTATAGTTACCAGTTCAAAAGTAGCCAAAATCTCCTCTTGTGTTGGTTGCCTACTCTAGCCAGATCTAATTTGGACATCTGTAACATCGCTGCTCGCCAGTCTGTATAGAGAGGAGGAGTCTTGTCTTTCCAGCGTTTACAAATTTCTCTTTTAGCTAATAAACAGCTATAAAAGACCAGTTTTTTACCTATACCTTCAATCTCGGGTATAATACCAAAGAAAACTAACGTGGGGCAAGGACTAACTTGTAGATCAATTGCTAGTGAAAGGGAGGCACAGATTTTGTTCCAAAAAGATGTTATATAGGGACACTCAATGAACATGTGTACATCTGATGCTGCTAATAAACCACATCTAGGGCATGCAACCTGAGCATTATTGGTGAACTTTGATAAACGTAGTGGAGAATAGTACGCTCTATGCAGTGTCATCAAGTGGTTCCGACAAAGCCAGGAAGGTTTTACAGTCTCCCCCAGAATCTTAAAAGATTTGAGCCACAAACCCTCTAGATCAGTATTAGGTATATATGTTTCCCAAAGGGAGTGGGGAAGCAGGAATTCGCCATCAATCTAATCTAGTATAAGGTTATACCAAAATGTTATCTCTTTTTTAAATGGAGGTTTGTCCATCATATAGGATACTAGATTATGATCAGCACCTAATTTATGCCTACCCCTTCCTAGACTGTAAGCTTGAGACCAGCTCTGGATTTGAAGATATTTAAAGCGAGAAAAGCGAGTTCCTATTATTGAGCTCAAGGTCTCCCATGGGAGTAATACTCCATCAACAAACAAGTCCCCCCAAGCTGAGATCCCAGCCTCTCTAACTGGGAGGGCTAAACTGTCCAAAAGCCAAGATGGAGCACCTGGCGAGACCCATAGCGGGGCCCGACTCTGGTAATAATCCAAATTAAGTGTACGTCTTAGATTTGTCCATGTTCTAGCTAAGTCCCTCAGCACCTTTAACTTAACCTTTTTAAAGTATTTTGGGTCTCCAAATTTTAACAAAAAGTTTTTGGGTCCAATTTTTTCCCCTTTGAGAAGTGCTACGAATAATTTACCGCTCCCTACATTGTTGGGGGTCTTTAAAAGCATCCTAATATGGGAAAATTGGAAAGCCCAACCATATATCTGGAGGTCTGGTGCTGCAAGGCCTCCTTTTTCTCGACGCCGTCTGATCTTCTTCCAGGATAACCTGGGCGTACGGCTATTCCAAATGAATCTATTTAATTCCGTTTGAAGTTTGGCAATCAAAGATGGATCAAAGAAAAGAGGGGTAGTGTTGAACAAAAACATAATCTTGGGTAAAATGGTCATTTTGACCAAATTAGATCTACCTATCAGGGAAATAGGAAGAGCTGACCATGATCTCAACAATCTTCGAGCTTCCTTAGCCACTCGGGCAAAATTTAACGGGGCAATCTTATTAATATCCGTGTAGATATTTAGGCCTAGATACCTAAGAGTAGCACTTGGCTGTACTCCTACAACCGGAGCAGGTTGATTCCAAATCATAATATCGGTTTTGGATGCATTCACTTCATAACCAGATATTGCCCCAAACTCTTCTGCAAAAGATATGACCGTAGGGAAAGCTGAACTTAACTCAGACGAAAAGATAAGAACATCGTCCGCGTATAGTGCGACTTTCCGCTCCCAACCTTCAAAAATAAAAGGTTTTATATTAGTATTGTCCCGAATTAGTTGAGCAAAAGGCTCGATATATAAATCAAATAAAAGTGGTGAGAGGGGACACCCTTGACGGGTTCCTCGTGTAATATTAAATGGCTCCGTGAGCTCCCCGTTAACCAGTAATGAAGCAGAAGGATTTTTATATAATAGTTTTACTGCTCGTCTAAAATTGTCTCCCAGATTGAACTTTTTTAATACTTCTTCTAAATACACCCAATTTACCCTATCAAAGGCTTTGGTGGCATCCAGGGTGAAAACTGCTAGAGGAAGTGACGCTGAAGTGGCCATATCTATTGCACCAATGAGGTCATACGTCAGTTCATGCAGTTGCCTCTCTTTCACAAAACCTTTCTGATCCATATGCAAGATGTTATTTGCTACACCACTCAATCTATTCGCAAGTACGGCTGCAAAGATTTTATAGTCCGTACTAAGAATTGAGATCGGTCTATATGACCCACAATTGGATGCGGGTTTGCCAGGCTTTAAAATCAGGGTTATGGAGGCCCTGTCCCAAGAAGCAGGAGGTAGGGCACCTTCTAATAAGATGTTGTTGAACAGATTTGTTAGGTAGGGAAGAATAGTTGGACATATTACTTTATATAATTCCGAGGGTAACCCATCTGGTCCTGCTGCTTTGCCTTTTTTACTTTTCGAGATGGCAAAGCTAATTTCCTCCGATGTAATAGGGCCATCTAAAATTCCCAATTGTTCAGGGGTTAAAGCCGGTAAAGCGATCCTAGATAGCCAGTCCCTTGCTTGAGTGGGTTGTACCAAACTATCTTCTTGATATATCTCACTGAAGAAACTCCTAAAAGCGCCACTAATTCCCTCTTCTGTAGAATGTAATATGCCATCTTTACTAATGGCACTAATATTATTTCGGGCCCTATCAGTCTTTGACTTCCAGGCAAGGAGCTTACCAGCACCTTCCCCATATTCGAAGTGGGCCAGTCTACTAGCCTCCCATCTCTCTAAGACCCGTGCACTCAAGACTGAGGAAAGATCTCCTTTTAGGACTGTTAATTTCTCTTGCATCCCAACAGGTACGGACCCTATTGATGTTAAATACCTGGTAATCTCTTCTTGAAGTTTTGCTATCTCCAATTCCAGCGAGGCTACTGCTTCCCTATAAATCTTATTTTTATATGCTGATATATTAGTTATATATCCCCTTATGGTTGCTTTGAATGCGTCCCATGTTATTCCAGGTGGCGCAGACCCCTGGTTAAACTCCCAAAAGAGATTACCTTCCTGATTTAATGCCTCTGAGATGTCCGAGGAGAAAAGTATTGATCTATCGAACGACCAGTATTTTAATGAGGGCCTGGATAGAACCTCAAGCTCAAGCAAGATGGCAGTGTGGTCTGAGAGATGGAAAGGTAAATGACAAACTGATTTTACGTATTTAACTACATTTTGACTAATCAGAATGAAGTCTATCCGAGACTGGTGATGAAATTTATAATTTTTAAAAGTGACCCCCTTCTGAGACCCATGTAGAGTCCTCCATATGTCAATATAGTTCAAAGTTTTCATATTATTTAGTAAAAACGTCCTAGTCTTGGATAAAGTTATAGCCCTGTTAGTAGGTGAATTATCTAATAATGGATCTAGAATAATATTAAAGTCGCCTGCTAGGATAACCGGCTCTGAAAATGCATATAGTTCTGCGAAGAGAGATACCAATACTGATGGATCGTCTTGGTTTGGACCATAGTAACCTACTATAGTGAATGGTGAGCCCGAAATAATAACAGAAGCTATTGCCCATCGACCATACGGATCTACCTGTTTGGTAACTAGCCTAGCCTTGATAGATTTTTTAAAAAGAATGGCCACCCCCCTAATGTGTGAGGTTTGAGATGTTATAACTCCAAAATCTATCCATCTATTCTTGCTCAACAGGTTTTGCATTTCCGTTTCTGCAAGATGTGTCTCCTGGAGCACTAATACCTGTGCAGCCAAATCTCGTAGATATTGCATAATATTATTTCTTCTCGGTGAGGTGCGAAGACCATTAGTGTTCCAGGACAAAATACATAGATTATGCATTACAGCAAGAAAAAAATATCATATAACTCAAAAACCAATACTGCCAAACTCCAAAGAGAAAACTATAAATCAATCGACCCCTTTCGTTTTTTTTCTAGAGAGTGCTGTAAAGGACGTTTAAGAGGACTTTTTTTTGCTTTCCCCCCCCCCCTCTAACCACCCACCCACCCCATGCCCCCCACCCACGGGAAACCCCCACACAATCTATCTGGAAGCCCAGAAAGATAGCACTTCGCTGTGGACCCCTGCAGATATCAGCCATCTACTAATTATGTGAAGAAATAAACAAGAAGAAAATAAGGGCAGGAAAGAGAGAAGACCTAAATGGGACTAAAAAGATGCTGTAATTTCCTGAACTTAAGCCCACAAGTGAGTATATATCACCTAGATTGACAGGATTAAACAAGAAGAATATATATATATATTCTTTGTTATTTTATATATGTATATCTATGTTGTTTTCTTCCCCCTTTTTTTTTTTTAAACACTTGCCCGCCACCTATTATTCAATACTTGAGAACTCATGTTTCTTTGTGCGTCTAACTACAGACTATCAACCATCTGACAAGTTTTTAACCTGGGCTAAAGAACCTGGGCTAAAGAAAAAATTATTAGAGCTAATTGTAGATTTGTGAATTTGTCGAATTTGACACAAAAACTAAGGTACAGCGAGGTAACCTAAAGAGAAAACAGATAGAGGGAAAGGGAGAGTACTACTTAGGGGACTCTGACCCCCTGCCCATACTCAGTAAAAATAATAATCTGCAGCCTGTACTGATTTTATGTTATGCATGGTGTTCTTGTACATAACTCTTAAAGCCGCAGGGAAGACTAGTTGAGCAACGGCTCCTTGACTCCTGAAAGCTTCCAACCTTTTGCCAAGCTCCCATTGTCTATCAAGCGTAACTCTCGAAAGATCAGATCTGATCTGAAAATTAAACCCCTTGGCGTTTACCACTTTCTGCTTCAATGCGATATTCAGAATCGTTTCTTTTAGAGAGTATGTGAGAAAATTAACCAGGATTTTCCTAGGCTTTGTTCTCTGAGAGTTTCTCCGAAATGACTCTCTATGAATGCGTTGAATATCAGCAGCTATTTCTTGTTCTGACAAATCGAGCCGTAGTGCTTCTTTCAAGAGAGAAACAATGAATTGCTTGATGTCTGAACCCTCTTTCTCCTCCGGTATATTCAAAACTCGAAGATTATTCCTGCGGGCATGATTTTCCAACGTCTCCAGCCTTTCGGTCAAACTCTGATTCTCTTGTCTAAGGTTCCTTAGTTCTGCTTTTGTTGCACTTAGATTAATATTAACATCTGTAACGGAATCTTCAAGTGTCTCTGTCCTAGTCGTGAGAGCACCAAGTTTGCTATCTAATGACTGACAATAGCATCGAATATCGGCTTGATTTGATGCAGAAGTCTCAAACCCCTTTTTAATATCTGTGGCCAGGGTCGCAAACATTGACTGGAAAGAGGCCTGTAGTGTAGAAACCAAATCTGAATTCAGAACCCGTGTGGTATCGTTAGGTAAACTAGGATCTCCCCTACTATCAATAGAAGATATTGTGCCTGATTCTTCGAAAACTGACTGTAAGCTAAGGCCGGACGCTACATTCGGTGGCATTAGCGGGAGTGGGGGTGCCAGCGGAGCGAACAGTACCAACGAAGGCGCTGTTTTCTCTAAATTGATAACATTTAGGTGGTCTGCAGGATTCGATTGACCTAATTCTCCAGACTTAGAGGAGCGTGATTGATCCAAATGGTAATCCAAATCTTTCTTGTGTATATTGTCAATATTACCATTCTTCACGGTGGTACTATCATTTATGGATTTGGCAGTGGCAGTGGCAAAAGTACTGGTTTCATTCAAGGCCACACCGGCTTCCAGAAAGGGATCTGGAGTAGGGGCATTCGTTCCAGCACCAGCCATCTCCCTAAAAATATGCTCAGAAACAAGAACATTCGTTCCTACCATTTCCCTTATAGTATGCTCCTCCACATGTTTAGCAGCCATCTGTAGCTCCGGTGAAGTAGCCCCTATCTCCTGGTTTAAACAAGGGGAGCAAGAATTGCTTGCCAAGAGCACCACTTGAGGGACCACTTTAAAGTTAGAGCGCAATGAAGGGGTAATTTTTTTTGAAGTGGTAGCGGAATTCTTTGATTTATTTTTTGTGGACTTGGGAGTATAGGAGCGTTTTGCCTTTACCTGGCCAGTTAGATAGGTCGACAACTTTATTTTCTCCGTACCCTCGGCAATAACAGCAGCAGTGGTATTAGTCTCTGAAGTGGAGTGGGTGACTATGCCTTCCGCATTCAAGCCCTCTTTCCGAACACCAGCAAAAGCCACCCCACTCAGAACGTTATGATTTATCACACCAGAAGAGGGAAACTTATTTATATTTTTAGTTTCAGCTTTATGAAAAAACGCCTTATTAGTTTGTTTCCGGTCCAGGAAAGGCATGGCTTGGCAGTTCGGGCTGGACTATTCCCATGAGGCACAGTGTCAGACTGATTTGCATATGGCCATGTCTGAACTGGGGTGGTGTGGAGTGCAAAAAAACGATGGATTTGGGCCCAGATCTCTGTACTGGGGTGAATGTATGACATTGTTCTGCATTCTGTCCATCACCTGTGGTTTTTGCATTTGTCACCCGGAGTGGGATGGGTGTGCTCAGACGTGAGTCCCATGCACTCCACACCACTGGATTCAAGCAAGCCGGGCTGAAGACGGCAGGAATGCCAGAAACCGGTCCTCGGAAGCTTGTTTCTGGTCCAGGTAAGGCATGGCTTGGCAGTTCGGGCTGGACTGTTCCCATGAGGCACAGGGGCAGACTGATTTGCATGTGGCCATGTCTGAACTGGGGTGGTGTGGAGTGCAAAAAAACGATGGAGTCGGGCCCAGATCTCTGTTGCCATAAATAAATAATTTACTCTCTTAATTTCTATGCAGGTAAGTACTTAATCAATAATAACTCAGATCGGAAGAAAAAGACAGAGTCCGTGGTGTTAGAGTTCTTAGGGGTTTTATTCCTTAAAAAGGAATGGTCATGACCAGGATATCGGATTCTGACCACCACAGGGGTGTCAGAAGGGATAGAGCGCGCTACATTTTATTAACAGTACATAGCTTATATACTTAATTCATTGCCATAAGCAACAGTGCAGGAGGCGTAACAGCTGAGAGAAGACAAGATAACAGTATACACGTGGTACTAGTACGTAATCAAGAGGCGTGAGCTGGAGGTGTGTACTGGAAACGTCACTGATAGGTGTCACGAGTGGGTGGCACTAAGCAGAAATGTGGCAATGTCAGCAGAAATCGGAAACTTGGATGCGCGCGCAGCTGCATGACGTGTGATTGGAGGGATGCAGGGAACTTGACATTTACACTGACGGAAAGAGACAGAAGTCTAGCATGTCAGATTAACTTGTGCTTCTATCATATCGGATATCTTAATGTTTAGGAACTAAGCTATCTGGGCGGAAAGGTCTCTAGGGCAGAAGCTATTCTATACTTGCTGTGAGTGCGTGTATAAGCGCCTGAGTGTCTGTATGAGAAGCGTGGGTGCATGGGCCTTCCATGGGAGCATGGCAACAGGAGCTATGAATTACTTGCACTGAGACAGGTCGGCCCTTTGGCTCTGCAGCTGGGGGGATGTTTACTGAAGCTAGTAGGCAGGAATGTATTTTCGAGGAGCGGAACAGATAACTCGAAGGCTATAGTCAATCTTGGCAGGTAGCAGGCTGAGCTGAGCGCGAGGGGCCGCGCTGAAAGTAAGTCAGAGTTCACGGGTACAGAGGCAGCCTGGGCAGAGGCCCTTCGAGTCAGAAGCCAGAAAAGAGGCTCGGTGGCAGAGATTCAGGGCCTACTCAGCTAGGGCTGAAAAACGGAGAAGTACACTACAAAAAGACGTTGGCATAGCATACATAGGAACGGACCATTCAACCCAGTCTGGGTGGGTCTGAAAGAGGACATGTTAACGTTGGACGCAAATGTATATGCGTCTTCATAGCTGGTACAGGAGGGAAGTTACATGCACTTTAACTCGTACATGGAGTCGGGGGGTACGCGCTAGGGAACACATCTTGACCATAAAATTTATATTACCTCATTCCCTCCTTGTTCCCTACGGACCCTTCATGATATATTAATCATCATAATTTGATCAGTTTGTTCTTGCAACATCATTTGCTCATCTTTCTTTCTTTGACGGTTTGAGAGAAAACTGGAATGTTCAATGCACGATGTGGCACACAGTCCACATATCGCCGGCCCACACTGTAGGCACAGGCAGCAGCTGAATACTATGACAAGGCCAAAACCTAGGAAGGATAGGATCTTCCATCCCCAAGCAGTTAACGTGGTCCAGAACCAACCGGACCAAGTCCAGGTGCCTGGATTCTGATGTATCTGATTTGCAATTTTATGCAAACGGGTAATAGCTTGATAGACAGATGGCGCATTTTGTGGGATGAAAACGCAGCAACTTGACCCGATGACCTTACAGGCTCCACCTCTATCTGCCAAGATGACGTCAATAACAAGACGATTTTGAAGAACAACAACCCGTATAGCAGATTGCTCCTCTGTTAAGTTACCTAAAGCGGAGGCAGTTTCATGTACTACAACTTCAATTGTTCTAGTTAATCTACGTATTAATTTACTGTTTTGGACAGGTCCTAAAAAGAAAAAGAATCCTTTATTGAAATCAGTGTACTGTTCCCATGCCGTTTCTGTGTAGTCGACAAGTGGGATATCTCTTTTGGGTCTATTCTTTACTAGATTTGTATTTCTATGGTAATCTGGGGGAGCTAGAAAAACAGGTGGCAGAAGGAATGCAATATAACAGGTACCATCCCAATCTGGAGGCAAACGTATGTATGCGGTATGACCGCAAACAAAATAGGAGTGACTGATAGCTTTGAAGGACGATTTACCATGGTCACTGAATTCGACCACAGTAGTACATTTACTATGACCTAAGTGTACTGAACCTTTCTTTCGGACACATAATTCACCAGTGACTGGTAATACTAGCATATGGGGCAGAACTGGAGCAGCTTCGGATTCAACAGTAAGGATCATGAGGCTAATTGTGTAGTTACCTAATCCATATACTTCATTTTCTAGATCAGTTCCTCTTCGAGTGGGGAGTCCCTCCTTATCAGGGTAACAGACGTTGAGCAGAACTAAGTTCAAGTTTCCCCAAACCCAGCCCCCATCGAAAACAGCAATATCAGGATCTAAGGAATTAATTATTTTAAACCATGCCCCACAGGAGCCATTATGAGTGAACGGGTACGGAAAGAGGGGCAGAGCTCCCTTATAATTCTGGTAGGGAGGGAGTCGGCCACATATCCAGCAGTCTGTAGCATTGTTCGTCTGATGGGAGTGGTGTAACATACTAATGAATGTATTGTTGCGCAGCGCAAGTCGGTAAGAGAGTTCGTGTGCAGGTAATTTACTAAAAGTGTGTTCAGCAGAGACATTGTAAACAGATTGTTCACGCTTGAAAATAGGCCAGTAGATAGGTAGCAGAAAGCTGGCAACAATAACGAAAATACTTAGAATAAACATGATTAATAGGGTCACTATACAGTGACTACGGAGTGATTTACAATATGCACCTTTTTTAACTTGTCTCTCTCTCTCTCTATCTCGATCTAGGGGATACATGTCAGAAACTATTTAACCGATTCACCTAGGGGAGGACTTAAACAATTAAACTGTCTGACTTGCTAGATCGGAGTTTCATACGGTATTCCTCTTGGGGAGTTTTCTCCCGTTCGGATACTTTAAAGTCACTTGTTTTGATACAGTCTTTGGTGGGGGTGGACGAGTCAGAGTCCTGTTTCAGTTCGTTTTTTAGTTCATTGCAAAGCTTAATATGACTCGTGTGGACCCACCCCTTTCTCCCCTCAATCTTTACGGCGGTCCTCGTGGTGAGAAGGACGATCTTCGGTGCTTTCCAGCGGGGCTCCAACGGGCTTTTCCGGTCGAAATTCCGGACGAGAACTATGTCCCCCGGACGGACCTCGTGCGGCTTTACATCAGTGTTGTCAGGAAAGGCTGCGGCAACCTGTGAACGACATGATTGGAGTGCAGACATCAAGGAGGCAAGGTAATCTGTCAACATATTACAATCAACATCAGTGATTTTCTTCGGAATGGGCGTCCCCCACATATTCGGTGGTCTGCCAAAAACCACTTCGTACGGGGATAGCCCTGATCTTGAGTGGGCGACCATCCTCATGTAGAATAGTGCCACGGGCAGGGCGACTATCCAGTCGACCCCTTTCTCCTGACATATCTTTGCAAGGCATATTTTTTGTGTCTGGTTATGCCTTTCTACAAGGCCTGCTGCTTCGGGGTGTCGGACACAGTGGAACCTCCACTGATATCCTAGCAAAAGGGAAACCTGTTTCATCAACTCGGATGAGAATGGCTGTCCGTTATCTGAATACACGACACGGGGCAAACCGTACCGTGGGAAGAATTCACGAACCAGCTGCTTGGCAGTGGTTGGGGCGGTGTAATCTGATACTGGGTAAGCTTCTGTCCAACGGGAAAGTGCACAAACAACTACGAGGACATATTTGAAACCTCGACAACGGTCCATCTGGATATAATCCATCTGGAGGACTTCAAAAGGGTGATCGGGAGGATGAAATCCACCTTGCTCTACAGGGACGCTTTTACCTGGATTGAACTGACAACAGATCATGCACGTACGCACTTTCTGTTTTGCTGCTGCTCGTAAGTGTTTGTTGTACCAGAGATTCTGTAAACTATCTAACATCGCTTTCTCTCCTAGATGTGCTGGGCTATGTGCTGTATTTATCATGCTTTGAACCATTGAGTCGGGGAGAAACCATGTAGATTTTCCCTTCGTCATCCAACCTTGATCTGTCTGAATCCCTCCTAGTTCAGTCCATTTCTTTATTTCATCTGGAGTAGCGTGTGTCTGGATATCAATTACGTCTAGGGCGGGATCTCTAACTGCCATACATTTTGTCGGTACTATTGTCTTTGTCACATCAGTAATCTGAGTGTGAGTCAGTGCTGTATGTTTTGCTGTCTGGTCTGCCAGGTCGTTACCCTGGGAAACAGAATCTGTGGCTTTAGTATGTGCTTTACATTTCATGACTGATATGCCCGAGGGCAAATGTATTGCTTCTAGCAGGGCTTGAATGAGGGGACCGTGTTGGATCTTGGCACCGTGAGAGGTCAGAAAACCTCGTTCTTGCCAGAGGACTCCGAAGTCGTGTACAACTCCGAATGCATAACGGGAATCTGTGTATATGTTAACATTTCTGTTTTTGGCTAGAATACAAGCTCGGGTCAGAGCAATAAGCTCTGCTGCTTGAGCAGACAGTGTGTCAATACGATGTGTTTCTTTAACTTCGGTTTCAGTGGTCACTGCATATGCGGCCACTAATTCTCCTGTACTTGTTCTCATGCATGAACCGTCCACATAAAGTGTCAGGTCTGGATTTGTCAGTGGGACATCTGTTAAGTCTCGTCGTGGCTTTGTTACTGCATTAATGATTTCTATACAATCATGCTGGGCCGGATCTGTCATAATTGTAGGTAACAGTGTTGCGGGGTTCAGGATACTGCAGCGTCTAATTTCTATGTGTGGCTGGAACAGCGTTAATTCATAACCTGTCAGTCGTGCTATAGTCAAGTGCTGAGTCTGGGTTCTGTTTAACAAAACCTCTACAGAGTGTGGTACTTGAACTGTTAACTGATGACCTAAAACAATTGAATCACTTTGTCTGATTGCTAACGCTGTTGCTGCTACTGACTTTAAGCATGCCGGGAGTGCCTGAGCTACTGAATCCAATGTACTTGAAAAATAAGCGCAAGGCTTATGTGAACCTGCTTGATCTTGAGTGAGGACAGACAAAGCTGTACCATCACGTTCTGTAACAAAAAGTGTAAACGGTTTGCTGTAACATGGTGTCGCTAAAACTGGTGCTTGGCATAAGGCTTTCTTTAATTCTTCAAAAGCTTGTGTGTGTTCCTGAGTCCAAGGGAGGGTAGTCGAAGTCGCTGCCTCCTGTGTCGTTAACTGGATGAGTGGTTTAGCTAGAAATGCATATTGAGGAATCCATTGTCTGCAGTACGAGGTGAGGCCTATGAAGGCCCGCACTTCCTTCTGTGTCTGGGGTTGTGGCATATTTACAATTAACTGAATGCGATCGGGAGTGAGCTGTCTCCCCACTTTGGACAGCAAGTGACCCAAGTACACAACTTGCTGAACACAGAATTGTAACTTTGAAGGGGACACCTTGTGTCCCTTGTCGGCCAGAAAGTGTAAAACTGTCAGTGATGCTTGTTCGCATTCGGGCTCACTTCGTGCGGTGATCAGCAGACCATCGACGTATTGCAGTAAAGCGGTGTTAACTGGCATTTGAATGCAATCTAGTTGCCTTTTCAGTGCTTGACTATAGATGCTGGGGCTTTCTGTGAATCCTTGAGGTGCGCGTGAAAATTTGAAACTTCGTCCATTTAAACTGAATCCGAAGATATATTGGCTCTCTGGATCAATAGGCACGCTGAAGAAGGCGTTCTTGAGGTCAATTACAGTAAAGAACGTTGCTTCTGAATCAATGGCAGTCAATAGGGATGAGATATCAGGGACCACAGGGAACTGTGGTATAATGCATTTGTTCAGTTCTCGAAGATCAATCACCAGCCGATATACTGGCGGTGCATTGGGATCAGTACGTTTAAGAATCGGAATGATGGGTGAATTACAAATATTTGAGTCGGTCTCTACGACCACTCCTTGGGCAATGAGCTCTTCAATGATTTTCAGTAAAGCCACTACAGCATCGGGTGGTAACTTGTATTGTCTGATTCGTGGTAATACAACACCTGCCTTGAGTGTAACGCGGTATGGTGTAATGTGCATGCAACCTACATCAGTGGGGCCTTTTGCCCACAAGTAATCTGGTACATTTTTCAATCTGACATCGAATTCTCGCAAAACATAATGACCCTTGAAATCCCGTAGGAAGAGTCTAACTCCCTCCGGGGAACAGCATATTATAGCTCCTAGAGCCTTCAATGTTTTAATTCCTAACAGATTTTCCGGACATGATTTTGTAAGTAACAAGTCTGTAACACGTGATAATGGGCCCACAGCCAGGGGGACTGGTTCTGATACCTCATTTACAATAGGCTGTCCTGAAAAACCCAGGGAAACATTCTGTGAGCCTGAGAGGGGTGCCCCTGGGACTTCATCATGGCTGATCGTAGTGCGACTTGCCCCTGTGTCAATTAAAAACTTTCTGTCTTTTCCCAATACGTGACTGTGTACATAAGGACCTTCTTGATCTACAGGAATCTCAATAAGAGGCAAGCCACCTTCCCTCTCTAGGCTGTTTCATGTATATCGGGGATAATCTGGATATGCGGACTGGGCATACTGGTACATCTGCTGTGAAACTTGCTGAGACGCGGCAATGGGCTGTGGCTGTGGTACCGCTACTGTCTGTGCTGGAGGTGAAGAAGCATGCATAGGCTGTGTATTCTGTGTATTCTGCGAAGACTGATGCTGGTTATGGTCTTGTCTAGGCGGATGCGGTCTTTCTTTTGTTTTACCTGTCGCTATATTATGTTTCAGGACCGGGCATTCATGTACGTAGTGACCTGGCTGCTTGCAATAATTGCATGTCCCTTTAACGGGAGCTGTAGGGTGACTTGTCTGGGCCCCACCTTTTCTGTGACCGTCGGCTGGGACCGTCTGTGCTACTAACATTTTCATCTTTGTGTCTTTCATACGTTTCTGTTCCTGATCTTGTTCTTCTCTAATTCTGTTCTGGTGATATTGTAACATTTGTAACATCTGGGATGGCGTATTTGCCTGCCAAGTACTCTCGACCTTGTATACACGGTTTTTAACTAACGGTAGGGAATTCTCGACTAACTTTGATACAAAAGATGCGGGTACGACTCGCTACTTGGTTTGAGGCCACTATTAATAATGAAACATTTCTCAAATCTTGAATAGAAGTCACTAGTATCTTCATCATGTTTCTGTTTACAGGACGAGATGGCGTCCCAATCCTCCTTTCTAGTCGTCAATAATCTGGGCAGAACCTGTACTATTAAACCTGGTAATGCTTTAGTTTTGTCCCCAAGGCCTACCCCTGGGACCCGTTTTCTTTCTTCGTCCTCTATTTCTGCCCATGCAATCTTTGTGTCCCCCACCTCCCATTCCTTTTCCTTCAATTTCTCGAAGATACCCGTGGGCAATAATACTTTCAACATTTTCATGATATCATCATACGTGTAATCCCCCATTAGTAACATGTCTTTAAGCTCTCTGTGAAAACCTGCAGGGTCTTTATCATGACACGGGACTAGTTTCTTAATTTCTAACAGTTCTAACTTAGTCAGAGGCGTGTGTACATACACGCGTTTCAAGATATTATCTGTACCCATAACTGGGTGTACTTCTCGTAAGGGGTTCTGACTTTCAATGCCACCCCCGCATTGCATGTGGTACATCTTCCTTTCTGGAGGCGGGGCGGGAACATATTCGGAACTGATGAATGTGTCATATCTACGACGTTGTTCTAGAATTATTTGTATTAACTTGGTACTTAAACCTCTCCATCTATCCATAAGTAGTGCTTCTAGTGTTTCGTGTAAGGGACCTGGATCAGAATAGTGTTTTCTGTATTTGATGAGGAGGTGCTGAATCATGTATACACCTGCTAATTTCTGCTCGTCTGGGGAGAGGTTCAGAAATGTCTGCGCTACTGTATCATCATTATATATGTCTGTATTCTCGGCCCATGATACAGCTGATCGGGCTAGTTCTTGTTCATCCATAGAATTGAGTACGTGGTACCCAACTCGATCTCGAAGCCTTTTATCAGTTTCCTGGAACTGATGCTCAGCAGAATTCGGATTTGTCAAGGCAGAGAAGAAAACTCTCTTGCTTTCTGGACGGATGCCTTTCCTTAGGTAATTTCCCTTACCTACATATGCTATAGTATCTGCAGCTCTTTCTGGTTCTTCAGATTCTTCTTCCTCCTCGGAGGAAGCTTTGTCTTTCTCTTTTTCGTGTATTTCTATTACTGTCTTTCTTATTTTCTTGTACATGCTAGCTATGCAATTCTGTCTATCATGTTTACCTTCCGATATATTTTTACCCCACTTGTGGAGTGCCTCTATTTCATCCTGATCTGTCTCAGGCCTGTCTCGTTCTCTTATTAGGCAATTTATGAAAAAACGTAATATATATGCTTGAGTGTCAACTTTCTGATGCTCCAAGGCGTCTTTAATGCTTTCGGGATCTTTTCCAGTCTGTATAAACCGGTAGATTCTGTCTAGGTGCTCTTTCATTCCTGGAAACCTTAACAGAAAATCAGTAGCGGCTCGTAACCGCAATGATGCCATCATCATTCTATCCTCTTTTCCGGGTACTGGATCATATCTGCAAACTGTAAGTTGTCCTTTGAGTATATCAAGACGGGGTGATTTGTACATGGTGGGACTCCGCATGTCCCCTAGGGCTAATCTGTGCGTTAAGGGCGGGGTCCGAAGACCCGCGGTCGCACCTCCTGAAGCGGAAGCTTGGGCATCCTCTCTGTGTGGAGTCTGTAATTGAATTTGTCTTTTAGTAGGATCTGGTAGACGTGGTTTCGGTTGGTCTGTTTTGAGTGCAGGAAGTGGCGGGGCTGGCGGAACGGGGGAGGTCTGTCGTGGTACTGGCGGAGTATGGTCTTGGGGCGGGTTTCCGCCCCCGTCCCTGTCAGTAGGCAGGGCACGAACAGGCAGATTGGTGTAAGCTGGTGCTACATCCTCTAAGTATGAATTTAGGAATATGTCTTTAGTAGTTTTATGCATCACTTTAGTTGGGACCAATGGTGACGGTAAGTTTTTCGGTATTTCTGATAGGGCCTCAGGTGTACCCTCGGCCACAAGATACATACTATTCACAAGATTATGTCGTGCGCGGTCTATCTGTTCACTTTTTACTCGGATCCCCTCGGTAACTAGTTCATTTTCCTGTGCTTTCTCTGATTCTTTAAGTCTGTCTTCTCTACGGAGTGCTCTTTCAGCACGTTTATGTGATTCCTTACGCCAAAATTCTATGGCGTCTTTCTGAGATTGTCTAGCTTTCTTTTTCCATAATGCTTCTTCTACCTTCATGATGCACTCGGCATCCCATGTTCCGTTAACGGGCCATCGGTGTCTTTCGTCTAGGTGTTTAGTATAGTCAGTCCATAAGTCTAGATACAATATGGCGTCTATGCCATGTTTATGGTACATAAAGTTACCTGGGGTGTCCCTAGGGGGGATAGGAATTTCTTCCTCCAGTATCCCTTTCCTAGTTCCTATCTGCTGTAATTTGTTGAAAAACGGCATTTTGCTTACTTAATGCTGAATGCTCGATCCTTGATACTTAATTCTGAATATAACTAGCTGTACAAGAAAACACAATAATGCACAAAAAAACGGTCACATTCATACCACAACATTAATCACATGAAAAGACATTTTAAAACATAGATGACTACCCCCTATACCGGATGTACTGCTAAACAGTACAGATACACTGGTGTAACAGTGCAAAAATTCAGACTAGATATACTGCTAAACAGTACAGATACACTGCCTAGAAACAGTGCAGACTGGACTTGTGTACCCAAACCCGTCTAGATACGTCCCAGCAATGGTACTCACCGGGAAGCACGGAACAGAAGGCCTCGGAAAACTCGACTGGACTCGACTCGACACTTCGGAAAACTTCGGGAAACTTCGGAAACCTGGTGGGCCTCTTGACACCTCGGACCTTGTTTCTTTCGGCTAGGCTCTGGTCGGGATCCTCCGCACTCCTCACCGCCTCGTCTGGGCACTGATCGCAGTCTTCGTCACCTCCGTGGGTCAGAGGGAGATGCAGGAAATCCTGCCGGTACGCGTATGGTCCATCTAACTGATGGCAGGGGACAGAGCTTGCAATGCGCCAACCGGCGCGTGAGGTGGGGGAGGGGTCCCTATTCGGGCGCCAAAATGACGTAAATAAATAATTTACTCTCTTAATTTCTATGCAGGTAAGTACTTAATCAATAATAACTCAGATCGGAAGAAAAAGACAGAGTCCGTGGTGTTAGAGTTCTTAGGGGTTTTATTCCTTAAAAAGGAATGGTCATGACCAGGATATCGGATTCTGACCACCACAGGGGTGTCAGAAGGGATAGAGCGCGCTACATTTTATTAACAGTACATAGCTTATATACTTAATTCATTGCCATAAGCAACAGTGCAGGAGGCGTAACAGCTGAGAGAAGACAAGATAACAGTATACACGTGGTACTAGTACGTAATCAAGAGGCGTGAGCTGGAGGTGTGTACTGGAAACGTCACTGATAGGTGTCACGAGTGGGTGGCACTAAGCAGAAATGTGGCAATGTCAGCAGAAATCAGAAACTTGGATGCGCGCGCAGCTGCATGACGTGTGATTGGAGGGATGCAGGGAACTTGACATTTACACTGACGGAAAGAGACAGAAGTCTAGCATGTCAGATTAACTTGTGCTTCTATCATATCGGATATCTTAATGTTTAGGAACTAAGCTATCTGGGCGGAAAGGTCTCTAGGGCAGAAGCTATTCTATACTTGCTGTGAGTGCGTGTATAAGCGCCTGAGTGTCTGTATGAGAAGCGTGGGTGCATGGGCCTTCCATGGGAGCATGGCAACAGGAGCTATGAATTACTTGCACTGAGACAGGTCGGCCCTTTGGCTCTGCAGCTGGGGGGATGTTTACTGAAGCTAGTAGGCAGGAATGTATTTTCGAGGAGCGGAACAGATAAATCGAAGGCTATAGTCAATCTTGGCAGGTAGCAGGCTGAGCTGAGCGCGAGGGGCCGCGCTGAAAGTAAGTCAGAGTTCACGGGTACAGAGGCAGCCTGGGCAGAGGCCCTTCGAGTCAGAAGCCAGAAAAGAGGCTCGGTGGCAGAGATTCAGGGCCTACTCAGCTAGGGCTGAAAAACGGAGAAGTACACTACAAAAAGACGTTGGCATAGCATACTTAGGAACGGACCATTCAACCCAGTCTGGGTGGGTCTGAAAGAGGACATGTTAACGTTGGACGCAAATGTATATGCGTCTTCATAGCTGGTACAGGAGGGAAGTTACATGCACTTTAACTCGTACATGGAGTCGGGGGGGTACGCGCTAGGGAACACATCTTGACCATAAAATTTATATTACCTCATCTGTACTGGGGTGAATGTATGACATTGTTCTGCAGTCTGTCCATCACCTGTGGTTTTTGCATTTGTCACCCCGAGTTGGATGGGTATGCTCAGACGTGAGTCCCATGCACTCCACACCACTGGATTCAAGCAAGCCGGGCTGAAGACGGCTGGAATGCCAGAAACCGGTCCTCGGAAGCTTGTTTCCGGGCCAGGGAAGGCATGGCTTGGCAGTTCGGGCTGGACTATTCCCATGAGGCACAGTGTCAGACTGATTTGCATATGGCCATGTCTGAACTGGAGTGGTGTGGAGTGCAAAAAAACGATGGATTTGGGCCCAGATCTCTGTACTGGGGTGATTGTATGACATTGTTCGGCATTCTGTCCATCACCTGTATTTTTTGCATTTGTCACCCCGAGTGGGATGGGTATGCTCAGACGTGAGTCCCATGCGTTCCACACCACTGGATTCAAGCAAGCCGGGCTGAAGACGGCTGGAATGCCAGAAACCGGTCCTCAGAAGCTTGTTTCCGATCCAGGGAAGGCATGGCTTTGCAGTTCGGGCTGGACTGTTCCCATGAGGCACAGGGTCAGACTGGTTTGCATATGGCCATGTCTGAACTGGGGTTGTGTGGAGTGCAAAAAAACGATGGGTTTGGGCCCAGATCTCTGTACTGGGGTGAATGTATGACATTGTTCTGCATTCTTTCCATCACCTGTGGTTTTTGCATTTGTCACCCCGAGTGGGATTGGTATGCTCAGACGTGAGTCCCATGCACTCCACACCACTGGATTCAAGCAAGCCGGGCTGAAGACGGCTGGAATGCCAGAAACCGGTCCTCGGAAGCTTGTTTCTGGTCCAGGGAAGGCATGGCTTGGCAGTTCAGGCTGGACTGTTCCCATGAGGCACAGGGTCAGACTGATTTGCATATGGCCATGTCTGAACTGGGGTGGTGTGGAGTGCAAAAAAACGATGGATTTGGGCCCAGATCTCTGTATTGGGGTGAATGTATGACATTGTTCTGCATTCTGTCCATCACCTGTGGTTTTTGCACTTGAAATGCCCGGATACGCAGTGATCAAATAACGGAAGCGCAAAGTGTGAAGATCAAACACAACCATATTTTGGATGGAGTAACCCTTTTGCCATTGTGTTGACATGTTTTTCAGCTATTGGTTTCGTCATTGTGCTAGCAGCAGTGGCCATCTTTTTAAAGAATGTAAACAAACCCGCTGTTAAAGCGGCAGGAGGCATCTATTCCTGCATAATGGATGTGGCACTGCTTTTTAGCTTCATAACCTAGTGACACTACTTGTCAAATAAGGCAGGCTATGTACAGTGTCAGTTTTACACTCTGTATATCATGTGTTCTGCTAAAACCTTTAAGAATTTGTATTGCATTTGAGGTGAGCAAAAGAGGAAAACAGTCACTTAGCAACCAACACTGTTCATTATTATTGTAACAACCATTCAGATTGTGATTTGCTTAATGTGGCTGTGGGTAAAACCACCAACGCTTACCTACATCTACTCCATGCCCAAGATTGCTTTATTGCAGTGTAGTGAAGGTTCATACGTGCCCTTTGGATTAATGATGGGATAAATTGGTGTCCTTGCATTCATTTGCTTTGCTCTAGCTTTCAAAGGGAGAAAGTTGCCTGAGAAGTATAACGAAGCTCAATTAATCACATTCAGCATTCTCATCTATCTGTTTGTCTGGGTCTCCTTTATTCCTGTTTATGTCACAACAGTTGGGGTGTATTTTCCTGCAGTCCAGGTGGTCGCTATTTTGGCTTCAAACTATGGAATGATATGCTGCCATTGCATACCAGCCTGCTACATTCGAGGGCATATGTATCAAATACCGTTATTGCGATTCTCAAATAGCGATTTTTAGAGAATCGCTATTTGAGAATCACAAAACAGGATGTAATAGAAAATGTGAAAATATTTTGCGATTCATTGGAATTCCTTAACTGCGGTTAGCAAATTGTGAATCGCAATTAAGGAATACCTTCCTATTCATTATTATGGGCTAGGAGGCCCATAGGAATGATTGGGAAGACATTCTCAATTTGCGATTCGCAATTAGAGAATCGCAAATTGTGAATGCAATTTCAAGGGTGTCAAAAGGACACCCTGTTGCACCCCTGAAATATGTATGTGTGCACATTTGGCGCAGATACATGCCCTAAGGGCATGTATGTGTGGCACATGGCACTGTAACAAAAGCAAAAAAGTCATTTTTTTCATAGAATTTGCAAATTACCATCAACTTGGGTGCTTTCTACATCGCGTTTAAGGAATCGCAATTTGCGATTCCTTAAATATATTTGCAAAATAGAGAATCGCAAATTATGCAATTCTCTAATTTGCGATGCCCTTTTGGTATGATACATGGGATTGAACACAATAGTGGGCATGATAACTACTGTAGTGGAGCAGAGAAGATATACTGTCTGTTTTTAATATTGTGCATGCTGTGCCTCACCTGATGTTCTTCCATCTTCAAAAAATTATTTCGCGGGGGAGGAGCTACGACACCAACCAAGATGGCCGCATAGTCTCCCGGGTCCGCTGACCTCCGTCCTACGCTCGCTTATCCTGTCGAATATCCTGATCTTCTGCCCCGGATTCGTGTGGGTGAACTAGTCGGCACCCCAATGGTGCGACCTCGGAATTTTTCTGATGTTCTGGGGTGAAATAACATCGAAAATGTTTTGAGGCCTAACCCAGACTGGAAGCCGGGGTCTCGATTGCTGATCTACCCGGGTCCAAAGTGAACAACAACGGACTGAGGAGAGTGGTTGGGTACGGTCCTTGGAACTTTTGAAAATTTCTCTGGACTACTTTGCGACCATCTGCTGCCTGGTGCTGTACCTGAGGTCGGTGACGGGGGGCGCGCAGTGCTGCGTCGCGGGGGGCCCCGGCCCGGAGGCCCGACACTAGCACCGCTGGTGCCCCGGGGCGGGGGTCCCACCCGCGTTGCTGCGTGCTGCTGGCCCGTCCCTCACGGCTTGATTCTGCTCCGGCGTATCCTGCCCCGGAGAGGGTGCCTCTCCGTGGGGATCGTTATGCCTACGGACGTATGGAACTTGGCAGAACGGACTCAATGTGGCCCTTCCTTGCGGATGGTAATGGTGGAACTTGCGGTGCTTCGCGCGACGATGAGGGCCCAGGTCAATCGTTTGCTGTCGGCAGCAGATGGGATCATAGGACCGGGAGCAAGCCCTGACTTGATTTTTGAGACCCGGCAGCCGACTTGCCTCCTGTTGGGCGCCCTAGTGGCGCGTTTGGACCCGGTGCTGGAAGCTGTGACTGCCCCCGAAGAAATGGAACTCTTCGTGTGTGCTGAGATTGGTGACTCTCTTACGTTCTCGGAAACATCGGTCCTACAGTTATCGGAACATTTCACTGCTTCCCCCATCCTGGACACTGTTGGCCCATACTATAATCTGTATCGGAACGAGTGGCACCCCCTCCCCAATTGGTCTCCCAACATGGCGGATGTAACGGTGCTTGGCTTCAGAGACGGTGAGGGACATCGCTTGTGCAAGCCGTTGGCGTTGGGATCTGCTATTCCTCTCCCATTTGCTGGCCCAAGCTTCGGCTGCTACTGTGTGACTTTTGACTTTCCGGGGATGGGGCTTTACTTATCCGAGGGACTCGGCAACTTTGATAGACGGGGCCAAGGCTGAGATTGTGGGTTGAATTGTGTATGATGGATCTATTGGTAACAGGACTGCTTCATTAACAGACGGATTCCGGGGCGGGGGGTTTATGGTTCCCCCCGGGGTATTTTTGTATGGTGGACAACTTTATTTGTGCTGGCTTAGGGGGGCCCCCCTTTGTTAGGGCGTGGGGGAGAGACCGGGAGCGCAGAGACTATCGCCCTCCTCCACTTCCCCGTTGGGTGGGGTTTCCTTTCTTTCTCCTTTTTCTCTGTTTCTTCTATATTTCGGGTTTGGTTCTCGGGCGGCAGGCACACTGCTGGGGGGGGGGGCCGTAGTCATCTGCAAGGGTGCAGGGTGGGGGGTTGGGGGAGATGATTTTTCGTTTTTATTTTGTTTCTATGGCCTTTGTTCTCTTCTCTTATCTTTCTTTGTCTTTTTCCTTTTCTGGGTCAGTGCAGTGGGTTTCCTTTGGTATCAATCACTGCTTTTTCATCTGTGCCTCAATTTTCGTGGTGTTCTCTGGGTCTTAGGGCAGGTGACTAGCAGGCGCGAATTTACCATAATATTCCTTCATATCCTGAACCGCCTGTTTCAGCGCCATTGATTTGACCGATTACTGTTTACTGTTGACACGTTTCCTATTCTGCCTGCCATTTTTCGCTGCTGGGAAATTGTTCGGCACCTGATCCTTCCATCCTATACTATAAAATGAAAACCTTTTATATCCTGTTTCTCTAATTGTGCTATTCAGTGACCAAGAGTACGCTAGCATGGTGATTCTGCTCCCCGAGGTGCTGCATGTGATTTAAAATTTGCTCTCTGCTAATCTAACTGCTTAGTGGCCAGCCCCGGGGGTTGTAGGCCCATACTTCTATTTGGTTGAAATGGCAATAAAGGTTTTTAAAAAAAAAAAAAATATTATTATTTCGCCATTCCGGGTGGCATGGGTACTAATTCTACAATTTCTTTATTAGGGAAGCCTTAATTTATTTGACAAAATGTCACTTAAAGGGACATTATGGTTTTAATTAAAAAATAAAAACAAATTCTATGGTTAGGGAGTTTGTCTGTCCCCAAAAATATACTTTTTCCTTCTCCGTTATACCTGGGTTTTGCCTCACAATATGCCCTCAATACTTTCTTTCGCCCAGTTTTTTCCCCCAAAGAGGGCTACGAATCTGACTTTGGCTACTAATTAAATTATATGCAAAAGAAACAATTGATGGACGGAAAGCTGAACAATGCAAATATTCACCCCCAGTCACAAGGGTTTAGGTTTAATCCATCATTCTTTTTCTCACCACACCACCCCAATTTGGACCCAGCCATATGTAAATCATTCTTGACTCTGTTCCTTATAGGAACAGTCCAGCTCAAACTGCCAAGCCATTTCCTCCCTGAACTGGAAACAAGCATCCTGGGACCAATTTTGAGACATCACCCCATATCAGCCAGGCTAGCTTGAATCCAGTGGTGCGGTGAGCATGGGGCCCACATCTGGGCATACCTTTCCCACTTAGAGCGGTAAGAAACAATTGATGGACAGAATGCTGAACAATGCTAACTCCCCCCCCCATTCACAAGGATATGGGTTTAAATCCATCATTCATTTGCTCACCACGTCACCCCAGTTTGGACCCAGCCATATGCAAATCATCCTTGACCCTGTTCTTTATGGGAGCAGTCCATCCCGAACTGCCAAGCCAGGGCATCCATGGACTGGAAACAAGCATCATCGGACCCGTTTTGGGGCATGATTACTCAACAGCCAGGCTAGCTTGATTCTAGTGGCGCAGTGAGCACGGGGCCCACATCTGGGCAAATCCTGCCCACTTAGGGCGACAAACGCAAAAGAAACAATTGATGGACAAAATGCTTAAAAATGTAAACATTCACCCCCAGTCACAACGATCTGGGTTTAATCCATCATTCTTTTGCTCACCATGCCACCCCGGTTTGGACCCAGCCATATGCAAATCAGTCTTGACCCTGTTCCTTAGGGGAACAGTCCAGGCCGAATTGTCAAGCCAGGTCCTCCCTGGACTGGAAACAAGCATCCTGGGATCAGTTTTTGGGGCATCACACCTCAGGCAGAATTTGTTATCAGGGACTAGGAAGTTGAGCTGATATATACCATTATACCCAAAAGTTTGTTCCGGAAGGATTGGCCTAGTGCAAGATTTTTGCCAAGGAACATACATCTAGGGGGTCACCAAGCTGAACAGATAAATATTTTAGGGTACATGTTGGCCAACATTCGCTTCAGAAACATGCTGATGAAAGGCTAGGTCTATGTAGCTGAATCAGGGCCACCCACATTGGGTTGGTACCAACAACATGACCTCCACATTAGGATTGATCCTCATGTTGCTGTACAGGGAATGGTCGTAGATGAGTTGGCAGTAGAGAATATTTTGGAGGGTGCCAAGGAAGTGTTCAGGGAGGAGATTGGACATTTAAAGAGATATGTTCATAGAATTATAGTCAAGCAGAAAGCTATATCTGTTCAGCATTAGGTTAGGAGGGTGCAGATAATGATTAGAGATGAGATGAGGAAAATGTTGGATGAAATGTTGGGCGAGGGGAATAATAGAATTAGTTGAAAATCAGCATGGATCTCTCCGGTACTGATCACTGAGAAGGCTGATGGTAAGTTACAATTTTGAGTAGATTTAAGGAGCCGTAATCAGATCATTGTGTCCCGTTACCAAATATCAATGAACTGTTCTTATTGTTGCAAGGAGGAAAGTACTTTTCCAAACTGGGCCTGTGGCATGCGTACCACCAAATTTGATTGTATGACACCTCTATACTCTTGACAACATTCATTACAGGGGGTCACTTTTCAGTTTACAAGGATGTGTTCTTTGGGCAGTCATCCGCGGTGAGTGTCTTTCAGAGAATGTTTACGGAAGTCTTCAAGGGTTTAAAGAATGTCTAAATATTTAAAAGCTTTTGGTTGCCAGGTAAGGCCAGAGGAGCCCAGAATGTCTTTACCCCCGATATTGTTTAGCAACTTAACTTCTGTTTTGTCCTTATTCAGTTTATATCCTGAAACTCTAGAGAACCCCTCGATTGTGTCCATCAAGGCCGGGATAGCCTCGTCGGCTTTTTCCGTTAAGATCAGCACATCGTCGGCGTATGCAGTCAATTTTACAGTGCAGTCATCAAATGGGATACCAGCGATGGCTTCATTATGTCTAATATGCCACAAAAAGGGTTCTATTGCTAGTAAGAACAGAGATGGTGATAATGGGCAACCTTGCCTCGTCCCTTGTTTCAAACAAAAAGAAGATGAGAAGGAGCCACCTGCTCTGACTTTGGCAGTGGGGCCGGCATACAAAGCCATTACAAGTTTAGTAAACGTCTCTCCTAAGTTAAAATTGTGTAACACCGCCTTAAGGAAGGATCAATCCACCTTGTCGAAGGCTTTTTCCGCATCCAGTGTGACAGCTACCGTGGGAGTATTCAGAAGTTTTGCTTTCTCTAGGGCATGGGCTAGTACCCTGGTGTTATCACTAGACAGTCTATGCTTTAAGAAACCCGCCTGAGATGGATGTACGAGAGTAGGAAGGACCTTTTGTAAACAAGCTGACAAAATCATGGCCAGCAATTTACAATCTAAATTAATCAGGGAAATCGGCCTATAGTTTTTTGGTAACGACGGGTCTTTGCCGTCCTTTGGCAGAACTGCAATAGTCGCTTCTGCTGACGTGCCCCTCACCTCCCCCGACTCAGTAAATTCGTGAAAGAGGTTCAGAAGAGGGTCAACCAAATCTGTTTTAAAGGTTTTATAGAATTTGGCCGTAAAGCCATCCGGGCCCGGTGCCTTCCCACATTTCAATCCCCTGATCGCTTTTTCCACCTCAGTAGCCGAGATCGGCTCATTAAGACTGAGTTGTTCTTCAGGCTTTAACTTTGGTAGTACACACTCCTGAAGATACTCTTGAATTTTGTCTTCAGCCACCAATTCGTTTTTGGCGTATAAGTCCTTATAGAAGTCTTTAAAGACCTCGGTTATTTTTTGGGGATCCGAGTGAGTAACTCCCGCCGAATCCCTGATAACATTAATAGCATTCTTCTGCACCTTAAATTTCAAATATGCCGCCAGGCTCTTGCCGGCTTTATTAGATTCACATAGCTTAAACCTTCGCTTTCTGTCTAGCCACACCCCCGCCCTTTCGCTCACTAGCTTGTTATATTCGTATTTTCTGTTGGTCATGATATTGAATGTCTCCCGGTCTCTTGTCATTTGGTTTTTGCTCTCTAGGATGGCTATTTCGCCTCTAACCCTTCCAGCTTTGCATTACAATCTCTGTTCATTGCTGAACGAATTTTGATGCACACCCCCCTAATTGTACTTTTCAAAGCCTCACAAGTGGAAAAATTTTGCTGAAGTCAACTTTAAAATGTGGCTGGAATGGCTTTCCTTTTTAAGAGGGGCGGACAATCCTGCGCTACAGTCAGCCACTTGGAAGCCTTCGAACAACAAACTCTGGTCATCCCTGGATGCGTCATCCTCCCATTTTGAACCCCCATGACGCACATCTCAACGGTCAACTTGTTCAATAGAATCGATATCGAATTTAGTGTGTTCAACTATATATGCTTACTGTATATTTCCTACTACACACACACCAAACCAGGTCTGGGTAAACTGGTTGTGACTGCTCTATGGATACACCTGTCCTCACTCTTCTCTACTCTCTTCTCTTCTCTCTCGTTTTTCCTCTCTTTTTCTCTCCCCCTTTTCTTCTCTTTCCTCTTTGACTTGATTTTGATTATTGTAAGTGTCTTGGCGCCATCATTCTATTCATTTGTACCTTGGAAGATTTATTGTATTGTCTTTATTTTCATCTTTGTTCTTCAATAAAAAAGATTTGAATTAAAAAAAGGGTTTAAAGAATGTCATCTATTTCCAAGAGGACATTTTGGTGTTCGGAGATATTGTAAGCAGACACAACAAAGCCAGAAATGCTGCCAGTTTGCCATCAGAACAGATTTTTAAGATCAGGACAGCATACAGAGCCTTCTTGATATCGGCAGGCGTATGACTTGTAGACCTCATTATTATCCTCTACATGGGAGTAATTCCTCTCCCGGCTGCAAAGATTGCAACTGGGTAGCCTCACCTAACCTGGGGTTATTTGATGTTACCCCTGCCCCTGCACCCATAGGTCTCCCCAGGAGTATGCTGGCAACCATTTAAAGGCTTTTCTATTAAATACAAGTTCTTCAAAAAACCATTAACTTCAACTATATGATTTGCAAGCCAAACATAACCCAGACCTGGTGTTTCTGATAGAAGCATGGCTAACTGAAGCTTCTAATCCTACTATCGCTAATGCCACCCCCCCCCGGGCTACCAGATCTTATGGAAGGACCGTACTACAGGAAGGGGGGTGGACTAGCCCTGATTTTTAGGAGCTCTCTCAGCTGTACTCCGTTACCATTGCCAGATCTGGAAGGTGCGGAGAGCCTGGGCTTCCTCCTAACCGTCTAGGCACATCAGTCCATCGCGGGGGCTTTGATTTATCGCCCTCTTGGCCCGGTGGGGAAATTCCTAGAGTCTATTAGCCATGTGTCTGCTTTTCTTGTGGCAAATCACAGCCAATGCCTTGTTCTGGGTGATTTTAATATTCATATGGATAACGCTCTAGATCCAGAAACTATAAAATTGTATGAATCCCTAGATATTTTCAACCTAACCCCGTATCGTAGCTTACCCACGCATGATAAAGGGCATACCTTAGACCAGGTCTTTTCCTCTAATAGGATTGAAGTTGAGGCTCCCCTCGCTCTAACCTGGTCTGACCATTACCTGATAAATTTTAATATTAGCAAGGAATTAGACAAACCGAACCCTCTGGGTAAATCTCTCAACCACAGTAGTTTCAGACCTTTTCATCTGATCTTGCAGGAGGCCATACAGAGTGCCCTGCACCAATGCCCTATCCACCTCAGTGGTCAGCCAGAGCGGGATGTACTTTCCATAGAGTACTGGCTAAATCAGCAGGCGCAAGAACGTGCCCCATCTACTATGAAAGCAGCCAAATTTACCAGCGCCTCAGCCTCCTGGTTCACAGATACTTTAAAAAAATGCAAAAGCTTGTGTAAACATCTGGAAAGAGTATGGCAGAGGAACTACAGTCCTCCAGCCCCAGCTCTGGCACGAAACTGGACAAAGGGAAAGGGGTGTAACCACCCCCTTCCTGGGTCCCACCCATAGGAGGGACCTGGCAGGAGATCCAGCCCCTAGATTTGGAATAAAGGTAGGGGCTGTGCCAATGCAAACCAGATCATCCTGACTGAAACTTTGAAACAACACTCTGGACCCTTCGACATCCCACTCGACGTGGAAGACTGAAGAATCTCCTTTGTGGTCAAGAAGTGGCCACCCTGTGCAAGCAGGCACCATCAGCGCATCAAGACTTTCTTTGCCGTTGCTCCCGCCGGAGCTCGAATGACAGAGATCAACAAGACTCAGACTCCCAGACTCCCAGACATCCAACAGCCCAATCCACAGCCTGGCAAAGCTGAGACCCGTGGAGGCGACGAGAGACGTGGGACCGGCCATCTTGAAAAGTGGACAAAGTGCTTCCTGTGTAGCTCCCGAGGCACCCTCGATGCTGTGCTTTGGGGTTTGAAAAGCCCTAGCCCCAAGCAGCCTGTGCTCCAAAGATCACCCCTCCACACTCACCGAGTGCTGCGTGGGGCCCTTTTGCACTTTTCCTGCTTGATGCGTTGTCCGGTCGCTTGCCCGTTGGCTAGTGGCCTCTGTGACAATGATCCATCAAAACTACACTGCTGGTCTGGTTGCTCCAGACTGGCCCTAGCTCCCCTGAAAAGGAGCCATTGATCTGACCTACCCGGTCGGATCCAGAAGACATCTTTGAGTCCTGCTTGAGTTGCATTTGCCAAGGTTTTGTGACTCCAATTTGAGAACCGACACCGCCGACAGCAAGAGCCTTTGTGGGACAGCTCGTGTCCATCAGCTGGTCATCTTCAATCCTTCCTGATCGACGTGGCAGCGGAGACAAACTACTCGACAGCACCTGATCGCAACCCAACACTGCCTTGTTCCATCCTGGTTCTATCCTGGTCACTGGCTAGTGACCTAGACTCTGTCCCCTCTGCTTTCAGGTACTCTACATCTTCGATCGACCCTTGGATCCAACCGGACTCTTCTCTCCTGGCCGCCTGCAGCATCTTTACCTCCAGGCTCTATAGAACTCCACGAAGAAACCCAACACACTTTGGCACCTATGCACCCGCTTCCTGTGGGTGAGGTAACGAGATTACACCGGTGCTCCTATAGTGGTTTACACTTCTAGTGTCCTAGTTTTTAGTGGCTAAGTTCTAGTCCAGTCGGAAGACTCCTAAACCTATAACTTTCTGATTTTTACGCACCATTGACTTGTATGGTAAACGCGGTTGCCTATAGACACTGCACCTGCATCCTGTGGGCCTCCTATGTCCTAATCTTCGTTAGTCCAGTGTAGGCCCACCCTCTTGTTCATCCCTTCCACCCTCTGGTTCATCACTGCCACCCTCTGGTTCATCACTGCCACCCTCTGGTTGATCACTGCCACCCTCTGGTTGATCAATGCCACCCTCTGGTTCATCACTGCCACCCTCTGGTTGATCACTGCCATCCTCTGGTTCATCCCTGCCACCTTCTGGTTCATCACTGCCACCCTCTGGTTTGCCACTGCCACCCTCTGGATCATCACTGTCCCCCTCTGGTTTATCACAGCACCCTCTGGTTCATCACTGCCACCCTCTGGTTCGCCACTGCCACCCTCTGAATCATCACTGCCACCCTCTGTTTCATCACTGCCACCCTCTAGTTTGCCACTGCCACCCTCTGGATCATCACTGCCACCCTCTGGTTCACCACTGCCACCCTCTGATTCATCACTGCTATCCTCTGGTTCATCACCTTGTGGTTCACCACTGCCGTCCTCTGGTTCATCACTGCCACCCTCTGGTTTGCCACTGCCACCCTCTGGATCATCACTGTCCCCCTCTGGTTTATCACAGCACCCTCTGGTTCATCACAGCACCCTCTGGTTCACCACTACTACCCTCTTGTTCACCACTGTAGATTATGGGGGGAAAGCAAAGCACACCTTCCCAGCCTCAACTGAGATGAATTCATTTGGGGCTGGTTAATGTGTCACTGAATTTGAGCTTCAAGTCTGGCACCTGCTTCCTTAGCTGTAAGTGCTTCCTGTTGCAGTTAATTTTTTTTTACAGGAGCATTGTGCCATACTTGTAACTATTCTCTGACCCTGCTTTGAGGGTCAGAGCAGGGTCAGAGAATAGTTGCAAGTAGGCAACTGAACTTTGGAGGGGCCCCTCAGGAAGCACTACAGGGAATGGTTACAAATTAGCTTGAACTTTTGCACCTGCTAAGTCCTTTCAGTTTCGCAAAATTCGTTTTTCTGCAATTTCGCGAGATTCACGGGCCGCGAATTCACGCTAAATCGAACTCGCAATCCATGCATTCGTGCAAAATAGCAGATTTTTTTTGGGCGTGTTCGTGGGGTTTTTTGCGTCTTCGCAAGCCGCTTGCAGCGCACCAACCGCAAAGTTACCCATGCGGTCGTACATGGGCGCGGCCATCAGGTGAGCGTTGCGTATTTCCGGTTCCGTAAGCTATTGGCAATCTCGCGTTGTGTGCGGCGTGCTATTACGAGTTCGCCTGTGTTTTTGCATGCTCACGGGGAAAATATTGCGCAAACTTACCCATGCAGTCCTCTATGGGCGCGGCCATCTTGTTTTTCATTCATTGCTATGGTTTTTGGGCATTCTACGTTTCTATCCATCTTACATCTTTGTAATCCTATGTTTTTCTGACCTTTTTTTTTTGTGCTAATTATCTATCTCTTCAATTTCCTACATCTATATTTTGTGTTTTATTTAACTTTTTGTTACTTTATTACCTACTTTATTTCTTTCGCTCCCTCTCTTATTTTTTTTCACATATATTCTTCTTTCCTTTCTCTTGTGACCAGGACCATGGCAAAGGGAGCCGACAAGGGTAAGGGGAAGGGCCCAGCACCCCCTACCCGGCTCCCTTGCGGGCGTTTGAGGGGGGAGCTAGTCCAGGCCAGGGAGATCTTCTCTGCGGTGGAGGTGGCCGCCTTGCTGGATTTTGTCCAAGTCCACCTCCTTAAGACCGTGGCAGCAGGTGGGCGGATTGCTTCCGGCTACGGCCTCCAGGAGCGTCGCCAGCTGTGGGAGAAGGTGTGCCGGCGCATGTGGAAGGAGTCTGGGGTCCGGTGCACCTACCAGCAAGATACGCACCGGTGGAGTGACATCCTGGACCGGGAGCATGACATGCTCGACCTGCTAGGATTGGAGATCCCTGGCCTTGGTAAGTAGCTATTTAATAACTGCTTTTTTTTCTTTTGCTCTGTTATATTGCTAATCTATTTCTTTCCTGAAGAGTATGAATGCTGCTGATTCGATTACATTGCAGGTAAATTAATCTTTAAATAGCTTCTGTCATTGCAGGTGCTCGCCTGGTTATTGGCGTTGCTACTATGCTTACTTGTTTGCAACTTTTTACTCATTTGAGAGCATTACTGCATAATGGTAGAGACAGTAGACTCAAGTCTAGTCATTCTTTGTACTCCTGCTGCTGCCACTTTGAAGAGATAGTGGTGGATTGATACATTGAGTATATTATTTATTACTTGTTATAGGACATTTGTTAGTGGTCTGCAATCATGATGACGGACTGTGTCTGTCAAGCGACGTCTCGTGCTGCTGAGTGATGGCAGTCGTACTAGAACCTTTTTGTTGTTGGTGTAGTTAGTGAATTACATAACATTCCTATTAGACGGTCTGCAAATCCTGCAATACTGTACTACTATCCTCCTAGTTGACCAGATCAGATGCTATTATTGTTAATTTGTTTCCCCGACATAATTTTAGATTGTGTTCAAAGAAATCAAATATTTCCCAAAAAACAATCATCCATGTTGTGTTTCTTTATTTCATGTTCACCAGAAGCTCCCAGGGGCAAGGCAGCAACAGCGACTGAGACTCCGGTGGAAGAAGGTGGACAGGATCAGTCCCTTGCAGGCTCTTCTGCTGGCCCCAGTAAGTTGTTCTATTGTTATATTAATACTTATACTTCCCTAACTTTTACAGCTCCTATTCAATACAAACTGTTTCCTAATAATTCTATGTTTCACAAAATAGTCTTTGATCTTCTTCTAATGTAGACTACTTTCTACACTCTTATCCTGCCTCTACCATCACTCTCTGTGCTACTACTATTTACGAATATGAGTCGGTCTGTGTAGGTAGCTAAGCTTGCCCAGTCAGCAAACAGTTTGAAACAAAACTGATCCAGCAATAGCTCTGGGCACTGAGTGCAGTCCTCTGGGTTGCCATTGCTGTCTATTCCAGTCTTCTTAATGTAAGTGCTTTGACAATTTCCAAAAACAAAATGTAATTGTTTACACCAATTAAAAGGTAGCAGTTGCCTTTTTGATTTGAGAGGAGCACATCCCATACCACTAGTGTTTCAGGGACTATTCTGCACACAAAGGAGTATGGACAAGAGAAATAGGACATTGTTGATGATAGGTGCAGTTCGACTTTCGACATAGTTCAGTCCGAACAGAAGTTGAACCCCCAATCCCCTGACCGACTATCTAGCGTGTCTGACCAATGATTTTACGACCCAGAAGAGCAGAAGAAGACTACCGCCGAGTCCCGGCCTATCTGAGTCACTGAAACATGACTGCCAAGTGCAGTAGTTCAAACCCTTCCGCTCATTCACTCGTGAACAAAAACCACACAGTGTTTGTTAGTTTTAAAGTTTTATTTTCAATTAAGAAATTAGAACATTATTTCATTATTTTTAATAGCGTAGTATTCAGAGCGAGCAATGGTGATGGATGAAGACGACGTTAAAGTTGAAACAACATTACCATGAATTAAATTACTATGACTCAAACTTAATAATACTTAACAGACACATGAAATTATTAGAATAGCTGTGCGGGAGCCCCCACCTTCTTTAAAGTACTTAAAGTACTGCTGGTGATGACTTACTAGTAGTTGGTGAATCGTCTGGCAGAAGGGCAATGGAATCTTCTTTCTGTAATGAGAAAAATGGTGCACGTTAAGCAAGCATTCATCAGTTGTAAGTATGGGCGGAAAATCCGTTCTGCTCGCGGATTTTGCGGATTTTCGGTAAATTCGCAATCCGCGAGATTCGCGAATTTCCCGCAAAATCCGCAAATCCGCTAGCAGCGGATTTTATGGCTTGCTCGCACTGTTCGCCTGAGTTTGCGGCTTCCCAGTTCAACTTCCCGCCCCTCGAATAAGCGCTAAATTGCAGAAATACGATCTTAGCAAAACTGAAACTACTTACCAGGTTCAAAAGTTCAAGCTCATCATTAGTAGCCATTTCCTGTAGTGCTTCCTGAGGGGGCCCTCCAGAGTTCAGTTGCCTACTTGCAACTATTATGTGACCCTGCTCTGACCCTCCGAATAGTTACACATATGCCACAAAGGTCCTGAATTACAGCTAAGGGAGACAAGCAGGAGCCAGGCTGGAAGTTCAAATCCAGTGACACATTAATCAGCCCCTAATTCATTATTGTCAGTTGGGGCAGGGCAGTTGTTGTAACTAATTTTGCAACAATGAAAGAACTTAGCAAGTGCAAAAGATCACTAATCAGGAAGCACTAAGGAAGCAGGTGCCAGCTAAAAAAATATTCTGTGACACATTAATCAGCCCCAAATTAATTCAGGTCACTTGAGGCAGGGAAGGTGTGCTTTGCTTTGCCACAATAATGTACACTGGACAACCAGAGGGTGCTGTGATGAAACAGAGGGTGGCATGGGTGGGCCAGAGGGTGGCATGAGTAGTCAGAGAGTGGCAGTGGTGACAGAGGGTGGCAGTGATGAAGAAGAGTGTCCCAAACAGGCTGGACACGTAGAAACAACAAGTTCGCAAAACTTGCGACCTGACAGGTAAGTTCGCGTTTGCGAAATTGTACAAAACCCTCGCGAACTGGCCCATGCTTAATCAGTTGTCATAAGAAGAAGTGTAGCATTTAATGGAATAAGCATATAAAAGGTTAACACTTCCTCCCCAAAACCGTTACTTTTTTTCAATCCCAGTAATAAAAAATGTGTTATGTAACATTTTCTTCCATTACGAGATAAAATAGGGGTTGTGTATGGCATCTGAAAATATGACATGTTTTTCCTAGACGTCACAACATCTGATTCGGCACAGATGACCACCAGTGCCGGGGCCAGCAGTGCGGAGGGGTCCACTCTGGATGCGGCGGCGCCAACAGGAGGAGCTGGGGGGAAGATTCAGCGGCGGCGGACGGTGGTAAGTTATTATACTCCTTACTCATTGAAATGATTTTGAGTAGGCTCGCAAAGGATTGTATGATGTACTGTACAGTAGTACACAGTACACTAGTATAAGTAGACTGTACTGTTAAGAACTGTTACTAATTTAGAACTACTTTTTGGGCTACTATCACGGAGAAGACAGTCAACTTTGACTTGTAATAGCATTAGCTGCGGTACTTCTCGGGTAACCAATGGCCCCCTCTATTTCACTTCAACTCAGCTGGCAAATTTTTATTGTGAAGCCAAGTCATATCAGATGTAGTGTAGGGATGTGAAGAGCGAAAAGTTAAAAGGGGTAAAACGAAGGACGAGCAAGTCTTAATATTTATGACTGTAAAGAATGCTTTTGTTGAATGCAATTCAAGATAAGAAGACGGCGGTTTCCAAAATATAATGAAACGGGTGTTAGTTGGTTGTTGACAAAAATAAATGTTGGTACATTTGAGACAATAAGAAGAATCATATCCTTACTTTGGAAGCCTGGATGCTATCTTCTTTATCCTCATCGAAAGCAGAGGTGTATGATGTAGTAGAGCAGACGCTGAGTGGATGAAGTATGGCCAGTGGCAGTGCCACCCCTATAGAAAAAAAAGATATTCATATTCCCACCTGCATGTACTGCTTAAAGTACTGCGAGTCTGCATCATCATGGCCTGTGTCTGTATTTCTTGGGTGAAAGCTGAGTGAGCTGCCATTATGGCGGCTACCACAAGTTCACGTACCAGTAATTTCTTTTGCAACACAAGAGAAAAAAAGTAAAAAAGGCCTTTTTTTTAGTACTCTCTGACTATGTACATAGTAGTGAGTCCACCCATAGTGCTGCTAGTGGAATTCCTGAAACTCCCAGTAATGTTACAGGCTTACAAAGATGGCGGAAAGATACATGCCAAAATGTTATACTGTTACAACAGGTATCTGTGCACACGTCGCCTTTTACAGAGTAAATGCTGTTGGTAATCAAACAACACAACCAATAGACAAACAATGTGGAAGTAGTCTTGATAGAAGTTTTTAGATTTACCGATTCTAAAATACCGAATTTTACCAATTCGGTATTTTAGAATCGGTAAATCTGATGTGGGTAATAATTCTGTATTTTTTACCGAATCGGTAAGATTCGGTATTTACCGATTCGGTAAATACTGAATCGGTATTTGATATTGAATCCTATGGGCCTTGAAACCCATACGATTCAATAGCAAATACCGTTTCTGTATTTACCGAATCGGTAAAAATACTGAATTGCATAGGGGGACAGGGTGTCACTTTGACACCCTGTTGCACCCCTGTAACTGGCTTGTGCGCCATGTGGCCGCATGGCACAGGTGTACATGCACAGATGTGCATGTACACAAGAATTCGTTATTTACCATGCAATTGTATTACATGGTAAATAACGAATTCTAAAGGCCCTGTAGCACTGTTAGAAGTGCTACCTAAATAGGAAAATACAGATTCGGTCATTTTACCGATCGGTAAATTTACCGTTTCGGTAAAATTACCGAATCTGTATGTTTTCAGTGCCGCTACATACCATTGTCAAAATACTGGTCGGAAAAGGCCAAAAATCGGTATTTTGACACCTACATCTGGCCCTAGTTGCGTGAAGTTGGACTGCTATAAGAAATTAAGGCAAAGGACAAGTCATCAACGTAACGTAAGCATTAAGCATTTGATTGTTCAAGTCATGTAGGAGGAGGATGATCTTATCAATCCATAATGGCGCACATGAACTTCTGATTGTAATGATTTTGGCTGCTTTGACCTTATCCTCCCCAGCAAGTGTGTGGAATTTATTGTTGTTGTCAGACACACCACAATGAAATACCACACAGCCCGGGGGAAGAGGGTTAGGGTTTGAAAATTGGATGGGAATGGTGTTTTTTCGGAAAGTTTGGTAGAGAGGAAAAAAAACACAGCATGGACAGTCAAACAACAAATGAAGAGAAACACATTTTTGGATTTGAACTACGAAGAAACAAGTTGAGAGTACAGGGCTGCAGTCATTACGCAATTTCACTTGCCTCTCTGCCCTCAGAGAGAATAAACACTTAGAACATTAAATTACTGTTAAACATAGCAAAAACATAGCAAATTTAGAAGCAGAGAGAAAAGAAATGCAGATTCACACTCATAGAAGTTCACAGCAATAACATTACTTAAAAGATAAGTAGAAATAAATTAATGGATACTGTTACTGTATGTTGTTGTATTTGTCCTGTTGAATTTGGGAAGTTGCATGCATCAAGCCATTCCTCTTATTTGCGGTACTCCTCCGTTCCATCTGACTCTCCGTCGATCAATGTTGGTGACCAGAAGACACCCTGTCCACTGCCTGCCTGGCGGATGCTGAATTGCGTGTCGCTAATTTGCAGCCTGACTTCATCCTTTTTTTCCATTGCACAGGGTGAAAGCCACCCTGTAAATGTTGATGCAAAAACAGGAAGTGATATTAAAACACCACTGAGAAAAAAATATAACGTACGTACGCTGTGTAGTGCAAAAAGTCACACTTTCAGTTTCAGAATAGACAGTACAATAGTTTCGGAAGGGGGTACTCTGAGTCTCCTTTTGAAGGATAAATAAGTATGGGTGAATTTTGCGGATCTTTCCCCTCAAGCTAGGTGTAGAGTAAAGTACGATTTTAGAACAAAATTACACCTTCCCAGCAGTGCTCCTAGACCCTTAAACACTGACGCTAAAATGTAGAAAACCCCCAATCAGACCACAAAAAACGTGCAATACTGCTACCTGTCCGAGGCCTAGTGGAAAATGGTGACAAAACGTACTTTGAAAGTAAAGTGGGCCCAAATCCCCCTTTCCCACCATGGATTTTCTTCAAACCACTTGCAACCAAAATTAGAAATTTCTCGACAAGTGCTCCAAGAGTAGACCCCAGAACCCAGTTGCCAAAATCTCGAACTTCCCCAAACACATGCAATACTGTTAACCCTAACGAGCCCTAAGTTAAAAAATGGTGTCAAAGGTTTTCTTCTACTAGGCCCTAACTCCCCTTTGCCACATTGTATTTTATTCAAACCTCTTGCAATCAAAAGTATCCATACCCAGCGTTGCTCCAAGATCCAAAAAACCCACCCACAAACATCAGGAACCCCCCAAACAGCCCCCCGAAAACGCTAAAGTGAGCGAAATGCCTGAAAATGGAAAAACTTTTCAGCTCCGATTTTCTCCAAACCATTTTTATCCGGTATTAGACCTTCACAGCAATGCCCCCAGACCCGTCAACCCAGGCGGAAACAAGTTTAACCCCCCCCCCAAAACAGCCAAAAAGCAAAAATGGGCACTTTGACGTATTTCTGCATATTTCCCAGATCACTTCGTGCGCGCTCTGCAGCTAGGCCCTAACTCCCCTTTGCCACCATGGATTTTCTTCAAACCTCTTGTAATCAAACGTATCCATACCCAGCGTTGCTCCAAAACCCCAAAACCCACCCACAAACACCAGGAACCCCCCCAAGCAGGCCCCCAAAAACACGAAAGTGAGCAAAAACTCTGAAAAGTTAAAAACTTTTTCAGCTCTGATTTTTTCCAAACCACTTTTATTCGGTATGAGACCTTGACAGCAATGCCCTCAGACCCGTCAACCAGGTGGAAACAACTTTAACACCCCCAAACAGCCAAAAAGCAGAAATGGAAAAATGGGCACTTAGAAATATTTAGCCCTAGTTCCAAAATCACTCTGTGCGCGCTCTGCAGCTAGGCCCCAACTCCCCTTTGCCACCATGGATTTCCTGAAAAACAAATACAATCAACATTAGCCTGGACCAGCAGTGCTCCCAGACCCCAAAACCCACCCACAAAAACCTGGAAGCCCCCCAAACAGCACCTCAAAGACAGGCAAGTGAGCAAAAACGCAAAAACTTTTTCACCATGGATTTGGTCCAAAACACTTGATTCCGATATTAGACCTTCCAAGCTATGCCCCAGACCCCTGCAGCCACCCGCCAAAAAGCAGAACACACCCAAACAGGCAAATATTAAAAATGGGCCTACCTTCAATTCAGTCCAAATACGCTCTGCAGCTAGGCCCTAACTCCACTTTTCCACCATGGATTTCCTGAAAAACAAATACAATCAACATTAGACTGTGCCAGCAGTGCTCCCAGACCCCAAAACCCACCCACAAAAACCTGGAAGCCCCCCAAGTAGCACCCCAAAGACAGGCAAGTGAACAAAAACGCAAAAACTTTTTCACCATGGATTTGGTCCAAAACACTTGATTCCGATATTAGACCTTCCGAGCTATGCACCTAGACCCCTGCAGCCACCCGCAAAAAAGCAGAACACCCCTAAACAGGCAAAAAGCAAAAGTGCAATAACTCATACTTAGAAAGTTTTCAGCCAACCAGTCAACATCAGTCCAAACGCGCTCTGCAGCTAGGCCCTAACTCCTCTTTCCCACCGCGGATTTTGTTCAGATCACTTCCAATAAAAATTATGCTATCCCAGCAGTGCTCCCAGACCCCCACACCCTCCCCCACAAATCTAGAACACCCCTAAACAGCCCCCCAAAAACATGCAATACTGGTATATTAAAAAAACATGGCAAATTGCGCTGTTCACAAAACATTGCTGTTTTCAGCACTTCCACTACTTTGATCCTCTTGAAACTCACCTGGACAGTCACTTGTTCCAGAGATTCACAAGAATCTGAGCAAGGCAGAACAAAATCGAACCACTGCACTCTTTGAAGAAGAAGAAGAAGAAGAAGGTCTACGACTAGTTTTCACTTAGTTTTCACCCAAACACACGCACCCGCAAAACACCCAAAAAGACCAAAATTCTGCCAATTCTGGACCAAAGAACACCAAACCCCCCTAAAACATTGCCAACATCATAATGAATGAGCATGCATCGGGCCTGAGCCCTAGAATCAGAGTTAACCATACCAAGTTAAACCCAAAAACCCTAGTAAATCGCACTGAACCCTAAACCGTAGATATGCTTTGTCTGTCTGTGTCAAAGAGCCTAGGTATGCTACATCAGGAAGATGCTTCACTCAGTGGTGCCTGCCTTGACCCTCTGCATGACCCTGCCGCAAGCATGGGCCAAAAATCCGTTCCGCTCAAGAATTTGCGATTTTTCGGTACTTTCGCAAGATTTGCGAACTACAGAAAAACAGCAAATTTTGCAAACATAACGGATGTTTGGCCAAAGCTTGAGGCAGTGCCATGCAGAGGGTCAAGGCAGGCACCACTGAGTAAAGCAACCTGATGTAGCATACCTAGGCTCTTTGTCAGACAGACAAAGCATATCTAATTGTATGCAGCAAGACACATAGCCCCAATATTACATGAACTCAGTGGCGTCACTAGGGGGGTGCGGGGGGTGCGGACCGCACCGGGTGACACCATCATATGGGGGTGACACCATCAATCTAAAGAAAATGAGAGCCTGGTTTCCGCGTAAGTGTTTTTGCTGAACTTTCTTTTTCAGAAAAGCTATTGTTCCCATGGACGCAGTTTCCGTAAATGTGTTTTATGGTTGTGTTTGTGGCCCTCACTAGCACAATAATTCCTCGAGGGGGGGGGAGCGGGGGCGGGGGGGGGGGGGGGAGGTGCGCTTACAGCGGCATTGTATGTATTTACTGCTGCTCGCTCAGGTAACTCAAAATACGGGACAAACTAATGTGACCCATGTTCTTCACGGGCTGTATAGAATGGTAAAATACAAACATGAAGCCAGCAAATAGTACGCAGTTCCTAATACAATCCATTACTTCTATGAGTGTGAATCTGTTTTCATCTTTCATATCTTGCTCGCTGGAGGTCAGGCTATAGTAGTCGATTGGGTGTCGTCTCCCAAAAGCTTCATTATTCTGAAACCACGAGCAGGACGAGCCCTCAGCGGAACTAACAGAGGACGATATTGTTGAATTTAAGAGGTGTCTGTGTCTGATTGTTTTATTGTCCCAATGAGATATCTTTTTAAATTTCATTGTTTAACCATCCGAAACATGCCTGGCTGTGATTGACTTCTGAGAGATGCCTTTCTATTTTGCTCCAGTTCACTCCAGAAAAATATTTTTTGAACCAGCCGAAAAAGGAGCTGGATTGCGAAACCATGGGCAACGCATGCAATACTTAACCCTTTCCATGCTCATGACGAGCTCAGCTCGTCATGAGGCACAGTGGAGCTGTGCTGATGACGAGCTGAGCTCGTCATGAAATCATGTAAATCTGAATTCTTCAGCACCGGAGGGGAAAATGGGCAGCAGCGATGTGGTTAATGATCTTAACTGAGTCGTATCATTTTTTTTAACAAAGGAATCGTAATCCATAAATTGCACTTTTTAAAACACTCAAGTGGATTTGTTGTGCTCTTATTTTACTATTTGTTCAATACAAAAAAAGAAAAAACAGATTTTGCCTCAAAACAGACCCACATTTCACATTTGTAAACTGGAAGAAATGTTTGTTATCCCTTCTTACTCAGTTTGATACACATTTTGCACTGAAGCAACAGATTATATTTACTCCATTACACAAACAGCAAAAGTGTTACTGTGTTTCACACGGAATTGCACCTTGTACTTTTTTCACTAGTGAAAATTTTCCACCATATGGCCTTTACACTTTAATTGTGGCTCTGTGAGACAACATGTCAAGCTCACTTGTAGCCACTAAATAATGTTGACTTGGCCCGTGTTTGGAAATCTACTGACCACCTTTCTGACTAGCAAGTGAGTTCACGTGTACCACCTCATGCGAGACATCTTTTCAAGTATGTCAAAATTGACCTGCTCCACCTTTCATCACTTGTGGATGGCTGCCATAGCTGATGGATGAAAGGTAGAGAAATCTTGGTGGCTTTTGCAATAGTTTTGCAAAGTCTTCCAGAGTCTCACAATTAAGTATGCGTCACCCAAGCAAAAAGAAAGGCCTATGTTGTAATGGGGTTTGCCATGCAGTCTGAATACTGGAAATCCATACTCACCCCCGAAACTTTGACTATTGACTTGGATTCATCTTTGTGGGTGTCCAGTGTTGGTCAACGTGGACCGTACTCCAGCCGGACTCTCAGGACATCCATGAAATGTAAATTCAATGAGCCTGGTTCTAAAACAGCTCTGTAAATCTGCACCTGTGGGTTTACTACTAGGCTTTCGAGCAGATTTACAAATTCTCCAAATGTACAATTCTTCAAAGGGTACTGCTGGAAAAGGTTTAGCCTTATTATTTAAAATATGCTTCGCGTTAGTGTGGCAGCAGAGCGCTCTTTGGGCGACTTTAGCACCAGTTCTTGGTTTGTGCTCGTAAGGTTTGTTACACCTTGTACACCTGTTCATGTGTAAATGCAATTGCATTAGTAAAGTTGCATTTTTATTTTATTTTTTTTTCGCCATGAGGAAACCATTTTTATTAGTGGCGATATTCCTTCTCCTTTTCTATCAGTGGCGATATTCCTTCTCCTATAGCCACACCAGTTTTGAGGGTTTTCCTTCCTATTTTCACCATGAAAACAGATTTACTACTATCCATAACAGGAGTGAATCCCTGAATCCTCCCAAGGTGTGATGAATTAGTCACAGAGGGGTTTGCAAACACCTACAAGCCCTCACTCAGGTTTGTGAGTGTTCTTGAAATCTACAAGCACTCAGGTTTGTGTGTGAACCCGTATACCCATAAACTCTAAAGTTGTGCGTGTTCCCAAAGTTTCCAAGACCTCGTCTCCTGAGATAGCTGCTCCTTATCCATTTGATAGGGTTCACCAAATGGGTTTGTGTTGTGAACTGGACCTTGTGAATTAAGTGGGGAATATTTACATAGTGATTATAAGGAAATTCTGGCCTCGATTTTATTTTGTGCAGTTTTATATAGCTCAAACTCGACCCGAAAATATCAGCGCTTTACATGAGCATCAGCGCTTTACATGAGCATCAGTTGCGTTTACAGACTGGCACATTCATTTTTTGGGGCACAGGGCGATTAAGTGATTTGCCCAGAATCACAGGATGTTTGAACCTCCCGCCAGACTCAAACCTGGTTCTTCAGCTTGAAAGGCGGCCACTCTAGCCCAGGAGGGCCTCGATCATACCCTCGTGGGCCTACTTTGGATACCCCTTTAGGAGAGGGCCCACGGGAGGAGGTCCATGTGGTAAGTCGTGAGGGGGTGACACCACGAGTTACCCGCACCGGGTGACACCAACCCTAGTGACGCCACTGCATGAACTGCTGTCTGGAGTGGACTCTGCCTGGCATAACAACAACAGTACACTGCCTCGCCCTCGACAATCCCATACCACGAATAGACAGACATGTAGTCCTGCTGTAGTAGTTGTTGTAGACTGGTTTACCTGTTTGCCACTCACGAATTGGTCATAGTTCTTCGTAAATCGACGTTGATGATTCATCCATTCCAGTGAGTGACTGTAAAGAACAAGCATTGGAAATGCAATAGGTCTCGCATTAGGAAAGTTTGAGCGATTGGTATTGTAAATGACACTTTTTTTATTTATGTGTTGGTTTTGAAAATAGCAAAAGTAATAGCTTTGTCAGTTACAATGTCAATAGTTTTAACTTTCGCAAATGTGACACCTATAGCATTTGTAATGCAATGTGTGTCGTATATACGTGACTTAGATATATTGATATTACTAATAACAATGGCTTTTAATTTTGTAAATAATTATTACTTAAATAAAAGTTATTGTAATTTATAATGGCAATAGCTTAAACGTTTGTAAATAACTTTTGTGAAGATTATATTCAGTGTATTTTATTGTGACGAAAATCCAAGAACATTGCATTTGCACCTACACACACACAGAGCCACACACACACACACACACACATATAGATGTGGTGGTGGTGGATCTAGGGGATATGGTGGTGATGGATGTAGTGGTGGTGGTGATGGTGGATGTGGTGGTGATGGTGGTGGGTGTGGGGGTGGATGTGGTGGTGGTGGTGATGGATGTGGTGGTTGTGGAGCTGGTGGATGTGGTGGTGGATGTGGTGGAGGTGGTGGATATGGTGGTGGTGGATGTGGTGGAGGTGGTGGATGTGGTGGTGGTGGATGTGGTGGTGGTGGATGTGGTGAAAGTGGTGGTGGATGTGGTGGTGGATGTGGTGGTGGATGTGGTGGTGGTGGATGCAGTGGTGGATGTGGTGGTGGTGGTGGATGTGGTGGTGGTGGATGCGGTGGTGGTGGTGGATGAGGTGGTAGTGGATGCGGTGGTGGATATGGTGGTGGTGGATGCGGTGGTGGTGGAAGTGGTGGTGGATGTGTTGGATGTGGTGGTGGATGTGGTGGTGGTGGGTGTGGTGGTGGATATGGTGGTGGATGTGGTGGTGGTGGTGGATGTGGTGGTGGTGGATGCGGTGGATGTGGTGGATGTGGTGGTGGATGTCATGGTGGATGTGGAGGTGATGGTGGATGTGGTGGTGGATGTGGTGGTGGATGTGGTGGTGGTGGATGTGGTGGTGGTGGTGGTTGATGGGGTGGTGGATGTGGTGGTGGTGGGTGTGGTGGATGTGGTGGTGGTGGGTGTGGTGGATGTGGTGGTGTATGTGGCTGTGGATGTGGCTGTGGATGTGGCGGTGGATGTGGATGTTGCGGTGGATGTGGTGGTGGATGTGATGGTGGATGTGATGGTGGATGTGGTGGTGGATGTGGTGGTGAATGTGGAGGTCGATTTGGAGGTGATGGTGGATATGGTGGCGGTGGATGTGGTGGTGTTGGTGGATGTGGTGGTGGATGTGGTGGTGGATGCGGTGGATGTGGTGGTGGTGGATGCGGTGGATGTGGTGATGGTGGATGCGACGGTGGTGGTGGTGGATGCAGTGGTGGTGGTGGATGGGGTGGTGGTGGATGGGGTGGTGGATATAGTGGTGGTGGGTGTGGTGGATGTGGTGGTGGTGGGTGTGGTGGATGTAGTGGTGGATGTGGCTGTGGATGTGGCAGTGGATGTGGTGGTGGATGTGATGGTGGATGTGATGGTGGATGTGGTGGTGGATGTGACGGTGGATGTGGTGTTGGATGTGGTGGTGGATGTGGTGGTGCATGTGGAGGTGGATGTGGTGGTGATGGTGGATGTGGTGGTGGATGCGGTGGATGTGGTGGTGGTGGATGCGGTGGTGGATGTAGTGGTGGTGGGTGTGGTGGATGTGGTGGATGTGGCGGTGTATGTGGCTTTGGATGTGGCTGTGGATGTGACGGTGGATGTGGATGTGGTGTTGGATGTGGTGGTGGATGTGGTGGTGCATGTGGAGGTGGATTTGGAGGTGATGGTGGATGGATGCACACATGGATGGATGCAAATGTGAATGGGTGAGTGAATGGATGCAGGGATACGTTTATAGTTGATAGGTGTATACTTGGATGAATATATGGGTGGATGGGCATGCTTGCATGAAAGGGTGGATGGGTAGGAGTGTCAACACATAGCCCCAATATTACATGAACTGCTGTCTGGAGTGGACTCTGCCTGGCATAACAACAACAGTACACTGCCTCGCTCTCAACCAATCCCATACCACGAATAGACAGACATGTAGTCCTGCTGTAGTAGTTGTTGTAGACTGGTTTACCTGTTTGCCACTCACGAATTGGCCATAGTTCTTCGTAAATCGACGCTGATGATTCATCCATCCCAGTGAGTGACTGTAAAGAACAAGCATTGGAAATGCAATAGGTCTCGCATTAGGAAAGTTTGAGCGATTGGTATTGTAAATGACACTTTTTTTATTCATGTGTTGGTTTTGAAAATAGCAAAAGTAATAGCTTTGTCAGTTACAATGTCAATAGTTTTAACTTTCGCAAATGTGACACCTATAGCATTTGTAATGCAATGTGTGTTGTATTTACGTGACTTAGATATATTGATATTACTAATAACAATGGCTTTTAATTTTGTAAATAATTAATACTTAAATAAAAGTTATTGTAATTTATAATGGCAATAGCTTAAACGTTTGTAAATAACTTTTGTGAAGATTATGTTCAGTGTATTTTATTGTGACGAAAATCCAAGAACATTGCATTTGCACCTACACACACACAGAGCCACACACACACACACATATAGATGTGGTGGAGGTGGATCTAGGGGATATGGTGGTGGTGGATGTGGTGGTGGTGGTGATGGTGGAAGTGGTGGTGATGGTGGTGGGTGTGGGGGTGGATGTGGTGGTGGTGGTGGTGATGGATGTGGTGGTTGTGGAGGTGGTGGATGTGGTGGTGGATGTGGTGGAGGTGGTGGATGTGGTGGTGGTGGATGTGGTGGAGGTGGTGGATGTGGTGGTGGTGGATGTGGTGGTGGTGGATGTGGTGAAAGTGGTGGTGGATGTGGTGGTGGTGGATGCGGTGGTGGATGTGGTGGTGGTGGTGGTGGATGCGGTGGTGGTGGTGCTGGATGCGGTGGTGGATGTGGTGGTGGTGGATGCGGTGGTGGTGGAAGTGGTGGTGGATGTGTTGGATGTGGTGGTGGATGTGGTGGTGGTGGGTGTGGTGGTTGATATGGTGGTGGATGTGGTGGTGGTGGTGGATGTGGTGGTGGTGGATGCGGTGGATGTGCTGGATGTGGTGGTGGATGTGGTGGTGGATGTCATGGTGGATGTGGAGGTGATGGTGGATGTGGTGGTGGATGTGGTGGTGGTGGATGTGGTGGTGGTGGTGGTTGATGGGGTGGTGATTGTAGTGGTGGTGGGTGTGGTGGATGTGGTGGTGGTGGGTGTGGTGGTGTATGTGGCTGTCGATGTGGCTGTGGATGTGGCGGTGGATGTGGATGTGGCGTTGGATGTGGTGGTGGATGTGATGGTGGATGTGATGGTGGATATGGTGGTGGATGTGGTGGTGAATGTGGAGGTCGATTTGGAGGTGATGGTGGATATGGTGGCGGTGGATGTGGTGGTGTTGGTGGATGTGGTGGTGGATGTGGTGGTGGATGCGGTGGATGTGGTGGTGGTGGATGCGGTGGATGTGGTGATGGTGGATGCAACGGTGGTGGTGGTGGATGCAGTGGTGGTGGTGGATGGGGTGGTGGTGGATGGGGTGGTGGATGTAGTAGTGGTGGGTGTGGTGGATGTGGTGGTGGTGGGTGTGGTGGATGTAGTGGTGGATGTGGCTGTGGATGTGGCAGTGGATGTGGATGTGGTGGTGGATGTGATGGTGGATGTGATGGTGGATGTGGTGGTGGATGTGATGATGGATGTGGTGTTGGATGTGGTGGTGGATGTGGTGGTGCATGTGGAGGTGGATGTGGTGGTGATGGTGGATGTGGTGGTGGATGCGGTGGATGTGGTGGTGGTGGATGCAGTGGTGGATGTAGTGGTGGTGGGTGTGATGGATGTGGTGAATGTGGTGGTGTATGTGGCTGTGGATGTGGCTGTGGATGTGACGGTGGATGTGGATGTGGTATTGGATGTGGTGGTGGATGTGGTGGTGCATGTGGAGGTGGATTTGGAGGTGATGGTGGATGGATATACACATGGATGGATGCAAATGTGAATGGGTGAGTGAATGGATGCAGGGATACGTTTATAGTTGATAGGTGTATACTTGGATGAATATATGGTTGGATGGGCATGCCTGCATGAAAGGTTGGATGGGTAGGAGTGTCAACACATAGCCCCAATATTACATGAACTGCTGTCTGGAGTGGACTCGGCCTGGCATAACAACAACAGTACACTGCCTAGCCCTCGACCAATCCCATACCACGAATAGACAGACATGTAGTCCTGCTGTAGTAGTTGTTGTAGACTGGTATACCTGTTTGCCACTCACGAATTGGCTATAGTTCTTCGTAAATCGACGCTGATGATCCATCCATCCCAGTGAGTGACTGTAAAGAAGAAGCATTGGAAATGCAATAGGTCTCGCATTAGGAAAGTTTGAGCGATTGGTATTGTAAATGACACTTTTTTTATTCATGTGTTGGTTTTGAAAATAGCAAAAGTAATAGCTTTGTCAGTTACAATGTCAATAGTTTTAACTCTCGCAAATGTGACACCTATAGCATTTGTAATGCAATGTGTGTTGTATTTACGTGACTTAGATGTATTGATATTACTAATAACAATGGCTTTTAATTTTGTAAATAATTAATACTTAAATAAAAGTTATTGTAATTTATAATGGCAATAGCTTAAACGTTTGTAAATAACTTTTGTGAAGATTATGTTCAGTGTATTTTATTGTGACCAAAATCCAAGAACATTGCATTTGCACCTACACACACAGAGCCACACACAAACACACACACTCACACATATAGATGTGGTGGTGGTGGATCTGGGGGATATGGTGGTGGTGGATGTGCTGGTGGTGGTGATGGTGGATGTGGTGGTGATGGTGGTGGATGTGGGGGTGGATGTGGTGGTGTTGGTGGTGGATGTGGTGGTTGGGGAAGTGGTGGATGTGGTGGAGGTGGTGGATGTGGTGATGGTGGTTGTGGTGGAGGTGGTGGATGTGGTGGTGGTGGATGCGGTGGTGGTGGATGTGGTGAAAGTGGTGGTGGATGTGGTGGTTGATGTGGTGGTGGTGGATGCCGTGGTGGATGTGGTGGTGGTGGTGGTGGATGTGGTGGTGGTGGATGCGGTGGTGGTGGTGGATGTGGTGGTGGTGGATGCGGTGGTGGATGTGGTGGTGGTGGATGCGGTGGTGGTGGATGCAGTGGTGGTGGAAGTGGTGGTGGATGTGTTGGATGTGGTGGTGGATGTGGTGGTGGATGTGGTGGTGGTGGGTGTGGTGGTGGATGTAGTGGTGGTGGTGGATGTGGTGGTGGTGGATGTGGTGGATGTGGTGGATGTGGTGGTGGATGTGGCGGTGGATGTCATGGTGGATTTGGAGGTGATGGTGGATGTGTTGGTCACTGTGGTGGTGGATGTGGTGGTGTTGGTGGATGTGGTGGTGGATGCGGTGGATGTGGTGGTGGTGGATGCGGTGGTGGTGGTGGATGCAGTGGTGGTGGTGGATGGGGTGGTGGTGGTGGTGGATTGGGTGGTGATTGTAGTGGTGGTGGATGTGGTGGATGTGGTGGTGGTGGGTGTGGTGGATGTGGTGGTGTATGTGGCTGTGGATGTGGCTGTGGATGTGGCGGTGGATGCGGATGTGGCAGTGGGTGTGGTGGTGGATGTGATGGTGGATGTGATGGTGGATGTGGTGGTGGATGTGGTGGTGAATGTGGAGGTGGATTTGGAGGTGATGGTGGATATGGTGGTGGTGGATGTGGTGGTGGATGTGGTGGTGGATGCGGTGGTGGATGCGGTGGATGTGGTGGTGGTGGATGCGGTGGATGTGGTGATGGTGGATGCGGCAGTGGTGGAGGTGGATGCAGTGGTGGTGGTGGATGGGGTGGTGGATGTAGTGGTGGTGGGTGTGGTGGATGTGATGGTGGTGGGTGTGGTGGATGTGGTGGTGGATGTGGCTGTGGATGTGGATGTGGTGGTGGATGTGATGGTGGATGTTATGGTGGATGTGATGGTGGATGTGGTGGTGGATGTGATGGTGGATGTGGTGTTGGATGTGGTGGTGGATGTGGTGGTGCATGTGGAGGTGAATGTGGTGGTGATGGTGGATGTGGTGGTGGATGCGGTGGATGTGGTGGTGGTGGATGCGGTGGTGGATGTAGTGGTGGTGGGTGTGGTGGATGTGGTGGATGTGGTGGTGTATGTGGCTTTGGATGTGGCTGTGGATGTGATGGTGGATGTGGATGTGGCAGTGGATGTGGTGGTGGATGTGATGGTGGATGTGATGGTGGATGTGGTGGTGGATGTGGTGGTGCATGTGGAGGTGGATTTGGAGGTGATGGTGGATGTGGTGGTGGTGGATGTGGTGGTGTTGGTGGATGTGGTGGTGGATGTGGTGGTGGATGCGGTGGATGTGGTGGTGGTGGATGTGGTGGATGTGGTGATGATGGATGCGGTGGTGGTGGTGTATGCAGTGGTGGTGGTGGATGGGGTGGTGGTGGATGGCGTGGTTGATGTAGTGGTGGTGGGTGTGGTGGATGTGGTGGTGGTGGGTGTGGTGGATGTGGTGGTGGATGTGGCTGTGGATGTGGCAGTGGATGTGGCGGTGGATGTGGATGTGGTGGTGGGTGTGATGGTGGATGTGATGGTGGATGTGATGGTGGATGTGGTGGTGGATATGATGGTGGATGTGGTGTTGGATATGGTGGTGGATGTGGTGGTGCATGTGGAGGTGGATTTGGAGGTGATGGTGGATGGATGCACACATGGTTGGATGCAAATGTGAATGGGTGGGTGAATGGATGCAGGGATACGTTTATAGTTGATAGATGTATACTTGGATGAATATATGGTTGGATGGGCATGCCTGCATGCAAGGGTGGATGGGTAGGAGTGTCAGCACACGGAGATGGATGAAAATGTGAATGGGTGGATATATAGAAACTGGATAATTTCAGATACAATATATAATAAGAGGCGCTTTGCAGGCAGAGAAGGTAGCATTTTCAATTGCCTCATAAGACATGGTTGATAAGTAGGTCCATCGCACTAGTGTTAAGATAATTTTGAGGCTTAATATTTTTAAATAGATCGGTTGGGAAATTCATCCATCTATAATACCATGGAACGGTGTAATCATTCTAAAATCTACAGTTCTTTTTTTAAGCTAACAAATCAGCCACTCATTAAAATGCACTTCCTGTACATTTTACATGTCTCCGCAATTCGAAATAGGAAGAAAGCCGGGTGGCAGAAAAAAATGACGTTTTCTAGCCCCGAGTCTGTCTGTAAAGGTTTTAATTCTATAGCAAAAACGCCCGACTACAGTTGCGAATTGCATTAGAAACCTGGTAGGAAGAAGCCATTGGAGCAGTTCTCAAACGACTCTCCCAGAAAAAAAAATATATACTTTCAAATTAATTGGTAAACAAAACAAGCGTACACATGGCGGAAACAAAGTTATCGAGGTAAAGTTTTGTAAATAAAGGGTGCAGTCTGTAACACTTACCTCGAACGAGAAGTTTAAAACAAAGTAGTATCACCCTATCCATGTGCATTTTAGCAACTGAACGCCATATATATATATACAAATTTTGCATATAGAGGTCCGAGTTTAGGCGTACATAAAATGTTGTGTTAAAGATTCAAACTGCATCTTAATCCATTGAAATAAAGTAAGAACCCATAATTAAAAATAAAAGTCACACAAAAACTCTTAATCAGGCGAGGTTAGTGAAATTACATCAGCTTGATTCACCATAAACACTTTTTAGCAAATGAAGTCAAACGTAATTTCCCGAACCGCCTGTGTACTGCAGCCTCTGTTATTTTGAAATAGTAAATATTTGCTTAGGAGTCAGTCCATGACAGGCCGCCGCGCTTCGGCCTGATGAGAGATCAACATTATCAGAGCGAGGACAAAGGCAATGACTGAACAACAGTTTGTTTGAAGTGACTGCAACATACTAAACGGCCTGTGGTCAGCTGGAAAACATTCAACTGTGTTTGACAAAGCGAAGCCGGAGGACTAAGCCAAGGCTGTGCCACTGAAAACTATTGAAGCAGAATTGCGACAAACCCATCAGAGGCTATCAGATCATTTTCATCAACACCCGCCGCTCCCCACCTCCAACGGGGCAATGAGGGCGTATTTGGTGATGCAAGCAGGAGGAAAAGGTTCAGCTACCTGCGGAACCGTAAACAACACCCATTTGAACAACAGACTAGACAGAGCCCCAATGCATACCCTCAAAAGCAGTGGAATTGTCAATACCGTAGCTGCACATGTTTCTGTGCCAAGAGTTAACCCGTCAAATAAACATAGCTCTACACGGGGTAAAATTAGACATTCAGAATTTCAAATAAACAAGACGGAGGGCATTGCTGTGGGGAGGGGGGAGGAGAAATGCGACACGGCTGCAGCAGAGGGCGGAGCAGGGAGAGCGGCCTTTGTAGTGCACTTCACACGGCCGGCTGGCCATGAAACTGAAAGCACCGCCGGCCGGCCGTGAAAGCCTTTGATGCCACAGGGGATGGAGCGGCACCAAGCTGGGCAACAGATGGCTGACAATTTGATGCTTGTGCACGCGCATTTTAGGTCAATGCGCTTGCGCATTGACCTAAAAGCGCACGGGCACAGCACCAAATCGCCTGTTGGGTAAAGTCTGTTTAAGTGCCTATAGTCTCGCTCAGCTCAATGCGCATGCGCATTGAGAGGCGAGACCTAAAAAAGATATAATATTTAATCAATCATCATGGTTTATTGGCAAGTGAGTCCGCTCCAAGGACATTTTGCATATTTTGTGAAATGCAATATAGTGGCCCCTGAATTTGAAGTACAATTTTAATTAAACAAGGTAAAAAAAGAAGAGTTGTTGACATGAGTTACAATTACTGTGTGAAAGATTATATAATAACTAAGACAATAAGACATATGGATCATCATTTCATGCACAAAAAACAAACAGCAATTGGTTTCATCAGAGCCAGACAGCCATTGCTGTCCAGTGCATGCCATCTTCTCAATATTCATTACCTGTTGTACTTTTTGTCCACATCTTCTTAGGAAAGTGAGGTCCCACAGGACAGCCTCTCCTGTCAATATCAAAAGTAACTCTGTCAGCAATCAGCAAGCATGTTGTCAGTCAGTAATTCCAGTCCCACTTGAGGGGACTCGTCGTAATCCATCCATCTGCCTTGAGGGAAATGGATAGGGGGAGTCAGGAGGAGGAGTATAAAGGAGCATGATTGAGTTGTGAACTTGTGAACCTCAGGAATGCAGACTGCGGCCCCTTCAAATCAATAAGGAATATAAGATGAAGACAGTGCTGCTGATGGACTTGTTGTGATTAGGTGATTAGAGTTTTTTTTGTTGTGGTAAAACTTGCAAAACAAAGAAAGACACACAGGGATAAAAGTGAATAATGATGAAAAAAAGGAAGTCATTTTCAGGGCTCGGTGTCAGGGAAGTAGAGCTCGTCCTCCAACTCCATGATTTGAGACGGGAGTAGGTCAGGTAACAGAGAAGAACTTCCATCACGTAAGTCGGTGTCCTCTTCTTCCTGCGTGCATTCACATACTTTGTAATCTGGTGGTATCAAGTGCTGATTCATCTTGATCAGTGTTAACCTCTCCACATTTTTGGCTGAGAGGCGGGACCTTTTTGAAGTTACAATGGCACCAGCAGCAATGAAAAAACGTTCAGAAGATACGCTTGCGAGTGGGCAAGACAAATAATTTAGAGCCAGGTTGCTGATCAGTGGCCATAAAGCCACTTTCCTGTACCAATACAGCAATGGGTTTGTATGAACAAAGACCTGTGTTGGCTCATCCAGATAGGCCTGCACCATCAACTCAAGGTTCTCCACGGTTGCTCCACTTTGCGTACCATCTGTGGCCTTCTCAGCACTGGAACGAACAAACCCTTGATGAGTTAGCCAATCCGCTTCCGACAATATTATGGGTGGGTCTGGTGCTGGTGAGGATGATGATAGGGTTGCTGCTGGTGTCGTTAACGGCTGTGAGGGAAAGTGACTCCCTTTGCCCACAGATTTAGAATTGGAACTTGACGCTGGATCGCCTGCTGATTCAGTTGGACTTCTGACGGCTCCTTGAATTTTCTGCCGATCTTTTTTGAACCGACTGGCTGACACAGCTAGCCAATGTTTGTACTTTGAAACATCTTCTTCATCAAAAGGAATGAATGCCTTTCTGGCCACTGCCTTTTTGTACAGTGGATCCAGAATAGTGGCAAAAATGTTATGTTGATCTGTATGTATCTTTTGAAGCCTTTCATTGGCAATTAGGCGGCTTAATAGGTTCTCCGCCAACCGATATGCATCTTGCTTTCCAACATCATCTCTGAACGTTGAAGACACCACCTTCAGTTGGTGCTCTAGAATGCGCAACAATGGGATAGCTTTACTCAAAGAACAGTCCTCCCTGCTGACTTCACGCGTGAAGATCTCAAAAGGACAAAGCATGTCTGTCAGGCTTTTAACTAGCTGCCATTCCTCCAACTCTAGCCTCAGGTAAAGATATAGTCATTGATTACCATGCACTGCTCAAACAGACGCTCAAGCATGTATAAGGTTGAGTTTCAACGCGTTGCCACCTCCTGGATAAGTCCTTTGACTGGCACTTTACGTACATGTTGAATGCTCCTCAGCTGCCTCTGGGCCTTAAAAGAATGGCTGAAATGTGTGCAGATTCTTCGGCAGGTGGACAGTAACTTCTTGACTTGGCTTTCAGTTTTCAAGAAATCTTGAACAACCAGGTTTATACAGTGCGCCAAACACGGCACTCTGAAATATTCACCGTCCTGCATGGCCTTAACTATATTACTGCCATTATCTGTGGAAACATAACCAACCATGCGATTTCTTGGTTTCAGCCATTCAGAGACCTTACTGTTAAACTCATCCAAAATGTTTTTTGCAGTATGAGTTTTCTCCATGGCAAACATGGCTACTGTTGCATGTTTCCGAGAAGCTTGAAAAACTGTGTCCAGGTCAACAACTGCACTTGACTTGTCTTTAACCCCTGCAAAAGAGGCCCAGTGTGCAGTGATGCACATGTAATCAAGGGCTTGGCAACTGGTCCACGTGTCTGTTGTCAAGTGGATAGTGTGACCAGCACTCTTCTGCAAAGCTGCCCCAATCACCTCCAGCACATCGATGTAGTGCTGGAACCGCAACTCTGGCAAAATAGGACCGGCTAGGAACCTTCCATTTAGGGCAGACTGTTGCCACTAATTCTAGAAACCCCACCCCTTCCATGAAAGAAAAAGGGAGCAGGTCCAGCGCTAGCATTTTAGCCAGCTTTGCGTTATACAGACGTACCGTTGGGTGGTTGCGTTCAAATGGCGCCTCGGACCACAACATTGCGCAAATGGTGGGCTGGATCATTTCACGTGATGATGATGATGATGACGTCTTCAAACCAGTTAGGCCTATTGATGTAGTTTTTCGCATTGGTGTCTCTCCAACACTCTTAGTGTGTCTCATAGATGTTTCAGGGTTAGAGGGTGTGGGCAATACCACTGCAGTGCTGCTGCCAGGGGTACTGGGTGTACGAGAAAAAATGTCTGTCGCTTCTTCACTTCCCCCCTGCACAATCAGATTCTCGTCATCATCAGATGCAATATCAAGGATACATTTGGATTTGTTTTTCTTTTGCCTTACTCGATCTTCCTCATGTGTTCATCCCAAATGAGAGTGTGGTGTTGCTTGAGATGACCTCTCTGGCCTCCTGTACCATAGTTGGAACCAAGCTTACCCCGACTAACGCATGCTTTACAAATTGAACAAAGGACCATGTTTTCCGCCTTTGCGCTAACAGTAAAGAAGTCCTAAACTGGGGACTGGTGATGTCTGCTGAAGGTGGAGGTGCTACTTTGACATTCAACGCCAGATGAAGTGGAGGATGGGCATGGCTGAATTCGTTTCTGGTTTTCACTTATAGCACCACTACTTGAGGTCGAGCTGGATGGAGGTCCATGTCGGCTCTTCTGACTAAAAAAGATGGAAGCTGTAGGTTGTGTTGGTGTTGTAGCTAACGGTGGTAGTAACAGTGCCACGCCGCCCATATCCCGCTCAGCAGCCATTCGGGATAGGGTGAAAATGTCTGTCTGCTGCATGCCTGCTGTGGCTGGAGTGACGACTGTGATGACTAGGTCATCGTCAGACTGTTCAGCTGCAGAAGACACCACTTCTTGTTCGTTGTCATCAGCCATAAGTTGAAGCTTTGCGGGAGCCTTCCTTTTAGGCGTAGCTACCTTTGTCGACTCATCATGGCGTGCCTCACTCTCAGACTGCATTTGTGGGTTCCAATCAGAATCAAGGTCATCAGAAGGAAGGGGGCTTGAAAAAGAACTTGTAGTAGTAGTAGCACTCCTTGATTTTTTTCTTGCTGGGGATCTGGAAGGCAATGAATCATCATCAGGAGGAGTGGCTTCCTCGGGTGATACCTCTGCTTGAATAGCAATTTCCTGATGTGCCCCTACTTCTGGAGGAACAAGCGTTGTAGGCAGTTGTGCCGCTCCATGAACCTCTAGTCGCACCTCTCCATGCACCTGTCCATGCGCCTCTCCTTGCGGCTCTCCTTGCGGCTGTACTTGCGCCTCTCCTTGCCCATGTACTTGCCCATGTACTACTTGCACCTGTGTTTGTGGATGTGGTTGTTGAACACTCGTCAGCTGAGTTACACCCGGCGTTGATTGGATGGTACTTTCTTGTGATGAGCCCAGATCACTGGTCGATGAAGATTCAACAACCAAAGTCGCTGCCCCAGCAGCACTCATGGTGGTCTTGGACCTAACTTGGCGTGGTGGCACTGAGCCCAATGAAGCGGAAGTGCTGCTTCCAGCTTTGTCCCTGGCAGACAGTTTTTTTTCCCAAAAAAGGTTTCGGTGGGCACACCAGTCTCCTTGGTAGGTGGTGCCACCTGTTTCTTCTGCTCCTTCTTACTGGCAGTTGCACTATCAACTTTTTTCGCTGAGGCGCTACGGCCAACTTTCTTTGGAGCCATCTTTCATGGAGAAGTGTGGCTCACTGGTTAGAGCAGGCAGACCCTGAAGCAGAGGTCAGACCCGGGACCAGGGTTCAATTCCCGACGCGGCAGGGTCTTGAGCTCAAATGTCCATTAACTCGATAATTCTCGCTTCGGTGCCTGACCTAATCATGGGTTCACACTCTGCAACTCTGGGCATTAAGCTTGCTTAACCTCCACAACGGCCCCCCGCAGCGGGATGCCTGGCTTTCACCTTGGGGATGCCCTGTAGGGGCTATCTCACAGGGAAAAGCCAGGACGGGTTCCCAAGGCAAGCGCGGAGATACCCCTTCGGGGGTCGATTCTGGCGCTATATGAGAAACATAATAATAATAATAATAATAATAATCTTCTTGAGATGTCAGAACACGAGTTGCAGAGTTGTCTTGTCTGTGGCCACACGTGACGTCACGTGACCTTGTGCTGCACACAATGCTGCAGGACTTCTTCCTGGCACTGGTGATTCTCTTGTGCTCCTAAAAGCAATGGAAGCCAGAGGAACATCAGTTATACACCCCAAAAAGTCAAAAAACACTCAAAAAGAACCACAATCCCATGCCATCCATTCCCTCAATGATGTTTAAATTCAAGACACCCCAGAGAAAGACTAGGCCCATGCACCACTGAGTAACCCTGGGCATGATGGTTGAAAGCAAGGCAAAGTGGGTGCAGGCCTGAGCACACTGCCTGGCTTAAAAATGGGCCCTTGACCCCCACTACACGGCCGTGCCCGGCCTGTACCAGGCCTCCAGATGGCCCCCACCCACATGGCCAGGCCCCAAGTACATCCCAAAAAGTCAAAAAACACTCAAAAATCACCACAATCCCATGCCATCCATGCCCTCAATGATGTTTAAATTCAAGACACCCCACAGAAAGACTAGGCCCATGCACTACTGAGTACCCCTGGGCATAATGGTTGAAAGCAAGGCAAACTGGGTGCAGGCCTGAGCACACTGCCTGGCTTAAAAATGGGCCCTTGGCTCCCACCACATGGCCAGGCCCTGCCTGTACCAGGCCTCAAAATGCCCCCCACCCACATGGCCAAGCCCCAACACCACCCCTAAGAGTCGAAAAACACTCAAAAATCACCACAATCCCATGCCATCCATGCCCTCAATGATGTTTAAATTCAAGACACCCCAGAGAAAGACTAGGCCCATGCACCACTGAGTACCCCTGGGCATAATGGTTGAAAGCAAGGCAAACAGGGAGCAGGCCTGAGCACACTGCCTGGCTTAAAAATGACTAAGGGTGGGCATAAAATCCGTTTCGCGGGCGAATTTGCGGATTTTCCACGATTTCGCGATCCGCGAATCTCGCGAAATCGCGGTAAAATCCGCGAATCAGCGGGGACGAATTTTCAGCCAAGCAAGGGTTACAGCAGCAGGTGCAAAAGTTGAACCTACTTTCTTTGTAACCTTTTACAAAAGGGTTACAAACAAATTAACTTCAACTTGGACACCTGCTGCTAATTGCTTCCTGGCGCCTCGTTATCTACTTGCAACTATTCTCTGACCCTGCTCTGACGTGACGTCACGTGACCTTGTGCTGCACACAATGCTGCAGGACTTCTTCCTGGCACTGGTGATTCTCTTGTGCTCCTAAAAGCAATGGAAGCCAGAGGAACATCAGTTATACACCCCAAAAAGTCAAAAAACACTCAAAAAGAACCACAATCCCATGCCATCCATTCCCTCAATGATGTTTAAATTCAAGACACCCCAGAGAAAGACTAGGCCCATGCACCACTGAGTAACCCTGGGCATGATGGTTGAAAGCAAGGCAAAGTGGGTGCAGGCCTGAGCACACTGCCTGGCTTAAAAATGGGCCCTTGACCCCCACTACACGGCCGTGCCCGGCCTGTACCAGGCCTCCAGATGGTCCCCACCCACATGGCCAGGCCCCAACAACACCCCAAAAAGTTGAAAAACACTCAAAAATCACCACAATCCCATGCCATCCATGCCCTCAATGATGTTTAAATTCAAGACACCCCACAGAAATACTGGGCACGTGCACCACTGAGTACCCCTGGGCATAATGGTTGAAAGCAAGGCAAACTGGGTGCAGGCCTGAGCACACTGCCTGGCTTAAAAATGGGCCCTTGACCCCCACCACATGGCCAGGCCCTGCCTGTACCAGGCCTCAAGATGGCCCCCACCCACATGGCCAGGCCCCAACAACACCCCAAAAAGTTGAAAAACACTCAAAAATCACCACAATCCCATGCCATCCATGCCCTCAATGATGTTTAATTGTAAATTCAAGACCCCCCACAGAAAGACTAGGCCCATGCACCACTCACTACACCTGGGCCTACTGGCTAGTGGGGCTTTACAGGCACCCCAAAAATATAAAAAAAAATCAACATATAACAGTGAGCTAAAATTCCATGACATAAATGAGAATTAAGTTAAAAAACAAATCACAGAAACAGTTGTATCATGCACCCATGACTAACCCTGGGCCTACTGGATACTGTGGCTACCCACCACAATATATATTTTGTTAAAGTTGTGAAAAAAGTTTTAGAACTGTAGTTGCCTCAACTGCAATGCCCCAAACAAACAACACCAACTTACTTGTAAAATCTCAAGTCCAAAAGTGATCCAAAATCCAAAGTCCAAAAAGTCCTCAAATACAAATCCAGCAGCAGTCACAGAAAGTAATCCTTCCAGCTCAACAGCCAAATGAAAAGTGACCAGTACATGCACAAAGCACTGGGGGAAGCCTGCTGGACAGGAACAGGAAGTTGGAGACACTGAGGCACTTCCTTCCTCCCACCCCCCCCCCAAAAAAAATGTAACTCCTGCACCAAAAAGTGCAGTCAAATGTCAATCTGAGGAGTTATTCTGATCAAAATCATCATTTTCACAAGGTTTATGCTTCCTGTGGTGGATTTCTTGTGCAGAATTGCAATTTTTGCCATTTCGGGAACGCGAGCTGTTCAAATATCCAGCCGGAAGTCAGCTGCGCACCGTTGCAGGCTTTTTTGACTTACTCGGGTTGTCAAACTCTCGCCGTGCAAGATGGCAAGCTGCGATAACATAATTGCGTTCGAAAAACTCTCGCGCGATCACGCAGCAAGATCAAAAATGGCGCAGCACACGCAAAACCTGAAAAAAACAACTCGGCTGACTCAGAATCACGGTAAGACAACACCGCACGCGCGATATTTTATTTTTCAAGCGCAACCAAGCAAAATAATTCGTAGCTTGCGAATTTGCAGATTATTGGGTAAATTTGCACGATTCGCGGATCGCGAAATTGCCCGCGAAACAGATTTTGCGCCCATGCTTAGTTTACATCCTTTCTATGCAACCGCTCTCAATCAGTCTGGGCACCAGGGCCGGACTGTTCATAGTGGGCACCAAGCATTTCCCTGGTAGACCGCTAGGGTGGGTGCCGGTTTCTGGCCCCTGGGGGCCATTTTTGTTACCGCCGGTCTGCTGTTTCGGCTCCTTGTAACAAAATCGGCAGAAACCAGCCCTTGCAAACTGCTCAGCTGCCCTTCCCACATTGTTTCATTTGTATATGGCCCCCCTTGCCCTTCTTGCTGAGAAGCATGGTGCTAAAATAGTGTTGTTAGAAATGGGATCTCTGGTTGGCTAAGGCTTGCGCCAAAGCCAGGCAGAGACCACCACTCTAATCGGGGCAAGGGAGTCACCCTCCAAGATAACCCCTGCTCATCCCCTTGATAGCTTGGCACGAGCAGTCAGGCTTATCTCGGAGGCAATGTGTAAAGCGTTTGCGCAACACACACACACAGCAGCAACACACTAGGCTTACCACAAAAAGGAACTCCACACAAGGTTATATATAAAAATAGCCTTTGTATTACCATAACCCCGATCAGATCATAATCACACATACACACTGTGCCAACTGGCACTGGGCAGGGGATTATTTACACATGACAGGGCCACGTGGGCCACTTTCAGAATCAGCACTTAATAGAAATAGTCGATGTAGAACATAGAATAATTGTAGCACAAAATAACACTTGTAGAACACCACCAGTAACCACAGGAAAAAGGTAGGTACACACTACGCAATACTAATCACCTTAGACATAGATCTTAGATTTTATTGTGATGAAAATCCAAGAACATTGCATTTGCACCTACACACACACAGAGCCACACACACACACACACACACACACACACATGTAGATGTGGTGGTGGTGGATCTGGGGGATATGGTGGTGGTGGATGTGGTGATGGTGGATGTGGTGGTGATGGTGGTGGATGTGGGGGTGGATGTGGTGGTGGTGGTGGTGGGTTATGTGGTGGTTGTGGAAGTGGTGGATGTGGTGGTGGATGTGGTGGAGGTGGTGGATGTGGTGGTGGTGGAGGTGGTGGAGGTGGTGGTGGTGGATGTGGTGGTGGTGGATGTGGTGAAAGTGGTGGTGGATGTGGTGGTGGATGTGGTGGTGGTGGATGTGGTGGTGGTGGTGGATGTGGTGGTGGTGGATGCGGTGGTGGTGGTGGATGTGGTGGTGGTAGATGCGGTGGTGGTGGTGGATGTGGTGGTGGTGGATGCGGTGGTGGTAGAAGTGGTGGTGGATGTGTTGGATGTGGTGGTGCATGTGGTGGTGGTGGGTGTGGTGGTGGATGTGGTGGTGGATGTGGTGGTGGATGTGGTGGTGGTGGATGCGGTGGATGTGGTGGATGTGGTGGTGGATGTGGTGGTGGATGTCATGGTGGATGTGGAGGTGATGGTGGATGTGGTGGTGGGTGTGGTGGTGGATGTGGTGGTGGATGTGGTGGTGATGGTGGATGTGGTGGTGGATGCAGAGGATGTGGTGGTGGTGGATGCGGTGGTGGTGGTGGATGCAGTGGTGGTGGTGGTGGATTGGGTGGTGATTGTAGTGGTGGTGGGTGTGGTGGATGTGGTGGTGGTGGGTGTGGTGGATGTGGTGGTGTATGTGGCTGTGGATGTGGCTGTGGATGTGGCGGTGGATGTGGATGTGGCGGTGGATGTGGTGGTGGATGTGATGGTGGATATAGTGGTGGTGGATGTGGTGGTGTTGGTGGATGTGGTGGTGGATGTGGTGGGGGATGCGGTGGATGTGGTGGTGGTGGATGCGGTGGATGTGGTGATGGTGGATGCGGCGGTGGTGGTGGTGGATGCAGTGGTGGTGGTGGATGGGGTGGTGGATGTAGTGGTGGTGGGTGTGGGTGTGGTGGATGTGGTGGTGGTGGGTGTGGTGGATGTGGTGGTGGATGTGGTGGATGTGGCTGTGGATGTGGCAGTGGATGTGGATGTGGATGTGGTGGTGGATGTGATGGTGGATGTGATGGTGGATGTGATGGTGGATGTGGTGGTGGATGTAATGGTGGATGTGGTGTTGGATGTGGTGGTGGATATGGTGGTGCATGTGGAGGTGGATGTGGTGGTGATGGTGGAAGTGTTGGTGGATGCGGTAGATGTGGTGGTGGTGGATGCGGTGGTGGATGTAGTGGTGGTGGGTGTGGTGGATGTGGTGGATGTGGTGGTGTATGTGGCTGTGGATGTGGCTGTGGATGTGATGGTGGATGTGGATGTGGCAGTGGATGTGGTGGTGGATGTGGTGGTGGATGTGATGGTGGATGTGATGGTGGACTTTGTGGTGGATGTGGTGGTGCATGTGGAGGTGGATTTGGAGGTGATGGTGGATGTGGTGGTGGTGGATGTGGTGGTGTTGGTGGATGTGGTGTTGGATGTGGTGGTGGATGCGGTGGATGTGGTGGTGGTGGATGTGGTGGATGTGGTGATGGTGGATGCGGTGGTGGTGGTGGTGTATGTAGTGGTGGTGTTGGATGGGGTGGTGGTGGATGGCGTGATTGATGTAGTGTTGGTGGGTGTGGTGGATGTGGTGGTGGTGGGTGTGGTGGATGTGGTGGTGGATGTGGCTGTGGATGTGGCAGTGGATGTGGCGGTGGATGTGGATGTGGTGGTGGATGTGATGGTGGATGTGATGGTGGATGTGGTGGTGGATGTGATGGTGGATGTGGTGTTGGATGTGGTGGTGGATGTGGTGGTGCATGTGGAGGTGGATTTAGAGGTGATGGTGGATGGATGCACACATGGATGGATGCAAATGTGAATGGGTGGGTGAATGGATGCAGGGATACGTTTATAGTTTATAGGTGTATACTTGGATGAATATATGGTTGGATGGGCATGCCTGCATGCAAGGGTGGATGGGTAGGAGTGTCAGCACACGGAGATGGATGAAAATGTGAATGGGTGGATTTATAGAAACTGGATAATTTCAGATACAATTTATAATAAGAGGCGCTTTGCAGGCAGAGAAGGTAGCATTTTCAATTGCCTCATAAGACATGGTTGATAAGTAGGTCCATCGCACTAGTGTTAAGATAATTTTGAGGCTTAATATTTTTAAATAGATCGGTTGGGAAATTCATCCATCTATAATACCATGGAACGGTGTAATCATTCTAAAATCTACAGTTCTGTTTTTTAAGCTAACAAATCAGCCACTCATTAAAATGCACTTCCTGTACATTTTACTTGTCTCCGCAATTCGAAATAGGAAGAAAGCCGGGTGGCAGAAAAAAATGACGTTTTCTAGCCCAGAGTCTGTCTGTAAAGGTGTTCATTCTATAGCAAAAACGCCCGACTACAGTTGCGAATTGCATTAGAAACCTGGCATGAAGAAGCCATTGGAGCAGTTCTCAAACGACTCTCTCAGAAAAAAATATATATACTTTCAAATTAATTGGTAAACACAACAAGCGTACACATGGCGGAAACAAAGTTATCGAGGTAAAGTTTTGTAAATAAAGGGTGCAGTCTTTAACACTTACCTCGAACGAGAAGTTTAAAACAAAGTAGGGCAACACTGTATCACCCTATCCATGTGCATTTTAGCAACTGAACGCCATATATATATATATACGAATTTTGCATATATAGGTCCAAGTGTAGGCGTACATAAAATGTTGTGTTAAAGATTCAAACTGCATCTTAATCCACTGAAATAAAGTAAGAACCCATAATTAAAAATAAAAGTCACACAAAAACTCTTAATCAGGCGAGGTTGGTGAAATTACATCAGCTTGATTCACCATAAACACTTTTTTAGCAAATGAAGTCAAACGTAATTTCCCGAACCGCCTGTGTACTGCAGCCTCTGTTATTGTGAAATAGTAAATATTTGCTTAGGAGTCAGTCCATGACAGGCCGCCGCGCTTCGGCCTGCTGAGATATCAACATTATTAGAGCGAGGACAAAGGCAATGACTAAAAAACAGTTTGTTTGAAGTGACTGCAACATACTAAACGGCCTGTGGTCAGCTGGAAAACAATCAACTGTGTTTGACAAAGCGAAGCCGGAGGACTAAGCCAAGGCTGTGCCACTGAAAACTATTGAAGCAGAATTGCGACAAACCCATCAGAGGCTATCAGATCATTTTCATCAACACCCGCCGCTCCCCACCTCCAACGGGGCAATGAGGGCGTGTTTGGTGATGCAAGCAGGAGGAAAAGGTTCAGCTACCTGCGGAACCGTAAACAATCCCCATTTGAACAACAGACTAGACAGAGCCCCAATGCATACCCTCAAAAGCAGTGGAATCGTCAATACGGTAGCTGCACATGTTTCTGTGCCAAGAGTTTACCCGTCGAATAAACACAGCTCTACACGGGGTAAAATTAGACATTCAGAATACAAATAAACAAGATGGAGGGCATTGCTGTGGGGAGGGGGGAGGAGAAATGCGACACGGCCGCAGCAGAGGGCGGAGCAGGGAGAGCGGCCTTTGTAGTGCACACGGCTGGCCATGAAACTGAAAGCCTTTGATGCCACAGGTAGACATGGGCGAATTTTGCAAATCTGGCGTTCGCGAATTTTGCGAATTTGCGAACTCGCAATCCGCAAAATCCGCAAATTCTCGCGAATTTGCGGATTTTTTTTGGTGTTCGCAAGGATTTCTGCCAGTTCGCAAGGATTTCTGCCAGTTTGCAAGGGTTTTGTACCAGTTCGCAATTGCGAACTTACATGTCGGCTCGCAACGGTCACGATTATGTTGTTTCTACGTCTGGTTCATCATCACAGGTTCCCAGCACCCTCTGTTTCACCCCTGCCACCCTCTGTTTCACCCATGCCACCCTCTGGTACATCAATGCCACCCTCTGGTTCATCATCACTGTAGATTTTGGGGGGAAAAGCAAGCACACTTGCCTGCTTCAACTGACATGAATTAATTTGGGGTTGATTTATTAATGTGTCACTGTTTTAAAATTCCAGTCTGGCACCTGCTTCCTTATCTGTAATTTGCTTTCTGTTGCAGTGCAATTTTTTTTTCCAGGACCTTTGTGGCCTACTTGTAGCTTTTCTATGAGCCTGCTGTGAGGGTCAGAGCAGGGTCATACAATTGTTGCAACTAGCAACTGAACTCTGGAGGGGCCCTTGTCAGGAAGCACTACAGGGAATGGTTACTAATGATGAGTTTGAACTTTTGAACCTGCTGAATGCTTTTTTTGTGTTCGCAAGGAATTCTGCCAGTTCGCAAGGATTTCTGCCAGTTCGCGAGGGTTTTGTACCACTTTGCATTTGCAAACTTACATGTCGGCTCGCAACGGTCACGATTATGTTCTTTCTACGTCTGGTTCATCATCACAGGTTCCCAGCACCCTCTGTTTCACCCCTGCCACCCTCTGTTTCACCCATGCCACCCTCTGGTACATCAATGCCACCCTCTGGTTCATCATCACTGTAGATTATGGGGGGAAAAAGCAAGCACACCTGCCTGCTTCAACTGACATGAATTAATTTTTGGGTTGATTTATTAATGTGTCACTGTTTTAAAATTCCAGTCTGGCATCTGCTTCCTTATCTGTAATTTGCTTTCTGTTGCAGTGCAATTTTTTTTCCAGGACCTTTGTGGCCTACTTGTAGCTATTCTATGAGCCTGCTGTGAGGGTCAGAGCAGGGTCATACAATTGTTGCAACTAGCAACTGAACTCTGGAGGGGCCCTTGTCAGGAAGCATTTCAGGGAATGGTTCCTAAGGATGAGTTTGAACTTTTGAACCTGCTGAATGCTTTTTTTGTGTTCGCAAGGATTTCTGCCAGTTCGCAAGGATTTCTGCCAGTTCGCGAGGGTTTTGTACCAGTTCGCAATTGCGAACTTACACCGCACGCAGCAAAATTGTATCACCAAGAAAAAAAAATCGGCTGCGTGCGAATTTGCGGATTTTGCGGGAAATTCACGAATCTCGCGGATTGCGAATTTACCGAAAATCCGCAAAATCCGCGAGCGTAACAGATTTTCCGCCCATGCTTAGCTACAGGGGATGGAGCGGCACCAAGCTGGGCAACAGATGGCTGACAATTTGATGCTTGTGCACCCGTATTTTAGGTCAATGCGCTTGCACATTGACCTAAAAGCGCACGGGCACAGCACCAAATCGCCTGTTGGGTAAAGTCTGTTTAAGTGCCTATAGTCCCGCTCTGCTCAATGCGCATGCGCATTGAGAGGCGAGACCTAAAAAAGATATATTATTTAATCAATCATCATGGTATATTGGCAAGTGAGTCCGCTCCAAGGACATTTTGCATATTTTGTGAAATGCAATATAGTGGCCCCTGAATTTGAAGTACAATTTTAATTAAACAAGGTAAAAAAAGAAGAGTTGTTGACATGAGTTACATTTACTGTGTGAAAGATTAGATAATAACTAAGACAATAAGACATATGGATCATCATTTCATGCACAAAAAATAAACAGCAATTGTTTCATCAGAGCCAGACAGCCATTTCTGTCCAGTGCATGCCATCTTCACAATATTCATTACCTGTTCTACTTTTTGTCCACATCTTCTTAGGAAAGTGAGGTCCCACAGGGCAGCCACTCCTGTCAATATCAAAAGTAACTCTGTCAGCAATCAGCAAGCATGTAGTCAGTCAGTAATTCCAGTCCCACTTGAGGGGACTCGTCGTAATCCATCCATCTGCCTTGAGGGAAATGGATAGGGGGAGTCTGGAGGAGAAGTATAAAGGAGCATGATTGAGTTGTGAACTTGTGAACCTCAGGAATGCAGACTGCGGCCCCTTCAAATCAATAAGGAATATAAAATGAAGAAAGTGCTGCTGATGGACTTGTTGTGATTAGGTGATTAGAGTTTTTTGTTGTGGTAAAACTTGCAAAACAAAGAAAGACACACAGTTATAAAAGTGAATAAGGATGAAAAAAAAGAAGTCATTTTCAGGGCTCGGTGTCAGGGAAGTAGAGCTCGTCCTCCAACTCCATGATTTGAGACGGGAGTAGGTCAGGTAACAGAGAAGAACTTCCATCACCTAAGTCGGTGTCCTCTTCTTCCTGCGTGCATTCACATACTTTGTAATCTGGTGGTATCAAGTGCTGATTCATCTTGATCAGTGTTAACCTCTCCACATTTTTGGCCGAGAGGCGGGACCTTTTTGAAGTTACAATGGCACCAGCAGCACTGAAAACATGTTCAGAAGACACGCTTGCGAGTGGGCAAGACAAATAATTTAGAGCCAGGTTGCTGATCAGTGGCCATAGAGCCACTTTCCTGTACCAATACAGCAATGGGTTTGTATGAACAAAGACCTGTGTTGGCTCATCCAGATAGGCCTGCACCATCAACTCAAGGTTCTCCACGGTTGCTCCACTTTGCGTACCATCTGTGGCCTTCTCAGCACTGGAACGAACAAACCCTTGATGAGTTAGCCAATCCGCTTCCGACAATATTATGGGTGGGTCTGGTGCTGGTGAGGATGATGATAGGGTTGCTGCTGGTGTCGTTAACGGCTGTGAGGGAAAGTGACTCCCTTTGCCCACAGATTCAGAATTGGAACTTGACGCTGGATCGCCTGCTGATTCAGTTGGACTTCGGACGGCTCCTTGAATTTTCTGCCGATCTTTTTTGAACCGACTGGCTGACACAGCTAGCCAATGTTTGTACTTTGAAACATCTTCTTCATCAAAAGGAATTAATGCCTTTCTGGCCACTGCCTTTTTGTACAGTGGATCCAGAATAGTGGCAAAAATGTAATGTTGTTCTTTATGTATCTTTTGAAGCCTTTCATTGGCAACTAGGCGGCTTAATAGGTTCTCCGCCAACTGATATGCATCTTGCTTTCCAACATCATCTCTGAACGTTGAAGACACCGCCTTCTGTTGGTGCTCTAGCATGCGCAACAATGGGATAGCTTTGCTCAAAGAACAGTCCTCCCTGCTGACTTCACGCGTGAAGATCTCTAAAGGACGAAGCATGTCTGTCAGGCTTTTAACTAGCTGCCATTCCTCCAACTCTAGCCTCAGGTAAAGATATAGTCATTGATTACCATGCACTGCTCAAACAGACGCTCAAGCATGTATAAGGTTGAGTTTCAACACGTTGCCACCTCCTGGATAAGTCCTTTGACTGGCACTTTACGTACATGTTGAATGCTCCTCAGCTGCTTCTGGGCCTTAAAAGAATGGCTGAAATGTGTGCAGATTCTTCGGCAGGTAGACAGTAACTTCTTGACTTGGCTTTCAGTTTTCAAGAAATCTTGAACAACCAGGTTTATACAGTGCGCCAAACACGGCACTCTGAAATATTCACCGTCCTGCATGGCCTTAACTATATTACTGCCATTATCTGTGGAAACATAACCAACCATGCGATTTCTTGGTTTCAGCCATTCAGAGACCTTACTGTTAAACTCATCCAAAATGTTTTTTGCAGTATGAGTTTTCTCCATGGCAAACATGGCTACTATTGCATGTTTCCGAGAAGCTTGAAAAACTATGTCCAGGTCAACAACTGCACTTGACTTGTCTCTAACCCCTGCAAAAGAGACCCAGTGTGCAGTGATGCACATGTAATCAAGGGCTTGGCAACTGGTCCACGTGTCTGTTGTCAAGTGGATAGTGTGAATAGCACTCTTCTGCAAAGCTGCCCCAATCACCTCCAGCACATCTTGATGTAGTGCTGGAACCGCAACTCTGGCAAAATAGGACCGGCTAGGAACCTTCCATTTAGGGCAGACTGTTGCCACTAATTCTAGAATCCCCACCCCTTCCACGAAAGAAAAAGGGAGAAGGTCCAGCGCTAGCATTTTAGCCAGCTTTGCGTTATACAGACGTACCGTTGGGTGGTTGCGTTCAAATGGCGCCTCTGACAACAACATTGCGCAAATGGTGGGCTGGATCATTTTACGTGATGATGATGATGATGACGTCTTCAAACCAGTTAGGCCTATTGATATAGTTTTTCGCATTGGTGTCTCTCCAACACTCTTAGTGTGTCTCATAGATTTTGCAGGGTTAGAGGGTGTGGGCGATACCACTGCAGTGCTGCTGCCAGGGGTACTGGGTGTACCAGAAAAAATGTCTGTCGCTTCTTCACTTCCCCCATGCACAATCAGATTCTCGTCATCATCAGATGCAATATCAAGGATACATTTGGATTTGTTTTTCTTTTGCCTTCCTCGATCTTCCTCATGTGTTCTTCCCAAATGAGAGTGTGGTGTTGCTTGAGATGACCTCTCTGGCCTCCTGTACCATAGTTGGAACCAAGCTTACCCCGACTAACGCATGCTTTACGAATTGAACAAACGACCATGTTTTCCGCCTTTGCGCTAACATTAAAGAAGTCCCAAACTGGGGACTGGTGATGTCTGCTGAAGGTGGAGGTGCTACTTTGACTTTCAATGCCAGATGAAGTGGAGGATGGGCATGGCTGAATTCGTTTCTGGTTTTCACTCATAGCACCACTACTTGAGGTTGAGCTGGATGGAGGTCCATGTCGGCTCTTCTGACTAAAAAAGATGGAAGCTGTAGGTTGTGTTGGTGTTGTAGCTAACGGTGGTAGTACCAGTGCCACGCCGCCCATATCCCGCTTAGCAGCCGTTCGGGATAGGGTGAAAATGTCTGTCTGCTGCATGCCTGCTGTGGCTGGAGTGACGACTGTGATGACTAGGTCATCGTCAGACTGTTCAGCTGCAGAAGACACCACTTCTTGTTCGTCGTCATCAGCCATAAGTTGAAGCTTTGAGGGAGCCTTTCTTTTAGGCTTAGCTACCTTTGTCGACTCATCATGGCGTGCCTCACTCTCAGACTGCATTTGTGGGTTCCAATCAGAATCAAGGTCATCAGAAGGAAGGGGGCTTGAAAAAGAACTTGTAGTAGTAGTAGCACTCCTTGACCTTTTTCTTGCTGGGGATCTGGAAGGCAATGAATCACCATCAGGAGGAGTGGCTTCCTCGGGTGATACCTCCTCTTGAATAGCAATTTCCTGATGTGCCCCTACTTCTGGAGGAACAAGCGTTGTAGGCAGTTGTGCCGCTCCATGAACCTCTAGTCGCACCTCTCCATGCACCTGTCCATGCGCCTCTCCTTGCGGCTCTCCTTGCGGCTGTACTTGCGCCTCTACTTGCGCATCTCCTTGCCCATGTACTTGCGCTTGTACTACTTGCACCTGTGTTTGTGGTTGTTGAACACTCGTCAGCTGAGTTACACCCGGCGTTGATTGGATGGTACTTTCTTGTGATGAGCCCAGATCACTGGTCGATGATGATTCAACAACCAAAGTGGCTGCCGCAGCAGCACTCATGGTGGTCTTGGACCTAACTTGGCGTGGTGGCACTGAGCCCAATGAAGCGGAGGTGCTGCTTCCAGCTTGGTCCCTGGCAGACACCGCTGCTGTTGCAGGCATAGTTTTTTTTCCCAAAAAAGGTTTAGGTGGGCACACCAGTCTCCTTGGTAGGTGGTGCCACCTGTTTCTTCTGCTCCTTCTTACTGGCAGTGGCACTATCAACTTTTTTCACTGAGGCGCTACCGCCAACTTTCTTTGGAGCCATCTTCTTGAGATGTCAGAACACGAGTTGCAGAGTTGTCTTGTCTGTGGCCACACGTGACGTCATGTGACGTTGTGCTGCACACAACGCTGCAGGACTTCTTCCTGGCACTGGTGATTCTCTTGTGCACCTAAAAGCAATGGAAGCCAGAGGAACATCAGTTATACACCCCAAAAAGTAAAAAAAACACAAAAATAACCACAATCCCATGCCATCCATTCCCTCAATGATGTTTAAATTCAAGACACCCCAGAGAAAGACTAGGCCCATGCACCACTGAGTAACCCTGGGCATGATGGTTAAAAGCAAGGCAAAGTGGGTGCAGGCCTGAGCACACTGCCTGGCTTAAAAATGCCCCCTTGACCCCCACCACATGGCCAGGCTCTGCCTGTACCAGGCCTCAAGATGGACCCCACCCACATGGCCAGGACCCAACAACACCCCAAACAGTCGAAAAACACTCAAAAATCACCACAATCCCATGCCATCCATGCCCTCAATGATGTTTAAATTCAAGACATCCCACAGAAAGACTAGGCCCATGCACCACTGAGTAACCCTGGGCATAATGGTTGAAAGCAATGCAAACTGGCTGCAGGCCTGAGCACACTGACTGGCTTAAAAATGGGCCCTTAACCCCCACTACACGGCCGTGCCCGACCTGTACCAGGCCTCCAGATGGCCCCCACCCACATGGCCAGGCCCCAAGTACATCCCAAAAAGTCGAAAAACACTCAAAAATCACCACAATCCCATGCCATCCATGCCCTCAATGATGTTTAAATTCAAGACACCCCACAGAAAGACTAGGCCCATGCACTACTGAGTACCCCTGGACATAATGGTTTAAAGCAAGGCAAACTGGGTGCAAACTGGGTGCACACTGCCTGGCTTAAAAATGGGCCCTTGGCCCCCACCACATGGCCAGGCCCTGCCTGTACCAGGCCTCAAAATGCCCCCCACCCACATGGCCAGGCCCCAACACCACCCCAAACAGTCGAAAAACACTCAAAAATCACCACAATCCCATGCCATCCATGCCCTCAATGATGTTTAAATTCAAGACACCCCAGAGAAAGACTAGGCCCATGCACCATTGAGTACCCCTGGGCATAATGGTTGAAAGCAAGGCAAACAGAGAGCAGGCCTGAGCACACTGCCTGGCTTAAAAATGACTAAGGGTGGGCGTAAAATCCGTTTCGCTGGCGAATTTGAGGATTTTCTGTTATTTCGCGATCCGCGAATCTCGCGAAATCGCGGTAAAATCCGCGAATCAGCGGGGACGAATTTTCAGCCAAGCAAGGGTTACAGCAGCAGGTGCAAAAGTTGAACCTAATTTGTTTGTAACCTTTTACAAAAGGGTTACAAACAAATTAACTTCAACTTGGACACCTGCTGCTAATTGCTTCCTGGCGCCTCGTTATCTACTTGCAACTATTCTCTGACCCTGCTCTGACCCTTGAAGCAGGGTCAGAGAATAGTTACAAGTAGGCAACGAGGCACCTGTCCAAGGAATTAAACCTCATCAGGAAGCACTTACAGATATAAAAAATAGGAAGAAGGGAGAGGATGGCAAATACACCCATTTTGAGTTGTCAGGGGGGGTTAAACTCAAAGAGACCTTTACAGCACAATTTTCATATGCATTTTGCTAAAAATAAAAAGCTGTATGTTCTGTAGGGGCAACTCAGGAATCTGGCCCTTCAGAGATCCGGCCTCTCTTTCTTTCTCTCGTTCTCTCTCTCCCTCTCTCTTTCCCTCTCTTTCTCTCTCTTTCTATCTATCTATCTATCTATCTATCTATCTATCTATCTATCTATCTACCTATCTATCTATCTATCTATCTATCTATCTATCTATCTATCTATCTATCTATCTATCTATCTATCTATCTATCTATCTCTCTCCCTCTCCCATAAATGATTGCTTGGGTAACTTCGCTATGCAAGCGGCTCGCGAAGACGCAAAAAGCCCCGCGAACACGAAAAAAACCCGCAAACACGAAAAAAACCCTGCGAACACGCAAAAAAAAAATTCGGCAAATTCGCACAAATTCGCGAATTTTGCGGATCGCGAATTCGCAAATCTGCAAATTCGCGGATCGCGAATTCGCAAAATTCGCCCATGCTTAAAAATGACCCCTTGACTCCAACCACATGGCCAGGCCCTGCCTATACCAGGCCTCAAGATGGTCCCCACCCACATGGCCAGGCCCCAACAACACCCCAAAAAGTCGAAAAACACTCAAAAATCACCACAATCCCATGCCATCCATGCCCTCAATGATGTTTAAATTCAAGACACCCCACAGAAAGACCGGGCCTGTGCACCACTGAGTACCCCTGGGCATAATGGTTGAAAGCAAGGCAAACTGGGTGCAGGCCTGAGCACACTGCCTGGCTTAAAAATGGGCCCTTGACCCCCACCACATGGCCATGCCCTGCCTGTACCAGGCCTCAAGATGGCCCCCACCCACATGGCCAGGCCCCAACAACACCCCAAAAAGTCAAAAAACACTCAAAAATCACCACAATCCCACGCCATCCATGCCCTCAATGATGTTTAATTGTACATTCAAGACCCCCCACAGAAAGACTAGGCCCATGCACCACTCACTACAGCTGGGCCTACTGGCTAGTGGGGCTTTACAGGCACCCCAAAAATTAAAAAAAAATCAACTTATAACAGTGAGCTAAAATTCCATGACATAAATGAGAATTAAGTTAAAAAACAAATCACAGAAACAGTTGTATCATGCACCCATGACTAACCCTGGGCCTACTGGATACTGTGGCTACCCACCACAATATATATTTTGTTAAAGTTGAGAAAAATGTTTTAGAACTGTAGTTTCCTCAACTGCAATGCCCCAAACAAACAACACCAACTTACTTGTAAAATCTCAAGTCCAAAAGTGATCCAAACTCCAAAGTCCAAAAAGTCCTCAAATACAAATCCAGCAGCAGTCACAGAAAGTAATCCTTCCAGCTCAACAGCCAAATGAAAAGTGACCAGTACATGCACAAAGCACTGGGAGAAGCCTGCTGGACAGGAACAGGAAGTTGGAGACACTGAGGCACTTCCTTCCTCCCACCCCCCCTAAAAAATGGACTCCTGCACCAAAAAGTGCAGTCAAATGTCAATCTGAGGAGTTATTCTGATCAAAATCATCATTTTCCCAAGGTTTATGCTTCCTACGGTGGATTTCTTGTGCAGAATTGCAATTTTTGCCATTTCGGGAACGCGAGCTGTTCAAATATCCCGCCGGAAGTCAGCTGCGCACCGTTGCAGGCTTTTTTAACTCACTCGCGTTGTCAAACTCTCGCCGTGCAAGATGGCAAGCTGCGATAACATAATTGCGTTCGAAAAACTCACACGCGATCACGCAGCAAGATCAAAAATGGTGCAGCACACGCAAAACCTGAAGAAAAACAACTCGGCGGACTCAGAATCACGGTAAGACAACACCACACGCGCGATATTTTATTTTTCAAGCGCAACCAAGCAAACTTATTGGTAGCTTGAGAATTTGCGGATTATTGGGTAAATTTGCGCGATTCTTGCTGAGAAGCATGGTGCTAAAATAGTGTTGTTAGAAATGGGATCTCTGGTTGGCTAAGGCTTGCGCCAAAGCCAGGCAGAGACCACCACTCTCGTCAGGGCAAGGGAGTCACATCCCAAGATAACCCCTGCTCATCCCCTTGATAGCTTGGCACGAGCAGTCAAGCTTATCTCGGAGGCAATGTGTAAAGCGTTTGCGCAACACACACACACAGCAGCAACACACTAGGCACACCACAAAAAGGAACTCCACACAAGGTTATATATAAAAATAGCCTTTGTATTACCATAAACCGATTAGATCATAATCACACATACACACTGTGCCAACTGGCACTGGGCAGGGGATTATTTACACATGACAGGGCCACGTGGGCCACTTTCAGAATCAGCACTTAGTAGAAATAGTAGATGTAGAACATAGAATAATTGTAGCACAAAATAACACTTGTAGAACACCACCAGTAACCACAGGAAAAAGGTAGGTACACACTACGCAATACTAATCACCTTAGGCATAGATCTTAGATTTTATTGTGACGAAAATCCAAGAACATTGCATTTGCACCTACACACACACAGAGCCACACACACACACACACACATGTAGATGTGGTGGTGGTGGATCTGGGGGATATGGTGGTGGTGGATGTGGTGATGGTGGATGTGGTGGTGATGGTGGTGGATGTGGGGTGGATGTGGTGGTGGTGGTGGTGGATGTGGTGGTTGTGGAAGTGGTGGATGTGGTGGTGGATATGGTGGAGGTGGTGGATGTGGTGGTGGTGGATGTGGTGGAGGTGGTGGATGTGGTGGTGGTGGATGTGGTGGTGGTGGATGTGGTGAAAATGGTGGTGGATGTGGTGGTGGATGTGGTGGTGGTGGATGCGGTCGTGGATGTGGTGGTGGTGGTGGATGTGGTGGTGGTGGATGCGGTGGTGGTGGTGGATGTGGTGGTGGTGGATGCGGTGGTGGATGTGGTGGTGGTGGATGCGGTGGTGGTGTAAGTGGTGGTGGATGTGTTGGATGTGGTGGTGGATGTGGTGGTGGTGGGTGTGGTGGTGGATGTGGTGGTGGATGTGGTAGTGGTGGTGGATGTGGTGGTGGTGGATGCGGTGGATGTGGTGGATGTGGTGGTGGATGTGGCGTTGGATGTCATGGTGGATGTGGAGGTGTTGGTGGATGTGGTGGTGGGTGTGGTGGTGGATGTGGTGGTGGATGTGGTGGTGATGGTGGATGTGGTGGTGGATGCGGTGGATGTGGTGGTGGTGGATGCGGTGAAGGTGGTGGATGCAGTGGTGGTGGTGGTGGATTGGGTGGTGATTGTAGTGGTGGTGGGTGTGGTGGATGTGGTGGTGGGGGGTGTGGTGGATGTGGTGGTGTATGTGGCTGTGGATGTGGCTGTGGATGTGGCGGTGGATGTGGATGTGGATGTGGTGGTGGATGTGGTGGTGGATGTGATGGTGGATGTGATGGTGGATGTGGTGGGGGATGCGGTGGATGTGGGGGTGGTGGATGCGGTGGATGTGGTGATGGTGGATGCGGCGTGGTGGTGGTGGATGCAGTGGTGGTGGTGGATGGGGTGGTGGTGGATGGGGTGGTGGATGTAGTGGTGGTGGGTGTGGTGGATGTGGTGGTGGGGGGTGTGGTGGATGTGGTGGTGTATGTGGCTGTGGATGTGGCTGTGGATGTGGCGGTGGATGTGGATGTGGATGTGGTGGTGGATGTGGTGGTGGATGTGATGGTGGTTGTGGTGGTGGATGTGGTGGGGGATGCAGTGGATGTGGGGGTGGTGGATGCGGTGGATGTGGTGATGGTGGATGCGGCGTGGTGGTGGTGGATGCAGTGGTGGTGGTGGATGGGGTGGTGGTGGATGGGGTGGTGGATGTAGTGGTGGTGGGTGTGGTGGATGTGGTGGTGGTGGGTGTGGTGGATGTGGTGGTGGATGTGGCTGTGGATGTGGCAGTGAATGTGGATGTGGCGGTGGATGTGATGGTGGATGTGATGGTGGATGTGATGGTGGATGTGGTGGTGGATGTGATGGTGGATGTGGTGTTGGATGTGGTGGTGGATGTGGTGGTGCATGTGGAGGTGGATGTGGTGGTGATGGTGGATGTGGTGGTGGATGCGGTGGATGTGGTGGTGGTGGATGCGGTGGTGGATGTAGTGGTGGTGGGTGTGGTGGATGTGGTGGATGTGGTGGTGTATGTGGCTGTGGATGTGGCTGTGGATGTGATGGCGGATGTGGATGTGGCGGTGGATGTGGTGGTGGATGTGATGGTGGATGTGATGGTGGATTTTGTGGTGGATGTGGTGGTGCATGTGGAGGTGGATTTGGAGGTGATGGTGGATGTGGTGGTGGTGGATGTGGTGGTGTTGGTGGATGTGGTGGTGGATGTGGTGGTGGATGTGGTGGTGGATGCGGTGGATGTGGTGGTGGTGGATGTGGTGGATGTGGTGATGGTGGATGCGGTGGTGGTGGTGGTGTATGCAGTGGTGGTGGTGGATGGGGTGGTGGTGGATGGCGTGGTTGATGTAGTGGTGGTGGGTGTGGTGGATGTGGTGGTGGTGGGTGTGGTGGATGTGGTGGTGTATGTGGCTGTGGATGTGGCAGTGGATGTGGTGGTGGATGTGGTGGTGGATGTGATGGTGGATGTGATGGTGGATGTGATGGTGATGTGGTGGTGGATGTGATGGTGGATGTGGTGTTGGATGTGGTGGTGGATGTGGTGGTGCATGTGGAGGTGGATTTGGAGGTGATGGTGGATGGATGCACACATGGATGGATGCAAATGTGAATGGGTGGGTGAATGGATGCAAGGATACATTTATAGTTGATAGGTGTATACTTGGATGAATATATGGTTGGATGGGCATGCCTGCATGCAAGGGTGGATGGGTAGGAGTGTCAGCATACGGAGATGGATGAAAATGTGAATGGGTGGATTTATAGAAACTGGATAATTTCAGATACAATTTATAATAGGAGGCGCTTTGCAGGCAGAGAAGGTAGCATTTTCAATTGCCTCATAAGACATGGTTGATAAGTAGGTCCATCGCACTAGTGTTAAGATAATTTTGAGGCTTAATATTTTTAAATAGATCGGTTGGGAAATTCACCCATCTATAATACCATGGAACGGTGTAATCATTCTAAAATCTACAGTTCTTTTTTTAAGCCAACAAATCAGCCACTCATTAAAATGCACTTCCTGTACATTTTACATGTCTCCGCAATTCGAAATAGGAAGAAAGCCGGGTGGCAGAAAAAAATGACGTTTTCTAGCCCAGAGTCTGTCTGTAAAGGTGTTAATTCTATAGCAAAAACGCCCGACTACAGTTGCGAATTGCATTAGAAACCTGGTATGAAGAAGCCATTGGAGCAGTTCTCAAACGACTCTCCCAGAAAAAAATATATATACTTTCAAATTATTTGGTAAACACAACAAGCGCACACATGGCGTAAACAAAGTTATCGAGGTAAAGTTTTGTAAATAAAGGGTGCAGTCTGTAACACTTACCTCGAACGAGAAGTTTAAAACAAAGTAGGGCAACACTGTATCACCCTATCCATGTTCATTTTATCACCTGAACGCCATATATATATATATATACGAATTTTGCATATATAGGTCCGAGTGTAGGCGTACATAAAATGTTGTGTTAAAGATTCAAACTGCATCTTAATCCACTGAAATAAAGTAAGAACCCATAATTAAAAGTAAAAGTCACACAAAAACTCTTAATCAGGCGAGGTTGGTGAAATTACATCAGCTTGATTCACCATAAACACTTTTTTAGCAAATGAAGTCAAACGTAATTTCCCGAACCGCCTGTGTACTGCAGCCTCTGTTACTGTGAAATAGTAAATATTTGCTTAGGAGTCAGTCCATGGCTGGCCGCCGCGCTTCGGCCTGATTAGAGATCAACATTATCAAAGCGAGGACAAAGGCAATGACTGAACAACAGTTTGTTTGAAGTGACTGCAACATACTAAACGGCCTGTGGTCAGCTGGAAAACATTCAACTGTGTTTGACAAAGCGAAGCCGGAGGACTAAGCCAAGGCTGTGCCACTGAAAACTATTGAAGCAGAATTGCGACAAACCCATCAGAGGCTATCAGATCATTTTCATCAACACCCGCCGCTCTCCACCTCCAACGGGGCAATGAGGGCGTGTTTGGTGATGCAAGCAGTAGGAAAAGGTTCAGCTACCTGCAGAACCGTAAACAACCCCCATTTGAACAACATGCTAGACAGAGCCCCAATGCATACCCTCAAAAGCAGTTGAATTGTCAATACGGTAGCTGCACATGTTTCTGTGCCAAGAGTTTACCCGTCGAATAAACACAGCTCTACACGGGGTAAAATTAGACATTCAGAATACAAATAAACAAGACGGAGGGCATTGCTGTGGGGAGGGGGGAGGAGAAATGCGACACGGCCGCAGCAGAGGGCGGAGCAGAGAGAGCGGCCTTTGTAGTGCACACGGCTGGCCATGAAACTGAAAGCCTTTGATGCCAAAGGTAGACATGGGCGAATTTTGCGAATCTGGCGTTCGAGAATTTTGCGAATTTGCGAACTCGCAATCCGCAAAATCTGCGAATTCTCGCGAATTTGCGGATTTTTTTGTGTTCGCAAGGATTTCTGCCAGTTCGCAAGGATTTCTGCCAGTTTGCGAGGGTTTTGTACCAGTTCGCAGTTGCGAACTTACATTTCGGCTCGCAACGGTCACGATTATGTTGTTTCTACGTCTGGTTCATCATCACAGGTTCCCAGCACCCTCTGTTTCACCCCTGCCACCCTCTGTTTCACCCATGCCACCCTCTGGTACATCAATGCCACCCTCTGGTTCATCATCACTGTAGATTATGGGGGAAAAAAGCAAGCACACCTGCCTGCTTCAACTGACATGAATTAATTTGGGGTTGATTTATTAATGTGTCACTGTTTTAAAATTCCAGTCTGGCACCTGCTTCCTTATCTGTAATTTGCTTTCTGTTGCAGTGCAATTTTTTTTCCAGGACCTTTGTGGCCTACTTGTAGCTATTCTATGAGCCTTCTGTGAGGGTCAGAGCAGGGTCATACAATTGTTGCAACTAGCAACTGAACTCTGGAGGGGCCCTTGTCAGGAAGCACTTCAGGGAATGGTTACTAATGATGAGTTTGAACTTTTGAACCTGCTGAATGCTTTTTTTGTGTTCGCAAGGATTTCTGCCAGTTCGCAAGGATTTCTGCCAGTTCGCGAGGGTTTTGTACCAGTTCGCAATTGCGAACGTACACCGCACGCAGCAAAATTGTATCACCAAGAAAAAAAAATCCGCTGCGTGGGAATTTGCGGATTTTGCGGGAAATTCACGAATCTCGCGGATTGCGAATTTACAGAAAATCCGCAAAATCCGCGAGGGTAATGGATTTTCCTCCCATGCTTAGCCACAGGTGATGGAGCGGCACTAAGCTGGGCAACAGATGGCTGACAATTTGATGCTTGTGCACGCGCATTTTAGGTCAATGCTCTTGCGCATTGACCTAAAAGCGCACGGGCACAGCACCAAATCGCCTGTTGGGTAAAGTCTGTTTAAGTGCCTATAGTCTCGCTCTGTTCAATGCGCATGCGCATTGAGAGGCGAGACCTAAAAAAGATATATTATTTAATCAATCATCATGGTATATTGGCAAGTGAGTCCGCTCCAAGGACATTTTGCATATTTTGTGAAATGCAATATAGTGGCCCCTGAATTTGAAGTACAATTTTAATTAAACAAGGTAAAAAAAGGAGAGTTGTTGACATGAGTTACAATTACTGTGTGAAAGATTAGATAATAACTAAGACAATAAGACATATGGATCATCATTTCATGCACAAAAAATAAACAGCAATTGTTTCATCAGAGCCAGACAGCCATTGCTGTCCAGTGCATGCCATCTTCTCAATATTCATTACCTGTTCTACTTTTTGTCCACATCTTCTTAGGAAAGTGAGGTCCCACAGGGCAGCCTCTCCTGTCAATATCAAAAGTAACTCTGTCAGCAATCAGCAAGCATGTAGTCAGTCAGTAATTCCAGTCCCACTTGAGGGGACTCGTCGTAATCCATCCATCTGCCTTGAGGGAAATGGATAGGGGGAGTCTGGAGGAGGAGTATAAAGGAGCTTGATTGAGTTGTGAACTTGTGAACCTCAGGAATGCAGACTGCGGCCCCTTCAAATCAATAAGGAATATAAGATGAAGACAGTGCTGCTGATGGACTTGTTGTGATTAGGTGATTAGAGTTTTTTGTTGTGGTAAAACTTGCAAAACAAAGAAAGACACACAGGGATAAAAGTGAATAAGGATGAAAAAAAAGAAGTCATTTTCAGGGCTCGGTGTCAGGGAAGTAGAGCTCGTCCTCCAACTCTATGATTTGAGACGGGAGTAGGTCAGGTAACAGAGAAGAACTTCCATCACCTAAGTCGGTGTCCTCTTCTTCCTGCGTGCATTCACATACTTTGTAATCTGGTGGTATCAAGTGCTGATTCATCTTGATCAGTGTTAACCTCTCCACATTTTTGGCCGAGAGGCGGGACCTTTTTGAAGTTACAATGGCAGCAGCAGCACTGAAAACATGTTCAGAAGACACGCTTGCGAGTGGGCAAGACAAATAATTTAGAGCCAGGTTGCTGAGCAGTGGCCATAGAGCCACTTTCCTGTACCAATACAGCAATGGGTTTGTATGAACAAAGACCTGTGTTGGCTCATCCAGATAGGCCTGCACCATCAACTCAAGGTTCTCCACGGTTGCTCCACTTTGCGTACCATCTGTGGCCTTCTCAGCACTGGAACGAACAAACCCTTGATGAGTTAGCCAATCTGCTTCCGACAATATTATGGGTGGGTCTGGTGCTGGTGAGGATGATGATAGGGTTGCTGCTGGTGTCGTTAACGGCTGTGAGGGAAAGTGACTCCCTTTGCCCACAGATTCAGAATTGGAACTTGACGCTGGATCGCCTGCTGATTCAGTTGGTCTTCTGATGGCTCCTTGAATTTTCTGCCGATCTTTTTTGAACCGACTGGCTGACACAGCTAGCCAATGTTTGTACTTTGAAACATCTTCTTCATCAAAAGGAATGAATGCCTTTCTGGCCACTGCCTTTTTGTACAGTGGATCCAGAATAGTGGCAAAAATGTAATGTTGTTCTGTATGTATCTTTTGAAGCCTTTCATTGGCAACTAGGCGGCTTAATAGGTTCTCCGCCAACCGATATGCATCTTGCTTTCCAACATCATCTCTGAACGTTGAAGACACCGCTTTCCGTTGGTGCTCTAGCATGCGCAACAATGGGATAGCTTTGCTCAAAGAACAGTCCTCCCTGCTGACTTCACGCGTGAAGATCTCAAAAGGACGAAGCATGTCTCTCAGGCTTTTAACTAGCTGCCATTCCTCCAACTCTAGCCTCAGGTAAAGATATAGTCATTGATTACCATGCACTGCTCAAACAGACGCTCAAGCATGTGTAAGGTTGAGTTTCAACACGTTGCCACCTCCTGGATAAGTCCTTTGACTGGCACTTTACGTACATGTTGAATGCTCCTCAGCTGCCTCTGGGCCTTAAAAGAATGGCTGAAATGTGTGCAGATTCTTCGGCAGGTAGACAGTAACTTCTTGACTTGGCTTTCAGTTTTCAAGAAATCTTGAACAACCAGGTTTATACAGTGCGCCAAACACGGCACTCTGAAATATTCACCGTCCTGCATAGCCTTAACTATATTACTGCCATTATCTGTGGAAACATAACCAACCATGCGATTTCTTGGTTTCAGCCATTCAGAGACCTTACTGTTAAACTCATCCAAAAATGTTTTTTGCAGTATGAGTTTTCTCCATGGCAAACATGGCTACTATTGCATGTTTCCGAGAAGCTTGAAAAACTGTGTCCAGGTCAACAACTGCACTTGACTTGTCTCTAACCCCTGCAAAAGAGACCCAGTGTGCAGTGATGCACATGTAATCAAGGGCTTGGCAACTGGTCCACGTGTCTGTTGTCAAGTGGATAGTGTGAACAGCACTCTTCTGCAAAGCTGCCCCAATCACCTCCAGCACATCTTGATGTAGTGCTGGAACCGCAACTCTGGCAAAATAGGACCGGCTAGGAACCTTCCATTTAGGGCAGACTGTTGCCACTAATTCTAGAAACCCCACCCCTTCCACGAAAGAAAAAGGGAGAAGGTCCAGCGCTAGCATATTAGCCAGCTTTGCGTTATACAGACGTACCGTTGGGTGGTTGCATTCAAATGGCGCCTCCGACCACAACATTGCGCAAATGGTGGGCTGGATCATTTTACATGATGATGATGATGATGACGTCTTCAAACCAGTTAGGCCTATTGATGTAGTTTTTCGCATTGGTGTCTCTCCAACACTCTTAGTGTGTCTCCTAGATTTTGCAGGGTTAGAGGGTGTGGGCGATACCACTGCAGTGCTGCTGCCAGGGGTACTGGGTGTACCAGAAAAAATGTCTGTTGCTTCTTCACTTCCCCCATGCACAATCAGATTCTCGTCATCATCAGATGCAATATCAAGGATACATTTGGATTTGTTTTTCTTTTGCCTTCCTCGATCTTCCTCATGTGTTCTTCCCAAATGAGAGTGTGGTGTTGCTTGAGATGACCTCTCTGGCCTCCTGTACCATAGTTGGAACCAAGCTTACCCCGACTAACGCATGCTTTACAAATTGAACAAACGACCATGTTTTCCGCCTTTGCGCTAACAGTAAAGAAGTCCCAAACTGGGGACTGGTGATGTCTGCTGAAGGTGGAGGTGCTACTTTGACTTTCAATGCCAGATGAAGTGGAGGATGGGCATGGCTGAATTCGTTTCTGGTTTTCACTTATAGCACCACTACTTGAGGTCGAGCTGGATGGAGGTCCATGTCGGCTCTTCTGACTAAAAAAGATGGAAGCTGTAGGTTGTGTTGGTGTTGTAGCTAACGGTGGTAGTACCAGTGCCACGCCCCCATATCCCGCTCAGCAGCCGTTCGGGATAGGGTGAAAATGTCTGTCTGCTGCATGCCTGCTGTGGCTGGAGTGACGACTGTGATGACCAGGTCATCGTCAGACTGTTCAGCTGCAGAAGACACCACTTCTTGTTCGTCGTCATCAGCCATAAGTTGAAGCTTTGAGGGAGCCTTCCTTTTAGGCTTAGCTACCTTTGTCGACTCATCATGGCGTGCCTCACTCTCAGACTGCATTTGTGGGTTCCAATCAGAATCAAGGTCATCAGAAGGAAGGGGGCTTGAAAAAGAACTTGTAGTAGTAGTAGCACTCCTTGACCTTTTTCTTGCTGGGGATCTGGAAGGCAATGAATCACCATCAGGAGGAGTGGCTTCCTCGGGTGATACCTCCTCTTGAATAGCAATTTCCTGATGTGCCCCTACTTCTGGAGGAACAAGCTTTGTAGGCAGTTGTGCCGCTCCATGAACCTCTAGTCGCACCTCTCCATGCACCTGTCCATGCGCCTCTCCTTGCGGCTCTCCTTGCGGCTGTACTTGCGCCTCTACTTGCGCCTCTCCTTGCCCATGTACTTGCGCTTGTACTACTTGCACCTGTGTTTGTGGTTGTTGAACACTCGTCAGCTGAGTTACACCCGGCGTTGATTGGATGGTACTTTCTTGTGATGAGCCCAGATTACTGGTCGATGATGATTCAACAACCAAAGTGGCTGCCGCAGCAGCACTCATGGTGGTCTTGGACCTAACTTGGCGTGGTGGCACTGAGCCCAATGAAGCGGAGGTGCTGCTTCCAGCTTGGTCCCTGGCAGACACCGCTGCTGTTGCAGGCATAGTTTTTTTTCCCAAAAAAGGTTTCGGTGGGCACACCAGTCTCCTTGGTAGGTGGTGCCACCTGTTTCTTCTGCTCCTTCTTACTGGCAGTGGCACTATCAACTTTTTTCACTGAGGCGCTACGGCCAACTTTCTTTGGAGCCATCTTCTTGAGATGTCAGAACACGAGTTGCAGAGTTGTCTTGTCTGTGGCCACACGTGACGTCACGTGACGTTGTGCTGCACACAACGCTGCAGGACTTCTTCCTGGCACTGGTGATTCTCTTGTGCACCTAAAAGCAATGGAAGCCAGAGGAACATCAGTTATACACCCCAAAAAGTCAAAAAACACTTAAAAATAACCACAATCCCATGCCATCCATTCCATCAATGATCTTTAAATTCAAGACACCCCAGAGAAAGACTAGGCCCATGCACCACTGAGTAACCCTGGACATGATGGTTGAAAGCAAGGCAAACTGGGTGCAGGCCTGAGCACACTGCCTGGCTTAAAAATGGGCCCTTGACCCCCACCACATGGCCAGGCCCTGCCTGTACCAGGCCTCAAGATGGCCCCCACCCACATGGCCAGGCCCCAACAACACCCCAAAAAGTCAAAAAACACTCAAAAATCACCACAATCCCACGCCATCCATGCCCTCAATGATGTTTAATTGTAAATTCAAGACCCCCCACAGAAAGACTAGGCCCATGCAGCACTCACTACACCTGGGCCTACTGGCTAGTGGGGCTTTACAGGCACCCCAAAAATAAAAAAAAATCAACATATAACAGTGAGCTACAATTCCATGACATAACCCTGGGCCTACTGGATACTGTGGCTACCCACCACAATATATATTTTGTTAAAGTTGAGAAAAAGTTTTAGAACTGTAGTTTCCTCAACTGCAATGCCCCAAACAAACAACACCAACTTACTTGTAACATCTCAAGTCCAAAAGTGATCCAAACTCCAAAGTCCCAAAAGTCCTCAAATACAAATCCAGCAGCAGTCACAGAAAGTAATCCTTCCAGCTCAACAGCCAAATGAAAAGTGACCAGTACATGCACAAAGCACTGGGAGAAGCCTGCTGGACAGGAACAGGAAGTTGGAGACACTGAGGCACTTCCTTCCTCCCACCCCCCCACCCAAAATGGACTCCTGCACCAAAAAGTGCAGTCAAATGTCAATCTGAGGAGTTATTCTGATCAAAATCATCATTTTCACAAGGTGTATGCTTCCTGCGGTGGATTTCTTGTGCAGAATTGTAATTTTTGCCATTTCGGGAACGCGAGCTGTTCAAATATCCCACCGGAAGTCAGCTGCGCACCGTTGCAGGCTTTTATGACGTACTCGCGTTGTCAAACTCTCGCCGTGCAAGATGGCAAGCCGCGATAACGTAATTGCGTTTGAAAAACTCTTGCGCGATCACTCAGCAAGATCAAAAATGGCGCAGCACACGCAAAACTTGCAAAAAAACAACTCGGCGGACTCAGAATCACGGTAAGACAACACCGCACGTGCAATATTTTATTTTTCAAGCGCAACCAAGCAAAATAATTCGTAGCTTGCGAATTTGCGGATTATTGGGTAAATTTGCGCGATTCGCGGATCGCGAAATCGTCAAAAATCCGCAAATTTGCCCGCGAAACAGATTTTGCGCCCATGCTTAGTTTACATCCTTTCTCAGCAACCGCTCTCAATCAGTCTGGGCGCCAGGGCCGGACTGTTCATAGTGGGCACCAAGCATTTCCCCGGTAGACCACTAGGGTGGGTGCCGGTTTTTGGCCCCTGGGGGCCATTTTTGTTACCGCCGGTCTGCAGTTTCGGCTCCCTGTAACAAAATCGGCAGAAACCAGCCCTCGCAAACTGCTCAGCTGCCCTTCCCACATTGTTTCATTTGTATATGGCCCCCCTTGCCCTTCTTGCTGAGAAGCATGGTGCTAAAATAGTGTTGTTAGAAATGGGATCGCTGGTTGGCTAAGGCTTGCGCCAAAGCCAGGCAGAGACCACCACTCTAGTCAGGGCAAGGGAGTCACACCCCAAGATAACCCCTGCTCATGCCCTTGATAGCTTGGCACGAGCAGTCAGGCTTATCTCGGAGGCAATGTGTAAAGCGTTTGCGCAACACACACACACAGCAGCAACACACTAGGCACACCACAAAAAGGAACTCCACACAAGGTTATATATAAAAAATAGCCTTTGTATTACCATAAACCGATTAGATCATAATCACACATACACACTGTGCCAACTGGCACTGGGCAGGGGATTATTTACACATGACAGGGCCACGTGGGCCACTTTCAGAATCAGCACTTAGTAGAAATAGTAGATGTAGAACATAGAATAATTGTAGCACAAAATAACACTTGTAGAACACCACCAGTAACCAAAGGAAAAAGGTAGGTACACACTACGCAATACTAATCACCTTAGGCATAGATCACGCATGAACACAAACTGACTATCATAAACTATATTAGGCAACACAACCTCCTAACCATAAACACATTTAGAGGTATAGAACAGGCATAAAGGCATTGCACAGTATGCATAAATCACATTAAGCAATTATCATCATGAACACAGTAGGCAATCGCCTTGCGCAAGAATCACAGAAGTTACTGACCCAGGCCAACTGGCCTTACATGGGGCTCAACTGCCCTTTGTCCAAAATAGTCAGGGCGTGCTGCCTAGGCAACCAAAGCAAAGATGCACAAGAGAACAAGCCTAAATGTGGCAGCTGCCCACTACTTGCTGGGCAGCTGGGAATGGACGGGGGCGAAGGAGTGCGTCTCACTCCTACCTTCAATCTCGCACCCCTAGAACGGTGCGCCTACACTGTGCAGCTGCCCACTACTTGCTGGGCAGATGTGAATAGTTAAATTGGGCTTGGGCTCTCAGGGGCCTTAAAACAATTTATCCCCGCTTTGTTGGAGCCACGGGGCTCTGAGCCCACTGAGCAAAACGTTGGAGCCACCTAGGCTCTAAAAATAGTCACGCCCTATGGAGCACACTGGCTCCTGAAATACTTATGGCCCAATAAGGAAAGAACTTGCCCCCAACACTGAGACCTCTCAGGGGGAAAGAACACAGGCCCCTCCGGCCCTTTAATCACTCATGGCCACAGTGCAGCTGTCCTCTAGCCATTGGGGCAGCTGGAGTGTCCACCAAGGCCTGGGCACCCTGCTGGGGCCTGGAAATGCACACGGGTCCCTCTGGCCCTTTGAACAATTATGTCTGCAATGGTGAAGCACCGGCTCTCCTGGCGGGACTCCCCGACAGCCCCTACTCACCGGACTGTCTTGGCTGCTCCTTTGTAGCTGCACGCGGAGCTCTCCTTGTGACTCCTCCCGGGTCAGAACGGTGGGCACAGGAGAGCTCCCGCTCCTCGGGGGCTCTCCCTCTTGTCTGCAAAGCGGCCTCCTTCAATGTACAGAGCGCGGGGTGGGCTCCCATCTGCTTCTTCCCAACCGCACTTCCGTCCGGTCTCACGTTCTGCTCCTGGTGCCGGCACTCCTCCGGCAGGGCTCAGCTTCCTCTGGCCTGGCTCAGCTTCTGGTTTCCGTCTCTCTTCTGTTTACAAGAGTGCGGGGTGGGCTCCCGTCCGCTTCCTGTTTTCTTTCCAGCACTTCCGGGTCACCGCAGCGTGGCGGCCCTCAATGTTTCCGGCACCTTCTGGCTTCAGTACGGGGGTATGCTCCTGTTTTGGAAGTGCAAAGTCCCTGCCGGGGTGGGCACCCGCTAGGGATATCAAAATGGCAGATATGCAGGGTAGGCACCCGCTAGGCACACAATGCAGGGTGGGCACCTGCTAATCATATAAATCAAAAACACGACACGGCAGAGACGCGGGGTGGGCACCCGCTAATGCGCAGAGCCTGGGGGAAGCCTCCACGTCTGGTCTTCGTCGCAGCCTCACACTGCCAACACCGGCTTCTCTCCTCTGCTAGCACTTCCACCAAATAGTGCCCACGAGGCGCTTCTCCCCACAAATACAGAGCACTTCAAATCAAAGGCAAAGCGCTCCCAAGGCGCTAGAAAGCCCAAAGTCTCAAGTCTAAGGAAAGTCTTTTAGAATGCAGGGGGGGCAAAGGCTGGGTCCTGGGGCCAGCTCACAGGGCCCTCCAGCAGGGAGGCAGTCCCCAGTGGTGGTTCCTACTGGTGCCCAGCGGCAGCAGCAGGCCCCCCTCAAGTCAGGAACAAGAGATAACAGATTTATGGGGTCACAGCCCCTTACAACTGGTTCTGGAGCACTTTGTTTTGCTCAGCCCCTCTCCCTATTCACTGGACAGGCTAGGGACATCAGACGCACCACAGGGGGCGGAGCCAGCATTGTGGAGGGAAGGCACAGCCCTATTCAGGTCCCAGGTGCAACTCTTCCCTCCCATCTACATGCAGATCTCCCTATTCACCACCGGGCAGACACATCCTGGCTCCTGTAGTCAAGCACACCAGCCAGCCCCTGTCACTCAAAAGCCAGACAGGCAATTCACATTCATTGCACACAGAAATACCAACTTCTAAAAGTGGCACTTCTCCACTAGACACATTCAATCGGCGCACACCATTGCGCAGCATTTATTCTCATGAGTTCGCACATACCATACTCGCCCCTACACTCCTCTCACACCAGATTTTACCATGGACACATAACCCCCATGCATTCCTATGGGAGGGCAGACCAATCTCACCACACACACTCAGACTGCGCACTCACTGTACACTGGGACACAGTGCTAAAATGCGCAGAATCCCAAAACAACTAACATCAGGTCACATTTAAAAAGCAAAAAGTTTAGGGGTGAACCTGCCTAAAGGGCCACGTCCAACAAGTGTCATATGCAGACTACACTCAACTGTTGTTCACGTGCGAGAAAGGCTTTGATTTCAATGGGACTAGGGTAAATAACTCCCTCTCTGAAATGTTCTTGTGGTTTAGTCGTAACCAACTAAAATGCAACACTGATAAATCAGAGATAATCTTCTTTGGCCCTCGTCCACATGAAGCCTGGCATTCCAGGTGGCCGCAAGACGTGTCCACCCCCCTTGTCTGAGGCTACTACTGTGAAAAATCTGGGGGTCAAACTGGATTCTGCTCTTTCTATGAAGGCGTAAGTCCAATCAGTGGCAGGCACCTGTTTTGGGACGTTGAAAATGCTGAAAAACTTTCTTCCTCTACTGCCAGTCCCCCATCGTAAAACAGTTGTCCAGGCCCTTGTGATGTCAAGACTGGATTACATCAATTCCTTGTATTTGGGACTTCCAGGGTAACTACTTGGTCGACTGCAGATCATTCAGAATATGGCAGCTAGGGCCATCTTTTTAACTAGACCCAGGACGCACACTTTTCATCTCTTGTCCGCACTTCACTGGTTTCCATTGCAGAAAAGAATCCACTTCAAAGCCTTGGTCCTGGTCTTTAAAGCTTTCCATAAGATTGGGGCCCCCTATCTAAGGGAAAGATGTTAGCCTTACACGACTCAGAGTTCCCTGAGGTCCTCTACCCAGCGCCTGATCTTAACTCCAAAGTTCACTCTCTCTCGGGTTGGGGGTAGATCCTTTCAAGCATTAGCATCTTGACTTTGGAACAGCCTTCCTCCCCACTGCGACAGATCCCGGACCTCCTGACTTTTAAGCGGAATCTGAAGACGTGGCTTTTCCAGCTCAAGGCTTTTTCGGTTCTGCGGTTAGGGTGAATTTCTGATGGCTGTTATGGTGGTTTTTTTGCTTAGCGTCGGGACACTCTTGGGAGTACCTGCGCGCTTTATAAATTCCAGATAACATAACATAACATAACATACCAAAGCACTGAAGGGGACCTTTGTCAGATTGGCAGAGTCTGGCTTAACGCTACGGAGAGAGAAATGTGCTTTCCTAGTCACTAAGGTGGAATATTTAGGACACACATTATCACTTGATGGAGTGAAACCCAAAAAAGATTTACCTCCATCAATAATACTGGCAACTGTTCCTTGTATTAAGGACCAGTTACACTCGTTCCTTGGTCTAATCGAGTATTACTCCAAATTTGTAAAAAAAATTGCCAGCAAAACTAAGATGTTGTAGGTGCTCATGAGGAAGGATGACACTTTTACATGGGATAAGGGACAGCAAAAATGTTTAGAGGTTGTAGAAGAATAAGTCTGTGGGGCTGGCATCCTAGTACCATTTGATATCAATGGTAACCCCATTGTGACAGTGGATGCAAGTGATGCAGGCGTTGGTGCAGTTTTGTCCCAAAAGGTGTGTTCTGTGGTAAAAAAAACATGGCATTCCTGTCACACTCCTTGACTGCTGTGGAGCATCACTACTCAGTGATCAAGAAAGAGACCTTGGCTGCAGCTTGGGTTGTGGAATACTGTAGAATGTAGATGTGGGGATGGAAGGTAATTCTTTGCACTGACCACAAGCTAATGCTAAAAATGTTGTCACCAGGTGGGGCAGGTAGAAGGTCTGCCAGGCTGGCCTGGTTGGCATCCAGGTTGCCGGAATATAACTTCCTAGTAGAATTCATACTTGGTTGACGAAATGTACAAGCAGATTGCTTATCATGGTAATGCTTATATTGGAAGAAGGTGGATGAGGAAGGAGTGACCAAGTGTGCAAGCAAAGGGGCTGTGGCTAGTGTGGAAAATGTAATACAGTGGAGTCGGGTGCAGTAGGTAAGTCTGAATGGTCTGAAAGGATGAGGTGTTGAAGGGAGTTCTTAAGCTTATACTCAAAGGCAGTGGAAGAGAGAGCACTTTTCCTATTGCGTTGAGGCCCTTCAATGCAATTGTGGATGAACTGTCAATAGCTGCTGACCAAATCATCTAACAGAGTGGTAACTTTGTTCCTCCCCTTGGTGTTCAAAGGAGATCATTAGAAATCGCTCATGAAGTTAATTTGGGGCATATTGTGGTAAAGAAAAGGTTGAGATGTGACTTTTGGTGGCCAGGGATGAACAAAGATGTGGTAGAAGGGGTGGAAAGATGCCTTGCGTGCAGCGAGTGCGAGAGGAGATTAAAGTTCAGTGCATTAGTTGTACCAAGTAGTATCCATGATCGGGCCATACTGGCGGGCCACCTGCTTGGGGGTCGGATTTGTTAACTGGGGCCATCAATATCGGCCCCCTGTAACAAAATAGTCTTAAACCGGCCCAGCAAACAGCTTGGCCGCACCCCCCCTTCCTCCCCCCTAAGGGGCCAGCCGAGCAGTTTGCCAGGGCCGGTTTCCGTTCCCAGTCCGGCCCTGACCATGATCCCGGTCAAATGTGGCATAATGTGTGTCTTGGTTTTATTGGCCCTATGGCAGGAGTTGAACATACCAAGAGATTTGGAATTGTCATAACGGATGTTCATTCCAGATGATTTATTGTATGACTAGTACCTGAAATCACTACTAGAGTTACCAAGAGGCTATTGCTTGAGACTTTCAGAGAGCAAGGATAAACTCCCCCTCTCATAACAGATAATGGGACTCAGTTGACGTTGGGGGAGATGAGAGAGATTTTGAGTCTTTGTGGAATCAAACACTCAGCACTATACTTTACAAATGAGATTGTGGTGAGAGCTAACCACATGGTTAATGGGGCAATAGAGTTGGCCTTAGCCAATAACCTTGACATACAAGAGGTAATTCCTGATTTGGTGTGGACATACCCACCATAGACAATGTCACCACCAGTGTGGTTCCCTTTTGCACCATGAGAGGGAGAAAGGCTACGATCAAACTCATGCCATCTTGGATAAGGTAGTTGGTAGGTGGGAAAGTAGAAGGAGTTAGGAAAGAGCATGACTCCCCCTGTATTCCAAGGAAAAATCAACCATGCCTCCACAAAGGTGATTGGGTCAAAGTGAGGTCAGTGACATCAGGAGGGGTTTGAGCAAGTTTTATGGCCGTTTTCAAGTCAAGGAAGTGCATCAGTGGCATGGGATTTTGGTTAATGGAGAGACATGGAATTTCCCATGGGTGGCAAAATATTGCTCAGCTGACAATACACCCATAAAAAAAGAGAATGGAAGTGGATCTACTGGTAACATGTTAGCACAGGATTGTCAGTCGCTGAGTGACTCGAATTTGAATGTGGAAGGAGAGTAGTGGAGCCAGGTGGTGATAACTTAGGGGTTAATGGTGAAGTTGGATAATATACCCTGTATATAACTTTTCCACAGAGGCCCCTGCTTGTGATGAGGCCTCGTATTTACCTGGAGGATTTTGTGGTGCAATAGTTAATTTGCTTCACATGCACAAAATATGTGAGTCTTTAACACCTTTATTATGGGGATAACATTAATCTTGGTCTCATAGAAATGTGTTTACTGATGCTGTTGTGTTAAAGAGTATAAGTGTTTCCTAATGTATTCATTTGTAATTGATGATATCCATTTTGTTTTATTTGTTGGCACATGTTTAATCTCATCTTGTTCCTTTTACAAGTAGGAATGGGATGACTTTTGGGAACCAATATTTATGAAACATATTTGTCACCTATTAGTGATTCTTCAAAATATATTAATAGATTCTGTTTTACTATAGGGTATACGGGTTCCATAAAAATCCTGCTGTCATTGTAGAATCCTGTTTAATTTTCTTTTCCATGTTTGTTCCCATCTGGTACCTCAGTTGGGACATGTCTACATTGTGCCTTTCTTTTATGCTGGAAGGAAAGGAGATATGTTGTGATCTTGTAGAATGAGGCTGCTGGTGTAACTTGTAGAACATTCAGCCTTGATGGTTCTCTTGTCATGGTGCTTCCATCAAAATCCAGTAGCTTTGACAGTTGCCGCTAGCTGATGAGAGGAGTATCATATTATGAAAAGCTTCCCTTAAAATAAACAGATAACTTGTATGGAGATTGACCACAGTGCCCTTTTATAACAATAGTTAAATATGTCAAAGTTTACACAGTTGCCAGTTTTAAGGCAATCATTTGGTCACTTGTGATTTTTAACCTAGCCATTGATGCCTACATTTATTCACACAGTTCACCAGTAGGTGGACGGCAGGCAATTCTACCTGAATATAAATGTTGAACAGAACTGAATATCACAACATTGCCTGTAAAACAGGCCCAGGTGCCAGTGTATTGTGTTGTCCCTTGCAGGTTTCCAAGTCTCAGTGCAGAACATACCTATATCACTGATAGCAAAGGGGAACAAGCAGACCAGCGCCCCAAATTTCAAAATTGCTTGTACCCCCAACAGGTTACTAAATAAAGATTCATGCCAACCAAGAATGCTGTAAGAGGAGCACAATTCCTAGTTCAACTTTCAGAAAATATGAACAAATAGAAATGCAAATTGTTTCTGCATAGTCGGATAGGCATGCATTCTTCATAGTCTATTCATAGGTCTCTGTACCAATAGATTGACACCTCACGAAGTGATCCAACTGCATCATAGTGTAGGCATTCCATGAAATTACCACACTCTTTAATGCCATGCATAATTTATTTACTCTGACTCTGATTTAATATCTGAGCTGCACAATTTAAAGACAGTAGGTTTAACCTGCAAGCCATTGATTTTAATTAATTGAGCAAACTGAAAATAGCTCACTATTTGAAACAGCATTAACTCCCACTGTAGCAGGAAACAACTAGTATACGTTTAAGTTCTTGAAATCGAACTGTAGAGGTGCAGATACTTATTATTAAAATATAGCTGTTTCTTACTTAGAAGTGATGCTGCTTTCCCATCCAAAGGGTCACAAACCTGCTGAGAGTTGCTGGTGCCCTCCCTTTCAGATTAAAGAAGTGCTGATACACAGTTCCTGTCTATTTTGAAAGCACTGCTACAACTAAAATGTACATGTCATTCCCCAGTGTGTGCCTTCAAGTGCTGTCTTTAGAAGCAAGCCTTCGCCTGTTAGCCTATATGAAGTATTATATTTTATTACTTCAAGAAAAATTGGTCTTTGCAATTTACTACTTTCCCCCGATGTAGTAAATCTCACCTTATTTCTTGGACAAGACAGCTCACAAACAAAGGCAATCATTTTCTATTGATGTCCAGATGTTTATATCTAACTTTCGATTCCATTTGTAAAGCGCCCTACTCCGTACTCCAGTTTCAGAAGGAACTGTTTGGGAGCATGAAGTCGCTGCATGTCTTTTTTAATAGGTCCCTTTATTTTTATTTATTTATTTATACTTTATTTTGTACACTTTTATTTCTTTTTGTATATGTTATATTGTGTATTGTATACATAACTTGGTGTGTATTGCTTTTAACTATTGAACATTTCTCCTCTAAAACCTAGTATGATTGATATTATTCCTTCATTACTATTCTATTATTGCTTTTGTTACTATTATATAAATAACAACTCACGTACCACACACCAGACATATAATCTTGACGATTGAAAACATGTCAAAAGAGCAAACAGAATTTTCTTCCAAAAGCTGTTTTACGAGAGCAAATACTGGCGAAAATCAATTTCACATTGGCACCCAAGCTCCTGAGGCGGAAGCCGGGAGTACTTGCTCGTATTTTAATCTGTTAAACTTTGTTTTGTACTTGTTTTATAATCACTTGCCACTCACCACTGAGCACTTTCCCTCGGGAAACGCTGCTGGAGATCACACCGTACAGCGGACCTTAGTGCTTACGGGTAGGAACAAACAGCGCCGCCATCGCGCGCCAAACCCCCTGGACACGCCCACTCCATCACAGGCTTCATAAGCGCGCTGAGTGCTAGTCGCGCTATTGACACCCAAGCTCCTGAGGCGGAAGCCGGGAGTACTTGCTCGTATTTTAATCTGTTAAACTTTGCTTTGTACTTGTTTTATAATCACTTGCCACTCACCCCTGAGCACTTTCCATCAGGAAACGCTGCTGGAGATCACACCGTACAGCGGACCTTAGCGCTTACGGGTAGGAACAAACAGCGCCGCCATCGCGCGCCAAACCCCCTGGCCTCGCCCACTCCATCACAGGCTTCATAAGCGCGCTGAGTGCTAGTCGCGCTATTGACACCCAAGCTCCTGAGGCGGAAGCCGGGAGTACTTGCTCGTATTTTAATCTGTTAAACTTTGCTTTGTACTTGTTTTATAATCACTTGCCACTCACCACTGAGCACTTTCCCTCGGGAAACGCTGCTGGAGATCACACCGTACAGCGGACCTTAGCGCTTACGGGTAGGAACAAACAGCGCCGCCATCGTGCGCCAAACCCCCTGGCCACGCCCACTGCGTGAGGCCACGCCCCCACCTATCTATAAGTATGTGCATTCCCTGGACGCGTAGCAGACGAGCGCAGCGGGCGCGCCATCAGAGCGCCGAAGGCGCGCCTAAGGCAAGCCCGTCTGCGCCCGTCCGCGCCAGGCCGGGCCCGGGGCCCCAAACCCCTGGAGAAAACGGCCAATCATTGCGGACCTATTCATCAGACACACTACACTCTCTGAGACTCCCTGTTAAACATAATTGTAAGATCTTACAGAATGACCGACTGAGTTCCATCTCATGCCCATCCTGCAACTTCCATCTAGAGGTCCCTCAGTGCTGCCAACGTTTCACCATAAGTTGCAAGCCTACACAGAAGTGGTTTCTAGGCAGCCTTATTTGTCGATCTCTCTGCAAACATAAAAGAGACATCCACGACCTTCTGGCGGAAGATACATTGGATGCCTTGTTTCTCACTGAGACTTGGCTACATGATAGTGCGGGCCCTGACATTGCAGAAGCTTTACCATCTAACTATGCAATTATAAGAAAAGACCGAGTCATCGGAATGAGGGGAGGCATAGCTGTCATTTTTAAAAAATCATTTCATTGCACCTTGGAACCAATTCCGTTATTTGCCTCTGAGACGGCCCTTTTCAAACTACAACTGCACCCTAATTTCACTTTCACTGGTCTGTTGATCTATAGCCCACCTGGTCCCGCCCCAGCTTGGGCCACCCAATTCGTGGACTGGATTGCCTCTGTCAGGATCAACTATGACAGTCTGTCTATCATAGGTGACCTAAATACCTGGATGACCCATCAAACAAACTAGGCAGTAATTTAATCCATGACCTTGGGGTCATGAATATTGCGCTGTGGAACTCGGGAGCAACACACAAAGGAGGCCATCTCTTGGATCCTATTTTTTCCAGCATCTCCCTGTCACATTGCCCTCCTGCCTTACCTTTACACTGGTCTGATCATTTTCTAGTCAATTTCAGCGTACCCAATCCAACGGCTAGCAGGCCATCCAGCCCGCCGTTACTGCTTCGAAATAGGAATTGGAAGAAGCTGTATATAAACCAGCTCATCTCCTTCCTAGACTCCGCCCCCGTGGTCGAGATATTTGACACGGAAGATATTGAGACAGTAGCCACTAAGATTAACGATTGGCTGCTAGAAGCCTTAGATACTTGCCTGCCCCAGGCTCACAAAAAACCTAAAACCCACAACCCTCCAGCGCCATGGTACAATGAATCACTGAAGGCTATAAAATCCAAATGCAAACGTTTGGAACGCTTATGGAGGAAAGAATACTCCAGTATAGCTGGAACAACCTACAGAAATGAACTTAATCTTTATCACAAAGCCTGTACCGTGGCTAGGACAACCTACGTGGCAAAGACCATCCCCGAGGCCACAGACAAATCTAAAATACTGTTCAATTAGTAAAGGACTTAGCTGGTGCCAACACCACAGCCAAACCTCTTCCGCTGAACGATGTTCAATGTGAAGAACTGGACTGTTTTTTGCAAACAAGATAGAGACCATCTATCAGGATATAGTCATGCAACAACAGACTCAGGCCAAAACGCACCCAGAGCCTGATCCCAGTGAGGTGAACACCTCCTGCCTGATAGACCTGTCCTATGAGCCGTTGTTATCCTGGCCTGAACTAAAAATTCAGGACCTTCAAGCCATCTTAGGGAAACTGAAATCGGACTCCCCGATCGACCCCCTCCCTATCTCAGTACTAAAACTTCTTGACACTTCGCAACTTTCTGTAATATGTCAGACCCTGAATCTATTCCTATCCACAGCAAAGGTTCCATCTATGTGGAAACACGCAATGGTCTCACCACTGCTAAAAAAACTATCAGCAGACCCCAAAATACTGGCCAATTTCCATCCTATATCATTACTACCTGCTTTCTCCAAAATCCTGGAGACACACGTCCATGGGCACCTTGCCAAGTACTCGGAGAAAAACGACTTACTACACCCTTCCCAATGGGGTTTCCGCCCTGGTTTCTTGACAGAGACAACATTGCTCTGGGTGATGGAAAATCTTTGCCTCCTGGTCGATAGAGGGGAGTCTGCTGCGCTGATCCTTCGCAGCATTTGACACCATCTCCCACCCTATTTTGTTAAAATCTCTCTCGGCCATGGGCATCAGGGGAACTGCACTGGAGTGGATTGCATCATTCCTTACACTTAGGACTTTTCGGATTGCTTCCAATACCTCGACCTCTAAAATCCATCGATCCCTCTATGGTGTCCCTCAGGGATCAGTTGTGAGTCCCCTGCTTTTTAACCTGTACGTAACCCCTCTTGCCCAGATTGCGGAAGAAACAGGATTAAACATGTTTACCTATGCGGACGACTCACAGATTGTCTTTTCACTTTCTAATGGTGATCAGGACGCCTCCTCTTGCCTTCAAATCGGCCTCAGAAAAATTGCAATCTGGATGAGTAATAATTTACTCAAGTTGAATGGTAACAAAACAGAGCTTTTAATATTGGGTCCAGATCACAACCTTTGGAATCCCAGACACTGGCCCTCTGAAATGGGGTCACTACCTACCCCGTCAAACCAAGTACATAACTTGGGCATTATTATTGACAATGATTTAACCATGGAGCCACAAGTTAACAATGTAACTGCCACCTGCTTTACCATTCTGAGGTGGCTCAGAAAAATCATCTGGATGCTGCCAGAAGACACTCAGAAGACAGTGGTCAATGCACTGATTACCTCCCGTTTAGATTACGGCAATGTCCTATACCTGGGATCAGCGCAAGCAGTCATGAGATGCCTCCAACTTGTCCAAAATGCCGCTGCTAGACTACTTTGCAAGTGTCCCAGAAGGGAAAGAAGATTTTGAACATACCAAAGCACTCCACTGGTTGAAAATCAAAAACTGTGTCAAATTCAAGACATTGAGCCTTATGCACAGAATTAAAGATATCTACAATCCCTCGTGCAGGCTTATATGTCGGCTCGCTGTCTTAGGTCGGCATCTCAATGCCTCTTTTGCGTGCCGAAAGTGCGTAGAGCAAAGATTGGAGGAAGGTCTTTCTCTTTGCTGGGCCCCAAACTATGGAACGCTCTCCCACTGAACTTACGTCTGGAAACTCGCTATAACTTTTTCCGCAGAGCCATCAAAACATGGCTTTTTAATCAGTAAGTTGCTCATGCTCCCTCTCAGAGTTGCACAATCTGCTCATGAGTATAGTTGCTCTCAGCGCCGGGAAACCCTTCTTGGGTAGCTGTCGCGCTTTAGAAACCTAATAAATAAATAAATAATAAATAAATAATAAATAAATGCAGTGAAGCAAATGCATCCATCAGTTATCTCACTTAAAAAGATTGGATTGTGTGTTGAAATGTAATGGTTTCCCGTTTCTCATTACATAGCAGCAAACATCTTGCAAAATGTGTTTGATATTTTTTAAGAAAAGAGATACATAAACCACGTTGGTTATGGTCAGGGACTACCGACCACCCCCCTCCCTGTCTTGTGCACCACCATCCTTAAACAATTAAAGCAATTAGCCATGCGAGGAGTTTTCTTTGGAAGGCGGGGGGTCTCACGACCCCCGGGCCGTATTTATTAAAACATGAAAACAGATAAAAAAAATTGAAATAAACAATATTTTGACAAGCATTATTATGCAAAAATTTGACATTAGATTACAAGAAATGTAAACAGGTATCAAAGGGCTAACCTTAACAAATGTCTAATACAGCATGTTTCCTAACCAAATCTAGCATCCTACGTATGAATTTTTGCATATCCTAGCTTTTGGGCCTACGGCAAGGTCGCTAACTGGTGTCAAATCCTTATTAACCAGCTACGCCCTCACGTATGAGTGTGCATGCGCAGAGGGCCCGTTTACCGAGAGGGTACTTCCCCCCCTCCCGGTTACCCCCGTACGCTCCATGAACTCCATTAACAAAAAAGGGGGCCCTTTCACTCTGCGCCGTTTAATGACGTCATAGTGCACGTGCGGGGTGGCTAACCAGCCCAAAGAAAGCGTGACTCCCCCCTCTCCCGCACCCATCCAACCAAGCGGATATACTGCCCCTGGAGTACTAGGAGAGACCACTGGCCCCTCCGCCTGGGTGACCCCATTCAAGAATGGTGACACCCCCTAAGGACCTTAAATTGACTGCTCACCGATTATGACCTTACCGCCACAGGCCAGCATAGTTGACCGACGATCTGGCCCCCCAATCCTCCTACTCTGAAAGGTCATGCCTACTTAGAAAACCTCCCAGCCATGCCAAAATATTCTCCATCAATAAATTGGTTTCCTGCCATAGTCAGGTGGACCCCATCTTTTAAGAAGAAATGTTCCCCCAGATGTACCCATGTGGAATATTCTGCAATTGAGGGGACCAAAATAATTTTTCTATCTTGTGTTGGTCGTCTTTACCGAGTGATTCAACGCCCTGACAGAGTCCCCCCCCCACTTCATTGCAGCCTAGGTATCATCTGAGACCACACTATGGTGCAGCCTGGGCGTATTTTTGCTAACCAGCTCACTACTGAGATAATCTCTTCCATCAGGACCCTCCTGCCCAGTTTTACCAAATCGTTGCCATCCACATGTAAGATAACCACTGAGGGCGGTGGGGTGAGCCTAGCGAGCAATTCTGTAAAGAACCCCCTAAACTGACTGAGTCAAAGACCCCCCTACCATGAAAGGAAACCTTGAGACCTCCCTGTTCCGCCCTCTGCCTATAGTCACCTGAAAAGAAAACAGATTTAGCGCGCTTCACATATGAGCGACCAATCACCCATACCACGTGCGTCTCCTTCCTATGTTCCTGGGTCCGCTGTGATGAGGATACTTGCTGTTGATGAACCAGTAACAGTTTCCGGCCTGCTCGAGAAACTGAAATACAAGCAAACAACAGGACAGGCGTCAGCTTAACCTACTTGTTACCTCACAACATGTGCAGCTGCACATAACGCTTATAAGAGTTGGAAGACCATCTCCCAATCCTTTTTACACTGTTCACATGCAACCCTCTAACAAAATCCAGTAGCTTTGACAGTTGCCGCTAGCTGATGAGAGGAGTATCATATTATGAAAAGCTTCCCTTAAAATAAACAGATAACTTGTATGGAGATTGACCACAGTGCCCTTTTATAACAATAGTTAAATATGTCAAAGTTTACACAGTTGCCAGTTTTAAGGCAATCATTTGGTCACTTGTGATTTTTAACCTAGCCATTGATGCCTACATTTATTCACACAGTTCACCAGTAGGTGGACGGCAGGCAATTCTACCTGAATATAAATGTTGAACAGAACTGAATATCACAACATTGCCTGTAAAACAGGCCCAGGTGCCAGTGTATTGTGTTGTCCCTTGCAGGTTTCCAAGTCTCAGTGCAGAACATACCTATATCACTGATAGCAAAGGGGAACAAGCAGACCAGCGCCCCAAATTTCAAAATTGCTTGTACCCCCAACAGGTTACTAAATAAAGATTCATGCCAACCAAGAATGCTGTAAGAGGAGCACAATTCCTAGTTCAACTTTCAGAAAATATGAACAAATAGAAATGCAAATTGTTTCTGCATAGTCGGATAGGCATGCATTCTTCATAGTCTATTCATAGGTCTCTGTACCAATAGATTGACACCTCACGAAGTGATCCAACTGCATCATAGTGTAGGCATTCCATGAAATTACCACACTCTTTAATGCCATGCATAATTTATTTACTCTGACTCTGATTTAATATCTGAGCTGCACAATTTAAAGACAGTAGGTTTAACCTGCAAGCCATTGATTTTAATTAATTGAGCAAACTGAAAATAGCTCACTATTTGAAACAGCATTAACTCCCACTGTAGCAGGAAACAACTAGTATACGTTTAAGTTCTTGAAATCGAACTGTAGAGGTGCAGATACTTATTATTAAAATATAGCTGTTTCTTACTTAGAAGTGATGCTACTTTCCCATCCAAAGGGTCACAAACCTGCTGAGAGTTGCTGGTGCCCTCCCTTTCAGATTAAAGAAGTGCTGATACACAGTTCCTGTCTATTTTGAAAGCACTGCTACAACTAAAATGTACATGTCATTCCCCAGTGTGTGCCTTCAAGTGCTGTCTTTAGAAGCAAGCCTTCGCCTGTTAGCCTATATGAAGTATTATATTTTATTACTCTAAGAAAAATTGGTCTTTGCAATTTACTACTTTCCCCCGATGTAGTAAATCTCACCTTATTTCTTGGACAAGACAGCTCACAAACAAAGGCAATCATTTTCTATTGATGTCCAGATGTTTATATCTAACTTTCGATTCCATTTGTAAAGCGCCCTACTCCGTACTCCAGTTTCAGAAGGAACTGTTTGGGAGCATGAAGTCGCTGCATGTCTTTTTTAATAGGTCCCTTTATTTTTATTTATTTATTTATACTTTATTTTGTACACTTTTATTTCTTTTTGTATATGTTATATTGTGTATTGTATACATAACTTGGTGTGTATTGCTTTTAACTATTGAACATTTCTCCTCTAAAACCTAGTATGATTGATATTATTCCTTCATTACTATTCTATTATTGCTTTTGTTACTATTATATAAATAACAACTCACGTACCACACACCAGACATATAATCTTGACGATTGAAAACATGTCAAAAGAGCAAACAGAATTTTCTTCCAAAAGCTGTTTTACGAGAGCAAATACTGGCGAAAATCAATTTCACATTGGCACCCAAGCTCCTGAGGCGGAAGCCGGGAGTACTTGCTCGTATTTTAATCTGTTAAACTTTGTTTTGTACTTGTTTTATAATCACTTGCCACTCACCACTGAGCACTTTCCCTCGGGAAACGCTGCTGGAGATCACACCGTACAGCGGACCTTAGTGCTTACGGGTAGGAACAAACAGCGCCGCCATCGCGCGCCAAACCCCCTGGCCTCGCCCACTCCATCACAGGCTTCATAAGCGCGCTGAGTGCTAGTCGCGCTATTGACACCCAAGCTCCTGAGGCGGAAGCCGGGAGTACTTGCTCGTATTTTAATCTGTTAAACTTTGCTTTGTACTTGTTTTATAATCACTTGCCACTCACCACTGAGCACTTTCCCTCGGGAAACGCTGCTGGAGATCACACCGTACAGCGGACCTTAGCGCTTACGGGTAGGAACAAACAGCGCTGCCATCGTGCGCCAAACCCCCTGGCCACGCCCACTGCTTGAGGCCACGCCCCCACCTATCTATAAGTATGTGCATTCCCTGGACGCGTAGCAGACGAGCGCAGCGGGCGCGCCATCAGAGCGCCGAAGGCGCGCCTAAGGCAAGCCCGTCTGCGCCCGTCCGCGCCAGGCCGGGCCCGGGGCCCCAAACCCCTGGAGAAAACGGCCAATCATTGCGGACCTATTCATCAGACACACTACACTCTCTGAGACTCCCTGTTAAACATAATTGTAAGATCTTACAGAATGACCGACTGAGTTCCATCTCATGCCCATCCTGCAACTTCCATCTAGAGGTCCCTCAGTGCTGCCAACGTTTCACCATAAGTTGCAAGCCTACACAGAAGTGGTTTCTAGGCAGCCTTATTTGTCGATCTCTCTGCAAACATAAAAGAGACATCCACGACCTTCTGGCGGAAGATACATTGGATGCCTTGTTTCTCACTGAGACTTGGCTACATGATAGTGCGGGCCCTGACATTGCAGAAGCTTTACCATCTAACTATGCAATTATAAGAAAAGACCGAGTCATCGGAATGAGGGGAGGCATAGCTGTCATTTTTAAAAAATCATTTCATTGCACCTTGGAACCAATTCCGTTATTTGCCTCTGAGACGGCCCTTTTCAAACTACAACTGCACCCTAATTTCACTTTCACTGGTCTGTTGATCTATAGCCCACCTGGTCCCGCCCCAGCTTGGGCCACCCAATTCGTGGACTGGATTGCCTCTGTCAGGATCAACTATGACAGTCTGTCTATCATAGGTGACCTAAATACCTGGATGACCCATCAAACAAACTAGGCAGTAATTTAATCCATGACCTTGGGGTCATGAATATTGCGCTGTGGAACTCGGGAGCAACACACAAAGGAGGCCATCTCTTGGATCCTATTTTTTCCAGCATCTCCCTGTCACATTGCCCTCCTGCCTTACCTTTACACTGGTCTGATCATTTTCTAGTCAATTTCAGCGTACCCAATCCAACGGCTAGCAGGCCATCCAGCCCGCCGTTACTGCTTCGAAATAGGAATTGGAAGAAGCTGTATATAAACCAGCTCATCTCCTTCCTAGACTCCGCCCCCGTGGTCGAGATATTTGACACGGAAGATATTGAGACAGTAGCCACTAAGATTAACGATTGGCTGCTAGAAGCCTTAGATACTTGCCTGCCCCAGGCTCACAAAAAACCTAAAACCCACAACCCTCCAGCGCCATGGTACAATGAATCACTGAAGGCTATAAAATCCAAATGCAAACGTTTGGAACGCTTATGGAGGAAAGAATACTCCAGTATAGCTGGAACAACCTACAGAAATGAACTTATTCTTTATCACAAAGCCTGTACCGTGGCTAGGACAACCTACGTGGCAAAGACCATCCCCGAGGCCACAGACAAATCTAAAATACTGTTCAATTAGTAAAGGACTTAGCTGGTGCCAACACCACAGCCAAACCTCTTCCGCTGAACGATGTTCAATGTGAAGAACTGGACTGTTTTTTGCAAACAAGATAGAGACCATCTATCAGGATATAGTCATGCAACAACAGACTCAGGCCAAAACGCACCCAGAGCCTGATCCCAGTGAGGTGAACACCTCCTGCCTGATAGACCTGTCCTATGAGCCGTTGTTATCCTGGCCTGAACTAAAAATTCAGGACCTTCAAGCCATCTTAGGGAAACTGAAATCGGACTCCCCGATCGACCCCCTCCCTATCTCAGTACTAAAACTTCTTGACACTTCGCAACTTTCTGTAATATGTCAGACCCTGAATCTATTCCTATCCACAGCAAAGGTTCCATCTATGTGGAAACACGCAATGGTCTCACCACTGCTAAAAAAACTATCAGCAGACCCCAAAATACTGGCCAATTTCCATCCTATATCATTACTACCTGCTTTCTCCAAAATCCTGGAGACACACGTCCATGGGCACCTTGCCAAGTACTCGGAGAAAAACAACTTACTGCACCCTTCCCAATGGGGTTTCCGCCCTGGTTTCTTGACAGAGACAACATTGCTCTGGGTGATGGAAAATCTTTGCCTCCTGGTCGATAGAGGGGAGTCTGCTGCGCTGATCCTTCGCAGCATTTGACACCATCTCCCACCCTATTTTGTTAAAATCTCTCTCGGCCATGGGCATCAGGGGAACTGCACTGGAGTGGATTGCATCATTCCTTACACTTAGGACTTTTCGGATTGCTTCCAATACCTCGACCTCTAAAATCCATCGATCCCTCTATGGTGTCCCTCAGGGATCAGTTGTGAGTCCCCTGCTTTTTAACCTGTACGTAACCCCTCTTGCCCAGATTGCGGAAGAAACAGGATTAAACATGTTTACCTATGCGGACGACTCACAGATTGTCTTTTCACTTTCTAATGGTGATCAGGACGCCTCCTCTTGCCTTCAAATCGGCCTCAGAAAAATTGCAATCTGGATGAGTAATAATTTACTCAAGTTGAATGGTAACAAAACAGAGCTTTTAATATTGGGTCCAGATCACAACCTTTGGAATCCCAGACACTGGCCCTCTGAAATGGGGTCACTACCTACCCCGTCAAACCAAGTACATAACTTGGGCATTATTATTGACAATGGTTTAACCATGGAGCCACAAGTTAACAATGTAACTGCCACCTGCTTTACCATTCTGAGGTGGCTCAGAAAAATCATCTGGATGCTGCCAGAAGACACTCAGAAGACAGTGGTCAATGCACTGATTACCTCCCGTTTAGATTACGGCAATGTCCTATACCTGGGATCAGCGCAAGCAGTCATGAGATGCCTCCAACTTGTCCAAAATGCCGCTGCTAGACTACTTTGCAAGTGTCCCAGAAGGGAAAGAAGATTTTGAACATACCAAAGCACTCCACTGGTTGAAAATCAAAAACTGTGTCAAATTCAAGACATTGAGCCTTATGCACAGAATTAAAGATATCTACAATCCCTCGTGCAGGCTTATATGTCGGCTCGCTGTCTTAGGTCGGCATCTCAATGCCTCTTTTGCGTGCCGAAAGTGCGTAGAGCAAAGATTGGAGGAAGGTCTTTCTCTTTGCTGGGCCCCAAACTATGGAACGCTCTCCCACTGAACTTACGTCTGGAAACTCGCTATAACTTTTTCCGCAGAGCCATCAAAACATGGCTTTTTAATCAGTAAGTTGCTCATGCTCCCTCTCAGAGTTGCACAATCTGCTCATGAGTATAGTTGCTCTCAGCGCCGGGAAACCCTTCTTGGGTAGCTGTCGCGCTTTAGAAACCTAATAAATAAATAAATAATAAATAAATAATAAATAAATGCAGTGAAGCAAATGCATCCATCAGTTATCTCACTTAAAAAGATTGGATTGTGTGTTGAAATGTAATGGTTTCCCGTTTCTCATTACATAGCAGCAAACATCTTGCAAAATTTGTTTGATATTTTTTAAGAAAAGAGATACATAAACCACGTTGGTTATGGTCAGGGACTACCGACCACCCCCCTCCCTGTCTTGTGCACCACCATCCTTAAACAATTAAAGCAATTAGCCATGCGAGGAGTTTTCTTTGGAAGGCGGGGGGTCTCACGACCCCCGGGCCGTATTTATTAAAACATGAAAACAGATAAAAAAAATTGAAATAAACAATATTTTGACAAGCATTATTATGCAAAAATTTGACATTAGATTACAAGAAATGTATCAAAGGGCTAACCTTAACAAATGTCTAATACAGCATGTTTCCTAACCAAATCTAGCATCCTAAGTATGAATTTTTGCATATCCTAGCTTTTGGGCCTACGGCAAGGTCGCTAACTGGTGTCAAATCCTTATTAACCAGCTACGCCCTCACGTATGAGTGTGCATGCGCAGAGGGCCCGTTTACCGAGAGGGTACTTCCCCCCCTCCCGGTTACCCCCGTACGCTCCATGAACTCCATTAACAAAAAAGGGGGCCCTTTCACTCTGCGCCGTTTAATGACGTCATAGTGCACGTGCGGGGTGGCTAACCAGCCCAAAGAAAGCGTGACTCCCCCCTCTCCCGCACCCATCCAACCAAGCGGATATACTGCCCCTGGAGTACTAGGAGAGACCACTGGCCCCTCCGCCTGGGTGACCCCATTCAAGAATGGTGACACCCCCTAAGGACCTTAAATTGACTGCTCACCGATTATGACCTTACCGCCACAGGCCAGCATAGTTGACCGACGATCTGGCCCCCCAATCCTCCTACTCTGAAAGGTCATGCCTACTTAGAAAACCTCCCAGCCATGCCAAAATATTCTCCATCAATAAATTGGTTTCCTGCCATAGTCAGGTGGACCCCATCTTTTAAGAAGAAATGTTCCCCCAGATGTACCCATGTGGAATATTCTGCAATTGAGGGGACCAAAATAATTTTTCTATCTTGTGTTGGTCGTCTTTACCGAGTGATTCAACGCCCTGACAGAGTCCCCCCCCCCACTCCATTGCAGCCTAGGTATCATCTGAGACCACACTATGGTGCAGCCTGGGCGTATTTTTGCTAACCAGCTCACTACTGAGATAATCTCTTCCATCAGGACCCTCCTGCCCAGTTTTACCAAATCGTTGCCATCCACATGTAAGATAACCACTGAGGGCGGTGGGGTGAGCCTAGCGAGCAATTCTGTAAAGAACCCCCTAAACTGACTGAGTCAAAGACCCCCCTACCATGAAAGGAAACCTTGAGACCTCCCTGTTCCGCCCTCTGCCTATAGTCACCTGAAAAGAAAACAGATTTAGCGCGCTTCACATATGAGCGACCAATCACCCATACCACGTGCGTCTCCTTCCTATGTTCCTGGGTCCGCTGTGATGAGGATACTTGCTGTTGATGAACCAGTAACAGTTTCCGGCCTGCTCGACAAACTGAAATACAAGCAAACAACAGGACAGGCGTCAGCTTAACCTACTTGTTACCTCACAACATGTGCAGCTGCACATAACGCTTATAAGAGTTGGAAGACCATCTCCCAATCCTTTTTACACTGTTCACATGCAACCCTCTAACCGTTGCTTCAGTGGCCACCCCTATTCTTCTTTAGAAAGGACTCTACATGGAACACTGGGCAGCAAGGATTAGTCCGTGCACGTTGGAGTACCAGACTATCCCCCCGGGCCTCCTGACCAGTTTTTGACTTAAGTATGGTAATCAACAGCGTATCATCCAGTATCTTTGTGTGTTCTAGCCAGAGACCCCCTAGCGTGTCCTGCTTGCTGCTAGCCACCAGTTCGCCCACCCGTAATGCCCCATAAAAGGCCAACGAAAAGGCAGCTCTGAATAGGAGTACCTCCCCTGATGAACTACATGTGTAAGACAAGGCATTCAATAATGATGCCAGCCGTTCTAAACCTATCGGTTGTCTGGAATCAGTGGCAGTTGCTTGCAGGCGCCGCCACCCCCTCAGTGCCTTCCGCACTATGAAACTATTTGTGGGATCTTTGGCTCCTTTAAGCTGCGCAAAGAAAGAAACGGCCGCCCTGTGTCTGCTAGCTATTGCTGCTGAGCGCCCCTCTTTATGTAATGCCTTCATGTACTGGGTGAAATTCCCCTCCTGATCCCACTTCTCTGCCCAGTCCTGTCCCAAAAAGGAGCAATAAGACAAAAACGTCCCTTCTAAGCCGTTCTGGTCCTGGACGCTAGGCTAGCTGTCACGAGGTTCTGTAGCTGGGGGCACCAATTTGCCAGAGTGTTGTTGGGAAGTGTGCCGGTATTGCCTCTGAGGATGGTAGATGCTCCCTGAATTACTGAATCTTAAAGCGAGAGAGTGCGTCAGCTGCGTTATTCAACACCCCTGGAACATGTTTAGCCCTAAACTGTACATTCAGTTTCATGCAAATCAGCACAATTTCCTTCAGGAGGCGAAGTATAAACTTACACCGTGCCGCCTGCTGATTGATACATTCGACTATGGTCATGTTATCTGACCAGAAGATCACGGATTGGTTACACAACTGGTCAGACCAAACTGTTAATGCAACCCATATTGGAAATAGCTCCAAGAAGCCGATGTTAGCTGTCAAGCCGCTTTCCTCCCATCAAACCACTGTTGGGGCACCCACTTGTTTCCAAGTATGGCGCCAAACCCCACACTGCCCGCAGGGTCAGTCCATAGACCTAACTCAGAAGACGTAGTGGGGGGACCGCACCACACTACTCTGCAGTTGAAATCCTCCAGGAATGCCATCCATATACGCAAGTCCTGGCGAACCTCAGCCAACAATCTAGTGCAATGGTGTTTCTCCCGCAGGTCTATCATGGCCTGCGAGATTGAGGGGAAGAAGGGGCGTGCCATGGGTATTATTCTTTGTGCGAAATTCAGCTGGCCCACAGTCTGCTGTAGCTGCTGAAGCGTCACTTTATCTTTAACCAAAGATTGCTGTAGAGCTGCTATAAATGTCATGATTTTTTCTTTGGGTAACCTGAAACAACCCTCCACTGAGTCCAATTCTATGCCTAGAAATTCCAAGGAGGTTGCCGGACCCACCATTTTTCCAGGTGCCAGCGGGGCCCCAAAAACCCGCATGAGCACGCAAAATTCCTGCAATTCCAACGCACACTCCAGTGAGCCCGCTGAGCCCAGAAAGAGAAAGTCATCCAGGTAATGCATGACATGGTGGTGTCCTGTTGTTTACCTAAAATCCCATTCCAGAAAGGAACTAAATTTCTCAAAGTAGGCGCATGAGACAGAGCAACCCATGGGCATATACATATCCATATAGAATTTCCAATGAAAAGAAAAACCTAGCAGATGCTGATCTAGGGGATGTACTTGCAGTAGCCAAAAAGCAGATTCAATGTCTGACTTGGCCAGCAAGGCCCCAGGTCCCGGAATCCTCAACATATCCACTGCCCGGTCAAAAGACACATACTTAGCACTACAAATGTCTAAGTATGGGCGAAATTTGCGAATTTGCGGTCTACGAATTCGTGCGAAATGTCAAAAAAAATCTGCGAGTTCGCTAATTTTCCCACAAACTTGCGTATTTTTGTGCCATTTGCACAAATATGTGACCACGTGTGCCTGTAACTTTGCCAATGCACCAAAAGGCGCCAAGGTCCTTTGAGTGAGCTGGCCATTATATGGGGACGGGCGGGAAGACGTTTCATACCGCTAGTGTGTTGTGGCCGGGGTCAAACGGGCGGGGCTTCTATGCGAGTTCACATGCATCTTGTTTATGAAGGGTCAGAGACTGAGCAGAGCAGCAGATGAGGAGAAAGCAGCCTCCTGGTCACAGGAGCTACACGGGGATGGTGCTCAGGAAACTCATGGATGCAAAAATAGGTTTGACACAGGACCCCAGAATACTTCCGATGTCCAAGATATCTCTGCTGCGCGTGTTCGTACAAAGCCATTCTGATCATGCTCAGTGGGTTAAGGCGCATGTCCCATCTCATACTAAACTGCCCCATACAGGCATTGCTGGCGCTGGGCAGTAGGGTGCAGTGGCATGCGGGTGCTCCACGCCTGGTACATGCGCATACCGGTGCCAGGGGGGACATTTGTTTATTGGTGCAGTGTAGCAAGTTATGACTTTACATTTTGACTGCACCAGATGGTGGTACCACCTACACGGATCAGGAGCATCCAGGCACCAGACTTCATGGTGCAAGAGCATAATGGTGATGTGCGGTACGGGTATATATGTACTGGGGGCAGGGGGCTCTTAGCACAATGTGTACTCACACCCAGAGGGCTCCCAGGCAAATGAGCACAAATGATTTTCACACTGAGAGGGCTTCGGGGCAGTTCAGCATCACAGGGGCTCACACCCACTGGGCCCCGGGGCAGTTTAGTAGCGCTTGGGCTCACTACCCATGGCAGCTCAGCAGCATGGGGGCTCACACCCACAGGGCTCCTGGGCAGTTTAGCAGCGCCACACTTCTGGTTCATCACTGCCACCCTCAGGTTCACCACTGCCACCCTCTGGTTCACCACTGTCACCCTCTTGTTCATCACTGTCACCCTATGGTTCATCACTGCCACCCTCTGGTTTGTCACAGCACCCTCTGGTTCACCGCTGCCACCCTCTGGTTCATCACTGTCACCCTCTGGTTCATCACTGCCCCCCTCTGGTTCATCACAGCACCCTCCGGTTAACCACTGCAACCCTCTGGTTCATAACTGCCACCTCTGGTTCATCACTGTCACCCTCTGGTTCATCACTGCCACCCTCTGGTTCACCACTGCCACCCTCTGGTTCATCACTGCCACCCTCTGGTTCATCACTGCCACCCTCTGGTTCACCACTGCCACCCTCTGGTTCACCACTGCCACCCTCTGGTTCATCACTGTCACCCTCTAGTTCATCACTGCCACCCTCTGGTTCATCACAGCACCCTCTGGTTCACCACTGCCACCCTCTGGTTCACCACTGCCACCCTCTGGTTCATCACTGCCACCCTCTGTTTCATCACAGCACCCTCTGTTTCATCACAGCACCCTCTGGTTCACCAGTGCCACCTCTGGTTCATCACTGCCACCCTCTGGTTCACCACTGCCACCCTCTGGATCATCACTGTCACCCTCTGGGTCATCACTGCCACCCTCTGGTTCACCACTGACACCCTTAGGTTCACCACTGCCACCCTCCAGTTCTTCAATGCCACCCTCTGGTTCATCAGAGCACCCTCTGGTTCAACCCTGCCACCCTCTGGTTCACCAGTGCCACCCTCTGTTCATCACTGCCACCTTCTGGTTCACCACTGCCAGCCTCTGGTTCACCACTGCCACCCTCTGGTTCATCACTGTCACCCTGTAGTTCATCACTGCCACCCTCTGGTTCATCACAGCACCCTCTGGTTCACCACTGCCACCCTCTGGTTCACCAATGCCACCTTCTGGTTCATCACTGCCACCCTCTGTTTCATCACAGCACCCTCTGTTTCATCACAGCACCCTCTAGTTCACCAGTGCCACCCTCTGGTTCATCACTGCCACTCTCTGGTTTACCACTGCCACCCTCTGGATCATCACTGTCACCCTCTGGGTCATCACTGCCACCCTCTGGTTCACCACTGACACCCTCTGGTTCACCACTGCCAACCTCCGGTTCTTCAATGTCCCCCTCTGGTTCATCACAGCACCCTCTGGTTCACCCCTGCCACCCTCTGGTTCATTAGTGCCACCCTCTGTTCATCACTGCCACCCTCTGGTTCACCACTGCCACCCTCTGGTTCACCACTGCCACCCTCTGGTTACCACTGCCACCCTCTGGTTCATCACAGCACCCTCTGGTTCACCACTGCCACCCTCTGGTTCATCACTGTCACCCTCTGGTTCACCACTGCCCCCCTCTGGTTCAACACTGCCACCCTCTGATTCATCACAGCACCCTCTGGTTCCCCACTGCCACCCTCTGGTTCACCATGCCAACCTCTGGTTCACACCTGCCACCATCTGGTTCATCACAGCACCCTCAGGTTCACCACTGTCACCCTCTGGTTCACCACTGTCACCCTCTGGTTCATCACTGCCACCCTCTGGTTCACCACAGCACCCTCTGGTTCACCACTGCCTCCCTCTGGTTCACCACTGCCACCCTCTGGATCATCACTGTCACCCTCTGTTTCATCACTGCCACCCTCTGGTTCATCACTGTCACCCTCTGGTTCACCACTGCCACCCTCTGGTTCATCACTGTCACCCTCTTGTTCATCACTGCCACCCTGCGGTTCATCACTGACACCCTCTGGTTCATCACAGCACCCTCTGGTTCACCACTGCCACCCTCTGGTCCACTACTGCCAACCTCTGGTTCATCACAGCACCCTCTGGTTCATAACTGCACTTTCTGGTTCATCACAGCACCCTCTGGTTTACCACTGTAGATTATGGGGAGAAAGCACACCTGCCCAGCCTCAACCGGGGGCTGGTTAATGTGTTACTGAATTTGAGCTTCAAGTCGGGCTCCTGCTTCCTTATCTGTAAGTGCTTCCTGTTGTGTTTCAATTTTTGTGACAGCCTGGAGCAATGTGCCATACTTGTAACTATTCTCTGACCCTGCTTCGAGGGTCAGAGCAGGGTCAGAGAATAGTTGCATGTAGGCAACAACTCTGGAGGCGCCGCTCAGGAAGCACTTACAGGGTTTCAGCAGGTGCCCAAGTTGAAGTTAATTTTTTTGTAACTATTTTGTAAATGGTTACAAAGAAATTAGCTTCAACTTGGGCACCTGCTGTAACCCTGTAAGTGCTTCATGCACTTCAGTTTTTGAAAATCGGTCCTGCACGTGATTTCGCAGATTTTTCTGCAATTTTGCGAGATTCGCGGACCGCGAATCTGCAGAAAATCCTCAAATTCTGCGAACGGAACGGATTTTATACCTATGTTTACAAATGTCTTCATTTATAGCGTTGTTTTATGATGCGCCCCTAGGTGCTGGGAGGTTATGAATGAGCCTGTACTCGCCCTTCTCCTTCTTTGGAACCACTCCGAGGGGCAAACAACCAAATTAGGTACAGGGATGCCAGTAAAAGGACCCGCTATCCTACTCAGGAGCAGCTCTTTAGCAATTTTTGTTGCCACTACAACTGGGTGGTGCCTAACTGACAGTTGATTCCTACATTGTGGTGTCCCGGTATATCCCACCGCTGGGATCCTAAAGCCCTGCAAGAAACCTTCCTGCAACATACTCGCAGAGGCATGGTCTGGGTACCTGCTCAGCCAAAGAGTCATATCCAGAACGTCAATGGGTGAATGAGCTTCCAACAGGCCTCCCCCCTAATCCTGCTTCTTTCTTCCCCTGTTTCTGGAGGCATTACCTTTAGAGCGGCAGGTTGTTTCTGGGTGGGAAGGGTGGCCACATATGGAACATGCGTGCTTGAACTTACAAGTGCCCGTTGCCCTGGTGCATGAACGTTTGTTAAAATCCCAACACACCCCTTTTCACCCACCACTGCCCCCGCCTTAGTGGCCGTGTCACCCCCTTGTGCTGGCCAAAAGGGCTGCTGGGGTTTGGAGGAGTAGCTTTTGTTCCAGCTTGGGCCCGCACTCCCTGGTTGCCCGGCCGTAAACTGGCCATACCATGAAATGGAATCCACCCTATCCCAGGATAGTGTTTGGTCAAACTCTTTAACTTTCCTGAAGGTCATGTCGTACTCCTTCCACCCTTCCCCTCCATATTTGTCACTGAAAGTTGTAATTCTACTCTGGTAACATGCCATCTCTGCCTACAAATTAGGGAAACGCTCGGCTGTGATCGCCATAAACACAGAAAATGCTCTAATCCAGTTGATCAATGTCTCCTCCACCCTGAATCTTGTCATTTGGCCCCGCCATTCGCTAGACAACATCAAGTCCTTCTGCGTCCTAGCATACTCCATTTCCCTGTTATCAAGTAGCAAAGAAAATATTTTGACATATTTGCCCGCCCTGATCAAATCCTTCACTCCTTGTGAAACATGTTGGGATAGATTTTCCGTCCTGGAGGGTATTGTACCTTCCCCTAGTACCGGCAATGCCACCTCCTTACCACTTTCAGTGACTCGCGTTGGTTCAACAATCTTGTCTTTTCCATCGTCGCTACCTGAACATGTTGCTTGAGGAGAAATAGGCGCACTTGGCACCCCCGCCACCCCGAGCAATCATGATCTTTGCTACCATTTTTTGGGCCTCTGCGGAGGGATCTTCCCCTGCCTCCTTGGCGCCCACCGAAGAAGGTAACATCCCACCAATCCCTAACCAGGGGAGTACTGCCACTATCTGCCCTGCCAGTTATCGGGCACCTGACCAACCCCAGGAGGTGCTGTAACTGGGATGGGGGATCCCATGTCGCGTTCCGGGGTAGGTGCCGGGTTCAACACAGATACCATTGGAATTACCGCTGGGACCAACAGGGGCGCTATGTTAGGAGCTGGCGCCGGTGTGGCCGTAGCCGGTGTTACCTGTAAACTTGTCAGGGTTAGAGGAGTAGGTATCGGTGCCACCGGCGCTATATGCACTCCCTCAGGGACCATCCCAGGCGACCCCCCTACTACTTGTGGCTTGGGGACCCGACCACTACCCCTCTTTGCCCAGACCCGTTTAAGCAAAGCATCCAATTCCCTCCTGGGCTGCGGGGGCACTAATTCTCGCTTGAGTCTCCCAGATGGCCCCGCCTGATCATCAAACCTCTGTCTGAGCACCCCCACATTTTTACCCAACTGGTCTACTTTCCCCAATCTCCTGTCAGTAGCTGTCATCTTGCGCATCATGCCCTGCAGCATAAGCTCCATGCGGGAACGCTTAGAGCCACGCCCACTAGCCATCCCCCTTTTCTTTGCAACAGGTGAACAACCTACACTTATGCCAAACCTATGAGCACAATGTGCTCCTGTACCAACCAGGACCTGCCTGGCTTTTACCTGTATCAAGTTGGAGGCACACAGGCTGGCCGTAAGCACTACGCAACTGTGGCCGCGACAAACCAGCTAGCCTGGGTGTTGGAATAGTGCACTCTAGCCCGGCGGCCCCGACAGAAGCAGTGAAATGCAGGCCTGCCTATGTCCTCAGATAGCGTAGACCGCTGCACCACTCTCCGTATGCTCAGCCTGCAGTGTTTTTCAATGCTTGCATGCGATGAAAAAAGAGTTAGCATACAATACTGTCCCTCCTGCAAGCAACTTGCCACCTTGTAGCTGAATTGCAGCCCATGTTCCCTCGCGTAACAATGTAACCTCTGCCGGCGTCAAACAATTCAGGAACAATCGCTGCCCCTTTTATAGATCCTTTTTAAATTAAATGTACCACCTGGGAATTGCACCGAACACAAGCCCCTATCGTGAAACCAGTAGTTAACCCAGCCAGAAAAACCTATCCAAACAGTATTGCCACACACAACTCGATGTTAAGCCAGCAAAGCCCTATGTTTATTAACAAACACTCTCTTCTATTGTGATATGCGGTCCATTACATTTCCATGTGGTCTCCCATCTACCTACTAACCAGGCCCGACCATGCTTCACATTCACCGCACAACTCAACACTGTTTACCCTCAAGCAGCCTCGCCTGTGCTAGCATTTAGTGACAATCATGATGGTATGCGGTCTTCCAACAGTGATTCAGAACAAAGGATGTGCACTCACGCACTCTCGCCAACAGCCGGTGCCCTAAAAACTAATAAGCTGTTCAAGGTGCTCGAACTCACAAACTCGGAATAACAAAAAATGCCCCACTCGCGTGTTGCGCTCACGTCGCCTCACTTCAATTGAAACAACCGCCCGAGCGCGCGGTGTGATACCAACTCACGTGCAGCACCCTCCGCCTTGCTTCCACCGCAGTTAAAGGCACAACCTTTGCCGAGAAGCGAACCAGTTCCCCAGCACCAAAATCACCAGCTGAGCAGCTACACCACAGCCTCTCTCCAGCTTCTCCGAACACGAGCTCCGCCGGTAGAGTTCTGATTCCATCAGCAGCGGCCGCTCCTCACGCAGCTCCCTGCCCTACAGGACGCCTGGTATCGTAGCGCTTCACCGCCAGACTCAGCGCTAGATTGCCTGATTGCCTGCTTATCATTGTCTGTCAATTCGGTATTACCTCGCCTTTGCTCCCGTAATCGCTATTGCCTGAATATCGCAGCGCTAAATTGCCTGATTGTCTGTTTATGAACTGCTAAGCATGATTATACCGTAGCGCTAAATTGCCAAAGTGCGCTTGTACAATCTATTGAACTGTGCTGTGCTGTCTGTAGAAACCATTTGTGCCTGATTGTGCCGGTGCCACTGCCATTGGCATCGCGTTGTTGGTGTTTGTACCCCAATCCGGTTTCGTTTTCGGCTTACGGCCATTTTGTTGTTGTTGTTGTGCCTCCCTGCCCGGGTCTCCACCCCGCTCCTGCCTCCAAGCTGATCCTCCCTCGCCCCTCCCCCCTCCACTCTCCACTTATGTCAGATGCATTTGCGCGCAGCGCTCACGCGCATCGACCGCGCCCAATGCGCGCCAAAGGTAAGCCCGTCTACACCCGTCCGCTCCTGGACCGCGCCCAGCGCCAGACCCCCTCGCTCATGCAACATTCCCGCCACCCGCATAACGTACGATTCCGCTACCCTCTCAGCACTCAACTCCGGCCGCCTCCCAGACTGCTTCCTAGCCGCACCAGGACACACCCATGGACCCTTCACCTGCCTCTTCTGCAAGTTCGACTGCATCAAGACCCACACCAAACCCACAGACTCCAAACAGAGCTCCAACACCAACCACCTGAAGTGCATCCTACTCAACACCCGCTCGATCCACAGACACTGCATTGAACTCTGGAACCTACTCGAAACTACATTGCCGGACGTCGCCTTTCTCACAGAAACATGGATGAACGCCTCATCAGCGCCCGACATCGCCATAGCCATCCTAGACAGCTACAAGATCATCTGAAAGGACCGCATCAACCAAACAGGAGGAGGCAGGCATCGCCATCGTCCATAAGAACACCATCCGCATCACGACCAGTTCAGACGATAACCTCGCTACTGCCGAACACCTTCACTTCCAGATCCATACAGACCCCAAAACCACACTCAGAGGCACCCTCATCTACAGACCTCCAGGACCCCGCACACAATTCAGCGAAGACATCACTGACTTCATCAGCCCTCATGCCCTCCCCTCCGAGAACTACATTCTACTGGGAGACCTCAACTTCCACCTGGAAAAGAAAAACGACAGCAACACCACCTCCCTTCTGGACAACCTGGCCAATCTCGGACTCAAACAACTTGTTGACACCCCCACCCACTTTGCCGGACACACGCTCGACCCTATCTTCACCTCCAGCAAGCACATCTCCTTCAACCACACCACAGCCCTCCATTGGACGGACCACAGCTGCGTTCACTTCAGCTACAAAAAGACCTCGACCCACAACCCCCCACATCCTATTCCTCGAAGAAATTGGAACAAAATCACCACCGACCAGTTCTTCACTTCGCTCCACCAAAAACCCCCTGCCATATCATCGGACCCAAACCAAGCAGCCACCATCCTCACACAATGGATCACCCACAGCGCCGACGAACTAGCACCCTTGAAGAACCATTATTTCAAGCATAATAGCAAAAAAGCCCCCTGGTTAAACGATGACCTTAAGAAATCCAAGAAGATCTGTCGCACTCTCGAGAAAGGCTGGAGAAAAAACCCAACCACTGACAACCTGGCCATCTTCAAGAACGCCACCCGCAAACACCACCAACTGATCCGATTCACCAAGAAAACAGCATTCAAGGATCGACTTGACAACAATGCCCAAAACAGCAAGGAACTATTCAACATCGTCAAAGAATTTACCAACCCTACCGCCGGCACCAACGACATCACTCCCTCCCAAGACCTCTGCAACTCTCTTTCCTCATTCTTCTACAACAAAATCGCCGACATACATAACAGTTTTGAAAACCAGTCCGAACACCAGCCCACTCCACCCACCTCCGAACCAAAACCGCAATCTAACAACCTTTGCGCCTGGAACCCAATCACCACCGAAGACACCATCCGCCTGATGAACTCCATCTGCTCAGGATCGCCAACTGACCCATGTCCGCACCACATTTTCAACAAAGCAGACTCCATCATCGCACCCCATCTCCGCGATGTCATCAATTGCTCCTTCAACTCCGCTACCTTCCCGGAAAGCTGGAAACATGCCGAACTCAGCGCCCTTCTGAAGAAACCCACAGCAGACCCCACTGAACTTAAGAACTACCGCCCCATCTCGCTCCTCCCATTCCCTGCCAAAGTCATTGAGAAAGCCGTCAATAATCAACTCGCCGCCTTCCTCGAATCCAACAAATCCCTCGACCCCTCACAGTCCGGCTTCCGAGCCAAACACACCGAAACCGCCCTCATCGCAGCAACAGACGACATTCGAACTCTACTGGACAACGGAGAAACAGCTGCCCTCATCCTACTTGACCTCTCTGCAGCCTTCGACACAGTCTGTCATGGCACCCTCATTCAACGCCTCAGCAACGTCGGATTACAAGGAAAAGCATTGGACTGGATCATCTAGTTCCTCACCGGAAGAACCCAAAGAGTCCGCCTTCCCCCTTTTAAATCAGAGGCCACCGAAGTCATCTGCGGCGTACCACAAGGATCATCACTCAGCCCCACCCTCTTCAATGTATACATGAGTCCCCTCGCATCCATCGCGTGCCAACACAACCTCAACATCATCTCCTACGCAGACGACACCCAACTGATCCTCTCCCTCACCAAAGACCCAAACACCACCAAAACCAACTTACACAAAGGAATGAAAGAAGTAGCAGAGTGGATGAAGAACAGCCGTTTAAAACTTAACTCGGACAAAACGGAAGTCCTCATCTTAGGGTCATCCCCCTCTGCCTGGGACGACTCATGGTGGCCACCGGCCCTGGAAACCGCACCCATACCTACGGACCACGCACGCAACCTGGGCTTCATCCTGGACTCCTCCCTCTCGATGACCAGACAAGTCAACGCCGTCTCATCATCATGCTTCAACATCCTACGCATGCTCCAAAAAATCTTCCGTTGGATCCCCACCGAAACAAGAAAGACGGTCACCCACGCACTGGTCACAAGCCGACTGGATTACGGAAACACCCTTTACGCCGGAACCACAGCCAAACTACAGAAAAAACTCCAACGCATCCAAAACGCCTCAGCCAGACTCATATTGGACATCCCTCGGCAAGCTCACATTTCCGGCCACCTGAAATACCTCCATTGGCTCCCCGTCAACAAGAGAATAACGTTCCGTCTCCTCACCCACGCACACAAAGCCCTCTACGACATAGGACCAGAATGCCTCACCACGCGAATGTCCTTCTACACCCCCTCCCGCCAACTACGATCGTCCAATCAAGCCCTCGCCACAATTCCGCACATCCATAGATCCACCATGGGGGGAAGATCCTACTCCTACTTAGCAGCCAAAACCTGGAATTCTCTCCCCACCCACCTCCGCCTTACACAGAACCACCTCTCCTTCAGAAAGCAACTAAAAACTTGGATATTCGATAAGTAAAGCACCCCCCTCCCTCAAGCGCCTTGAGACCCTCTGGGTGAGTAGTGCGCTATACAAATTTTTTAACTTAAACTTGAACTTAGTAAAACCGGGAGCAGCAGCGCAACGGCGTCCCAAAAACCTCCAAACGCTTGTAAAGGGAACAAAAAATGAAAGATTATTCTGCCCCTTGGAGGGCACGGTGCAAGCCTGGAGAGCGCGGGACAAGAAGGTGCTTCCCACGCTCGCCCGGGCTTTTAAACCCCTATGGGGGCAGACCAGTTCCCACTGGTCTGCCCCCCGGGCTTCCCCCTTTGACCCGGAAGCAATTAGATTGCTTCTGGGTCAATGTAGGAGCCAGCACCAATCGGTGGTGGGGCGCGCCCGCTGCGTCATCAAGACGCGGCAGAGGAGCACGCCGCACCACCGAGGGTGCAGGGGACAGGGAGGTCCGGTGCCCGGCCATACGAGCGGGGGGCGAGCGGCCCGCCTTTCCTTTATCACACTTGTAAAATGATTGCTAGGCAATAGATATCATGTCCCACATTTACAAAGGTTTTGCATTGGGTCTGAATCGTTTTTGTTTTGCAGAAAGGTACCCCTTCTTACACAGAAACTATCTTGACCAAGCACTCTTGCACTATGGTGCAAGGGTGCTTGCATTGGAGCTAGGCAGCAAAAAGTGCACCTGCACATGGAGAGAGAAGAACTATGCCATTTTCTTATTATGACTCAGCTCTGCTCTCTCCAGGTGACTCACTGCAGCAGAGCATCGTTGATTACTGGGCTGCAGTGCACTACTCATTTATAAATCTGGCCCCATGGGGTTTTCTTAACGCTCATACAATCAGTTTCCACTGTACACCAATATTAATGTAATGCTGAATAAAATAAAATCTGCTTCTCCAGACACAAAACGGAAAGCACAAGAAAAGCAGCAAAATAAGTTTCATGATTTTTAGGACCAATGTGTTATTTTCTTTTCTAAAACTGATACATGTATTTGTTTTAGCTACTTCATCAGCCTGGCATACACTTTCTGAAAGTCATAACATTTAATTCAATTAACCCTTTTGCCATTCGTTGTTGCATATTAAACTTACAAAGTTGCATAGTATTCATTGCAATCAGTGACGGCTGGTGACATTTGAAAGTGGTAAGGCGTAAAACAATTCTCGTACTGAAGCACGACGAGCGAGCGACCACAACCCACCTATATGTCATCGTAAAGCAAAACATTCTAGATAACAAAACAACACCATATCTGAACATAATAATATATGTAACATACAACATCCTGCAACACAGCAAGTTGTGAGTTACATAACATGTTGTAACTGTTACGTGCCAGCCTTTTACCCGCATAACAAACTCACTTTAACATAATAAAATCAAACCATACTACAACCTAACCGGGTGTCAAGTCTCAATTTTCCCAAATAAATATATGCGTAACTAGTTTTCACATTCCTGTTATATTCTTGGTAGGATGGTAACCAAATGATTAAACATTTTCGGCTAGAAGTACCAGATGTCAGCAGGGGCGTAACAAATGCCCCCGCAGCCCCCGCAGTGCGGGGGGGCCTCACTCTCTACAGTTAATGAAGGGGCCCCCAGCCCCCTCAGCTCTTCTGAGAGCTGTGAGAGAGGTCTGTGCTGAAGCAAGCCTCTCTCCCTCTGCATCTGAAGCAGGTGCAGCCTGCTCGGAGCCCTTCGCCCCCTCCCTCTGACTGAAGAGAAACAAAGTATCAATATACATTGTTTCTCTTCAGTCAGAGCCAGAGGCAGTTCCGGAAAGAGGATGGGGGCACCAGAGACAGCAGTCTCTCCACTGCTCCTCTGAGGCAGCACAGAGCCCGGCCCCCACTCTCTCCTCTCCATAAACAAAGCCCACCCCACAAGAAAAGAGAAGAGACAGGGACAAGGATGGGGGGCCCACCCCACAGGAGAAGAGAAGAGACGGGGACAAGGATGGGGTGGGGGCTTCACCCCACAAGAGAAGAGAAGAGACAGGGACAAGGATGGGGTGGGGGGCCCACCCCACAAGAGAAGAGAAGAGACAGGGACAGGCCCCCATCCGAGAAGAGACAGGGACAAGGATGGGGTGGGGGCCCCACCCCACAAGAGAAGAGAAGAGAAGAGACAGGGACAGGCCCCATCCGAGAAGAGACAGACAAGGATGGGGTGGGGGGCCCACCCCACAAGAGAAGAGAAGAGACAGGGACAAGGATGGGGTGGGGGCTTCACCCCACAAGAGAAGAGAAGAGAAGAGACAGGGACAGGCCCTCATCCGAGAAGAGACAGGGACAAGGATGGGGTGGGGGGCCCACCCACAAGAGAACAGAAGAGACAGGGACAAGGATGGGGTGGGGGGCCCACCCCAGAAGAGAAGAGAGGGTGGGGGCCCCACCCCACAAGAGAAGAGAAGAGACAGGGACAAGGATGGGGTGGGGGCTTCACCCCACAAGAGAAGAGAAGAGACAGGGACAAGGATGGGGTGGGGGGCCCCACCCACAAGAGAAGAGAAGAGACAGGGACAGGCCCCCATCCGAGAAGAGACAGGGACAAGGATGGGGTGGGGGGCCCACCCCACAAGAGAAGAGAAGAGAAGAGACAGGGACAGGCCCCCATCCGAGAAGAGACAGACAAGGATGGGGTGGGGGGCCCACCCCACAAGAGAAGAGAAGAGACAGGGACAAGGATGGGGTGAGGGCCCCACCCCACAAGAAAAGAGAAGAGAAGAGACAGGGACAGGCCCCCATCCGAGAAGAGACAGGGACAAGGATGGGGTGGGGGGCCCACCCACAAGAGAACAGAAGAGACAGGGACAAGGATGGGGTGGGGGCCCACCCCACAAGAGAAGAGAAGAGAGGGTGGGTGGCCCACCCCACAAGAGAAGAGAAGAGACAGGGACAAGGTTGGGGTGGGGGCTCCACCCCACAAGAGAAGAGAAGAGACAGGGACAAGAAGAGACAGGGACAAGGATGGGGTGGGGGGCCCACCCCACAAGAGAAGAGAAGAGACAGGGACAAGGATGTGGTGGGGGCCTCAGAGAGCAAGAGCAAGAGACAGCACAGAGCAGTGCTCGGGACCCTGACAAGGGTGGGAGTGGGGGCCCCCAGACAGAGTATTCTCCAGGGCAAAGCTCACATGAGAAGGGACGAGGCAGCAAAATGGTGCCCTCAGGTAAGCACGCTTGTTAGAACACACCATGGGCGTCCGCAGGGAGAGGGAAATGGGGGGCCGAGAAGGGTGCAAGGCAGAGGGGGAGTAGGGTGCAAGGCAGAGGGGGAGAAGGATGCATGGTAGAGAAGGGTGCAAGGCAGAGGGGAGAAGGGTGCAAGGCAGAGGGGAGAAGGGTGCAAGGCAGAGAGGAGAAGGGTGCAAGGCAGAGAGGAGAAGGGTGCAAGGCAGAGGGGAGAAGGGTGCAAGGCAGAGAGGAGAAGGGTGCAAGGCAAAGAGGAGAAGGGTGCAAGGCAGAGAAGAGAAGGGTGCAAGGTAAAGAGAAGAAGGGTGCAAAGCAAAGAGGAGAAGGGTGCAAGGAAGAGAGGAGAAGGGTGCAAGGTAGAGAAGGGTGCAAGGCGGAGGGGGAGAAGGGTGCAGGGTAGAGAGGAGAAGGGTGCAAGCCGGAGGGGAGAAGGGTGCAAGGCGGAGGGGAGAAGGGTGCAAGGCACATAGGAGAAGGGTGCAAGGCGGAGGGGAGAAGGGTGCAAGGCAGATAGGAGAAGGGTGCAAGGCAAAGAGGAGAAGGGTGCAAGGCAAAGAGGAGAAGGGTGCAAGGCAGAGAAGAGAAGGGTGCAAGGCAAAGAGGAGAAGGGTGCAAGGCAAAGAGGAGAAGGGTGCAAGGAAGAGAGGAGAAGGGTGCAAGGTAGAGAAGGGTGCAAGGCGGAGGGGGAGAAGGGTGCAAGGTAGAGAGGAGAAGGGTGCAAGGCGGAGGGGAGAAGGGTGCAAGGCAGATAGGAGAAGGGTGCAAGGCGGAGGGGAGAAGGGTGCAAGGCGGAGGGGAGAAGGGTGCAAGGTGAAGGGGAGAAGGGTGCAAGGCAGAGGGGAGAATGGTGCAAGGCAGAGGGGAGAAGGGTGCAAGGCAAAGAGGAGAAGGGTGCAAGGCAAAGAGGAGAAGGGTGCAAGGCAGAGAAGAGAAGGGTGCAAGGCAAAGAGGAGAAGGGTGCAAGGCAAAGAGGAGAAGGGTGCAAGGAAGAGAGGAGAAGGGTGCAAGGTAGAGAAGGGTGCAAGGCGGAGGGGGAGAAGGGTGCAAGGTAGAGAGGAGAAGGGTGCAAGGCGGAGGGGAGAAGTGTGCAAGGCAGATAGGAGAAGGGTGCAAGGCGGAGGGGAGAAGGGTGCAAGGCGGAGGGGAGAAGGGTGCAAGGTGAAGGGGAGAAGGGTGCAAGGCAGAGGGGAGAAGGGTGCAAGGCAGAGGGGAGAAGGGTGCAAGGGAGAGAGGAGAAGGGTGCAAGGTAGAGAAGGGTGCAAGGCAGAGGGGGAGAAGGGTGCATGGCAGATGGGATAAGGGTGAAAGGCAGAGGGGAGAAGGGTGAAAGGCAGAGGGGAGAAGGGTGCAAGGCAGAGGGGAGAAGTGTGCAAGGCAGAGAAGAGAAGGGTGCAAGGCAAAGAGGAGAAGGGTGCAAGGCAAAGAGGAGAAGGGTGCAAGGAAGAGAGGAGAAGGGTGGAAGGTAGAGAAGGGTGCAAGGCGGAGGGGGAGAAGGGTGCAAGGTAGAGGAGAGAAGGGTGCAAGGCAGAGTGGAGAAGGGTGCAAGGCGGAGGGGAGAAGGGTGCAAGGCGGAGGGGAGAAGGGTGCAAGGTGGAGGGGAGAAGGGTGCAAGGCAGAGGGGAGGGGTGCAAGGCGGAGGGGAGAAGGGTGCAAGGCACATAGGAGAAGGGTGCAAGGCGGAGGGGAGAAGGGTGCAAGGCAGATAGGAGAAGGGTGCAAGGCAAAGAGGAGAAGGGTGCAAGGCAAAGAGGAGAAGGGTGCAAGGCAAAGAGGAGAAGGGTGCAAGGCAGAGAAGAGAAGGGTGCAAGGCAAAGAGGAGAAGGGTGCAAGGCAAAGAGGAGAAGGGTGCAAGGAAGAGAGAGAGGAGAAGGGTGCAAGGTAGAGAAGGGTGCAAGGCGGAGGGGGAGAAGGGTGCAAGGTAGAGAGGAGAAGGGTGCAAGGCGGAGGGGAGAAGGGTGCAAGGCAGATAGGAGAAGGGTGCAAGGCAAAGGGGAGAAGGGTACAAGGCAAAGGGGAGATTTGTGCAAGGCAGAGGGGAAAAGGGTGCAAGGCAGAGGGGAGAAGGATGCAGGGTAGAGAAGGGTGCAAGGCGGAGGGGGAGAAGGGTGCAAGGCGGAGGGGGAGAAGGGTGCAAGGCAGAGAGGAGAAGGATGCAAGGTAAGTGTTACTTATAACGGCTGTATTGGTGACAGTGGCATAACAATCGCCCAGCATCCCCTGCAGTATGGCGGGTCGCTGGCCTGAGAGTTCTAGACTGGCACGGAGAATGGGAAGGGGGCCCCCTCCATGTAGTTTGCAGGGGGGCCCCCTCATGTTTTGTTACGCCACTGGATGTCAGTACACGCTCCACAGAAGGCAGTATCCGAGAGGCTACAAGTCCCTGGAGACAAATAGACAGACACACACGTACACTCCCCAACACCCAGTGCCCTAAGCTCCACATACAAGCTACCCCAGTCCCCTGCGAGGTACCTGACTCTGTCCCACTCTTTCCTCCTCAGCTGATCATCTTTCTCCAACACGTGCAGAACCTTGTTCGCTTCTTCTTCATTCAGGAAGCTCAGGTCTAGCCCGCTCGTGTCTTTTGTCATGTTGGCCTTGCACGATTTGAAAAGGCAGCAACACGGGCTCGGTGTAATTACACTGGCATGGTACAGATATTACAGAGTGTCAGCGTCAAATAATTGCACCCAATCTGATTTGTGGCTCAGATTTTCCCAAACAATTTCAGAACTCATAATCTCAAAATCAAAAAACTCAATATCTGCTCTAACAGATCAGAATATTAAGACTCCATCCACTACCAGCTAGGCCCTCTTACCAAGCCAAAATGTCACCAAGTATGCTGAATATAGCACATGACAAACGCGCGTGTCCAGCAGAGACTAAACACTATCATCTGTACATCTGTGGCCCTATGTTATGTTATGTTAATAAAATGTATACCCAGCAAAGGGGCGTCCCGGCGCAAGACAGCCAAAAAGCCAGCTACCAGATGGAGTAGAGGGTAGCAGCGGCAGGTACAGAGTAGAGATTATTAGACAAATATGAGGTCCTAGGTGGAAAAAGATGCGTCTTCAGAGTCCTTCTGAACAGAAGTAGGTCATCGATAGCGCGGATATGGACTGGTAAAGAGTTCCAGAGCTTCACCGCCAAGTAGCGGAAGGAACGCCCTCCAGCTCTGCAGCGTTTAAAGTGTCGGACCGTGACCAGACCTTGACCTTTGGACCTCAAGGACCGAGAAGGGACATAAGGGGTCAGTAGATTCTCCAGGAGTTTGGAAGTGGACTGATTAAGGATTTTAAAAGATAGGCACAAAGTCTTGAATTGTATCCTTTGGGCCATGGGGAGCCAGTGAAGCTTCCGTATGGTTTCCTTCGCTGAGCAGAACCTAGGTAGGCCAACCAAGGCTCTGGCTGCAGCATTCTGTATGCGCTGCAGCCGGGTGATTTCCGCCTGATTTGCCCCCAATAGTAGGGAGCTGGCGTAATCCAGCAGGGACCCAATGGAAGCCTGAATTATGAGTTGCCTGGTAGGTGCATCGAAGAACTTCAGAATAGGTCTGATGGCACGTAAAATGCCAAAACACATGGCTGCCACTTTTTTGGTGTGGCTAGAGAAGCTGAAGGTGGAATCTAGCCATACCCTTAAATTTTTTACCTCTGTCACCGGTATGGGTGTCTTACCCAGAACCGTAGGCCACCACTGATCGCCCCACAGCTCGTCATTCTTACCGACGATCAGGACCTCCGTTTTACTGGCATTCAGCTGGAGGCAGTTAGCTGTCAGCCACTGCGGCAAACCCCTCCCTGAACCTGGAGGCCTCAAAGACTGAGTCCCTGGAGAGTGCAACCGCCAGCTGCGTATCGTCGGCATATGATACCATAGCCATGCCCCACTGCTTAGCGATAGCAGCTAGCGGCTGCACGTACAGATTGAATACGTGCAGCACTCTGAGGCACTCCCTGCTCAATAGGATGGACTTGGGATTGGAATGGAGGGGTGGCTACCCAGAATGATCGACCAGAGAGGAATGATCTAAACCATTCAAGGGCCAGGCCGGTGATCCCTGCCTCTTCCAAGCGATGAAGCAGGACCGTGTGCGAGACCGTGTCAAATGCGGCACTGAGATCAAGGAGAACCAGTGCCGCCGTTTGACCGGAGTCGAGCACGGAACGCAGATGTTCTGTAATCGCAAGGAGGGCGGTCTCTGTACTATGGCCTGCCCGAAACCCATTCTGGGAGACATCCAGGATGTTGTTAGTCTGGAGGTGTTCGGTAAGTATGTTGTTAGCATGAGCTTCGGCCACTTTAGCCGCCCAAGGAAGAAGGGAGATTGGGCGGTAGTTCTCGGGCTTACTTGGATCCAGCGAGGGTTTCTTAAGAATCGGGGTGATGGAGGCTTGCTTCCATCTAATGGGCACTATACCTGAGGCGAATGAGGCATTGATAAGCTGCCGAAGAGGAGGCAAGCACAGCACGGCGGAGTCTCTAAACTGTGCAGGCCTAAGCGGATCAGCGGGGGTGCCGGATTTGACTTTAGCCGCTAGTTTGTCAAATTCGACTTCTGACATCTCGGGAAGAATGGTAAGATCGGGGTTGGTACTGGGGCTGGGCATCGGCCGTGCATTTGAAGGACCAGTGTTCGGGAATGAGCAGTAGATGTAGCGGACCTTTTCTAAGAAGAAGGTAGCAAGGTCCTCGCAGTGTGACTCTGACGAGACCTCAGACACTGGGACTCTTTTGGCAGTTAGATCTTTAAGAATTTTAAAAACTAGCTTGGTCGGATTGGAGCTGCGTTTGATCTCACTGGAGTAATATGCCGCACGGGCCCTGCAAATGGCTCTGTGGTAAGTTTTTACAGTAGCTAGATATAATGTTTTCTTCTCAGGGTCATAGTTTTTTCCCCAGTCTCTTTCCGCCTTTTTACAGGATTTTTTCTGAAACAACAAGGCATCATCATACCAAGGACAAGGTCTACGGTGCGTCATTTGCTCTGGGTGACTGGAATCAAGGCATCAAGGGCCCTAGTGATATAGTCACAAAAGAGGTCATAGCCAGACTCTACTTCGCGGAATGGGCCAAGAGGGTGTTCCCTAAGGAAACAGTGGAAATCCACTAGTTTCAGCTTTCTCCAGGGGCGTTTAAGGATGGTTCTGTCAATATTTGTAAATGGAGGGTTGGAGACTGGAAGGGATAACTCCACAAGAGAATGATCAGACCATGCCACTGGAGTAGGCAGCTGGACATTTGCCATTGTTAAGTTGGTAAATATAGGATCCAGAATATGCCCGCCCACATGAGTAGGATTAGTGACCAGCTGATGGAGCTGGAATGCCGCAAGGTCGGTGAGCAGGCCGCTGATGATGGGAGTCTGGGCTAGATTAAAATGCAGATTGAGGTCGCCAACAATATTGAAATTGGCCGCTCCCAAAGTGAGAGAACTGATGGTCTCTGGAAGGGCTTTCCTAAATGAAGCATCATTCCCTAGGGGCCTGTAAATCAGGAGGCCTGAGAGGGTGAAATGATGATTGATCGAGATGCGAAAGTGCGCACTTTCACAGCCTTCTATCACTATATTCTTCCACGAACACGGATAGCAGGATTTAGCAGCTGCCGCAATCCCATCACCCCTGGTGTTTTGATTACTCGTGTAGATGGAGTATTCTGGTGGGATAGCTAAGTTAAGCTCAGCTGTCGTCTCATCGTGAAGCCAGGTTTCTGTCATGAAAAAGATGTCAGGTGTTTCCTCTGAAATCAGGTCATGAACCTCGGCATGATGTTTAACGAGTGATCTGACGTTAAGTTGTAGGATCTTAAGATGTTGTACAACTGGAGGCTCAGGTAGAGTATTGATAGGGGAGGATTGGCCAAGTGAGAAATCCCCGCAAGGGCATTTGAACGGGCCGCATAGCGGATGGAGGGGGGGGCAGTTACATTGATGGACTTGCTGGCGTACATTCAGCAGGGCATCTTTAGTATGGATGAGTCCATACAGGTTAGTGGGAGCAGCGTTCCTGGCGAGGGGCGATGGACTGGCGCAGACGGGAGCAGACGGGCTTACCATTGGCACACCTTCGGCGTGCCATCGGCACCCCCGCTGCTCCCGTCCGCTGCGCCTCGTGGCAAGCTCCATTTTAAGTAGCCCCATCTGCTCGGCCAGCTGGAGCGCCAACCAAGTTTCTGGTGAAACCGGAAGTGTGTTTTCTGCCCGGAGCTGCCCCTGATCGCAATCTGTCAGATCTGTCTCTCTTCACCCAACGAGCAAGCCCGCAGTGGAACGAAGAGGAGATCTTGGAAGGCGGCGTGGGGTAAGTGTCTTAAAGAGATATTTAGATAGGTAATGAAGGAAAAAGTGCAAGTAAATCTGCACAAAATGCTTCCAGGTAGCGTTACGATAAAATAGAAGTGCAAGCAAATCTGCACGGAGTGGGTCTAAAATAGATTCAATTAATGTAAAACTAACCAAATGCTTGAAAATTATTCAGTCCTGAATACCTGACACTCGGAGCATCCACCGCGCCCCTGCCGAACTCCAGTTTAAGTAGCACCATCTGCTCGGCCAGCTAGAGCACCTACCAAGTTTCCGGTGAAACCAGAAGTGTGTTTTCCGCCCGGAGCTGCCCCTGATCGCAATCCGTCAGATCTGTCTCTCTCCACGCAACGAGCAAGCCCGCGGTGGAACGAAGAGGAGATCTTGGAAGGCGGCTTGGGGTAAGTGTCTTAAAGAGATATTTAGATAGGTATTGAAGCAAAAAGTGCAAGTAAATCTGCACAGAATGCTTCCAGGTAGGGTTACGATAAAATAGAAGTGCAATCAAATCTGCACGGAGTGCGTCTAAAGTAGATTCAATTAATGTAAAACTAACCAAATGCCTAAAAATTATTCAGTTCTGAGTACCTGACACCACACACCTAGAGGCTGTTCAAGTGTCTAGATCTAGAGAGAGCACTGAGATGGAACAGCTACATGCTCCGATGAAACGCACGGAATGACTGAATACACCTGAAATATTGAAAAGGAATACATTACAGCGACAGACTGTTAACAGCACAATAAGGAGGCTGGAGAGCAGAGGCATAAGTAATTAAATGGGAAGAGAGTTGGAGATAAAGTAGGTAAAGTTGTTATTTAGATTTCGTAAACACCCCAGAGGAAATTAAATGGCAAAGTAGGTGCAAGACGTGGACCCAAATGGTATTTGCATTTTTGAGTGTGAACTTGTGAACTTGCGAAATTGGGCAGACTCGCTGGGTCAAGCAGGAACCTGCGCAAGGGGAGCCCATGAAAGTACTACCTTCTTTTTCCAATGATTACCGCCTCTCTTTTGCCCAGGGAATCATTAATTTTAACTGGCTCAAGGAATGATTTTGCCGCTTCCTTATACTTAAGATCTACTTGCAATTATTTTGATTGTGAACCCTTGTAAAATATGAATTTGATTCGAAGATACAAATAATAAGTTTATTTGAAATTTAATTCCTGTGTTGCTTCTTATTATTCTTCTACCTTTTGAATTTAATTTGGTGAACAGAATTGTCATTTCTAAATTGTTTGATTTCCTCTGGGCTAGTGTGGTAGCTTTTCTGAGGTTTTAAACTGTACCAATAATTACAACAGTAACTGATTTTTTCAGTTTAGGAGTCTTAGTAATATAGACCCTATCACGCGGAAAGTTTTGATTTTCAAAATAAAACCCTTGCCGGTACCTTCTCTTAAATACATTGGAAGTGGAGCGGCAGCACCACTTAGAAGCCTTTGTAGAGTGTTAGTAGCAAGCGATTAGCGGCCCGTTAACAGGCATTCTCTAGTAAAGATAAACGCGTGTATACCGCGATAAGAATCCCTGGGAGCGAACTGGGTGGAGTAGCCCACATTATTATTATCTAGTACGCAGCGGAGTACGCGCAGCGAGCAGTGGAGCCTGAACCTGGGAACCCCAGAGCTTAATTAGCAGCTAACAAACAAGCGATAAGCAACAGCGCGTCACACACTGATAGTAGCATTTCACTGGGACTGACATTAAACACATTTCTAAGAATGTTTATTTGTATATTCCAGATTTTCCCTGATGAAGGTGCTTTTTGTACCGAAATGCATTGGAATTCTAAAAAATGCAAGATATGAAAACGCTTTTTTGGAACATGTGATTAAAACATGCCAAGATGGAATGAATAAGCCAAAAAATTGAAATTTGATGAAATGATACACGAAGCTTACGGTGAAATTATTCAAACTAAACCTTCATGCTGAATATCATTCAGCCACAATACCAGTGCCTAGGGTGAGAGACCTATGGCTTAACAGGTCTGCTACACTACGAATCATTAATTTTAAACCAGTTTATTATACTGCCCTATTATAGTGCAATTCTGAGGCACCAGTTCGCCCCGGCTCGATAATCCCTGCTCGGCCAGCCAGGTGAGTGGGTGCATCTATCTACTGATAAAAGCAATAAGTCGTCACGCAGAGATGAGTGAAGAAAACCCTCTGTGCTGCGGGGAGAAAGGCAACGGGATTCCTGCACGCTGGATTCGGATTTTACACTGGGCAACCAGTGGCACACGTTCCTAATGTTATCGCGGCAGGGAGACTGTATACGATTGTAGATAAAACAATCTAATAATGGCGCACCACGTTATCAAACTGAACATGTTTCCATGTGGCATGTTCTTGGTGCCCTTTGACAATAATGCTTTCCAGGACTAACTAAGCCCCATCAAAGGCAGTTGCCGCCAACATGACGGGTGGGTGGGAGGAAATGGGGTTGTCACGGGGATAGGGGGGGAGGCGTTTAATTAAAGACAATAGACAAATATTAAATAAAACTTACCATGCCGACTCCCGAATCCGACTCTTCAATCTTCAAAATTCCGACCTGCAGGCCACGTCATCTAAGAAAGGCAGCCTCCCTCCCTCCCCTCCGCCAATCAGAACGTTGTGAGGCGCAGCAGAGCGTGCCCCACCTGGGCCATTTTTTTCAGCCTCCATAGAGAAGAAGGGAGCGTGGGCGGTCCTGCTCGAGGACAGGGGGAGTGGCTTGCTCACTGTTGTTCATACTGACTGTTTGGGCGGCCTCAGGATGCCCAAACAGTCAGTATGAACAACAGTAAGCAAGCCACTCCCCCCTGCCCTCGAGCAGGACTGCCCACACCAACCAGTCACTTGCACTTCTGCTTTCTTGCCATGTGAGAAGACAGAAACATAAAATGGTAGTTATTACCATTTATGTTTCTGCCTTCTCGCAGGTCCAGAAAGCAGTGGGACGACGCCCACACGCTCCAATAGGGAGCCACCACTGGATTGACGTTTTTTATTATTTGCTTGTTTTCTTGATTTTGCTTTATCAAATCCCAGTGTGATTTAAAGCTCATTTTTACAGAAACACTCTATTGTAAAATGGTCATGAAGCGATGTAAGCTCAGCAATTTCGATTTCTTCCATTTCCATGATGGTTAGGTGATGCGCCACAGAGAACTTACATTTCAGGGGCTTAATTTTAAGTTGTGCTAGCACAGGGCAATGGGGGGCAGCCACATCACTGCAACTTCTGACAGGGTTTGGTCCAGCATTTTTTAATTCCTTAGATCCTGCATCCACACTTGAGTCACAGTACCTACTGTTCCCTCGCAGACACTCACCAATGGAAACAGAAAAAAAGTACTTGTGGCAAAGTGATTCTGTTCTCTATTGCTTCATGAACTAAAATGGCTTTTTGTCAGGTATATGCACTTGGATAGCAGTTGACCTTGTGCCCATAACTGAAGAAACTAGCACAGGCAAAGCCCATATGTCTCGCCTATGCAGGAGCCATTGGCTTCGCCAATTCGTTTAAGTCATTTTGCACACCACTGTGGCTGCTGTTCAGCATGGCTAAACATTAGTTGCACAGAGGAGAGTGGTGTGGTATTTTGTACAGTGGAGTGGTGCAAAGTGGAGTTGAGTGTTGTGGAGTGGCATCGAGTGGAAGGTGATGTACTGGTATGGAGTGGAGTGTTGGGGAGTGTTTAAAGTAGAAAGTCATAAAGTGAAGTATCATAGAGTGGAGTGTTGTGGAGTACAGTGGAATGTCGTAGAGTGGAGTGCCATGGAGTAGAGTGGAGTGCTGTGGAGTAGAGTCAAATGTCAGAGGAAGAGGTGTGGCGCCGCGGCCAGGGCGACTGACTCCGGAATCTGGGGATCACGGTTCGATCCCCAGCACCGGCAGCAGATTAGCCCAGCACCATGTGACTCTGGGCAATAGCTTGCTTAATCTTCCCAATGGCCCCCAGTGCCTAGACATAGAGACCCTTACGGGTGATTGTTCGCGCTTTACAAATGTGAATTATAGAGAGAAGAATTGTAGACTGGAGTAGAATGGAGCATAGTGGAGTAGATTGGAATTTTGTGGAGTAGAGTGGAGTGTTATAGAGTGGGTAGAGTTGAGTAGAGTGGAGTGTTGTAGAGTAGAATTGAGTCTCATTGATTGGAATAGAGTGGTGTGTCATGGAGTGTTGTGGACTAGAGTGGAGTGTAGTGGCATAGATTGGAGTGGCGTAGACTGGAGTAGAGAGACATGCAGTGGATTAGTGTAGGGTGAAGTGGAGTGGCATAGAGTAGAGTGCCCTTTTTAAACAGTCCCTACAAATTTAGTAGGACTGTGCATTTAGATGAATAAAACTTTATAATACATAGACTGAATCTTCTTATATAATCAGTAAATGTTAGCTCACAGCACCACATTTAAACTCCTAGCCTTACAGAGTTATAGATGCTGTCTGTAACCTTGAACATGACCACTTGAATTATCAAGGAAATTGTAAAAACAGATCTAACCCTTTCGCTTGTCACTTTTGCATGTCCAATGTGTCACAAAGAAAAGATACAAAAATGCATTTTCAAATGTTTATTTGAATTTCTAATCTTTGTAATTAAAACATGAACTGCAATTACTAGACAGATAAGACACATCATCGTTATAACCATTATTATAATGGTGAATAACACAAAAAAATCACCCACATTAATTGTTCCTAATGTTGCAAAGGTTACTCCGATTAAACACTGACACCTCTACGCTAAAGGGAGCATATTGAGGGTACCGTTCTGCTAGACCTGTTGGATTGATCTAACCCGATACCTGGTACAGTGTGTCAGGAAGTAGGTCTCAGTGCTTTAACAAATGCACCCCATTTGAGTGTGCAGGTTATCTTCCTTCTCAGGATGAAGGTTGGGGACTGCAGAGCTGCACCACAGTCACAGGTCACTGCAGCTTCCATGATGACTCTGGGATGAAGTGAAACCCCTCTCACCAACTTTAGAACAGATGCTGTTTAAATAATAAAATACTGGCGCTTATCACACTGTGCCAGAGGTGCTGAGCAATATTGTTAGTTAGCCTGAAGCAGAAGAGTCCTCTCCTACTAAAAGAGAAAAAAAAAAGGATTGTGTTCGAAATGTGTGACCCTGGAACTAAATGCAGACAACAGGGCGACAATGCCTACCAGAAACAAATATTTGCAGGAAACATTCTCAAGTTAGTGATATCATCTGCAAACTACCAGTGGAAAAAGATGCTAAGTTAAAAATAAAAGCTCAAAGGAGCCTAAGTATAAGCCTTACAACACGCGCCTCTTGGTCAGATGAGACCACTTATATAAAAACAAGCAATAGCAATTGATATGTCTGATAAGCCTTGCATTTCATATAAAACTTTAATAACATATGCAGATGCTGATAGCCATAAATATTCAAAAAGACAAATAAAAAAAAACACTGAAAACTTCAAATCAATTAAAAAAATATGTTTCTTAAAAAACCAAAAACCGTACTAAAGAGTAGAAGGAATCCAAATTGAAATGCATTAACTCCAACATGTCCACCATATTCAGATCAAGTGTTGATGGGGTCCAGGATGGAACCCGCATCCACAGAAAGCACATCATAAGAGGCCTCAAGAGCAGGATCTAACGGGCAGGGAGAATCATCTCTAGCGCATTCAGAAGAAGCCAAAGGCAATAGTGGCAGAAGTGCAGCCTCCGAAGAGGAACTAGATGCCAGACCTGAATCCGAAAAGGCATCTGGCATTGATGGAGGTAGTCACCGTGGCCACACGTAGTGTATGTGTTAGTGAAGGTAGCTGACAGCATAAATACAACTTCAACAGCAATTGTTAAGCAAAAACTTAAAACAATTAGAAACAATTCCCATCAGACCACCCTTTTTGGTGGATTTCACGTCATGTGGGAATTGCTGAACACTCCGTCCGACCTTGTAGTGCCGGAGATAGAATGGATACCAGTAATGTAGTCATAATAAACATCCTAGTGTAATACTGGTGAGAACGTGCAGTGCTAAAGTGATAATGACGGATAAAAATGACTACACAGACTCTGAAGGAGGTTTGAACAGAAGTCCATGTGTCACAGTTAAAAATTGTGCCAAGTAGTAAGACTACCTACTGGCATAGTGCAGAAAGGTCGACATGTTTCAGCCAAAGGGGTAATTACCCCGGCTTTCTTCAGGACCTATAAACATTTAATGGCTACTGCACTTATATTAAAGTGTAAGATATGAAAAAATGTACTACAAAACAATATAATAATTAATTATCCACAATGAACTTCAATACTTAAGTGTCCACTGGAGGAGGAGCAATATGTCTTCTTCCTATCAAAAAACATGGAAGCATTAAGTCAGGCCACGCCAACCTATACACAGACATCCACATATGTAAACAGAGACCGAATAGCCACATCTGCATGAATGATTTTCATTCTGCAATTTTAAACAAGCATACTAGCTTCATCACCCTAAGGCATTTCCTTACAGTGATACTCACCCAGCTTTGTGTGGGTGAAGACCTCACCTCACCCGGCGACCGCTCGGGAGTATGATGCCCCGCTCTGCAGTGTAGAAAAAGGGGTACAGTGAGCACACTTCTTCACGGCACCTAGTCTAATGACTCTACACTTATAACCCAACAGAAGTGTGAGAGCAGTCCATCCGTCTAACAGGAGAACCGACACCCAAGAAACACCATCAAGCACATAAAGGCCATGCAACTTGCAGCATTTGTCCTATCCCAGGGCAAGATACAAGCACTCGTGTGCGTATCTGGATAGCTAATCCTTCAGTGACATAGAAAGACTGTGTACTTCTTAAAGACCACAGTGCTTTTACATATGTGGTAGATACTATAGAATACCACTGAGTAGCCAATTATGCCACCCATAGTCTCATTATTCGTTCATTACTGAGTGGGGGGTACTGTCAAATACCAATGAGTGGCCAACTCTGCCACCCAAAAGTCCCATTGTTACTTCCCCTCTGGGGAGCAAAATCGACAGAGAAACACTAGAGACAAAGTATGGTAGGAGCATACTAACTCTTTCCCAACCTTTAAACCTGCCAGAGAGTGTATGAGCCCGTTCTCTACTCCACGTCATATTCCCTTGTAGTGCAAGTGCTAGCGCTCCCTCCTTGATGCAAAATGATCAGTAGATCACAGAGAGATAGACACTGGACCCCAGCTGAACAACGGTAAAGAACGGTGCACAACGTGACGGCGAACGGCTCACCTCTCCGTCGGTACCTCGCATGTTGCAGCGAGCGGAAGTGGAGGTGACGGTGATGCCGCCCTATCTCCTTAAATAGCAACCGGTAATTGAATAATCCGCATTGCACGTTGTTTATGAGGAGATTCAACGGACGAAAGTGCAGGGCAAAACACTACTTCGGCGCGCATGCGCGATGGAGTCACTCCTTCGTCGCGCATGCGCATAAGAACGCAGACGCACGATATTAGCGTCAATGCAAAACGTTTATTTAAATCGGGGAGGTACACTGGTATACTGCATCCTTACAAACCAGTGTATAACAATCTCGCTCCCAGTGGATGCAAGTGTGAGAATATTGGATTATATATAAATCGTGTATTATAGATATGTATTAACACGTGTAATAGAAAGCACATTCACTGGAAAGGTGATGCGTCCTAAATGGTCTCTAGATATATGATGTACAAAGATCTACATCAAGCAGGGTCCAACGCGGAAAAAAGATCATGGCTATTTCCAGCATTAATGGTAAGACAGAATGAATACCATCATAATTCGCACACACAATATGGGGCACTCAATTAAGACCCTTTACTGATATTTTCTATTGTTCTTTATGGGCATGGTTATCTTTGAGCGTCAGGAGATGTAGACAGAGGGACAACAAACACACCTGAGTTGGGGGAGCTAAGAGTGCAAACAGAACTGCGTTTGCATCTATATCTAATTGACCCGCAACTGAACAGTTGCTCTAAACATTACAATACAAAACATGTGTGTGGAGGGTCGAGGGGAATCTTTTACGACCTGTCTGTTCATACCCCTACTGTCAATATATAATACACAAAAGAACAGACCAGGTCTGGGGACAATGTGTGGCTATACCAGTCACCGTGGCCACACGTAGTGTATGTGTTAGTGAAGGTAGCTGACAGCATAAATACAACTTCAACAGCAATTGTTAAGCAAAAACTTAAAACAATTAGAAACAATTCCCATCAGACCACCCTTTTTGGTGGATTTCACGTCATGTGGGAATTGCTGAACACTCCGTCCGACCTTGTAGTGCCGGAGATAGAATGGATAACAGTAATGTAGTCATAATAAACATCCTAGTGTAATACTGGTGAGAACGTGCAGTGCTAAAGTGATAATGACGGATAAAAATGACTACACAGACTCTGAAGGAGGTTTGAACAGAAGTCCATGTGTCACAGTTAAAAATTGTGCCAAGTAGTAAGACTACCTACTGGCATAGTGCAGAACGGTCGACATGTTTCAGCCAAAGGGGTAATTACCCCGGCTTTCTTCAGGACCTATAAACATTTAATGGCTACTGCACTTATATTAAAGTGTAAGATATGAAAAAATGTACTACAAAACAATATAATAATTAATTATCCACAATGAACTTCAATACTTAAGTGTCCACTGGAGGAGGAGCAATATGTCTTCTTCCTATCAAAAAACATGGAAGCATTAAGTCAGGCCACGCCAACCTATACACAGACATCCACATATGTAAACAGAGACCGAATAGCCACATCTGCATGAATGATTTTCATTCTGCAATTTTAAACAAGCATACTAGCTTCATCACCCTAAGGCATTTCCTTACAGTGATACTCACCCAGCTTTGTGTGGGTGAAGACCTCACCTCACCCGGCCAGTCCATCCGTCTAACAGGAGAACCGACACCCAAGAAACACCATCAAGCACATAAAGGCCATTCCTGTTAGACGGATGGACTGCTCTCACACTTCTGTTGGGTTATAAGTGTAGAGTCATTAGACTAGGTGCCGTGAAGAAGTGTGCTCACTGTACCCCTTTTTCTACACTGCAGAGCGGGGCCTCATACTCCCGAGCGGTCGCCGGGTGAGGTGAGGTCTTCACCCACACAAAGCTGGGTGAGTATCACTGTAAGGAAATGCCTTAGGGTGATGAAGCTAGTATGCTTGTTTAAAATTGCAGAATGAAAATCATTCATGCAGATGTGGCTATTCGGTCTCTGTTTACATATGTGGATGTCTGTGTATAGGTTGGCGTGGCCTGACTTAATGCTTCCATGTTTTTTGATAGGAAGAAGACATATTGCTCCTCCTCCAGTGGACACTTAAGTATTGAAGTTCATTGTGGATAATTAATTATTATATTGTTTTGTAGTACATTTTTTCATATCTTACACTTTAATATAAGTGCAGTAGCCATTAAATGTTTATAGGTCCTGAAGAAAGCCGGGGTAATTACCCCTTTGGCTGAAACATGTCGACCGTTCTGCACTATGCCAGTAGGTAGTCTTACTACTTGGCACAATTTTTAACTGTGACACATGGACTTCTGTTCAAACCTCCTTCAGAGTTTGTGTAGTCATTTTTATCCGTCATTATCACTTTAGCACTGCACGTTCTCACCAGTATTACACTAGGATGTTTATTATGACTACATTACTGTTATCCATTCTATCTCCGGCACTACAAGGTCGGACGGAGTGTTCAGCAATTCCCACATGACGTGAAATCCACCAAAAAGGGTGGTCTGATGGGAATTGTTTCTATTTGTTTTAAGTTTTTGCTTAACAATTGCTGTTGAAGTTGTATTTATGCTGTCAGCTACCTTCACTAACACATACACTACGTGTGGCCACGGTGACTGGTATAGCCACACATTGTCCCCAGACCTGGTCTGTTCTTTTGTGTATTATATATTGACAGTAGGGGTATGAACAGACAGGTCGTAAAAGATTCCCCTCGACCCTCCACACACATGTTTTGTATTGTAATTGATGGAGGTAGCTCATATTAGGAATCTAGCAGCAAAGGAAGTATCATCACAGGACAACATAGCCGAGCTGGTGTGACCGCAAAGGATTTACAAGTTGATCCATATCCATAGAATGCGACAATTGCGTAGCAAGGCATATTTTGAATGCACACTCAAAAAAGAACCACAGGCAGTGAAACACAAGCGACACTTAATGAAACCACACAGGCCAGAATGACAGAGATGGGTTCTCGTTTAGTTCCAATAACAGACTCTCCAAAGTACTGTATTATGTGTTCACAACAAAAGTATGTGTGGCAGTTCCAACACCATGAGACCTCTTTATGGGACATCCATTGCAGAGCAAAAAATAGAACCAAAATAGTTAAGCAAATGTATGTGGCTGGGCACCTTGTTGAAACCACATAGGTCTTCCCTAAGTAATCAAACGTATTTGTAATCTTGTGGTGCTCAAAGTGAGAGAGTGGCCACCAGCCTTCTCACAATGGCTGGGAAACACAGTCTAAACAATGGACCTATAGTCCCAAGCAAAACACTCCAATAATATTCAAATACTACAAATTAAATCCATTCAATTCTTCTTCATTTCAGCCAGATTTATTCTTTTGATCCTCGTTCTTCAGTAGTCCACTTTAGCCAACACGTGTTTCGTCAGATCGATGCGTTAACATCACCGACTTCATCAGGGCTACAAATTAACAAATACATCATTAGTAGGCCCGGGCGGTAAATTCCGTTCCACTCATGGAGAATGCGGAATTGCCAAAAATTCCGCGATCCGCTGCTTTGAAGTATTTTTCGTTTGTTCACGCTTTCAAAATGTGTGGTCTCGAGATATTTCTCCCGAGCACGCAAACAGCATTCGCGAACAGGAAAAAAGAATCGCGAACGGGCGAAACAATCAATTATGCTTGTTCGCAAAAACTCTGCTTGCGGAGATTTTTTACTGTTTCGCAGAGTTTTGCATAGCACAACTACGCAAATTCCACACACCCCTAATCATTAGAACATCATATTGTACAGTGATACCCATCACCCAAAATACCTTGGTGCTCAGGTTCTGGAGAAATAGTGCCAATCGTTAAAAACTTTTTCTCTAATATCTTTGTTCATTTCACAGAAGAGAGTGAGGAAATAGAAGTTTTTAGGTAGCTAATGTGTCCCCCACTCGCACCCCATCCAAACACAAGTGTCCCATGTATGTCATGTAATTCCTTTTCCGTGCCTGCTAGAAAGACGCATATGCATTTGCGTCCAACGTTAACATGTCAGTTATACAGTTCACCAAGAAAATCTTGTTAATTAGGCTTCTAGGCCTATGGTGCCAACGTCTTTACATGGTACACTTTTGAATCTCGCACACGTTTTCTCCATGTTTTCTGGCCCAGCCGAGCCAGACCCTTAATCGAGGCTCCGAGTTCTTTTCTGCCTCTGAAAGCTGCAGTTTAGGTATGCATCCCTGACCTCTGCCTTACTTCCTGCTCGGCGAAGCGGTGCCCGGCTCGGCCTGGCCTGCCTGCCAAAATAGTATTTTGCCTACAAGTTATCTGCTCAGCCTCCTCGAAAACACATTCCAGTCTAGTGAAATGGGTAAACATATTCTCGGCTGCAGAGCAAAGGGCCCTGCCTTCCTGTCTCCATACAAGTAATTTACTGCTCCTGTTACCATGGTAGGCCCATGGCCCCCGCACTCTACATGAAGATCCATATGCACGCACTAGTATTCAATGATGAACGGCCTCTGCCCGAGAGACCTTTTACTTCAGACACTACATCCTACAAACATAAGATACCAGATATGCTATGAGTACAGGTCGTTCTGACATCCCAGACATTAGTCTCCTCTACTAGTGCTAAAGTCAAAGCCCCCAGCTCTCCTCAGTTACACGTCATGCTCAGTTGCGCGCGCATATGTAACAAAAGTTTCTGCTGATTCTGAAAACTTTCTCTAAGCATCCACCCACATGTGACGTTTCCTGTGACGTTTCTCTGACATGTTCAGTGCACGCCCATGTGTACGCCTTTTACACACCTCCTGTTACGCACATGTGTTCTTATCTCTCTTTTTCACCTGTTACGCCTACTGTATTCATTTCAATTATACTGTTTCACCATATATATTGTGTGATGTTAATAAAATGTTGAATGTCCCTTCCTGAACCTTAGTGGTGATGGAACCCGATGTCCCATGCCTCGAGGCATTTCATTAAAGCCCGTATAACTCAGATACCACGGACTCTGCCTCTCATTTGATTGAGCTATCCTTATTAATGTATTCAAAAATTGTACGGTAAAATTATTTACCATATAATCTGGCGCCCGAACAGGGACCCCCCCCTTCCCCACTCGCCGGCGATGTAACACAGGCCCCTGACCCCTTCTACAGCTGCGACGGATCCAGTGCACACCTGCGGGTCTTCCTGCTATCTCCCTCGGGCCCACGGAGGAGACGGAGACTGCGGTCCGGCATCCAGACGAGGCGGTGAGGAATGCGGAGGATCCCGACCAGAGCCCCTAGTCGAGAGAGCAAGGTCCGAGGTATCCGGAGGCCCACCTGTTCCGAGGCGCATGCGTAGGAGAAACCGTAGTTCAGTCCAGTCCAGTCCAGTCTCCGAGGCCTTCAGTTTCTGCTTCCCGGTGAGTACCGTTGTTGGGAACGCATCTAGACGGGTTCATTAATTTGTGCCCGGTCAAGACGGGTCTGGGTACACAGATCCGGTCCAGTCCAGACGTGTTTACTTAGGTGAATACGGTAATGACGTGTCTCTTTATGGGACCGGTATTGTCTGTACTGTTTAGCAGTGCACCTACTAATTCAGTATTCTAGTATTGTATCTCGAGATTTCAGTATTCATGTTTTTCTATGTACCAGGTAAATATCAGTCTGAAATGTTTTAATGTGTTTTAATGTTGTGGTATGAATGATTGTTTGCTATTCATTACTGTGTTTATTGTGTTCACGTTTAAATCAGTCCGAAAATGCCACTGTTCTCAAAATTACGTCAGATAGGAACTAGGAAATGGATACTCGAAGAAGCAGTTCCCGTCCCACCTAGGGACACTCCAGGACATTTTATGTACCATAAACATGGCTTAGATGCCATATTGTACCTAGATTTGTGGGTGGATTATACTAAAGATCTGGAAGAGAAGTATAGATGGCCTGTCTCAGGGACATGGGATGCTGATTGCATCATGAGAGTAGAAGAAGCATTATGGAAAAAGAAAGCCAGACAATCCCAGAAAGATGCCATAGAATTATGGCGTAAAGAAGCGCATAGAAGAACAGAGAAAGAACTCAGGAAAGCAGAGAGAAGTAGAGAAGAATCCGAAAAAGCTAGAGAAAGAGAGTTACTAGAAGAAGGAGAACGAGTCAGAATAGAACAACAAGACAGACAAAGAAATGCCCTTATTACAGGCATGTATCCTGTTCTTGCCGAGGGCCTGCCCAAGGCGACCCCGGAAGTACCCTGTAACTTGCCACCACCATTGGTTCCGACTAAACTCCGTCATAAACAGACCGCAGCAGACATTTTCCTTTCCTCCTATTTAGATGATGTTGCTCCAGCATATACTAATGTACACATACCACCTGCTAATAATGTACAGCAGCCTATTCAGTCTGCTCAAGACAGGACCCCTCCACGTCTCCAAGACTCGACTACTGCACCTATTGTCACTTCCCCTACTGCTACTGCTACTGTTCCTCCTGCTATTGGTCCTACCAATCCTTTTGCGACAGATGCAACCCAGAGTCCGCCTCCATTACATATACCTCCTTTACCCGCTATGAAACCAGTAGTTACAACACAGCCAGTTCATGTTTTCGCTTCCGCTTCAGGAGGCGCAACAGGAGGTCAGCCTGTCTCTGGACTTGTCACCCCACCTCAAGTAAAACGACTGACGCTTAGAGTAATAGCATTACAACGTACACCAAAAGCGGCGTCATTCGCAACCCTTAGACAGTACCTTACATATTGCAGATTTGATCCTGTACCAGGCGAAGATGAGATGATGCTATTCTCAATACGTTTACGACGAGTCACAAACTATCCGTCTCTTCTACCAGATATGAAACAACATTTGGATAACATATATAATTTCATTAGAACAGGGGAGAGACCTGAATGCATTCACGAGGCCATGGCACACAATAAGGTTGAGACACAAAGAATGATCTTACAGTTTTTGATAAATTGTTTGATAAGGGAACGAGATCGACCAGGTACAAGCCAGGAAGAGATGGACATCCTGATTCAATGGAGTAACAATATAGCTGATGGTAAACATAATAAACAAAGTTGTGTAGAATCCATGTACAGAAAGATCCGTAAAGAAATTGTAGTATTTCACAAAAAAGAAAAAGCAGCTAGAGAAACGGAGAAAGAGGATGAAATCACAGAGGATGAAGATATAGATGATACAGAAAAAGGCCCAGATAGAATAGCGTATGTAGGTAGAGCGAGACCTTTTGATAGACCCATACGTCTAGAAAGCAAGAAACGTTTTCTCTCTCCTATACCAGAACAATGTTCTCTTGAAAATTTATTTCAAAGCACTGATAAAGTACTGAAACAACGAATAGGTTACAGTGAGCTTAGTACCATGCGTGAACAAGAACTAGCCCGATCAGCAGTACAGTGGGCTGGAAATAACAGCGCATATAAAGATGATTCAGTAGCGCAAACATTTTTGACTCTTTCCCCAGACGAACAGCGACTAGCTGGTATGTACATGATCCAGCACCTCATTTCACTATATGAGAGTCAGCATTCTGATCCAGGTCCCCTATATAATATATTGGAAGAATTACTCCTAAAAAGATGGAGAGGCCTAGGTACCGATTTAATTAACATTATTCTAGAACAACGCCATAAATACAGAACTTTCCTGACTCCACATTTCGTTCCTGTTCCACCCCCAGTAAGACAACCTTTTTACATAGACAGACAGAATCCCTTACGAGAAGTTCATCCCGTCCAGACAGCAGGCGGTGAGCTTCAACGAGTATTCGTATACACACCCTTGACTAAAATGGAACTATTGGAAATGAAGAAATTAGTGCCCTGTCATGATAAAGATCCAGCAGGGTTTCACCGTGAATTAAAAGACATGCTACTCATGGGGGATTATACGTATTCCGATATTCTTAAAATGTTAAAAGTACTGTTGCCAGCCGGTATTTATGAAAAACTCAAAGAAAAAGAATGGGAGGTGGGAGATACAAAGATTAGTTGGACTGAATTAGAAGACGAAGAAAATAGACGAGTCCCAGGTACGGGTCTTGGTGACAAAGCTAAAGCATTACCAGGATTATTAGTACAGGTCTTGCCGAGGTTATTGGCAATAAAAAAGGAAGACTGGGATGCAATCTCAGCCTGCAAACAGAAACAAGACGAAGACACTAGTGATTTTTATTATAGATTCGAGAAATGTTTCATTATTAATAGCGGCCTGAAAACAAGTAGTGAATCATATCCACATCTTTTTGTGACCAAATTAGTCGAGAATTCCTTACCACAAGTCAAAAATAGAGTATTGAAAGTCGAGAGTACATGGCAAGCAAATACCCCTTCCCAAATGTTACAAATGTTACAGTACCACCAGAACCGAATTAGAGAGGAACACGATCACGAACAGAGACGTATGAAAGACACGAAAATGAAAGTACTAGTTGCTCAGTCTGTTCCAGCTGACGGTCAGAAAAAGGGTACAGCACCGCCAGGTCATTCTGCAGCTCCCGTTAAAGGGAATTGCAATTATTGTAAACAGCCAGGTCACTATATAAACGAATGTACCGTTCTGAAATATAATATTGCTACAGGCAGGACGAAAGAAAGACTGCGTCCTCCCAGACAAGAACTTGTTCCGCAGAATATTCCACAGAATACGCAACCTCCACAGCATGCACAGCAAACAGTAGCTGTACCCCAACCCCAACCTATTGCTGCCACGCAACATGTCACCCAGCAAATGTACCAGTATGCACAGTCAGATTATCCCGATTACCAACAGTACTCATGAAACAGCCTAGAGAGGGAGGTTGGCTTGCCTCTTATCGAGGTTCCTGTAGATCAAGAGGGTCCCTATGTACATAGTCAGGTATTAGGGAAAGACAGAACATTTTTGATTGACACAGGGGCGAGCAGAACTACCATCAGTCATCACGAGGTTCCAGGGGCACCCCTCTCAGGCTCACAGAATGTTTCCCTGGGTTTTTCAGGAAAGCCTATTGTTAACGAAGTGTCAAAGCCAGTTTCCCTAGAAGTTGGTCCATTGTCCCGTACTACAGACTTGTTACTTACGAAAGCATGTCCTGAAAATCTGCTTGGTATTAAAACGTTAAAAGCACTAGGAGCAGTGATATGTTGTTCTCCGGAAGGAGTGAGATTGTTCTTACGTGATTTCAAAGGTCATTATGTGTTGAGAGATTTTGATCCAAGATTGCAAAATGTACCACAGCATTTATGGGCACAAGGTCCGACTGATGTAGGTTGTATGCTCATTACACCTTATCGTGTTACACTCAAGCAAGGAGTTGTACTACCCAGAATCCGACAATACAAATTGCCCCCCGAGGCTGTAGCAGCCTTACTGAAAATTATTGACAAACTGATTGCCCAAGGGGTAGTTATAGAAACTGATTCCAATGTATGTAATTCTCCAATCATTCCGATTCTGAAACGAACTGACCCAAATGCACCACCAGTCTACCGACTGGTGATTGACCTTCGCAAATTAAATAAATGCATCATTTCCCAGTACCCAGTAGTGCCAGACATTTCTTCCTTATTGACTGCCATTGATTCCGAAGCAGCGTTCTTTACTGTAATCGACCTCAAGAACGCCTTCTTTAGTGTCCCCATTCATCCGGAAAGCCAGTATCTCTTCGGATTTTCTTTAAACGGCCAATACTTCAAATTTGCACGTGCACCTCAAGGGTTCACGGAAAGTCCTAGTATTTACAGTCAAGCCCTGAAACGACAACTAGACAGTATTCACATGCCTACTGACACTGCTCTGCTGCAATACGTTGATGACTTGTTAATAACAGCACGGACCGAACGTGACTGCGAGCGCGCGTCACTGACTGTCTTGTATTTCTTGGCCGAAAGGGGGCATAAAGTGTCCCCTTCGAAGCTACAATTCTGTGCCCAGCAAGTGGTATACCTTGGGCACTTGCTGTCTAAGTGGGGGAGACAGTTGACATCAGACCGTATCCAGTTAATTGCACATCTGCCACAACCCAAGACACAAAAGGAAGTACGGGCCTTCATTGGCCTCACTTCTTACTGTAGACAATGGATCCCTCAGTACACATACCTAGCTAAACCACTCATACAGTTGACAACACAGGAGGCAGCGACTTCGACTGTCCTCCCTTGGACTCAGGAACACACACAAGCTTTTGAAGACTTAAAGAAAGCCTTATGTCAAGCACCTGTTTTAGCGACACCATGTTACAGCAAACCTTTTACACTTTTTGTTACTGAACGCGATGGCACAGCATTATCTGTGCTTACACAAGATCAGGCAGGACACCATAAGCCTTGTGCTTATTTTTCTAGTACATTGGATCCAGTGGCCCAGGCTCTGCCTGCGTGCCTCAAATCAGTTGCAGCAACAGCCCTAGCAATCAGACAAAGCGACTCAATAGTGTTAGGACATCCCCTGACAGTACAAGTTCCACACTCTGTGGAAGTTCTTCTGAACCGAACCCAGACACAACACTTGACCATAGCAAGACTGACAGGATATGAATTGACATTGTTTCAGCCACACATAGAAATCAGACGTTGCAATACATTAAACCCTGCCACATTGTTACCCTCGAGCACAACTGACCCGATACCACATGACTGCGTGGAAGTCATCAATACAGTAACGAAACCTAGACAAGACTTGACAGACATTGCATTACCCGACCCAGACCTGACACTTTATGTGGATGGTTCATGTATGAGAACAAGCACAGGAGAGTTAGTGGCCGCCTATGCAGTGACCACTGAGACTGAAGTCATAGAAACACATCGTATTGACACATTGTCTGCCCAAGCGGCAGAGCTCATTGCTCTGACCCAAGCCTGCATCCGAGCCAAGAACCTGAAAGTAAATATATATACAGATTCACAGTATGCATTTGGAGTTGTTCACGACTTCGGTATCCTCTGGCAAGAAAGAGGTTTTTTAACTTCTCATGGCGCCAAGATACAGCATGGTCCCCTCATTCAAGCTCTGTTAGAAGCAATACACTTACCTGCATCCATTGCCATCATGAAGTGCAAGGCACATACGAAAGTCACTGTCACTATTTCCCAGGGTAACGACCTGGCAGATCGAACAGCTAAACTCACAGCTCAGACTCAAACAGACATACCGACTGATCCGACAAAGACGGAAGTAACATCACAGACACATTGTATGACAGTGAAGGATCCCACTCTAGATGTACTCAACATACAGACACATGCTACTCCAGACGAAATCAAGAAATGGACTGAACAAGGAGGGATCTAGACAGATCAGGGATGGATGACGAAGGGAAGAGCCACATGGTTCCTCCCCGACTCTATGGTTCAAGTTATCATTAATACAGCACATAGTCCAGCACACTTAGGAGAAAAAGCCATGTTAGACAGCATTCAAAACCTCTGGTTCAACAAGCATTTACGTGCAGCAGCAAAACAGAAAGTGCGTACTTGCATGATCTGTTGTCAGTTCAATCCAGGCAAAGGCATTCCCGTGGAACAAGGGGGATTCCATCCTCCTGACCATCCTTTTGAAGTCCTCCAGATGGATTATATCCAGATGGACCGATGTAGAGGATTTAAATATGTCCTCGTAGTTGTATGTGCCCTTTCCAGATGGACAGAAGCATATCCAGTCCCAGATTACACTGCCGCGACCACTGCCAAACAGTTGGTTCGAGAATTTTTCCCACGATACGGCTTGCCCCGTGTCGTGTACTCAGATAATGGACAGCCATTCTCGTCCGAACTTATGAAACAGGTATCACTCCTGTTAGGTTACCAGTGGAAATTTCACTGTGTACGACACCCCGAAGCAGCGGGTTTAGTTGAACGTCACAACCAGACTCTGAAAACACGATTAGCAAAAATCTGTGCAGAAAAAGGTGTAGATTGGATAGTAGCCCTGCCAGTTGCCCTCTTTTACATGCGTATGGTATCTCATTCTAGAACCGGACTATCTCCTTATGAGGTAGTCTTCGGCCGACCTCCCAATATGTGGGGAACGCCTATGCCTCGAAAAATAACCGATGTCGACAGTAATATGCTGACAGATTACCTAGCTTCCTTGATGTCTGCACTACTATCTTGTCGTTCACAGGTCGCGGCTGCCTTCCCGGACAACACCCAAGTAAAACCACATGAAATCGTTCCGGGGAATTATGTCTACGTCCGCAACTTCGACCGCACAAGCCCTCTGGAGCCAAGATGGAAGCAGCCAAAGTTGGTGTTGATGACGACGAGGACTGCAGTGAAACTGGAAGGTCGCAAGGGGTGGCTCCACTCTAGCCACGTGAAGCGGTTTTATGGATTGTGTCCAGAGACTGAAATAAAGGACTGCCCCGTTTCAGACACTGACTCTAAACTCCCCCTGCTAGAAAAAACTCCCCAACAGGAGTATCGAGCAAAGTTGAGGTCTAGTAAGTCAGACAGTGTTTAATTGTTTAAGTCCCCCTCGGGTGAAGCGGTTAGACAGGTTTCTGACATGAATAAGATAGACCCAAGTAGTCAGAGAGATAGGCGAATCGAAAAGAGAGAACAATATTGCAAACACTTGCATAGCAGGTGCATCATAACATTAATTTTCATGTTTTTTCTGAGTGTCTTGATTAAATGCATAAGCTTGATGCTACATGTTTTCTTTCCTCTTGACTCACATGTTCACAATTTTTCTAATGACACCGTAGAGCACACTTTCAGTGACCTGCCCCCTCATGAATTATCTTATCGATTGGCAATGCGCAACAACACTTTCATTCGTATGTTACACCATTCTCACCAGACCAGCAATGCCACTAATTGCTGGGTATGTGGCCGACTCCCACCTTATCAGAAATACAAGGGAGCTCTGCCTCTCTTTCCCTACCCGTTTACCCATAATGGTTCATGTGGAGCATGGTTTGCTCTAATGTCTTCTTTAGACAGTAAGTCCAAAGTTTCCCAAGGCAATTGGATATGGGGGAACCTGAATACAAAATAAACAAACAAAGGAAGAGTGTCCATCAGTGTGGCGTTTAAGAAGTGAAAAATAGCACGTAATTTAGAGGCCAGATGTAAATGGTCAGAGGACTAGACCAATTTTCGAGAAAAAACGCTTGTTTTTTTCAGGAAACCCTCACTCACCCTAGTGGTGACATGCTTCATCATCGGGTCCACTGGGAGAGATCGAATACCTCCCCAGTGTGCTGCGACGCCAGGAGACTGCGGAGCAGGTTTTTTTGTGAGAGTGAAGAGTGAAAAAAGGTGATTAAAAATGTCTGTGGTTGTACCAAAAAATCATTTATTAACTGGTCAACCCGACATAATAAAATTAAATTGACTATGTGCAGGGAAAAACTAACCAAATAAAATATACTGGCGTTTCCCTGTTAGGGGAAGGTCGACATGTTTCTGCCCTTTATGTGTTTGAATTTACAGGGCTTTCATCAGGACCAATATGCGAGTGTTGCCTCAGCAAGTCTGGGCGCGCTAAGGCCCACCCTGTCAAAGGCTGTGAAAGTTAAAAATAGCACTATGTGTTAAAAATGGTGCATAAAAAGTACAAACCAAAAGGCTTGGGGAATTGCCTCTGTTGCGAGGAGCCTAGAAGTCTGTGAACAGATAATTGACAGACAGGCAAAGACATATAAAACAAATAAACAAGATAATCAATCATTATTGATCATATTTCATGGCCATTAATCCAATATTGTGGCGTGATACGTGCTGGCAAACCTATCAATGGCCGTGGCCGGGATGGATGGTAATGTTGAGTAATAGTTGTGCCCAAAGCCAGGGTGATGGGCCTCAACTAGCGCCAGAACGTGAAGTCTAGCGCAGAGCGTTGCACATAAGTAAGGCAACAGACGTATAAATGGAGACTTGCAGTGCTAAGTCCATCCGTGTGGGAAGCCAAAAGGCTGCCCGTGATTACAGAAATACCTATAGTATGGCAGCGGAGAAATAATCCCCGAAGTGAATTGCGAGAGGCAGAGCTACATAGTAAATACTAGTAGCCTTGCTGGCCGTGAATTTGAGTACTAATTAAGCACGCAAAATATCGGAGCATGAATTACGTGCTATTTTTCACTTCTTAAACGCCACACTGATGGACACTCTTCCTTTGTTTGTTTATTTACTGATTGGGGACTAAGAGTGCCCTTGAACCCTTTCTATCCTTTTGTTGACCTGGAACCTGAATACAGTCATGAATCAAGCATGTTTCCCAGACGCAGACGGTCTTCCCCAAAGGACAGGGACCGATCTAGAAAATGAAGTGTATGAATTAGGTAACTTTTCCCTCAATCTCATGATTTTGAACGTCCAGTCCGAGACTAATTCGAACTTGCCCTTTATAACAGTTTTGCCAGTGAAAGGCGAATTATGTGTTAAAAAGAATGGTTCAGTACATCTAGGACACAGTGATTGTAATACTGTAGTCGAATTCAGTGATAAAGGAAAGTCTACTTTCAAAGCTTCCCGCCATTCCTATTTTATTTGTGGTCAGACGGCTTATGTACGTCTGCCCTTGGATTGGGATGGAACGTGCTATATTGCGTTCCTATTACCACCTGTTTTTCTAGCCCCACCTGATTATCATAGAAATTCAAATCTTGTGCATATACGACATAGAAGGGAGATCAAGTCCCCGATTGTCGATCAGACTGAGACAACATGGGAACAATATACAGATTTCAATAAAGGATTCTTTTTCTTTGTAGGTCCTGTCCAAAACAGTAAATTAATACGCAAATTAACTAGAACTCTTGAAGCAGTAGTGAATGAGACTACTTCTGCCTTAGGTAACCTGACCGAAGAGCAGTCTGCTATGAGACTTGTTGTTCTTCAAAATCGCCTTGTCCTTGACGTCATCCTGGCCGATAGGGGCGGGGCTTGTAGAGTGATCGGATCCAGTTGTTGTATTTTCATTCCTAATAACGCACCATCAGTGTATAAAGCGATTACAAGGCTTCATGAGATAGCTCATCAGATGCACCAGAATCCAGGCACCTGGACATGGTCCGGTTGGCTCTGGAGTGTGATATCCGCCTGGGGATGGAAAGTATTGTCATTCCTAGGAATAATACTGCTCATAGTATTCAGTTGTTGTCTCTGTCTGCAATGTGGGCCAGCGATTTGCGGCTTGTGCGCCACAGCTTGTATTCCCCGTCCAATGTCCCGTTCCCGTTCCCGAATAAAGACAGAAGAGCAGATGATGTTATATGAACAGATAGATGGTCTCATGAAAATTGACATATCCTAAAGGGTGTAGTAGGGGCCAAGGAGGGAATGAGGAAATAGAAATTTTTAGGTAGCTAATGTGTCCCCCACACGCACCCCATCCAAACACAAGTGTCCCATGTATGTCATGTAATTCCTTTTCCGTGCCTGCTAGAAAGACGCATATGCATTTGCGTCCAACGTTAACATGTCAGTTATACAGTTCACCAAGAAAATCTTGTTAATTAGGCTTCTAGGCCTATGGTGCCAACGTCTTTACATGGCACACTTTTGAATCTCGCACACGTTTTCTCCATGTTTTCTGGCCCAGCCGAGCCAGACCCTTAATCGAGGCTCCGAGTTCTTTTCTGCCTCTGAAAGCTGCAGTTTAGGTATGCATCCCTGACCTCTGCCTTACTTCCTGCTCGGCGAAGCGGTGCCCGGCTCGGCCTGGCCTGCCTGCCAAAATAGTATTTTGCCTACAAGTTATCTGCTCAGCCTTCTCGAAAACACATTCCAGTCTAGTGAAATGGGTAAACATATTCTCGGCTGCAGAGCAAAGGGCCCTGCCTTCCTGTCTCCATACAAGTAATTTACTGCTCCTGTTACCATGGTAGGCCCATGGCCCCCGCACTCTACATGAAGATCCATATGCACGCACTAGTATTCAATGATGAACGGCCTCTGCCCGAGAGACCTTTTACTTCAGACACTACATCCTACAAACATAAGATACCAGATATGCTATGAGTACAGGTCGTTCTGACATCCCAGACATTAGTCTCCTCTACTAGTGCTAAAGTCAAAGCCCCCAGCTCTCCTCAGTTACACGTCATGCTCAGTTGCGCGCGCATATGTAACAAAAGTTTCTGCTGATTCTGCAAACTTTCTCTAAGCATCCACCCACATGTGACGTTTCCTGTGACGTTTCTCTGACATGTTCAGTGCACGCCCATGTGTACGCCTTTTACACGCCTCCTGTTACGCACATGTGTTCTTATCTCTCTTTTTCACCTGTTACGCCTACTGTATTCATTTCAATTATACTGTTTCACTATATATATTGTGTGATGTTAATAAAATGTTGAATGTCCCTTCCTGAACCTTAGTGGTGATGGAACCCGATGTCCCATGCCTCGAGGCATTTCATTAAAGCCCGTATAACTCAGATACCACAGACTCTGCCTCTCATTTGATTGAGCTATCCTTATTAATGTATTCAAAAATTGTACGGTAAAATTATTTACCACAGAGAGAAAACGTATTACCAATATTATATATTTTATCTCAGAACACAGTAAAAGCTATGACAAAGAAAATGTCATACAATCATGCTGAGAAATAGGTGTCCTAGAATGAAAGTCACCTAGAGGAAAAAAAGAAGAAGAAGACCAGATAGCACATTTCATTATCACCTATGTGCATAACTCATTTAAATAAATCTAAAGTTCTTAGTTTTATGTTCAGGCTCACCTCATCAGATATTAGCATCAATATTGTATCAAGTGGTCATGAATGATATCATGAACCTAAAAATGAAAAACATCAAAATGAAATAATAGATCCCAGTAAAAATCTTTTCAGTGAACATCATGTGGTGTTATATACATCATTGCCATCTGAGAGAACATATGTTTAGGATACGGTGTGATGGAAACATCGTACCTCTATATATCCAGTAAGCATCTCTACTTGGACAACTGTTCTTAAATTGCTCTGTCAACTTGTAACTAACAAAACCCCAATTATGCTCTCCCTTTATTTAAAATGCCTCAGCAAAGATTCCTACTCCAATATACAACAATATATATTTAATATGCTCGTGTTTGATGTGCATAAACAAGCTCGCAAAAATCATGGTAAAAAGTTTTTAATTAAAAGTACACGTTAACCACGTATTGTCCCCGTTCTAGTAAACTTAAGTCCGAATGCACGCGCCAAAGTTTTCAATAAGTTCTGTGTCGTTTATACTGCCATCGCTTAAGAACCCTTGTTACTCTGTGTGATATCTGTATCCTTAATCGTAATCCACAAACCGCTGTTCACTCAGAAGCATGGAGATCATTCCGATCTTAAATATACAATTTAAATTAGAAATACCAAAGCCTTTGCTCTGCTTCTATCTGAAATTCTACTTAGTATCATGTAAGCCTAGCAGTATATTCGTGCGCATCAACCCACTCCCAAAAATCTCGGTGAAAAGTATATGTACACGCTGACTCTATAAAGTTCATATTCTTGTGTATTTACATGCGCGTGCACACGTCAATATATTTAATGTCACCCTTGAAGCCAATATCCATCTAAATTTTTAATGCACAGTTATAAAAATGCCTATGCTATCTTCGTAACTCAATGCGTGAGAGTGCTCCTTCTTATTTTCCATCCCGGCATGGTTAGTAAGCTCCAATTTGAGTCCACCTTATGTAGTGGCATACGTTCAATTGTATCTTTGAGCCATGTACCCATATGTTCAATGTAGTCATTGTTTACATTCCAATATATTTAACATACATGTTATCAAAGTCCAATTCTTAATACAAAAGGGGTATTGCACCGTTTCATTCCAAACCGTATTGGCACCCTACATAAGATGGCAGCTAAAAGCCTCATTGTGTGTAAAGATGGGTTTACCTAAGATAGCAGCATGTCCGTCTCAATAAAGAACACTGTTCCCGAATTCTAATAAGTCAGAATCATGGTAACATAAAGGCTTTTTTACTCCTTGCAAATAGATGTCAGCTACATCTACAAATAGTTTCATCATGACGCCAATAATATTGTTACTCATTAACAAAAGCTATCGCTTAAGAAATCATGTTAATTCCTGGCATATTAGATTCAGCATAATAATGCTACGAAAGTGTCACTTCAACTTAGCATCTGCTATCACGAGGCATAGTTGTATAGGCAATTGCCACCCATGTCCACATGTTTCTATATTTATGGTGGCATTTCTATAGTTAAATGGGTACTGTCTCCCCGGAAGTCAATTTGTCATGATCAGCATATCTAATAAGAGGGGAACTTGTTAGGAACATATGAGGAGAGACCCGTGGTTTATGTATATAAAAATGTAGTAGAACATATCGTAATTGTCCAGGAGTGAATTTCTGGTATGGCCTCTAAGGAAATAACCCCTGTGTGAGATTTAAAAAAAAATATTATATTCTCGCCTTGTCCGTCTCTGGTCAGGTTCTAAGTCGATCTAGATGTGTGAGCCTGAGCATAAATTACTCATATAAAAAACCACATTAATTATTTCCTGGCTCCACTGTAGTATAGCATGTTCATCTAATAGGTATGATATTTTATGACACGCTTCACAATTATAATTTCTCTGCCATTTAGTCTCATGCGCATATTCAAAATAGTACATAACCTGCTTATATACATTCTCCATATTGGCCCCTTGTAATTAACATATTTTTGTAAAAAGAAAGGATCCTGTGTCATGGTTATACACCCGGCATCTCTAGTCTAAACACACAAAAAATACCTCTTTTCATGATCAATTTTAAGACCTCTGTGTACAGCTTTCAAGGTCATTATCCAGCGTGATTCGCATTGCCGGAAAAAATTAGTTCTCGGTTACCACGTCTGTGGTTGATCGATATTGTCTGTAACCAATGGAGTTTGAATTGTAAGTGTCTATCTTGAGCTGCACATTCATTCATGTTTTGAGCAATCGGATATCCCATATCATTTTTGACCATCCTGAAGTGTTCAGTGATTCTCTCGTTCATTGTCCTGATTGTGCTCCCTACATAGATTTGGCCACATCCACATAATAGCACATACACAAAATATTAAGTGGAGCAATCTATATGTGCCTTGATCTGAAATTTGCGTGACTTATTAGAACTAAACCTAGTCACTTCGTCTAAGGCTAGTTTACACATAGTGCATCGGCCACATTTGTAAGATCCTTTGCCCCTTGTTTGTAACCAAGAACCACATACATTTGGTGCAGGGTAACTAGGACTCACCATGTTGCGTATTGAGTTGCCCTTCCTATAGGTGATACTGGGTCTTGCTCTCAAACAAGTCCCTTACGCACCTTTGGTAAATTGTAAAGACGCAGGAACCTTGGGCGATCTACTGTCAGGTATCTATACTCTTCTTCATTCATCATTCCCTGGTCATACCACTCCCTCAAGTGTTCATTAATGTTTTTAGTGATCACTGATGAGGAGTTACCACTTAGTTTCACATATCTGATGAGGTGAGCCTGTTCATAAATCTGAGAACTTTAGATTTATTTAGATGAGTTATGAACGTGGTTGATAATGAGATGTGTTATCTGGTATCCTTATTTTCCTTCAGGTGACTTTCCTTCTAGGACACCTATTTCTCAGCATGACTGTATGACATGTTCTTTGTCGTAGCTTTTATTGTGTTCTGAGATGAAATCTATAATATTGTTAATAGGCTTTCCCTCTCTTCTGTGAAATGAACAAAGATATTAGAGATAGAGGTTTTAACGATGGGCACTATTTCTCCAGAACCTGATCACCAGGGTGTCTTGGGTGCTGGGTGTCACTGTACAATATGATGTTCTAATGATGTATATACTTAATTTGTCGCCCTGATGAAGTCAGTGATGTTCACACATCGATCTGACGAAACATGTGTTGGCTAAAGGGGACTACTGATGAACGAGGATCAAAAGAATAAATCTGGTTAAATTAAGAAGAATTGATTGGATTTAATTTGTTGTATTTGAATATTATTGGAGTGTTGAGCTCGGGACTTTTAGAAACAAAATAGTAACCTGAAGGATTAGCATAATCAAAATGCCGCCAAAAATATTGGAAATCTACTAATCTAAAAAAGAGGAGATAACTCCAAGCATAGTTTGAAATGTAGGAACAAGTCCAAACACTTTAAAAAAGAGTGTGCAACCCCAGAGGTGTTAGAAGCATTGAAAATATGGTGTATAAGCTCACCAAAATAATGTGGCAATTGCGTACGTAAAACAATTGTGAGGAACATGCTTAAAAGAGTTCAACGTTTCTCAGGCAGAGGTTACAGTAACATCTTTTTGAAATAATATTGCTTTCAGTTGGCTTAATTTGTCAGAGCTTATTTATGAAAGAGGGACCTTTGGCCACAAATTCACTTCCCGGTGGAATGTGTGGAAGGATATAAGACATGCATACAAGTCTCAACCTTGGAAACAGTGACTACATAAGGGACACCTGGTTTCATCCTGCAACAACTTTGAACATTTAAAATGAAGTAGCTTCCATTAGGATGCAACAAAAAATCAGGTTTGATCAACTCTAAGGGAATACCCTTTAAATAGCATGCAAAGTTAGCCAGGGACGCATTACAGACTCCATGGGGCATTATCTCTTTCCAGACGAATGAGTGATGCAAAGAAGTTACTCACTCATGTAAACTATCGGAAACCTCATTTTCTTCATGTAGGCATCTATACTGAAAAGGAAGAAACCAAGCTTCATGTACAAAAGTGTACCTATCTCCTCATAACTGTCTAATGAAAAGTGTTGAAGACAAGACATGAGATGAAACGGTAGTGATGGGAAGAGAAACGAAACAGTGGATGAGCCAGACGGGTGAGGGGGTTCCGGCAACAGTAATAGGCAATCTCTCTAATCATTCTGTTAAGCATGGTATAGGTTGCTTCTTTTCAAGCCATAATTTGTTGCATGTGTGTCAAATTATAAGGCAAAAATATTTTAGTCTCATTCTAATATTTCCATGGCATTTGATTTGATTATAAAACCGGCAATGTCCATCTCAATTGCAAAATCGATCTAACCTGACTTTGGCCGGGTTGAAGCATAGAGATGTAATTTTGTATAATATTGAATGCAGATGAAACATTATTATTCAATAAATATATGTATACAATGTGGTCACCCCATTATCAACAACTACCAAAGCTTTTCTAAATTGTCCTCATGAATTTGTCATAAGCATTCAGCAGCTTCTTGTAGAGAAATGTTCCACATTTCATTAAAAGTCACATAAATAAAATGTTAGAATGAGGAGATCTGGGACCCAGCAAGATATCTTATGACTCCTTATTATTCGAAAGACGGGATGAGTGACCATTAACCATTAACCCCAGACAATGTTGAATGTTCTAACCATTGCTGGCAAAACTTTCCTACGCTATAGGTGGTAACAATTCCTGAATGTTGTGAATGAATAAACTGGGGTACTGGCCTGCTTGCTGTAAACCCCTTGGAAGAGTTCAAAAAATGTTCATTTTAGCCATCCAATCAATAAATCAAACAGGATTTATAAAGGGTAGCTTATCATCAGCGAGGGTATGAAGGTGCAATGGTTATCAATTAGCCATAATAACCACCCACCTGAATCAGAAAGTGATGATCTGTTTGTTCCTTTCTGCACCAGTTCATTAAGCTGTTCTTCTGTCAAATTAACTCACTGTTGCCAGATTACGCAACAGAGGGAATGCTTGTCATATTTAAGATTTTAACATTTCCAAGTCAAGACTTGTAGTCTGTTGTACTGTTTTGTTTAAAAAAATCATTTAGCAAGGCATCAGACAAGCGCTAAATAAAGCATCAGTGCCGTGGACCTGTCGTTTTGTGTAACCCGTACAGTTTTTAGCTCAATATTTTCCTTCCAATTTTCATAACCCTTTAAGGCAAGTTATGAAGTATATGTATAAGAATAAATCAATTTAGTTTTTCTCTGGTTGGGAAGGTGTAAGTTTATAAAGATATGAAATTGGGTCTGTAGCTTCACGACTAGAAAAATATGGGAACTTCTTTGACCCCTTACAGCTAGTTCCCCCCCCCTCCCCCAAGTGCTGAGCCATTTTTCGGCTATTTGGGGAAGTTTGTGCTTAGGGTTTCATAAGGCACCCCTGGCAAATTTGTGCCTTTTTTTCCAACATCCTGGAAATTCTAAATGTTCCCAGGGTTGGTGCATTCCCCTGGATGGGACCGGGTCATTTTCCAAAACACAGCTGAATTTTGTCTAGTTTTTTTGCATGCGAATGGTATTAATGAGGGGTTTGCAGGGAGAAAATCACAATCTTCCCAGCTTTCAGGAACAGGCAGACTTTTGTCAGAAAACCAACATTTTCAGCATAGTTCTGGCATTTTAGTGGGACATAGCCTATTTTTCCTATTGTTTGTGCTTTCAACCTCCTTCAAGTCAGTGGTAGAAATGGATGTGGGAGCAATACTGGATCCTGAAAAGATATACATTTCAGAAAAGTAGACATCATTTTGAAGTCAGCAAGAGGTCATTTGTGAATATCCTCCATGGAGTTCCTATAGAAAGTAGCAGTTAAATTAAAGAACATATTGAAATTGAGTTTTAAAAAACTGCCATTTGTGCCTGCATTTTCACTTATAACTCCTTCTAGGTATATCAGATTTTAAAAAGCAATATACCGTTATATCCGCTGGACCCTTTTTGTTGTAGGGATACATAGGACATGTAGGTTCACCAAGAACCCGAAATGCCCAGAGCCAATAACGGAGCTGCACCTTGCAATGTTTTTTCATGGTGTACCGGGTGTACAGCAATTCATTTGGTAAAATATAAAGAGTGAAAAATAGGTATCAAGGAAAACTATGTATTTCCGAAATGGGGACAACATATGAAGTTTAGAAGCAGTGGTTATTTGCACATCTCTGAATTTGTGGGTACCCATATTAGCATGTGAATTAGAGGGCAGTTTTCAAAATGACTTCTTTTTCACACACTATCTTACATTTGGAAGGCAGAAACGCATAGAAAGTCAATTAGTATTGACACTTGTTCTACTATTCTGTATTCCCCTAAGTCTCCCAATGAAAATGGTACCTCACTTGTGTGGGAAGGCCTTGTGCCCGCAACAGAAAACGTCCCAAAATGCAACGCTGACACATCAATTTTCTCCAGTGAAAACTGACCCTTTTTTTGCAATGTGCCTACCTGTGGGTTTTGGACCCAAACTTAGCTGGCACATAGGGAAAACTAGAAAACCTGTACATTTTTTAAACTTAGACACCCAGGTGAATCCAGGATAAGTGGACTTGTGTGGCTCTAACCAGGGTCTGTTACTCAGAATTCCTTGCAATCCTCAAAATTTGTTTAAAAAAAACCCACATTTTACTCACATTTCTGTAATGGAAAGCTCTGGAATCTAAGGGGAGCCACAAACTTCCTTCTGCTCAGTATTCCCCAAGATATCTGTTAAAAATGGTACCTCACTTGTGTGGGTAGGCATAGAGTCAGCGACAGAAAACGACCCAAATGTAAATGGACAGATTAATTTTTTTCCAGTCAAAACGGGCCTTTTTTTTCAATGTGCCTAGCTGTGGATTTGGGACCCTAGCTTAGCCGGCACCTTGGGAAACTTAGAAAACCTGTACATTTTCTTTAAACTAGACACTTAGGGTTATCTAGATTGGGGTAACTTGTGTGGCTCTCACCAGGTTCTGTTACCCAGAATCCCTTACAAACCTCAAACTTTGTAAAACCAAACACATTTTCTTCACATTTCTGTGATGGAAAGTTCTGGAAACTGTGGGGAGCCACAAATTTCCACCCACCCAGCATCCCCCCAAGTCTCCCAATAAAAATGGTACCTCACTTGTGTAGATAGGCCTAGTGCCCGCAGAAGGAAATGTCCCAAAACGCAATGTGGACACATCATATTTTTCCATTGAAAACTGACCCTTATTTTGCAATGTGCCTAGCTGTGGATTTCAGACCCTAGCTCAATCGGTACCTTGGGAATCCTAGAAAACATGTACATTTTTTTTAAACTAGATATACAGGGAAATCCAGGATGGAGTGATTTGTGTGCCTCTCACCAGGTTCTGTTTCCCAGAATTCATTGCTAAAACATCAAACTTTGAAAGATGTTTCTCACATTTCTGTGATGGAATGTTCTAGAACCTGTAGGGATCCACAAACTTCAACCCACCCAACATTCTCCAAAGTTTCCCGATAAAAATGGTACCTCACTTGTGTGGGTAGGCCTGGTGCCCTCTACTGGGAAGGGCCCAAAACATGCTGTGTAGACTTAAAAATTATCGGTCAAAAAAGACCTGGTTTTGCAAGGGAGTCACCTGCTTTTTTGATTCCAGGTTCAGCGGGTATCAAGGGAGATCTACCAAACCTAGACATTTCTAAAAACTAGACACCCATGGAAGTGCATGGAGGTGTGGCTTTCATGGATCCTCCAACATTTTCCTACCTAGAAGCCCTAGCAAACCTCAGATTTAGCTAAACAAAATCACACATTTCTGTGTGGGAAAGTTGTGGGTCACCGGTCCGACACCAATTTTCTACCACCCAACATTCCACCAGGTCTTTCACTAAAAACGCTACCTCAATTTTGTGGATAGGCCAAGTACCTGCAACAGGGAAGGGTATTGTAGAGACATTCAAATTATCTACCACAAAACGACTTGGTTTTACAAGGGGGCACCTGCGTTTTTGGTCCCTGGCTCGGCGGCCATCTAGAGAAACCCACCAAACCCAGATATTTCTGAAAACTAGACACCGGGGGAGTCCAGGGAGGTATGGCTTGAGTGGACCCCCCAAATCTTTCCTACCCAAAACCCCCTGCAATCCTCAAATTCTGCCAAAAAAATAACATTTTCATTACATTTATGTGTGGGATCACTGCACCGGCACACATTTCCCAACACCTATTGCTCCCCCAAGTCTCCTAAGTAAAATGATACCTCACTTGTGGCAATCAGGCTGGTCCTTGTATTGTATACATAGGTTCCCTAACAAGCACTTCAAAATCCAGTCAAGCCTTTAACATATTGCCTAACAGGGTACTCAGTGACAAAGTAGCACATTCTCTGTCCACCAGTATGTGCAGGGTGGGGCTATAATGCACTTGCCAATCAGCGAACAGAACACCTACCACACCCTGAGAGCAGATAAAGGTTTCGAGAAGTCCATGATTAACTGAAGTAGAGGAACTAAAATTCTGCGGGTGCTTGCAAAGGGAAGTAGTGGCCTACAGACAGTAGGTATCCATTTACAGTAATTGAAAGGTTTGCCTAATGGCAGATCCACCTCATTCAATTTCCTGATAGTTTGCTTTAGTATGATACAATATAAAGCGCGTGGGGAAAACACAAGGCTAGCTCAGAAAGGCACTGGGGACAGTAAACTCGACTCTCCTGCCTCTTTCCCTGCTTCGACCACACTTTACAACAATGACATGGTTGCTCCATTTTGGGTGTTGCAAGAATTTCATCAGCAAAGTGTCGCTCTTGCAGCCTTGCCAAGACCCTCAGAAAACATGAAGTGGAGGCTGCTACTTCTGTAGCAGTGAGACTTTCAATTAGAGACAACTGAAACTCAAGGAAAGACATGAGTCTTCCAGTGGTTTTGTGACAGTAAACAACATATGAATTGTATGTTGCCATCCGGATCTGGCGGGTAAACAGTTTGTTAGACCAAGTGCAAGTTTTACTTCTCGCATTGTGTGTCTGAAAAACCTGATCATTCTTGTCCAATCTGCCCATGTACTTGTTGTAGTCAAGTATACAGGTGGGCTTGTGGACTTCTGCCGTCAGACCCCAAACCGTGATGGGGGAAGTGCTCTCATCATGAACTGTAGTGAGTACGTACATATCACGCCTATTTGAGAACTTGACTGTGAGCAGAGACTCGGAATCAAACAAAGTGCTCTGCATTTCTGGAGCTTCTTGCAAGCAAGCTCCTATGGTAAACCTTTGCAGCGACAATTAATTGTACAGCAAGCTAAAGTACCAGCTTTGTAGAGGCCACTGAACAGCTCTACTCCCTTATAAAAATTGTCCACATAAAGGTTATAACCTTTGTGAAGGAGTGGCTGGACAAGCTCCCATTTAATTTTTCCTGTAACCCCTAGAGAGGAAGGACAATCTACAAGGTTTAGAGTTGAGTCCTTCCCCGTATACACTCTCAAGCTGTACAGATAGCCAGTCGAGCTCTCACAGAACATGTACATCTAGATTTCATAGTGAGCTTGTTTGCTTGCAATATACTGCCTGAACAGCAGCCACTCTTTATACAGGATCAAGGACTCATCCATGGCTATATACGTTCCAGGAGTATAAGCCTCTGGAAACCTGCCAGACAAATGTTCACCGGCAGGCCGAATTTTGAACAACTTGGATGGCCCTGGGGCAATGCAGCAGAGTTGTAATGGAAATGCAGCATGAACTGCAATAGCAAAAAACGATCTCTGCTCATGTATGATGCGGAGATGGGGGTTACCTAACCCATGTGAGTAGACCAGAAGGACAGCAAGGTTGGTTTATGCTCTACCCCCATTTTTAGCAAAAGGCCCAAAAATAACTTCAATTCCCCTTATGAAGTGGGAGTCCACTTGTGTGTCCTAGAATGAGGCCACGGAGTGCCTCTTTGCTCCCTCAGAAATTGTTCAGGACGCACATTTGTTTGCTACACAATTTCATCAAGGAAGTCCACATCCAAAAAGAGATGGATGTAGTCAATTGGCAAAAAATTTGCAGTATCGATTTTACATCCAGCGTCACCAATAAAATGCGGAATTTGGCACTGAACTATATTGGGAGGCTGCCAAGAAAGCACTCCGTCTGTGCTTGCCGATGCACGTGCCTGCTCTCTGGGTTGGTTTAACCTGATACAGTGGTCCTATTGCAGAAAGTGTGCTTGCGAAGAGACATCACAACTCTCATTGTCTCCCTCATAATCTCTGGAAGATGAGTCGTTGGATTGAACTGCGCCAACAAAAGAATGACTCCCAGTTTTGGCTCCATTGTCCTCGCCCTCAGATGTTTTCTCAGTATCTGCTGTCGCAGTCTGATTCTGCCTCAGAGAAGGTCTCCATAACCAGATTTAGGGCCTGGGCAGCCAATTAATCTAACAATACGCCATCTCTGTTAATGCCTAAAACCTTCCTTTTAAAACTCTTTCCTACGTAGAAGGCAGATATGTTGCTGATTTGAAAGTGTAAGCGATGTGTGTATAAGTGATGTGCACAACAATCAGTAAAAATGCCTTTCCAAAATCTGCAGGCTCTCCAAAGTCACTACAAAACAGGAAAAATGACACAGTATTATTTCACCTTGCCACATGCCCATCATCAAAGTCTCATTTTTTAATACCTATTTTTTATTGGCATTTTGTTATTGTATACATACAGCATTACCACATGCGGGAATCAGCATATTTCATATGCCAAACTTTTACTTTGTAAATCATGTTCACATTCATCTGTCCCCAAACATCTTTACTAGGCCTCAAACATTCGAAAAAGTAGATGTTCTCTGAGGTTTCCTCAGGAATATATATTAAGACATACTTTACCATTCAAAGAAATCAATGAAATTGAATAAGATATGACTAAAAAGAGTTAGGGGATCCTTTGTTCTTCTCAATGTTCAGTGATGAGAGCGCAGAGAGTGAAGGGAGAACACTGCCCATGTGGTCTGATATCCACGCGAAACGGAAAGGGTGTCGTCTTTCATCTACTAAATTGTGTATGCTAACAAAGGGAGGGGGAATAATTTAGGTGGATGGGGATCCACTCTCAGTCTTCAAACCGTCAGGCTTATACCATTTATTAATGCTTATTGCCTTATGTCCTAGCCCTGTTGGTTATATGTGCATAGTCTATGTGGGGATCATCAATGTAGGCTTGTGTATCCAGGTGGGAGAGAAAGTAATAATCCTCCTTTTAAAGTCCCAGTCTCATGTGTTCTCTCTGCTTTTGTCTATCTTTTGGTCAGTCAGCTTGGTCTGTTGGTGTCCTGGATTGCCCCTCTTCAATTGTATCTGTACTTGCATCTGGTTCATCTCTAGAGTCATACCCTGGGTGCTCCTATGCTGTCAACACTTCAGTCCACAGATCGGATATAGGACGGATTCTCAACCCTCTGGCCTCCTCCCAAATCAGTGCTCTTTCTTTGTCCCTTTCCCATTGGGTTACACCTATCCTCCATACCCTGACCCATGGTCCCTCTGCTGATTTCTAGTCTATTGCTATTCACTGCTTGGCCAGACCCAATGCCAGGTCCAGGAACCTAGTGCCTACTTTCTTTGAAGCCGGTCTCGGATATAATCCCAAAATACAAGTCTCTAAAGAGTGGGGGGGAGACCCAAGTGTGGAGTCTGAAGCTGAGAGCACCTCCACCCAATAGGGTTGTAGTTACGGACACTCCCACACCATGTGAGCAAAAGTGGCATCCAGATGTCTGCATCTGGGACAGTGGCGGGGGTCAGGAAATCCCAGCGTACTGTATCAAACACTATTACAAGGTCCACAGACATTAGCATCGCTCTGGTTTGTATCTGCCTTCCTTGCCAATTAGTTCAAACAGTGCCCCGGCCTGTATCCACATTGAAGTCCCCCTTGTGTTGGCTGCATAAGAGGTGGCGTAGAGTTGGCCATGCTATTTTTGCCTCAGCTTACCTATCTCAGACCCAATTAGATGAGTCTCCTGGAGCATTGAATCCCTCTCAGTCTAAGGTATCTGTGGATGTTATGTCCCTTGGATGCTAATCCCATCCCCCTAATGTTCCACGACATGAGTGTCACTGAGAATGTGGGATTAGCCATGTGTGCATTCTATTCCACCCCTTTTCCCATGGTCCCCCCATCCCTCCAGTCCCATGTTCGGTCTTTTACTAAAGAGAACAGAAAACATCCCAGACGACGACGCTCCAAGCCAAAATCGATGCCGCTGCTTGCACCGTGGTTCGAGAGCACCTCTAGTAAAGCTACACGACGCACCGCCCTCATACAGCACTGCAGCCTTGGCCTACCGATGCCGGTGCCATCGACTCCAGCGCGTCACCTGACGACAGCACTTCAGCAACGCCAACGCCACTGCCTGCCTCGTGACCTGCCAGCATCGCGACAAGCACCGCATCACTTCACATCGCAACCCTGGTCTCACCAACAACCCCATCTGATGCCGCCATCGAGCTGCTGCTCGCACAGCGGCCTGAGGGCATCGCACGCCGCACATGCTGCATTTTGCACAGCAGCACCTGACACCTGCCGATGCCAGCGCTCCTGGCTTTAACTCCCAGATCCCAGGGCAGTACAGCAACAGATGATCATCCAAACTGTGAAATACAACTGCACATTTATGGATATCTCTCTGGCCAGCCTATGAGGGCCTCACCAGAAGGGGTTCGCCAGGAGGTGTGCATCAGAAAGACACTCTGCACCAACCCAACTCTTAATTAATAGATTAAGATTATCACAGCTTGTATACTGTTTTTCATGTAATAGAGTGCAGGCAAGGGCCCTTAGCAGCTGGCATACAATTCTAAATGAAACTAACCCTCTCTGCTCCCCTCTTCATTGGTCTCCCCACAGTTACATAACAGCATTCAGCAAAACGATATCAAATTATAACATCTGAGTCTAATCTTGCCGACTTCTGTTCAGAGGAGAAATCCATAACAAGGGGCTTCTGTTTCTTTGACTCTATCTCCACCACAGCATGTAGTGCAACCACTCTCTCTATTTCAGTCTTCGAAGGAGATGGCCCACTCCTGCTTCCGTTCTGTGTTGCTCCATTGGGTGCCTACACTTCCCTCTCGTGGGAGGTAGAGATCTTGAGCCCATTGCTAGAGGGTTGTCCCAGCATTGTGTGCTTCTAGCCATGTCCAGGCAAAGTCCGGGTCTTCGAAGAAATACGTGGCGTCATCCACTGCTATCCTGATTCTAGCGGGGAACATTAGGGGGTAATGTATTCCATTTTCCCGTAACGCTTTGACCTCCAAAAAGGAAGCTCTTTTGGTGTGTACCATTGCTGTACAGTCTGGAAATATGGACACCTTATGTTAAACTTGACATCTTTTGGCATGTTCCCCTGTCTTTTTGCTTTCTGAAGTCCTGGTTTTGACTCTGTTTTTGCTGGTTTTGTGTCTCTGCGCACTTTCTCACTGCTGTTCAGTGTTAAAGTGCAAATGCTCTTGTTGTAAATTGTGTTATGGATGGGTGTTTCCATGATTGGCACATTGGATTTACTGGCATGTCACTAGTAAAGTACACGGAGAGTGCCAGGGCCTGTAAATCCAATGCTACTGTGGGCGCGCATCATGGGTTGTGCCACCCACAGAAGTAGCCGGTAAAAAGTAACTCAGACCTGCCACCACAGGGTCTGCACACAATTTGTAACTGCCATGTGGACCTGGCAAGTGCACCCACTTGCCAGGCCCTAAACCTTCCCTTTTCTTGCATATCAGTTGCCCCTAAGGTAGGCCAAAGGTACCTCTGTGGGCAGGGAGCAGTTATCGTGAAAGGTATGACATGCCCTGGTGTGTGTGGCATGCCCTAATAGTTAATTACTGCCAATTTCGTTTTTCACTATTGCAAGGCTACCGTTCCCCATAGGACAGAATGGGGAGTTTGTTTATAACATCTTATAAACATAACTGGCCCTGTGAACTAGGTAGGAAAATAAAGTTTAGTATGCCTGAACTCAGAAACTAAAGATGATTCTTTTAGTGAAGGTGATTTTTACATACTGGGTTTGAAAATACCACTGTTGGAAAGTAGGTATTTTCTTGCTCAGCCATCCAGCAGGCCTCTGCTGGGTTTGTGGGTTGACTGGTGGGTTTTGGATGACAGATGCTGGGGAGCAGCAGAGGCTCCATATAGTCTAGGTTTGTCAGGGAAAGGGCTGAATAGACCTGGGCTGCATTTAGAGTAGGGGGAGGAGATTTCCTTGCACCTGAATGGGCCTGGTCTGCCTCTAACAATGCTGTCTCTACCCCCTGCCAGGAAGCCACACCAGAGGGGACAGAACTGGTTTTGGCTGGACACAGACACTCTCTGCCTGAGAGAAAAGTGGAGCCCAACCTCCTGAACTTTAGAACTATTTTTGACCAAGAAGACTGCCAAGAATGAGAGCTGGAGAAGCTGTGAGGATGAACTACCAGTTTGCTGAATGCTTGCAGTGACTGCTTCTGTCTTGGGCAGTGACAGGACTCGATTGAACTTTCTGCAATCTACTTTTGTGAGTTTATCCAAGGGCTTGAGGTAGAGCTTGCCCCCTGTTCAAGAAGTCTCAGGAACAGCAAAGACTTCAAGTTCTTCTGCCCTCAGCACTTGGGACTGCGTGTTTTGTGCTGCAATAGAAGAAAAACCAACCCAACGCCTTCTACGATGCTGCTGCCCACTCCGCGTCCTGAAGGCACCGCAGAGGGCACCATCACAACGGCGCACTGCAACCCTGGTCTCACCGACGATGCCTGCTGACACTGCCACCAAGCCGGTGCTCGCACCGCGAACTGTGGGCAACCCACTCCACATTGCCTTGCGACACCACCTTGGTATCCCAGATGACGCTACCCCACACCAAAATCGACGCAGCTGCTTGCATTGTGTTTTGAGAGCACTGCTCGTAAAGCTACATGACGCACTGCCCTTATCCCGCACCACAGCCTTTGCCTACCAACGCCGGTGCCATCAACTCCAGCCCTCAGCACTGGGGACTGTGTGTTTTGTGCTGCAATAGAAGAAAAAGCAAACCAATGACGTCTACGAAGCTGCTCCCGACTCCGTGTCCTGAAGACACCGCAGAGGGCACCACCACAACGCCTCACCGCGACCCGGGTCTCAGCGACCACGTATGCTGACACTGCCACCAAGCCGCTGCTCGCACTGCGAACTGTGGGCAACCCACTCCACATTGCCTTGCAACGCCGCCTTGGTATCCCAGACCACGCCACTCCACGCCAAAATCTATGCTGCTGCTTGCACCGTGGTTCGAGAGCACCGCTCGTAAAGCTACACAACGCACTGCCCTCATACAGCACTGCAGCCTTGGCATACTGATGCCGGTACCATCGACTGCAGCGCGTCACCTGACGACAGCACTTCAGGAACACCGCCGCCGCTGCCTGCACCGTGACCTGCCAGCACCGTGACAAGCACCACATCACTTTGGACCGCAACCCTGGTCTCAACAATAAGGCCATCTGATGCCGCCATCGAGCTGCTGCTCACACAGCGGCCTGAGGGCATCGCACGCGGCACCTGCTGCACTTTGCACAGCAGCACCCAACACCTGCCGATGCCAGCGCTCCTGGCGTTGACCGTGAGGAGTTTGATCTGCAACACGTGTGACTTCGAGGGCCTGATGACTCCTGCACCGCCCTCCAGAACAGACGCCTACTTACGCTGTGATTTCGGAAGCTCAACAAGAGGTCGCTGACACCTTGCATTTCTAAAGGTACTGTTTTGTGGGTCTTCCCGACACCGCAGCTGGCCTGCGATGCGGCAGTCAGCCAGAACTGTTTGGATTTGTTTGTTAATGATGCCGTGATAGCCCCAGAGGGAGCTATTGACTTCAAGGAACTGTTGTTCAAGGTTATTTTGATAACTGAAGATTTTTAAGTACTGTACTATGGATTTTTACCATTTTTGGTCTTGTCTTGAGTATATACCAATATTGGATTGTTTTCTAAACTGGTGTGGTGTCCTTTTGTAGTGCTTACACTGTATCATTGTTGGTTATGTGCAAATGCTTTACACGCTGCCTTTAGAATAAGCCTGACTGCTGGTGCCAAGCTACCAAGGGGGTGAGCAGGGGTTATTTTAGGAGTGTAACTCCCTTATCCTGACTAAGAAGAAGGGTCCCTATTTGGACAAAGGTATCTACCGTTGCCAACTAGAGAGCCTCATTTCTAACACCTTATTTTTAAGCACAACAAAGGGCCCCTCCAAGCGCACCTTTTGCAGTATAGTGTCACGGTCTCGGTAGTGTAGCAGTCTAGCCACCACTGGTCGGGGGGCCTACCTTGGGACAGCGGTCTTGTTAGGACTCAGTAGGCTCCCTCCATTGCAAAAAAGGGAGTCAATTACAGTGGGGCTACTTCGGTCCACAGCCAATTTTCCAAGAAATCCACCCTTTCCAATGTCTTCTGGCAGACCAACCACTCTGATATTATTGCACCGGTTACGCCCTTCCAGGTCTCCTGCACGTTTTTCAAGGAGCTGAACTCTGTCTCTTAATTCAGACATTTGACTAGAGAGTGTTTTGCATTCCAGTTTCAGTTCAGTGATAGAAGTTTCTACTTTATTTCTTGATGCGGTCAGCTATATTGTGATGTTCAGTTATTAACAGGCCCAGTACTATTGACACTGCACCTATATCCTGCTGCAGAGTAGTCTTGGTGTCAGTTATGGCCATGAAGATCCAATCTAATTGGAGCCATATGGGGTCTGCAGGGGGGCAGACCCCATATGAGGGCCTATTCTTGGCTTTTCCTGTGGGGCTCCCCCAGTCTGGTTCTGTGTTTCCCCATTTACCGCACTGTAGGTCAGGGCAGGTTTCCTGAAAATCTTGTGTCTTCTCACCAGGCGCACACTAGCAGTTCTCTGTTCCTTCGACTGTTTTGGCTAAACCAATCTCTCCCCCGGCAGCTAAGTTCATCTGGCTTAGCATGGCCCTTTTCACTGGCATGAATAGTTCTGGGATGTTACCCAAGTTTGACAATGCCTTCAGAAACAGTTGGGGGTATCAGAAATTTGCCTGCCTCCACCCGCTTTTGGTGGTTACTTCTTCCCAGTCTGTCAGAGAGGTGGCATTTTAAAAAGGGGTCCTGGGGTCTTCTCTATGCGCTAAGTAATATCCCCCACCAAACCATACAGACACTCATACTGATACTCAAAAAACCAACTAATAACCCATATACACACTCATGTAGCTACTCACCAACACATGCAGCCACTTATACACAAAGTGAGACACTGATACAGATATTTAAATATTTAAACATTACTCGCTAATACATGTATTCACTAAGATACACTTAATAAGTCAGTTACACAATCAATTTTACAAAAAAAACTCCATTTAGACACTTATTTACCCATTTATTCTTCCATCAACCTTCAGATATACATATATCAAAAATATTTATTTTTCAGAAAGACACACATTCACTGGATGATGTTATCATTGAATTTTGGAATCATGGAATTTTGACGAATTTGCACATTTTTAACTGTGTTTTAATACTGCATTGTACAGGATCTTCCTGAGGCACTGGCAGAACTCTGGAGAGCAGTGGTAGTGGTGGGGGGTTACCGGCGCTGCACAACAGAGGTCCGCCATCTTGAGAACCCTCAGAGGTCAGCGCTCTAGTTGCGGGACGCAGGAAGCTAGAAAACCGGGCTAGCGCACGCGCAGCCCTGGAATCTCCTGAGGCGTCAGCCGGGAGAGAGTGCTGGTAGCTTGAGGCTGCTGGTAGTTCGAGGCTGCTATTTTAAATTGCTGATTTGCACACTTTTGGAATTTTTACGAATTTGCACATTTTTAACTGTGTTGTAATACTGCATTGTACAGGATCTTCCTGAGGCACTGGGAGAACTCTGGAGGGCAGTGGTAGTGGTGGGGGGTTACCGGCGCTGCACAACAGAGGTCCGCCATCTTGAGGACCCTCGGAGGTCAGCGCTCTAGTTGCGGGACGCAGGAAGCTAGAAAACCGGGCTGGCCCGCATGTGCAGCGGATGACCGCAGCGGGCGCACGGCAGGCGCGCCGAAGGCGCGCCAAAGGCAAAATCGTCTGCGCCCGTCCATGCCGGGCCCGTGCTTAGCGCTATGACCCCTGGCTAGAGCATGTCAGGTAAGCACCCCTTGATTAGGTATGATAGGGGATCGCTACTGGGACTTAAGGGTGCTGGCGGTGGGACAGATTGTCCATGTATAGACATATGTAGCGAGCCATCTAGTAATGTCGGGACCTGTCGGGCATGCAAGGTAGCATTACCCAGAGTACGAATGACCCCCATCCAGTTAAAGAAGAGGAGGAAAGGGGGAGCCAGAAAGGAGACTGAACAAAAGTTCAAATGTGTTTCCATTAATGCCAGGTCCCTGGTGAAACACAGCATGGAATGTGCAGAGCTTTTAATAGAGAGAGGCATTCAAATTTCATTCATCACTGAAACTTGGATGGATGCCACCTCAGGGCCAGACGTAGTGAAGGCCACTCCGCCAGGATATCTTTGTCATAGACAGGATAGAAAGGGTAAAAGGGGAGGCGATTTCGCCGTGATCTACCAAAGTGCAATTAAGGCCAGTTTAAAGCCCATATTGATGGAAGCATGCAAAGCGCTATTCTTTAATTTTATGTTTCTTAACTATCACGCTTTTAAAGGAACATTAATATACAGGCCGCAGGGGCGAAAAACATGTTTTTGGCCAAATTAGGGTGTTTACAGGAAGTAGGTATGTGTGATGAGACCTGCACAATACTAGGGGACTTCAATTTTCATTTGGAGGATGGTAACGATTCTGAAACATTGGCCCTACTAGATCTGATGGAAGGAGCCAACCTTAGGCAATTGGTGGTGGGACCTACTCACTGCGCCGGCCATAGGTTGGATGGTTTATTTTCTAACCATCCTTTAGTGATGTTCGAGGGAACATGGCCAGTTCCTTGGTCCGACCACGCAATTGTTGAGTTTTGTATTGTGGTTAGGAAGATTACTAGCACAGAGTCCGGCCCCAAAAAAATAAAGATAAGCAGAGCCTGGAATAAGCTGGAAAACCAGCCTGAATAAGCTGGAAGGGAAAGAACTGGAGAAACTCCTAATGACATCCAAAAAGGAACTTCCTCTTGATGCGGAGGAGGCGGCTTATACGAATTGGCTGGAGCAAGCAAGTGTGACCCTGATGCCAGTTATAAGAGGCAGCAGGTAGTGGGTGGTTTCATCTGCTCCCTGGTTCTCGGAGGACCTCAGACTGGCAAAACAAGGGTGTAAAAAGCTAAAGCGGGAATGGCGGAAAGGCAACAGGGAAACGGATAAGCAGAACCTAAAAAACAGTCTTCTTGAATATAAAAAGCTGATTGTACAAGCAAAGCAAGAGCATTTTACTAATTGTATTAATCAGACCAGTAATTGCCCAAAAGAACTCTTTAGAGCACTTTCTAGTCTTGCTTCTCCCAAAGTGGAGGGGCCACCGCCTAGTCAAGAACTGTGTGAGGACTTAGCCACATTTTTCATGACCAAAGTTGAGACTGTCTTTAATTCATTTTCTGGCTTAAAGATGAGGTGTCCTTTAATACATAATCAGAACTCTGTATGGGACGATCACAGGGAAGACACTCTAGAGGAGTTTTCTACCGTAAGCTTGGAAGAGACTAAAAAGATGCTCTGTGGTTTAAAATCATGGTCACCAGATGACCCGTGTCCGGCAACGGTAACCAAGCTGGCACCTTTGCCTATCGCAACAGCTTTGACATCGATTTTTCACAACATGTTCGCATCCGGACATTTTCCTGCATGTTAGAAACAAGCATCAATCCTTCCATTGCTAAAAAAAACAAATTTAGATGCAATGGATCCCAATAGTTACCGGCCCAGCTCCAGGCTCCCACTTCCAGCCAAACTAATTGAAAGGATGATTAACCAGCAACTCAGTGTGTTTTTGGAGACAACTCACGCACTGGACCCGTCTCAACATGGGTTCCGAGTGGGGCATAGCACCGAGTCTGCCCTAATAAAGGCAACTGAGGAAATTAGAGAAATAATGGACTCAGGGGGCAGAGCTGCACTGGTCCTTTTAGACCTGCCCGCAGCCTTCGATACGGTGCATCATGATATTTTGATGCACCGGTTGAAGGACTGTGGGGTCCAGGGAAAAGCAGGGCACCTCTGGAATGCGTTCCTGAGGAACAGAGAACAGAGGGTGGCAATGGTAGAGTACGTATCAAAACCTTTCGTGCTCACATGTGGAGTCCCCCAGGGCTCCTCCCTAAGCCCCACTTTGTTCAATGTATACGTCACATCCCTGGCTCCGATCATTAAGTCCTTCAGCTTTAACCTGACCTCCTACGCAGACGACACCCAAATTGTGGTGTCAGTGCTGCCAGGGAGAGAAGTGGGAGTGACCTTATGGTTTCAGGAATGTATGTTGGCTGTGGGTGGGTGGATGGGCAAAAATTGCCTGAAACTAAACACAGCCAAAACCGAAGTCATTGTATTTGGTGTAAGCAACGATTTGTGGAGCCCGCAATGGTGGCCAGAAGAGATGGGTGCACCCCGCCTTCCGTTGGAAAAGGCAAAGAACTTAGGGGTCCTTATAGATGACCAACTGACATTTAGGTCCCAGGTCAGTGCCTTTACATCCTCTATCTTTTTTCTTCTGAAACTGCTAAGGAAGATACTTCTATATCTTCTCAAAAGCAGTAAAAGGACAATTGTTACGGCCTTACCTCGGCTAGACTATTGTAATAGCTTTCTGCTTAATGCCCACCAGGGGCTTCTTAACAAGCTGCAGGTGCTGCAAAATGCAGCAGCCAGACTTCTGACGGGCATTTCAAAGTATGCCTCTGTGTCGTGTGAACTCTTGAAATTACACTGGTTGCCAGTGCGGAAGAGGATTGCTTTTAAGGCCCTGGGTCTGGTCTTTAAGACCCTTCAAGGCACCGGATCGGCTTGTTTGAAAGATCTTTTTCAATGGCATAACACCCTCCGACAGTTAAGATCGTCGAATCAGCGATTAGTCGTGGTTCTGCGTGTCAGGAAAGCACGCTGGGGAGGTAGGAGCTTTGTGCTGGGGGCTACAAAGGCCTGGAATGCCGTGCCCTTTGCCTTGAGAAACACACTTGATCTCAAGGCCTTTAGGAAAGGCATTAAGACCTGGTTGTTTACCCAGTAATCCCGTTTGATGCACCCCCCTCTGGAGTATTTCAGTTAGCGCCAGAACACCTTCGGGTAACAGTGCGCTCTATAAATGCCAAAATAAATAAAAATAAATAAATAAATAAATGTCATCAGTGATGTCATTTGAGATGTCATGAGTGATGTCATGAGTGATGTCACTGACCATGCCATGAGTGATGTAATATGTGGCGTCATCAGCAGTGGATTGCAGGCGCGTGAGTTATAGTTAGCTGAACTAACTATAACGGGGGAATTTCAATGGTTTTGTATGAGTGAAATGTCCGGCTAACTATAACATGTGTGAAACCTATGGTTTTTTCAGTGAATATATATATATATATATATATATATATATATATATATATATATATATATATATATATATATATATATATATATATATATATATATATATAAACAAGGTCCTGCGATGTGGCTCCCCACACGTCCCTCAGGTACAGATCTCCACAACACCAAGACGTTATATCAAAAGTGGCTTTATTTTTCCCTCGCCATCGGCATGACGCGTTTCGGCCGTCAAAAAACGGCCTTGATCACCTATATGCCTATGTATATATATATATATATATAGGCACACAAGACCAAAGAAGAAGCTGCTCACGAATGGGTGTAAACACACGATGTCGCTGGCAGCATGGCTCACAGTACGCCATCCGCCTTGCAATTGAGCCATACGCATTTTGAGCAATAGATGCTCTTGTTCACTTGCATAAACACTCGCAAGGTCTGCAGACTGTTAGGAACATCCCATTTATTAGAGTAACATGCTCCACCCTGTTGGACTCAAGGTATTATGGTCATGGTATTCTTTTAAGCACAAAACCAGCCTGCACAGTTCCTTAAATACAAAGCCATGTGGATTCTGCAACCTCACAGAGTGTTGAAAAATGTTTATCCCTGTTGGGTTCAAAGCATTGCTACGAGTCGTGCCAGTATCAACCAGCGGCTCAGGCCACCTCCGTTAGCACCAGGGACCTGCAGGCTCTGCAGTGGAGCATCCTCGCGTCTGGACTGGTTGCTATTTGATGCACACAAGAGGTTGTCCCAAGAGGAAGCTGCTCACGAAGGGGTGTAAACACACAATGCCGCTGGCAGCACGGCTCACAGTACGCCATCCACCATGCAATCAAGCCATATGCGTATTGAGCAATAGATGCTCTTGTTCACAGGCACAAACACTCACAAGGTTTGCGGACTGTTATGAACATCCCATTTATTAAAGTAAAAGGCTCTGCCCTGTTGGGCTCAAGATATTATGGTCATGGTAGTCTTTAGGTTTAAATCTTTTCATTGGGAAACAATGCAGTAAGATACATAGTTCACAAGAATAACACAGGTCAGCGCTAGTCTTTAAAGCACAAAACCAGCCTGCACAGTTCCTTAAATACAAAGCCATGTGGATTCCGCTACCTCACTGAGCATTGAAAAATGTTTATCCTTGTTGGGTTGAAAGCGTTTATTGGCACTGCTACGAGTCATGCCAGTATCAACCAGCGGCTCAGGCCCCCTCCGTTCCAACCAGTGCTCGTCCTTCTAAGCACCAGGGACCTAACAGATTTAAGATCCTTATGTATAATGGCAGTCCCTCCCCACACCTTGGCTGGTCTATCCATTCTAATACACTTATAACCATCTGGTATGGCCAAAGAGATGGAAGGGGTACAGTGGGGCTTGAGCCAGGTTTATGTTAGAAACCCCACTTTTGGCTGTGTTGAAGAGAGTAGATCCCAGATTTCTGTAGAATGCTTGGGTAATGAGCGGACATTACAGAGTATATTTTTCCATTCCCTCTCATTCTTAGTTGTAGGGTGTGTCCCATCTAACAGGGGGGCATGCATTGTATGATAGGGAACCTTATGTAGCAGGGAATGGTCAGATGTAGCCCAGATTTGCTTTAAATTGGCAGCATTACTCTGATATTGACAAAATCTGCACGAAAAGGGGCCTTCCAATACTGGTGGGAGGTAGAGCTGGCTGCACGGGGTGTTCCTTTTCCTAAGATCCAGTAAACCCTGTCGGGTGTATCTCTCAATTTTAACTGCGATCCTAGAATCTGTGGTGACACGACCAGGGGTTCTGGCCTCTGGCGTCGTCCTGGCGCGGACGGGCGCAGACGGGCTTGCCTTTGACGCGCCGCTGGTGCACCTGCTGAACGCGTCTGCTGTTCGTCACCAGAGGTATCCCTTAAATGAGGGTGGTTGGGGCACTAAAGCGCCAACCACCTTCCGCCGGAGGTGGGAAGATTAGCAGCAAGGAGGTATTTTTAAAGAAAGATTGAAATAGTCTCCCTCCACAACAAACAAGCAACGCTCGAGGTGGACCGGGGAGTAAGCACACACACAGTCAGGTTTAAAAAGATTCTAATTTTAGCAGCGTGGAAAAAGGTTAAATAAAAATCCAACATACTAGTATCACTCACAGATGATAACGCAATAACATAGGAGTTGCTGGCAAGCCATCCCGTGTGTGACTAGCAGGAGAAGGTGATATGGCAGAGGGATAAGAGGGGAGTATAGTAGTGGTATTATAGTAGAGGTTTTCCCAGCTTTAGGGCCAACTTGGACCAAGCAAGGGAGGTGGACGCAACTGTGGAGTTCATCTATGCGGAGAAGTCAATGTGGGTACCCAAATGGAGAGGGTATAGGGGGGCATATACCCCTGTTCTATTAATAACTGTTGGAAGGGAGTGTTCTCCATGTCTGGGGATTCAAACCTACCCCTGGAAAATGGCAGGATAAGCTTATCCCATTGGATCCAAGCCCACTGGCTAATCCATGCCAAATGAATCAGCTGTATCCAGAGGGCCTTGAAGAAGTGGCTTTCTGGTATGATCGAAATATTGAGGATCAGATATAGAAGATTGGGTTGTATTACCTTTTTCATCGGCAAGATGCATCCCGCTAAGGGTAAGGGCAGAGAGGTCAAGCGTGTAATGCTCTCAGTAATATTGGAGAACACTGTACCATAGATTGCTCTAAGAATTTCTTCCTTGTTTCTCAATACCACTCACAGATAGCGGAGCTCGCTGTCACACCACCTTAATGGGTAATCAGGAACAAATTGTTGGGTGGATAGCGTGAGCAGGAACAAGTTGGATTTACTCCAATTCATTTGGATAACCAACAAGCCTCCAAATTGTATGAATTCATGAAGTACCCAATTCAGGCTCTGTTGTGGCTCCCTCAAGTAAAGAGTGATGTCGTCCGCTTATAGCGGGACAAGGGTATGTCTAGAGCAATAGCAAATGGCATATTCTCTGTAGTGTTGATGGAGCATTGCCATCAAGGGCCAGGGAGGAAAAGCAAAGGTGACAATGGGGATCCTTGTAATGTGCCTTGGGGAAAGCTATATGGTTCTGAGACTGCGCTATTAACCGTGACTCTGGCCAGGGGACTTGAATATAGGAGTGCAATCCATGTTAAAAAGGAGTGTGGGAGCCACATACAGCTGAGGACAGTCAAGAGAGAGTCCCATTTCAAGGAATTGAAAGCCTTGGTGGCATCAAGAAATATTGCTACCGCACTCAGTTCTGGATTGATGTCCTGCAGGTGGAAAAACAGTGCATGTAGATTACGAGAGGTAGATCCCCTCTGGATGAATCCGGATTGATCAAGCCTCACTGGAAATGACACTAGAAGGGACAGGCAGCTAGACAAAACTTTAGCTAGTATTTTCATATCACAGTTTATGAGAGATAGTGGTTTGTATGTTTCACAACAGACAGGGAGCTTCCATGGCTTGAGCCACGTAATTAGCATGGCATCTCTCATGGATGACAGAAGTATGCCCTTAGTTTTAACGTCTTGGTATACTGATTTTAAGATCAGAATCAGGGTGCCGATTTAAATTGTATAAAAGTCTGCCGGAAGGCCATCTGGCCATAGAGCTTTGCAAGATTGTAGATGCATTATGGCCACCCTAAGTTCATCTTCCTGAATGTCTGCTGCCATGAAGTTTATTTGGGTGTCATTCAGCCATCCCAATGCTACCTCATCTAGGTAAGCATCTGTCTCAACATGGTGGCTTTGACAGTATGAGTATCGGTAGCCGTAAAAGCATGAAAAAGTGTTGAGGATATCTGGAGTGTCTCAGTGTGTTGCCCCGTCAGCATTTCGTATCTCCAATATTTCATTGGCAGATTAAGGGCTTTCAAATCATTGTGAATGAATGAATGAATGAATGAAAAAAGCTTTATTCGATTTTAAAAATACATAAAATCATAAAAGCAGCAGATTCAATTTGGTACATACAATAATTCATATAATGCGTTAAAAAACATTAAAAGAACAATTAAATGTAGAGAATAATTAAGCTTTTCTGTTTTTTTAGTACACTTTTTAAAAAGCCTGTCATTACAGCCACAGTGTATACATCGTTGAGTGACAAAAGAAACAGTAGGGCCGGTCTGCATTGTCTCCAAGTTCCATACTTTTTTAAGAGTGGTTTGATCCACCTCGACCTTCCTTGAACATAAAATTTACAGAAAAAGGTAGCATGCAGGGTTGATTGAACTGACGTGTTGTCACACGGACAGCTGCATAGCTTCCTATCCCAGTTATTCTTATTTAGGAATGTTATTAGGCGAAAAAAGATATTAAACCTAAACCTTGTCAGTAAATAAAAATCAAAACCATTTACACACCAATTTAAATAAAGTTGTATAGAGTATGTCACTAGCATAAGTTGATGATGAGACACAGATTTCTTGACCAGTTCTACACCAGCTCTTAAGGTTTCCAGATGGTTCCAGCAAAGCAGCTTAAAATCCTTCCTAGTAATGTTACACTGTGATTCAGGTGTGTAATAAAACTCAGGTCTCCCTAAATCGTTAGCGAACCTACAGATATAAGTCAACCAGGGGATTCTAGTTGCCCAGTCTAGACTCATACAATCAATAATAATATCCCTATTCAGGCCAAGGTCGGGTGAGGTCCATACTCGGTGCAACAGCAATAGCGGTTGCATGCTGATAAGGTCACTAATGTACCAAATGCCCAGCTCAGCGTGACAGTTAAAATTAGGTGTACTTTGGGGAACAGGCAAGTTCCTTTCCCAATACGTACTCACTATTGCTAATATTCTTTACAGCTTACGACTCACTAGCAACAGCTAGACTCAGTATCTACTGATATCTGTCCACACACATCTTATCCAAGAGGTAACAATATTATATTCCTTTCTCATTCTGGGGAAATAGAGCACCGCTTATTAGTAGAATATCTTTAGCACACTGGGTGCAATCTTGAGGTAACTTTCTTTGCTTTCTAAATACCACTACTCCCCTCTGCTGTGTCTTCAAGACTTCACTTTACTTAGATCCTATATTAATAAGGTTCTTTGTGCTATCTCTGAGCAGTCGGTGCAAATAATTTAGAAAATACTAAACTAATGCGAATGATGCATGTATAGGATGCCATAGAGTATTAATGTTTATGCAAACCGTACGTAATGATTATATATTTACAAATGTCTTCTTTATTTTCAGAAAAAGAATAAACTTTGCAATGCCCCTGTTCTTTTAACCTATGTAGAGATCATGTATATATGTTACTCTGTTATGTGTTGTCCTTGGCCCTGAGGAAGGTGACATCATCACCGAAACGTACGTCGGCCCAACATCCACAATTTGGCTATAGATTGGTCAATTCCATACAGACCAAAGTCTAACTGGCAGAACTATTACATCTAGGTTCCTATTGTAATCTACCAAGTACACCTTTGGGTTATTTTTTGTCTCATTGTGCTTAGTTTGTGTATCTATGTTGTTAGGTATGTTTTTTAATAATTGCAATGGTATGATTGATATGTAAGGATGTATGCATGAATGTCAGGATTATAATAGATTGTTAGGGGCACGTTCGCTTTTGTCTTATTGTCATAATTTGCACTTTACCTAATTCTAAAACCGGATTATTAATGTTGATGAATTCTTGTCCAGTATGTTATATGACAAAATGATATGTACAGATGTATAAATATTTTCAAACCAATATATCTGAAAAAAAAAATATGTATTGATAATACTTTGAAGTTTTAGCTTTCCTCTTTGGCATCCTTCTACTTGTGAATGTTGTTAGGATTTATTCCATGTAAAAGCAATATAGGTCCCTTTAGAGGTATTTCTTATATTTTGTACTTTGGGGAACAGCCAGAATGGGGCTCCAAGGAAGCTCCAATGGGCAATCACAGACTATTCTTCCCACTCAGTGTTTGCCAGAATCGAATCACAACATCTGTAGAAGTGGAGGGAGATCTCATCTGTTCTCCATTTGTGTCAGAACTCAAGTACAGTATATCCCAACCCCTACACAATATTCATGTAAACATGAGGGTTGGAGTCTTTTTTGGTGTGATACATGAATGTTTGTTTGGCCGGATCCATAATGTGGGCTCTCCTCAGTGGCCGCCACCAATGGGGTTCTTCCCAGCCAGTCCTAGGCCCAGCGTCTCAGGTGCCCCTGACAAAGAAGACAGGTCGCTCATGCACCGCCCGAACCAGGACCCTATGCTGACACGATTCTGAAACCAGCAGTCTCCCGGCTCAGCCCCAGGGAGTTAAATGCAGCAACACAGTATGGGCAGAATATTGGCCCTCACAACTGCTTACAGTTCCCCCGTAGGATGATAGCTCTGTCCCAGCAATGCAGCGTTAGAGGTCTCAGAAGCTGCAGAGGGAGGGAGGGAGCCTCCACATCAGTATCTCACCGGAACCCCCCTAGAGTTCCAGCTCCCCGCAGGTACTCACCTCAATATTCAGGCCTCCTCCAGTATGATGTGTCCTGCATGCTGCCAGCTCTCACTCCACCGCTGCGGCCCAGACCGGAATCTGAGGATTCTTCTCGATCAGGGTCGACTACGCAACCAAAGTTTGCAGGGGGTACATTTTCCTCTTCTCCTCATGCAGATGCAGGGGAGGTAGTATCGGAGTGGGATGAGCCCAAATGAGTGAGGATAATGACTGCTAGATACCCTGGACTTCAGGAGCCTCACAGGAGTGTGTCCATCTTGCACGCTGGCTCTTTGGCGCCCAGATAATTAGGAATACTTAGTACTTGTAAAGGGATTTCTTGTAGGGTAGGGAGAGATGTAAAAGAACTACCCAGAAACCAGTCACATGGAAACTTGTTGTTTCTCTTTGCAACTAGCAAGCGGTGGCAAAATCACAGATCAAGTACCTTGGACAGCAAGGACAGGCACCGGTGCATGTTTGGTTGGGACACACTCTTTTTTAGCTGCAATCTTCTCTCTGACTAGATCTCCAACTTTGGGAATCCAGCCAGAAACCACTAGTTGCTCCTTCACTTATTCAGTGGCAGATCGTTTAAAATTCAAATTGAAGTGCTTGTCTTGAAAGTCTTGTAATTCCTGTAAGACAATGAAATGTTCATTGCTATTAAAGGACACATCGGTTGCCACTGTGCCACAGTTATCAAGGTTTGAAACAAACATTTAGACCGCAAAGAGTATGTTGTAAGGAGTCCGATCACCCAATGCCATACCAGGCGGATTATTTAAGGCTCTCTGGACACCAGATGGGTGATGAATCAAACTATGACCTGAACCTAATACTCTAGCTGTTAAGGACTGCTTTGAGTCATGTTTTTTCCATTCCACTATCAAATTTCCCTCAGGAACAAAGGGGTTTGTATAATCCACAGCAACGTACAGGGTACACCTTAGCAGCGGAAGGCTGGGCCCTGGTCCGAGTGGAAGGCTGTTACTGCATACGTAGCAAATCTTTAATAACAGTTCGAGCATCAGCTGATTGCTTTGGCCACACCTATCAAAATCGAGGACAAAAATCAACAGCCACTAAGATATATTTATTGGTATCATCCCATGGGATTGGTCCATAATCATCTAAATAGAAACATTGTAATGGCTTATTTGAAACTAAAATGGGTGTCTGCAGGAGGCAAGCAATGGTGGAATATTTAATGTGTTGACAAATGTCACAACTAAGGACATACTGCTTAGTTTGTTTATAAAGACTCTGTCACCAGTAGCATTTATGTTTAAATCATCATCTGTGATGTGAAAGTCTTCAAAATAGGACAACACCTTCTCAGTCAATTTCCTGTAGAATTATTGTTATTCAGATAGCAAATGGACCTGGCTGTTCTTATACCCTTGTGGGAGTCTATAGAATCTTCTTTTGACTCCAAGTGCTGAGAATGCCATTAAATTGCGACTTTCAGGTGCTATATTTTGACAGAAAAACCATGGAAAAGTCCAATGTAGTTTTGTACTTTTTATGAACTGTTATTTATCAACAGACACAGAGGATTCCCTGAGCACAAAGTACACGTATCTGTGAGTATTACAGATAATATCTATTCAAAAATAATTGTCCATATCTGCGCATCTAAAGTATGAAAAATCCTTATTTTTATTTTCTTAGTCCATGGATGGTCATGAAGACTTGTGGATACAGCAGTGCAGTCTTGGTACAGTACACAACAGCCAAACGCCAACACGTGTTTCATCAAGGGACATTACCCAATGACTTCTTCAGGGCCTAAACTGTTCTTACTCCTAGTGTCATACAATCAGGCTCATATCAAGGACCTATTGGAAATAGGATCGGACACATGCTTTGCTCGGAGAACCCGAGATACTAATGATGGTTCCATAGAGCGAAGGCTGATATTGCCTGGTGTTACTTACCAAGAAATTATATTAAGGAAGACAGTGACTATTGGAATAGTTGAAAAACCAATTGAAGGGGAATTATATAACAAAGGTCCTTGATATGAACCTGATTGTATGACACTAAGAGTAAGAACAGTTTAGGCCCTGAAGAAGTCATTGGGTGATGTCCCTTGACGAAACACGTGTTGGCGTTTGGCTGTTGTGTACTGTACCAAGACTGTAGTGCTGTATCCACAAGTCTTCATGAACATCCATGGACTAAGAAAATAAAAATAAGGATTTTTCATACTTTGGATGCGCGGATATGGACAATTATTTTTGAATAGATATTATCTGTAATACTCACAGATACGTGTACTTTTTGCTCAGGGAATCCTCTGTGTCTGTTCTATTGTGACAGCAATTACTTTGCAATTGTTGTCTTTTGACAGCGGTGGGTGGTAGCTGTCTTTGGTTCCCTTGATGCCACTTAAAAATAATTCTTTTTATACTTTTGCTGCATGGGCTATGCGCTGGTAATACCTCACCACCTGCTGTTTTAGACTGTTCTGTTATTTATCAAGCCTGTGCTGTGGGAATTTTGTACAATAAAAGTGTGTGCACTTTAAATTTTAATTGTCTAAGACCACATTAATAAGAAGTATCTGATGTAAGCACAGGAAATAATTAAATATTCATAGGGAGACACAAGGTTCAATCTCACCTTCATATTCTAATTGTGATAGAATCTCCTTAACTGGGGCTTTGCTTCATGTTTAATAGGGTGTTGTGCTTGCACCTGCGGGCTGGACCTAATAGGTCTACCATTATAAGGGAATTCTGTATTCCAACCCACTAGATTGCAGTATAATTCTGGGGCCTGTGTAAGCTCCCATTCTGAAGCACATTCTGATTTAACTTCCTTCTGACGAAGAACTGAAAAGGAAGGCATCATTACATCCTCCCCCTGTGGAACTTTTCTAACAAACTCTGGTTGCAAATCTACTTCTGCCAAGAGAATTTCGTATTCATTAGTTAAATTATGCCATAAGATTACTTTAATAGTATGTGGTATAGCACCCTTAATTTGTATGTCCAAATCATAAAGTCTATTGGGAGGGCACCAGAAACTCTTGAAGAGTCAGGAAAACGATGGTGACCTCTGTTACTCTATCAAGAATATTTCTCACACACGTCTTTCTCCGAACAAGAGTTCTGAGTATTTGTGACATATTTAGCAGGAATTCTGGCACTTTCTTCTTTTTAAGTTAAGCCTTTTGTTGCTGTAGTTTCTCTTCCTTTTTTGTGATGACATCAGAGGAGCGCGGTGAGTCCATTTTTGATTTCACATACTCCTACTGTCTGAGACCACCTTGTCCCCCTCTCTCTAATGGCTTTTCTGCAGAATCAAGCTAGGAACAAGAAGGATGTGAATACTGATAACTATTTGGCTACTTAAAAGTAATACTGTTATGTAAATTGTAACATTTTTCAGAAAACTCTGGTTGCCGAGATCCAATCTGAGTTATAGCTTTAGCTTTATTTTTATCCCAGCATTTTTTAGAAGACTCAAGTGTCTGCTTGGTAGTTTCGGCATCAGATTTGCCTTTAAGTTGTGGATTATTAGACCATGTTCCCAAACTATGTTGCCCTATGGATGTATAGGTTTCATAAATTATTTTAGGGAGTTTGTGCTCCTGATCTGCATGGTGAATTAAAGTGAGCTATTAAGGTATTGTCAAACAAGCTGCCTCCACTTTATTTTACTCAAAATTATTCTGGACACTGTGGCAAAGTTGCTAATGTCCCCAAATCCAGGATAAGGGCCACTCTATGCAAATGGTGTAGATAGCTGCAATGACAGTAAACACCCCATGTATTACACTCCTCAACGGGGGAAGCATACCAAGTGGGAGACAGATAGTGAGAATTCTAAATGTTTCATGGGGTCCCCTATGGGGAAACACCGCCTCAAGCGGATTTTTTTTGTGCAATTCAAAACAGAATTTCATTGCATTTTTAGGGACTTAACCCTGAATGGCATTAATGGGAACTGGACTAATTGCAGGCATAGCTAGCTGAGCCCACCCATCTGGAGGATCCCTTGCTGGGGCAGTAGTTAATGTACGCAAAATATACTGCATCAGACGTCGATACAGCCTAACCAAGTGGTTTAAGAGTGCAAGTGTATCATGCTAGCTTAATGAATTTGTATGTGAATAAGGTGGATGGCCTGTGAAGGCTGGGCAGGTTTCCATTTCATAATTGAGTGGGCCAGGTCAAACCTTTTGAAGTGTATGTTGTTAGAATAGAAATGATTTTGTTTGTGCATTGCTTTATGTAAGTTAGCATTCGCTGCACCATTATGTATTTGGGAACCATTTTTTAACCATGATTGAAACTAATGCTTTGCCATTTCTGAGGAACGGCTTTCTCCAGGTTATGTTTTTTCAAAGCTGAGTTTTGCTACACTAATGAATGCACTGTTCTTATTAGTGCATGCCTTTCTCATTAGATAGAGGCCTTCTCCCACTTGTCTAGTGGCGTGTACGGGCAGAACGACCTTGACTGCTAGATAGTGTGTGCCTGCCGCAAAATCGAAACTTATTTTTTGTATTTCACTGTTTAGCTACATATACCTGGAAAATTCCATTGTGGGTGTGCCTTCATTGGTTCTGAAATGTACATAATGTATCTCTATGCTTGCTGAAGTCAGTCCCTCTGCAGCACTCCTAACCGACTGGGCAGGTGGGGCTCCACTCTGATTGCACTTGAATAAATAGATATTGGTTTGTATTCTCTACTGTCTGACCGACTCTTCATTTGGTATGGAAGGCTGAGAGGTGGTCGTGATTGACCCGGGTGACCCTATCAGGCTTCTTCCTTCCATGTGGGAGGGCACATTGAAACCAATTTTGATTTGCTGATAAGGTAATGGTATTTCTAAATATTCATAAGTTCTATATGCATCATGAATTGCAGCCTCCCTGTATGTGTGAAATGTTAGTGAATTTGCATCGACTGCCGGACAATCAACCAAAGAATAAAAATTTCACATTTATACACTTTGTGTACCTCAACCACAAAGGAAACTTCTCCACTGCATTTTACAAGCCCAAATCTACTTAAGTGAGCAGTTACTGCTTGTCTGCAATTAGTAGGATTAATAACTGATCGCACCAAATTTAAAGAATGGAATTCAAAGACAGTAAAACATTATAGGGGAAAATCACACTTAAAGGACGTAGTCCATTGGACCACCCAGCAGCCTTTACAAGAGTGACTGACAGGGCATGTTCAACTATAGACTTTACTCTGGTAGGTTCAGGCTTGTTTAAAAGTATTTCCAACTTCAATATAAAAGGGACTTTGTCCAAACCTTTACCCTGGACTTTATCTCCTCCAGGGTTCCAGAAGCACAATCTCCTCTCAGTTGCACAGCCATTTAATCTAAGGTGCCTTAAATGGAAGGGAGAGACAATTGCGGCAATAATGGTGGTCAGTATCATCTGCTTTTTTCCAGACCAGAAAGACCCTGGAGTCAGGTTGACTCTGGCATAAGTCTGGGTGGCATTCGTTGACACACTAACCTCAAAAGTTTCTATCAAGCCCCCAACCAAAAAAAATAGCCACAACAGGGCAGAATGGTTCACCCCAGACTTAAAGATCAAGAACAAAACGCCTTAATAAAGAACTCAGAATGGCTTGCTTACGTGGAAATCAACCAAGCCAAGACTCATTCTCTAATATTGCTAGAATGAAACAAGCTTAAAAAAGCAGTCATGGTGGCTAAAGATAGGCATAAAGAGGGAATCTGGATAACACTTCTACATGTAAGTCAGAAAATACATTTGAAAACCGTTTAGGCTGAAATAAAGAACTTGTCTAATGGCAGCAACCTGCATTACAACTAGCCAACAGAAGCCGTTTGGACAAATCATATAACCACTGATTGTTACTAAGTGGCTAAGGCCAGTTCCCCACAAAGATATGCAGAGGCTCACAGGGCCCAATTAACTCTGAAAGCATGCAAGGCTGACCAATTACAGAATTATCAAAAGCAGGTTGTGTATAACAACCTTGATTCCACAGAAGCTAATCAGCAAACCACACTACCACCGTCAACAACCAAGAGTTTCAGGCCAGTTGTCCATTAAGAGATGCAGAGTCTTGCAGGGTTCAAACAACTCTGAAAAACGCCCAAGGTTGACCTTTATCAGACTGGTCGAAAGCAGGTTGTGCATGCCATTAAAAAACTCAGGTCTGAGTGGGCACCAGGCCCGAATTCTTTTGGCACCCTGCCTGTTCACCATCTATACAGCAGACCAAGATGACCATCTACGTCAATTACAGACAGGGAGATCCCCCTCAGGCTGGGCATTGAGCTAATAAGAAGCTTTGAATACACTGCTGGGTCTGTAGTGTTTGATTGCTCAACTACTGGCCTACACCACAAATGTGCGTTTGGACCTTAATTATAACAAAACAAAGATCCTATATTTTCCAAGTATGCACAACAGACAATATGGATTTATCTGAAGGGCAAACTGTTATGTTCTGGAACAGGTCACCACGTATAAATAGCTCAGAGTGCATTTAGACCGCCACCTGAATTGCCCAAAGCAAGCACCATCTAGGCAGGCAAACAAATTGTTGGTCGCATTCAAAATCTTGCAACAAATGTCAATAGACTGTTCTACAAACCATCTTTTGCAGGCCGTACAAGCAAGCGTCATCACCTCCATAGTGTTCAGTTCAGAACTAATAAAAAATAATAATAATAATATTTTTAACACACCTACTCACGAGATCCTAACGAGGATAGCTACTAACATCAAGTCTGGTTCTCCCAGTGACCCTGCAAGGCCTAGGGTGCTGAGAGGGAGTATGGAAGTCCTTGAACCCTGCATTAGACATCTGATAGAGCTTTATTTTAGCTCAGGTATTGTACCTAAAAAATGGAAGGAGGCTGTGGTCCTTCCATTGAGGAAGAAGCCGAATGTCAATATGGACCAGCTAGACAACTTGTTTCCCATCTCGCTACTCCCCTACTTTGCGAAAATTCCAGAGAAGGTAGTGAACATCCAGCTAACGTCACATATCAGTAAACATTATCTTCTCCATCCCACTCAGTCAGGTTTTCGAGCACTGTACTCAACTGAATCGGCTGTGCTTCTCTCTACTGAGACCATTCGGAAGTACGTTGATGAGGGTCAGATGGCGGCCTTAATTCTATTAGATCTGAGTGCTGCCTTTGACACTGTTGCTCATCGTGCGTTGCTCCATTGTCTCAGGAAGGGAGGGGTTAGTGGGAAGGCATTGGCATGGATGGAATCCTTCTGCAGGATCGCAGCTTTCGGGTGGCACAGGGACCGTATCTATCTAACAGCATCAGGCTTAATCAGGGGATGCCACAGGGATCTACCCTCAGCCCGACCCTGTTTAATCTTTATGATGCTCCAGTGGCAGACATCACTGGAAAGTACGGGGTCAAAGTCATGTTCTATACTGATGGCACGCAGTTGGTGGTGTCCTTAACACAGACGGACGAGAAGGCAGCCACTAATTTCAATTCCAGCCTGCAAGAACTAGCCGTATGGATGGCTAATAACTGCCTCAAACTGAACGGGAGTAAGACAGAAGTGATGGTTATTGGTAAGGCACCTTCTGAGTGGACATCGGCGTGGTGCCACAGACCCTGGGCTCCACCCCTGTGCCTAGTGAACAGGTTAAAAATCTAGGGGTGTGGCTTGATCCCAAGCTCTTGTTTGAGCATCAGACAAGGCGAGTGGCGGGAACGACTTTTGGAATCTTGAGTCGATTACGCAAGACCTTGGACCTCTTGCCTACCGTAGCCAGGAAGATCATGGTTCATGCCTTAGTAACTTAGAGGCTGGACTATGGAAATGTGCTCTCTCTGGGGGCCAATGTCAGCTGTATACAGAGGCTTCAATATATTCAGAACGCAGCAGCCCGCCTGGTTTTGATGATGCCCAGGAGAGCCTCTTCCAGGAAGGCTTTAGTCACTCTTCACTGGCTCCCAATAAAGGAGCGAATCCTGTTCAAAGCTCTCTGTATGAGCCATCGGATTCTACAAAGGAAGGGGCCCGCATACCTACATTACCTTCTGAGTCTGTATGGCCCCTCCTGCCAATTAAGAACTAGCAGGATAGGACAGGTTATTGTTCCTGGAGTCAGAAGGGTAAGGATAGGCGGGCGCTCCTTTAGTTTTGTGGCAGCTCAGCAATGGAATAGACTCTTGTGGGGGCTTCGTATGGAGGCCTCGAAGTTGACCTTTCGTAAGAAGTGGAAATCTTTTCTTTTACCCACTGAGTAGATCTTTGGTGCTGGACCTTATTTGGGGGGTGGCCTGGTAATGTTTCTTTCTTGATTGTACTGTAGCTCAGGGACACACTAGTATAGCGTAACAAGTGCTTTATAAATGTCATTATTATTATTATTATCGTTTATTATTATTAATAAGATCATGTTGATCAGCCATGATCAAGCTATTAGTAGGGTCCCCGGTCCAGTCAGCATGCAAGGCTGCGAATTTTTGTACCCTGGCAGCCTAGGAGTTGGAAAAATCTAGGGAGACCCTGTGAGTGCCAGTCTGACTTGGTAAATGGTTTGCCATTTGTTTGTAATTCATTGCACTGAGGAGAATCATATAAGACATTTGCATGTATTTTCTGGCATTCAAAGCATGCTGATCATTATAGCACTTTATGCTTCGAGTGCAAAAATACCTCACCCCAACGAAATCACTATAGCATTATTATTATTCTCTGTCCTTTTCTTGAAACTCAATCAGAACGATTTGAAATAAAAAAATTATTTGCTGGGGGCATGGCCAAGTGGCAGGGAGAGATGGCCGTGTAAGCCGAGAGCTCCATCCTCGTGAACTCCCCCACGACTATCCGTGACATTTATCCGATACCCGATTCCTGATTCCTGCACCGGAAGGGGTGCGGACACAACCATGAGTGCTCCGGTGTCATTCTGGGGCCCAGGGGTGCACTAGCGACCTTGATTGAAGTAAGGCCTATGCACCACCTGAAGCCTGGACCTGGAGTGCTGATTTCGGCCGGCAGAGGGATGAGAACAGGTGGCCGGCTGACAACGCGACCCCGGGGGCTGAGGCGGCCCCACAGCGAAAGCTCACAGCTGCCCGAAATTGGCGGGCATACCCCCTGCCTCTCGGGAGGGGTGTACACGACTTGAGGAGCTCCCTGCTGAGACTGGTGGCCGAGTTGAGCACCCAGAGTTTGGTGCGGAGATCCACCGCCTTCCAACGCTGTGGTGTGGAGGTGAGAAGAACCCTGAAAGAGGCAGTGAGATCAGGGACTGATTCCTGATTGCCGCGAAGAATACCTGATACCTCCACCCCCCACAAGCAAAGGTGCGATCGTGTGTTTGGGGCAGAGCCCTCCCCCCCACCATTGCGTAGTGAGTACAGACCTGAAGGGCAGGCTCCTACGTAGTGGATTGCTGAGAAGGGTGGAACTGGTGCTCAGTTTGCTAAACATTTGGCAGGACACCTCAAATTGAGTGGCGGTCTCCCTTCCCGTGAAACCCCTGGGCTGCACTGCATGAGACGTTCTCCTGGCTAACTCGGGCGGGAAAAGAACACTGTAGCAGGGATTTTTGCTCCTATACAGAACTGTGCATAGAGACTTGGAACCTCAGTGAATTAGGGTGTGCCAAAACTCACCTTAGTATCCAAAATCCCCTACCAGACTAGCAATCAGTGTCTCATTGGTTCTTAGTAAACCCCAATGATTTAGACAACCCAGAACACAGACTTAGAACACATCAGGTAACGTGGAACACATGAACACTCTTTCGTTATACTAACATACCAATCCAGAATGAGGAGTTAATGAGGACACGTGCAGGTTTGAAATGTTCTTTCCTAATGCAGTGTTCTCAAGCGCAGTATCTTAGCTAATACAAGCAAACAAATTATAAGGAACAAAGTCAATAGCATAGATACAATTCCATAAAATACAAAGGGAGAAAGCAGGTTACAATGCTAATGGAAAAAGGTCTAAATAGAACCTCAGTTTACCCTCCCTTGCTAGTATATTATATTATATTATATGATAGAATGTCTCTTTGGGTTTAGAAGGGCGGGCCCATACCTCAGGCTTCAGCAGAAGTGGATCACATCACCTCCTGCACCAACTCTCTGTCATGCGAATATTCATCAAGTTTGTTACACATGCTCTGAGCAGTGCATTATTAATCCCGCCTAAAAGCCAAAGTTGGCCACAGCTGCATATATATTATGTCTAGCCAGTGCGCTGATCAAACTGAACAACAAGCGCTGTGTTGAAATGACCTTGAAGGCATCGGCACTCACTGTACAGACATAGCTCACAAAGCAAGGCTTATATTATAAGCAAACATATTATTCTCATGTAAAGCAAAGTATTCAACTAGGCGAAAAGCTTTAATAACAAAATGTGTTGTGTGCAGAGGCTGCAGAAAAGGAAAATGGCGTTTAAACTTCTAACAAGCTCATGCTAAAATAACACAGTGCAAAGGGAAACCCAAACCATGTGACACCATCCCTTTGATCCGAGCTCGGACAGGACAAAATTAAAGGGGCAAATTTAGGAATGCAGAGTTCAAGATCGATAGTTCGAACACAAGTCTCCAATTTGGTACCTCAAGAACAGAGATAAAAAGATACATAATCGTGAAGAGAGGAGAAGAAAAACATTTTTTTCAGCCTTTGGACATTGATAAAGTCAATAGGTTAGGGCTCGAAAATTCTGAAAGAAGAAAAAAATTCAATTATCCAATGAACAAGTGTCGGTCAAGGAAGCCAGACTGCAAACACATCTCATCCTAATAATGAATATGCAAAATATGCAGCAACAGCCTCCAGCAGGAAGTCAATGCTATTGTCCGAAAATAACTCAGCCATCCAATTTAACAAAGGAAAAGAACATACTTGTTCTTCAATTACCCGAGCCTCTTGCACCATCAGAGGACAACTCGGTGGGTTCTCAAGGAAGCTGCGAGCCAAGAAATCTTGCGCCGCTGCGAACACATTCCAATGACCCAGTACTCCATGCATCTCTACAAAGGCCATAATCCCTCCATCAGAACAAAGCAATTTGTGAGCAACTAAGGGGCTCATGAGCTGATTATAATCCGCATCGGGAGACACCGTATTGCAGAGACACAAATCCAGGACCCATTCAAAATCGCAGCTCAGGCAATGAAAAACAGGCTGGACGCATGTAAAGTAGGAAAATCGAAACGATAATCCATAAGCTGCACTCAATGTAGCAAGAGGCAGCGCACCATAGTACTCAAGCATCCGGACGTGAAGCAGCCCTAGCCGAGACTGCTCGCCTTGTAACACAGGATATGCATCCATTTTGAAATAAACAAAACAGCAATAGCACGCAAGCAGCAAGAGCCAGTAGTAAAGGAAATCCACCAAACAGGCTGGAGAAAATAGAATGGAATAAAGCTGGAATGACCCCGAAAATCTTCTGGAAGGAAGTCACTAAGCCACTGCTTACAACTTTAAAAAAGTGGGCCAGCCCCGAAGTGGAGGACGCAATAAAGATTGTGTGAATTAATTCACCAAAGTGCAAGGGCAAATCAGTGTTTAATAAGGCATGCACCTCTGTGCAGGTGTTAGCCACGTGAAGGGCAAATGTTTCACGAGCAGATGTGAGGGCAATCTCTCTTTGGGACAATAGAGCTCTTACGCGACTCATCATATTGAACTCTGCTTTCAAGGTCGGAATCTTAGGCCAGATGGAAACATCAAGTTTCCCATGCGGGGGTGGATACATTACATTTTTGCAACAAACCACACGCTCACTGACGGTAACGACATAAGCAATCCCTTTAATTAACCCACAGCAATCCTCATTGTTTAAAAGTAAATAACTCCCATTTGCCAGTAATGTGAATTTGGGAACGATTGCAGGGACGGGGGTACCTTTCAAAATACAGGCTTAATTTGGCTCGTTTTGATTACATGAGCCGTGTAATTGGATGTGTCTACACATTAATGAGTGATCTGGTGTTTCAGTGCATTCTTCACCATTAAATAAACTTCCTTTCCCTCCCTAATGCATCTATATGTAAAAGGAAGCGACCAGGCTTCATGGAGATAAGAACTTCCTAGAGGCTCGTATCTACCAATCGCAAAGTACTTCATACAGTTTTTAAATTCAAACAAAGGAAAGGGAAGAGTTATTAAACCATGAATAAGCCACGTTGCAGTATTGGCATCTGCCACAGAAAACGGTAAAGGCTCCAACCTCTCAATGTGTAACATCGAAAAAGAAGCATCCTTCATCGACAGTAAGCCTGCTTGTTAGTCAAATTAAATGGGGCAAACAATGATGATGCATTCATGTAATGCCATGGCACTTTTTCTGCCTTTAGGGTCTGCAATATCCATGCAAATTGCATAATAGAACGCAATTGATTCTGCCCATGGTACAAAACAGACACTTCATCTTGCACAATATCTCCAACAGATGACACAATATTATCTAACATGTAAATGCGGGAGGAGATCGTGTTAATGCTGTTATCTACAACTGCTAGCACTTTTTCAAAATTAGCTTGATCTATAGCCCTAAGGCGGGTAGCTGCCTCTATCTGGGATGTTTTCCAGAATTCGTTATACACAACATATATCCATCTTTTAGATCTACCTTTAGCCGGGCCTTTTATGAAATCATTCAGATCAACATCGTCAGTCAGCTTAGATAAATGCAGTTTAACTGACGCCAAGGTAGAATGTCTGAGCCAATTCTGATATAATTTGCCTACAGAATAGGTAGTCACAGAATGGCCACTTTCAAAACGAGGGTCTACCCTGACCTGTGTAAATCCATGAGCCAAACCCAGAAAAAGATGCTGGCATGAGTCAGCACTTCTGTGCCATAGCAACCAGCCTTCAGGCTCCAAACTGGATATGTTATAGGAGGAATTCAATAACAGAGTTTGCAACTCTCTCATGTAAAATTTAATAATATTACTCCAACCGGAATATTCCTCTAAGTCAGGAAAGGAATGAGCATTTAATCTTTTAGAAGTAGCCAATTCAAAGCATGTTGTCTGTGAAATTGTAGAATTAAAAAACAACATATGGTTTGAGATGAGGCATGCACGGTGCAAAGCCTCAGTGCCTTGCACTTGCCAGCTTTTAGAACCAGACAGATTTAAGGTCAATGGTATCCTTCTACAACTCGTAACCCCCAACAGCTAACTGGTCTAGAAAGGACTTCGAATACAATAATTTAGTATCGGTAAGTCTAACTTTGGATGTGGACTTTTCAGTCATTTTAAAATAAAATGCATTGGGATTAGACTGATTAAAATCTGTAAAGTATGTGAACCTTTTCAAAAAGGTAGCAGAACTGCCTTGTATAGGAGCCGGACAGTGTTCCCACTGGGTGTAATTTACAGTGAGCCTCCTGGTATTAGCTTTATGCAGGTAGTGATTGCCAAAATGTTGATAACAATACAAATCACCATAATTAGCAGACTCCAAGTATAAATCTTCTGCATCAAAGGCAGCATAACATTTCAAATCTGAAAAACAATGATTCTACGGCCTGAACATCCCAATCATCAGAACGTATATTTTGTTTAACTACATCCCCCATAGAGACTCTAAGTACATTAGGGACATTTATAACCTCTGTGGGCCCATGCATTTGAAATCGAACAGCATCCCATAAATCCCATCTAAGACAGGCCAAATGGTGATATTAACAAAAGCCAAGTCTCTCTTCAATCTGTGTGATGAGGAATGGGGAGCCAATATTCCATTGATATGTTGAATGCATGTTCTCTCTTTGACATAGTGTCCATTGACGAGACGGAAAAAATATAACACAAAACCAATTGACATAAAAAGGTAAATTGAAAAAAGCACAATCCAAACGTAGGTCCAAGGGGGAATCAAAAAATGTTTCTTAAACAGTCTTGCCAGAACAGAAATCTTTGAAGGCTTTTTTGATGTGTGGGAAACAGTGTCAAATGAAAATCTGGATTCTCTAGCTAAGCGAGTTTGCAAATCAGGCATCGATAAGTCAGTTGGGTAAGTATAGTCAGTTTCATCATTTTGAGTACCAGGCAATATACTCAAGAAAGGACTGGAAACAGCAGGCATCTCGAGAGCAACATCAGCTACAGGATTGGAAACTGGGGCCAACACAGAATTTCTCAAAATCGAAGGACATGAGACTGCCGGTGTCATACTAAGAAGAATTGGCCACTCTGTGAATCTTGACATTGTCAATGGAGATATACCTGTTCTCCTTACGACCTGGAAGTGGTGGTAAAATGACTGTTCTTGTGCCTTTCACACCATGCACTGGAACCGGAGCTCAATAAGAGAGACCACATTTTTTCTTGTTCTCGATCTTCTCACAAACCAGTTCTCCAACTTGGGGTAGCCAGCCAACTACCGGGATCTGCAACGCATCATCCGAGGTGGAGGGCAAATGTTCCTTTGCAAGTCTGTCTCTTGTCTTTTGTAGATCCTGTAAAACATTGCAATGTTCATCTACGTCAAAGGAGGCAGCAAGAGCCACCGAGTCTAGACCGTCAAGGTCCGGAACATACATCTTGATACCAAAGAGCATCTCGTATAGGGTCCGCCCACCAAGAGACCTTCTACGGAGATTATTAAGAGTACGCTGCACGCCATTGAGGTGGGCCAGACAGTTCATGCCAGTACCTATAACTTGAGCTGTCAAAGACTGCTTTAAATCTTGGTTCATTCGTTCTACAACACTATTACCCTCAGGTCTGTATGGAGATGAAAACTTGACTTGGACCCCCAACAAAGTCATGGCATCCTTATATGCCTTAGAGGCGAACGCCGGACCCTGATCCGAATGGAAGGTACCACAGGCAAAGATCCCTACAAAGACACGCAAGTCTCTTATGACAGTCCGTGAATCAGCGCTGCGGTGGGGCCAGACCCACACAAACCTTGTGCATGAATCAACTGCTACTAAGATGTACTTATACGCAGTATCAGAAGAAAAAGGACCGCAGTGATCAAAATAAACACAACCCAGTAGTTTATTAGAAATGAACAACTGTGTCTGGGGCGGACGCGCAGCAGTTGAAGGCTTAATCTGCTGGCACATGTCACATTGAAGGACATAATCACGCGTCTGTTTGTACAGTCCCCGCCACCACAAACGTTGTTGTAACTGCACCACAGTAGCCGAAATGCTCACATGCGCAGACGCGTCTCCTTCATGGGCCGCTGTGAGCAATGTGTGCCTGTGATCCCCGATGGGAATCAACCGTTCTCCAACGTCAGAAATTTTCACATGAGGAACTTTATCAGGACTTAAGTGGTATGTATACTTCGAAGGGAATCCCTTTGGATATTTACCTCCCTTCTCAGTCGCAGTAACAGCTGCCAAGATATCATCATCAATCTTACTTTTGGAACGTGTAACTGCTGCAACCAAATATGTTCACACCGCTGATTTTGCTGCCTAATCGGCTAGCGAATTGCCAACAGCGTGAACTCCCATGCGCTGATGACCTAGAGTGTGAATCACAAACACCAGGGGCAACCGCTCTTTAGGCTCAGCCACTCGAACCCAGATCATTTTATGTTTTATTGTGCTACCCTTGGAATTACGAAAATCATTCAGAATCCAAAAGAACAGATTTTCATTGTAAGACTGAACACAGTAGTAAGAATCACTCACAATAAGAGTTGTCACATTAGGATCTGCGTACTCCAATGCAAGCATCAGAGCACGAAGCTCAGCCAATTGTGCGGTGCAGTCTCCTAGAGTCTGCGTGTGCACAACCCTGGACTTGAACTCATCATTAATCATGGCACCTACCACAATAGCGCAAGTGGAAACGTATGCGTGCTTAGACCCATGCGCAACCTGCGATAAACCATCAGTGTATATGATGCAATGGAAATCCTCCAAAGGCTGCATAGCCAAAGGCGCAGGATGAACAAACTCATACTGCAAAAACTCCTGCGACTGTAAGGAGGCATCAAAAATAAACGTGACATCCACAGATGTCAATGATGCTGCCCATTGTGTCCACCGTGGGTGCAAAGCTTTTGAATTTGGTACACTGGCTTTCGTCAATGCCTCTAATGCAGGAAACGGGGTAAAAACCAACATGCGTTTTCCCTGCGACAGTGCACGTTCCTTAAGAATCGCCATTTGCACTGCTGTCTAAACTTTTTCCGCAGAGGAAAATCGCATTTCAGCCGAAGGGTACAAGTGTGACTTGTAAGCAATAGGCACTGTGTCTCCTTCGTTAAAAGTAAGGTACGTGAAACCCACAGCCCCAGGGATGATTCTAAACACCAGGTTGGTGTGGTTGTCACGAGTCAGTAAGAATTTAGATTCTAGAAGATAAGTCTGCAAAGATTGCAAAATAGCTGAATGTTCTGGCAGCCAGCAAGATTTGGTAAAAGTTGGTTGTATCAAAGCATACAAAGGCTTGATACACTGGGCATATTCCGGAATATATGTACGCCCGAAATTCAAAAATCCCAGTAAGGACTGTAATTTTTTCAGAGTTGTAGGAGCGTGCAGTTGTGCGCATTTCTTCAAGAAGTGAGGAGCCAATCCTCGACCTTCATTGTTGAGCTCATAGCCAATGAACAACACTGTGTACTCTGCAATGTGTGACTTTGCAAAGATGAATTTGTAACCGAAGTCCGCAAAGTTACAAATTATACGGTCAACTCGACACAGATGCGCCCAAAGCTCGTCGTCTGTGAGATCAATGTCATCAACATACGAACACGCATCTGTATCAATCCTCTCCAAGAGAGAGACAATACGGGCAGCAAACAAGTCTGGACTATATTTATAGCCCATAGGTAAACGTTTATACTGGCGCTGATTGCCGCCACAGGTAAAACTGGTCCACTGTGAACTCAGTCCATCCAAATTGTGGGTAAAAAAACTGTTGGAAATGTCACGTGTGGTTTTAAAACGTTTCAGCATGAGACCATCAACTAAAGCAGAGCCGTGCGTATTCTGTACTGCACAGGTACGGCAATGCGAGTTCAAATGCCGGTAATCCAATACCAAACAATATGAGCCGTCTGGCTTGGGCACAGTAAGAAGAGGGTTATTCATCGGTGACACACTAGTTTCAGTTACACCTTGATATTCCAATTGGTCAAGGATTTCGGCAACAGAAGCCTTAGCTTCACGCCGGATGGGATATTGAGGTTGAGGCTGTGGCATAGACCGTAAGGGTATCTCATGGTGGGGGGAAAAACATCCCATCCACAATGTGTACGGTACAGAGTCGGCGCAAGGGCCTTAGCCCACTCTTCTGCAAAATTCAGCGCATGCTCCTTCGAGACAGTGTGCGCGAAACTAGGGAGGATCACCTTCTCCCCTCTCGGAGCAGCGAAAACAAAAGGTGGGGGCCAGTCAGCCTCCACTAACAAAATATCATAGGTAGTCGTAAGATTCTCCCAAAATACCCCTTTTATGGTACGTTTGATGTCACCTTCAATTAAAAGGACAATGTTAAACAGTCTATCAGGGGGAGCTACCCTAGTATCGGCTGTCTCCACAAGAACATATTGGTCAGTTGCTGTCACCTTCAGTAGTGGACGCAGGGCCTCTCGCACTATGGTAATCTCCGCCACGCTGTCCAGCAAGGTCAGAGCCCATTTCTGATTCCGAAGCTGCGTTCTCACTATCTGTGGCATATCTCGATGTTAAAGCAGCAACTTTCTTTTTCTGAAACTGGGATCTTTTTGGTGTCGAATCATCCTGCTTGCCTTTACTGTCCTTTTGGCATGGCTGGTCGCATCCCTGCTGGCCACCCTGACCTCTGCCGCCTCCTCCACCACCAGTCGATGGAGCCGATGAGTCCTGAAAAGAACGAGGAGAGTGTTGTCCAGAAACCTGAAAACGATCAGGTGATTTTATCGTCGCGCGATCACGTAAGTCATGAATACGTTCTGTAGGCGCAGGCACTGGAGATGCAGGACAAGCATCCTGTTTTTGCGGTTGTTGTTTACCCTGTTTCTGTTTTTTGGGCCAATTTTGTTTTTTAGCCTTGGGCTGTTCGTCAGTTTCTGACTTCTGCCCTTGGGGTTGTTTTTTCTCTTTAGTGGAAAATGGCTTGACTCCCAAACTATTGCGGCCCACGGTCTAATAAGCCGCCACAATAATTCTTGGTAACTGTCGGGGTTTGGCGGCATCGGGTACAGCCTGCAAAGCATTAGACACCTGAAAGCTCACAGCATCTCCCTTGAGATTCTCAAGTACGAGATCGGAAACTACGTCAAAACTGCCGCCGAGGCGCATACCCAATTTAACCGCTGCCTCAGGTCCATGCTCATCTTGAACACGCTTATCGACCGTCGGAAGGACAGTCATTGATAGTGTGCCGAAGCACCTCGTATACACCGCTGCAAAGATCTTACCCCATGACTCACAGTCACCAGCTTCTGGGATCAAGTATTTTGGTATGCTAATAGTCAGAATCCTGTGTTTCTCACCAGGAGTCGTGTTAGGAAATACTGATTCCAGCTGGTCAAATTTCTCAGCAAGCCAGAAAGGAAAGTCATCCTGATTCTGGGGGTGCTTGCCCATCACAGCATTGACCATCACAGGACTCAGTTTCATTCCCCCCTGTTCGGCTAGAAGCGCCGCACCACCTGGGGCCCCGCCCAGGAGATTATGGGTGATGTATTGCACTAACAACCTAATTACATTAATTGCGACTGTATGTAACAGCCGCAAATCCGCAAGGGCAACCGCTCCATGTCGAGGAAGTGGTATAAATACAGCCAAAACATGCCATGTAGCGCCTGGAATGGACAAATGACCTAACCTCGGTGCCATCAAAAAATGGGGTAGGACGCCATTAAACCAAACTCGGTGCTGCCAAGCGTTAATCAGAACCTCCTGTGTCCTATATGGAGCATATTCATTTGGTACAGCCGTGGGAGTGTACGTGTCGAACACATTCGTATTTGCGTTCACAGCCGGGAAGGTCACCCACGAATAAAACATTTTGTATGGGTAAGCTACTTCCGCACTCACAACCATAATCATAGCCATGCCATCCACGGGGACATTATAATTCTGCAAGTGATTGCACACGGTAATGCGACCAAGTTGCGGGATGTCCACCGCAGCCATAGTGACACAAAAAGGAAAGATAAAATGAAAACTTTATAGCACAACTGGGTAGTAATTCAAGGAAACCGTTTAGTAAGAATCAAGCTTGAAAAGACCTATGTAAGTATAGGTAGGTTTGTCCGACACCACTGTTTTCGGAAACAACAGTAAAGGGTGTTAAGGATTGATATAAGTACTACTCGAGCGTCATGTAATAAGACCACCAACGATCGGGCGCCATGTAGCAGGGATTTCTGCTCCTATACAGAACTGTGCATAGAGACTTGGAACCTCAGTGAATTAGGGTGTGCCAAAACTCACCTTAGTATCCAAAATCCCCTACCAGACTAGCAATCAGTGTCTCATTGGTTCTTAGTAACCTCCAATGATTTAGACAACCCAGAACACGGACTTAGAACACCTCAGGTAACGTGGAACACATGAACAGTCTTTCGTTATACTAACATACCAATTCAGAATGAGGAGTTAATGAGGACACGTGCAGGTTTGAAATGTTTATTCATAATGCAGTGTTCTCAAGTGCAGTATCTTAGCTAATACAAGCAAACATATTATAAGGAACAAAGTCAACAGCATAGTTACAATTCCATAAAATACAAAGGGAGAAAGCATGTTAAAATGCTAACCGAAAAAGGTCTAAATAGAACATCAGTTTACCCTCCCTTGCTAGTATATTATATTATATTATAGAAGGTCTCTTTGGGTTTAGAAGGGCGGGCCCATACCTCAGGTTTCTGCAGAAGTGGATCACATCACCTCCCGCACCAACTCTCTGTCATGCGAATATTCATCAAGTGTGTTACACATGCTCTGAGCAGTGCATTATTAATCCTGCCTAAAAGCCAAAGTTGGCCACAGCTGCATATATATTATTTCTAGCCAGTGCGCTGATCAAACTGAACAACAAGCGCTGTGTTGAAATGACCTTGAAGGCCTCAGCACTCACTGTACAGACATAGCTTACCAAGCAAGGCTGATATAATAAGCAAACATGTTATTCTCGTGTAAAGCAAAATATTCAACTAGGCGAAAAGCTTTAATAAAAAATGTGTTGTGTGCAGAGGCTGCAGAAAAGGAAAATGGCATTTAAACTTCTAACAAGCTCATGCTAACATAACACAGTGCAAAGGGAAACCCAAACCATGTGACACACCTACATTAATCCTATAGAGTGCCTTACACCCCAAACAGCTCCTGTGAGCAGAGGATGAGGGATGGCCGGCCTGTCACGGCCTCAGGTGAGCATGGTGACCTCGGATGAGCCGAAGGTGACTGCGCTGAAGGGCCACAAGCCAGTCCAGTCGAACAAACTGTACCGCAATAGAGTCCCTAAATACTCGCCCCCGGACTTGCATCCCGGGACCAGGCAGATGACAGAAAGTGAAGGTGAAAGCCAGGAACTGACGCTGAAGGAAGTTATGGAGGCCATAGCTGGTATAAGGACCTCACTGGAGCACAAAATGGATCTGCTTTCAATGGAGGTGAATCTTATCCGAGCAAACCTGACCAAAGCCACTGAAAAGATCAAACAGGTTGAACTCACAACAGCGGGTTTGGTAGAAGATGTGTCGCAGCTGCAGGAAAATGTACAGGACTTACGATCATTCCGCAAATTTACAGAGCATAAACTGAATGATTACAAAGGGCGCCTTAGAAGGAACAATCTATGGATATTTGGGGTCCCTGAAAAGGTGGAGGGGCAGACACCAGAACTCTTCATTGAGAACTTATCCTTAAATACCTGCAACCTAAAGGACTTAGCTAATTCTTCATTGTAGAAAGGGCACACAGAGTAAGAGGAGGCCGTCCGACACCTGGAGCCCCTCTGCGCCCCATACTGGCAAGGGTTTTGAACTTTAGACACAGAGATGTTATACTTCAAAATGCATGAACGTCCGCTCCCCTCCGCTATGAATATGCAGATATCACTTTCTGTCCCGACTTCACTCAGTTGGTACAGAGACAGAGAAGGTCATTCCTGGCAGTGAAGAAACGACTTAGAGACAGGGGACTCAAGTATGCCATGTTATTTCCCGTGAAGGTCAGAGCGAAAACTGAAGGTCAAACATGGTTTTTTGACCAACTGGATTAGGCTTCGGAGTGGCTTGACAGTCATACAGACTGGGGCGCTGGGCATGCCGGCAGTGAGGACCGCTCTACTGGTGGACACTGTGACTAAAACCAGCTTTGTAAATTGAGGGCGCACACCGGATAGGCAACCAGAGTATCATCTAGGCCCTGCACTTTCATAGGGCCGAAGGAACCTTCTCTCAAAATGGCTGACTGACCAAGACGTCAATAGGCTGTGACTTAATTGGGTTATACTTAAATGTAGTGTTAGGGGAGGGCAACAGGACGGGTACTATTTCCCCTCTTTTTCTTCTTTTAATTAACCAGTTGGGTCAACAGGCAGCAGGTTTGTACAGGGAGTTGGGCGCCCAAAATGCAGGGAAGCAGGGTGGGGGGACGTTGGATTGGGGGTTTGTTTTTGGTGGGGGGCTATTGTTTGTTTGACATCGGTGCAACATCTAAGTTCATGAATAAAAGGGGTGCAGTATTTGTAAAAATTTGAGGTCTCCCTGAGTTACGAACTGAACGACAAATATGCTGGAGGATAAAAATGTTACAATTCTGAGTTAGAATGTCAACGGGCTTGGGGATAAAATCAAACGTAGTGTGGTCATCCAACACATTAGGAGGTAGGCGCTGGATATTTTCCTGCTCCAAGAGTCACACCTGTTCGGAAATGTGTGTAAAGCAATGCATTTAGGGGGTTATAAGATGGTCACACATGCAGGGTTCAACTCTGGCTCCAGAGATGTGGGTATCATGGGGTGAAAAACACACTCCCCCTTGTCATAAGTTCCACATGGGTGGATGACCGAGGCAGATATGTTGATCTTTCCGGGATGTGGGAGGGCCGCCCTATCACCTTTATGTCAGTATACGTCCCCCTGGGCCTGCAGGGCACTTCTGTTGCTGATTTGGGTGCTGTCCCTCTCACCATTCCAGATGGCCTTTTACTCATTGGGGGTGATTTTAAAGGTGTGGGCACGTTGGATAGATATCCCCTGCGGGAGGTGGGCCCTGCCACTCAATGGCTGCCGGACTTTCTCAAAGCTATGGGATTGGTTGATGGATGGAGAGCCTATCATCCAGATCAGATACAACACACCTTTCATTCTGGAGCACACCACAGCCTTTCCCGCTTGGATTATTGTCTCGTACCACCAGCGCAAGTGACTTACATAAACAAAGTCAAACACTTAGCTGGAGGCATCTCAGACCACTCACCAATATGGGTTCACATTCTCCTTAACCAGAGCAAAGTGGGCAGACTTGCCCCAATCAATCCCTGGCACTTCTGTAACCCTAAAATCCATAAGGACCTCATCAAAGCCATAGATGTATATTCCTCCAAGAATGTGGGGTCCGGATCCTCTACCCAGACCCTATGGGAAGCCTTCAAATCTGTTATTCGGGGGCAGGCGTTATCATTATTTTCTGGCTCCAAAAAAGAAAAGCAAAAAGAAGTTCTAGAACTCGAAACTGAAATCTATAGACTGGAGAGAGATCTAGAAGCAGTGGTGTAATTGAGAAGCTCCACTTGTTTAGCCTCAAACAGCATGATTACAAAGCTCTAGTCACAGATAGGGCCAACACCTTGAGTAGAGAACAACAAGGTAGGATCTGTGACCTGGGTGATAAAGCAGGCAAACTTATAGCGTGGCTGGACAGAAGAGAATGGGCGAACAGGCTGGTCCCTGAGCTTGGGGTGGAGGGAGGCAGCCCAATAATAGACCCACAGGAAATGGTCGATAGGTTTGCCGGTCATTTCCAGACTGTGTACATGACAGTGGCTCCTCACACAGAGGTAGATTTGCAAGAATTGTTGCAGGATATTAAGCTCCCTTGCCTCTCTCTTGAAGACCGAGAGTATATGGACAGTGCCTTGACGACGGATGAGATAGCGTTAGCAATTCGCTCCTTAAACTCCAGAAAAGCTCTGGGCCCTAATGGGCTCCCTATTGAATTATACATATTAGGACCAGATAAACTCGCCCCATATTTGAAATCTATGTTTGAAGAGTCCATAGAGGTAGGGGTATAGCCCAGGGAACAGAGGATGGCTACAATTGTCACCATTCCTAAAAAGGAAAACCTAAAACTGAATGTGCCTCGTATAGGCCAATTTCCTACAAATATCCCCTATACTCTTTATGAGCACAGAAGCAAATGCATTAAAACAAAACACAGTTTAAATACGCAAAAGTTGCACAATATGGATGAGCCCTAAGGGCCACCTAAACCATATACTAAAATAGTGGTATAAGAACCACCTAGCTGAAAGGAAGTAGGCCTAGGGCCTTGGGAATCACTTGAGCTGTTCGGGACTAACAGTTAAGAAGTCGGGAAAGGCCCGCGGGACTCGGGTGAAGTGCTGAAAGTGCACGCATACACCAATGCAATGTCAATGGTGCGTAAAAGTTACAAAGTTAGTGTTTAAGGAACCTTCCAGCTGACCTAGAAGGACAAAACTTTAGTCCTAGGCACTAGAGGTGTGTACCAGTGTAGGAACACCCCTGTTGCTGAGTTACCTCACCCACAGAAAGCGGGTGCACAGGTGCAAAGTAGTATCGGGTTTCGTCACACAGGTCGATGGTGCTTGGAGCTGAAGATGATGCAGGCGTCGAGACGAGAAGAGTTCCGGTGGATCCAAGGGTGGATCTGAAGTGGTGGAGACCTGAAAGCAAAGGGGACAATGTTCAAAGTCACTAGCCAGTGACTACCGTGGAACCAGGATGGAACCAGACGATGTCGGGTGCAAACAGGCGATGAGGTGCAGCTTGTCTCCTCAGCCACGTGGACACGAAGAGGTCGAGGATGCCCAGGACTCGGTCACAAGCTGTCCCACAAAGATTCTAGCTGATGGCGGTGTCGGCAACTTGATCGAAGCAAACAGGCCTTGGCTAATGCAAGCCACGCAGGAAGTGGAAAAAGCTTATCACTCGGACCAGCAAGGTCAGAGCAGGTGCTCCTTTTTACAGGAGCGAGGGCAATTCTGGAGCAACCAGACCCGCAGTGTAAATTGTAGGTTTCTTCGCCAAGATGGCCGCTGACCACTTGGCAAGTGGCCGGGATGGCGCGTCGAGTGGCACAATGCAAAAGGGCCCCACGCAGATCGTGGAGATGCTGGGGGGATGATCTTTTGCAAGCTGCTCGGTTGTTAGGCTTCTCAAACCCCAAAGCACAGCGTCGAGGGTGCCTCGGGTGCTGCGCAGTCAGCTTCTTGGGGGTCTTTCGAGATTTCCAGTCCCACGTCTCTCGGTGCCTCCACGGGTCCGTTCTTTGCAGGGACTGTGGATCGGGCTGTGAGAAGTCTGGGAGTCTGAGTCTCGTCGGCCTCTGGGCTCGGGCTCCAGCAGGAGGCGGAAGCAAAGCAGACATTGAGTTGCTGGATGGTGCCTGTGATCACAGGGTGGCCACTCCTAGGCCACAAGGGAGATGCTCTTCAGTCTTCTGTGCAGCAGAATGTCAAAGTCCAGTTGTCTTCTTAGTTTCAAGTTGATTCAGGAGGATCTGAGGTGCTATGGCACTGCTTTCACTCTTATTCCCAATCTGAGGGGTGGATCACCTGCTAGGTCCCTCCTCTGGGTGGGACCAGGAAGGGGGGCGGTTACACCCCCTTTCCTTTGTCCAGCTCTGCGCCAGGACTGGGGCTGGGAAGCCCCAGTGCCGGTTTGGACTGGCTTATGCACGAGGACACCTTGTGTGGCCCGGGCATGTCTGATTCTATTTAGCCCTGTCCTACCCAATACACAAAATCCTGTCTGGGGTGGTGCTCGCACCTCCCAAGGCAGGAAACCCTTTGTCCAAGCCTCCCTCGCTGGAAGGACTCCCAGCAGCAGGAGGTCAGACTTGTGTCTGTGGTGGCAGCATCCATTTTGTGATGCTTAGGCTCGAGTTTAACTTTAACCGGGGTTCAGGTTATGTACATGTCGTGTCCCTCTAGAAGGGTGGAATGCTCTCCCCGTCAACAGAACTGTTGAGGGGATAGTATTCCAAATCGTATGACACCTTACTCGACATGATTTGATAAAGCCAAACCAAAGTTAGCATATAACCGCGAGGATTATAATGCACTTAAGAGTATATGGTATGGCAATATCCCGGAACAGCTAAGGGAGTTGTTCCTGACAGCTGCAGACAGGCTCAGCTCATGCTAGAGCACCATCTCATGTGAAACTACGCACTCTGCCTCCAGGATTGCAGAGGCCTTCCATAGGAGTGGCTTATAGGTTAACATGTGTCCAGTTAAGGTTAGATATAGGGATACTATATCTAAGTAAGAGGTGATTACACCAACTTACCCCAGCTGAGCGATCATCCAGTTGTGTCAAATAGGGAGGCCAGGCCAGGGGTGGCACAATACATGCTGCAGCCCCTGGTAGGCCTTGGATGCACCTATGCCCTGGGTACCTGGAGTACACTGTTACAGGGGCCTATAAGGTGAACCAGTTCCAAATGTGTATGCACCTAAGGTACATGGAGTCCATTTTAAGGAGAGAGCAATTAGCCTGGGGCCCTGAATAGCAGGATCCCAGGCCAACTAAGTCAAAAACCAGCTAAACACCAGGCAAAAAGTTTGGGGGTAACCATAGTCAGATATCCACCTTCCTACAAAGGGGATTACAGACTTACAGAGAGACCTTCTCTGGGATGGTAAACCTCAGATTGCCCTGAATAATTTAACATTAAACTGGTATGATGGCGGCATTAGCCTCCCGGATATAAAAAAGTATTACTGGGCATCCCATTTAGCAGCTGTCAACCATGGCACATATGGTTGCCCGGACGATCCCGGCTACGCCATGGATAGATGGCTTTTACCAGGGGGCATCTACAATAGAGCGTTATACTGTCGACCTAAACAATTTACCCTGACTGGCCCTACTAAGCACCCAGTCCAAATTTGACATGACACCAGCAACTCTCTTGGATGTAGATTGAAACTGGCATTAGCTACCCCCCTTTGGGTCTCTGAACAACTTGCAGATCTCACAGACACAGAACACTTTTGATATGCACAGGTCCTGCACTCCCTCCAATCCACCCTACCTAAAGGGACTGCTCCCCCGGAAGCCTATAAAAAGCTAATAAACCAAATAATAGATCTCCTTCAGATATTACAGGATGAGTGGGTGAAAGATGGGGTTGAACTAGATGACGAGGACTGGCAGTTAGTTCAAGTTCAAGTTCAGAAATTTGTATAGCGCACTACTCACCCAGAGGGTCTCAAGGCGCTTGGGGGAGGGGGGTGTACTTTACTTATCGAATATCCAAGTTTTAAGTTGCTTTCTGAAGAAGAGGTGGTTCTGTACGAGGCGGAGGTGAGTGGGGAGAGAATTCCAGGTTTTGGCCTCTAGGTAAGAGAAGGTTCTTCCCCCCATGGTGGATCTATGGATGCGTGGAATTGCGGTAAGGGCTTGATTGGATAATCGTAGTTGGCGGGTGGGGGTGTAGAAGGACAGTCGCGTGTTGAGGCATTCGGGTCCTAGGTCGTAGAGGGCTTTGTGTGCGTGGATGAGGAGACGGAACGTAATTCTCTTGTTGACGGGGAGCCAGTGGAGGTCATTTAGGTGACCGGAAATGTGAGCTTGACGGGGGATGTCCAGTATTAGTCTAGCTGAGGCGTTTTGGATGCCTTGGAGTTTTTTCTGTAGTTTGGCTGTGGTTCCGGCGTAAAGGGTGTTTCCGTAATCCAGTCGGCTGGTGACCAGTGCGTGATTGACCGTCTTTCTTGTTTCGGTGGGGATCCAACGAAAGATTTTTTTGAGCATGCGTAGGATGTTGAAGCATGAGGATGAGACGGCGTTGACTTGTTTGATCATCGAGAGGAAGTAGTCCAGGATGAAGCCCAGGTTACGTGCGTGGTCTGTAGGTATGGGTGCGGTTCCTAGGGCCGGTGGCCACCATGAGTCGTCCCAGGCGGAGGGGGATGATCCTAAGATGAGGACTTCCGTTTTGTCCGAGTTCAGTTTTAGACGGCTGTTCTTCATCCACTCGGCTACTTCTTTCATTCCTTCATGTAAGTTGGTTTTGGCGGTGTTTGGGTCTTTGGTGAGGGAGAGGATCAGCTGGGTGTCGTCTGCGTAGGATATGATGTTGAGGTTGTGTTGGCGTGCGATGGATGCGAGGAGACTCATGTATATGTTGAAGAGGGTGGGACTGAGTGATGATCCTTGTGGAACGCCGCAGATGACTTTGGTGGCCTCTGATCTGAAAGGGGGAGGCGGACTCTCTGGGTTCTTCCGGAGAGGAACGAGATGATCCAGTCCAATGCTTTTCCTTGTATTCCGACGTTGCTGAGGCGTTGTATGAGGGTGCTATGACAGACTGTGTCGAAGGCTGCGGAGAGGTCAAGTAGGATGAGGGCAGCTGTTTCACCGTTGTCCAGTAGAGTTCGGATGTTGTCTGTTGCTGCGATGAGGGCGGTTTCGGTGCTGTGTTTGGCTCGGAAGCCGGACTGTGAGGGGTCGAGGGATTTGTTGGCTTCGAGGAAGGCAGCGAGCTGACTGTTGACGGCTTTCTCAATAACTTTGGCAGGGAATGGGAGGAGCGATATGGGGCGGTAGTTTTTAAGTTCAGTGGGGTCTGCTGTGGGTTTCTTCAGAAGGGCGCTGAGTTCGGCATGTTTCCAGCTTTCCCGGAAGGTAGCGGAGTTGAGGGAGCAGTTGATGAAGTCTCGGAGATGGGGTGCGATGATGGAGTCTGCTTTGTTGAAAATGTGGTGGGGGCATGGGTCAGTTGGCGATCCTGAGTGGATGGAGTTCATCAGGCGGATGGTGTCTTCAGTGGTGATTGGGTTCCAGGCGCAAAGGTTGTTAGAGGGGGGTGTTGGTTCGGAGGTGGGTGGAGTGGACTGGTTCCCGGACTGGTTTTCAAAGCTGTTATGTATGTCGGCGATTTTGTTGCAGAAGAAAGAGGCTAGGGAGTCGCAGAGGTCTTGGGAGGGAGTGATGTCGTTGGTGCCGGCGGTGGGGTTGGTAAATTCTTTGACGATGTTGAATAGTTCCTTGCTGTTGTGGGCATTGTTGTCGAGTTGATCCTTGAATGCTGATTTCTTGGTGGATCGGATCAATTGGTGGTGTTTGCGGGTTGCGTTCTTGAAGGTGGTCAGGTTGTCAGTGGTTGGGTTTTTTCTCCAGGCTTTCTCGAGGGTGTGACAAAACTTCTTGGATTTCTTAAGGTCATCGTTGAACCAGGGGGCTTTTTTTGTTACCTTGCTTGATTTGATGGTTTTTCAAGGGTGCTAGTTCGTCTGCTCTGTGGATGATCCATTGTGTGAGGTTGGTGGCTGCTTGGTTTGGGTCCGATGAATTGGCAGGAGGGTTTTGGTGAAGCGATGTGAAGAGCTGGTCGGTAGTAATTTTGTTCCAGTTTCTTCGGGGAATAGGTTGTGGGGGGTTGTGGGTCGTGGTCTTTTTGTAGTTGAAGTGCACGCCGCTGTGGTCCGTCCAGTGGAGAGCTGTGGTGTGATTGAAGGAGATGTGCTTGCTAGAGGTGAAGATTGGGTTGAGCGTGTCTCCGGCATAGTAGGTGGGGGTATTGACAAGTTGTTCGAGTCCGAGGTTGGCCAGATTGTCCAGAAGGGTGGTGGTGTTGGAGTTGTTTTTCTTTTCCAGGTGGTAGTTGAGGTCTCCCAGTAGGATGTAGTCCTCGGAGGGGAGGGCGTGTGGGCTGATGAAGTCAGTGATGTCTTCGCTGAATTGTGTGCGGGTTCCTGGTGGTCTGTAGATGAGGGTGCCTCTGAGTGTGGTCTTGGGGTCGGTGTGGATCTGGAAGTGAAGGTTTTCGGCGGTTGTGAGGTTGTCGTCGGAACTGGTCGTGATGCGGATGTGTTTTTGTGGACGATGGCGATGCCTCCTCCTGTTTGGTTGGTGCGGTCCTTTCGGATGATCTTGTAGCCGTCCGGGATGGCTATGGCGATGTCGGGTGCTGATGAGGCGTTCATCCAGGTTTCTGTAAGAAAGGCGACATCCGGTGAGGTAGTACTCTTCCCCCAGAGTTGTGGCTATCCCAGCGAACTTACGATTGGTACAGCTGAAGATCCTTCACAGGATATACATCACAGGACCTCGATTAGTACACATGGGTGGTCTAATACTGGGGAATGCAAACGGCAATGCGGCCTCCTGGGCACATTCCTCAACATTATTTGGGAATGTGAACACATTAACTCCTTTTGGCTTAAGGTACATGTCATGATTAATGAAGTACTGCATGTCTCCCTCCGGCCAGAAGTGAGACGATGCCTCTTGAATGTTTGAGAACCCACAGTTCTCAACACTCTCCAGACACAGTGGGCCACGTTGGGGTTCATGCTGCAAAAAGAAATATCGCCCAACTATGGGGGGGTAAATCAAGCACCACTCTAGAGGCCTGGGAAAGGAACCTCGATTGGGCATGTTTAGAGAAAAGACAGTGTATTTGGCGAGGGGATGCCATAAAATGTGGTCTCGTACATGGGGCCCGTGGAATACTTATCGTAGTGAGATTTGTACACCGCCTCAGTGCAATGATCAAGTGACCTACCCTTCCTGTGACTTTCTTCTTTGTGTAATGATTGTTTGATTCCCCGTTTATACACACTGTAATGTATACATTGGCTGATCCTCTGTATTGTCCATATACACTGATGACTGTTTAATAAAAAGAATTATAAAAAAAAAAAAATTGCCGCAGAAGCAATTTAAGTACGGTTTCAAATCACGGTATGTTATAGAGATTTTAAACTGCTTTTAATTAACATTCACATAATTGCAGAAAGTTTCTTTTAAACTGTGTGCTTAGCACCCAGGCATTAGGCATTGTACAAAGGCCACAGAACATCTTGCAGCTACGGCAAAACTCATGAGGTACGAATAGCCTCGAAAAGACTCACTGTATCAGCAATAAAACACAGGCAGCATCTTTATGACAGTGGACAATTTACCTAATCGATTGAGTATTTTACGTGATCTTACCTGTTGAATCTGATGCATCACGTTATTTTCATAAAAGTGGCAGTTTCAATGCATTTGCACTGTAAATAAGGTTGTGCCGAGCAAACTGAGAAATAATCAGCTGCTATTCATACAAAGCTGATCATTATAATATCACATATATGTAACATATATAAACTTTTGTCAGCCAACACTATTTTTTTTATGAAGCACCTGCTGTTTTTGATTGTAAAGGTTTTTAATAACTGCAATCAATAAAGTATTATTAAGTATAGGGGGAATACTTTTACACAATCAAGCTTGATTACCCTATAGACTTAAATATGTCACTCCTATTAGCTGAGGAGGATAAACATTTATCACAACAAACATCTCCATATATAGGCAATAAAGGAGCCTTGGACACACACAAGTCTACTCCTCTTCAGACTCATTATTTAGGTACCAAACTTAGAATGTTGGGCACCATGTTATATGGTTCCTACAAATTTAGTTGGACTATGTATTTAGCTCACTAAAGCATCATAATATAGAGACTGAGTCTTCTTATGTTGTCAGTACATGTTGGTCTGTTTGGCTAGCTCACAACACCACATCTGGACTTTTAGCCTTACAGAGAGGTATAGATGTTATTGGTACCCTTTAACATTACTACTCAAATTTGGAAATTGTGGAAACAGATCTAACCCCTTTCGTTTGCAACTTTTGCATGCCCAAGGTGTCACAAAGAAAAACATTTTTATTTTCATATCTTTTTTTTAAAGTTCTAATCTATGTAATTAAAACATGAAATGTGATAGACAGATGAGACACATCATTGTTATAACCATTATTAGAATGGAAAAAAACACAAACAATTCAACCACTTTAATTGTGCCGAATGTTACTAAGGTAACTCCTATCTATCACTAATACCTCTACACTAAAGAAAGCCTATTGGGCGTACCCTTCTCCCACACTTGTTGGAATGATCTAACACCATATCTGGTCAATTGTGCCAGGAAGCCGGCCTCAAGCATTAACAAATGCACCCTATCTGAGTGCATCTCTGTCAGAGCTCCCAGTAGTTTCCATGAACCCCCTCCCCCAAGCGCCTTGAGACCCTCATGGGTGAGTAGCGGGCTCTAAAAATTCCTGATTGATTCATTGATGATGACTCCTGCGTGAAGTGAAGCACCTCTCAAGTTCTGTCCAGATGCTGTTTAAATAATAAAATACTGGCCTTATCACATTGTGCTAGAGTTGCCGAGCAATATCGTTAGTTAGTCTGAAGTAGAAGAGTCATCTCCTATGAGCACAGAAACTAAAACAAAGCATTGTGTTCCAATATGTGTGACCATAGAACTAAATGTATAGACAACAGGGCAACTATGCCAACCAGAAATAAATGTGTGAAGGGCACATTCTTGAGTTAGGGAAAACATGTGCAAACTACCATTAGAAAAATATGCTAAGTTTGAAAAAAACAACTAAAATGGAGACTAAGGGCCTGATTTAGATTATTGCGGTATTTCTGCCGTGGTGATGGTCCCAAATACTCCGTCAAACTGATGGTGGTCCGCCTGCTGTATTTAGATGTTACAGCAATATACAGGTTCTAGCCCCTGATGCAGTCTTCTATACTGGCTACCAGTATTCCATCTCCATCAGGCTGGTGGGCTTATGCCAAGTCGATTTAGATGTTCATGTTGTGCTGGCAGTTCCCTGGTGGCAGAGTCCTGACAAAATAAGGCCATGGTGGTATGGAGACCGGTAAATACTACTTATTTTCATCTCAAAAGACTAATATGCTGTTTATCTGTCAATATGTATATGTAGGTAATGTGTACTGCCCATTTTTTTTAACACATAGCATTGCACACCAACAATACACTTTTGACATACACGCACACCCACCACAGGAGCCTACCTCAGATTCCAGAGCCAACGAAGTGGCTGAGCATAGCAGTCAAGCAGAAGAACAGTGAGGACATGGGCATTGGCGGTAAAGATAAAATCAATTGTAGGACCATGAAACGAGGTGAGTTTTAACCTCTTTTTATTTGTTTCCGCCAACTCAAGTTCTGAGGTTTCCCTTCGCAGTTGCCTCGATGGCACATCTTAATCTGGACTGCAGGAATCTCGGCGGGATTCCTTCTTACAGCTGTTCCAGCATCTGACGACGTTGACGTGGGCGAAAGATCATGGTGGAGGCGGCGGGACTACATCGGTCTTCCCTCCAGTGCCCAGCCAACATCTAAATTGAGCAGGGAGATCACGAAGAAGATGGGCTGAAAGACAGCCAAAAAGCAGGGACGGGACCAGTCCAGCCAAGATATAAATCAGGCCCTAAGAATAAGCTCTACAACAGTGTCGAGTGGAGTAGCTCTTTTAATACCTATATAATAATATATAATACATATAAGTGACCCACAAGGTAGGCCCTTAACAGCTGGTATGGCAGGGTGAAAGTATTTAAAAAGTTTGGCATGTACTTTTAAGTTTCATATGTCCTGATAGTGAATAACTCCCATATGTGTTTTTTACTTCTGTGAGGCTTACTCCTCCCATAGAACTTCATTGGGTCACCTTATTGCGCGTAATAAGTAATAACTTTGTTTTGGAAAAGGTAAAAATATCCTGCTCAGTGTGTGAAGAATTGCAATTTCTCTTTAATGATAATGTCAAAATGTAAGTCAAAATATTTAAAAGTCCACTTTTAGAAAGTCCTAACCATTTGATGACTGTTTACTGGGTCATATGATTAGGTGTAATTTGTAGTTGGCCTTTGTGTATTCTTCCCAGACAGCCACACAATGGGGGACTGGGTTTGCCAGGATGAGCCATTCTTTCAAGATGGAGTGGTGGAGCTGTGCACAGCGCCCACTTTCACTTCAAAGTAACTGCCTCAGCACACATAGAAAACAAGTCACACTAGTATTTTGTGACTCCAGTTATCCTGGGACCAGGGCAGGGAGGCAGAAGAATTCAGAGACTTCTGGTGGGGGGAAAACTCCAGAGTTTTCTTTCACTTCAAAGCTGGGCCCAGTTAGACAAATAGGACCACCAGTCCTACTCTTTAGTTCACTTCTGGTCTCTCTCAAAGGACTGCTCTGTTACCTGTGGCCTGCTATGTACTTCAAAGGACTGCTCTGCTGCTCCAACAGGACTGCCTGGCTGCCTGAAGTCTCCCCTTGCCCTCAGAGGACTTCCCTGCTGCTTGAGACATGTACTTCTGCTTGAACTCAGGACTTACAGAGTGACTCCAAGGGCTAGTTGGTTGGCCTTGTGACCAGAGCTTCAGGGATGTAAAAGATTCCAACTATCTTGAACCCGCATATGGACCAAGTCTCGTCCTGGACCCTTGGAAGTGGTGTTTAAAGTGCCCAGATAACTCAAATCCAACACTCAAAGTCAAAATGTTCGGCTAAAAGTGCCCTCTGAACTTTCTTCTCACCCATTCACCCAAGATGCATTGCAGGTTGGATTGACTTTGGGGTAGCTTCCGCTACATTTTTCTCTGCAGCCGTAAATACTGTTCAGTGGTTCTTCTCTGGAAGTTTATCTGGCCTCCTGTGCCCCCATCAGATACAGCCTGCAGCTTTGTTCCTCTGGAGGGTTTTTACTTCTGACATCAACGCTTCCTTCTTAGACACCACCAACTGCCTTCCCCCACTGAACTTTACCTTCTCAGACATTTTTCTTTAAAAAGTCATTTCTACTGAAAGGTAAGTCGAGACTGGGCCCAAGCCACTTGTGAAATAAACCACACTCATTTGCAGTTGGCTTTAAGTTTCAACTTTGCCCCGGTCCTGTGGGACCAGATATCTGTGGTTGGCACATTGATATTTTAAGATCTATTTTCCCTTTAAACTTTAAAAACTCCAGCTTTACTGATTTTTTACATTTGCTGTCAAAAAATCCATTACGTTTTAATTGTGTTGTGCTTTCACTTTCTTACTGTTTTAGTGCTGCATAAATACCTTACACATTGCCTCTAAGTTAAGCCTGACTACTTTTGTGCCAAACTACCAAAGGGTTGAGCATAGGTTAATTCATTGACTTTTTGTGATTCACCCTGACAAGGATTGTCACTGTTGTTTAAGTAGGTTTTCAAGCCCTCAACCAACAACCAAATTTTGCCCTTAGGAATATTACCTCCAAGTACTCTCACATTTCAGGATATAAAGCAAAATTTGAAGTGATGTCCATGTGTAGAATCACTACACCTGGTTTTATTGAGGCATATCAATTCAAGTGGAAAAAAAAGCAAATATCTGGGGATGTAAAACAAAGGCAATCTAGGTAAAATGGTGATGAGTAAACGAATCCCATGAAATACTTGCTTTGATGACATCAAAAATCAGCAGTAGGGATCCAGATATTGTTGCAGCTGGAGCACTCAGGACAGTGGTGCCCGTCCATCATCAAGCAAGGAACTTTAGCATCCCAACAATTAGTTATACAGAAAATTAATATATAATATAGCAAAAATAATAAAAGTGATGCAAATTGGTCAAACCTAGGATCCATGACAATGTACCCATTTGGTATACCATATAACTCAGCCCTCTGCATAGGGATATTATAGATAATAGGGTTGGACCCATGTAGTCAGTGGGACCTGTGTAACTAGTCAGTATATATAGAAGGGGTCCCAGACCAAACACAAAAGGTTAAAAAGATCACAGTGTTTTAATTAAATTAATCCAAGAAATAAATCAGGGTGTATGGTGTTTTTATTCTCACCGCACCGTTATAACCAATCAATGATCTAGAAATCAATGGAAAATTTATACACAATATACACAAGTTCAATGCGCCCACAGGGAAAGGGGGAGAGTGCAGGGAAAGGATACACATTTTATGATAGTTATACATCACTAGTCAAAGGTTCTCATGTGCATAAATCTACAGATCACAATCACAAAAGTCATAGATCCCCATACGAGGGGTCAAATACAGTGTACAAACATCCAAAAGCGTTTCAGATAGAAGCTCCTAATCAGCTGTATACATCAGGCTATCCTTAGGAGTTCAAGTTTGTAGAAGAAAGTCTACGTTTCGACCCAGAAATTGTAGGACAGTAGATCCTTACTACGCGGGTCTTCGTCAGGACGTGAAGGAAGGGTGGAGGGGAAGGTGGGGCTGTTTCCTGGTGAGAAATCAAAAGGCGACCTGAAAAAGCGTGGTCCTTGCCATTGCCGTAGCGTCATTGTAACGGTTGCTGTCCATATCTCTGCATTAAAGCACGGTTGGATTGGAAAATGCGATCATTTTTGTCATCATCATCTCCTTTATCTCCTCCGTCATAGCGGGGTTATTTACACTACACTGTATTTGACCCCTCGTATGGGGATCTATGACTTTTGTGATTGTGATCTGTTGATTTATGCACATGAGAACCTTTGACTAGTGATGTATAACTATCATAAAATGTGTATCCTTTCCCCTGCACTCTCCCCCTTTCCCTGTGGGCGCATTGAACTTGTGTATATTGTGTATAAATTTTCCATTGATTTCTAGATCATTGATTGGTTATAACGGTGCGGTGAAAATAAAAACATCATACACCCTGATTTATTTCTTGGATTAATTTAATTAAAACACTGTGATCTTTTTAACCTTTTGTGTTTGGTCTGGGACCCCTTCTATATACTCTGCATAGGGAGGCATGTGGAAGGCAATGGGCATCCAGATAATAACATAAACCAAACTCAAAGACTTGGAATAGCTGAAACTAGAGTTTAAGCAACCGTGCAACAACTAGTTAAAACACTTTCTTAAAAATCATGGTTTTCAAGTATTAGGGACCAATCCTCTGGTTCATGAATCATGTATCAGAGACTCTCACCTTAAATTGTCATTTAAAATTCCACATAATTGGTACTTGACCACACAAAAACAGGTCAAAGATGGACTACAAGGAGATATGAGATGATGGTGATGCCTACAACCAGACTGTGAGTAAATTCACAATGGGATTGCCCAATCGTAAGTTGATCCAGGGCATTCATCTGAGAAATGCTAAACAAAACATTAGTTCATATTATAACTGTATCAAATAAATTAGCCATACTACATTATACAATGTAGTTAAAAAACCTTGGACCACACTGTAGACCATAGATATCAAGAGCACTAGCTACAGACAAAATCTGTACTCCATGGCACTGGCATTCTATTAACCTACCCACATAAGAGGAATGGATCACCAAGATGACAAAATGGTCTCATATGACAGAATTATACACAGACTACAAGGCAAGATGTTTACATTCCTGGCGATGTATATTATCTCTCCTTAAGAGACAGGGACAATAGAGGGAACATAGGCAGAGCCACACTGATACCGTTGGGAATAAACACACACTGATACAAGATAATACAAATACTTCAGAGGCCTTCAAAAACAATATTCAAAGACTAGAAGAGAAGAAATGAGACCAGGTGTGGTAGATTTACAGACTAGAAGAAAGATAGTGGACAACATATGTGTAATAGAGAAAGTATCAGAAGGAATAATACAGCTAACTTCTCAATAACGTACAGCAGCAGTGCTTCACCTTTTGACTTGATTGAACCACCATTGAATCACCATTTTCTTTTTTTAAATATATTTCTTTTGTTTTAAATCGAACAACACACTTGCATTCAATATCAGGATATAATTACATTCAGAGTAACATGTTATAAGATTGAACTATAATTGAGGAATATTGCACATATCTTACAGGAATGTATAACAGAAGAGACCACGCTCCATAGGAGCTGCCAAGCATGGATCGCTGTAATCCCCATGGAATCACCATGAGAAATCAGGGACCTTAGTCACAATTTAAAACTCATAAACATACTCAAAACTACAGTAAAAAGGATACATAACAGAAAGAGACAAATTATGAATCATCAATCAAGTGAATGATAGCTACTTAGTTTTTAGTTTCTAATTTCTAATTCCTTGATATTTACAGAATGTTTGTACCTATTTAAATTGTTTTTATTTTACTTTTATATATGTATATACTTTATGAATTAGTTATTATTATTTAATTTTCTAAACAGTAAAGGATCCCTGACTAAGCGTCTTGGACCCCCGGTGATCTGTGTATCACACCTAACAACCATTGTTGCAGAATACCTCACGATTACACAAACATTAAAAGTCAATTGTTTCATGCGAATATTTGGGGAGGTGTCGGGCCTTCTTTTGAACTTACGGAAGTCCGTGTTATGGGTGTTGGGGGAGCGCGGAGGCTTGGGATCCTGGGCGGCGGCGTTGCAGGAAGCGGCCGGTGGCCTTAAATATCTGGGTGTATTCCTGACAGACCTACATGGGGTCTCCTGGATGCGCAATGTTGTGCCTGTCTGGGACCGAGTCCGGTCAGACATGAAAACATGGTCCCGCATGCCCCTGAACGTGTATGGCCGCTCGGCCATATTTAAGATGGTGGCCCTTCCGCGTCTACTATACCAATTGCAAAATCATCCGTATCCTATTTCACCGCAGTGGTTCATACAGGTGGATTTGGCGCTAAGCCAATTTCTCTGGGCTGGGGGGGGGGGGGGGCCAGAGTAGCACTCCGCACATGTTTCCTCCCCACATATTGTGGTGGCCTGGCAACGTCGGACATTCTGTCCTATATCAGGCATCTCACTTATTGGCACTGAATGAATGGTGGTATTGGGACTGGGGAGACCCGGCCTATGCTCTTGAGAGACACCTGATGGACCCAGACACGCTACACACAATACTTTACTCAGCGGCTAAGAGAAAGAGACTCCCAGTAGTTACTCAAGTGGTTTTCCGCATATGGCGTGGGGCACTACACCGTATGGGGTGGTGGAACAGAATGACGAGGGAAACTCCATTATGGCAGAATGGGCAGTTGCCAGCGCTGGCATCCCTGCAGGGGTTCCGTGGCTGGGATGCGATTGGCATATCGGCCTTCGGCCATGTTATGAAGGGCACGACCCTCAAATCATTCCAGGAGCTGCGGGAGGAATACGATATGCCGCGAACCCAATTCTTTAAATACTTGCAGTTCCACCATGCTATAACACCCACCTTGAACGGCCTGGACTCATTGCCTGAATTTAGCCCATTGGAAGCTAAGGTGTTCATGGGGGAATTGGAAAGTAAGAAAATATCTAGTATCTACCAGACGCTGGTAACGCATTGCTCCTCTTCCCTAGACAAACTGCGGACTAAATGGGAGGAAGACATAGGTGCACTAGAAGAGGAAGACTGGAGAGAAGCCCTTGAGGCTCCAAGGGGAGCGGCTATTGCGGTACGCCTGCGATTTATTCAGTTCAAATATCTGCATAGAGCCTATTTTACTAGGGAACGGCTGTAGAAGGCTGGCTTGATTGCGTCTCCTGATTGCTTGAGGTTTGGTCGAGAGGTGGGTACTTTTGTACATACGGTGTGGTCGTGCGATGGGCTGAGGAGGTTTTGGTCGGGTGTGTGGGACTGCCTGTCTGTGGTGCTGGGCTGGGAGCTCCCCCGCTCGCCACAGCTGGGTCTTCTCCATGTCCTGGAACAAGTGGGGGGAAACATTTACAAACAACATTTGCTGCTTCTGGGCCTTACAGTGGCTAAGAGGGATGTGACTCGAGCCTGGAAGGACCCCAGGGCCCCCCTGGTGCGAGTGTGGAAAAGGGGATTAGATTTTTACATGGGACTGGAACGCCCGATCTTTGAGGCCAGGGGCTGCCATCGAAAACATTATAAAATATAGAAGAGATGGGCAGACTATAGAGGACTGTGGTTGGAACTGCCAGTGCAACATGATGCTGATGCAGGGCAATTGAACATAGATCCCGGGTGAAGAGGAGTACACACTGAATGTCTCTTGACATGCTTTTTGTTTGTAGACTAAGTAGACGCTGTGCAGGGGGCTGGGGGGGTGATCCGGGTAGGGGGAGTGGGAGGGAGATGGGAGGGGGGACATAGGAATGTTACTTTATTTCAAACTGTTGCTTGAATTGCCTATATATGATTATTACTCTAATGCTCACAGCTTCTCCGGTGCCCGGAGTGCTGTGCTTTTCTTGCAATTTCTCAACAGCACAATACAATTTTGTTCTGGAAAAAAAAAGTCAATTGTTACCTGACTTTAGAGGGTGGTTGAGAATTGGGTGGGATGTCAGAGGGTGTAGCTGAGTATGAGGAACAAGAAAACCGTTAAAGCAACAAGAAAGTTAAGAGTGTGGAGCAAGCTCTATGTTCCCCGAAATTAGAGATGGACACCAGAAGTGAGTGGTGCGATAAGTTTAAACTGACCTTAAATCTTGGCTTTTTACTCTTTACTTCCATTTCAATTTCTCCAAATACTTGTTGATTGATACAGTCGACTACTGATCCTATCATCAAATTCACTAATTTAGGTTTGTGATACCATAAAAGAGTACAGCCACACAGATCAATTAAAAAAAATCTTAGCTATAAAACAGTGAATCAAAATACACAAGGCATGATGGCAAGTACTCTAGTATACATGGTTAAAATGGGCTATCATAATTTTGCAGTCGCCGACGAGATGGGACTGGGACTGGGAGATGGGGCCACATAAATAAAGTGCTAAATCATTAGCAGAGATTGCCTAAAACAGTCATCATATTATTATCCTAAAAGATGCATTATCACCCCTTTTGCCCCATAGCAGCACTTCTATACAAAATCCAGCAGCAGCATATTACAGTACATAGTATAATTCCATAAAAACAAATATATACAAACATACATTTCAGATTAGAAATGAGTCCTCGTTGCCGGCTCATCACAATTGCCATTTTATCTATCAGAGCCAGGGGAGGATTTCAACAGTGCCTTCCTTCTAATTGCCTTGCAGAGGCCTAAAGATTTCGCTGTTGCACAGGCAAACAGAAGACTAGCATCTGATTTTAAAATGTGCATGGCCTCCTCAGAGTTTCGAGTCCCTAGTTGTCTGCACAAAGGAGCTAGCCATAAACTCATTGGTTTCACATAAGCTGGGCAGGCAAAAAGGACATGGCCAATTGATTTGTATGGATAAGCGCAAGAAGGACAACCCTTGGATCGAGTTTTATTGTTCATCCAAGAGTTAGTAAAGGCATTAATAGGGAGACTACAATGCCTAAACTGGATGTACAATTTCCTATCTGCTGGGGCCTTGATGACATCAAAAAAACTTTCTAGGGAACAATTGAGTTTCGAATCCATAAAGGTATCAGCTAAGGAACCCAGTTTGGATTGTGCAAATTTGTTATGGTCAACCCATGCCCAATAAAGTTGCTTCACATGGTCCCTGGTATAGGTAGGTGGATGGCCTATAACCTGTAGCGGCAAGCCAATACTAGTCCGAAGGTTGTCTACATGCTTGATCCAGCTAATCTTATTGTTGGTATCTAAGGCTATAACCTCACTGAAGGCTGCTGCATACAATGCTAATTCTGGGATGGTGGTCAATCTATGCACACTATGGTGGCTAATGATGACTAATGATGGTGGCAAACCTATGATATTAGTTGCTCCGTATTCTCCATTAGCAAGATATTATCTCAGAATAAATGAGTAAATATTTGGAGTATTTTGCCTGTGACCATATAAGAGTGACAAATAATGTATCTCCTTGCTGCACTTTTATCTCTGAAAATAATGTATCTCCTTGCTGCACTTTTATCTCTGATAATTTATAAAAACAATGACACTCATATGTTGTTTACTGTACTCTGTGCATTGAATATTCTAATGAAGAACTAATGAAAAAGATTGCACAGGTGCAGTATCATTAACCGGACATGCAGAATTTAGACTCTCCTTTGTGTTCACTAAAGGTCTTTGCGACTATGGTGGATACAAACAATGAACCTAGCAATTTTTCACTTAGGATTCTGTGTGGGACTTCAGGAGTATTTTGGGTCTGTCACTATTAAACGTCACTGTAGCCACTGAGACAGTGTATGGCACATCTCACAGTTGTTTTGATTTCCAGTTTGTCACTTGCCATTTGTGATCCCTGTTTGTTATTTTTCCCCTTCTCAATTCTGCATCCCTGTTGTCCTCTGAACCCCTTTGTCTCTGTCCTCTGTTTTCTGTTTAACCATTTATGCTGACTTAGCTTTTTTCTACCATACCTCTGTGTGTTCTATATCCGTAAGCAAGCTGCTGCTCTCCATCTCAGCATCACATCTATTGTGTTTGTATAAGCTCTTGCGCTAACCTCTCCAACCATCAGTAACCTCCATTTGGCAGCACACATTTTAGGACTAGCACTCACCAATAGTCTTCATCTGTGAATTTCAAGTGAAGTACAACCTCCCAGTGCATTCTGGTCACTGGTGTCTATGTTTGGCAAAGCTGCAGTTCATCTAGTAAAGAAAAGTTTGATAACTATTAATTTCTTCCAATATTTCATTTTCCCAGCTGGATAACTATTAATTTCCTTTAATCTATCATTTTCTTAGCCCAAGACAAATGTTTTGCTCTTCTTCCTTTTATGCCAGCAGGCTGTGTCACTCCATTCCATCAGTCCTTTCCTTGACCAGTTACCTCCAGGCCTGATTCCTCATTGAGTGAGAGGTAAGCTTTACATTATATTGGTGTTTTATAATCAGTGATATTGATATACTAAATCTCCTACTGTCCCTTTCTCTCTCTCTATCTATTTCTTTCTCTCTCTCAGATATCAAGCAGAGTTAACTTCTGAGAAGATTATAGTCTGGTGTTGCCACCATTCTGAACCAATGTCTCCAGTGTCTCCGCCCTTCCCCTAATTTTCTACTGGTTCGTAACCAATGCATTATTATTCAGAACCTTGACTTGAATAGATGGACAATTGGGATTGTCAACTATAGTCCTTTTGGAGAATTACACTATTATCTTTAAATCTTGACAATACCAACAACTATCAAAAACAAAGTGAATACCTTGTGAATTACATGTAAATCATGCCTCAATCTAATTTTAATTTTCTAGCACTCAACAGTGAATAATGACACCATACTTGACTTAATCTAAGAATGTATCTTTCTGGTTTCGGATTGCAGTGCATGTGTGTCTGCATGATTGCCAATTTTGTAAATGTTCTCTAACAGAATGGCAAATGTTACAAATCTTGTACCAGGAAGTAAAGAGTGGACGCACCTTGAAACAGGCAAGCACATTATTAATAACTAAGGAGCTATTTCAGATATTTTCCAATCAAAATCAGTTTTTATCTGTAACTTATTTTCCATATCCATAACATTACAGATGTTGTATCTTAGGAATCAATGGAACATCAGATCTGATTCCACTGCAATATAAGACTTTGGAGTAATACACAGTGGCCAATGGAAGGATTTATTCAAAGTAATCATTTAGTCTCTATATGCTGGGGCTTCAGGCTATGGTGTTGAATTCTCAGTCATTTTCAAAAATGATCAGTTCGTTGGGGTGAATCTAGTGCTATTCAGAATAATATGTATGATGTAGACCTTTACTTTGAGAGATTCCACTGTTCAATATAGTTGGAACTTTCTACTCAAACCTCACTGTGTGTAATTACAGAATTTGCTCTCCCCTTGTTATTCCCATGGGAACTGAAGGAAGATATTTATTGATTTACTTGTTTCTTAGGTTAATGGACTCACATCACTTATTCTCTGTCAGTAGTCAATTGCTATCAGTTCATTTTGAATGAAGACATTTGAAATGAGCCGTGTCATTTTAATTAACATACACACCTTTTTAAGTGCCATACGAATGATATTTTTGCATATTTGTCTTAGCAGCACTGAGGAATTGACGGTCAATTGTGAAACAGATACTGACAGTTTGGTTGTTATGGATCAAATATTAAAAACTCATTCACATGAACTTTTCTTAATAAAAGCAAGCAGCCCAGCAAAACCGAATAACTGACACCTCCTTCTTTTGATACTTGATATGATTGCTTACTGTATGAAGTGGCAGCATGCCAAGAATGATCAACTCAATGAAACTCAGAGTGCTTACCAATGGATGGGATGAATTCCAGCACTCAACCCATCATGTTTTGTTTATTCAATGATGGCCTAGGTATGAGCAGTATGCTAAGATGTGGGTCCCATAGTTGACAGCGCCAGAGGACCTGTACTTTACTTCACTGATGAGGCCCAGAAATCATCAAACCAGTCTCCCACTGCTGTCTTCTCGTGTATAGATAACATGACCTGGCAGTTTGTGCTTTGCTGCTCTGATTGGAAAAGGGCCAATGCTGATTTGCATATGGTTGCTCCCTGCCTGGAGTGGAACATATGGCTAAAAAATGAGTTTATATCCAGACATGCCCTGTAACTCACTGTGACACAAGCTTCAAATTGCACCTCAGTGATGAGGCTCAACAAGGCTATAACAGGTCTGAATTGACTTTGTTTAATTTCAGAAGGTGTGTGGTCTGGGATTTTAGACTGATTTTGTGTATTGGAGCAGGATCAAAACAGGCTTGAATTTGATTGTTCTTACCCAGAGTATCAAAGTGGAGAAAAGAAAAGGATTGGAATGTGGCCCAGAATAATTTCCCAGAATTGGGATAATTTCAAGCATTCCACTCATAATTTTTTTATTTTATGTCGGAGAAGAGCAATTGTAATTTATCTGTCTAGCATAAGCACATGCACCACAAAGACGCATGGATAAAAGCCATGTCTTAAATAAAAGGAAAAAAATATTATCGGCTCACATCCTAGGGTCAGAGTTGACTGTGAAAACACAAATTTGTCAATGACTGGGAGAATGGTTTCATAGAATGTACTGACATGGGTGGAATTTTTGAGGAAAATATCTACATTAAGCTACAGATTTGTCTCTCCTCAGAATGTCTGTGCCCTGTCATTTGCTCCCTTCTCCCTTTTTTGCTGCTTTCTGACCACATGGCAATGTAGAGTTTGGTGCCTTATGTCTGTATTGGATTCCAATCTGTCAGAACTTTAACCTACAACTGTAATGCTAAACCAACAAGGGAGAACATCTTATCATAGGTTTCCTTTTCACATTTATTGTGGACCAATCTGGAGAGTTTGATAGAGAGGACAACATGCTCCAATATCAAGAGGGACACTCTGTTGATGGGTTGAATGTGATAGAGAGTGAGGTTGTGATGTACTTTCAGGTGGTATCTATTACACTAGATGTGGGTGTTTTTGATTTATTTAAGAGAACAACAGTGACTGACCATTCATTTCCAAGTTGCCACTGTATTGGGGGATTTCATACATTATGGCTTACTCCAAATGTTTCTACATATTGTATTTCACAGCAACATTACAACTACTATTGTATTTAATATTGGTTGCTTGCTACTCTAAATATCTGCTTAATGCTGTCAAGGTTACAAGCACTCTTACCTGTGAGTTGCTTGTAGTTGGATTTCGCAGAGACGTTATGGACCAACTTCCCCAAATTTCTAGGCAACACCTTGTGATTATTTCAGAACTCCTAGGTAATCAAATAGAAAAGAAGGGAGGAAGGCCGGATTGTAGACGCCACCTGGTTCCTGAGTTGTCGACCTGCGAGGCAACAAAGAAACTTTGTAACGTTTATCTAATTATCTCCTAACCTACAATGTACAACTCTTCTTACAGATCTCTTTCTTTTACTCCTAGAAGCCTACCTGCGACGGTATGAATCTAAGCGTCGCGTCCGTGTTGTCGTCGGGGAGGGTTGAAGCTGTTTAGGTGGGAGGAATTCAGAGTTGAAGCCAAGAAAGGGAAGTCTTGCTCTTTCTCCTAAGAAAAGAGAATGTTTTGTGAATAAGTTACTCCCTTTTTACAGTTTGTTCACACTCTTAAACATTGCAACATTTATACACTTCACTTACTCAGCATACTCTGTCAATTCTTCCGTTCTCTTCTCAACCGAGGTAGAAACAACTTTGAACATAAAAACAATTTACCAAAATTCTACTTTAAAATTATTGTCCATAAATATCGTTTAGCGCTTTGATATTTTCTCAAGAGCCTTTTTTCTTTCAGGAAAAACTATTGTCTCTTAAATCGAAATTCACGAAAAATGTCTTTGGAGTTTTCTTTTCAGGTAAGTTCAAGCCTCTCAAATAAGTTCAAGCCTTTCTGGTATTTTGCTGCTTGCTTGCGTTGGGCGCCTTTAAAGTAATTATAGAAAAGTTTTCACTTAGCTTTTGTTTTCTTTCTTTCCAGGAACACACGCTGGATTCGAAGGCTGAAGAAACTCTGCTGCAGACCTGTGGGCGTCGGCTGGCGTTCAAGATCCTAGGGCGCTCCCAGATGAGTCCTTCTCAGGGGCGCGGCAGGAGGCGAAGCATCGGGAAGCCTTGGGTGTGGCCTTTTATAGGCAAGCCACACCCAGAGAGACGGTGACGCATTGCGCACCATTTCCTTGCGTGCGTATGCGTCTGGAAACTTCCACATCTGAGGAAATAGAAATTTTTACGTGGCCAGTGTGTCCCCCACTCGCACCCTATGTATGTACCTATGCCCCATGTATGTCCATGTCATCATGTAATTCTCTTCTCATGCCTGTAATTTATAATGGTTCTGCATTTCCGTCCAATGTTAGCATGTCAGTTATTAGGCCTTTCATGAATGAAACGATAATTCTGCACTGAGGCCTATGTTGCCAATGCATTTATATGGTACACGTTTAAAAGTCGAGATGCACACGTTTTTGTGGCACAGCCGAGCCAGGACCCGAATTCAGGCTCCGAGCCTCCTGGTACTCTGAAAGCTGCAGTTAGTAATGTATCCCTGACCTCTCACTTACTTCCTGCTTGGCCGAGAGGTGCCCAGCCTGGCCTGCCAAAGACAGTATTTTGCCTACAGTTATCTGCTCAGCTCCACAGAAACACATTCCAGTCTAGTGAAAGAGGTAAACATATTCCGCCTGCAGAAGATAGGGCCTAGCCTTTCTGTCTCCATTCGAGTGATTTACTGATCCCGTTTCCATAGAAGGCCCATGGCCCCACGCAATGCACGAAGAAATATATGCACACACTAGCATTTAGTGATGAGCAGCTTTTAATCGAGCGACCTTTACTTCAGACAATACATCCTTCAAACACAAGATATCAGATATGCCAAAGGTGCAGGTCGTTCTGACATCCCCGACTCCTCTACTAGTGCTAAAGTCAGCTTCCCCCAGTTCTCCCCGGTTACACGTCAATTCCACGTCATGACCAGTTTTGCGCGCACAAGTAGGGTAAAGGTTCCTGCTGACCATGCAGACCCCCTCTATGCGTCCACCCACCTATGACACATCTATGACTCATCAAGTGAACACCCACGTGTACGCCTCCTTACACCTTACACGCCTTCTTTCACGCCCATGTGCTTTTATCTCTCTCTTTCACTTGCTCCGCCTGGAGCGCTCCGCCTTCTCTATTCAATGCAATGTATGTTTTAACTATATATAATGTGTTTTGTGAATAAAGATTTAGATGACGATCCTTCCTGAACCTTAGTGGTGATGGAACCCGATTCTCCAGTAGCTCGAGCTATTGCATTAAAGCCTTTTTCGAATCGGACACCACGGACTCTGCCTCTCATTTGATGAGCAATCCTTATTAATGTATAGAAATTATGACAGGGTAATCAATTATTTACCACATTAAACTGGCGCCCGAACAGGGACCAGTCCCCTTCCCCACGCGCCGGCGATGTAGGTCCAGCCCCCTGACCCCTTCTACAGCCGTGACGGACTTCAAGTGTACACGACAGCGGGACTTCCTGCCTACTCCCTCAGGCCTACGGAGGAGACGGAGACTGCGACCAGGCATCCACACGAGGCGGTGAGGATTGCGGACCATCCCGACCAGAGCCCAAGCCGAGATAGCAAGGTCCGAGGTATCCCGAGACCCACCTGTTCCGAGGCGCATGCAGCAGCAGAAGCCGCCGCAGTAGTCCAGTCCAGTATCGAGTTTCCGAGGCCTTCAGTTTTGCTTCCCGGTGAGTACCGTTATGGGGAACGCATAGAGACGGGTTCATTTATTTGAGCCCGGTAAAGACGGGTCTGGGTACACAGACCCGGTAAAGACGTGTCCATTAAGGTGGGTGTGGTAAAGACGTGTCTCTTCACGAGACCGGTATGGTTGTACTGTTTTGCAGTACATAAAGTAAACTGTTTTCCAAGGTTGTGTTTTTGTACTAGTTAGGATGTATCTGTTTTTAATGTATTAATGTTGTAGTATGAATGGTTGTTTTCAGTTTATTGTTGTGTATATTGTGTTTTCGTTCGCGTTAGTTCCAACATGCCACTGTTTTCGAAATTACGACAAATAGGAACCAGGAAAGGGATACTCGAAGAGGCAGTCCCCGTCCCGCCTAGGGACACTCCTGGCCATTTTATGTACCAGAAGCACGGGCTAGATGCCATACTGCTTTTAGACTTATGGGTAGATTACACGAAGGATCTGGAAGAGAAATATAGATGGCCTGTCTCAGGGACATGGGATGCTGATTGCATCATGAGAGTAGAGGAAGCACTATGGAAAAAGAAAGCTAGACAGTCCCAGAAAGATGCCATCGAGTTATGGCGTAAAGAAGCGCATAGGAGAGCAGAGAAAGAATTCCACAAAGCAGAGAGAAGTAAAGAAGAAGCAGAGAAAGCTAGAGAAAAAGAATTAAAAGAAGAAGGTGAACGGGTTAAGGCAGAACAAGCAGATAGAAAAAGAAATGCGCTTATTAAAGGCATGTATCCCGTCCTCGCTGAAGGACTACCTAAAGTGACCCCAGAAGTGCCCAGTAATTTGCCGCCACCACTGATCCCGACCAAAGTACGTAATCATAGACAGACAGCAGCGGACATTTTTCTTTCCTCCTATTTGGAAGACGCCGCTCCGGATTATGTTAATGCAGGTTTTCCTCCTCCTCCTCCTGCCAACAATCCTAACAATCCTTTTTTCGCTCTACCCGTAGCACAGGATCAACCCACACCAGTAGTGACAATGACAGTGAAAGACGACTCAAGCCAAGGGGCAATGGCAGGGGGGCTCAACACAGTACCGCGAACACCACCATCATCACGAGCATTACAAGAATTAGCATTATAACGAACGCCAAAAATGACAGCCACACCTCTTAAACAAAATGTAACGATTTCACATTGTATATACGATCCAGTACCAGGTGTAGGTCCAATGCTCATGTACTCACTACGATTAAGACGTGTTGCAGAATATCTGATCGCATTACCAGGCATGAAGGACAATTTAGACAGAATATACCATTTCATTAGAACGGGGGAGGGACCCGAGAGTATACATGAGGCCATGGCGCAAAGAAAGGTCGAGATTCAATGCATGCTTTTACGTTTTGTAATTAATTGTCTGATCAGGGAACAAGACCAGCTAGGTAAAGGAGTAACTAAAGGCATGATTGATTGGAGTGACAATATAGCTGCCGGTAAACATGATACCATGGCAAAAATAGAATGCATGTACAGGAAAATTTGTAAAGAAATTCTGAACTTACACCAGAAAGAGCAAGACGAGAAAGAGGACGACTTAGCCTCTGAAGAGGGTGAGCCAGAAACAGAGGAAGTGGATAAATTGAATTACGTAGGTAGAGCAAGACAGTTTGACAGGCCCAAAGGCCTAGATTACAGTAAACATGGCCCTCCCATACCAGAAAGATATTCTCCCGAACACCTATTCCAGGCTACTGAGAATGCACTGAAAGGACGAGCAGGGGGCGGTGAACCTCACACTATGCATGAACAGGAACTAGCCCTGTCAGCTGTTCAATGGGCTTGTAATTCTAATATATATAATGACAACATAGTGGTGCAAACATTTTTAAGTCTTCCTCTGGAAGAACAGCGTTTAGCTGGTATTTACATGGTTCAACATCTGATCACATTGTACGAGAGCCAACATTCTGATCCAGGTCCCTTGTATAAATTATTGGACAATCTACTCCTAGAGAGATGGAGAGTCCTAGGTACCAAATTAATTAATGTCATTCTAGACCAGCGACACAAGTACTTGACTTTTCTGACCACGCACTTGATTCCTGCCCCACACCACGACAGAAAGACTTTCCACATAGACAGACAGAACCCCCTGCGAGAGGTACATCCTGTTAGAAATACAGCTAATGAGCTCCAACGAGTATATGTTTACACACCCTTAACAAAAATAGAAATACTGGAAATGAAAAAATTGCTGCCCTGTTATGATAAAGACCCGGGGGGGTTCCACCGAGAATTAAAAGACATTCTCCGCATAGGGGATTACACATACACTGACATCATTAAATTATTAAAAGTACTGTTGCCAGCAGGCATTTATGAAAAGCTGAAGGAAAAGGATTGGGAGATGGGAGAGAAAAAGATAAATTGGACAGAATTGGAAGACGAGGATAAAACTCGGGGCCCTGGTGTTGGTCTCGGGGATAAAGCCAAAGCACTACCTGAACTATTGATACAGGTCCTGCCGAGATTATTAGTTACTAGGAAGGAAGATTGGGATGCTATTTCAGCCTGTAAACAGAAACAAGATGAAGACACCAGTGATTTTTATTCTAGATTCGAAAAATGTTTTACTATTAATAGTGGCCTTAAGACAAGTAGTGAATCGTACCCACATCTTTTTGTGAACAAATTAGTAGAGAATTCCTTACCCCCGATCAGAAATAGAGTACAGAAAGTTGAGAGTACCTGGCAAGCAAATAGTCCTTCCCAAATGTTGCAAATGTTACAATATCACCAGAACCGAATTGGAGAGGAACAGGAACATGAAAAGAGACGCATGAAAGATACGAAAATGAAAGTGTTAGTTGCACAATCCGTACCAGCTGATGGCCATAAAAAGGGCACGGCTCCTGTTAAAGGGAACTATAATTATTGCAAGCAACCTGGTCACTATGTGAATGAATGTGCTGTCCTGAAACACAACATAGCTACAGGCAAGACAAAAGAAAGACCACGTCCTCCTAGACAGGATAACACGCAAACGCCACCGAACACGCAACAGACAGTAGCTGTACCGCAACCCATTGCTGCCACACAACATGTCACACAACAAATGTACCAGTACGCACAGTCAGACTATCCAGAATATCAACAGTACTCATGAAACAGCCTAGAGAGGGAGGTTGGCTTGCCTCTTATCGAGGTTCCTGTGGATCAAGAGGGTCCCTATGTACATAGTCGTGTATTGGGGAAAGACAGAAAATTTCTGATTGACACAGGGGCGAGCAGAACTACCATCAGTCATGACGAGGTTCCAGGGGCACCCCTCTCAGGCTCACAGAATATTTCCCTGGGATTTTCAGGAAAGCCTATTGTTAACGAAGTGTCAAAGCCAGTTTCACTAGGAGTCGGTCCATTGTCTCGTATTACAGACTTGTTACTTACTAAGTCATGTCCAGAAAATTTGCTTGGTATAAAGACATTGAAAGAATTAGGAGCAGTGATTTGTTGTTCTCCGGAAGGAGTGAGATTGTTTTTACGTAATTTTAAAGGTCATTATGTGTTAAGAGATTTTGATCCCAGACTCCAAAATGTACCACAGCATTTATGGGCGCAAGGTCCGACTGATGTAGGTTACATGCACATTACACCACACCGTGTCACTCTCAAACAAGGAGTTGTACTGCCACGAATCCGACAATACAAGTTGCCACCTGATGCTGTAGTAGCATTACTGAAAATTGTTGACGAACTTATTGCACAAGGAATGGTTGTAGAAACTGACTCAAATATATGTAATTCTCCTGTCATCCCTATTCTTAAACGAACTGACCCAAATGCACCACCAGTCTACAGACTTGTGATTGACCTCCGAGAATTGAACAAATGCATCATACCCCAGTACCCAGTGGTCCCAGACATTTCTTCATTACTGACTGCAATTGATTCTGAAGCAACGTTCTTTACTGTAATCGATCTCAAGAACGCCTTCTTTAGTGTCCCAATACATCCTGAGAGCCAGTACCTCTTCGGATTCTGTTTAAATGGACGAAGCTTCAAATTTACGAGGGCTCCTCAAGGATTCACAGAAAGTCCTAGTATTTACAGTCAAGCATTGAAAAGACAACTAGACAGTATTCACATGCCCGCCGACACCGCACTGCTTCAATATGTCGATGACATCTTGATTAAAGCACGAACAGAACGAGACTGTGAACGTGCATCACTGACAGTCTTATACTTTTTGGCAGACAAGGGGCACAAGGTGTCCCCTTCAAAGTTGCAATTCTGTGCACAGCAAGTGGTGTACCTTGGACACTTGCTGTCCAAGAAGGGTAGACAGCTAACACCAGACCGCATTCAGTTAATTGCACATCTTCCACAGCCCAAGACACAAAAGGAGGTACGGGCCTTCATTGGCCTCACTTCTTACTGCAGACAATGGATTCCCCAGTACGCATATCCAGCCAAACCACATATACAGTTAACAACACAGGAGGCAGCGTCTTCGACTGTCCTCCCTTGGACCCAAGAACATACACTTGCATTCGATGAATTGAAAAAAGCTCTATGTCAAGCACCAGTTTTAGCGACCCCATGTTATAGCAAGCCTTTTACACTTTTTGTTACTGAACGCGAAGGAACAGCATTATCTGTCCTTACACAAGATCAAGCAGGAAAACACAAGCCTTGTGCTTATTTTTCTAGTACATTGGATCCAGTGGCCCAGGCTCTGCCTGCGTGCCTGAAATCAGTTGCAGCAACAGCCCTAGCAATAAGACAGAGTGATTCTATAGTGTTAGGACACCCCCTGACAGTACAGGTTCCGCACTCAGTGGAAGTCCTCTTGAACAGGACTCAGACTCAACACCTGACTATAGCAAGACTGACAGGATATGAACTGACATTGTTCCAGCCACACATAGAGATCAGACGATGCAATACCCTGAACCCTGCTACACTTTTGCCCTCAAGCACAGCAGATACTGCACCACATGACTGTGTGGAAGTAATTAATACAGTGACGAAGCCAAGACAAGACTTGACAGACATTGCACTGCCAGACCCAGACCTGACCCTCTATGTGGATGGTTCATGTATGAGAACAAGCACAGGAGAGTTAGTGGCCGCATATGCAGTGACCACGGAAACTGAAGTTATAGAGACACATCGAATTGACACACTGTCAGCCCAAGCAGCAGAGCTCATCGCTCTGACCCAAGCCTGTATACGAGCCAAGAACTTGAAAGTTAACATATACACAGATTCACAGTATGCCTTCGGAGTCGTTCACGACTTCGGAGTTCTGTGGCAGGAGAGAGGTTTTCTGACCTCTCATGGGGCCAAAATTCAGCATGGTCCCCTCATTCAGGCTCTGTTAGATGCAATACACTTGCCTACAGCCATAGCCATCATGAAGTGCAAAGCACATACTAAAGTCACAGACACCATTTCTCAGGGTAACGACCTGGCGGATCGAACAGCTAAACTTACAGCCCAGACTCCAACAGACATTCCCACAGACACGACAAAGACAGAAGTACCATCACTGACAAATTGCATGACAGTCAGGGATCCCTCACAAGATGTACTCGACATACAGACACATGCCACACCAGACGAAATAAAGAAATGGACTGAACAAGGAGGGGTCCAGACTGACCAGGGTTGGATGACAAAAGGCAAAGCCACATGGTTTCTCCCTGACTCCATGGTTCAAGTCATCATAAGTACAGCACATAGTCCAGCATACTTAGGAGAAAAGGCTATGTTAGACAGTTTACAGAATATCTGGTTCAACAAGCACCTGCGTGCAGCAGCAAAACAGAAAGTGCGTACCTGCATGATCTGTTGCCAGTTCAACCCAGGCAAAGGCATTCCCGTGGAACAAGGTGGATTTCATCCTCCTGACCACCCTTTTGAAGTCCTCCAGATGGATTATATTCAGATGGACAGATGTCGAGGATACAAGTACGTCCTCGTAGTTGTATGTGCACTATCTAGATGGACAGAAGCATACCCAGTTCCAGATTACACTGCTGTGACCACTGCCAGGCAGTTGGTCCGAGAATTCTTTCCACGGTACGGTTTGCCCCGTGTCGTGTACTCAGATAACGGTCAGCCATTCTCCTCTGAATTAATGAAACAAGTATCTCTTCTGTTAGGGTACCAGTGGAAGTTCCATTGTGTACGACACCCAGAGGCAGCAGGTCTTGTCGAGAGACACAATCAGACACTCAAAACAAAGTTAGCGAAGGTCTGTGCAGAAAAAGGCGTGGATTGGATGGTAGCCTTGCCGGTTGCCCTCTTTTACATGTGTATGGTAGCTCATTCCAGAACAGGACTGTCCCCGTACGAGGTGGTTTTTGGTAGACCGCCGAATATGTTGGGTACGCCTATGCCAAAAAGAATAACCGATGTCGACAGTAATATGCTGACAGATTACCTGGCTTCCTTGATGTCTGCACTCCTTTCTTGTCGTTCGCAGGTTGCAGCCGCCTTCCCTGACAACACCGAAGTCAAAGAACATTGCCTCGTTCCCGGTGACATCGTTTTCATCCGGAACTTTGATCGTTCAAGTCCTCTCGAGCCCCGCTGGCGCGCACCGAAACTGGTATTGTTAACAACGAGGACTGCCGTCAAGGTCGAGGGAAGAAAGGGCTGGATTCATGCCCACCACGTTAAACGCTTCCATGGACTTGGATCTGTAAACGAAACTAAGGACTGCCCAGATACCAGTGACTCGAAACTCCCTTTGCTAGAAAAGACTCCGCAGCAGGAGTACAAATTAAAGCTACGGTCTAGTAAGTCAGACAGCGTTTAATTGTTTAAGTCCCCCTCGGGTGAAGCGGTTAGACAGGTTCCTGACATGTATAAGATCGTAGACCCAAATAGACAGAGAGATAGGCAGAGAGAGATGAAAGAGAAATACTGCAAAAATTTACGCAGCAGATGCATAGTAACTTTGATCATTATGTTTTTTCTAAGTATATCGATTATATGTATAAGCTTGACGCTACATGATTTCTTTCCTCCTCTTGGTTCACATATACATTCTTCCTTCAATGACACTATAGAGCACACATTCAGTGATCTGCCACCCCATGAATTGTCTTATCGACTAGCACTGCGCAACAATACTTTTATTCGCATGTTACACCATTCTCACCAGACCAGCAATGTAACAAATTGTTGGGTATGTGGCCGACTCCCACCTTATCAGAAAACGAAGGGAGTTCTGCCCCTCTTTCCTTATCCGTTCTCACACAATGGTTCGTGCGGAGCATGGTTTGCTTTAATGTCATCAATACAAGACGGAAAGTTCATAGATTCCCAGAGTGAATGGATTTGGGGTGATTTGAATATAGTAATGAATAAGGCATGTTTCCCCGACAAAGATGGTTTTCCCCAAAGGAAAGGAACAGATCTAGAAAATGAAGTGTACGACCTAGGAAATGTTTCCCTTAACCTTATGATTCTGAACGTCCAGTCCGAGACAAATATAGGTTCACCGTTCATAACAGTCTTACCAGTAAAAGGTGAATTATGCGTTAGAAAGAAAGGCTCAGTGCATTTAGGACACAGTGATTGTAATACTGTGGTCGAATTCAATGATAAAGGAAAGTCTACTTTCAAAGCCTCCCGCCATTCCTATTTCATTTGCGGTCAGACAGCCTATGCACGTCTGCCCTTAGACTGGGGTGGAACGTGTTATATAGCGTTCCTACTGCCACCTGTTTTTATAGCCCCATCCCATTATCATCGAGATTCACGACTAGTACATGTTAGACACAAGAGGGAGACCGATTCCCCAGTTGTCGATCAGACTGAGACAGCGTGGGAACAATTTTCAGATTTCATTAAAGGATATTTCTGGTTCATAGGTCCCGTCCAAAACAGTAAATTAATACGCAGATTGACAAGAACTTTGGAAGCTGTAGTGAATGAGACTACTTCTGCCTTAGGAAACTTGACCGAGGAGCAGTCTGCTATGAGACTTGTTGTTCTTCAGAACCGCCTTGTTCTTGACGTCATCCTGGCAGATAGGGGCGGGGCTTGTAGAGTGATCGGCTCCAGTTGTTGCGTGTTTATTCCAAATAACGCGCCATCAGTGCATGCAGCAATAACAAGGCTCCATAAGATAGCTCGCGAGATACACCATAATCCAGGCACCTGGACTTAGTCCGGTTGGCTCTGGAGTGTGATATCAGCTTGGGGATGGAAAGTACTGTCGTTCCTAGGACTGATACTGCTCGTAGTATTCAGTTGCTGTCTCTGTTTGCAATGTGGCCCAGCTATTTGCGGCTTGTGTGCCACTGCCTGTATTCCACGTTCACGTTCACGTTCACGTATACGAATGAAAAAAGACGAGCAAATGATGCTATATGAACAAACAGATGGTCTCATGAATATAGACGTGTCCTGAAGGGCACAGGAGGGGACAAGGAGGGAATGAGGAAATAGAAATCTTTACGTGGCCAGTGTGTCCCCCACTCGCACCCTATGTATGTACCTATGCCCCATGTATGTCCATGTCATCATGTAATTCTCTTCTCATGCCTGTAATAATAATGGTTCTGCATTTCCGTCCAATGTTAGCATGTCAGTTATTAGGCCTTTCATGAATGAAACGATAATTCTGCACTGAGGCCTATGTTGCCAATGCATTTATATGGTACACGTTTAAAAGTCGAGATGCACACGTTTTTGTGGCACAGCCGAGCCAGGACCCGAATTCAGGCTCCGAGCCTCCTGATACTCTGAAAGCTGCAGTTAGTAATGTATCCCTGACCTCTCACTTACTTCCTGCTTGGCCGAGAGGTGCCCAGCCTGGCCTGCCAAAGACAGTATTTTGCCTACAGTTATCTGCTCAGCTCCACAGAAACACATTCCAGTCTAGTGAAAGAGGTAAACATATTCCGCCTGCAGAAGATAGGGCCTAGCCTTTCTGTCTCCATTCGAGTGATTTACTGAACCCGTTTCCATAGAAGGCCCATGGCCCCACGCAATGCACGAAGAAATATATGCACACACTAGCATTTAGTGATGAGCAGCCTTTGATCGAGTGACCTTTACTTCAGACAATACATCCTCCAAACACAAGATATCAGATATGCCAAAGGTGCAGGTCGTTCTGACATCCCCGACTCCTCTACTAGTGCTAAAGTCAGCTTCCCCCAGTTCTCCCCGGTTACACGTCAATTCCACGTCATGACCAGTTTTGCGCGCACAAGTAGGGTAAAGGTTCCTGCTGACCATGCAGACCCCCTCTATGCGTCCACCCACCTATGACACATCTATGACCATTCAAGTGAACACCCACGTGTACGCCTCCTTACACCTTACACGCCTTCTTTCACGCCCATGTGCTCTTATCTCTCTCTTTCACTTGCTCCGCCTGGAGCGCTCCGCCTTCTCTATTCAATGCAATGTATGTTTTAACTATATATAATGTGTTTTGTGAATAAAGATTTAGATGACGATCCTTCCTGAACCTTAGTGGTGATGGAACCCGATTCTCCAGTAGCTCGAGCTATTGCATTAAAGCCTTTTTGAATCGGACACCACGGACTCTGCCTCTCATTTTATGAGCAATCCTTATTAATGTATAGAAATTATGACAGGGTAATCAATTATTTACCACACATCGGCCCACAAACAGCAATGCAATCCGAAGCTGTCTATCCTAGCAGAATCACTCGAAATGCACAGATTCAGTATTTTGACCAAATGGCATTAGCACAAATCGAATGTAAGTAAGAATACAACATGCTAAAAAGTTCAGTATGTACTTCTCCAAACATCAATGGCATCAAACGTATAAATATCAATGGCATCAAACATTATTCACAAGTCATACGCAACACTTTACACTTGGCGTGCTGGTTGCACGGGACAGGGGTGGGTTTCTTAATGGGAACAGAACTGCTCACTAGAGAGCAGAAGGTGGTAGTATTAACGATTCATGACAGTACTCCCCTCTCAAGAGCCCTCCCAGAATCTGAGGAACAGGTTTAGGTTTAGTTGGATTTTGAAGATGAAACCTTTTTAGGAGTCAAGGTGAATTTTGTAAGTTTGAAAGAGGTTCCCATGTTCGTTATTCAGGACCATAACCTTTCCAATGAACCAAATAAAACAATTTTCCTCGAATTCTTTTTGAATCTAAAATCCTTTGGACTTCGAATTCGGGAATTCCATCAACCAGTATAAATGCAGGCTTCTTTTGAAATCTAGTCATAGGATTACAAGGCTTAATCAAAGATACATGGAATACTGGGTGAAATTTATACCTGGTTGGTAAAGTTAGTTTTACGCTAACAGGATTTATTAGTTTTTCGAATGGAAACGGTCCGATAAATTTGGGGCAGAATTTTTTTACAAGTCTTTATTTTCAAATTTTTAGTGGACAACCACACCTTATCTCCTATGGAGTATTTGGGTGGTAACTTTCTATGTCGATCTGAAGTTTCTTTTTGCCTTTCTTTAGCTTGTGCTAAATGGTATTGGGCTTGATCCTGAATGTGGATTAATTTGTCTATATGATCTTCTAAGGATGGTATTTCTGAAGGGATTTGTACTGAACCTGGAATATTTTTTGGATGAAATCCATAAGAACAGAAGAATGGAGACAGAGTAGTGGAGGAATTATCCATGTTATTATAAGCAAATTCCAAGACCCATAAAATATCTGACCATTCTTTTTCGTCTTCTGCTAAAGCACATCGTATGAACTGTTCAATAGTTTGGTTAGTTCTTTCGGTTAAACCATCCGTTTGGGGATGATAACCAGAAGAGGTGCGGATGTCCATGTCTAAAGTCTTTCCTAACGTTTGCCAGAAGTGGGAAATAAACTGAGGACCCCTAGCAGAAATTATTACTGATGGGATGCCATGCAAACAAATTATTTCCTTAGAGAACGTGTGAGTTAACTCTTTGGCTGAATGGATCTTCTTTAATGGGATGAAATGAGCCATACGAGAAAAATGGTCTACCACAGTTAAAATAGTATTAAAACCTTCCGTAGTTTTAGGGAGCTCGACAATGAAGTCAAGGGATAATGTGTGCCAAGGTTGTGGTGGAATCGGGAGAGGAAGCAAAAGACCACTGGGAGATTGATGTTGTGTTTTATTTTGAGAGCAAACCACACAAGTTTCAATATAAGATTTAACATCACTTAACAGAGAAGACCACCAAAACTTTCTTTTTATAGAATGACTGGTCTTAGTTACTCCTGGATGTGCGGACATTAAAGTGTCATGATGTAAAAGTATCACCTTTTTCTGGAGTTCTTGTATGGGTACAAATATTTGTTCATTCAAGAATAACAAATCATCTTTTCTTTGCAAAAAAGGATACAAATCATGCCATTCATCCATTGTCTTTTCTTGTAACCCTCTTTTAATATCTTCCATTACATCAGTTGAAATTAAACCCATTTTAAAGCAACGATCTGACAGTACCGGTTGAGTTTTTTCTAGAGTACACTCTTTTTCTTCTGCAAATCCGATGCGAGACAGTGCATCTGCTTTTAGAGTCTCTTTTCCAGGACGATAAGTGATAATGAAATTGTAATCATTGAAAAATAACGTCCAACGTAATTGCCTAGCTGTGAGAGCCTTTACAGAACGCAGAAATTGTAAATTTCTATGATCTGTATAGATTGTTACTGGATGTTTAGCCCCCAACAAATAATGACTCCATTCTTCAAAGACTGCTTTTATGGCTAAGAACTCCTTGTCTGCAATTGCATAATTTTGTTCAGTAGGTGTGAGTTTTCTAGAATAATATGCAATTGGATGCATTTGACCAGTCTCTTTGTCTCTTTGAGATAAAATACCACCAACGGCAAACTGGGAAGCATCCGCTTCTACTATAAAGGGATGAGAAGGGTCTGGATGCATCAGTATTGGTGCTGTAGTAAATTCCCTTTTTAGATTCTGAAAGGCTTCCTCTGTGTCGTTATTCCATTCAAACTTTACGTTCTTTTTTAACAGTCTAGTTATTGGGGTAATCATGTAGGAGAAGTTACAGATAAACCGGCTATAAAAATTAGCAAACCCCAAAAAACTTTGAATTTGCTTTACCGAGGAAGGGCTTGGCCAATCAAGAACTGCTTGGATTTTCTTTGGATCCATCTCGATACCTTTAGGACTTAGAACATACCCAAGAAACTCCACTTTAGTGGTATGAAACTTACTTTTTTCAAGTTTAATGTACAAGGAGTTGTCAAGTAGTTTCTGAAGAATGGCTCTTACTTGTTTTACATGTTCGGTGGTGTTTTTAGAATAGATAAGAATATCGTCTATGTACACAATGCAGCAAATATCCAAGAATTCTCTCAAAACCTCATTTATAAAAATTTGAAACGCCGCAGGGGCGTTGCAGAGACCGAATGGCATGACTTGATATTCGTATAAACCAAATTTCGTACGAAAGGCAGTTTTCCATTCGTCTCCACTTCTAACTCTAACCAAATGGTAAGCTCCTCGTAGGTCCAATTTAGTATAAATGGTGGCATCTTTTAGCTGATCTAGTAAAGTTGGAATTAAGGGGAGTGGATATATGTTTTTGATGGTAACATTGTTTGAAGCTCGATAATCGATACAAGAACGCAATTCAACTCCCTTTTTTGGGATAAAAAAGAGAGGGGAGGATACAGGCGATTTCGAATGTCGGATAAAACCGTTGGCCAAATACTCGTCTAAATACTCTCTCAAGTGTTCGTTTTCTTTTTCAGTGAGAGCATATATTCGACTACACGGTAAAGTAGCTCCAGGCACTAGATCAATTCGACAATCGAAATCTCTATGAGGTGGTAAGGTGTTAGCCTTCTTTTATCAAATACGTCTTGAAGATCTGAATATTCCTTTGGAACTCCTTCCAACAATAATATACTCTTTGACTTTAAAGGGAAATTGCTACCTTGGATTTGTAATTCCAAACCAGGAGATAATAAACAAGAAGCTTGACAAAATTCTGAGTCGAATAACACAGTCTTCTTTACCCAATCAATCTTTGGATTATGTTTTACTAACCAGGGTATGCCTAGTATCAAACGAAATTGAGGGGCATCTATAATGTCAAAAGTTATTACTTCTTCATGTTTATTTAAACAAGTCATTAAAAGTCTTTCAGTGTGAAATTGAATTAGTCTTGACGATAACTCTTTACCGTCTACTGCTTTAACAACTTCCGGATGTTCTTTAGACTCTGTTTTAAAATCTAATTCCTTTAAAAAACAAGTGTCAATAAAATTGCCAGTGGCCCCTGAGTCAATTAAAGCGTCAACTGTCCAAACCTTTTCTTTTCTTGAAAGAGACTGTAAGGAAATTTTAATACTGAGATGGTGAGAAGTTGTCTCAGGGGTTATTGAGGCCAAGCTGGGTAACATACTCGACAATCTGACCTCGTGATTTGTCGAGCCTGTTAGTTTTCCGACTGCTGCACTAAGCCTACCTCAGAATTTTTGACTTTCGGTTTAGTTGGGCGAACTGGACATTCCTTAACAAAATGCCCTGACTTTCCGCAGTAATGGCATTGGTTTAGTTTCCTCCTCTTGTCTTTTTCTTCTTTACTCAAAGGTCCCTTAATGGTTCCAATCTGCATTGGTTCTCCTAAATCTACCTTAGAAGAGGATTCAAATTTAGCACTAACCTTTCTCTCTTTGAAAGAAAACACCTTAGATTCAGCTTTTCCTTTTTCCCCTCTTCGTTCAGTCAACCGATGGTTTAATTTTACTACTAAATCTATGAAGTCCTCTATATCATCTGGTGGATCTAAGACTTGTGTAATCATATCCTTAAGCTCGTCCTTAAGACCTTTATAGAAAAGAGACACTCTTTTTTCTTCAGGCCAGCGAGCTTCAATAACTAGTCTATTGAACTGGGATATATAATGTAATAAGTCTGAAGATCCTTGTTTCAAATGTAGTAACTCATGATCAGCAGACTGAACAAATACATGTTTAGCAAACAATTTCTTCATAGTATTCTTAAAACGTCTAAGATCATAAAGAATAGGATCATCCCGCTCTACTATTGGTACTGACCACAAAGCTGCGTCACCACCTAAATAAGACAAAATGAAAGCTACCTTGGAGAAATCATCAGGAAAAGCTGTTGGTTTAGCAATAAAATGCAAATTACATTGATTCAAGAAAATTGAAAACTTATTGCTATCTCCATAAAATCTTTCTGGTTGTGCTAAGGGAATAGGCACTGGTGTTACCACTTGAATTTGAGTTGGCGCTGTGGAAGAACTGGAACTCGAGTGCAAGGTTTGAAACCCAGGTTGAAAAGTTGCTGGTTTTAACACTGGTTTCTGAGCTGAAGAAAAGCTCCAAGTACTTGGATCTGATTGTATACTGCTTTGAATCACAGTTATATCTCTACGAAGGGCTGCATTCTCTTCCTGTATTGCTGTTAGCATATTAGCGATGTTTTGCAAAGAATTTGTAATGGAAGGATCCATAACGTCTGGGCGAAAATATTGTCGTGGGCTTCGCCTTCTGTCAAGGTTACAAGCACTCTTACCTGTGAGTTGCTTGTAGTTGGATTTCGCAGAGACGTTATGGACCAACTTCCCCAAATTTCTAGGCAACACCTAGTGATTATTTCAGAACTCCTAGGTAATCAAATAGAAAAGAAGGGAGGAAGGCCGGATTGTGGACGCCACCTGGTTCCTGAGTTGTCGACCTGCGAGGCAACAAAGAAACTTTGTAACGTTTATCTAATTATCTCCTAACCTACAATGTACAACTCTTCTTACAGATCTCTTTCTTTTAATCCTAGAAGCCTACCTGCGACGGTATGAATCTAAGCGTCGCGTCCGTGTTGTCGTCGGGGAGGGTTGAAGCTGTTTAGGTTGGAGGAATTCAGAGTTGAAGCCAAGAAAGGGAAGTCTTGCTCTTTTTCCTAAGAAAAGACAATGTTTTGTGAATAAGTTACTCCCTTTTTACAGTTTGTTCACACTCTTAAACATTGCAACATTTATACACTTCACTTACTTAGCATACTCTGTCAATTCTTCCCTTCTCTTCTCAACCTAGATAGAAACAACTTTGAACATAAAACAATTTACCAAAATTCTACTTTAAAATTTTTGTCCATAAATATCGTTTAGCGCTTTGATATTTTCTCAAGAGCCTTTTTTCTTTCAGGAAAAACTATTGTCTCTTAAATCGAAATTCACGAAAAATGTCTTTGGAGTTTTCTTTTCAGGTAAGTTCAAGCCTCTCAAATAAGTTCAAGCCTTTCTGGTATTTTGCTGCTTGCTTGCGTTGGGCGCCTTTAAAGTAATTATAGAAAAGTTTTCACTTAGCTTTTGTTTTCTTTCTTTCCAGGAACACACGCTGGATTCGAAGGCTGAAGAAACTCTGCTGCAGACCTGTGGGCGTCGGCTGGCGTTCAAGATCCTAGGGCGCTCCCAGATGAGTCCTTCTCGGGGGCGCGGCAGGAGGCAAAGCATCGGGAAGCCTTGGGTGTGGCCTTTTATAGGCAAGCCACACCCAGAGAGACGGTGACGCATTGCGCACCATTTCCTTGCGTGCGTATGCGTCTGGAAACTTCCGCATCGGCCCACAAACGGCAATGCAATCCGAAGCTGTCTATCCTAGCAGAATCACTCGAAATGCACAGATTCAGTATTTTGACCAAATGGCATTAGCACAAATCGAATGTAAGTAAGAATACAACATGCTAAAAAGTTCAGTATGTACTTCTCCAAACATCAATGGCATCAAACGTATAAATATCAATGGCATCAATCATTATTCACAAGTCATACGCAACACTTTACACTTGGCGTGCTGGTTGCACGGGACAGGGGTGGGTTTCTTAATGGGAACAGAACTGCTCACTAGAGAGCAGAAGGTGGTAGTATTAACGATTCATGACAAATGTAGTAGTGCATATCAAAGGAGTTTCGAGCGAATTTAGCTGTTCCTATGTGTGATGTTGTTCTCATCAAGTCATTTCCTAACATTGATGGGCAAAACCAAAGGCTTGGTTTTAACTTTTTTCAGAACTTTAATTACATTCTGCGGAAAATAAGGAACTAAAGCAGCTAAACCATGTTTACCTACAGTGAATACCAAGAAATCCATTTTGGGTGAGTTCTTTCTTTTTAATTGAAAAAGAAAAATGGAAAAACCTAAATTTTAAAACAATGTATTTTAACGATGTTAACAGTGTTAAAAATATTAAGACTCTTTTAAATGAGCACATAACCTCCCAAAGATGGTGTTCTATTTTAAAAAATATCTAATCCCTGGCATTCCTTAGTTGTCAGTTATAGTTCATATGATTACACATTATAAGTTCTCACTTTTATATTAGTTTATAAAGTTCCATCAAGATTTTAACAAACATACACCTTGTTCCTCCATGATCTTAATACAAAGTCATATATGGAATTAAAATTGGCTTAAAATATTTTATAGGAAGAAATGCAATTATGAGATGTTCTGTAGTTGTGTAAAGGAAAAAGGTGCAAGCTGAACTTCTTTAGAAGGTCACAAGAATCAAACCTCTATTTACAACACTGGTTTACCTTCACATCCCTGAATCCCTGTTGAGATACTTGCTTTCACGCTCATTCGAGGAGCGATATATCCAGCTATAGATACATATTATAGCCCATTGCCAAGGGCTACATCTGTTGACAGAAGGCCCTGAAACTGATGTGTAGTCCTGAGCTGCAGTGGAGGACCTATAACATGGGAGCAGGCCTTTAACCGTTAACAACCAGTATCGACCAATGCCAAAGACCTATCAGGCTATTAGAACATTCCACCCACTGACAGTAGTATGTTCTAAATTAAAAAGGGAGAAGGATACTCATTGGAATGTTGAAGCAGAAGAATTATAACAGCCATTACAAACTCTGAGACAATTCATTGTCTTCAGTTGAATCCCAGCATTCCAGTGTTCTAACATGCAGGTAGTGTAGGAATAAAAAAAACTATCTTGCAGACAAATTGCATGCTCTGCATTTGTCAACTGCCTCTGGGTGTTCACTACCATATTTTAGCTCTTTCCTTGCAGATGGATTATAATACACTTTGGTCAACAAATGTCAATCGTTAACTGAAATGAACAGACCTGAATAGGGTGTCCCCACCTCCTCTAGTGACTCATAAATCTGAGGAGTGGGTCCCTTTCATTTATCAAAAACACAAAGTGATAAAGACATTCTTCAGTCCCTGACTGTAAGAAAGTTAATTGTTAAGTAATAAAGTTGTGGTAAATATTTGATTTACCGTCCTAATTTCTATGCAGGTAAGTACTTAAACAAAAATAACTCAATCGGAAAGAAAGACGCAGAGTCCGTGGTGCTAGAGTTCTTAGGGGTTTTATTCCTTAAAAAGGAATGGGTCAGTGACTGGATATCGGATTCCTGCCACCACAGGGGTGCAGGAAGGGATAGAGCCATATTTTATTGACATTACATTTCTTTTATACTTAATATACATCATAGAAGTCAATGCAGAAGGCGTAACAGCTGAGAGAAACGAGATAAGGATACACACGTTTTAGCAATACGTAGTTAGAAGGCGTAAACTAGGCGTGCACAGAGGTGTGTTCTGGAAACGTCATGTGAATGTGTCACAAGTGGGTGGCTCTATGACAGAATCTTGCAGTGTCAGCAGGAATCTAAGGTCTGGATGCGCGCGCAGCTACATGACGTGCGGCTGACGTGGAACTGGAGGGTGCAGGGGACTTGACATTTACACTAGAGGAAAGAGACAGAAGTCTGGCATGTCAGATCAACTCGTTCCTATATCATATTTGATATCTGATGTTTGGGGACACTATTATCTGGAAGGAAAGGTCTCTTGGGCAGAAGCTATCCTATACTGACTATGAGTGCGTGCATATGCGCCTACGTGTCTGTGGGTAGAGCGAGGGGGCCATGGGCCTACCATGGTAACGAAGACATGAATTACTTGCATGGAGACAGAGAGGCCGGGCCCTTTGCTCTGCAGCTGAAGGATTGTTTAACTATTCTGCTGGACTGGAATGTGTTTTCGGGAAGCTAAGCTTGGCTATACTGATAAGGTGAAGGTAAAATACTGTCTTTGGCAGGCGAGCAGGCCGAGCCAGGCTCCGCTCGCCTCGCGGGGAGTAGGACAGAGTTCATGAAGGGGGGCATCCCACGTTGCTGTTTCAGGAGGCAGAGATGACTTTGAAAAGAGGCTTGATGGCAGAAAACAGGGCCTAGCTCGCACAGAGCCAGAAAATACAGAAAGTGCACCATACATAGACGGTGGCAAGGCATACTTAGGAACTGAATATCAGACCCATTCATGGTGGATCTGAAAGAGGACATGTTAACGTTGGACGCAAATGTATTTGCGTCTCCATAGCTGGTACAGGAGGGAAGTTACATGCACTTTAATCTCGTACATGGAGACGGTGGGGTACACGCTAGGGAACATTTCTTGACCATAAAATTTATATTTCCTCATTCCCTCCTTGTTCCCTACGGACCCTTCATGATACATCAATCTTCATTAGTCCATTTATCTGTGTAGTTAACATCATCTGCTCATCCTTTTTCAAACGGGATTTGAGACGTTGACTTGAATGGGGAGTACAGGATGTGGCGCACAGACCGCAAATCGCTGGCCCACATTGTAAACATAGACAGCAACTGAATACTATAAGCAGTATTATTCCAAGGAGTGACAGTACTTTCCATCCCCAAGCTGAAATGGTGGTCCAGAGCCACCCGGACCAAGTCCAAGTGCCTGGATTCTGATGTAGCTGACTAGCTATCTTATGGAGACGGGTAATAGCCTTATATACGGACGGAGCATTATCAGGAATGAAAACACAACAAGCTGACCCGAGGACCTTACAGGCTCCTCCGCGATCGGCAAGTATGACGTCAATAACAAGACGATTTTGAAGAACGACAAGTCTCATAGCAGACTGTTCCTCAGTCAAGTTACCTAGGGCAGAAGTAGTCTCTCTCACTACTGCTTCGAGAGTTCTGGTCAAGTGACGGATAGACTTACTATTAAAAACGGCTCCTAGATAGGGAAAAAGACCTTTATTGAAATCTGTGTACTTTTCCCATGCTGTTTCAGTATAGTCGACAATTGGGAGATCTCTCTTGGGTCTGTGAATTAGACGGGAATTTCTATGATAATCAGGTGGAGCTAGGAAAACAGGTGGTAATAAGAATGCAATGTAACAGGTACCATCCCAATCTAGTGGCAAACGTATGTATGCTGTCTGACCACATATAAAATAGGAATGACGTGTAGCTTTGAATGTGGACTTGCCCTTATCACTAAATTCGACCACAGTAGTACATTTACTATGACCCAGGTGTACGGAACCACTCTTTCTGACACATAATTCGCCTTTGACTGGTAGTACTGACATAGTGGGCAAATCAGGCTTGGTTTCGGATTCGACATTTAAAATCATGAGGTTAAGTGTAAAATTTCCTAATCCATATACTTCATTTTCTAGATCAGTCCCTGTCCTTTTGGGAAGGCCCTCCTTGTCAGGATAACATGCTTTATGCAGAACTACGTTCAAGTTTCCCCATACCCAGTTGCCTTGGTAGATTACAGAATCGGAATCTAAGGAATTAATTAAACTGAACCATGCGCCACATGATCCATTGTGTGTGAACGGGTACGGAAAGAGGGGCAGAACTCCCTTGTAATTCTGGTAGGGAGGGAGTCGGCCACATATCCAACAATTTGTAGCATTGCTGATCTGCTGGGAATGGTGTAACATACGGATGAATGTATTATTGCGCAGCGCAAGTCTGTATGATAATTCTTGGGGGGGTAACTCGCTAAAAGAATGCTCGGTAGTGTTATTAAAAGAATGTGCACGTGTAGCAATAGGAAAGTAAACATGTAAGATTACACTTGTGACAATAATCATGAGACTTAAGGAAAACATAATCCATAAGGTAACAATGCAGTAACTTTTGAGCGATTTGCAATATCGTTGCTTCTTGATCTGTTTCTCTCTATCTCTCTCCCTATTGGGGTCTAGGGGATACATGTCAGAAACTATTTAACCGATTCACCCAGGGGAGGACTTAAACAATTAAACTGTCTGACTTGCTAGACCGCAATTTAAGTCTGTATTCTTCGGAAGCAGTTTTCTCAACCAGAGGGAGTTTTGAATCAGTCTGTGGAGGAGGGCAGGGCTTAGAGTCCAAGTCCGAAGGGAGTCCGTAAAACTTCTTGACGTGGCTCGAGTGCAGCCACCCTTTTCTGCCCTCCACTTTGATGGCGGTCCTCGTCGACAGAAGAACCAACTTCGGGGTTTGCCAGCGGGGCTCCAACGGATTCCTGCGATCAAAGTTCCTGATGAAAACAAGGTCCCCCGGGATGATCCCATGTGGCTTTACATCGGTGTTGTCGGGAAAGGCTGCGGCAACCTGTGAACGACATGATTGGAGTGCAGACATCAAGGAGGCAAGGTAATCTGTCAACATGTTACAATCGACATCGGTTATTTTCCTAGGCATGGGCGTCCCCCACATATTCGGTGGTCGGCCAAAGACCACTTCATACGGGGCTAGCCCTGATCTAGAGTGTGGGACCATCCTCATGTAGAATAATGCAACTGGCAGGGCGACTATCCAGTCGACTCCTTTCTCTTTACATATCTTGGCCAGGCGAGTTTTTAGTGTCTGATTGTGTCTCTCTACAAGGCCAGCGGCCTCGGGATGTCGGACGCAATGGAACTTCCACTGGTATCCTAGCAGGAGTGAAATCTGCTTCATAAGCTCGGATGAGAATGGCTGTCCGTTATCTGAATACACGATACGAGGCAAGCCGTACCGTGGGAAGAATTCTCGAACCAGCTGCTTGGCAGTGGTCGGGGCAGTGTAATCTGAGACTGGGTATGCTTCTGTCCAACGGGAAAGTGCACAAACAACTACGAGGACGTACTTGAATCCTCGACAACGTTCCATCTGGATATAATCCATCTGGAGGACTTCAAAAGGGTGATCAGGAGGATGAAATCCACCTTGCTCTACAGGGACGCTTTTACCTGGATTGAACTGACAACAGATCATGCAAGTACGCACTTTCTGTTTTGCTGCTGCTCGTAAATGTTTGTTGTACCAGAGATTCTGTAAACTGTCTAACATGGCTTTTTCTCCCAGGTAGGCTGGACTATGTGCTGTATTTATTATGACTTGGACCATTGAGTCGGGGAGAAACCATATAGATTTTCCCTTCGTCATCCATCCCTGGTCTGTCTGGACCCCTCCTTGTTCGATCCATTTCTTGATTTCGTCTGGAGTCGCATGTGTCTGAATGTCAATTACATCTAGTGAGGGATCTCTGACTGTCATACAATGTGCCGGTACTATTGTCTTTGTCACATCAGTTGTCTGCGTGTGAGTCGATGCTGTATGTTTTGCTGTTTGATCTGCCAGGTCGTTACCCTGGGAAATAGAATCTGTAACTTTGGTGTGTGCTTTACACTTCATGATGGATATGCCTGAAGGCAAATGTATTGCTTCTAATAGTGCTTGAATGAGCGGACCATGTTGGATCTTGGCACCGTGAGAGGTCAGGAAACCTCGTTCTTGCCATAACATTCCGAAGTCGTGTACGACTCCGAAAGCATAACGTGAATCTGTGTATATGTTAACATTTCTGTTCTTTGCTAATATACAGGCTCGGGTCAGAGCGATGAGCTCTGCTGCTTGAGCAGACAGTGTATCGATGCGATGTGTTTCTTTGATTTTAGTTTCAGTGGTCACGGCATACGCGGCCACTAATTCTCCTGTACTTGTTCTCATACATGAACCATCCACGTAAAGTGTCAGGTCTGGATTTGTCAATGGAACGTCTGTTAAGTCTCGTCGGGGCTTTGTTACTGCATTAATGATCTCTATACAATCATGCGGGGCTGAATCTGGCATAACCGAAGGTAACAGTGTTGCAGGATTGAGAATGTTACAGCGTCTGATTTCTATGTGTGGCTGGAATAGCGTCAATTCATAACCTGTTAGTCGTGCAATAGTCAAGTGTTGTGTCTGGGTTCGGTTTAGAAGGACTTCTACAGAATGTGGAACTTGTACTGTCAATTGATGTCCTAACACTATTGAATCGCTCTGTCTGATTGCTAGGGCTGTCGCTGCGACTGACTTTAAGCACGCAGGGAGTGCCTGGGCTACTGGATCTAGTGTACTTGAAAAATAAGCGCAAGGCTTATGTGAACCTGCTTGATCTTGCGTGAGAACAGACAATGCTGTACCATCACGTTCTGTAACAAAAAGTGTAAAAGGTTTGCTGTAACATGGTGTCGCTAAAACTGGTGCTTTGCATAAAGCTTTCTTTAATGTCTCAAAAGCCTGTGTATGTTCCTGAGTCCAAGGGAGGACAGTCGAAGTCGCTGCCTCTTGTGTTGTCAACTGTATCAGTGGTTTAGCTAGAAATGCATACTGAGGAATCCATTGTCTGCAGTACGAGGTGAGGCCTATAAAGGCCCGCACTTCCTTTTGTGTCTGGGGTTGTGGCATATTTATAATTAACTGAATGCGATCAGGTGTGAGCTGTCTCCCCACTTTGGACAGCAAGTGCCCAAGGTACACCACTTGCTGAACACAGAATTGTAGCTTCGAAGGAGACACCTTGTGTCCCTTGTCAGCCAGAAAATGTAAAACTGTCAGTGATGCTTGTTCACATTCGGGTTCACTTCGTGCGGTGATCAGCAGATCATCGACGTATTGGAGTAAGGACGTGTTAACTGGCATTTGGATACTATCAAGTTGTCTTTTCAGTGCTTGGCTATAGATGATGGGGCTTTCTGTGAATCCTTGAGGTGCGCGTGAAAATTTGAAGCTTCGTCCATTTAAACTGAATCCGAAGAGATATTGGCTCTCTGGATCAATGGGTACACTGAAGAAGGCGTTCTTGAGATCAATTACAGTAAAGAACGTCGCTTCTGAATCAATAGCAGTCAATAAGGATGAGATGTCGGGAACCACAGGATACTGCGGTACAATGCATTTATTCAGCTCTCGTAAATCAATCACCAGCCGATATACAGGCGGTGCATTGGGATCAGTACGTTTAAGAATTGGAATAATGGGAGAATTACAGATATTGGAGTCGGTCTCTACGACCACTCCTTGGGCAATGAGCTCTTCAATGATTTCCAGTAAAGCCACTACAGCATCAGGTGGTAACTTGTATTGTCTGATTCGGGGTAAAACAACTCCTGGTTTGAGTGTAACACGATATGGTGAAATGTGCATACAACCTACATCAGTTGGGCCTTGTGCCCACAGGTGTTTCGGTACATTTTTCAATCTGACATCAAAATCTCGCAAGACATAGTGACCCTTAAAGTCCCGAAGAAAGAGTCTAACTCCTTCCGGGGAACAACAAATCACAGCTCCTAGAGCCTTCAGCGTTTTGATACCTAACAAGTTTTCTGGACATGATTTTGTGAGTAACAGGTCTGTAACACGTGATAATGGACCTACTGCTAAGGGGACAGGTTCTGATACTTCATTTACAATAGGCTGTCCTGAAAAACCAAGGGAAACATTCTATGAGCCTGAGAGGGGTGCCCCTGGAACTTCATTGTGACTAATTGTAGTGCGACTTGCCCCTATGTCAATCAAAAACTTTCTGTCTTTTCCTAATACCTGACTGTGTACGTAAGGACCCTCTTGATCTACAGGAATCTCAATAAGAGGCAAGCCAACCTCCCTCTCTAGGCTGTTTCATGTATATCGCTGATAATCGGGGTAATCAGATTGGGCATACTGGTACATCTGTTGTGAGACTTGCTGTGTCGCGGCAATGGGCTGAGGCTGTGATACTGCTACGGTCTGTACTGTATGTGATGGAGCATGCGTAGGCTGTATATTCAGTGAAGTCTGTTGCTGGACCTGGTCTTGTCTAGGCTGGCGCGGTCTTTCTTTAGTTTTACCTGTTGCTATATTGTGTTTCAGAACTGCACATTCATGTACGTAGTGGCCTGGCTGTTTGCAATAGTTACATGTCCCTTTAACGGGAGCTGCTGAATTACTTGTCTGTGTTGCACCCTTTTTCTGACCGTCGGCTGGAACCGACTGAGCTACTAACATTTTCATTTTTGTGTCTTTCATACGTCTTTGTTTGTGATCTTGTTCTTCTCTGATTCTGTTCTGGTGGTATTGTAACATTTGTAGCATCTGGGATGGCGTATTTGCTTGCCATGTGCTTTCAACTTTATATACACGGTTCTTAACTGGTGTCAGGGAATTCTCAACTAACTTTGTTACAAAAAGGTGCGGGTATGACTCGCTACCTGGTTTCAGGCCACTATTTATAATGAAACATTTCTCGAATCTTGAATAGAAGTCGCTAGTATCTTCATCGTGTTTCTGTTTGCAGGCTGAGATCGCGTCCCAGTCTTCCTTTTTAGTTGTCAATAATCTTGGCAGAACTTGTACTATTAAACCTGGTAATGCTTTAGCTTTGTCCCCAAGGCCTAGCCCTGGAATACGAGTCTTTTCCTCATCTTCTATTTCAGTCCATATTATCTTTTTCTCTCCCACCTCCCATTCATTTTCCTTGAGTTTCCCGTATATGCCAGTAGGCAACAGTACTTTTAACAATTTCATAATATCCGTATATGTGTAGTCTCCCATGAGTAACATGTCTTTAAGTTCTCGGTGAAAACCTGCAGGGTCTTTATCGTGACAAGGTACTAGTTTCTTCATTTCTAACAATTCTAACTTTGTCAAGGGAGTGTACACATACACGCGTTTCAGAGTATTATCGGCACCCATAACTGGGTGTACTTCTCGTAAAGGATTCTGTCTGTCTAAATGTTCCAGATGAAACATTTTTCTTTCTGGGGGCGGAGCTGAAACATGTTGAGGGCCTAAAAAGGCGTTATATCTGTGTCGTTGCTCTAGAATTATTTGAATTAACCTGGTACTTAGACCTCTCCATCTATTCATAAGTAGTGCTTCTAGTGTATCATGTAAGGGACCGGGGTCCGAATGTTCGTTTCTGTATAACGTGAGAAGGTGCTGAATCATGTATACACCCGCTAACTTCTGCTCGTCTGGGGAAAGGTTCAGAAATGTCTGTGCTACTGTATCATCATTGTATATGCTAGGATTGTCAGCCCATAGTACTGCTGACCGGGCTAGTTCTTGTTCGTCCATAGAATTGAGTACATGGTACCCCATTCGGTCTTGAAGTCTTTTATCGGTATCTTGAAACAGATGTTCAGGAGAACCGTTTTCATGCCAGAGAGAAAAACTCTCTTGCTTTCTGGATGAATGCCTTTCTTAAGGTAATTTCCCTTACCTACATACGCTATCATTTCTCTAGTCGTTTCTGGTTCTTCAGGTTCGTCCTCCTCGGAGGACTTGTCATTTTCTTTTTCTTGTTCTTTTCTGTGTATTTCTATTACTTCCTTTCTTATTTTCTTGTACATGCTTGCTATACAATTCTGTTTATCGTGTTTTCCCTCGGCTATATTTTGACCCCATCGGTTTAATGCTTCCATCTCTTCCTGGTCTACCCCAGGCCTGTCTCGGTCTCTTATTAGACAATTTATGAAAAAACGTAGTACGTATGCTTGAGTGTCAACTTTCTGGTGTGCCATGGCCTCTTTAACACTATCAGGATCTTCCCCAGTCTTGACAAAATGATATATTCTGTCTAGGTGGTCAGTCATTCCTGGGAATAACACTAGGTAATCTGTAGCTTGTCGTAAGCGTAGTGATGCTATCAACATTCTATCGTCTTTACCGGGTACTGGATCATATCTGCAAACCGGAAGGGGTTCTTTGAGTATATCGAGGCGGGGTGATTGGAGCGTAGGTTGCTTCAGTAGGTCTCTAAGATTTAATCTATGTGATGCTGGCGGGGTCTGGAAGTCTGCTGTCGCACCTCCAGAGGCGGAGGTTTGAGCATTACTTCTCTGTGGAGTCTGTATCTGTACCTGAACTTGTCTCCTAATAGGATCAGGCAAAAGCGGATTTGGTATATTAACCTTAGGTGTGGGAAGTGGTGGAGGTGGAGGAACAGGCTGTCGAACGGGTGAACTTTGTTGTGGTAAGGGCGGAACATTGTCTTGGGGTGGGTTGCCACTACCGTCACCGTCAGTAGGCGGTGCGTGGGCACGTGGATTTGTATAGGCGGGAGCTACGTCGTTTAGATAGGAAGAAAGGAATATGTCTTTGGTAGTCTTGTGATTTACTTTAGTCGGAACCAATGGTGCCGGCAGATCTTTTGGTATTTCTGAAGTGGCCTCAGGCGAACCCTCGGTCACTAAGTACATGCCATTTACAAGGTTATTACGCATACGGTCTACTTGTTCTGCTTTTACTCGGATACCCTCATTAACTAGTTCGTTTTCTCGGACTTTATCTGACTCTTCTCTACGTCTGTCTTCTTTTCGGAGTGCTTTTTCGGCACGTTTATGTGATTCTTTACGCCAAAATTCTATGGCATCTTTCTGGGATTGTCTGGCTTTCTTTTTCCATAACGCTTCCTCTACTCTCATGATGCACTCGGCATCCCATGTTCCTATAACGGGCCATCAGTGTTTCTCTTCTAGGTGCTTTGTATAATCGGCCCATAAATCTAGGTACAGTATGGCATCTAAGCCATGTTTATGGTACATAAAGTTTCCGGGAGTGTCCCTAGGGGGGATAGGAATTTCTTCCTCTAGTATCCCTTTCCTAGTTCCTATCTGTCTTAACTTATTGAAAAGCGGCATCTTGAAACTTGGTTCTGAATACTCGGTGCTTGTCACTTACCTTTGAACGCAACTAGTTACACAAAAACACAGTAATGTACATCAAACAGTCACTCATACCACGACATTAATCACATTACATAAAACATTTTGACACATATTATCTATCCTTAATTCTAGATATGCTGCTAAACAGCACAGATACACTGTCTAAAACAGTGCAGAAACTCTTTATACTGGATGTACTGCTAAACAGCACAGATACACTGCTAAGAACAGTGCAAGAACTAGATATACTGCTAAACAGTACAGATACACTGTCTAAAACAGTGCAGACCGCGTTTGTGTACCCAAACTCGTCTTTACCGGATACATAGTAATGCACCCGTCTAGATGCGTCCCCAGCAACGGTACTCACCGGGAAGCATGGAAACAGAAGGCCTCGGAAAACTTGACTGGGCTGGACCGGACTGGACTGGACTCGACTCGACACGTGGATACTTCGGAACTTCGGAACGGGTGGGCCTCTTGACACCTCGGACCTTGCTTCTTTCGGCTAGGCTCTGGTCGGGATCCTCCGCACTCCTCACCGCCTCGTCTGGGTGCTGATTGCAGTCTTCGTCACCTCCGTGGGCCAGAGGGAGATACAGGAAATCCTGCCAATACGCGTAGTTCGGTCTAACTGATGGCAGGGGACAGAGCTGCAACGCACCAACCGGCGCGTGGGGTGGGGGAGGGGTCCCTGTTCGGGCGCCAAATTAATGTGGTAAATATTTGATTTACCGTCCTAATTTCTATGCAGGTAAGTACTTAAACAAAAATAACTCAATCGGAAAGAAAGAGTTTGTGGTGCTAGAGTTCTTAGGGGTTTTATTCCTTAAAAAGGAATGGGTCAGTGACTGGATATCGGATTCCTGCCACCACAGGGGTGCAGGAAGGGATAGAGCCATATTTTATTGACATTACATTTCTTTTATACTTAATATACATCATAGAAGTCAATGCAGAAGGCGTAACAGCTGAGAGAAACGAGATAAGGATACACACGTATTAGCAATACGTAGTTAGAAGGCGTAAACTAGGCGTGCACAGAGGTGTGTTCTGGAAACGTCATGTGAATGTGTCACAAGTGGGTGGCTCTATGACAGAATCTTGCAGTGTCAGCAGGAATCTAAGGTCTGGATGCGCGCGCAGCTACATGACGTGCGGCTGACGTGGAACTGGAGGGTGCAGGGGACTTGACATTTACACTAGAGGAAAGAGACAGAAGTCTGGCATGTCAGATCAACTCCTTCCTATATCATATCTGATATCTGATGTTTGGGGACACTATTATCTGGAAGGAAAGGTCTCTTGGGCAGAAGCTATCCTATACTGACTATGAGTGCGTGCATATGCGCCTACGTGTCTGTGGGTAGAGCGAGGGGGCCATGGGCCTACCATGGTAACGAAGACATGAATTACTTGCATGGAGACAGAGAGGCCGGGCCCTTTGCTCTGCAGCTGAAGGATTGTTTAACTATTCTGCTGGACTGGAATGTGTTTTCGGGAAGCTAAGCTTGGCTATACTGATAAGGTGAAGGTAAAATACTGTCTTTGGCAGGCGAGCAGGCCGAGCCAGGCTCCGCTCGCCTCGCGGGGAGTAGGACAGAGTTCATGAAGGGGGGCATCCCACGTTGCTGTTTCAGGAGGCAGAGATGACTTTGAAAAGAGGCTTGATGGCAGAAAACAGGGCCTAGCTCGCACAGAGCCAGAAAATACAGAAAGTGCACCATACAAAGACGGTGGCAGGGCATACTTAGGAACTGAATATCAGACCCATTCATGGTGGATCTGAAAGAGGACATGTTAACGTTGGACGCAAATGTATTTGCGTCTCCATAGCTGGTACAGGAGGGAAGTTACATGCACTTTAATCTCGTACATGGAGACGGTGGGGTACACGCTAGGGAACATTTCTTGACCATAAAATTTATATTTCCTCAAAGTCACTAATCTCTTACATCCAGGCACAGGTTTTAATAGGTTAAACATAAACTCAACCCCTGGTAGCTGTGGCACAGAGCAGACAGGCTTAATTTGAGAACATTTTAAAGTATATAGAAGTACCAAAACAGTTAAAATAAAGTAAAAAATTAAACACAATAAAAATACCACTAAAATGTATAATAATAGAGTAACATTTATTAAACGAAATGACATCAAAACAACAACAATCAAAGCAATAAACTAGAAATATGACGTATTAAAGATTTGAGGCAAAAAGCACCAAAAAGTAAAAAGGCCAGTTAGTAGTTAGTGTTCACAGTTGGCCAGGACTTAGGCGTGGTTGTATGACAGAGGCATGCATGCTTAAACCATGCATGCCTCTACCATGCAGCCCGAACCACAAATGAGTCTTACCCACGCATTCCTTTACCACGTAACTTTGTTGTAAAAGCATGAGTGGTAACAGGGTATGCTTGGTTAAGGTTACCACTACCCAGACTCCTCTCCCCCCCTAAACCATAACATTCTATACCCCTACCTCACCGCCCGCCCTGAGGGCTAAAATCTGCCCTGTACTTAAAACTACCCCTTCCCCTCCCCTGCCCAGAGTCGTAAAACTACACCACCACCATAAACTACCTGACCCCAGCCCCCCGCCCTGAGCCCTAAAACTTACCCCGTGCTGTCTATAAAAGTAGCCCAATTTAAAAAACAATCCCAACACCATCCTGAGCCCTAAAACCACCCCCACTCCTACAAAACTCGCCTCAACCCTAGCCCCAGCCCATGTAAGTACCCCACCCCTTCCTCTGAGCCCTAGAACCCTGCCCCTCTCTAAAAGAACCCTGACCTCCCCTACCCTGCGCCCTAAAAGCATCCCCCGTAAACACTACCTCCTCAACCCAGCTCCTTTACCTGTATGCGTCTGAAGATTTCTATTCCGACGCTTCCTCTTCTTCTCCCCACCCATCCTGAACACTAAACTGCTATCTGCCTTAAGGCAGTTGCGTGGTTCAGGCAAGCGTGCTTACGCTTGTGGGGAAAAAGCACTTGTGGCTCTGCCGGCTTTGTAATGGCCATTTCTCAATAGGTGTGATTTTTTGTCTGATTCCAATGGAGCCTGGGTCAGATACACCAAGTGGGTTCATCCCCATCACAGATTGTATGCTCTATCTTTTAAAGTTTCTGAAATGGAAGTCAAAATCCTCCAATAGGGCAAGGTTGCAGACTGTATCCACTGAAGACCTCTTGAAGCAATAATGCAACTGATTAAGGCTCCACTGAAGCCATTTGTTTTGATAAAAAAAGCTCTGAGTTGGAGAAATTCAAATTGTGTGGCCGACAAATTCTTCTCATCAGGCAGATATTTAGATATTTTTTCACACATTCTCCCTGTCAGGATTTTGGCCTTCAGGGTTAGGGCCTGAAATTGAATTTGGTGCACAGATTATATATCACAAATGTGACAGATATCCTGTTTGCCATATTACAAATGCATTATATATTATGGCACTTATAATAATGTACTCATTTGTGATGAAGTGACCCACTGCTGAACTCCAAATCAAGTCTTCTGGGAGTGCCTTATTTATCACACCCTTGGATTTACAAGTGGGTGGACCTTCAGTATCTAGATGATGGAGCCTACTCCGGCTGTGTAACTGAAATAGTTTTCACGATCTGACCACCTGCCTGACCTAGAGTGTGTTGTTGAATAGCCAGTTTTCAATGTCAGGCAGGCAGGCAAAACATTGACTTGACCCACCCAAACCATGGGAGAAAACTTTCATTTGGTGGGGTGACTTTAGTTATGGATTTTTTTAAACAAACGCCTGCTTTGAAGGGCTTTTGTTGGAAAATCAAAAACACATTGTCTGGAACCGCCGTGACGGCGTTTCCTTCCAATTACCAGAGATGTCAGCACGGCCTGTGGACATCTCTAAATGCGGTGGTCAGATACTACATCAAACCATGCTCTACACTCTCAATGAGGCCCTTGCTCTGTTTTATGAAGCTAAAATCCTCAAGCGAGGAACGCCTAAACCTGAAACCGACTAAGTTTAATTGAAATCAGACACCTTTGCTAAAAGGTGCAGTTGACGCTCCAGTGGTCATGGAATCCTAGACATTTTCTACGTCCAACATTTACAGAGTTTCTGGAGCAGTTCCTCTTAGTCACTTCTAAGGCTTACAGGACCTCAGGGACAACATTTATGGGCCAGGACCCATTCCAGCAGAGACAATGAGCAGAGTCCAGTACAGTTCCAATTGCTACTTGTCAGCTGGGTACTTCAGAAAAAAGGTCTCTTGGAACTTGCTGCATCCCTGTAGCAACACTGAACGTCTGCAAATCGACCCTTAAAGTCCACTTTTTTTTGTCAGGGTTAGAGTGAGAGCAGGTCCAGTTTGAGGTCTCCTCACAGGTGTCAGGCAGCAGATTCAGTCCTCTTCTGTTTTTCTGCATGTCTAGAAAGTGCACTGATGAGTTGTGGTGAAGTCCATTTTTGCACAGTTCAGTTGTCAGTGGATGTATTGACTCCTGGACACTCCCCAACTAATGGGAAAAACTGGTACTGGCTTTTGCAGCACATCTTGTTTACCTTACTGCAAAGTAAAGCAGAGTGCACTATTATAAGGGAATTCCTAAGTGGAACAAGCCCTTGGAAGGAGCTTGATTGCCAGTCATTGACGTTTCTACATCATATGTTATGACCTTACAGGAGAGTTATATCTGCCAATCAGGGATATGCCAATTTGTGCATGTTTTAAGGGTCAGATCACATGCAATGAGTGATGGACAGCAGTGCCCTAGTGTGCAGAGTCTAAATATGAGCAATACAATTCAGAAACAAGTTAGGGTGACTACACTAAAAAAGGCATTTCTTCACACTGACGAGATAAACATCTATCTGACATTTATGTACAGTTTCCAGAGTGTTTCTTTTATCAGAAAAAGGGTTCTGTGTGCTGTATATCGATAGTGTCTCAAATTTATGGACATACACATGAGCTGGTTGCACAGCACATCTAGGTTCCCCTGACTCCAAGTATAGATGATCTTCCAATTTTATGACATCTTCTTTTAGGACCAGTTCATGGTGAGACATGATGAATGGGACGGAGGTGAGATGTTCCCACTCACTTTCTGGTATTACTTTGTCTGTTATGTTTAGAACAACATCCTCAGGTATTCTGGTATGTGAATGCCTCTATATCCAAACTCACTAGTATGCCAGTGTCTTGTGTGAAACATTTGTGCTCCAGTAAAATCAGAGTATATTTTTGACCTTCATTATGATGGCACCTTGGACACTTGTGGACATAGAAAATAGTCACAGAATTGTGGGGTTTCTAGTTGGCGTTGGTTTGCACCCTGTTCAAGTAGGGACCCGTGCTCTAGTCAGGGAAGAGAGTCACACAGCTAAGATGACCCCTGCTCAAGCCCTTTGTAGCTTAGCACAAGCAGTCAGGCTTATCTCGGAGGCATTGTGTAAAGCATTTGTACTTACACACACAGTAACACAGTGAAAACACTACAAAATGTGTCCAGACAAGTTTAGAGAAATAGCCAATATATATCTGAATAAACAAGACCAAACAAAACACAAGTCAAGAGATCACTTTTAGAAAGATAGCTCCCAGAAAACAATAGGTACAACCAAGGCTATCTCGATGTTGGGACATGAACTAATCATACAGTTTGTCGCCCACCATGAGAAGCATGGGTCGGCTATGGAGTTACACAGACCCTCAGTAACATTCCCATGAAAATAATGAAAACAAAGACATTGTACGGTGTCAGGAAGGTGAGGGGTCGCAGGTGCTGGTGCAGCATCAGTTCCTCACTACTGCACATGGGAGGTGATACACTGTTGGAGGCGAGGTGTCAGTTACTTAAGAAGGTGCGATGTTGATGAGTTTGGGATGGCACCTGCGTTGGTTATTGACTCCACAAGGATGCGTTGAGGCTCTGGTGTCGACAGGCATCAGAGCTTTGGTGTAAGTCGGGAGGCGTGATGTGCTCTTCACGAGCGGTACCCTTGGCTTTGTTGCAGGCAGTGGTGCTGTGTCGGTGAGAAGTGCTGTCTTCGGGGAGGAAGGGCTGCGGTGCAAGTCAGGGCGGTGTGTTGTGCACTTCACGAGTGGTGTCCTCGGCTCCGATGCAGGCAGCGCCCTTGATGACGAAGTTGGTGTCAATAAGTTGTTGTTATCAGCAACACCAGGGCTGGGGTGTAAGTTGGTAGGTGTGTTGTGCTCTCAATGAGCTGTGCCCTCAGCTCCGGTGCGTGCAGGCAGCGGCATCGCTAACTGTGTCAATGTTGCTTTTCTTGAGTTTCAGCACCTGCCACATGATTCCAGGAGACCAGGAACTGGAGTTTATTTATTTATTTATTGAACTTGTAAGGCGCAGCAGCTACCCAAAAAGGGTTTCCCGGCGCCAGATGAACTAAGTGCAGGTTGTAGTGAATAAGTACAGAAACAGCGTTACTGATTAAATTGCCAGGTCTTGAGGGATCTGCGGAACCATGTATAAATAGTTTCTTTGCAGATGTCGGAGGAAGAGAATTCCAGAGTAATGGTCCGAGGTAGGAAAAAGATCTACCTCCCATCCTGGCTAGTTTGAACCTAGTTGCAGACCGCAAGTGGTGAGTGGGCACGTAGGAATAAACAAGAGATTGTAAATACTCATATAGCTCAGGGTTTTGAACTTAATACGGCTCTTAACCCTGAACCAATGTAGGTCACGGAGGTAGCCAGAGATGGGGGTGGCTTTGGGAATCTTACACAGTAGATTTGCTGCAGAGTTCTGTACTAGTTGAAGTCTTCTGGTCACTGCCTTGTTTGAACTTAGATAAAGGACATTGCCGTAGTCCAGCCGAGAGGTGATAAGGGCATGGACCACTGATTTCTGGGTATCACCTGGCAGCATCCAGATGATTTTCCTAAGCCATTTGAGGATGGTAAAGCAGACGTCTGAGATCTTGACTGCCTGATGATGCATGGCTAGGGAGTCATCAATAATGGCCCCTAGGTTACGGACATGGCTGAAGTGCAGCGGGATGGCACCCATCTCGGCAGGCCAGTGTAACAGGCCCCACGGATCTTTCTTTTTACCCAGAATCAGGACCTCAGTCTTATCAATTTAAGGAGGTTGGAGTTTATCCATGTAGCAATTTTTCCCTAGGTCTGTCTGAAGAAGAGATGTTGAGCCAGGACCAGTGCTAGAAAGGGAAAAGGTGATCTGGGAGTTATCAGCGTAAGAGAATAGAGTCAGGCCTGCTTGTTCGTCTAGGTTTGCTAGAGGCCTGACGTGTAAATGAAAAAGCAGACGGCTAAGGATTGAGCTCTGGGGTACACCGTAAGGTAAAAAATGAATGTTGGAATTAGCCATGGCAGAGAAAATTTGAAAGGTGCGGTTGGCCAGGAAGGAAGAGATCCAGTCCAATGCTGGGCCACAGATGCCCAGAGAACTCAGTGTGTTGATGAGTATGGCATGGGAGATTGTGTTGAATGCCGCGCTGAGGTCAAGCAATATGAGCGCAACTGTGTCTCCTCTATCGAGGTGATGTCGCAGCTTTTCAGTAACCTCCAGCAGGGTGGTTTCGGTAGAAAACTGGTTTTAAAGCTGGATTGGGAGGGGTGAAGGATTTTGTTAGATTCTATGAACTGGGAAAGATGGAAGTGAATGTGTCTCTCAAGGATTTTGGAGAAAGCTGGCAAAAGGGAGATTTGACGATAGTTTGAGAGAACACCTGGGTCGGCAGTGGGTTTTTTCAGGAGGGGGGTCACCATGGCGTGCTTCCAATGTGCAGGGACTGTGGATTCAAGCAAGGAGTAGTTGAGAACATTTAGAATAACAGACAGATGAGGGCTGTCAAGCTGTTTTAGTACTGGGATTGGGAGGGGATCCTTCCGAGAACCAGACTTTACTTTCTCTAAGATGGCTTTCAGAGAATGCAGGTTGAAGAGGGGCCAAGAGTCTAGGTGTGGACCGATGTGAGGTGGAACAGTTGGAGAAGGGGCAGGTGTGGTTAGAGGGGTGGTGTTTGTTTGTGACTGCTTGGTCCTGTTAATAGTTGGGTTAGCGATTTCCTGGTAGATTTTCTAAATTTTATGTGTGAAGAATTGGGCAAGCTCTTCACATTGACTTTTGTTGAGGGGCGGCGGTTTTGCAATAATCTCAGAGCCGGCAAGCTCTTTGACTAGTTTAAAGAGAGTTCTAGAACAATTAGTAGCATCAGAGATGGTTTTGGAGACAAAGCTGGCCCTAGCAAAATTGCAGAGATTATGGTAACGTTTTTTTGCTCTCTTGTAAATGTCTTTAGAGTCAGGTGCATAGTCTTTCCTCCATCTCTGTTCTAAGGCTTTACATTTATATTTCTAAGCTTTTAAGGTTTCATTAAACCAGAGGGCCGGGGGACGATGGTCATTAAGTTTTTTGTTAGTGAGACGGAGACATGAGTTTATTGCGCCAGAAAGCCAATCATGTACATTTCCTGACAGCTCATCAACACTTGTATCTGATGAGGGTACATTGGAGAATAGGAGTTTATTAAAAGCGTTCTGATCCAATTTTTTTCAGACTCTTTTTGCAATTTTGATGGACGAGAAGGAGGGGGTGGGGGCAGAAGGGGGAGCAAAACTGAATTTAGATAAAAAATTATCAGACCAGTCCACAGGCTCTGCAGGGGCACAGTGGACGTGAGGAAGGTTCGAAAAAATAGGGTCAAGGAGATGCCCAGCTATGTGAGTAGAGCATAAATTAAATAGGTTGATGTTCACAGCTGCTAAGTCAGAGATGAAGTTACTGCAAGTGGCGTTAAGGGGGTCATCGAGGTGAAGATTTATGTCATCTAGGACTGAGAAATGTTTAGAACTCATCAGAAAGGGGGTTATTTGATTGGGAAAAGATGTGGCCCAGGAGGTGGGGTGTCCTGGCGGGCGGTAGACTAAAAGACCGGAGAATGTGAAATTGGGGTTAAGGGATAATTTAAATAGCACAGCATCACAATTATCAAGTACTAACGGGTCATATTTGCATTTGATATGATTTTTAAAAATGATAGCTATACCTCCCCTGTTTTAATACCTTTATCCTTCCTGACAATGGCATAGTTGGGAGTTAAAGTTGCTACAACATCCTGGCCCATAATCTTATGAAGCCAGGTCTCTGTAAGGAATAGGGAGTCTGGTTGTTCATCTGAGAGGAGGTCAAATATGTCCCTTTTGTGTTTAGATAGTGAGCGGCAGTTAAGACTGAGGAAGGTGAAGTCTTTAGTGGACTGGGCTGACGAAAGAGGGGTGGGTCTAATCATTGACAAGGAAGGGAAGTGGGGCTGTGAGGTGACGGGGGAGAAGTTGCAGTAGTGGCATGCTTCAAAGGTTGTGCTATCAGCTGAAAGCCACGTGCAATCTTGCTTAGTTATGGGGCGAAGGGCTAGGAATTGACTGGATGTATAGACAATCTGTTCTAAGTGTTTTTGACCAGGGGTCGTGGACCCGGGTCCCGTTCGGGCACAGACGGGCGCAGACGGGCTTGCCTTTGGCGCGCCCTCGGCGCGCCTGCTGCGTGTGTCGGCTGCGCGTGAGAAATGGCATTGATTACAGTAGAGGGAAGCTCTATGTCATGTGACTGTCAGAGCTCCAACCCCACCAAGCCCCGCCAGCTGCGTTCAATCAAGAGAGTAAGCACACACCCAACACCTTCCACAACAATCAGGGTAGTAGCCCTGCGGTGGACCGAGGTGAGAGTGCGGATTAAAAGCAAAGTGCTGGTGCCGAGATCAGAAGCAGCTTCTTAACATGCAGTAAGTTATTCAAAACTTGTGGAAAGTCTCAATTTTGATTAAAAGATGGCAAGAGCACTAAGTAAGCGCCGCAAGTGAAACTCACGTAATGAATCACAGATCCTATATCTGCGCGCGCAGATCCTAGTTGGCACCACTTGGCAATCAGGACTCCCATGAGAGGAGTCCAGGTGCTGTTAGTAATATCCAGGTGAAGTCTTTGATGGCCCTGAGACTTCTTAATAGGAGGCAAGCATGGACAAGCCCTTGGATAACCTTAGGATTTGCAAGGCAAGGTTACTTCAGCTTCCTTGTGTGACTGTCTAGAGTGAATGCTTAAGAGCCCAACTGTCATCCTAACCCGGAAGTGGATTCTACAGACATTCAGAGGCAGAGAATGGTGAAGCAAGAAAATGCCCACTTTCTAAAAGTAAACAAAACAGGTGATGGACCGAATGTGGATCAATGTCACACATTCACCCCAGTCCAAAGATCTGGGCCCAAATCCATCGTTTTTTTGCACTCCACACCACCCTGGGTTAGACAATGGCGATATGCAAATCAGCTCTGACCCTGTGCCCCATGGGAACAGTCCAGTCCGAACTACAAAAGCCATGTCCTTCCCAGAACGGAATCAAGCATCCGAGGACCGGACCGGTTTCGAGGTAACACCTCTCATCAGACCGGCTAGCTTGACTCCAGTGGTGTGGAGTGCCTGGGACCCACGTCTGGGCATCCCCAGCGCACTTAGGGCGGCAATTGCAAACAAAACAGGTGATGGACCGAATGTGGATCAATGTCACACATTCACCCCAGTCCAAAGATCTGGGCCCAAATCCATCGTTTTTTTGCACTCCACACCACCCTGGGTTAGACAATGGCGATATGCAAATCAGCTCTGACCCTGTGCCCCATGGGAACAGTCCAGTCCGAACTACAAAAGCCATGTCCTTCCCAGAACGGAATCAAGCATCCGAGGACCGGACCGGTTTCGAGGTAACACCTCTCATCAGCCCAGCTAGCTTGACTCCAGTGGTGTGGAGTGCCTGGGACCCACGTCTGGGCATCCCCAGCGCACTTAGGGCGGCAATTGCAAACAAAACAGGTGATGGACCGAATGTGGATCAATGTCACACATTCACCCCAGTCCAAAGATCTGGGCCCAAATCCATCGTTTTTTTGCACTCCACACCACCCTGGGTTAGACAATGGCGATATGCAAATCAGCTCTGACCCTGTGCCCCATGGGAACAGTCCAGTCTGAACTACAAAAGCCATGTCCTTCCCAGAACGGAATCAAGCATCCGAGGACCGGACCGGTTTCGAGGTAACACCTCTCATCAGCCCGGCTAGCTTGACTCCAGTGGTGTGGAGTGCCTGGGACCCACGTCTGGGCATCCCCAGCGCACTTAGGGCGGCAATTGCAAACAAAACAGGTGATGGACCGAATTTGGATCAATGTCACACATTCACCCCAGTCCAAAGATCTGGGCCCAAATCCATCGTTTTTTTGCACTCCACACCACCCTGGGTTAGACAATGGCGATATGCAAATCAGCTCTGACCCTGTGCCCCATGGGAACAGTCCAGTCCAAACTACAAAAGCCATGTCCTTCCCAGGACGGAATCAAGCATCCGAGGACCGGACCGGTTTCGAGGTAACACCTCTCATCAGCCCGGCTAGCTTGACTCCAGTGGTGTGGAGTGCCTGGGACCCACGTCTGGGCATCCCCAGCGCACTTAGGGCGGCAATTGCAAACAAAACAGGTGATGGACCGAATGTGGATCAATGTCACACATTCACCCCAGTCCAAAGATCTGGGCCCAAATCCATCGTTTTTTTGCACTCCACACCACCCTGGGTTAGACAATGGCGATATGCAAATCAGCTCTGACCCTGTGCCCCATGGGAACAGTCCAGTCCGAACTACAAAAGCCATGTCCTTCCCAGAACGGAATCAAGCATCGGAGGACCGGACCGGTTTCGAGGTAACACCTCTCATCAGCCCGGCTAGCTTGACTCCAGTGGTGTGGAGTGCCTGGGACCCACGTCTGGGCATCCCCAGCGCACTTAGGGCGGCAATTGCAAACAAAACAGGTGATGGACCGAATGTGGATCAATGTCACACATTCACCCCAGTCCAAAGATCTGGGCCCAAATCCATCGTTTTTTTGCACTCCACACCACCCTGGGTTAGACAATGGCGATATGCAAATCAGCTCTGACCCTGTGCCCCATGGGAACAGTCCAGTCCGAACTACAAAAGCCATGTCCTTCCCAGAACGGAATCAAGCATCCGAGGACCGGACCGGTTTCGAGGTAACACCTCTCATCAGCCCGGCTAGCTTGACTCCAGTAGTGTGGAGTGCCTGGGACCCACGTCTGGGCATCCCCAGCGCACTTAGGGCGGCAATTGCAAACAAAACAGGTGATGGACAGAATGTGGATCAATGTCACACATTCACCCCAGTCCAAAGATCTGGGCCCAAATCCATCGTTTTTTTGCACTCCCACCACCCTGGGTTAGACAATGGCGATATGCAAATCAGCTCTGACCCTGTGCCCCATGGTAACAGTCCAGTCCGAACTACAAAAGCCATGTCCTTCCCAGAACGGAATCAAGCATCCGAGGACCGGACCGGTTTCAAGGTAACACCTGTCATCAGGCCGGCTAGCTTGACTCGAGTGGTGTGGAGTGCCTGGGACCCACGTCTGGGCATCCCCAGCGCACTTAGGGCGGCAATTGCAAACAAAATAGGTGATGGACCGAATGTGGATCAATGTCACACATTCACCCAAGTCCAAAGATCTGGGCCCAAATCCATCGTTTTTTTGCACTCCACACCACCCTGGGTTAGACAATGGCGATATGCAAATCAGCTCTGACCCTGTGCCCCATGGGAACAGTCCAGTCCGAACTACAAAAGCCATGTCCTTCCCAGAACGGAATCAAGCATCCGAGGACCGGACCGGTTTCGAGGTAACACCTCTCATCAGCCCGGCTAGCTTGACTCCAGTGGTGTGGAGTGCCTGGGACCCACGTCTGGGCATCCAAGAACGATGGATTTGGGCCCAGATCTTTTGACTGGGGGAATGTGTGACATTGATCCACATTCGGTCCATCACTTGTTGTTTTTGCAATTGCCGCCCTAAGTGCGCTGGGGATGCCCAGACGTGGGTCCCAGGCACTCCACACCACTTGGAGTCAAGCTAGCCGGGCGGATGAGAGGTGCTACCTCGAAACCGGTCCGGTCCTCGGATGCTTGATTCCGTTCTGGGAAGGACATGGCTTTTGTAGTTCGGACTGGACTGTTCCCATGGGGCAACAGGGTCAGAGCTGATTTGCATATCGCCATTGTCTAACCCAGGGTGGTGTGGAGTGCAAAAAAACGATGGATTTGGGCCCAGATCTTTTGACTGGGGGAATGTGTGACATTGATCCACATTCGGTCCATCACTTGTTGTTTTTGCAATTGCCGCCCTAAGTGCGCTGGGGATGCCCAGACGTGGGTCCCAGGCACTCCACACCACTTGGAGTCAAGCTAGCCGGGCCGATGAGAGGTGTTACCTCGAAACCGGTCCGGTCCTCGGATGCTTGATTCCGTTCTGGGAAGGACATGGCTTTTGTAGTTCAGACTGGACTGTTCCCATGGGGCAACAGGGTCAGAACTGATTTGCATATCGCCATTGTCTAACCCAGGGTGGTGTGGAGTGCAAAAAAACGATGGATTTGGGCCCAGATCTTTTGACTGGGGGAATGTGTGACATTGATCCACATTCGGTCCATCACTTGTTGTTTTTGCACTTTCTAAAAGTGGCATTTTTCAAATACACAATTTAAAAAGAACTTCACCAAAAGATGTGCTTGTAAATCGTGAGTTTAGAGACCTCAAATTCCAAATCCCAATGGGAAATTACACTTAAAATATATTTTAATGCAATCCCCTTGTTACCCTATAGGAGAGATAATCCTTGCAATAGTGAGTACATGTCCTACCTTTTAAATACACTGCACCCTGTCCATGATGCTGCCTTGGGCCTACCTTAGGGGTGACTTACATGTCGTAAAAGGGAGAGTTTGGGGATGGCAAGTGGGTGCACTTGCCAGGTCGACAAGGCAGTTTAAAACTGCACACACAGACACTGCAGTTGCAGGTCTAAAACATGTGTGCAGGGCTACTCATCTGTGTGGCACAATCAGTGCTGCAGGTCCATGAGTAGCATTTGATTTACAGGCCCTAGGTACCTCTGGTGCACTTTACTAGCACCTTACCAGCAAATCTGATATTCCAATCAAAGATAAAACAATCACCAATACAATTTAGAGATTGGGCATATGCTCTTTAGCACTGTTTGCAGTGGTAAAGTGCCCAGAGTCCTAAGACCAAGAAAAGCAGGTCAGAAAAAATAGAAGTAGGCGGCAAAATGTTTGGGAAAAACCCTGAAAAAAGGGCCAAGTCCAACATAAGGTACAATTAGGTTGTCTGATAACAAGAAGTTAGCCTCGGAGGTTGTAATACTGTAATCCAAATGTGGATGTCCCTGTACAAATAAGATGACAGGTTTTTTTGTAAATCTGTTGTTAGGGTCACTCAGTAGTTTATGATAGCTTTTTTTGTTGATGAGTTGGGGTAGGCATTCTTGTATGTATTGATTATGATTTTGCACCAACCAAGACTCCTTATGCAGTTTGACCCAAACCATTCTGGAGTTACATCATGCTTTACCAATTGCGTCATCTCTTCATACAGACACAGAGTCTGAAGGCAGCAGGGGATCACACCGTCTTGGTTACCCATGCAGAATAACTATGGTAAGGGCTCTGCCAAGCATACAGCATGAAAATGGAAAGCCTGGGGTGTAATTTAAAATATGTTTTTCTGGTTTCGATTTTACGGTTGAGTGTTGAGTGTTGAGCTACTGGCATGTGCATCCCAAGGAGACGCTTATGTTTAGGCCCAAATGACAAGAGTGCTTCCAATTATTGGAGAAATGTGCCTATTTCATTGTTGGACATCGTTAACAGTAACAAATGACCTGATGGCTTTTTGATTCTTTCCAGAGATTCATCAATAATTTCAAGAAAAGGGTGACCTCAAGGGTACATAACTAAAGCCTAACTAGAGTTTAGAGACTCTACACTATTTTCTACGCACAACTTAATACCATTTCTGTATGGTAGATCTGTTTTGTTTTTTTGTAGTTGTCTGTGGGTGACAGAGATTACACCAATGTAAAATCAGCCTTAGGCAATCACATTTGTTTAGGGGTTCCATGCAGGACCAGGCATATCTGCTGTTAATGCACAGAGACTGCACACAATTTCGAACACACTCCCCTCTAGAGAATGAGACCACCCCATACAAAATAAACTTTCTTGACAGGGTAGGAGTGGGCCTGATGAGGAAGTATTCTGACATGTGAGAGTGAGAGTTGAGCGTTCTGAACAAGCAAATTTTAAAAGGTGTCCTGAAGGCATTTCTGTGGCCAATTAGTCCAAGGTCTAGCCTGTCAGTTCTCTTCTTTTCTTGTTGGCTGTAGATATGTGGGATTAGGGAGACCTTAAATCCCTTCCTTACTCATCTGTGTAGCTACATATTTGAATAGGCTTGGCAAAAGCATGCACTCTAGCCTCACACCCGCATTCACAAACAAAGGGATATGCATGCCTTCTATGCCTCATAAAAATCCCTCAGCCATGAGTGAAATTTAAGGTATTAAGTTTCCCAAATATCTGTTGAAAGTCGGAAAATTTAAGAGAAATCTGAAACCTGATATGCATTTCCCCCTATGATTGCGCAACCAAACTACATACTGAATTCTACTAAATATGTGAAAACCTTATCTACAGAAACTATGCATTGGCTGTTATCAGAGCACCTCCAGACTACAATGCACTTTTAAAAATAATTAGTCCTAGATTTATGAAGCCGTTGCATCACCAGTGTCATGTAAGGTGGCACAGGGAAACACAAGGGCATTGGAGAGTGTTAGAAATGGGATCCCTGGCTGGCCAGGGCTTGCGCCAAAGTCAGTCAGAGACCACCACTCCTAAGTCAGGGCAAGGGAGTCACACACCAAGGTAACCCCCGCTCACCCTCTAGGTAACGTGGCACGAGCACTCAAGGCTAAACTTGGAGGCGGTATGAGCTAAGTATTTGCGCACGCACCTCAGCAACAACACCCAAGGCCCACCACAAAGAAGACTCCACACAAGGTTATATATAAAAAATAGCCTTTGTATTATAATAAACAAAACACATTAGATAACACACAAACTTTACAATGTGCCAGGGGCACGGGCAGAATTTACAAGGGGAATTATGTACAGGACAGGGCCACATGGACCACTGTCAGGGGTAGGCACTTGTTAGAAAATAGTACTGGTAGGTGCACACTTAGGACATAAACATAGAATGATTAGCACCAAAATTGTAAACGCAACACACATCCAGTAATCACTGGAACAGAGTAAAGACCTCCTACGCAACCCTAAAGCACTGTAGGAAATCACGCAGGTAACTAGGACCTTATCATCAGGACCTAAGGAAGGAATACCAACACCTAAGCAATTCACTCTTAGCAAAGGGATGGAAACCTAAACATAAAATGGGACATCAACAATCCTCTATGCAGGGCACACCTAACAAAGGGGATAAACATAAAGTGGGACGTCAACAATCCTCTATGCAGGGCACACCTAACAAAGGGGATAAACATAAAGGGGGATGTCAACAATCCTCTATGCAGGGCACACCTAACAAAGGGGATAAACATAAAGTGGGACATCAACAATTGCACATGAGGTATTAAAAACACAGGTGCAGATTAGAACATTTTGCGCAAGAATCACATACACAGAAATCACAATGCGCGGGGTGCACGTAGCACAACACTCAAAAAGGTCCCTCAGGCCAACTGGCCTCGAAAGGGGTGGAATGCCCTGAGTCCCAGTGTCAGGGGGTCTGTGCAGGCAGCACAAACACAAAGCCTAAACGTAACAACTGTCCACTAAATGCTGGACAGTTGTTGAACAGGACTGGGCAACGTTGGAGCCAGGAGGGCTCAAGAACAAAGTGGGGAGACGCAGCGTGGGAGCCTCGGGGCTACAACCAACTAGCTGCCTGTGTCCCCCTAGAGCCTCTCAGGGCTCGCTGAACAAATGTGGCACCGTAGAGCTCAGCGCTCTAAATCAATGAGATGCCCCCTCGAGCCTCGGGGCTCGTAAATACAGTTAGGGCAATGAGCCTCGCTGGGGCTCGAAAACGGGAACAACTACCAATGCCCTCAAGAGCCTCTTGGGCTCAACTAACAAAACATGCCCGGGATCGTCGGAGTGGCCCTCTGCCAACTGGGGCCGCTCGTAAGGAACCTGCCCTCACTGAGCGCACTGGGGGGCGAGATCGCGCTACGGGGGGCGGGGCGGACACCGACAATGTGTCCCGACGCCCCTCTCCTCTTGCAGGCACTCACCGGGTCCGGCGGCTGGAGGCGTCTCCTCGGCTGGTCGGCGCGGGGCTCTCCTTCACTTGGGAAGCCTCGAGGACGGGGCCGGCTGCTTCCTTCGCCTCCGCCTGGCCTCGTCTCGCTGCACGCCGCCTGACTTCCGCTGGGGCCGCCAATGGCAGCGCGGCCCTCGGGGTCAGGAGGCGGGACTTCTGGGTCGCACTAGGCAGCTGCCCGGCAACAGGTTTCAAGGCTCCTGGGCTGCGGCGGTGATCACGGGGCAATGCCGGGTGGGCACCGGCTCGTAAATACTACAAACAGCACGGGCAATGCCGGGTGGGCACCGGCTTTAAATTAAAAGATAAAGCGAGGTGGGCACTCGCTCGCCAAAAATCGGCAAATCGGCTCTGATGCCGGGTGGGCACCAGCAAGGTCAATAAAGCGTTCCCAAGCGCTCTGGGAGCAAAGGAGAAGCGCGCTCAGCGCTTCAAGGAAATAAAAGCGCGCCTAGCGCTATAAATCAAAGTCACAGCGCCTCCAGGCACAGCAAAGCTCCAGCAGGGTCTGGAGGCAGGCAGAGGGGCAAGGCAGGGCCAGAGCCAGCACACTGGGTCTCCAGGCAGGGAGACAGCCAAGTGGCGGTTCTCTTGGCCCCAGCAGCAGCAACAGCCCCCTCTGGCAAGGATCCTGGAAGAAAACCAAAGAACAAATTGTATGGGGATACAGCCCCTTCTTATACAGCAAAATTCCTTTGTCTCAGGGTGCAGGGTGGGGGGAAAACCAGTCGCAGCTGGTTTTGAAGTACTCTGTTTACCTCAACCACCCTCTCTATTCACTGGCAGGGCTAGGGTCATCAGTCGCACTACAGGGGGTGAAACCAGCATTGTCTGGGGAAAGTCCAGGCCCATCAGGGACCAGGTGCACTCCTCCCAAGCCATCAAGCATGCTAATCTCACACTCACCACCGGGCAGACCCATCCAGCCTTCCTGGAGCCAGGCTCACCAGCCAGCTCCAGCCAATCACACTGCAGGCATATTTTACAGTAATATGCCAAGTCCTAGAAATGGCATTTCTACACATGACACACACATGCCACATACACCATTGCGAAGCATTCATTCTCACGAACTCGCACATACCAAATTCGAGCATGCACTCCCCACGCATCAGGAACTTCTAGGGACACAGACATTCCCCATGCATCCCTATGGGAGAGCAGGCCAGCCTAACTACATGCACGCACTTTACTCTGGGACACAGAGAAAAAGTGCGCACAGACCAGAAAATCATCCACACAGATCACAGATCTAAAGCAAAAAGATTAGGGGTGAACCTGCCTTAAGGGCCAAGTCCAACAGAGAGATTTAATAAGACACGTAAAGCCACCTTACGTGGCTCTGCATGGTTTAGTAAAACCAGAGTAACGCAAGGCAGCGCAAGTCTCCCAATGAGCAATTACAAAGTAAAATATGAGATAGGACTACAACTGGAGTCTTTAACCTTCACCAGGAGTGAGACAGAGAGGCTGGATCAAAGCTCAACTTTCAGGATAAGCGTAGGCACTATAAATTATTCTATTTCCAGTTCTTTGGATGCATTTTTTCCCAGTCGGAAATCCTGAATGTTAGAAATTGGGTTTTGGGGTGGCAGAGGTATGCACCCTATCCAAGCAGGAATCACAATCCTAGTCAGGGGAGGTCACAACATAACCTAAATTGTCCTGTGCTTACCGTCTGGTAGCTTGGCATAGAGCAGGTAGGCTTACCTAATTGGCAATGTGTAAAGTATTTGTGCAACATTTCATACAACAACACAGTGAAAACACCACAGAAAGACTCCACACCAAGTTAGAAGAATAGATTATGATGTTCTAAATAAAACAAATTAAAAACAAAAAAAATCCAAAGTGTAGAAAGTGAGTTATGAATTTGTAAATAATACATGTCAAAATTGCACAATGAAGCAATAAGCGCTTAAAAGGGGGATCTGGTCATGCTAGACTGGTGCAAAGTCAAATGTTCAGGCCAACCACGATGGAGAGCGGGCTAAATACAAGGGCCTATTTGGACCCGCTGAACCAAAGAATCTCAACGGGGATGTGTCAACAAGGATGCACGGTGTAGCTGAGGCGATGCACCTGTGTTGAGGTCTGCAGTGCATGAGATGCATTCATTTTCTCTAAGCAACTAGGGCGATGCATCAGTTCCAAGTGCAAGTGCTAGGTCCCCATGTGATGAACGACTGCTGCAGTAGGTGATATATCAATGCCAAAGGCGATGAGTTGGTTCTGAGGATGATGCACTGGGTCTGGTTCCCGTAACAACATATATGTACTGGCACTAGGGCAATGCACCTGGTCTGCTCCCCGCAACAACAAGGATACACTGGTTCCGTCTCACACAAAGTCAAAGATGAGCTTGCTCAGATATGCTGGTTCCTCTGACCACAACAATAGGGATGTACTGGTTCTGACTAATGCAAAGGGGAAGATGCACCACTGTAGATGAGGATGCGTAGGTTCTGGGTGAGGAGCACCATAGGCCTCGCTTCCAAGGGTCCAGGACTTAGGTGGCACCACTTGTCATGGCAGACTTACAGCTTGCAGAGTCCTGGTGCAGATGCACATGCTTCAAGTCTTTGATTTCCCTGAGACTTAGCAACAGAAGGCAAGCCAGCAAGCCCTTTGAGTTGACCTGGGTTCAAGTGATGCAGGTCGAGTCCTAACCAAGGCAGGAGAACAGCAGGCAACAGGGCAGCTCAGCAAGGCAAGACCACAGCAAAGCAGAGTTCATTAAAGCAGCAGTGGAGCAGAGTATCTGTTCTTTCAGCAGTCCAGCAGCTCTTCTTCCTCACAGAGCAGTCACAGGTCCAGAGGTGTACTGATTTGGAGTGCAAGATATCCAGTACTTATTCCAAGCGGTGCCTTTGAAGTGGGGGAGTCTTCAAAGAAAGCTTTGAAGTGCACAGAGGTTCTCCCTTCCTGTCCAGGCTCCAGAAACACTACAGTGGGGTAATCAATCTTTTGTGTGGGGAGAGGATACAGCCCTTTCAGGTGTGTCAGCTCCTCCCGCCCATCCTTCTCAGCATGGTCCATCTGCATGCAAACAACTACCTTCCTCAGTGTGTGACTGTCTAGAGAAAATGCCGGAACCCAACTGTGGCCCACCTCAGACGTATATTCGAGATGGCATGTAGAATTTTAAAAGTACACAACAAGAGAAGGGCACCTGGTTATATATTTAACCGCTATTTATTTTGTGCGGAGAAAAAACAATGACCGTTAGGTTCATCTGTTCTTGCCCTGTTATTTACAGTTTTTTCATGGCATATCTAAACATATTTCTGATGGACATTTAAAACATGCCTGAGAAGCGATACAATTCAACATACAAAACTTTGCTGTTTGGATACATCAACCATGTGAATACAAAAAAAAAAAACAGTGCAATAATTTCACACAAACAATATAAATTGGCCAACGTGCACAAAATTACACCAGCATAGCATATTCATTAAGAAGTCTCCTTATTCGCCACTCAATAGGTGATTTTTGTGAAGGAACTTGGGCCACATGGGAAATGTCTCTCCACTCCTGCATGGTGCATAATAAATTGTACACCCTTAGTATGGAGCATGGGATTTGGTAGTTGTCCTATGTGGTAGACAAAGTGAAAAAGGCCGACGCATTTCTAATCCCTGCTGTGAATCGGGGGATTGTCATCCGGGCGTTGGGGCATGGTGTAACCTGAAGTTCATGGTGCTGCTTCAAAGACGGTGAAAATAGCTTTAAGCTTTCCAAACAGGACTTTTAGACCAAAAGGAGGACTAAATGTTTAGTTACACCTGACCAGGTCACTAATTTTCCCCATTGTAGATAGTTAGTCTCATTGGCTAACATGGCAATCTGTTATGGATGCATAACTATTGTTAGTAAAGTATGAAAACATACCATTCAAGAACTGAATAGAATGGTATTGATAAATCCAACAATTTTCTATTGCTGAATTTATCCTAACTTGTACAGAAAAGAAGTTATAAGTCTTTCTTTTCAGTAAGCCAAAATCCAGCCACTAGCACTCTTCCCGGTTTGGTCACCCTTGAGTTGATTAGCCAAGCTTTCTTGATTAGGTGAGTGGCCTGGCTAGACAGGGGCTATATAATGGAGAGAGTTCTTCTGGCACAGATATGCCAGAACAGGGAGTGGGCCATAAAGCATGAGCTTCAAAGGAGAGCAGGGCAAGCCAGACAGCCAGCCAGCCCCCCCCCTCTTCCTGCCAGATTGGAAGCCTTAAGAAAGGAATTTACATTTCTCAGGGGTAGGAGAGCTATGGAATGAGCCACACTGGAAGTTGGTTTAGTTAGCTCTTGCTGCTCTGCTGAATTTTCAGCCATCATGAATTTCGGAAGAATAGTGCTTTTTGGACAAGACCATGCCACACTTTGGAGGAAGTTGTCATGTGTTGAGGTGTTGCCCTGCACCTCATTGGGCAGGGGTGCTTCTCTGCTTGTCACCAGAGATCACTTAATAAATATGTGAGAGCTGCCTAGCATCTTGGGGGCATATGTAGGTAATTTCCATTTTGCGATTCTCAAATGGCGATTTTTAAGGAATCGCTATTTGAGAATTGAAAAATTTAATGTAGGTAAAAAATGGCAATTTGTTTGTGAATTACTAAAATTCCTTATTTGCGATTAGCAAATTGCGAATCGCAATTAAGGAATGAGTGTCCCATTCATTCCTATGGGCCAAGAAGCCCATAGGAATGAATGGGGATACATTCTCAAATTGCGATTTTGTATGAGAAAATCGCAATTTGAAAATCGCAATTCCAAGGGTGCCAGGTTGTCCAAAGGGCACCTGTTGCACCCCTGCAATGTGCCCGTAAGTACATGTGGCACACATACATACCCTAAGGGCATGTCTGTGCGTCACATGGCACATTACATTTTTAAAAAAATGCATTTTGACAGGAAATCGCAAAATACCATCTATTTGGAGTAGGTGGTATTTTGCGATTCCTTAAGCCAAAATCGCATTTTAAAAGTCACTCCTACATACCATTTAAGAAATCGCAAAATTGTGATTCCTTAAATGCTTGAGCAAAATAAGGAAGCTCAATTTTTACGATTCCTTATTTTGCTATGTGGCACCTACATACCAAATTGCCGTTTGCGATTCGCAAACGCCGGAATTCTGTGAATTCCGGCATTTGCAAATCACAAATGCCCTCCTACATATGCCCCTCAGTTCTGCTGCCTAAAACTACAAGAATAAGGAGGATTGTCCTACTGGAATCCTGATCTGCACCCAAGGGCCTGTCTGGTAAAGACCCGACCTGCTGCACTATCTGGAACTACAGGTCTGAGGACTTTGCCTTGCTTCAAGAAGGAGTAAGGACGGGACTTCCTGCAGCTACAGGTTAAAAGAGCTTAACTGATCCTTTTCCAGCCAGAGTCCCCCTCCTGGAGTGCATCCAGTGGAGTTTTAAGCACTTGACTAAGTGCATTGTGGGAGGGGAAGTCCAGGCATGCCAAGCATCATCTAGCAGATTCCATATCCTTGGATTTGTGTTTTGGACACTTGGAACCCACCTGAAGACCGTCTGGAAGGACCTCTAGAAGCTAGGGAAAGTTTGGGACATTTTCTGGAAAAACTCCATAATGGGACTGGCTCAACCGCAAAAGCCAAGCTGGCATCTTCAACCTCGAAGCTGGCCCAGATTTCAGGTTCATTCGACTGAAGAGCTCCAGAGGTCTGACATCCAGAGTTTTACTGGAAGCTCCCTGAAAATTAAGGTGGCGAGCCCCCACCGAATCTGGACTGGTGGAGAGCAGCCAGGGTCCTCAGCGGAAAAAGCTCCAGAAAAGTTTCTTAGTGTGGTAAATTTTGACCGAGGACTCCCGTGTGGGGTATACAAGCAGGGCTCCATCGTGGTCAACCTAAAACTTTGACTTTGTCCCAGTCAAGTGCAACCAGATGTCCAGAGATGGAGCTATTGGTTTCTAAGCACTAGAAAGTGTTTATTCTTTACACATTTATATCTCTGGTTCCTTACATTGGATTTTGGTTTTTATGTTGTTATTTTAAAGATAGAAGTTTTTCCTATTTGTATAAATTATTGTTGCATCTTACTTATTTACTGTAGAGGTGTTTTTTTAATAAATCTTTTTATTATTTTAAAAACAAGGAAAAAGGAATAGACATATCCGGTGCCATACATTCATACATAATAATAGGGTGCACAGGTACAGTGACAGGATAGACGTGAAGCAACAGAAGAATCGCTGAAACGCCTGCGCTAGTGAGTATGAAGCAGGATTTGTGGCATTAAAATCGACAAACAATTTAAGCGCAGGCCTCAGATCCCGCCCACCCATAAAATCAGAAGTAGAAAAAAAGCATGGCAACCAGACACTGGAGTCTAAACAGAATCAGGATATTACGCTAATATTACTAATAAGGGAGAGACAAAAGAGAAGATTGAAGAAAAGAAAACCATAAGAACGAGAATAGAAAGAAAACAATAAACCCATCCACCCACCCTGCACCCCTGCATATGGCTGTCGCCTAACCCTAACTAGCAGTGTGCCTGTCGCCCCGACTAACTAGGTTCTAAAAATAGAAAAGAGAAAACATGGGGGAGGGCATTTCCGTATGGGCTCCCGGTCCCCCCCCCCCGCCAGAGACAAGCATCCCCTATGATGAAAATACAATTTTATCTGTGATCACAGAAAAAGTAAATTAGGGGGAGCCGTGATGCACCGCCCAGCCTCTCGTGAGACCAACAGTTACGGATCCCACATCCATTAAGGCCATAGTACCAACCCCGGTCAATCGATCTCAGCCTTGGCCCTCTCGAACCATCATGCGAACCCCTCCCGGTAGGACCACTACTTCTACAGGAGAATCAAATTGCAAAAAGAATCTGAAAAAAGTCAGTCCAAAACAAATCAAAGTCAGTAATTCCTCAAGAACTCCATCAGCACAGAAACGCTCCCTCATGGACGGATAGTCCCAGTGTTGTTTTCTCCACGATGGTACGGTCACCAAAGAGGGAAAGGATGAAACAGAAGTCCAAAAACAATCACCAACAGGAGTCTTCGGGAAGGGAACGCCAATCGATTCTCCCAAAGTCAGCAATGATGGTAGGTGTAGTAATATGTTCAAAACACTGGGTTCTTGATTCTCCAGAGTACCAACCGAGGGCTTCGGCGCCTCTTGTTGCACGGGGTCCTCGTCCAGAATCAAAATGGTCGTCAAGTATATTGTAGCTGGCAGCAGATCCGACAATGGAGCAGGGTCTGATTCCACACACTCCTTCTCAGATAAGCCCATAATCATTTTGTGAATCAGGGCATCCATATGTGAATGAAATGCCCCGATGGCTGCCAATACTGTCTTCAGCGATGGCTCACGCTCCGTCCGGTCCATTTCTCCTCGCTCATTACCGATCATATTCACTTCTCCCAGGGGAACAGATAGGAGAGGAACAGATGGCATCGGAGGGTGACTGGTCGGTTTCTGCGGCAGCAAACTGCACTCCGCTGCCGCGAGCGAAGAGCCCCGACCCCCCGAGCCCCGGCGGCGGCAAACCGGGTCCACAGGACAGGGACCTCCACCCACAGCCACTGTCGTGCCACGTCACTCCTCCCTCGATGTTAGTCAATCAGAATGATCGCCGTCAAAATCAGGCAAAATAGACCTCCACTGCGGTAGACCGGACCCTGCTTGATTCTCACGGCCGATGTTGTTCAACTCCAACCCAGCTGGGTCGAAACTAGAGGCCCCGGCTCTCCTGCATGACGAGGCCGCAAACTTCCACTCGACACAACTCCGTCAACCAAGCTGATTACGTTTTTGGGATTGCACCATCGGAGTGTGCATCGGTTCATCTACACGGAGGTCGGGCGTAAAAACAGGATTATCGACAGGATCATCTAGCAGGATACGGAGGTTGGCGGAGCTGGGAGCCTAAGCAGCCATCTTGTTTGCTAGCTTAGCTCCTCCCTCATGTCTGTAGAGGTGTTTTTAAATGCTTTACATGCCTGTCTCCTGAGTTAAGCCTTATTGCTCTGTGTCAGCTACAAAGGGTTGAGCAAGGGACTAATTTATAGAGACCTGTTTAGCACCTAGTACCGTATTAGTGGACTTATTGGCAGTGGTAGGGGTACACTTACCACTACTAATAACCCCAACATGTTCTTATCCTCCTAGGTGTATACTAAACCCATTTATGGGCTGTGGAATACGTCCCTGTAGTCACATTCTGGCAGAATTAAATTACAGATCATTTCTGCACCCGTAATTCACCTACCTTCACAATTAAAAGGAGGATCAGGAAATGCCCATCTTACCACTCCAAAATCTGTGTGTTGCAAATAACCTACAATGCCAGCAAACACCCATACCCGTGTTATCTCATTACTTCACTGTTGTATTTTTGGCCTTTGCCCACACCCTAAGGTATGGAAACACAAGTGGAACACAAGCGTAGCTATTCTTCCCATTAAAAAGAATTACAATAGCATTTTGATATCCATTTTAACAGTGCATTTAACTGGTTGAATGTAAGAGTGGGAACAAACTAGCTAGTGCTTGAATGTGGATCTAAATACACAGAAAATTTGAAATTGTGTCCAATGTTTAACGTGTGAAACAGATAGGCCTTAATTTGCTTAAAGAACTTTACTGACTCTCGACTTAAGACTGGAGATCCATGAATGAATCTGCTCATAGGTGAAGGCACTAAAATATAATTTCAAGTTAATCTAATATTTCAGAGAAGCTGAAATGGTCACAAGCCAGATTCACAAAAAGCGTCATAAATCTAAACATATACACATTCTCCTCGACACATGTATAAGTTTGTGAGTATGTGTAGTAAAATGCGCATTGGAGAACAGTTCCCACTGTAAAAATGCAATCTATTTATAGTTATGCAATTTATTTATAGTTTTGCTTCATGCAGAAAGCATTTTTTGTCCATGAAGAAATCCCTTCTGCAGCATGCCCACACTGTGTTCCGTTCTCTCGACCACACTTGCAAAGAGGTTTTACTAGGATATTGTAGGAGCAAATGTCAAATGATTTCAGGAATGGAAAAGGGTTGAATAGGCACGTTTCAATGGCAGCAAAATCACAAATTTAAGGCTTTCGACAAACTTTCCAGGCAACCAAGCCTTGGTCTTCCCACTCCCCACATTTTCCTAGGATATACTACTACATACTTTTAAGTAATCACGGTGTACAGTTATGCAGTAGCAAAACCTGTTACATTTGCCAGATATCTCTTTGTTGATACCGGAAGGCAAACATATAGGCGCATTGCTGTTAATGGCTTGGTGAATAAGGCCACAAACCTTTAACATACCAACACTTTATTACTAGTCTAGTGCAAAATAAATCATCTGAGCCAGATCAATAAACAGGCACGTTGCTATTAGGAATAAAGTAACCCCTGCCATATATTAAAAGGATTTTGCAAGTCCAAACCAAATATAAGCTTTATTTTCGGTTTTTGAGTTTAAAACCATGAAAGCAGCAAAAAGAAATACATACATGTATATAGAAATCAACAGTTCATTACAATGTTGAGAAAAAAAGAAATAAAAAAAACGGATATTTAAAGCAAACTAAAACCAATCTAGTGCAAAATAAAAACGCATGGTAGACAGAGTCCCCTTTCACCAGGTGTTATAGTTCAATGCTCTGGGGCCAGGGTAAAAATCAAACAAGTCCCAAATAGAAATAGGGCCATCTCCAATTTTGGGCTGGGAAAATCTTAAAAATGGGACAATGTTCCTGTGTTTGAATTTGATTAGTATCAGGTCTCCCGGAATGTCTTTGGGCAACATCCCTAGCCATCCCACCCTCCTTACGCTCAGGATTCCGCCATCTAGGTCAGGTGGCAGCGGTCTGTTGTTATTGAGCCAAAAGATGGCTTTATTCAGCAGATCCTGGCTTGTTTCATGTTTGTCCTGACTAAGTTCAGGGACCCCGGAGAGAACAGTCACATAGGGGGCGGCTTCAGGGGGTATAATTCATTCGGTGTCTTCTTTCTTGAGGGAGCCTAGGGGCTTTGAGAGGGGGGCGAGTGGGCTTAGAAGTAACTTTACTGCCGCTTAGGATGGTTGTGCTGAGAGAAGGATCAATTGTTCGTTCTTTCCTGTGTTCGATGGACTTGGGGTTCACAAGGTTAGTAGAGAGGGTAGGACGAGAGGGAATAACAGTATTTACAGGTGATGGTAAAATCCTTTGTACTATTTTTTCAACATCAGACAACCTATTTCCCAGATCCTTAATTTTTGAGAGCAGAGGTGATAAAGCCGCATTCAACAGTCGCTCAATATGGCCAGTAGGGTCGATTGGAAGGGGGAAACAGAGTCATTTGATGTGATCACTGTCTTAAGTGGCGTTGATACGCTTGGGTTGACGGAGGAAAAAGAGGGGCTACAACACATTCGGGCGGCATTTGGTGGGGTAACCTCATTGTGCCTTTTGCTGACTGGTTCCCGAAACGGTGTATCAGATAGAGGTAGGATTATTTCAGGGGCCTGGGGAGTGCAGTTTATGAGATCCGTATCTCTGTCCACTGTAGGGGAAGTAGAAATATCAGGGGCATAGTTTGTGCCACACAAGGCATTCAGTTCTTCCCAGACAGACATAGTAGTTAAGTTACAAAAAGGGCCCCAAAACTTCAATAAACAAATCACAACGCACAAGAAAAGGGTAAAGTGTCTCTATACCTCATCCTTTGATGGGGCAAAGTGGGGTGGCCCGTCTCGTCCTCCTCAGGTCCTCTGAGGGCCATAGAGGGCCCGCCCTTTGCCCGGGCTTAGCCCGGCGTCCCGCTCGCGTCCCGTGGAGCTGGGCGGGGCTCCCCTTTTAGGCGCCTCCTGGCGCTTCTCACGTGATTCAGGAAGCAGCGCCGCCGCTAGGGCCGCCGGGAGATGTAGTCCCGGAGCGGCGGCGCTGTGGACTGCACAATTGGACTCCTGGCGGTGGCGACAATGTTGGGGTCCTGCTCGTCTCTCCCCACCTCCTGCCCGGTAAGTTGAGAATGCTCCCGCGCTCCGCCGAGCGGAGCTCCCCTTTTAGGCGCCTCCTGGCGCTTCTCACGTGATTCAGGAAGCAGCGCCGCCGCTAGGGCCGCCGGGAGATGTAGTCCCCGAGCGGCGGCGCTGTGGACTGCACAATTGGACTCCTGGCGGTGGCGGCAATGTTGGGGTCCTGCTCGTCTCTCCCCTCCTCCTGCCCGGTAAGTTGAGAATGCCCCCGCGCTCCGCCGAGCGGAGCTCCCCTTTTAGGTGCCTCCTGGCGCTTCTCACATGATTCAGGAAGCAGCGCCGCCGCTAGGGCCGCCGGGAGATGTAGTCCCGGAGCGGTGGCGCTGTGGACTGCACAATTGGACTCCTGGCGGTGGCGGCAATGTTGGGGTCCTGCTCGTCTCTCCCCTCCTCCTGCCCTGTAAGTTGAGAATGCCCCCGCACTCCGCCGAGCGGAGCTCCCCTTTTAGGCGCCTCCTGGCGCTTCTCACGTGATTCAGGCAGCAGCGCCGCCGCTAGGGCCGCCGGGAGATGTAGTCCCGGAGCGGCGGCGCTGTGGACTGCACAATTGGACTCCTGGCGGTGGCGGCAATGTTGGGGTCCTGCTCGTCTCTCCCCTCCTCCTGCCCGGTAAGTTGAGAATGCCCCCGCAAGTCACAGAGGAGTTTGATAACCATATAGAGGAACACGACTTAAGGCTGAGCTCCGTTGTAAGGTTATGGAACTATGAGGTGACTTGCAATATCCCTCTCATGTACACCAGTAGGGTACTTTATCCCTTATAATGCATGGTCATACCATCACATTACCTGTAAACCACTTAAAACCTTGGTCTGTAGATCTTTCATATGAAAGAGCGAGCATTTTTGCACACAGGAAGAATACAAATCATACCTCTATTGTAAAATTAAACATACTGCCATATATTTATAGCAAAAAGATATTAGAAACAGTTCAACAAAGTGAGTTTTTTTTAAAGAAAAAGCTGCAGTAGCTCAGAAAGTGTAGAAACATGCAGACAGATTCTAACTTTTTTTATCTAAGGAGTTTAAAAAATAAACATATTCTTTCTGCTTGTCACTGTGAGCTATTAAAACAGAGCAGAGAAAAAAAAGCAGTGTTCAGTTTTAGTTGCTAAACAGTTGTTTTGACTTCTTTTCATAAAAATCGGTCGACTTGGTGCGAAAATGAGTGGCTGTCGTTTATTCAGCGTTTGCAGAATCACATTTATTATATATTGACTACAAAATGCATATTTAAGTGTCTTAAAAACTGAAACATCTTTTCCTGATTCCTTTGCTATGGGTGACTTGCAAGTTGGTCTGAGAACCCTTCGAGCGTAAATGAGTTGACTCTATAGGTTCTCTCAGAGAAAAAACGGAGCTTCTTAGTTTGTGAAAGGTTCTGATGCTCTGCAAGTACTTCTGCTGATTATTACTTTTTCTCTGGAAAACAATAATATAGGCGGTGGGCAGTAGGTGGCAACATATTATGCCGTAGCTCGAAGCTAAAATGGCCACCACCTGAACAGCAGGAAAATACACTCCGACTGTGGTGACGTAGATTGGGATGAAAGCGATCCACACAAAGAGGTAGATGAGCATGCTGAATGTAATTAATCGGGCTTCGTTGTACTTGCCGGGGAGGTTCCTACCTCTGAAAGCAACACCAAAGCAAAGCAAGGCAAGGACAGCAATGTACCCTAGCATGACAGCAAAGGCCACTGGGGAACCTTCAGTGCACTGAAGCAAAATCACCTTGGGGAAGGCATAGATTTTCCTAAGCAACGGCGGACTGTAGAGGAGCCACACACTGCAAATCAGAATTTGAAGGGATGTGACAAAAAAAATAACAATTGCCGGCTGATAGGTGATTTTTAGGTTTGCTTGGAGTCTGTCAACCAATTCAAAAGCTAGTAGGATCCTAATGGATTTTAGCAGAACGCACGAAACACAAAGTGTGAAACTAATACCATATAAGGTGTGCCCTATCTGACAGAAATGATCATTAGGTTCACCCATAAAGAACACTGTGCTTACAAAACTACTCAGAAGAGAGACGGTCAATATTAATGAATAAACTCCACCCGCAGCCTTCACTGCTGGTGTATTCAAGTGGATCAGAAATAAAACTCCTATTGCCACCACTGTCAGGAAACCAAATGCAGAGAAAGCTGTCAAGGCAATGGCGAAGGGGTCCTTCCAATGGAGGAACCTTTTCGTTCTGTTTATGCACTCAGACTGCTCCATGTTCGGCCATTTGTCTTGTGAGCATGGTTTGCACTCCCTCATATCTGAAAAACAAAAGACTACGTTAGACTGTCATATTGCTGTAATAAAGCCATGTTAACATCAACATTATTACAAATTATTCAATAAAGACACTATTCTTATTTCAACCGGATCTTAACATTTTGCCTGTTACTAATCAGGCAAAAAATTCAGTTAAAAAACAGCAGAAAAATAAAACAAAAGTCAACTTGACTTAAGTACATATGAAATGTAATTTCACTGAAAAATTGAACTTAAATTGTAAATAACACATCTATTTAAATTTGTTTTGATGTATATATATTTATGTATACCCTGACCATAGAAAGCAAGGCACCATTTTGGTAATCTAATTAAATTATTGGTACACATTTGCACAATTTTTTATGGCGAAAATGGAAATAATTATTATCAAGAAAACGTAAGAAAAAATCCTGGAAATGTTCATTGGATTTGTGCTTAATCCTCCAAAGCACGCCATCATCGTCCACCATAAAAATAATACCATAAAGTATGCGATTTTTTTTAACTACAGACCAAACACCAGGATTCCTTTTCCCAGCAAGATGGCGGAAAGGGAGGTAAAGTGACAAGTCCAAGATAATCTTGAACTAATTAATGTTCTCTATCTCCATAACTATTGGTTAGGAACCTGGATCAAACAAAGAGGGAGGTACTTCTTTCCTCAGATGAAAATTAGAAAGCAGTTCTTATACGCCTAATCCTCTCTATGGCCTACAAAAGTGGCATTCTTATACTACAGCTAAGAAGCTGTAACATAGGGCAGGTAGGTATAGCTGGCGAACTTTGACACAAATACTTTCTTTTCTTTTAAACCATAGCCAAATTCAGGATCAGGTCAGCCGAGTCATCCACAGGCACGGTGTCCTTCGGTATCTGTAAGATTCATCCCTCTCTTGCTAATTGTTTAAGATCTGCATATGTTCCATGTCACAGATACTCAAACATCACCAGGAGAATCTCCAAATGAATATATGTCGATGACATTCAAATTCACTCCTGTATAGACATCCAACCATATAATCCCGCCAACATCATACTGTACTGGGAACAGGTACTTTGCTAGAAGAAGAGCATCCACTGCATGAAAAAGTGAAAGCTGAGATTCTTGTAATGTAGAACATTGACCCTATCACAATTTGAAAGACCCCATGACCTAGAGATGCTTTTTGGTTCAGAATTTGTGTTCACCCTTTCTCCCCCCACCCCCAAAGCGAATGTAATGATCAAGGATGTCAATTTCCAGCTCTCTATACTTGGGAAAACTTTTCACTATTTCAAACTAACCATTCAGTGCAGTGGACAAGAGAACTGTTTAAGGTAAGCCTGGACCACTAGTTACAGCACAGACATCTACACTGATATCTCCATGAAAGTCAGTGCCATGCTCCAAAAACTACACAAATAGTGAGCCAGACTGTGCCTCAAACTCCATAAATGGGACCATATCATGCCCACCCCGATTGCTGTCTGATATCCTTAGTTAAAAGTAAAGATCAAGGTCCATGTTTTATTTGATGTATTGCAAGGCTACCAATTTCTTATATTCTTGGCTCGTACAATGAGTAACCAATATTTGTAGGGAAAGGTTGTTAGTGTGTACTGAATATGAGAAGACTCCAAATGAGTGTAAACAAATTCCCAAGCACAATCTTCAGCAAAACCCACACTCTCCCAAGTACTTGCTTTCAGGGTAACAAGCCTCCCATTTTTCTCCAAGTCCAGCTTACTTGCTGGAAAAAGGCTACCCTGTTTTTTGACTGTTGATCTCTATTACACATTAGGGATCAGAACAAAATTGCCATTAGTCATGTATGTTTTTTTCTATTCAACTTGATATTTTCTGTAGGAGGGAAGGCATTGTTTCATGCTATATATCTATGAATAGGGCAGACGGTATATTAAAATGGTATACACTGGCAAAAAACTGATTTAAAAAGTAAGAAATAAGTAGTGGGCTTACTGGTCTGCAATAGGATTGCAGGCTTATGTTTGGGATAAGGAGGGCACTTCAGCGATGCTGGCTGCATTTCAGGGACTTGGGTGTAATCTCAGACTCCGAATCAGCGCTAATAAAAAGTAATTATATATCTCCTTCCGGCCTTTCTACTCAAATTTCTGTCGCCCTACTATATGAACATGTGATAAAGTAGGAACTTTAGCTTAGTTCATCTAGAAAATGTAGCTTAAGGAATACATTTTATAAGCTTGGCACATTCTCCAGTTATGACAACATCTAAGCACGTCCCAACCAGGTCAAGCTATTAAATACATTTTTGCATGATTCAGCATTTCCTAAAAAAAAATATATATTTCTTAAATGAAAAATCCAATTGAGGTACCAGTAAAAATGAATGCCTGGTGCATTTTGCACAATTCGTCTATATGTAATTAAAAATTGTGTTTTTAATGTTAATACCTAATGCAAATTAGCATTGTCAGTAATTAATTGTATGTCCAGATTCTCTACTTCGATAATCATAGTGACCTATCAACTGTGATCAAAGAGCTGCATGCTATGGGTTAAAATCTTATGTTCTTATCAGTAAAACCGACCCAACCAATATACTAAGTGTGTGCTTCTCCAGCACAAACACTCTTAAAATATGCCGGCTACTAGCATGGATGACATATGATTCCTACATCATGTAATCCTCGTTGTCTTATGTAACATTTCCTATAAACTGATAGGATAGCAGGCTTATGTTTGGGATAAGGAGGGCACTTCAGTGATGCTGGACTGCATTTCAGGGACTTGGGTGTAATCTCAGACTCCGAATCAGCGCTAATAAAAAGTAATTATATGTCTCCTTCCGGCCTTTCTACTCAAATTTCTGTAGCCCTACTCTTTCCATAGTTGCAGAATGAGAACAACTTTATTGTCAACACTGAAGTTCAGCTCCTCTCACCCTAGTGCACTGATGTCAATTGACATGGCCTCTGGTGCTTGGGACCCATCTAAATCTATGACATAGGCAAAGTGCAGAATGTTCTGAGCAGTGCAATGGGAGCAGGGCTGGCTTTGTGGTGGTGCGACTACTGTGGCTGGTGCAGCTGCACCCGCTGATGACCTTGGGGGGAAGCACTGTGTGTAGAAATACCTTATGCATTCGAAATCACCTGCTGAACAATTCCTTGTGGTGCCAGCAGTTTCCAGGCAACATTAAAAATGTCAAGATCTGTGATTTCTCTAGTGGCAGTTTTGACTCATCATAAGGTAGCACATGTGGTTCATATTTTTACTGAAAAGAACATGTGCGATGCAGATAACAGAACTGTATTTTATGTGGATAGTGCAGTGGGTTACTGATTTTGTCACAAACATAATTTTGTAACTTGTAGTTTATAAGTTACAATTAAGAGTGGGCGAAACTTACAGAGTTTCACTTTGTTGAATTCTGCAGAGTTAAATAAAAACTCAGCAAGATTCTGTAGTGTTCTCAAAGCAGGCAGAATTCTGCATGTTGCGCTTTTCATGTTGAGTTTTAGTACCAGGAGCTTGTTCCGCACTGTAAAATCAGCACAAATTTCTTGAAACCAGCCGAGTCTCGTTTCTCCAAAGACATTAGCATACAGTTGCAGTAGCAAACCGTACAGAAATAAATCTCTACCAGGAAAATAGGGAAACAGATACAGCAGTAGCTGCTCCCCCAGGGAAAAACGGATAAAGAAATTGTCACCTACAAAGCGTCAGGCAACAGCAATCACCGTCAGCAGTAGCTCACAGTAAATAGCTCTGGGTGCAAGGAAGTGGCAAAATAGAAGAAGTGGCTCATAGAAAAGTAGCAGAATGGTGCTAACTTACTAGAAACATGAACTAATATAAAGAGATGAGAACATGCTAACAACAACGTTGTGTATCTGGTTGCTCCCATTCAATAGAAGACATCTTCCGACAGTGAGCAGCTTCATTCTTCCTTTCCCATGGCATACACATGTAGTTCACAATCCAGTATTGATTTGTAAGTTACACTACTAAACATTTGTATAACTGGGAATGTCTAACTTTGGCTCCCAGGGAAGACTATTGCAGTTTCTAGTCTATAATGTATTCAATGTTCACTGAAGAACAATGAAATACACTAAAGACAGAAACATTTGCTTGCAAATCTCCAGTTAGGTAAAGGCATTTGCATTTCTTATTAGCATACATTTATTATTAAATACGCACATCTCTATTCAGCATTATATGAACATGTGATAAAGTAGGAACTTTAGCTTAGTTCATCTAGAAAATGTAGCTTAAGGAATACATTGTATAAGCTTGGCACATTCTCCAGTTATGACAACATCTAAGCACGTCCCATTCAGGTCAAGCTACTAAATACATTTTTGCATGATTCAGCATTTCCTAAAAAAAAAAATCTATTTCTTAAAGGAAAAATCCAATTGAGGTACCAGTAAAAATGAATGCCTGGTGCATTTTGCACAATTCGTCCATATGTAATTTAAAAATGTGTTTTTAATGTTAATACCTAATGCAAATTAGCATTGTCGGTAATTAATTTTATGTCCAGATTCTCTACTTCGATAATCATAGTGACCTATCAACTGTGATCAAAGAGCTGCATGCTATGGGTTAAAATCGTATGTTCTTATCAGTAAAACCGACCCAACCAATATACTAAGTTTGTGCTTCTCCAGAACAAACACTCTTAAAATATGCCGGCTACTAGTATGGATGACATATGATTCCTACATCATGTAACCCTCGTTTTCTTATGTAACATTTCCTATAAACTGATATACACACGTACGATTCTCTGTATCTTTATAATGTGTGTGATGTAAAGTGCTCCTACACTGGTATGAGTAGCAATATAAAACAAATGAAATGCATGTGAAAAAGTGGCTATGGAGAGATGAGTGGCACTATTGGATGGCGGTAGTAAGGGAATCCATACAATTAGTTAATTTGGGAGGGAGCCCCAAAAATATGCTTGCACCGGGGGCCACCAGTGGTAAAGCCAACCCTGAATGCTAGAGGAGCACCAGCAACTGCTTCAGCGACTCCTGCCCCAGCTTCCAGGTATCTAGAAACTGTTCCAGCTCAACTACTACTGTTCAATGTGCTACTATTTGATTTTTAGGGTTTCTGATAATTAATTTGTAATGATTATGAATATTGTGTTTAGACTGAATCAAACGAGTGTAGTCTGAATTCCTCGACTCAGATAATTGTCATGTCTACTCGGTTCTTATTGCTATGCTAAATGTAAGCCTGTTTACCTTCTTCTTAATTGTAATTTTCTTTAATTGTACTAAATATGGTTTTAATTAACCAAACTAAATTCACTACTTCTGTTACTATCTGCTTTCGGTGCTCCTCCCCTATTTTTCTCTTATCTAGAAAATGTACTTTGAGAACATCTTCTTGGAACAAAATAATCTCTTTACCAACAGTTGATCATCTTCAAGAGTGACATGACTGGAAGTAAGTCTGTCATATAAGCTGGGAAAATATAGTTTAAATATCTAAAAGTGACCATCAAGAAAAATAATGATCATTATTAAAACTAATATGTATTCATTTTAAAAGCTAGTAAATTATATATTTATGAAATGCACACTCACCAAAGTCTTCAGTGTAGTGTCCCTCTACGCAACGACTGCAGGTGTAGCAACAGCTGATCTGTGAATGAAGTTTGTAATGTCCAGGCGTGCAGCGTTCTGAGCAATTCAGATTGGGAACCTACAGGGTTATAATAATGCAAAAATCAAAAGCTTTCCTTGAGACTGGCAGTATATATGGATTCTTAAAACATGAAAATCTCAAGGATTTGTGTATTGGACACAAAAAACGTGTTTTGCTAATTCAGAAATATTTGTCAAATTTTGATTTGCAGCTGTTTCCCAAACCCTACAACCAGTTCTTCATTTATGGTAGCTGTAATATATATAGTCTCTGCAGGCACCTTTTAGGGGTGATGGGGCTTTGGATTTATTATTTTCATCATTGGCCTCAGTGGCGTAGCCAGGGAGGGGGGGGCGGACGAGTTTTGGAGGCGGTGGACTCCCTCCCCCACTCTTACCTGCAGCATCGCCAGCACCCCCCACTCTTACACATGCTGGCTCCAATCTACAAAAAGGGTAACCGTGAAATCCAGGGAGTTGTAGACACATTTCTCTCCTGGACTCAATGGTCAAAGTACGAGGGAGGGTTTTATTGGAACACTTTGCAGATTGGGCAGAGGATAGTCAGATTCTATCCGATCTGCAGTATGGGTCTGGTACTATTGAACAGTCTTTAAATCTTAAAATTCTGAGTCAAGTACACAAGAGCAAAAAAAGGCAGCCTCTACTTGGCCTTTGTTGACCTAACTACAGCCATTAACTCAGTTTAGCACAACAGGCTGTGGGAGGTCCTTGAAAGGGTAGGGGTTGACCCACAAATTATCACGCTCCTATGTCGGGTGTACAGTGACGCGTCAGCAAGCATCCGGTTTGGCCAGAAGAGAGAATGTACGATGCCTTTCCAATCAGGAGAGGGGTCAGACAAGGTTGTGTGCTGGCCCCCTTCCTTTTTAATCTGCATATACATGGACTTGAAGATGCACTGCTCCTCCAGGGTAAAGACTTTCCCCAAGCTGGTGGCCGACCTATTCCCGCTCTTCTTTATGCGGGCGATGCCGTTCTGATGGCACAAACCCAAAATGGCCTTCAGAGAGCCCTGGATAGTTTTAGCATATTCATGAGGGATCTCAGTCTTGAAACCAATATAACTAAGACGTACGTCATGAGGTGTAAGCAAGGGACTCAGAAGACCCATGAAATGTTTATAGACGGGAAAAAGCTAGATTCCACAAAAACGTTTTCCTACCTAGGTGTACTTTTTAACCACCATGACTCCTGGGCCCCAAACATATCTGCCAAAAAATTGGCGTTCACTAGATCTACTGTGGCTCTATCAACTTTTGCTAATAAATTAGGTAGGAAACCGCGCACAGAATTGCTACATATATATAAAGCAAAGTGTGTCACCATGGCAATTTACGGGGCTGGGGTGTGGGTTTTTTGTGGATACTAACCCGCTACAAACAATTGAAAATGTGTTTTTAAGGTATATTCTCTCAGTACCCCCAGCACTTCCACCTGTATCTGCCACGAGGAGTTAGCTCTTCATTATATAGCAGTCCTGGTAAAACTTGAGCCTATTCTTCTGTGGCATAGAGTCTGGTGTAAGGACCAGACAAGGTTAAACGGGGAGACCCCAAAATTCACCTTGAGACTAGACGGGGCCCTTGCAATCCTCTGGATCAAATTTGTACGTGAACAGTAAATCAAATGAAATTGTTTACTGTTTCAGCAATACCAAAATCTCTCATTTGGAGACGGAAATGCAGTTAGACACTAGTGAACTTTTAAATACACATAGAAAGGCCTTAAAGAAAGAGGGTATCCAGTTTTTGGAAGCTAATAGATTGCACATATACTATGTACACATTATATAATACATATAGTATACATATTGAAACTATATAGTAGTATATATAAACTATATATATATTCACAGAAAAAACCATAGGTTATAGTGGATATATAGTTAGGAATTTGCATTTACAAAACCTTGAAAATTCAATAAAAAAACCATTGGTTTTAGGCCATATATAGTTAGGGATTTGCATTTACAAAACCTTATTTTACTCACACAAAACCATTGAAATTTCATATATAGTTAGTTCCACTAACTATATATCGCGCACCCGCAATCCACTGCTGATGATGTCACATATTACATCATTCATGACATGGTTAGTGACATCACTGATGACATCACTGATGACATCTCAAATGACATCACTGATAAAATCACTGATAACATCTCATTTGACATGACTGATCACATCACTGATGACATCATTCATGTGATAATACCATGAACCTCTTCAGACTCTAATATAACCTTAGATACAATCAGTGTAAACAGACAGTCACAGAATGTCACTCATCCATGGAGTTACTCACACACCTAGTCAGTTATGCAAAAAATCAATCACACCTCCATTTTCTCAACTATACAGTTATACACACCTTACTTATTCAAATATATACTAACACATATTTACTTTACTCTCTTATACAATCCCTGATACATGTTCACAATGATCCATACAGCCACTCACACATTCACTGGCTCTTATGCACAGTTATTTATAGATGTCAACTCTCACATGTACTGTGTTTTACATATGTACTTACTTTGACATGTAGCACTGAGATATCCATTCACTCACTAATACACTCATGCACACAGTCAACCGCCCATACAGCTGTTTCCACATGCACTTTTGAACCCATACATATAGTGAAACAACTACTCACACATCTATGTACAGAGTCACACACCTCCCAGCCACCCATACACACACACTCAGTTTCCCATACAAATACTTGGACAACCAATGAATAACCCATACAGTTACTCATATAGCTACTGATCAACATATGCAGCAGTTTGTAGAACAACAGATATAATGATGCACAAATTAAAAGTTTAGTCAGTAACCCATGCACTCAGTGAGACACATTTAATCACTCACTCATACAATCAGTCATGCACCTACTAAATCCTTCATCCAGACACTTATACATCCACTCATTCTTCAATATGTAAGACATATTTTAACTTTACAGAAACATACAGTCACTGGGTGTTGTCATCAGTGATGTCATCAGTGATGTCATTTGAGATGTCATCAGTGATGTCATCAGTGATGTCACTAACCATGTCATGAATGATGTAATATGTGACATTATCAGCAGTGGATTGCGGGTGCGCGATATATAGTTAGTGGAACTAACTATATATGAAATTTCAATGGTTTTGTGTGAGTAAAATAAGGTTTTGTAAATGCAAATCCCTAACTATATATGGCCTAAAACCAATGGTTTTTTCATTGAATTTTCAAGGTTTTGTAAATGCAAATTCCTAACTATATATCCACTATAACCTATGTTTTTTTCTGTGAATTTCATTGGTTTTTTAATAGCAAATATCAGAAGCTGTCAAATGTCAAGTACGTGATAGGTAAAAACGTTTCGTATTTATGCACGCTGATGTGCTTTGAACGCTCCCCCCCCCACTCCCCTCTTTTCTCTTAGTAGTACTCTCTCTTTGCAGATAGTGAACGGTAGTTAACGCAGACCTTTACCCCTGTTGTAATCCGTCGTACTTGCTTGTCTCTCCATTTGATTGATTATTATCCAAGCATTTACTGTTTTACAATTGGTTCTCTTTGGATCATTCTCTATTTACAAACAAGCACAAAGTCGCAATACTCTGTTTAGTCTTTGCAGATAGTGAAAAATCGTGTAAAAAAATAAAAGTAATCGAGAAAAATCAGTAGGCCACTAATGGGATCTCTTTTTGACCTCGGTAAAATACAAACATTAGGAACAACCCTTCATGAGAAATACGAAAATAGTGAAATGAACTGAGCTCCACACCATGAGGGCTGCAAGACAGCTCGACTCCGCCACCCACACCGCCCAAAATAACGACAAACCCTATGCAAATATTATAAATATACACAACACACCAGCAAAGAAACAGAGTAAAACATTTTATTAAATAACTATTTACATAACTATTTTATACTTTTTATTGCCCGATCCGGCTAGCTCAATCGATCGAGCATGAAACTCATGCACAGATAGCAAGCGTTGAGAGTTTGTAGAACGATGGCTTCAGATTTTCCACATACGGTGTAGTGGCGCGAACTGGCAGGGGGCGTTTGGATTCTACCCCTTCCCCAAATAAGATTTTCATACGTGAATGTTCGTTCATGCTTTTTGTCCCTGAGTTGCTTCCATGTCACTGCCTTACACAAATGGCATAAGTCCTGGTTGTTGAGTGCCATACTTCAGAGTTCTAAGCCGCTCTTGTAACACTGTTTAAACCTTATTTGCACCTGCTGCAGCTTCACTATTCAAAGTAAGTGTGGTCCATTTGTGGACCTGACTGCATTGGAAAACAATGTGATACGGTGCCTCCCTAAACCGCTTGACGGAGGCCCCCGAGGGGCGGTGAGATGGCGCGGACTGAGAGGGGGCGCTTGGCTCCTGCCCCCTCCCCAAGTCGGGTTGCCCTGGTGAGGCCTGAGATCGCCCCCGGCATAGGCGGCCGGCTCCCGGGGTCCGGCGGAATTTTTTCCCTTTTGAAGAATCTTCCATTCTGGACCTTGTCCCACAATCCGTTTGACCTGAAGACACGCTGTCGTGAGGCGCCCCTTTACCGTTTTAGTTGCCATTCCGCCCGCTTTTGGTACTCTGTGCCTCTTCCGCCATTCAGCTGTTTACCGCCCGCTCTTGCGACTACAACGTCTCGCTCACCATGTAGTTGAGTTGCTCCCGCTCTTAAGATTTAACCGAACTTTTTGGACTGCTGAAAGCGGTTGTATTCCGACCGCTGGTTGGTGGAGACATTTTGACTATATTCTGGACCTGCATTGTCGCGTAATGCGTCATATGACGCGACGCGTTAGCGCACCCGGAAGTGCTCCGGTGCGCAAGGCGCAGCTTCCCGGAAACGATCCAGAGCGCGCCGCGCAGCGCGTAACGTAAGCATAACAGGTCATGTGACTTGTTAATAAAACTTTTCATTGGTTCATTTTACTTTTCTTTTCCTAATGATGTAAGACTAGGTCATGTGACCTAAAAATAACACTTTTCATTGGATTAAAACATTTTTTTTCCCAAACGATGAAAGCCCCACCTTCTTTCTGGATGTTTCAGACTGAAGCTGGCGTCACCATGAGAGCACCACCATCTCGTAGCTCCGTCATGGCCATTTCGCAAGCAATCATGGCAGCCGCTCCCCACCGGAAGCCTGCGGGAGTCGACGGCCCCCAAGACTTTTGTACAATCTTCAAGGCTGAGGGGACGCTTTCGAGAATGGAACCCAAGCCCTGGCAGACAAGCGTCCGAGTTCCAAGGTGTCCCAGGGCCATTTTACTGGACCAGGCCCAAATCCGAAGAGCCGGCCGCCATTTTAAGAGTCCTGTGGAAGCCGCCTATCGCTGCACAGCAAGAGTGGGAGCAACTCAACTACATGGTGAGCGAGACGCTGTAGCCGTAAGAGCGGGCGGTAAACAGCTGAATGGCGGAAAATGCACAGTGTAGCAAAAGCGGGCGGAATGGCGACTGAAACGATAAAGGGGCGCCCCACTACAGTAGACGAGCCTCCGCCATGTGCTTCAAAACTGCATATGTATCTCGTGATATCAAGGTTGGGCAACCAGTACACAACAAGCAGTTACGAGTCCCATTTACACCGGCGCCATTTTGGGCGCGGCCGGGCAGGTCCAGGATCTAGTCAAACATAACAAATGAGGCTGACGTCTCTGAAGCAGTTGACGAACAGCAGGACATAGCAAATAAACATGAAGTCTCTAAAGCTGTTAACTCACTGCAGGACAAAACAAGTAAACCTGAAACCTCTGGAATAATTGTCGCTCAGAAGAACAACACACAAAACTCTGTAGTGTCTGTGGAAAGTAAAACAGAAGGGCACTGTAGTTTCAGACACACTTAACACTAATGACTTAACAAAGATATCGTCTGTCTATGAAGCAGCTGTCACAAGGAAATCCCTAACGCATCAGCATTCTCGGAAGAGGTTGACACAGATAACATCTTAAGGAACAAAGAAAGACCTGTTCACTCTTGACACCCCAGGTGCTGTCTATGTTGCACTATAGTGCTGCATCGAGAAAACGGACAACCCTATTGATGTGGATTTTTCATTATTGATTATTGTAAAGAAATGGCGACTCCCCCCTTTAGCAGATTACCTAAATGTTTGTATAATTTAGGCATAAAAGTTATAATATTGTTGTTGTTGTTATCGTTATAGTTCTGGTTAATTTCAAAAAATGGTTAAATATATTTACAGTTTTTGTTGCGTTCGTTATATTTAAAAGTTAATAAAGTTTTAAAATCTAACTTTGTTGGAGTGCTATATATCTTTAAAAAATCGGGTGAATGGGGCCTTGAATCGGGTTATTGTCATGTGTGGGCTTTGCAAGTGTACTGCTACAAGATCGGACATTTCAAACTCAAATGCACGTTCTTTTTCTTACCTTTCCGAAGCATGGAGCGCAATAGCAGGCAGAGAAAGGGTGATGCACGTGTTGAACACTGCCTGGCCTGGCAAGTTGCTGGCAGTGCCCCCCCGCCCGCTCCTGAAAGAGGGCACACACACACCGCCGCCCCGAGTACTTCACAAATCTTTAAAAGACCATGCGCTTGTTCATGAGGCTTAAATGGTTTATCACCCCTTCTATAACCCCTGCATCGACCCTCTGACGTTTCCTGGAAGAATTAGCACGTAACACAATACCAAGCCCTGTCAGCTGAAACCCCCGAGAAATCATGGGGCATATTATCAAGGGGGTTTATTTCCGCTTTTTTGGCTTTAAAAGCCAAAAAAAAAGAGATAAAATTATCTCCCTATTACCAAGCTGTCGCTAACACCAGTTAGTGACACCTAAAAGGAGATAGCGACCATCTTGAGCCCCGCTTTGCATATCAGTGATATTTATCACTAATGACATGCAAAGTGGGCGTGCCAAGATTTTAGCGACTGGAAACAGTCCCTAACCATCGCTATCTCCTATTACCAACTTTTGGAGATATTCGCGCTAAGCGCGAATATCTCCAAAACCTAACACCTGCCCTGAGCAGTTTTAGCCATGTTATCCAATGGGAAGTGGATAACATGGCTAAGAGCATTTGCTGGATAATGCATGAATATCGCTGACTTTTCAACAATATTCATGCATTGCGGCCGTTTTTTATCGCATTTGCGATAAACCTTGCTAATAGCAAGGTTTATGTGCGATAAAATTCGCCGATGTGCAACGATAATTTTTGTCTCTAAACAAGTTAGAGACAAAAATTATCGCTAGTTGTTGGTAATATGCCCCCGGGTTTTTCCTTGCAGGAATCGGGAAGCGAAAGACTAGCACTGAAATCAGTAGTCTCACGCCTGAATCGGGAGGGTTGGCATGTCTGGATACTCTACAGCTGGGGCCATAAACTACATCCGCAGGGCTAGGTGATAGCCTGGGTCCGGCCTGGACAATCGGACACAGAGGAAGAGGAGTGTCAGAGGGTGCGGTAGTGAATAGGGTGAAAGGGAGGTGTCGGGCGGGCACAGGGTTTGATTCTCAGAGAAGAGCAGCGCAGATGGCGGGAAGTATATGGCCCATGCATGAGAGAGAGAGCGGGGGTGACCAGTGCGTGGGGGAGATGCTTGCGAGGGTGGGGAGCCATGCTGAGGATCGGCGACGTGCAGAGAGTGGCCCTGGTCAAGGCATCTAAAATGGCTGCCGTGCACGACAAAATTGTGGCATTGGACAAAAACGCAAGATGGCGCAGACAATGTTTATCAATAAGGATTCATTTATAACAAAATATTTACTCGCAGTGACAAAATGGTGGTCAACACTTCCTGATTTCCATCGAATCGAACGTTAACAAACGTCACGCAGCAAAAAAAAAAAAAAAGCTCACGCACAGAGCAGTTTTTAGACATGTTATCCAATGGAAGGTGGATAACATGGCTAAGAGCATTTGCTGGATAATGCATGAATATCGCTGACTTTTCAACGATATTCATGCATTGCGGCCGTTTTTTATCGCATTTGCGATAAACCTTGCTAATAGCAAGGTTTATGTGCGATTAAATTCGCCGATGTGCAACGATAATTTTTGTCTCTAAACAAGTTAGAGACAAAAATTATCGCTAGTTGTTGGTAATATGCCCCCGGGTTTTTCCTTGCAGGAATCGGGAAGCGAAAGACTAGCACTGAAATCAGTAGTCTCACGCCTGAATCGGGAGGGTTGGCATGTCTGGATACTCTACAGCTGGGGCCATAAACTACATCCGCAGGGCTAGGTGATAGCCTGGGTCCGGCCTGGACAATCGGACACAGAGGAAGAGGAGTGTCAGAGGGTGCGGTAGTGAATAGGGTGAAAGGGAGGTGTCGGGCGGGCACAGGGTGTGATTCTCAGAGAAGAGCAGCGCAGATGGGGGGAAGTATATGGCCCATGCATGAGAGAGAGAGCGGGGGTGACCAGTGCGTGGGGGAGATGCTTGCGAGGGTGGGGAGCCATGCTGAGGATCGGCGACGTGCAGAGAGTGGCCCTGGTCAAGGCATCTAAAATGGCTGCCGTGCACGACAAAATTGTGGCATTGGACAAAAACGCAAGATGGCGCAGACAATGTTTATCAATAAGGATTCATTTATAACAAAATATTTACTCGCAGTGACAAAATGGTGGTCAACACTTCCTGATTTCCATCGAATCGAACGTTAACAAACGTCACGCAGCAAAAAAAAAAAAAAAGCTCACGCACAGAGCAGTTTTTAGACATGTTATCCAATGGGAGGTGGATAACATGGCTAAGAGCATTTGCTGGATAATGCATGAATATCGCTGACTTTTCAGCGATATTCATGCATTGTGGCCGATGTGCGGCGATAATTTTTGTCTCTAAACAATTAAAACGAAGCACAAAATGGCGAATTCCTGTTTCGCTATCAGTTTGCAGCCCAGTTCGCGGCCCGTGAAGCGCTTCTACCGTGAAAAAATCATTTTTTTTTATTTTCCCCACGGGACCCTTTAATAACCCCAACAACATTCCTAGGGGGTCAAGAGGGGTATACCTTGCCCCCTTTCAATAAATTCCCCCTTCGTTTTTCACCTCTTCTTCTCTCTCGATCCTACCGAGAGATAAGATGGCGGCCGCTCCGGACTGTTTAGAATGTTGACAGACACCGGAGAGCCAATCAGCTTTCTGCGCGCAAAGTTCCGTTTCGCGAAAAGTAAGCGGACCGGATCGCTGCCCGGAGCGCTGTTACAGATATATATCTTGTTTTGAACGTTAATTTCTCAAAAACTACTGGAGCACATATATTGAGACCTAGCAAAGGCACATCGGGCTAACAGTCCCTACAATTTTGCCAAGTTTCGTGCAAATCCATTCAGCCGTTCGAGCTAAAAGTGAGTCCAACCGCCCTATGGAAAAATAAATGGGAAAAACGCGTTTTGGGACCCCCCTTTTTTCTCGGCTCCCCCTTGACGAAACCCCCCCAAATTTTCGGGGGCTGCTCAGAAACAAAATGTGCCATTTTCCTGAAAATTTCAGCCGATTCCGTCCACAAACGCCAAAGTTATTAGACATAGAATTTTCAAAAATCCCATAGGGAATTAATCCTAACTATATATACCTACTGGCGACACGCCAGTAGGTAATATATATATATATACATACATATATATATATATATATTACCTACTGGCGATAGCCAGTAGGTATATATAGTTAGGATTTTTTTCCTATGGGATTTTTGAAAATTCTATGTCGAATAACTTTGGCTTATGAGGACAGAATTGGCTGAAATTTTCAGGAAAATGGAACATTTTGTTTCTGAGCAGCCCCTGAAAATTTGGGGGGTTTTCGTCAAGGGGGGGCCGAGAAAAAAGGGGGGTCCCAAAACGTGTTTTTCCCATGCAATTTTCCATAGGGCGGTTGGCCTCACTTTTAGCCTGAACGGCTGAATGGATTTACACCAAACTTGGCAAAATTGTAGGGACTGGTAGCCCGATGTGCCTTTGCTATGTCTCAAGATATAGGCTCCAGTGGTTTTTACGAAAATTAACTTTGAAAAATATAAATTGGGCTACATTGGGCTATATATATGTTGGAGCCCAAATGTAGCCCAATGTAGCCCAATGTAGCCCAAAGATGGCCACCAGAGACAAAAAACCAAATGTAGCCCAAATATCAGCCAGATGTAGCCCAACTATAGCCCAATGACAGATTGTCCCAGAGTGTTCTAAAGAACAACTAGAGTGCTAACAGTCCTACTTATTACAAAGGTATGGCACACCTGAAGCCATCTTGATTGGAATAAAGTGGTAACTCTTAAAACATTTAATTTAAAAAGGAACAAAATGAGGGGGTTCATTTTGCCATAGAAAGTATGATTAGCGAATATATGACGAAATCCCGCATACCATCAGTCCGCAAAAAAAATCCCGCATGTACTATTAGGCCGCAAATTAAAATAACGAAAACTTTTAGAACGAATATGCCTTTAGCATACACTAAACAACTAAACTACCCTAAACCCTAAAACACTACCCCCAGCATGACCCTACACTACACAAACAGTACAACACTACCCTAAACCCTAAAACACTACCCCCAGCATGACCCTACACTACACAAACACTACAACACTACCCTAAACCCTAAAACACTACCCCCAGCATGACCCTACACTACACAAACACTACAACACTACCCTAAACCCTAAAACACTACCCCCAGCATGACCCTACACTACACAAACACTACAACACTACCCTAAACCCTAAAACACTACCCCCAGCATGACCCTACACTACGCAAACACTACAACACTACCCAAAACCCTAAAACACTACACCCCAGCATGACCCTACACTACGCAAACACTACAACACTACCCTAAACCCTAAAACACTACCCCCAGCATGACCCTACACTACACAAACACTACAACACAACCCTAAACCCTAAAACACTACCCCCAGCATGACCCTACACTACGCAAACACTACAACACAACCCTAAACCCTAAAACACTACCCCCAGCATGACCCTACACTACGCAAACACTACAACACTAACCTAAATCCTAAAACACTACCCCCAGCATGACCCTACACTACGCAAACACTACAACACTACCCAAAACCCTACAACACTACACCCCAGCATGACCCTACACTACGCAAACACTACAACACTACCCTAAACCCTAAAACACTACCCTCAGCATGACCCTACACTACGCAAACACTACAACACTACCCAAAACCCTAAAACACTACCCCCCAGCATGACCCTACACTACGCAAACACTACAACACTACCCAAAACCCTAAAACACTACCCCCAGCATGACCCTACACTACGCAAACACTACAACACTACCCTAAATCCTAAAACACTACCCCCAGCATGACCCTACACTACGCAAACACTACAACACTACCCAAAACCCTAAAACACTACACCCCAGCATGACCCTACACTACGCAAACACTACAACACTACCCTAAACCCTAAAACACTACCCCCAGCATGACCCTACACTACGCAAACACTACAACACTACCCAAAACCCTAAAACACTACACCCCAGCATGACCCTACACTACGCAAACACTACAACACTACCCTAAACCCTAAAACACTACCCCCAGCATGACCCTACACTACGCAAACACTACAACACTACCCTAAACCCTAAAACACTACCCTCAGCATGACCCTACACTACGCAAACACTACAACACTACCCAAAACCCTAAAACACTACCCCCAGCATGACCCTACACTACGCAAACACTACAACACTACCCAAAACCCTAAAACACTACCCCCCAGCATGACCCTACACTACGCAAACACTACAACACTACCCAAAACCCTAAAACACTACCCCCAGCATGACCCTACGCTACGCAAACACTACAACACTACCGTAAACCCTAAAACACTACCCCCAGCATGACCCTACGCTACGCAAACACTACAACACTACCCAAAACCCTAAAACACTACCCCCAGCATGACCCTACACTACGCAAACACTACAACACTACCCAAAACCCTAAAACACTACACCCCAGCATGACCCTACACTACGCAAACACTACAACACTACCCAAAACCCTAAAACACTACCCCCAGCATGACCCTACACTACGCAAACACTACAACACTACCCAAAACCCTAAAACACTACCCCCAGCATGACCCTACACTACGCAAACACTACAACACTACCCTAAACCCTAAAATACTACACCCCAGCATGACCCTACACTACGCAAACACTACAACACTACCCAAAACCCTAAAACACTACCCCCAGCATGACCCTACACTACGCAAACACTACAACACTATCCTAAACCCTAAAACACTACGCCCAGCATGACCCTACACTACGCAAACACTACAACACTACCCTAAACCCTAAAACACTAGCCCCAGCATGACCCTACACTACGCAAACACTACAACACAACCCTAAACCCTAAAACACTACCCCCAGCATGACCCTACACTACGCAAACACTACAACACAACCCTAAACCCTAAAACACTACCCCCAGCATGACCCTACACTAAACAACCACCACAACTCTACACTACACTAACACAACACTACACTACACAACACTACACTACACTACACAATCACTAACCCACGAAAAAATTAACACAAACCCACTTACCTCTCTCGTCATCGTGGTTTTCACAACGCAAATGCATTTACCATACATGCCTTTAAAACGTAATTCTTTGTAAAGGCATGCGCGATAAATGCACATGCGTTTTGAAAAAATGCGGGATAATGGTATGCGAGCTCAATGACCTTGCGGGATAATGGTATGCGGACTGAAAGTCTGCGGGATAAAAAATGCGGGAAAATGGCTGCAAACCATGATTAGCAGCAGACTTCCCTGGTGAGCACTAGCTTTACTACAGTGATCTAATGAGCAACTAGAGTGCTAACATTCAGAATTTATGGCAAATGTGTGACACATCTGAATGCCTTCTTGATAGAACCAAAGTAAACAAGCATTGAAAATGCAATAGATCTCGCCCTCGTTTAAGTTAAAGCCATTCTGTTTGTAATGAGGTGGCTTTTTAGCTTTGCTTTTATTAGTGTTTTTAAAACTTTCATGTAAATAACATGCATATATGTATATGTATGCATGCATTTATATTTATATAGATATGCAGTTTACATATGTTTATATATGTATATTACCTACTGGCGATAGCCAGTGGGTATATATAGTTAGGATTTTTTCTCTATGGGATTTCTGAAAATTCTATGTCTAATAACTTTGGCGTTTGTGGACGGAATTGGCTGAAATTTTCAGGAAAATGGCACATTTTTTTTCTGAGCAGCCCCTGAAAATTTGGTGGGGTTTCGTCAAGGGGGGGCCGAGAACAAAGGGGGGTCCCAAAACGCGTTTTTCCCATTCATTTTTCCATAGGGCGGTTGGACTCACTTTTAGCTCGAACGGCTGAATAGATTTACATGAAACTTGGCAAAATTGTAGATATGGTTTGCCCGACGTGCCTTTGCTATGTCTCAATATATGTGCTCCAGTGGATTTTGAGAAATTAACGTTTAAAAAAATATATATATCTGTGACAGCGCTCCGGTTAGCGCCCCGGTTCGCGTACCTGACGCGTAACGGAACTTCGCGAAGCGAATCTGATTGGCTCTCCGGTGTCTGTCAACATTCTAAACAAACCGGAGCGGCCGCCATCTTGTCTCTCGGTACGATCGAGAGACAAGATGTGGTAAAAAACGAAGGGGGAAATGAAGGAAAGGGGGCAAGGTAGACCACTCCTGACCCCCTAGGATTGATGAGGGGGATATTAAAGTGCCCCGCGGGGCAAAAAATTTTGCGATTTTACGCCGTAGGGGCGCGTCCCGGTACGCGAACCGGGCAGCTCACCGGGCAGCTAACCGGGCAGCTAACCGGGCAGCTAACCGGCAGCGTAGCTGTCAACATTGTAAACAGTCCGGAGCGGCCGCCATCTTGTCTCTCGGTAGGTTCGAGAGACAAGATGTGGTGAAAAAAGAAGGGGGAAATGAAGGAAAGGGGGCAAGGTAAACCCCTCCTGACCCCCTAGGATTTATGAGGGGGATATTAAAGTCCCCCGCGATTTTTCGCGGTAGAGGCGCTTCCCGGTACGCGAACCGGGCAGCTAACCGGCAGCGTAACAGGAGTCCGCCATCTTGTGTTTTTGGAGCGTCCGGTTCGCGTACCGGGTAGCGTCCCGGTAAGCGTAACAAGGGGAAAACCAAGAGAAACAGTAAAAAAAAAATTAAGGGAATAGATTTTCAGCAAACTTGGCAAAATTGTAGGGACTGTTTGTTTGATGTGCCTTTGCAAGGCCTCAAGATATGTGCACGTGTGGATTTTGTCTAATTAAGGTTAAAAAAAATATATATATCTGTAAGCGTGCTCCGGCACGCTTACGTTACGGGTTTTGTTTGCGCTGCAGAACCGATACATCACGGTTATGCGACGCGTCATGAGGCGTCTCACGTGGCTACGTGATACGTCACGTAATAAAGAATATATTTTACAGCTATAGATATTAGCTTTTAAAAAACCAATGAAATTCACTGAAAAAACCATAGGTTATAGACCATATATAGTTAGGAATTTGCATTTACAAAACCTTGAAAATTCACTGAAAAAACCATAGGTTAGAGACCATATATAGTTAGCTGGACATTTTATTGACAAAAAACCAATGAAATTCCATATATAGTTAGTTGCACTAACTATATATCGCGCACCCGCAATCCACTGCTGATGATGTCACATATTACATCATTCATGACATGGTCAGTGACATCACTGATGACATCACTGATGACATCTCAAATGACATCACTGATGACATCACTGATGACATCTCAAATGACATCAGTGATGACATCATGACACACCAATACCAGTTACTACATACGCACTCACTGATTCCTACGTCTACACACACATTCACTCATTCACCCATACAATCACTCATACATACAGTCACTCATTATTACACTATCATATGCACTCATACACCTATGCAGACACTCACACACTGCCACTCATCCATGGAGTTACTCACACACCTAGTCAGTCCTGTAAAGAATCAATCACACTTCCATTTCCTCATCTATACAGTTAAACACAGAACACCATACTTCAGTGACATCACTGATGACATCACTGATGACGTCTCAAATGACATCACTGATGACATCTCAAATGACATCACTGATGACATCATGACACACCAATACCAGTTACTACATACGCACTCACTGATTCCTACGTCTACACACACATTCACTCATTCACCCATACAATCACTCATACATACAGTCACTCATTATTACAACACTATCATATGCACTCATACACCTAGTCAGTCCTGTGAAGAATCAATCACACTTCGATTTCCTCATCTATACAGTTAAACACAGAACGCCATACTTTTCACACATATACTAACACATACTTACTCTCTTATACAATCACTGATACAAGTACACATTGATATGCACAGAGTCACACACCTCCCAGCCAGCCACACACACACTCAGTCTTCCATACATCCACTCATTCTTCAATATGTAAAACATATTTAAACTTTACAAAAACACACAGACACTAGATGATGTCATCAGTGATGTCATTTGAGATGTCATCAGTGATGTCATCAGTGATGTCATTTGAGATGTCATCAGTGATGTCATCAGTGATGTCACTGACCATGTCATGAATGATGTAATATGTGACATCATCAGCAGTGGATTGCGGGTGCGCGATATATAGTTAGTGCAACTAACTATATATGGAATTTCATTGGTTTTTTGTCAATAAAATGTCCAGCTAACTATATATGGTCTCTAACCTATGGTTTTTTCAGTGAATATATATATACATACATATATATATATATATATATATATATATATATATATATATATATATATATATATATATATATATATATATATATATATATATATATATATATATTACCTACTGGCAATAGCCAGTAGGTATATATAGTTAGGATTAATTCCCTATGGGATTTCTGAAAATTCTATGTCTAATAACTTTGGCGTTTGAGGACGGAATCGGCTGAAATTTTCAGGAAAATGGCACATTTTGTTTTTGAGCAGCCCCTGAAAATTTGGTAGAGTTTCGTCAAGGGGGGGCTGAGAAAAAAGGGGGGTCCCAAAACGCGTTTTTCCCATTCATTTTTCCATAGGGCGGTTGGACTCACTTTTAGCTCGAACGGCTGAATGGATTTGCACGAAACTTGGCAAAATTGTAGGGACTGTTAGCCCGATGTGCCTTTGCTAGGTCTCAATATATGTGCTCCAGTAGTTTTTGAGAAATTAACGTTCAAACCAAGATATATATCTGTAACAGCGCTCTGGGCAGCGATCCGGTTCGCTTACTTTTCGCGAAACGGAACTTTGCGCGCAGAAAGCTGATTGGCTCTCCGGTGTCTGTCAACATTCTAAACAGTCCGGAGCGGCCGCCATCTTATCTCTCGGTAGGATCGAGAGAGAAGAGGTGAAAAACGAAGGGGGAATTTATTGAAAGGGTGCAAGGTATACCCCTCTTGACCCCCTGGGATTGTTGTTGGGGTTATTAAAGGGTCCCGTGGGGAAAATAAAAATAAAAAGATTTTTCACGGTAGAAGCGTTTCCCGGGCCGCGAACTGGGCCGCAAACTGGTAGCGAAACGGGAATTCGCCATTTTGTACTTCGTTTTAATTGTTTAGAGACAAAAATTATCGCCGCACATCGGCCACAATGCATGAATATCGTTGAAAAGTCAGCGATATTCATGCATTATCCAGCAAATGCTCTTAGCCATGTTATCCACCTTCCATTGGATAACAGAAAGCTGATTGGCTCTCCGGTGTCTGTCAACATTCTAAATAGTCCGGAGCGGCCGCCATCTTATCTCTCGGTAGGATCGAGAGAGAAGAAGAGGTGAAAAACGAAGGGGGAATTTATTGAAAGGGGGCAAGGTATACCCCTCTTGACCCCCTAGGAATGTTGTTGGGGTTATTAAAGGGTCCCGTGGGGAAAATAAAAAAAAATATATTTTTCACGGTAGAAGCGCTTCACGGGCCGCGAACTGGGCCGCAAACTGGTAGCGAAACGGGAATTCGCCATTTTGTGCTTCGTTTTAATTGTTTAGAGACAAAAATTATCGCCGCACATCGGCCACAATGCATGAATATCGCTGAAAAGTCAGCGATATTCATGCATTATCCAGCAAATGCTCTTAGCCATGTTATCCACCTTCCATTGGATAACAGAAAGCTGATTGGCTCTCCGGTGTCTGTCAACATTCTAAATAGTCCGGAGCGGCCGCCATCTTATCTCTCGGTAGGATCGAGAGAGAAGAAGAGGTGAAAAACGAAGGGGTAATTTATTGAAAGGGGGCAAGGTATACCCCTCTTGACCCCTAGGAATGTTGTTGGGGTTATTAAAGGGTCCCGTGGGGAAAATAAAAAAAATTTTATTTTTCACGGTAGAAGCGCTTCACGGGCCGCGAACTGGGCCGCAAACTGGTAGCGAAACGGGAATTCGCCATTTTGTGCTTCGTTTTAATTGTTTAGAGACAAAAATTATCGCCGCACATCGGCCACAATGCATGAATATCGCTGAAAAGTCAGCGATATTCATGCATTATCCAGCAAATGCTCTTAGCCATGTTATCCACCTTCCATTGGATAACATGGCTAAAAACCGCTCTGTGCGTGAGCTTTTTTTTTTTTTGCTGCGTGACGTTTGTTAACGTTCGATTCGATGGAAATCAGGAAGTGTTGAACACCATTTTGTCACTGCGAGTAAATATTTTGTTATAAATGAATCCTTATTGATAAACATTGTCTGCGCCATCTTGCGTTTTTGTCCAATGCCACAATTTTGTCGTGCACAGCAGCCATTTTAGATGCCTTGACCAGGGCCACTCTCTGCACGCCGTCGATTCTCAGCATGGCTCCCCACCCTCGCACGCATCTCCCCCACGCAATGGTCACCCCCGCTCTCTCTCTCATGCATGGGCCATATACTTCCCCCATCTGCGCTGCTCTTCTCTGAGAATCACACCCTGTGCCCGTTCGACACCTCCCTTTCACCCTATTCACTACCGCACCCTCTGACACTTCTCTTCCTCTGTGTCCGATTGTCCAGGCCGGACCTAGGCTATCACCTAGCCCTGCGGATGTAGTGTATGGCTCCAGCTGTAGAGTATCCAGACATGCCAACCCTCCCGATTCAGGTGTGAGACTACTGATTTCAGTGCTAGTCTTTCGTTTCCCGATTCCTGCAAGGAAAAACCCGGGGGCATATTTCCAACAACTAGCGGTAATTTTTGTCTCTAACTTGTTTAGAGACAATAATTATCGCCGCACTTCGGCGAATTTTATCGCACATAAACCTTGCTATTAGCAAGGTTTATCGCAAATGCGATAAAAAACGGCCGCAATGCATGAATATCGCTGAAAAGTCAGCGATATTCATGCATTAGTCAGCAAATGCTCTTAGCCATGTTATCCACTTCCCATTGAACAAGCGCATGGTCTTTTAAAGATTTGTGAAGTACTCGGGGCGGCGGTGTGTGTGTGTCCTCTTTCAGGAGCGGGCGGGGGGGCACTGGCAGCAATTTGCAGGCCAGGCAGTGTTCAACACGTGCATCACCCTTTCTCTGCCTGCTATTGCGCTCCATGCTTCGGAAAGGTAAGAAAAAGAACGTGCATTTGAGTTTGAAATGTCCGATCTTGTAGCAGTACACTTGCAAAGCCCACACATGACAATAACCCGATTCAAGGCCCCATTCACCCGATTTTTAAAAAAAATATAGTACTCCAAGACAGTTACATTTTAAAACTTTATTAATATTTAAATATAACGAACGCAACAAAAACTGTAAATATATTTAACCATTTTTTGAAATTAACCAGAACTATAACGATAACAACAACAACAACAATAATATAACTTTTATGCCTAAATTACGCAAACATTTAGCTAATCTGCTAAAGGGGGGAGTCGCCATTTCTTTACAATAATCAATAATGAAAAATCCACATCAATAGTGTTGCCCGTTTTGTCGATGCAGCACTATAGTGCAATATACACAGCACCTGGGGTGCCAAGAGTGAACAGGTGTTTCTTTGTTCCTTAAGATGTTATCTCCGAGAATGCTGATGCATTGGTGTCTGTACACTTCTTTGTCAATTCTGTCAAGATGATAACTGCTTTATAAACAGACGATATCTTTGTTTCATCATTAGTGTTAAGTGTGTCTGAAACTACAGTGCCCTTCTGTTTTTTTTTCTTCAGGCTCTACAGAGTTGTGTGTGTTGTTCTTTTGAGCGACAATTATTCCAGAGGTTTCAGGTTCACTTGTTTTGTTCTGCAGTGAGTTAACAGCTTTAGAGAGTTCATGTTTATTTGCTATGTCCTGCTGTTCGTGAACTGCTTCAGAGACGTCAGCCTCATTTTTTATGTTTCAGTAGATCCTGGACCTGCCCGGCCGCGCCCAAAATGGCGCCGGTGTAAATGGGACTCGTAACTGCTTGTTCTGTACTGGTTGCCCAACTTTGATATCACGAGATACATATGCAGTTTTGAAGCACATGGCGGAGGCTTGTCTGCTGTAGTGGGGCGCCCCTTTATCGTTTCAGTCGCCATTCCGCCCGCTTTTGCTACACTGTGCCTCATCCGCCATTCAGCTGTTTACCGCCCGCTCTTACGGCTACAGCGTCTCGCTCACCATGTAGTTGAGTTGCTCCCACTCTTGCGGTGCAGCGGTAGGCGGCTTCCACAGGACTCTTAAAATGGCGGCCGGCTCTTCGGATTTGGGCCTGGTCCAGTAAAATGGCCCTGGGACACCTTGGAACTCGGACGCTTGTCTGCCAGGGCTTGGGTTCCATTCTCGAAAGCGTCCCCTCAGCCTTGAAGATTGTACAAAAGTCTTGGGCGCCCTCGACTCCCGCAGGCTTCCGGTGGGGAGCGGCTGCCATGATTGCTTGCGGAATGGCCACGACGGAGCTACGAGATGGTGGTGCTCTCATGGTGACTATACAACAATATGAAGGAGTACCACCAAAAATAAGGCTGAAACAGCCAGTATTGGTGGGATGAGACACTAGTGTAAAAGAAGAAGTCCTCCTTTGTTTTTAAGGAACCCCTCACTCACCGACCTGGTCGGTGACATGCTTCATCATCGGGGCCACCTCGACAGCCGAGTGCCGCCAAGGTGTGCTACAACACCTGAATACAGTGGAGCGGGTATGTGGGTGATGAATGTAAAAAATAGTCAGTGAGTTAAAAATTGTCCTGGTATAACTTTTACCAAATATATTTTATTCTGAAGCTACTGGACAATATTAAAAACAGTGATGATACAATAAAGGCTTTAATCAGACCTAGTGTATCTTTGGTATGTGCTGGGTCTACATGTTTCAAACCATATGGGATTGCCGGTTTTTCATCAGGACCAAAAATGATGTAAAGGAATTGGGTGGTCAGGGTACACTAACACCCTGCCATACCTGCAACCCTTTCAGACCCAAAAATAGCGATTTGCTAAGTGGGTAAAAAATAGTAACCCAGAAGTGGTTACATACAAAGGAACAAACCTGTAAAAGAAAGAACATTATCACTTATAAAGGTTAATTACGTGCCTGTAACGTAGTGGAGTGACGTAGTCCGTTCTGTCTGTGACTCATTCCACATTCAGTGATGCGAATAAACCATGGTGCGGTGTGTCAGCATAGTTTCTTATATTTATAACCAAATGATACTTGGTAGGGCACACCTATCAATATGGGTGTGAGTGAGCACGCATGCGTAGTTCTATATTTTAAACCACTTCTGTCACAACTTTTTATAGTGCGTGCCTCAGTCATAATTCTATCCTTTTTGTGTCAAGAATTACCGACGTGAAGAAATGCCAACTTGATCCAAAACCACAAATAACATATAACAAAACACCACAATACACACATATTTTTTGAAAAGAAAAACACTTACTCCTCAATGGAGGAAGGTTTGCCTCACGGGGATATGAGGGGAAATACAGAGTTCAAAACGTATTCTGCATGAGAAAGATAAAGGGACATGAATAGTGATTCAAAAAAAGGGGGGGGTCTCCAGTATCGTTTTTAACCTCCTCGGTAGTTAGTTTTAAAATGGGGGTAGGAATCCGAGGTATTTCGGTCAGGGCGGATTCTACTTACAGTTTCTCCGTTCCGAATGGGCCGATAACCTACTTTCCCTCCGTGCACCCGCACTGGAGGAAGAATCGGCGTCTGTTGATAAAGGGAGCCGCCATTGTGAGCGGGGAGGGCGTGGCCGGTACAGCAGCGCGCGATGACGTCACGTGCGTGCGTGATCGTCATACGCGCGTCTGATTGCCATAGCGACAGCTCAAAACAAACTCCGTGATCGGAGACAACAGGGAGCCTCCGTGATCGGGGACAGATTATATTAAAATAAAAAGGCAGCGTAATGCTTGAACTTAGTGAGGGGAAAAAAGGGGCACAGTTTTGACATATTCGAGTAAGGAAGTTAAAGTACTGAGTAATTCGCTAGGTGGAGTCTTAACCTAGCCCACAGTAAATTCTGGTCAAAAGTGATGATTTTATTTTGTATATCCTGGCAAGTTACTGAGCATGCACTGAGCAGGCAGCCATAGGGGATATTAGACACAATGCGCTGCTCACTGCAGGGTGGAAAAGAACTCTATAAGGAAGTTCGTTAGCCCAGGTTTGAATTTTTTATTCAGAACTCTATGTCCGGAGTCTGAATTGACCCTTGCTAAACAAATTTTTAGACTGAATTAACCCTTGCTAAGGATCAAGAAGGGGGGCTCAATTAGTACCTTCCGCAGACAGGTGGCACAGGATTATAGTTTGGCAGATGGCATAGGGTTACAGTGTGGCAGTTGGCACAGGGTTACAGCAAAATGAGATATTAGAGACCAGGTGTCTATGAGAGGACAGAGGCCCAGGGGATATTATCATTAAGGCCATTTTTGTTGGTAGATAGCCTGTATACCCATCTCTGTTCTTTCTCATACAAGCGTTTTTGTATGTTTGGTCCTGGGGATATCTGCTCAATGACGGTCCAAAACATGTCATTCGTAGTATGACCTTTCTCAAGAAAATGGTCCGTCAAGCGAGTCGCATTTTTCTTGCAGCGTATAGTGCTGCGGTGCTCGCAGATTCTCTGCTTTACCTTCCGGGTTGTCATCCCAATGTATCTTTTTTTGCAAGTGCACTCAATGAGATAAACTACATTTTCACTGTTGCAGTTGGTATGTGCAACTTGCCTCCAGACTTTACCAGCCTCTAGGTCAAGGGACTTTGTATTCTTTGTTAAGTGGCATACGCTGCAATCTCCGCAACGAAAATGTCCAGTCACATCCGGAAGGCCCCATGCTCTGGTGATTGAGGGGGTGTTTGGAGCCAGTTTTACTTTAGGTCTGGTGTTGACAAGGGTGTCTTTCAGGCTCATAGACTTCTTGAAAGAAAAAAGTGTTTTTTCCCAATGCAAATTGCCAGTGTTAATAATGTTCCAATGTTTTTTTATACTTTTGGTTACTTGGTTGGATACCGAGTTGAATGTGGTCACACATGTCAGCGGTATTTCTGTGTCAACTCTTGTCTTTTCTTCCAGGAGTACTTCCCTGGGCTGGTTCCTGGCCCTCTTCTGGCATTTGTTTATTATTTTCTTAGGATACCCCCGGTTATCCAGTTTTTCAGAAAGATCATTCGCTTGTTCTTTGTAGTCAGACAGTTGACTACAATTCCTGCGGAGTCTCAAAAATTGTCCGTAGGGTAGGTTTTCCCTGAGTGGTCGAGGGTGGAAACTCTCAAACCTCAAAAGATTGTTTTTCGCCGTTGGTTTGTAATGGGTTTTAGTTTCCAGATGATTGCCTACCTTGTTGATTACTACGTCAAGGAAAACAATTTCTCTTTTGTCATAGTTACTCGTGAATTTAAGGTTCCTGTCGCAGGTGTTTATCCAAGCGATGAATTGTTCCAAGAGCTCAGTTGGTCCTTGCCAAATAGCAAGGATGTCATCAATGTACCGCCTCCAAAAGGTCAGATGTTCGCGGTATGGATTCACAGCGTTCAAAATAAACTTGCTCTCGAAATCATATACATACATACCAGCTATGCTGGGAGCAAAAACACTGCCCATTGAGGTCCCCCCGGTTTGTAAGAAAAGTGTTCCTTCAAACTCGAAATAATTGCGTTTGAGGGCCAGCTTTGCGCATTCCAGAATGAAGGCCTTGGGAGTACGAAATGGCCAGTCTGCATTCTCCAAGGTAATCCCCAGTACGTGAATAGTATCGTCTTGGGGTATGCTTGTGTATAAGCTTTCGATGTCAAAGCTCAATAACACAGTTTCCTCATCAACTTCCACATTCTGGAGTAGGTTCAGTAGACTTTTCGTGTCCTGTAAATAGGTGGTTGACTTCTGTACAATTGTTTTTAGAAAAAAATCACAGAATCTAGAGAGAGGCTCTAATAAGGAGCCAATGCCAGAGACTATTGGGCGTCCTGGAGGGGGAAGTCTGCCCTTATGCATCTTTGGTAAGATGTAAAAGTAAGGGGTCTTCCCTTCGGTGGTACACAGATAGTCTGCTTCCTGTTTAGATATTGCGCCATTGGATTCAGCTATCTCAATCAGTTGACATATTTCAGCTTTCAGATCGCTTGTTGGATCTGTGCTCAAAACTTGATAGTGATTTCTGTCACTCAGGAGTCGGACACATTCTTCTCGATAGGTGGTAGTGTCCATGATTACTAACCCACCGCCCTTGTCGGCAGGTTTTATGATTATTGTTTCACAGGCACGTAGTTCCTTTAGTGCCACTCTTTCTGCGTTGCTGAGGTTCTGAAAATGGGTTGGTATTTCCATCTTTTCAACGTCATTGTAGACGGCTTGTTCAAAAGTCATTATTTCCACTGGTGTTGTGTGTGGAGGTGGCATAAAAGTTGATTTTAATCTTAACCCACTCTCGTTCTCAACTTCGCACTCTTTTGGTTGACCCTGTTTCTCAAAAAAGGCTTTAAGCCTTAGTTTTCTGAAAAAACTGGCCAGCTCACAATGTAACTGGAATTTGTCAAGTCGTGCCGTAGGGACATAGCCAAGTCCTTTATTGAGAACATTTTCTTCAATGCCTGTTAGTGGTCTTGATGACAGGTTCGTGACTAGGGTTTCGCACTGCTTGTGCCTGCCTTGCTCTTTGTTCGGTTGCTCACTGGGTCGTCTTCCTCCCAGTGTACCTGATTCGGTTGTCTGTTTTTTCCCCTTCCTCTTCTGCCCCTGTGAAAAAAAGGAGGGCGAAATTGGAAAGGGGGAGGCTGGAAATGTGGTTGGAAAGGGGGTTGCCAACCATACATCTGGAAATTTGCCGTCTGGTTGAAAGGGTCCTGAAACATTGGGGGCTGGTAACCGGGCCAAAAGTTTCCTTGGCCTCTTTTCCCTCCTCTACCCCTTTGCCTATTAGTGCTGGTGTTAGATCCGTTGCTGCTACCTGATGAGACACTGGATGTGTCAGAGTCAGATGGGAGTTTCTCAGCTGGTTTGAAATCGGGATCTGAGTAGGGGTATGTCTTGACAAAGGAGAATCTTTTCAAGTCTTTTTGAAATTTCGTAGCTTTTTGCTGGGTCAGGTTGTCTTTGTATTCAGTTATTTCTTTATTAATTTCGTCCAGCCTTCTTTTATATCCAGTTATGGTGGCCTTTATATGTGCCTCTGTCTTTTGGATGTCAATTTGAATGGCTTCTGATAGTCGGTGGGTTAGTAATCATGGACACTACCACCTATCGAGAAGAATGTGTCCGACTCCTGAGTGACAGAAATCACTATCAAGTTTTGAGCACAGATCCAACAAGCGATCTGAAAGCTGAAATATGTCAACTGATTGAGATAGCTGAATCCAATGGCGCAATATCTAAACAGGAAGCAGACTATCTGTGTACCACCGAAGGGAAGACCCCTTACTTTTACATCTTACCAAAGATGCATAAGGGCAGACTTCCCCCTCCAGGACGCCCAATAGTCTCTGGCATCGGCTCCTTATTAGAGCCTCTCTCTAGATTCTGTGATTTTTTTCTAAAAACAATTGTACAGAAGTCAACCACCTATTTACAGGACACGAAAAGTCTACTGAACCTACTCCAGAATGTGGAAGTTGATGAGGAAACTGTGTTATTGAGCTTTGACATCGAAAGCTTATACACAAGCATACCCCAAGACGATACTATTCACGTACTGGGGATTACCTTGGAGAATGCAGACTGGCCATTTCGTACTCCCAAGGCCTTCATTCTGGAATGCGCAAAGCTGGCCCTCAAACGCAATTATTTCGAGTTTGAAGGAACACTTTTCTTACAAACCGGGGGGACCTCAATGGGCAGTGTTTTTGCTCCCAGCATAGCTGGTATGTATGTATATGATTTCGAGAGCAAGTTTATTTTGAACGCTGTGAATCCATACCGCGAACATCTGACCTTTTGGAGGCGGTACATTGATGACATCCTTGCTATTTGGCAAGGACCAACTGAGCTCTTGGAACAATTCATCGCTTGGATAAACACCTGCGACAGGAACCTTAAATTCACGAGTAACTATGACAAAAGAGAAATTGTTTTCCTTGACGTAGTAATCAACAAGGTAGGCAATCATCTGGAAACTAAAACCCATTACAAACCAACGGCGAAAAACAATCTTTTGAGGTTTGAGAGTTTCCACCCTCGACCACTCAGGGAAAACCTACCCTACGGACAATTTTTGAGACTCCGCAGGAATTGTAGTCAACTGTCTGACTACAAAGAACAAGCGAATGATCTTTCTGAAAAACTGGATAACCGGGGGTATCCTAAGAAAATAATAAACAAATGCCAGAAGAGGGCCAGGAACCAGCCCAGGGAAGTACTCCTGGAAGAAAAGACAAGAGTTGACACAGAAATACCGCTGACATGTGTGACCACATTCAACTCGGTATCCAACCAAGTAACCAAAAGTATAAAAAAACATTGGAACATTATTAACACTGGCAATTTGCATTGGGAAAAACCACTTTTTTCTTTCAAGAAGTCTATGAGCCTGAAAGACACCCTTGTCAACACCAGACCTAAAGTAAAACTGGCTCCAAACACCCCCTCAATCACCAGAGCATGGGGCCTTCCGGATGTGACTGGACATTTTCGTTGCGGAGATTGCAGCGTATGCCACTTAACAAAGAATACAAAGTCCCTTGACCTAGAGGCTGGTAAAGTCTGGAGGCAAGTTGCACATACCAACTGCAACAGTGAAAATGTAGTTTATCTCATTGAGTGCACTTGCAAAAAAAGATACATTGGGATGACAACCCGGAAGGTAAAGCAGAGAATCTGCGAGCACCGCAGCACTATACGCTGCAAGAAAAATGCGACTCGCTTGACGGACCATTTTCTTGAGAAAGGTCATACTACGAATGACATGTTTTGGACCGTCATTGAGCAGATATCCCCAGGACCAAACATACAAAAACGCTTGTATGAGAAAGAACAGAGATGGGTATACAGGCTATCTACCAACAAAAATGGCCTTAATGATAATATCCCCTGGGCCTCTGTCCTCTCATAGACACCTGGTCTCTAATATCTCATTTTGCTGTAACCCTGTGCCAACTGCCACACTGTAACCCTATGCCATCTGCCAAACTATAATCCTGTGCCACCTGTCTGCGGAAGGTACTAATTGAGCCCCCCTTCTTGATCCTTAGCAAGGGTTAATTCAGTCTAAAAATTTGTTTAGCAAGGGTCAATTCAGACTCCGGACATAGAGTTCTGAATAAAAAATTCAAACCTGGGCTAACGAACTTCCTTATAGAGTTCTTTTCCACCCTGCAGTGAGCAGCGCATTGTGTCTAATATCCCCTATGGCTGCCTGCTCAGTGCATGCTCAGTAACTTGCCAGGATATACAAAATAAAATCATCACTTTTGACCAGAATTTACTGTGGGCTAGGTTAAGACTCCACCTAGCGAATTACTCAGTACTTTAACTTCCTTACTCGAATATGTCAAAACTGTGCCCCTTTTTTCCCCTCACTAAGTTCAAGCATTACGCTGCCTTTTTATTTTAATATAATCTGTCCCCGATCACGGAGGCTCCCTGTTGTCTCCGATCACGGAGTTTGTTTTGAGCTGTCGCTATGGCAATCAGACGCGCGTATGACGATCACGCACGCACGTGACGTCATCGCGCGCTGCTGTACCGGCCACGCCCTCCCCGCTCACAATGGCGGCTCCCTTTATCAACAGACGCCGATTCTTCCTCCAGTGCGGGTGCACGGAGGGAAAGTAGGTTATCGGCCCATTCGGAACGGAGAAACTGTAAGTAGAATCCGCCCTGACCGAAATACCTCGGATTCCTACCCCCATTTTAAAACTAACTACCGAGGAGGTTAAAAACGATACTGGAGACCCCCCCCTTTTTTTGAATCACTATTCATGTCCCTTTATCTTTCTCATGCAGAATACGTTTTGAACTCTGTATTTCCCCTCATATCCCCGTGAGGCAAACCTTCCTCCATTGAGGAGTAAGTGTTTTTCTTTTCAAAAAATATGTGTGTATTGTGGTGTTTTGTTATATGTTATTTGTGGTTTTGGATCAAGTTGGCATTTCTTCACGTCGGTAATTCTTGACACAAAAAGGATAGAATTATGACTGAGGCACGCACTATAAAAAGTTGTGACAGAAGTGGTTTAAAATATAGAACTACGCATGCGTGCTCACTCACACCCATATTGATAGGTGTGCCCTACCAAGTATCATTTGGTTATAAATATAAGAAACTAGGCTGACACACCGCACCATGGTTTATTCGCATCACTGAATGTGGAATGAGTCACAGACAGAACGGACTACGTCACTCCACTACGTTACAGGCACGTAATTAACCTTTATAAGTGATAATGTTCTTTCTTTTACAGGTTTGTTCCTTTGTATGTAACCACTTCTGGGTTACTATTTTTTACCCACTTAGCAAATCGCTATTTTTGGGTCTGAAAGGGTTGCAGGTATGGCAGGGTGTTAGTGTACCCTGACCACCCAATTCCTTTACATCATTTTTGGTCCTGATGAAAAACCGGCAATCCCATATGGTTTGAAACATGTAGACCCAGCACATACCAAAGATACACTAGGTCTGATTAAAGCCTTTATTGTATCATCACTGTTTTTAATATTGTCCAGTAGCTTCAGAATAAAATATATTTGGTAAAAGTTATACCAGGACAATTTTTAACTCACTGACTATTTTTTACATTCATCACCCACATACCCGCTCCACTGTATTCAGGTGTTGTAGCACACCTTGGCGGCACTCGGCTGTCGAGGTGGCCCCGATGATGAAGCATGTCACCGACCAGGTCGGTGAGTGAGGGGTTCCTTAAAAACAAAGGAGGACTTCTTCTTTTACACTAGTGTCTCATCCCACCAATACTGGCTGTTTCAGCCTTATTTTTGGTGGTACTCCTTCATATTGTTGTATAGCTACTTACCTAGGGGACTGGGAGTACCCTTCCATCCACAGCAGTGGATATAATCCCTTAACTCTCTCACCTTGTTAAATATATATCTTGGCAGCGCACAGCTGCGAGAGTATATGTCCTCCTTTGATCCTTAACCCGTCCTTTTGACATCTCACCTACACATACGTCACATTTTTTTCTCAACCATGGGAGAAAACCAAGGTCTCACATACTCCACAGAGGAGATAGATGCTATCTTCGGGGAGATCTCTGGCTTTGCGGATGCAAGCATTTCCCAGACGATATCACAAACAGGCGACTGGGAGAAACTAACGGAAATGAAAAGGGAACGCATAAGAACAATATTGCATGGCACCATTCTAAAAGAATATGTCACCAACAACATGGCACCCAAGGGTCTTTTGGTTACTAATGCCCCACGGATTTTTCTAAATGATGCAGAGTTTCGAAAAGACTGGGCACTAATAGCCTGGCACTGCACGCATGATTGGATTGTCTTAATACTGAAAACAGCCCTGAGACTATCAGAAGCCATTCAAATTGACATCCAAAAGACAGAGGCACATATAAAGGCCACCATAACTGGATATAAAAGAAGGCTGGACGAAATTAATAAAGAAATAACTGAATACAAAGACAACCTGACCCAGCAAAAAGCTACGAAATTTCAAAAGGACTTGAAAAGATTCTCCTTTGTCAAGACATACCCCTACTCAGATCCCGATTTCAAACCAGCTGAGAAACTCCCATCTGACTCTGACACATCCAGTGTCTCATCAGGTAGCAGCAACGGATCTAACACCAGCACTAATAGGCAAAGGGGTAGAGGAGGGAAAAGAGGCCAAGGAAACTTTTGGCCCGGTTACCAGCCCCCAATGTTTCAGGACCCTTTCAACCAGACGGCAAATTTCCAGATGTATGGTTGGCAACCCCCTTTCCAACCACATTTCCAGCCTCCCCCTTTCCAATTTCGCCCTCCTTTTTTTCACAGGGGCAGAAGAGGAAGGGGAAAAAACAGACAACCGAATCAGGTACACTGGGAGGAAGACGACCCAGTGAGCAACCGAACAAAGAGCAAGGCAGGCACAAGCAGTGCGAAACCCTAGTCACGAACCTGTCATCAAGACCACTAACAGGCATTGAAGAAAATGTTCTCAATAAAGGACTTGGCTATGTCCCTACGGCACGACTTGACAAATTCCAGTTACATTGTGAGCTGGCCAGTTTTTTCAGAAAACTAAGGCTTAAAGCCTTTTTTGAGAAACAGGGTCAACCAAAAGAGTGCGAAGTTGAGAACGAGAGTGGGTTAAGATTAAAATCAACTTTTATGCCACCTCCACACACAACACCAGTGGAAATAATGACTTTTGAACAAGCCGTCTACAATGACGTTGAAAAGATGGAAATACCAACCCATTTTCAGAACCTCAGCAACGCAGAAAGAGTGGCACTAAAGGAACTACGTGCCTGTGAAACAATAATCATAAAACCTGCCGACAAGGGCGGTGGGTTAGTAATCATGGACACTACCACCTATCGAGAAGAATGTGTCCGACTCCTGAGTGACAGAAATCACTATCAAGTTTTGAGCACAGATCCAACAAGCGATCTGAAAGCTGAAATATGTCAACTGATTGAGATAGCTGAATCCAATGGCGCAATATCTAAACAGGAAGCAGACTATCTGTGTACCACCGAAGGGAAGACCCCTTACTTTTACATCTTACCAAAGATGCATAAGGGCAGACTTCCCCCTCCAGGACGCCCAATAGTCTCTGGCATCGGCTCCTTATTAGAGCCTCTCTCTAGATTCTGTGATTTTTTTCTAAAAACAATTGTACAGAAGTCAACCACCTATTTACAGGACACGAAAAGTCTACTGAACCTACTCCAGAATGTGGAAGTTGATGAGGAAACTGTGTTATTGAGCTTTGACATCGAAAGCTTATACACAAGCATACCCCAAGACGATACTATTCACGTACTGGGGATTACCTTGGAGAATGCAGACTGGCCATTTCGTACTCCCAAGGCCTTCATTCTGGAATGCGCAAAGCTGGCCCTCAAACGCAATTATTTCGAGTTTGAAGGAACACTTTTCTTACAAACCGGGGGGACCTCAATGGGCAGTGTTTTTGCTCCCAGCATAGCTGGTATGTATGTATATGATTTCGAGAGCAAGTTTATTTTGAACGCTGTGAATCCATACCGCGAACATCTGACCTTTTGGAGGCGGTACATTGATGACATCCTTGCTATTTGGCAAGGACCAACTGAGCTCTTGGAACAATTCATCGCTTGGATAAACACCTGCGACAGGAACCTTAAATTCACGAGTAACTATGACAAAAGAGAAATTGTTTTCCTTGACGTAGTAATCAACAAGGTAGGCAATCATCTGGAAACTAAAACCCATTACAAACCAACGGCGAAAAACAATCTTTTGAGGTTTGAGAGTTTCCACCCTCGACCACTCAGGGAAAACCTACCCTACGGACAATTTTTGAGACTCCGCAGGAATTGTAGTCAACTGTCTGACTACAAAGAACAAGCGAATGATCTTTCTGAAAAACTGGATAACCGGGGGTATCCTAAGAAAATAATAAACAAATGCCAGAAGAGGGCCAGGAACCAGCCCAGGGAAGTACTCCTGGAAGAAAAGACAAGAGTTGACACAGAAATACCGCTGACATGTGTGACCACATTCAACTCAGTATCCAACCAAGTAACCAAAAGTATAAAAAAACATTGGAACATTATTAACACTGGCAATTTGCATTGGGAAAAACCACTTTTTTCTTTCAAGAAGTCTATGAGCCTGAAAGACACCCTTGTCAACACCAGACCTAAAGTAAAACTGGCTCCAAACACCCCCTCAATCACCAGAGCATGGGGCCTTCCGGATGTGACTGGACATTTTCGTTGCGGAGATTGCAGCGTATGCCACTTAACAAAGAATACAAAGTCCCTTGACCTAGAGGCTGGTAAAGTCTGGAGGCAAGTTGCACATACCAACTGCAACAGTGAAAATGTAGTTTATCTCATTGAGTGCACTTGCAAAAAAAGATACATTGGGATGACAACCCGGAAGGTAAAGCAGAGAATCTGCGAGCACCGCAGCACTATACGCTGCAAGAAAAATGCGACTCGCTTGACGGACCATTTTCTTGAGAAAGGTCATACTACGAATGACATGTTTTGGACCGTCATTGAGCAGATATCCCCAGGACCAAACATACAAAAACGCTTGTATGAGAAAGAACAGAGATGGGTATACAGGCTATCTACCAACAAAAATGGCCTTAATGATAATATCCCCTGGGCCTCTGTCCTCTCATAGACACCTGGTCTCTAATATCTCATTTTGCTGTAACCCTGTGCCAACTGCCACACTGTAACCCTATGCCATCTGCCAAACTATAATCCTGTGCCACCTGTCTGCGGAAGGTACTAATTGAGCCCCCCTTCTTGATCCTTAGCAAGGGTTAATTCAGTCTAAAAATTTGTTTAGCAAGGGTCAATTCAGACTCCGGACATAGAGTTCTGAATAAAAAATTCAAACCTGGGCTAACGAACTTCCTTATAGAGTTCTTTTCCACCCTGCAGTGAGCAGCGCATTGTGTCTAATATCCCCTATGGCTGCCTGCTCAGTGCATGCTCAGTAACTTGCCAGGATATACAAAATAAAATCATCACTTTTGACCAGAATTTACTGTGGGCTAGGTTAAGACTCCACCTAGCGAATTACTCAGTACTTTAACTTCCTTACTCGAATATGTCAAAACTGTGCCCCTTTTTTCCCCTCACTAAGTTCAAGCATTACGCTGCCTTTTTATTTTAATATAATCTGTCCCCGATCACGGAGGCTCCCTGTTGTCTCCGATCACGGAGTTTGTTTTGAGCTGTCGCTATGGCAATCAGACGCGCGTATGACGATCACGCACGCACGTGACGTCATCGCGCGCTGCTGTACCGGCCACGCCCTCCCCGCTCACAATGGCGGCTCCCTTTATCAACAGACGCCGATTCTTCCTCCAGTGCGGGTGCACGGAGGGAAAGTAGGTTATCGGCCCATTCGGAACGGAGAAACTGTAAGTAGAATCCGCCCTGACCGAAATACCTCGGATTCCTACCCCCATTTTAAAACTAACTACCGAGGAGGTTAAAAACGATACTGGAGACCCCCCCCTTTTTTTGAATCACTATTCATGTCCCTTTATCTTTCTCATGCAGAATACGTTTTGAACTCTGTATTTCCCCTCATATCCCCGTGAGGCAAACCTTCCTCCATTGAGGAGTAAGTGTTTTTCTTTTCAAAAAATATGTGTGTATTGTGGTGTTTTGTTATATGTTATTTGTGGTTTTGGATCAAGTTGGCATTTCTTCACGTCGGTAATTCTTGACACAAAAAGGATAGAATTATGACTGAGGCACGCACTATAAAAAGTTGTGACAGAAGTGGTTTAAAATATAGAACTACGCATGCGTGCTCACTCACACCCATATTGATAGGTGTGCCCTACCAAGTATCATTTGGTTATAAATATAAGAAACTATGCTGACACACCGCACCATGGTTTATTCGCATCACTGAATGTGGAATGAGTCACAGACAGAACGGACTACGTCACTCCACTACGTTACAGGCACGTAATTAACCTTTATAAGTGATAATGTTCTTTCTTTTACAGGTTTGTTCCTTTGTATGTAACCACTTCTGGGTTACTATTTTTTACCCACTTAGCAAATCGCTATTTTTGGGTCTGAAAGGGTTGCAGGTATGGCAGGGTGTTAGTGTACCCTGACCACCCAATTCCTTTACATCATTTTTGGTCCTGATGAAAAACCGGCAATCCCATATGGTTTGAAACATGTAGACCCAGCACATACCAAAGATACACTAGGTCTGATTAAAGCCTTTATTGTATCATCACTGTTTTTAATATTGTCCAGTAGCTTCAGAATAAAATATATTTGGTAAAAGTTATACCAGGACAATTTTTAACTCACTGACTATTTTTTACATTCATCACCCACATACCCGCTCCACTGTATTCAGGTGTTGTAGCACACCTTGGCGGCACTCGGCTGTCGAGGTGGCCCCGATGATGAAGCATGTCACCGACCAGGTCGGTGAGTGAGGGGTTCCTTAAAAACAAAGGAGGACTTCTTCTTTTACACTAGTGTCTCATCCCACCAATACTGGCTGTTTCAGCCTTATTTTTGGTGGTACTCCTTCATATTGTTGTATAGCTACTTACCTAGGGGACTGGGAGTACCCTTCCATCCACAGCAGTGGATATAATCCCTTAACTCTCTCACCTTGTTAAATATAGCTCTCATGGTGACGCCAGCTTCAGTCTGAAACATCCAGAAACAAGGTGGGGCTTTCATCGTTTGGGAAAAAAAAAGTTTTAATCCAATGAAAAGTGTTATTTTTAGGTCACATGACCTAGTCTTACATAATTAGGAAAAGAAAAGTAAAATGAACCAATGAAAAGTTTTATTAACAAGTCACATGACCTGTTATGCTTACGTTACGCGCTGCGCGGCGCGCTCTGGATCGTTTCCGGGAAGCTGCGCCTTGCGCACCGGAGCACATCCGGGTGCGCTAACGCGTCGCGTCATATGACGCATTACGCGACAATGCAGGTGCAGAATATAGTCAAAATGTCTCCACCAACCAGCGGTCGGAATTCCACCGCTTTCAGCAGTCCAAAAAGTTCGGTCAAATCTTAAGAGCGGGAGCAACTCAACTACATGGTGAGCGAGACGTTGTAGTCGCAAGAGCGAGCGGTAAACAGCTGAATGGCGGAAGAGGCACAGAGTACCAAAAGCGGGCGGAATGGCAACTAAAACGGTAAAGGGGCGCCCTACGACAGCGTGTCTTCAGGTGAAACGGATTGTGGGACAAGGTCCAGAATGAAAGATTCTTCAAAAGGGAAAAAATTCCGCCGGACCCCGGGAGCCGGCCACCTATGCCGGGGGCGATCTCAGGCCTCACCAGGGCAACACGACTTGGGGAGGGGGCAGGAGCCAAGCGCCCCCTCTCAGTCCGCGCCATCTCACCGCTCCTCGGGAGCCTCCGTCAAGCGGTTTAGGGAGGCACCGTATCACATTGTTTTCCAATGCAGTCAGGTCCACAAATGGACCCCACTACTTTGAATAGTGAAGCTGCAGCAGGTGCAAATAAGGTTTAAACAGTGTTACAAGAACTGCTTAGAACTCTGAAGTATGGCACTCAATAACCAGGACTTATGCCATTTATGTAAGGCAGTGACATGGAAGCAACTCAGGGACAAAAAGCATGAACGAACATTCACGTATGAAAATCTTATTTGGAGAAGGGGTAGAATCCAAACGCCCCCTGCCAGTTCGCGCCACTACACTGTATGTGGAAAATCTGAAGCCATCATTCTACAAACTCTCAACGCTTGTTATCAGTGCATGACTTTCATGCTCGATCGATTGAGCTAGCCGGATCGGGCAATAAAAAGTATAAAATAGTTATGTAAATAGTTATTTAATAAAATGTTTTATTCTGTTTCTTTGGTGGTGTGTTGTGTATATTTATAATATTTGCATAGGGTTTGCCGTTATTTTGGGCGGTGTGGGTGGCGGAGTCGAGCTGTTTTGCAGCCCTCATGGTGTGGAGCTCAATTCATTTCACTATTTTCGTATTTCTCATGAAGGGTTATTCCTAATGTTTGTATTTTACCGAGGTTAAAAAGAGATCGAATTAGTGGTCTACTGATTTTGCTCGATTACTTTTATTTTTTTTGCACGATTTTTCACTATCTGCAAAGACTAAACAGAGTATTGCGACTTTGTGCTTGTTTGTAAATAGAGAATGATCCAAAGAGAACCAATTGTAAAACAGTAAATGCTTGGATAATAATCAATCAAATGGAGAGACAAGCAGGTACGACGGATTACAACAGGGGTAAAGGTCTGCGTTAACTACCCTTCACTATCTGCAAGGAGAGAGTACTACTAAGAGAAAAGAGGGGAGGGGGGGGGCAGCGTTCAAAGCACATCAGCGTGCATAAACACGAAAACGTTTTTACCTATCACGTACTTGACATTTGACAGCTTTTGATGTTTGCTATTAAAAAACCATTGAAATTCACAGAAAAAACCATAGGTTATACTCCATATATAGTTAGGAATTTGCATTTACAAAACCTTGAAAATTCAATGAAAAAACCATTGGTTTTAGGCCATATATAGTTAGGGATTTGCATTTACAAAACCTTATTTTACTCACACAAAACCATTGAAATTCCATATATAGTTATAAGCGCTAACTATATATCGCGCACCCGCAATCCACTGCTGATGATGTCACATATTACATCATTCATGACATGGTTAGTGACATCACTGATGACATCACTGATGACATCTCAAATGACATCACTGATGACATCACTGATAACATCTCATTTGACATGACTGATCACATCACTGATGATATCATTCATGGGATAATACCATGAACCTCTTCAGACTCTAATATAACCTTAGATACAATCAGTGTAAACAGACAGTCACTCATCCATGGAGTTACTCACACACCTAGTCAGTTATGCCAAAAATCAATCACACCTCCATTTTCTCAACTATACAGTTATACACACCTTACTTATTCAAACATATACTAACACATATTTACTTTACTCTCTTATACAATCTCTGATACATGTTCACAATGATCCATACAGCCACTCACACATTCACAAGCTCTTATGCACAGTTATTTATAGATGTCAACTCTCACATGTATTGTGTTTTACATATGTACTTAATATGACATGTAGCACTGAGATATCCATTCACTCACTAATACACTCATGCACAGTCAATCGCCCATACAGCTGTTTCCACATGCAGTTTTGAATCTATACATATAGCGAATCAACTACTCACACATCTATGTACAGAGTCACACACCTCCTAGCCACCCATACACACACACTCAGTTTCCCATACAAATACTTGGACAACCAATCAATAACCCATACAGTTACTCATATAGCTACTGATCAACATATGCAGCAGTTTGTAGAACAACAGATATAATGATGCACAAATTAAAACAGTTTAGTCACTAACCCATGCACTCAGTGAGACACATTTAATCACTCACTCATACAGTCAGTCTTGCATCTACTAAATCCTTCATCCAGACACTTATACATCCACTCATTCTTCAATATGTAAGACATGTTTTAACTTTACAGAAACATACAGTCACTGGATGTTGTCATCAGTGATGTCATCAGTGATGTCACTAACCATGTCATGAATGATGTAATATGTGACATCATCAGCAGTGGATTGCGGGTGCGCGATATATAGTTAGCGCTTATAACTATATATGGAATTTCAATGGTTTTGTGTGAGTAAAATAAGGTTTTGTAAATGCAAATCCCTAACTATATATGGCCTAAAACCAATGGTTTTTTCATTGAATATATATATATATACGGTATGAGTCGTCCTATAAGTCAGCATGCAGCCAAACAGTAAGGAGGAGACGAGGCCCGTTTCTTTGGTGTTCAGAATTTTATTTTGGCCAACACCAGTCTGCCATGACGTGTTTCGGCTACCAAAAGCCTTGATCACATGACGCAGTCATGGGGGCCGGCCACCCGTTTTAAAGTGCTAGGTGCCTGATGCGCAATGAACATGGAAAACATACTACATGCCTGAATGCATTAGAATTTCGAAGTACATTTAACCAACAATATTACATGTAAAATACAGGTTGAGTTAATTATAGCTGTATAAATACAAATAACAATCTCATTTACACTGACACTATGATTGCATCACATATTTAAGCACAATATTCTACACGAGTTGTGAACCGGCTATTCGGAATAAAATATATTAAAACACATAAATAGTAAAATTGCATTAAAATTATATAAATATTCCTGATCCGTGCCAGACTCACATTACAACAAGGTTTTGTTGATATTCTAGTTGTGAACATGTCAAGTTGTCAACCGTATGTTCTTAAAACAACAGTAAAATCAATGCAAGACACGCAAATTTAAGAAATGTATCAAAAATTTCGTTCACAATGGTTATGAATCATAATAACCATACTGCTTATGTGGGCAGTGTAAAATCTTGTGCAAATAGGCAAAAAGTTCAGTGCATGTTGGTTAAATGTGCAACATCACGCAACAGTAAAATCATAAAGTGCTACCAGTGATAAAACAAAGATGTGCATGATGAATAAAAAGAGAATAGATAAAATATCTGATGATTCAAAGATTTAGAGTGTGGAGGATAAAGGAAATTCATAGGATGTTGATATTAGTGAAGTTACTAACTACAGGGACAGAGTCAGTGCAGGTTTTTCTTCTCTACAGAGTGACAGTTTTATAGGTACGTGTGGCAATCCTCACTGATATTGAGACCATTAGGCATCTTGCTGTCCAGCATAATGATGTATCTGGTCTCAGGTTTACGCAGTAGCCCTTCTCTGTCACCACCCCTTCGTTGAGGGGGGACGCTGTCTATTACAAAATAAGTTAGACCTTTTGGATTTTTTCATGTATTGCTTCGAAATGTCTAGCCACAGGGTATGTAGGGTCTGCGTTGGTGATGGCCCTCAGATGTTTCAGTATTCTCTTATGTACTTGGGGCCTGGTGCTCCCCACATACCTGAGCCCACATGGGCATTCTAAGACATAAACCGCAAATTCTGATTTGCAGTTGAGTTTCTCTCTTATTTTGATGGGAGTAGGAGAGAATGGTATCGTATATTCTGCTTTACTGATACAATTTTTGCAAGCCTTGCATGTGGCGCATTTCAAAAACCCTCTGCTCCCTGCCAGCCACGAGCCTGTGACTAGTTCAGGGCTTCTAGAGACCAAACTGGTTTGCATGGATCTAGCTTTTCTGTAAGTGATGTTGGGCGAGGTAGTCACTAGGTTACCTACAACTGGGTCACTTCTGATTAAAAACCAATTATTTTTCACAATTTTACGAATAGATTTATATTGATTGCTGAAGTCATGATTAGTCTGGTTTCATTGTTTACATCGGCTTTAGAAGTTTTGACAGTTGCATCAGAGGGGCATATCAATTGTTGTCTGTCTTGCATATTCGCTCTCCTCATCGCAGTGTCAATGGTGTGCAAGTCGTAACCTCTAGCCAAAAATCTAGTTCTGCACTCATCTTGGGCGCTCAGGCAGTCTGTGTCGTTACTACAAATTCGCCTGATAAGGAGCATATCCCCGTAGGGGATGCTCTTTATCAGGTGTGTTGGGTGGTGGCTATGGGCATGCAACACAGTGTTGCCGGCCGTCGGTTTTCTGTGTAGCTTAGTTTGTAGCTTGCCTTGTTCTATATATATCTCTACATCAAGAAAGACAATGGACATAGTACTGATAGTGCTGGTAAAGTGCAGGTTAAGGTTGTTCACGTTTAATTGGTCAATGAATGAGGTGACATCATAAGTGGAGCCATCCCATATAAAAAAGAGGTCATCAATGTACCTCCACCAACATTTGACCTTTGTGTTCATGGTGGCTGCGTGTTGAGGCATGAGGACCTGCTCCTCCCAGAAGCCCATGTGGAGACAGGCATAACTGGGAGAGAAGCAGGCCCCCATAGCCACACCTCTAGTTTGCAAGAAAAGTTGGTTTGAAAATAAGAATACATTATTTTCCAAGCATGCTGAAATCATATCTACCACCATTCTGGAATGTTCTACACAGTCAATGGTTCTTTTGCTGAGATAGTGTTGTATCGCCTTTATCCCATCCCAGTGATGGATACTTGTGTACAGGGATGTAACATCCAGAGACACTAGAAGAAAATTGGGTTGCCTTTCAAAGTTGGAAAGTTTATTCAGTAAGTCCCCTGTGTCAAGTATGAATGATGGTAGATTCTTGACAAAGTCTTGTAAGAAAAAGTCAATGTATTTACTGACGTTTTCCAGGAGGCTATTCCTGGCCGAAATTATTGGTCTTCCCGGTGGTTGCTGATGATTTTTATGAATTTTGGGGATAAAGTATATCACAGGGGTCACAGGGTGATCATTTTTAAGAATTTGAATTATCCAGTGTGAGCAAGCCTATAAAAATATATAAACTATATAGTAGTATATTATATAATACACATTATATAGTATACACATAGACAGAAATTGGTCAAAAAATGGTCAAACTGATAAGCAACACAGGCTCAACCTGAAGCATTATTTTTGGCTGCCCTTATGGTGAGTCTGTAATCAAGTAATGCACATCTAAATTCACCCATTTCTTTACCATGGCAAGCCTGCCAGAATTACTTTGTCAACCTAGCAAACACCGCACGAGTAGAAAAGCTAGCAGTCCCAAATCTTTATAAACATTACATTCCTGCCTAATTTTAGTTGTAACCTGCCAGAGGGGGTTGGACGAAAAATGGTAGAAAGGCTCTTCTACTCGTCCTGTTCATCTTTGTGTACTCCTCCAAGAGGGTGCACAGTTCAGTGGTCTGTGTTTATTTTGGACAGTGTTGCTCGGACCTCCTGTCCTTTCTTTCAGAATATTTCTGTGCGATTTGAGATATGCCTTATTTAGACAGCCTCTGTCTGTCTTTTCATAGTTTTTTATTAATCAGATAAAAGAGCTGATTTGCCACACATTTATCAATTGATTTATCATTTCTGAAGAAGTGATATGATGCACAACAGTCCCCCCCCCTGTGGAGTGTGATGAGGAGGCCCTGAATCTGCTATATCTTACAGATATCCGTTGGCCCTCGGCTGAATAGGGGCCTCTGAACAGGGCAAGACTGGCTGAAGCAGACATCGGGCGTTTCCCTGGTGGGCTTCCTAGGTGGGGGCCGGTGCAGGGTGTGAAGGAGATGTAAGAAAGGTGTGCTTTAAGGACAGTTCCTAATTCCGAGGCCACCTCACTATTGGACTTGGTCCTTTCTACACAGTCATCCCCAAACATTTTGCATTCCCCCTCCTATTTTTGGATGAATTAGTTAACGTTGGCCTTAGGACTCTGCACACTTTACCACTGTTAATCAGTGCTAAAGTGCTTGTGCTCTCTCCTTAAACATGGTAATATAGGCTCATACCCTATTGGCATATTTAATTTACTTGTAAGTCCTTAGTACAGTGGCACTACATGTGTACAGGGCCTGTACATTAAATGCTAATAGTGGAACTGCAGCAATGATTGTACCACCCTCTTTCTCAGACCTGCTATTACAGTATGCCACCCCTAGGGTAGGCCCTGGGCAGCCCAGAGGGCATGGTGCAATGTATTAAAAAAGTAGGACATGCACTATTAAGTTATACATGTCCTTGGTAAAACTCTTAAATACGTTTTCTTACTACTGCAAGGCCTACCTCTTCTATAGACTAACATCGGAGTTACCTTATTACATTTTATAAGTGTAATTCTCCTATTAGGAATAGGTAACTAGTCCATGCTAGGTGACTCTGGGATCACAATTTAAAATTCTAACTTATGGTGAAGTTGGATTTTAAATATAAATTCTGAAAATAAATTTTTTTGAAAAATTGCATTTTCCTACCTTAGCCACTTAGCGGTTGTAGCTTGTCTCTGGTCACATGACTTAGTGTAGCTGACAGTTGAGCTTTGTGTATTCATCCCAGACAGCCTCACACAATAAGGAGCTTAACTGTGCCTAGATGGATCATCACTAATAGAATGTCAGGGAATAGCTGGACAGAGTACCACTTACACCTCCACACATAGTGCTGCGTACCTCCTGTAGTTAGCCTGGAGCCAGGACAGGGAAAGCAGGATGTCTGGGGACTTCAAAGGGAAACGTCTAGAAGGTTACTCCCCACTTTAAAGGCACAACTGGGTATAAATACTGGACACCAGACACCAACTCTTCAGTCCATATCTGGACCTGTGGATACTCTGCCAGGAAGAATGACAGATGCGCTGCTAAAAGGACTGCTATTCTGCTGGACTGCTGCTCTAAAAGAACTGCTGCCCTGCTGTGCTAACCCACTGCTTGCTGCCCTCTTGCCTGAGGAATAAGAACTGGGCCTGCAACTTCATTTTGAACCCAGGCCTGTTCTTCATGCTTCCTGTGACACTCTCCTTTCAACCATCTCCAGTGTAAACAGGACTTGGCACATTACTTGAGAAGGTAAAACGTCAGCAGGACTAACCTGAGACTGTACTGTGGTTGATGTTTGACCAGGGCTCACTCCACAGTCAATTAGTAACCCAATTTGACACACTCACATAGCAGCAAACCACAGTGAGAAAAATCAATACTAGGTTCTTTTCGCACAAACAATTAGAACAAGTACTGACAATTTCAATACGTCTGCCTTTAAAGGAAAGTAAATATCAAGGTAATAGATATGTATTTGTATGGAAGTAAAGTACTGTAAAATAATATTGGTGTAGGTTAAAAGATCAGGTGACAGAAGCACTGTCAAGCCAGACATAATGATCCATGTAGATTATTATTAGAACCCTTTACATTTCACAGACCTATAAAATAATCACAAAAACCCTAATGAGCTGCACATATATTGTAACTCCAATTATTGCCATTCACCACTTCATTCCATATGTGCCACCCTGTGTTGCAATCTTAAATTCACATGCCTTCAACTGTTGTGAATACAACTACTTGTATCTTATATCCTATAACAGTGCTGATGGCCAGCTGCTGTGGGATTATTTTATAGGTTTGAGAAGTGGGAATTGGTCTTATATTGTGGCAATCCTGAAGATGGCGGTGTTCAATCACCAAAACATGCGTAGATATGATTTTAATTTGCTATTAAAGCCACAATTTGCTATTGAAGCTATAACAAAGAAGAATATGCAAAATAAGGGATGTAGATGAACAATAGAATTTGATGTGTCTACCCAATACTTGCCTGGAAATTTGTAATGGCTGAAGTTTTGATACCTGGGCCACATTTTTCCATTAAAGCTACAACAACGAAGAATATGTAAAATAAGGAATGTAGAGAAATTTAATAATTTGATATGATTACAGGACATCTGTTTTTACATTTGTCATTGATCAATTTGTTGAAACTGTAGAATCTAATGAGATTATTCAAGACCTGTTTTTGAAACTTGCTATGGTCTTAATGTTTCTTGAAAAAGTGAGAATATGAGGTATGGCTGTTAATGGTAGGATAAACACTGGTAAAGTGAATGAATGAAGATGGCATGAGGTTGTTTTGAGTCCCCTATAGAGCTACTGTAGTTCTCCCCATGTTACCCTAACTGCACACGCTGCACACTTTGTAGTTTGCCTTTGCTTTGCACACATTGTGGAGTAACACGTTTGTTTTTGTGCCAAACTTTGTCTTTAGAAATAGGCGGCACATGTTTTGTTCGTCAGGTCCTCTGCTGGGATTCAGTCTGAACATTTCGTACAAGGTCAAACAAGATTTTGACCTATTTCTCTGTGGTCGGACACTAACACCCAGATTTAATAGATAGAGTTGCTGTTTTCAAGCGTGGCATTTCTTAACTTATATGCCGAGACTTGCCACTTTGAAAATAGAGAGGAGAATTTCTATCAGAGGAAAGGTCTTGGGATGAGCACGTCCACTCTGTGCAATCTGAGCTGCAGATCAGCTTACAGCAAATACAAGGTATGAGGCCCGGTACCATCTCAGGGAATCATTTCTATATTATATTGAGGTTAGTCTTTGGCAGATACACCAATAACCATGATAGGGCTTTCATTGTGTACGATTTATTAGTGATGCTAATTACACTAATAAGTTTTGCATGTTTTTTAGTTGCAGCACATATGCTTCATAATAGAGCAAGATAGTTTCAATAAATATTGTAAATTGTTCTCGGGTCTCATTTCTGTTTATTGCGGACATTCATGAGTGAGAGAACAAAAGGTAATGACCTGTTACCGTAGCTCCCTGAGGGGACTAGAGTGTTGTGTTCTGGGGTGTCAATTAACCTGTTACTGTGGAAAGATTAAGGAGGCAGGTAAGACACTATGAGCAAGTCTGGACTGGGGCTCATAGGTACTGATGTATGAAATATGGTGATTCAGTCCTGCCATACTGAGGGATCCAAGTCTGTGATCTCAGGCATAGTTCTGTTCCCCATCAGAATCCCTGCAACAAGGGGTTCATGCAAAGAAATAAAATGTGACACTTCTTGCATGCTTTGACCTGTATGGAGAATCGAAAAGATAAAAAATGGAGTGACGTTTTAAGTTTTTTATACACATTGTTTAAACTAAAGCTTTGAGAAATATATGTGTTGAATTACTTTTCAATAAGTAATATATACAACAATAAAATTATAACAAAACAAAAAGAAATAAATGAATAAAGCATAAAAAAAATGTTTATTTAGGGACACACATGTATTGGAGTAGATGTATGAAAGATTGGAAACTTTTGATGGAATAATTAGGCTGCCAGGGAACTTATCTTTAACTATAGTTTGGCACTGCCCTAGGACCCATAAATCATAAGCAAGGCATCCTGTTGCACTATATATTAAAAGATTTAAGCAAAACAGTGTCAAAAAGGACAAACGCGCCACTCATGGCTATCTAGTTGTGCGAGACAGGGTGAAAGTCACAAATACAGACAGACCATGATGGAGCATAAGCCAGATACAAGGGCCAGGTTAGTTGGGCTGAAAGAGTCCAGCACAACGGTTCTGTTTGTGTTTGAAAGCGTTACAGAGAGCAGGAGAGCACAGCAAATGGGCGCCCATGTAGCATGAGGGGCAGGCCGTGTGTTGCAGATGGATGTTACTGTACCACAAATTCCTGTTGGAGTCACAAGCGATTGGTGCTGGAGCTTTCCATTGGCTGTCACCATGAGCGGTCGCATGAAGTGGAGTTCAGCTAGGTGCTGCTGGTGGCCACTGTAGTGCAAAGAGTTGGGGTCACTAGAACTTCGCATGGCAGGTGGCGCTGGCAGTGAGATCTTGGCACGAATGGGGGCTGCCCACATTAGCAAAGAAATGACAAACCTCCAGCGAGCTCAACTTGGGCCACAAAAAGGGTCCAGGGCCTGATGGGTACCACTTGGTGATGAGGAATTAACCCCTGCAGAGGCCAGTAGGGCTGAGGCAGGTCGAGTAGCAGGTCCAAGCAGCCGGTCAGCTGGGCAGTGCAGGGAGGCTCTGGAGTTTGTTATGTCCCTGTAGCTCATAACAGGAGGTCCGCAGGCTGAACATTGGAGTCACTTCAGCCTGAAATGAAGTATGTAGGTCCAATCTTCCTTCTCAAAAACAGGACAGCAGGCAGCAAAGCAACCGAGTAGTAGGGCAGCAGAGTGGCAGTACTTCTGGAAGCAAAGCAGCATAGCAGTTCCTCTTCTGCAGCATCAACGGGTCCAGATGTGTACTCATTTGTTGGTGTCTGAGGTCCAGTATTCATACCGGGTGCCTTCTTTGAGGTGTGAGAGGCTTCTAGAGATTCCCTTTGAAGTGTTCCGGTTTCCTGTTTTCCCTTCCCTGGCTCCAACCTAACTACGGGGAGTATGCAGTACTTTGTGTGAAGGCAGGACACAACATATTCAGGTGTAAATTGGGTTGTGCCTAACTCCGCTCCTCCATCCTGCCAGTGATGGCCCATCCAAGCAAGCCTAAGCTCCCAATTGTGTATGGCTGTCTGGGAAGAATACACAAAGGCCATCTGTCAACAACACCTAGTCATTTGACAAAGAGACAGGCTGCAGGGACTAAATGGCTATGGCAGGAAAATGGCAACTTTCTAATAGTGCAATTCTCAAAATTGTAATAAAAAATCTGACTTTACCATGAGAGAGGATTTCTTATTACAAGTCTAAAGACACCAAGTTATCCTTATTAAATGTAATCCCAATGTTATCCAATGGGAAAGGTAGGGCTTGCAATAGTGAAAAATTAATTTAAGAGTTTTCCACTATCAGGCCAGGTAAAACTATAAAGTACATTCCCAACTTTTTAAATCAATTGAACCTTTCCCTATGGGCTGTTTCGGAATCCGCCTAGAGGGGACATGTATGCATTAAAGAGGAAGACTTGGGCCTGACAAAAGGTTTATTTTGCAGGTCGACCTCGAAATCAAAACTGCACACACAGGCTGAAATGGCAGGCCTGAGATATGTTTAAAGGGATAATTAAGTGGGTGTCACTCTCAGTGCTGAATGCCCACTAGTAGCACTTTATTTACAGGCCATGGGAACAGGTAGTACCATTTACTAGAGATTATATGTAAATTAAATATGCCAATTGCGGAGAAACCATTGTTTAAGGAGTGAGTATGCACACTTTAGCACTGGTTAGCAGTGGTAAAGTACACAGTGTCCTATGGCCAACAAAAAGATCAGAAAATATGGAGTTGTTAGACAAACAGTTCCGGAAAAAGAAACTATGGCTGACTGCTCTAAAAGAGGGCTAGCAATTCTTTTGTAGAAGCACACATCTGCCCAACCAAAACCTATACACTTAGTTCCCAAGATGTGGGCGGAGCCAAAGCACCTCTCTATTGATGCTCACATAATTGACTGGCAACAGCTGCGCAGTCAAGCCAGACCCTAAAAATACTTGAGGGCGCTGACATCAACCATATGGCTTGGCTCAGTGGAGAGGTTGTGTTCCCTTCTTGAACAGACATAGAAAAAGGACCGACCGAAGCTGAAAAGCCATCTGCTTATTATATAGTGGAATTGTATAAAAATCTCCCTCATGCAGATAGCAAACAGTTTTAGTGCATTTTAGGAACACTGCTTTGTGAGTGGTGATTTTTTATACCACCAGTCACTAAATAAATGCAACTAGAGACATGGCACAAATCTATTACATGGAGAACTGCTGAGTGTACTTGAAATTATACATCTTAATGATGAGCCTGCACTAGGCATTTAGGGCCATAATTGACCAGTATGGGGCTGAAGTGAGCACAATTGGCTGTGGTAGAGTATTATAAAGCGTAACTACGCTTATAAAACTGAAGTAGTGATATATCCACATTGGAGCATACAAGGTGATACTGCTACATAGTTAGATTATGCCTTCGCTTATGGTGGCTGTATGTGTGTGACCATGATCATTTTTGTCTCTAAGAGGGAATGTGAGCCTGTTACAAGGCCTCTGAGACTGCCTATGCTGCAGCTACACATTATGAGCAGAAGATTCAACTCCTGCAACCCTTGCAGTTATGAATTCTAACTGAGTCTCACCAGCTATAATCTTCTGGTCATTTAAATCTACTTTCTATCGAAAGATTACAAGAATGTCCCCCGTGGCACTGCTGGTTGGCCATGTTGTAGCATCAGCAATGTTTACTGAAGTTTTCAGAGGTAACACATGGCATAGTGCTGCATGATAGTACCCCACTGGGAAAAATGGGTGAATAAGTCTGAAAAATATTTAGCTAATTAGAGGAAGGACAGGCGCTGAACCATGACATTTAATGGAAAACTCATTCATTTATTTCTGTAATGTAATGTAAGGGAACATTTTTATAGCGCACTGTAAGGTTTGTCGTGGGGTAGGGGGCTATGAAGTTTAGGAATAAGGAGGTACAGCGAAAACGAACTTACTGTGCAATTGGTTGAGATTTATTTGGGATAAGTTCGAGGTCAAATAAACAAACAAAGTCTCGTAGCTCCGACAACAAAAGATACTCTGTCTCCGGCGGGCTTTTCAACTTTCTCTTCGAAACTCCCCGGGGCGGGTCCAACAGACGGTCTTCTGGCTTTGTAGACCCTCAACAAAAGGAAAGGAAAGAATACGCCGGGTTACTGGCGTGACCGATAATAAGTAGTGGCAGGAGGGGGGGGGGAAAGGACGTGAAGGGGATCACCAGGGACCACAACCGTTCGGTGCTCTTTCGACTAGTGAAAGTGGTGGCGCTTGCAGTCAGACACCCCCGTCCCGTGACCACCCAGCCGCCCTCTACCCACTCCCTCCCTCCATGAAAAACACTCCCCGTATTCTCGCCCGTACCTTGCGGAGCCGCACTTCTCCTGTTGAAGTGTGGCTGGGCGGAGCGTGGATCCGTTGGCCTCCGGGCTTCTCCTGCGGCGACCTCGTGGCTGGTTCTACTCCTGTCTCTGAGGACGGCAACCCTGCTTCGGCATCTTCCCGTGTTGTGGCGAACTCCTGGGGCGCTTCTTCCTCTTCTGCCGCATTCGCCCCGTTCTCCTCCCGACGTCGAGTTATCTGCGTCGACGTTGTCTCTGATTGGCGAGATGGGGATGACATCACTGACGGTGCTCCGTCTTCCGGGTAAGCCCAGGCTGCCTTAAAGGGAGCGTGGCCGTCCTGCACTCGTCGAGGCGGAAAGGAAGAGGGACATTGGTCAGCATCCGACTCGTGGCTGGACCCCCTGACACGCACCTATCACTCCAAGGAGCATCTTGGCGCTGAAAACCAGAAACAGATGAAAAGGCTGGTCAAACTGCTTATATCGGTGGGGTACGACACTCATACTAATGCTTTGCACGCTGTGTCCGTAAGACTATATATCCAGGTCTTAAGTGATTTTCTGAACCGAGTTTCAGATGGGATTTGACGTAGTTGGGAGGGGAGTTTATTCCAGGCCCTGGACCCAATCACTGCCAAGGATTTCCCTCCCTTAGTGACAAGCCTAAACTTGGGGGTGGTTAGCAGGTTCCCGTTTGAGGATCTGAGGTTACGCGATGGGTAATAGCGCCTAAAACGTTTCTGAAGATATTTGGGGCCTTGGGAATGAAAGGCCCTAAAAGTGATGACTAATACTTTAAACAAGATGCACTTGTGCATTGGTAACCAATGAAGGGCATCTAGCGCTGCAGAGGCAGAGGACTTCCTGGGCCATCTAAGCACTAGGCGTGCGGCTGCATGCTAGACCATCTGCAGCCTGTGTAGGAACGCTTTATTTGATCCCGCATACAGGCTGTTGCAATAGTCCAATCTCGATGTTATCAGTGCAACCACCACCGTTCGTCTGACTGCTAGTGGGAGTAGATCAAACAATGTACTCAGTCCTTTTATGATGTTAAAGCAGGGGCCTGCCACAGCCAACGCCTGTTGTTTAAACGACAAAGTGTCATCAAACTTAATTCCCAAGTTGCGGGCAGCACTAATAATATTGACTCATTTAAAAATAATCGCAAACCTCTGCTACAACAGATGGCACACAAAATGTGGGAATCAACTTTAATTGCACTACTTTTAAATGAGGGAACAGTTAAATGAGATGAAACTCATAACAACATATCTCTGTTAAATACTGATATATGCATATAGGTATGAGTATTTTCAAAGCATGTACTGGCAGCTGTCACAGGATGTTTGATTGTTCTTGAGGTGGTTGGATCTAGGTTGATTATGGAGGGGCATTTTAGCAAGAACCTCGTTAGAATTATCGCTGTTTTAGCGGCAGAAAACTGCCGCTAAAACGGTGATAATGGGCTTAATAGTATGCGTTATAGAATTCCAATGGAAGCCCAGGTTAGATTTGAATTTAATTTGAATTTAAAAACATTTATTGAGCGCACTTATACCAAGCGGTTTCATGGCGCTTTTCAGATTGCGACCAGCGTCAGCAGCAGGGGGAGATTAGGCAGCAAAAGCTCGGGAAAAGAGAAAGGTTTTAAGATTTTTCTGGAACTCTATATAGGAGGGTGAAGTGCGGAGTCCCACAGGAAGGGAGTTCCAGAAAGCTGGGGCAAGGACAGCAAATTTTGCTCCACCAGCTTTCTTCTTTTTGAAACGTGGAGTGACCAAAAGTGCCATGTGGGTAGAACGGAGTTCTCTACCGGGTGTGTAGGGATTGATGGCAGAGCATATGAACTCAGGGGCGGTGCCCATTCTGGCCTGAAAGGTGAGGCAGCCAAGTTTGAATAAGGCTCGCTCTCTCACAGGCAACCAGTGTAATGCCTGCAATAAAGGAATGGCACGGTGAAATTTGGGCAGGCCATGAATCAGGCGAGCAGCCTGATTCTGCACTAGTTGCAGGCGATGGATAACATAGGCCGGCGCGCCATTATAGATTATGTTGCCATAATCAAGGCGCGGGAGCACCATTGCCATCACGATGATTTTTAAAGCCGGAAGGGAAAAGAAGCGGGAGATCTTTCTGATTGTCCTAAGAGAAAAGAAACAAGAAGACACCACAGAACTGACTTGGGAATGAACAGAAAGTTGTGAATTGAGGAGAATGCCGAGGGTTTTAACTTTGGGGACCGGGAGTGGGGGAGCACCAAGTGATGGGGGACAGTGGGAGGGAGACCAGGGGCTGCAACCACCTCCAGTCAAGACCAACTCAGTCTTGTCCGGGTTGAGTTTGAGGTGGTTGCAGTTCATCCAGTCCTGAATGAACAACATGACAGTTTGAACATTCTGGGCGGATGAAGGGGAATGGGAGAGGTTAAAGATTAGCTGGAGGTCATCGGCGTAATTAAACACCGTGACCTCGAGCTGCTGCAACATAAAAATGAGGGGGTAGATGTATAAATTAAACAAAAGAGGGGAAAGTGAAGAGCCCTGGGGAACACCGCACACTACCTTGCGGGAGGCGGCAGTGAAACCAGCAAGGTGGACCGCCTGAGCCCTCTCGCTCAGGAAAGACTCGAGCCATGAGCCATGTCCTACACATCTAACCTGGGCTTCTAATGGAATTCTATAACGAATATTAGCAAGACCATTATCGCCGTTTTAGCGGCAGTTTTTCTGCCGCTAAAATGGCAATCATTTTAAGATGGTTCTTGCTAATATGCCCCGTTGTTTTTGATGTGTCAGTGCTTAGTTATGTTTAGGAAGTGCTTTGATTTCTTTGAGGTGCAGGCAACATGGATTTTCTAGGAACCTTCTTTACTCAAATTTGAATCTTGCAAATGTTCAGGTGGTTAACATGTTGACAGACAAACTGTTTTTTCTTTTGAGGTTTGTAGGAAGGTGGAGTATTATGTGGTGATGCTGGTTAGGCTTCACCATACAATACTCCCACAATACCCCAAAGATGGTCCTTGGATTCACAATTTTAAATTCATAGCTCAATCCTGGCAGAGCAGGAAAGAATAGCCAGACTTTACTAGAGGATCATGTGATAAGCATTTCAGAGTATCAACATGAACAATAAGTGATTTACATGAGAGAATACAATGCCAATTTCTCAAAAATAAAAGATTTGTATCTTAATTGAGACGCCAAAATGATCGTAATCAGATACACATAACCAAAGTTAGGGATTTTAGAATAAAACATAAATCACAGCAATTTACTACTGCAGAATTTTTACATTTTAGTAAATGGGAAAAGCGATATTAACAAACGGACACTTATAGGTCGAGTGACATGGAACCCAACAAGGGCAAAGGCCTTGGACATCAGTTGGATTTTACCCGGCTCGAGGAGCCTGGATTCAGAGTTGTCCTGGCTGTGTTTGTTTCTGAAGTGGGAGCCGCAGGAGAGCTGGCCTTATGGCTTACACGGTGCTGGTTGATAACAAGGTGCAAAAAGTCAACAACAAAGCCTGCTTTTATGTTTGTTGCCCTGCTGCCTGCTGCTTTCTGACTCTGCTGAAGGAGAGCTGTACTCTTCCTTCACTCTAAGTGAGCTTCAAGGGTTTGTCTCTTATTTCATGAGACACAGATTTCAATGCATCGCCTGCCTGCGAGTAGCAGAACCGGTGCATCGCCTCGGCTGCGGGAGAAAAATTGGTGCATCAGAACCAGCGATTTGCCTCCAGAGATGGATGCATCGGACAGTGCATTGCCGCCACTGCAGCTTAGTGAGATCCATGCTTCCCCTCTACTGCATGGCAGAATCAGGCTCATCGCTCAACGCCTCGACCCTCCAGGACCCATCTTCAGAACTGACGCATCACCTACATTACCTGGAGAAGATTGATGCATCTTATTGTTTGCGACCAAGAAAGGTACTTTGTTCACCGGGGCCTGCCTGGGTCCTGTAGCCATCAGGCACTTTATTGCAGTTGACCTGAACTTTGACTTTGCCCCAGTCCAGCAGAAAAAGTAACCTTTTTAGTGCTACTTGCTTCTAAGCTCTTTACTGCATTTATTCCTTTAAAATTCAATATCTCAAACTATACTTTTGATTTTTGTCATTTTGGTCTTGTTATGTGCAGAATATAATAATATATTTTTCTAAACCTATGAGGAGTCTTTTTGTGGTGTATTCTTTGTGTTACCATGTGTGTGTGTTGCACACATTCTTTACTCATTGCCTCTTTAGAAATGCCTGACCGCCAGTGCCAAGTTTCCAGAGCGTGAGCACAGGTTATCTTTTACTGTGTATCTAGCTTACCCTGGCTAAAATGTTGGTTCCTGTCTGGCCTTGGTGCCTACGTCAGCCAATCAGGAAACCCATTTCTATCAATTCTACTCCTCAGCTCCCCTGCTGATGGCTCCTGCCCTCAGACCAGTTTTTCTGCAAAGGCAATGCCTGCTAATTTTATCCCTATAGCAACTTTGGACCGCCCTTTTCCCTTCATGCCCCCAAAAAAGTTCACACCATCCTCCCTCCTCCTCCAAACATCCCTTGGCCCAATCTTATGTGCCAGAGCCCTTTCTTTTTCTGTTCCCAAAACAAGCCTATGGAATCTCTTTTACTGCAAACGAGATAAATGGTCTGCAATGTTGTTGTCCATTCCTGGGACATGCCTTGCTCTGAACATAATATTATGCTGATAACAACCAAGCACAAACTCTCTCAGTAATTTCATCACACTGAAATCCCTTGCAGATTGTCAGTGTACACTGTCAACCACCACTTTGTTATCTACATTGAGCTTCACCTTCTTGTTGCAGAAACAATCCTGGGACATGACTTGCTCTGTATAGAATATTATGCTGTAAACAACTAAGCTCCAACTCTCTCAGCCCTTTCAGGGCTCTGACATCCAGTGCAGATTGTGTTTACAAAGCCAACCACCGGTTTGTTATGCACATAGAACGACACCTTCTTGTTTCAGAAACATTTTACACACAGTGCCAGGGCAACGACCCATGGGCAAAAATTTCCAAAATGCTATACTTCTGCCCTCGCTTCTCCATGTTGCTAGCCACTCTTTCAAACACCACTTGCCCTGTCAGGAGAGGCAAAACCAATGCCCCCTGCTGCATCAGAAAAAGTTTGCACATTCCATTCCACTGACACCCATCAAAAACATCTGCCGCTTCCACAAATCCAGCTGTCAGCCTCACCCTGTGATGCATCAGTGTCAAACCTGACAATCACAATGCCAACCGACCGCTTACAAAAAGTCCAACCTGTCCTCATCACTGAGCAAAGCAGAATTAAAATGTGCCAACAACACATGCACCTCCTTCAGCAAGACCTTTTTCTTCACTAACATCCTGTCAGGCAAATCAATCATCCATTCCTTCTTGTAACCAGCAGCGTTGCCTCAATGCATAACAACTAATTTTCAATGCCCGAAATGTAAAGTCTGTTGAAGGTCCCTCTGTCTTGTCCTCTACTGAATGGACCCCCTGATCAGTCATTCGCTCTGTAAAACAAACCAGGATCTACCGCAGTCTGTAGAGCCAGCTGCCTGATGAAAAACAAATCATCCAGATAGTATTTCACCACCTTGTCCCTTCCTCAGCGCTATGTCCATGTACCACTGTCCGGCAAAATGCATCCCCAACAGTTGGAATTCTGTTGGGTGCACTGGAAGCAGTCTAAAAGCTGATTGTATATCATTCTTTGCATTTCTGCCCCAATGCCCACCTGTCTCACTATGTCTATGACCACATCCAATGAGTATGCTACACTCATCAGCTCCTCCTGGATGTAATTATTCATTGATTGCCCCTGGGCCAGGATAAATGTTAAATCAACTGAAACTGTCCTTTCTCTTTCCTAGCAGCCACTTCAATAGAGGACACTATCACATTGTCCAATAAACAGTCGTCATAAGTCCCCATTGTTAGACCGGTGAGCTTTTTGGGTGGACTCCCCTTATGTATTTTTTTTGGGTCCCTTTCTGCCTCACATTATTTTTGTCCACCAGCCCTTTTTTTGTGTGGCTTTAGGTCTCCGGGTGCCCCACCACTGCTATCCAGTACTGAGGTACAGGTGCGCCTTCCTAAAATGGTGGACAGGTTCCTAAGATGGACGCCTGTCAGGAATTACCTTAGAGCTTTTGGGCCATAGGATAACATTGGAGAGTTCCAGAACCTTCCAGGCCATTCTAGTGACCATGGCCCAGGCTATATAAGGTAAGCGTGGGCGTAAAATCTGTTTCCCGGACGAATGTGCGTTTTTTTTACGATTTCGCGATCCGCGAATCGCGCGAATTTACCCAATAATTCGCAAATTCGCAAGCTACGAATTATTTTGCTTGGTCGCGCTTGAAAAATACAATATCGCGCGCGCGGCGTTGACTCTGAGACTGCCGAGTTGTTTTTCTCCCGGTTTTGCGTGTGCTGCGCCATTTTCGATCTTGCTACGTGATCGCGCGAGAGTTTTTCGAACGCAATTACATCATCGCGGCATGCCATCTTGCACGGCAAACGCGAGTACGTCATAAATGCCCGCGACGGCGCGCAGCTGACTTCCGGCGGAAGGTTTGAACAGCTCGCATTCCCGAAATTGCAAAAATTGCAATTCTGCACAATAAATCCACCGCAGGAAGCATAAACCTTTTGAAAATGATGATTTTTATCAGAATAACTCCTCAGATTGACATTTGACTGCACTTTTTGGTGCAGGAGTCCATTTTTTGGGGTGGGGTGGGAGGAAGGAAGTGCCTCAGAGTCTACAACTTCCTGTTCCTGTCCAGCAGGCTCCTCCCAGTGCTTTGTGCATGTACTGGTCACTTTTCATTTGGCTGTTGAGCTGGAAGGATTACTTTCTGTGACTGCTGCTGGATTTGTATTTGAGGACTTTTTGGACTTTGGAGTTTGGATCACTTTTGGACTTGAGATTTTACAAGTAAGTTGGTGTTGTTTGTTTGGGGCATTGCAGTTGAGGCAACTACAGTTCTAAAACTTTTTTTCACAACTTTAACAAAATACATATTGTGGTGGGTACCCACAGTATCCAGTAGGGCCAGGGATAGTCATGGGTGCATGATACAACTGTTTCTGTGATTTTTTTAACTTAATTCTCATTTATGTCATGGAATTTTAGGTCCCTGTTATATGTTGATTTTTGTTTTTAATTTTGGGATGCCTGTAAAGCCTCACTAGCCAGTAGGCCCAGGTCTAGTGAGTGGTGCATGGGCCTAGTCTTTCTGTGGGGTGTCTTGAATTTGAACATCATTGAGGGCATGGATGGCATGGGATTGTGGTGATTTTTGAGTGTTTTTCGACTTTTTGGGGTGTTGTTGGGGCCTAGCCATGTGGGTGGGGGCCATTTTGAGGCCTGGTACAGGCAGGGCCTGGCCATGTGGTGGGGGTCAAGGGGCCATTTTTAAGCCAGGCAGTGTCCTCAGGCCTGCACACACTTTGCCTTGCTTTCAACCATTATGCCCAGGGGTACTCAGTGGTGCATGGGCCTAGTCTTTCTGTGGGGTGTCTTGAATTTAAACATCATTGAGGGCATGGATGGCATGGGATTGTGGTGATTTTTATGTGTTTTTCTATTTTTGGGGTGTTGTTGGGGACTGGCCATGTGGGTGGGGGCCATTTTGAGGGCTGGTACAGGCTGGGCCTGGCCATGTGCTGGGGTCAAGGGGCCATTTTGAAGGCAGGCAGTGTGCTCAGGCCTGCACCCAGTTTGCCTTGCTTTCAACCATTATGCCCAGGGGTACTCAGTGGTGCATGGGCCTAGTCTTTCTGTGGGGTGTCTTGAATTTAAACATCATTGAGGGCATGGATGGCATGGTATTGTGGTGATTTTTATGTGTTTTTCGATTTTTGGGGGTGTTGTTGGGGACTGGCCATGTGGGTGGGGGCCATTTTGAGGGCTGGTACAGGCAGGGCCTGGCCATGTGCTGGGGGTCAATGGGCCATTTTGAAGGCAGGCAGTGTGCTCAGGCCTGCACCCAGTTTGCCTAGCTTTCATCCATTATGCCCAGGGGTACTCAGTGGTGCTTGGGCCTAGTCTTTCTGTGGGGTGTCTTGAATTTAAACATCATTGAGGGCATGGATGGCATGGGATTGTGGTGATTTTTACGTGTTTTCCGATTTTTGTGGGGTGTTGTTGGGGACTGGCCATGTGGGTGGGGGCTATTTTGAGGGCTGGTACAGGCAGGGCCTGGCCATGTGCTGGGGGTCAAGGGGCCATTTTGAAGGCAGGCAGTGTGCTCAAGCCTGCACCCAGTTTGCCTAGCTTTCATCCATTATGCCCAGGGGTACTCAGTGGTGCATGGGCCTAGTCTTTTTGTGGGGTGTCTTGAATGTAAACATAATTGAGGGCATGGATGGCTTGGGATTGTGGTGATGTTTGATTGTTTTTCGAATTTTTGGGGTGGTGTTGGGGCCTTGCCATGTGGGTGGGGGCCATTTTGAAGGCTGGTACAGGCAGGGCCTGACAATGTGCTTGGGGTCCAGGGGCCATTTTGAAGGCAGGCAGTGTGCTCAGGCCTGCACCCAGTTTACCTAGCTTTCATCCATTATGCCCAGGGGTACTCAGTGGTGCATGGGCCTAGTCTTTCTGTGGGGTGTCTAGAATTTAAACATTATTGAGGGAATGGATGGCATGGGATTGTGGTGATTTGTGAGTGTTTTTCAACTTTTTGGAGTGGTGTTGGGGCCTGGCCATGTGGGTGGGGGCCATTTTGAGGGCTGGTACAGGCAGGGCCTCGCAATGTGCTGGGGGTCAAGGGGCCATTTTGAAGGCAGGCAGTGTGCTCAGACCTGGACCCAGTTTGCCTAGCTTTCATCCATTATGCCCAGGGGTACTCAGTGGTGCTTGGGCCTAGTCTTTCTGTGGGGTCACTTGAATTTAAACATCATTGAGGGCAAGGATGGCATAGGATTGTGGTGATTTGTATGTGTTTTTCGATATTTTGGGGTGTTGTTGGTGACTGGCCATGTGGGTGGGGGCCATTTTGAGGGCTGGTACAGGCAGGGCCGGCCATGTGCTGGGGGTCAAGGGGCCATTTTGAAGGCAGGCAGTGTGCTCAGGCCTGCACCCAGTTTGCCTAGCTTTCATCCATTATGCCCAGGGGTACTCAGTGCTGCTTGGGCCTAGTCTTTCTGTGGGGTGTCTTGAATTTAAACATTATTGAGGGCATGGATGGCCTGGGATTGTGGTGTTTTTATGTGTTTTTTTATTTTTTGGGGGGTTTTGTTGGGGACTGACTGAATGGGTGGAGGCCATTTTGAGGGCTGGTATAGGCAGGGCCTGGCCATGTGCTGGGGGTCAAGGGGCCATTTTTAAGGCAGTCAGTGTGCTCAGGCCTGCACCCAGTTTACCTAGCGTTCATCCATTATGCCCAGGGGTACTCAGTGGTGCATGGGCCTAGTCTTTCTGTGGGGTGTCTAGAATGTAAACATCATTGAGGGCATGGATGGCATGGGATTGTGGTGATTTGTGAGTGTTTTTCGACTTGTTGGTGTGGTGTTGGGGCCTGGCCATGTGGGTGGGGGCCATTTTGAGGGCTGGTACAGGCAGGGCCTGGCCATGTGCTGGGGGTCAATGGGCCATTTTGAAGGCAGGCAGTGTGCTCAGGCCTGGACTCAGTTTGCCTAGCTTTCATCCATTATGCCCAGGGGTACTCAGTGGTCCTTGGGTCTAGACTTTCTGTGGGGTGTCTTGAATTTAAACATCATTGAGGGCATGGATGGCATGGGATTGTGGTGATTTGATTGTGTTTTTTGATATTTTGGGGTGTTGTTGGTGACTAGCCGTGTGGGTGGGGGCTATTTTGAGGGCTGGTACAGGCAAGGCCTGGCCATGTGCTGGGGGTCAAGGGGCCATTTTGAAGGCAGGCAGCGTGCTCAGGTCTGCACCCAGTTTGCCTAGCTTTTATCCATTATGCCCAGGGGTACTCAGTGGTGCTTGGGTCTAGTCTTTCTGTGGGGTGTCTTGAATTTAAACATCATTGAGGGCATGGATGGCATTGGATTGTGGTGATTTTTGAGTGTTTTTCGACTTTTTGGGGTGGTGTTGGGGCCTGGCCATGTGGGTGGGGGCCATTTTGAGGGCTGTTACAGGCAAGGCCTGGCCATGTGCTCGGGGTCCAGGGGCCATTTTGAAGGCAGGCAGTGTGCTCAGGCCTGCACCCATTTTGCCTAGCTTTCATCCATTATGCCCAGGGGTACTCAGTGGTGCTTGGGCCTAGTCTTTCTGTGGGGTGTCTTGAATTTAAACATCATTCAGGGCATGGATGGCATGGGATTGTGGTGATTTTTATGTGGTATTCAAGTTTTTTGGGGTGTTGTTGGGGACTGGACATGTTGGTGGGGGCCATTTTGAGGGCTGGTACAGGCAGGGCCTGGCCATGTGCTGGGGGTCAAGGGGCCATTTTGAAGGCAGGCAGTGTGCTCAGGCCTGCACCCAGTTTGCCTAGCTTTCATCCATTATTCCCAGGGGTACTCAGTGGTGCATGGGCCTAGTCTTTCTTTGGAGTGTCTTGAATTGAAACATCAATGAGTGCATGGATGGCATCGGATTGTGGTGATTTTTATGTGTTTCTCAACTTTTTGGGGTGTATAACTGATGTTCCACTGTCTTCCATTGCTTTTAGGTGCACAAGAGAACCACCAGTGCCAGGAAGAAGTCCTGCAGCGGTGTGTGCAGCACAACGTCACGCGACGTCACCTGTGGCCACAGACAAGACAACTCTGCAACTCATGCAACTGCGGCCTGCTGTTCTGACATCTGAAGAAGATGGGCCCAAAGAAAGGTGGCCGTAGTGCCTCAGCGAAGAAAGTTGCCAGTGCCACTGCCAGTAAGAAGGAGCAGAAGAAGCAAGTGGCACCACCTACCAAGGAGACTGGTGTGCCCACCAACACCTTTTTTGGGGAAAAAAACTATGCCTGCAGCAGCAGCGGTGTCCGCCGGGGACCAAGCAGGAAGCAGCACCTCCGCTTCATTGGGCTCAGTGCCACCACGCCAACTTAGGTCCAAGAACATGAGTGCTGCTGCGGCAGCCACTTTGGTTTTGAATCACCATCGACCAGTGATCTTGGCTCATCACAAGAAAGTACCATTCAATCAACGCCGGGTGTAACTCAGCTGGCGAGTGTTCAACAACCACAGCCGCAACGACAATCACAAGTGCAACTAGTACAAGCGCAAGTACATGGGCAAGGAGGGGCGCAAGTACATGGGCAAGGAGAGGCGCAAGTGCATGGGCAAGGAGAGGCGCAAGTACATGGGCACGGAGAGGCGCAAGTATATGGGCAAGGAGAGGCGCAAGTACATGAGCACGGAGAGGTGCAAGGACATGGGCAAGGAAAGGCGCAAGTACATGGCCAAGAAGAGGCGCAAGTACATGGGCAAGGAGAGGCGCAAGTACATGGGCAAGGAAAGGCGCAAGTACATGCACAAGAAGAGGCGCAACTAGAGGTTCATGGAGCGGCACAACTGCCTACAACGCTTGTTCCTCCAGAAGTAGGGGCATATCAGGAAATTGATATTGAAGCAGAGGTATCATCTGAGGAAGGCACTCCTCCTGATGATGATCCGTTGTCTTCCAGATCCCCAGCAAGAAAAAGGTCAAGGAGGGCTACAACTACTACAAGTTCTTCTTCAAGCCCCCTTTCTTCTGATGACCTTGATATTGATTGGAACCCAGCAATGCAGTCTGACAGTGAGGCACGCCATGAGCCGACAAAGGTAGCTAAGCATAAAAGGAAGGTTCCCGCAAGGCTTCAACTTATGGGTGATGACGACGAACAAGAAGTGGTGTCTTGTGCTGCTTATGAACAGTCTGATGACGACCCAGTCATCACAGACATCACTCCAGCCCCAGGGGGCATGCAGCAGACTAACATTTTCACTCTATCCCGAATGGTTGCTGAGCGGCATGATCTTGTGGGCGGCGTGGCACTGGTACCACCACCAACGCAGTTAACTACAACACCAAAACGACCTACAGCTTCCATCATTTCTCGTCAGAAGGGCCAGCAGGGACCTCCATCCAGCTCGATCTCCATTACCTCAAGTAGTGGTACTGTAAGTCAACTACAGAAACAAATTCAGCCATGCCCATCCTCCACTTCATCTGCCATTGAAAGTCAAAGTAGCTCCTCCACCACCAGCAGACATTTCCATTCCCCAGTTTGGGACTTCTTTACTGTTAGCAAAAAGGCGGAAAACATGGTCTTTTGTTCGATTTGTAAAGTATCAGTTAGTCGGGGTAAGCTTGGTACCAACTATGGTACCAGAGGCCAGAGAGGTCATCTCAAACAACACCACCCTATCCAGTGGTATAAGCACCTAAGTGACATTGAGGAAGCCAAAACAAAAACAAATCAAAAAGTATCCCTTGATATTGCTTCTGATGATGATGAGAGGCTGATCGTGCAGGGGGGAAGTGAAGAAGTGACAGACATTTTTTCTGGTACACCCAGTACCTCTGGCAGCAGCACTGCAGTGGTAGCGCACACACCCTCTACCCCTGCAACATGTATGAGGCACACTAAGAGTCTGGGACAGACACCAATGCCAAAAACTAAATCACTTAACCTAACTGGTTTGAAGTCTGCATCATCATCATCATCATCATCATCACGTAAAATGGTCCAGCCCACCATTAGCAGCATGTTTTGGTCGGAAGCGCCATTTGAACGCAACCACCCAACGGTGCGTCTGTATAACGCAAAGCTGGCTAAAATGCTAGCGCTGGACCGTCTCCTTTTCTCTTTCGTGGAAGGGGTGGGTTTTCGTGAATTGGTGGCAACAGTCTGCCCTAAATGGAAGGTTCCTAGCCGGTTCTATTTTGCAAGGGTTGCTGTTCCAGCACTACATCAAGATGTGATGGAGGTGATTGGCGCAGCTATTCTGAAGAGTGCTGTTCACACTATCCACATGACAACAGACATGTGGACTAGTTGCCAAGCCCTTGATTACATGTGCATCACTGCACACTGGGTCACTTTTGCAGGAGTCGAAAAACAGTTAAAACACAAAGATGTTGACATGGAGGAAGTTTTTCAAGCTACTCGCAAACATGGAACAGTAGGCATGTTTGCCATGGAGAAATCTCACACTGCACCTAACCTTTTGGAAGAGTTTAACAGGAAGGTCAATGAATGGCTGCATCCAAGAAATTGCACAGTTTTTTATGTTTCCACGGATAATGGCAGTAATATAGCTAAGGCCATGGAGCACGGTGGCTATTTCAGAGTGCTGTGTTTGGCGCACAGTATTAACATTGTGGTGCAAGCCTTCTTGAAAACAGAAGCGCCAGTCATCAAATTACTGACCATCTGCAGAAGAATCTGCACACATTTCAGCCATTCTTTTAAGGTCCGGAAGCAGCTGAATAGCCTTCAATATGAACGTAAACTGCCAGTCAAAGGTCTAATCCAGGAGGTGGCAACACGTTGGATCTCAACCTTTTACATGCTTGAGCGTCTGTCTGAGCAGTGGGAGGTAATACATGAGTATGTCTTTAAACTGGGTTCTACTCATAAAGAGATGAGGTTAGAGTTGGAGGAATGGAAGCTAATTGCAAGCCTGACAGACATGCTTCGTCCTTTTGAGCTCTTCACGCGTGAAGTCAGCAGGGAGGACTGTTCTTTGAGAAAAGCTAATCCCATTGTTGCGCATGCTAGAGCACCAACTGAAGGAGGTGTGTTCAACGTTCCGAGATGATGGTGAAAAGCGAGAAGCATATGATTTGGCGGAGAAGTTATTAAGGCGCCTACTTGACAATGAAATGCTTAAAAAGATACATACAGAACAATATTACATTTGTGCCACTATTCTTGATCCACTGTACAAAAAGGCAGTGGCTAGCAAAGCATTCATTTCTTTTGATGAAGCAGATATTTCAAAGTACAAACATTGGCTAGCTGTGTCAGCCACTCGGTTTGAAAGAGAGCGGCAGAACATTCAAGGAGGCAGCACAAGTACAACTGAATCAGCAGGCTATCCGGCATCAAGTTCCACTTCTCAATCCGTGGCCGAAGGGAGTCACTTTCCCTCTCAGCCGTTAACGACACCAGCAACCATATCATCATCCTCACCTGCACCAGGCCGCAAACAAATATTGTCGGAAGGGGATTGGCTAACTCAGCAAGGGTTAGCTCGGTCCACTGATGAAAAGGTCACAGATGGTACGCAAAGTGGATCAACCCTGGAGAACCTTGGGTCGGTGGTGCAGGCCTATATGGATGACCCAACAGAGGTCTGTCATAATGCGAACCCATTGGGATATTGGTATACGAAAAACTCTGTTTGGCGACTGATCATCAACCTGGCTCTAAATTATTTGTCTTGCCCACTCGCAAGCGTGTCTTCTGAACGTGTTTTCAGTTCTGCTGGTGCCATTGAAACTTCAAAAAGGACCCGCCTTTTGCCCAAAAATGTGGAGAGGTTAACAATAATCAAGATGAATCAGCACTTCATACCACCCGATTACAAAATACGTGAATGCACGCAGGAAAAAGAGGACACCGACTTAGGTGACGCCGACTGAAGTTCTTCTCGGTCAACAGACCTACTTCCATCTCAATTCGTAGACTTGGAGGATGAGCTCTGCTTCCCTGACACCGAGGCCTGAAAATGACTTCCTTTTTTTCCGTACTTATTCACTTTTATTCCTCTGTGTCTTTCTTTGTTTGCTACTTTTACCACAACAAAACTCTAATCACCTAATCACAATAAGTCCATCATCAGCACTGTCTTCATCTTATTTTCCTTATTGATTTGAAGGTGCCGCAGCAGGCATTCAGATGTTCACAAGTTCACAACTCAATCATGCTCCTCTATCCTCCTCCTCCAGACTCCCTCTATCCATTTCCCTCAAGGCAGATGGATGGATTATGGAGAAAAAACAAACTTTGTCTTCGTAGACGAGTCCCCTCAAGTGGGACTGAAATAACTGACTGACTACATGCTTGCTGATTGTTGACAGACCTACTTCTGAAATTTACAGGAGAGGCTGCCCTGTGGGCCCTCACTTTCCGAAGAAGATGCAGACAAAAAGTAGAACAGGTAATGAATAATGAGAAGATGGCATGCAGTGGACAGCAATGGCTGTCTGTCTCTGTTGAAACTAGTTGCTGTTTGTTTTTTGTGAACAGCGCAATGTGCCATGTTTTGAATATACCAGCATTGCAGGTTTTTGGGGGTTTCTTTGGGAGTGTTCTAGATTTGCGGTGCTAGGCCGGGGGATCTGGGAGCACTGCTGGCACAGTCTAATGTTGATTGCATTTGTTTTTCAGGAAATCCATGGTGGAAAAGGGGAGTTAGGGCCTAGCTGCACAGCACATTTGGACTGAATTCCAAGTTGGCCCGAAATTTGCTAAGTCTCACTTTTTAAGGTTTTGCTTTTTGGCTGTTTGTGGGTCTTCTACTTGTTTCCGCCTGGGTTGACGGGTCTGGGGGAATTGCTAGGAAGGTCTAATACCGGATAAAAGTGTTTTGGATAAAATACGTGGTGAAAAAGTTTTTCCATTTTCAGGCATTTCGCTCACTTTAGCATTTTCAGGGGCCTGTTGGGGGGGTTCCTGGTGTTTGTGGGTGGGTTTTGGGGTCTTGGAGAAACGCTGGGTATGGATACTTTTGATTGCAAGAGGTTTGAAGCAAATCCATGGTGGCAAAGGGGAGTTAGGGCCTAGCTGCAGAGCGCGCATGGAATGATTTTGGAAATTTGCCTAAAAATTTGTAAGTCCCCATTTTTGTATTTTTGCTTTTTGGCTGTTTGGGGGTCTTCTACTTGCTTCCGCCGGGGTTGATGGGTCTGGGGGCATTGCTGGAATGTCTAATACCGGATAAAAGTGTTTTGGATAAAATCGGAGGTGAAAAAGTTTTTGCATTTTTGCTCACTTGCTTGTCTTTGGGGTGCTGTTTGGGGGGTTCCTGGTGTTTGGGGGTGGGTTTTGGGGTCTTGGAGCAACGCTGGGTATAGATACTTTTGATTGCAAGAGGTTTGAAGAAAATCCATGGTGGGAAAGAGGAGTTAGGGCCTAGCTGCAGAGCGCCTTTGGACCGATGTTGACTGGTTGGCTGAAAACGTTTTAAGTATGAGTTATTGCATTTTTGCTTTTTGCCTGTTTAGGGGTGTTCTGCTTTTCTGCGGGTGGCTGCAGGGGTCTGGGGGCATAGCTCGGAAGGTCTAATATCGGAATCAAGTGTTTTGGACCAAATCCATGGTGAAATTGTTTTTGCGTTTTTGCTCACTTGCCTGTGTTTGGGGGGCTTCCAGGTTTTTGCGGGTGGGTTTTGGGGTCTGGGAGCACTGCAGGCACAGTCTAATGTTGATTGCATTTGTTTTTCAGGAAATCCATGGTGGAAAAGGGTAGTTAGGGCCTAGCTGCACAGCGTATTTGGACTGAATTGAAGGTAGTAGGCCCATTTTTGCTTTTTGCCTGTTGGGGGTGTTCTGCTTTTTTGCGGGTGGCTGCAGGGGTCTGGGGGCATAGCTCGGAGGGTCTAATACCGGAATCAAGTGTTTTGGACCAAATCCATGGTGAAACTTTTTTTTTGCGTTTTTGCTCATTTGCCTGTGTTTTGGGGTGCTGTTTGTGGGGCTTCTTGGTTTTTGTGGGTGGGTTTTGGGGTCTGGGAGCACTGCTGGCACAGTCTAATGTTGATTGCCTTTGTTTTTCAGGAAATACATGGTGGAAAGGGGAGTTAGGTTCTAGCTGCACAGCATATTTGGACTGAATTGAAGGTAGTAGACCCATTTTTGCTTTTTGCCTGTTTGGGGGTGTTCTGCTTTTTAGCGGGTGGCTGCAGGGTTCTGGGGGGATAGCTCGGAAGGTGTAATACCGGAATCAAGTGTTTTGGACCAAATCCATGGTGACATTTTTTTGCGTTTTTGCTCACTTGCCTGTGTTTGGGGTGCTGTTTGGGGGGCTTCCAGGTTTTTGTGGGTGGGTTTTGGGGTCTGGGAGCACTGCTGGCACAGTCTAATGTTGATTGCATTTGTTTTTCAGGAAATCCATGGTGGAAAAGGGGAGTTAGGGCCTAGCTGCACAGAGTATTTGGACTGAATTGAAGGTAGTAGGCCCATTTTTGCGTTTTGCCTGTTTGGGGGTGTTAAACCTGTTTCCGCCTGGGTTGACGGGTCTGGGGGCATTACTGGGAAGGTCTAATACCGGATAAAAGTGGTTTGGAGAAAATCGGAGGTGAATTTATTTTGCCATTTTCAAAAATTTCGCTCACTTTAGCGTTTTTGGGGTGCTGTTTGGGGGGGTTCCTGGTTTTTGTGGGATACTTTTGGTTGCAAGAGGTTTGAAGCTAATCTATGGTGGTAAAGGGGAGTTAGGGCCTAGCTGCAGAGCTCGCATGGAGTGATTTTGGAATGAGGTCAAAATAATTCTAAGTGCCCATTTTTGTATATTTGGCTATTTGGGGGTCTTCTACTTGTTTTCGCCTGGGTTGACGGGTCTGGGGGCATTGCTGGGAAGGTCTAATACCGGATAAAAGTGGTTTGGAGAAAATCTGAGGTAAAAATTTTTTTGCGTTTTTGCTCACTTGCTTGTCTTTGGGGTGCTGTTTGGGGGGGTTCCTGGTGTTTGAGGGTGGGTTTTGGGGTCTGGGAGCACTGCTGGCAGAGTCTAATGTTGATTGCATTTGTTTTTCAGGAAATCCATGGTGGAAAAGGGGAGTTAGGGCCTAGCTGCACAGCGCGTTTGGACAGAATTGAAAGAAGGCCGAAAATATTCTAAGTATGAGATTTTCCATTTTTGCTTTTTGCCTGTTTGGGGGTGTTCTGCTTTTTTGTGGGTGGGTTGGCTGGTCTTGGGGCATTGCTGGGAAGGACTAATACCGGATAAAAGTGGTTTGGAGAAAATCCATGCTGAAAAGCCTTTTGGCACTTTTTGTAACTTGGGGCTTGTTACGGTTAGCAGCAGTATTGCATGTGTTTGGGGGTGTTCTAGATTTTTGCAACAGGGTTCTGGGGTCTTAGAGCTCTCGTGGGAATGTGTAATTTTGGTTGCAAGTGGTTTGAAGAAAATCCATGGTGGGAAAGGGGGGATTTGGCCTAGTTAAAGAAAGTGTTTGCCACTATTCTTAACTTAGGGCTCGTTAGGGTTAGCAGTATTGTATTGCATGTGTTTGGGCGGGGGTCTAGATTTTGTACGACTAGGTGCGGTCTTGGAAAACTTGTTGCAATGTCTAATTTTGATTGCAAGTGGTTTGAAGATAATCCATGGTGGGAAAGGGGGGTTTTGGGCATACTTTTTGAGTGCGTTTTGGCACGATTTGAAATTAGGCCTCTGCGAGGTAGCAGCAGTATTCTGCACGTTTTTGGGAGGGTAATGTGGGGTGTTCTAGATTTTGGGGATTGTCATCTCTGAAAGTGACAGTATGATTTTTGCACTACACAGCGTGCCTTATATATTTTTTTCTCCGAGGTGTCTTTAACACTTAGTGTTGTGTTTTTCCATCATCAATTACAGGCAGGCTTTTACCCCGTGCCATCGATGTTCTACTCAGGCTTACAATTAGCGATCCACAAACCCGCATCAGGCAGACAGTGGACAGTGTGTCTGGTCACCAAGACTGATCGACGGAGCTTCCGATGGAATGAAGGAGTACCGCTAATAAGAGGAATGGCTGGATGCATCAACTTCACAAATTCAACGGGACAACTTCAAAAAACAGTAACAGTATCCAAAATTCTCCTTATCTTTTAAATTATATTCTTGTGAACTTGAACTTACTTCTACGAGTGTGCGTTTGTTTGATCTCTGCTTCAAATTCATCCCTCCAGCTATTCGATACTTTTTGCTATGTTTAACACTAATTTAATGTTCTAAGTGTTTATTCTCTCTGAGGGCAGAGAGGCAAGTGAAATTGCGTAATGACTACAGCTTTGTACTGTCAACTTGTTTCTTCGTAGTTACTAGTAAGTTGCAGTAAGTAGTAGTACTACTTTTCAGTAACCTAACCATCCACTTAGTACTTCTGACATGCAGTAGTGCACTTCCTTTATGTCCCTTTAAAGATTTATTAATATCTTCTAATCCAAAGATTTGTTTCTCTTCATTTGTTGTTTGACTGTCCATCCTGTGTTTTTTCCTCTCTACCAAACTTTCCCCAAAACCCCCATTCCCATCCAATTTTCAAACCCTAATCCTCTTCCCCCGGGCTGTGTGGTATTTCATTGAGGTGTTACTGACAACAACAATAAATTCCACACACTTGCTGGGGAGGATATGGTCAAAGCAACCAGAAGTTCATATGCGCCATCGTGGATTGATAAGAACATCCTCCTCCATAGGGGGCAGAGCTTGCCAGCGTCGATGTAAGACGTGTAGGAGCTGAGCTCCGTGCTATCACCTAATAAATCCTGTAATTGATCCTCTACTAACGAACGCTGCGTGCTGCCAGAGTGAGGATATATCCTCCAAACCTAGCAGGGATGGTCTGGAAGAACGCCGGCGGAAATTAGACGAAGTGCGGAGAAGTTGTGAAGCACGCGGGCTGCTGACGGATCACGCCCTGAGCAACGGACTCTCCTAGACGGCTGGCCGGCGTGCGTGATCCTGCGTGCGGCCGGTAGGGGAGCGGCAACCCGGGGACCTCCGAAACACCTCCGAGGCACACACAGCAGACGGTGAGGCGGAGAGCCACTCAAGTGCTCGGAGGTGAGACACAGCAATACCCGCTCCAGACCGCTGTGGAAACGCTTATTAACTCGAGGGAGCTCCAGAGCGAGAAACGGATATTCAGCCGCGCATTGCTCTCTTTTTGGCGGTTTGGCTGCGGGCCCCCCTACTGAGGCTCGTAAACAGTCTATGGGACTTGAGCGCCGGCCCGCCTGAATTGGGGTGTCCCTTTCTCACTGTAGGGACATGCAGCAAAGCTAATTTCTGTGGGGCTACCTGTTGACCAACTGTATCGGGTGTCTCCTTCCCCCGCAGTTTTAACAGTACGGCATCACGATCCTGGAAGTGCCGCCCTTGTGGAGGGCGGCCGCCTTGAAAGAGAGAGGGATGAGCTGTCGAGTGTGGTGAGCAGGCAAATATAGACACCCCCTCAGTGCCCCCGCTGCAGGCTGTCTTCTTGTGGTCCTATTGGAGATATCTCCCCCTCCCTCTTCCTGGACACTGAGTGGCCGTGTGAATGTACAGCAAGACTGTGCAGACTGGCAGCTGAGGCCAGAACTTGGGCGCCATATTGAAGACCTCTACCAACGGGGCGCTGGTATGTTCGCAGTGGAAAGCGCTAGTGGTGTGAACACTTCGTACTAGGAGAAGCGGCTGGGAAGACCGGATAAGAGGACTTATAAATGCTCACCCTTCGTGTGTGCTGACAGCTGTGTCTGCGACAGAGCTACTTCCTGGCAGATCGGAGTGAGTGGTTTGACCCTTGGCCGAGTGATTGCTGAGAGCAGATGCTACTGGTGAAAGACGAGGGTGCGGCCCTGCTGCCGGCGGCACAGTGAAAGACACTATAAGTTGGCTAATACTGGGCCAAACTAACGTCAGCAACTGTTGTTTACTCCCCGGCGGGCTCATCACGTAATCCTACTGAGGCGGCCCTGGCGTTCCGCCGTGGAAGGCTACTGAAGAGGAAGACAAATCTGTGGTATTTACGCACTGGTGGTGCGGACAAGCGCTGACCGGAGTGTAACAGACCAAGAGGGACGCTATGTCTGGGAGCGGCGTATGCACTAGATGGTAGTCCTAGTAAGTACTGAACTTTTAGAGCATCACAGTTACGCGGGAGCCAACCCCTGCAGTGGTAATTATCCCTGATCAAACACACGGAGGCAGGACACCAAAGACCCCAGCCACTCGCTATGGGCAAGAGCGATAAGACCCAGACCAAGCTAGCGTTCGACCAGCGTAGAACAAAGTTACGGGAAGCCTCAGCGCCGACCTTTCGCCAAGGAGCAAAGGTTCAGAAGGCACAATGTGCGCTGACATAAAAGACATGCTTGTGTCAATGGAGAAAGGGTTGCAAGACAGCATGGCGTCAATCGGCTCGAAGATAGGCGCACTCACCTATCGTATGGATCGCATGTCGGAGCGGGTGGACAGGCACGCGGAGTGGCTCGACATGTCAGAGAGACGGCACACCGAGGTGGAAGAAGCGCAGACAGAATGGGATAAAGACCGCAAACAGTTCTCTAGACTACTCCAGGTCATATAGGATAAGTCGGGAGATTTGGAGGCCCGCTCGAGGCGCTCGAACATTCGTATCACGGGGATTGCGGAGACTACACAAACAGGGAAGATGGAACTCTTCGTCGAGAAACTACTGATCACTCTTCTGGGAGAAGATGTCTTCTCGCCGATGTTTATTGTAGAAAGAGCCCACCGCATGCTGGGGCCGCGACCGCACCCAGGGACGCCTCCGAGACCAATAATAGCTAAATTGCTGAACTATAGAGACCGCGATACGGCGCTGCGGGTGGCCAGAGACAAAGGGAAGCTTCAATTCGAGGGCATGGAGGTTTCCTTGTATCCCGACTTAACAGCGAAAGTTCAGGAGGAGCGACGGCACTTTGCCCCGTATAAGAAACAAATGCGGGACCTTGGCTTGGACTACGCAATGCTGTATCCGGCAAAACTGTGGATAAACAGGTGGGGCCACTCACATTTCTTCACAGATCCTAGAGAACTTCAAAAATCATTAAAGGAGTGGTCCAAGGAACAAAGGAACAGTCCAGGAAGCCAGACCGGAGAACAGGAACAAAGCAGTCACCTGGACGAGCAAGAATAGTTTGCCTAGTGTTCTGCTGGTCTGCCCGCTTTCGAACTCACTGGAAACCGAGTGGTGTTAATTCAACGCGACATGGTCTTGTTGTGACCCTTGGGAGTGGTGAGGTGCTGTTGACAAGAGTGCACAACGGCCTGAGATCGGACTGCGGCGTTGTGGCTGGGCGAGATCATTTCATTATAAATGTACCTGATGGCAGTCAAGAGACATTAATCAGACTGTTTGGGGAAATGGTATCAGCATAATATTTAATGCACATAGTTATAGAACTTTGCTATGCGGGGTGTGTTGTGGGGGGGGGGACCAATTGGGAGAAGCCTCTTTTGAAACTCACTGAACTCTGGACCAGCCTCACGTTGATGGACATTGATGAGTGTGATAGCGTACGGGGCGACTTTGCAATGTACAATACTGAAGCACTGGTGTGTGATTCTACTGGCGACCTCTGCCCTGGCGCTTATAGCTCTAAACGCCCCTAAGAGGGCAAGTTTCGGGGATGATCAGGACAGTTCTAACAGTTGGAAGTTGGCGGGAGGGATCGGGTCCTGCCAGGCCAGGTTGGGGGTGGTCGGCTGTGGGCGGGGGGGAACAAGGGTGGGGAGATATTGTGGTTTTGTTACGGGGGACTGAAAGTTACGCCAAGCACAATGTTGCCCGATTTTATATGTAGAAGAATAGCCACAGTAGACATGGCTTCACAGAGAATGTTTTGCAGGGCTGGGAGAACCCTGTTTGTTACCTATCAAATCTCACTCCTGGGATGACAGACACGAGTGAAATGACTACAGAAGGCCAACCTGACACACTGAGAGCATTGACCTTGAATGTGAGGGGGCTCAATGACTACCTCAAGCTCAGAAAGGTGTTAAATTATCTTCACAGGCATCACATTGATCTCGCCCTTATCCAAGAATCTCATCTCCCACTCAAGAGTAAGATGCTAACAGCGAAGGGGTTTGGGGGCAACAGTTTGGCAGCAGGATTCACCACACGCTCCAGAGGGGCTGTCACATGGGTCAGTCCTCGGTCCAAACTAAAGTTAACACTAATTGAAGCGGACCCGGAAGGTCGCTATTTAATCGACAGATGTGTTGGCAAAGGACACGATCTCATAGTAGTCAATTTATATGGGCCCAACTATGACAACCCTGAGTTTTACACTGCTATGGCTGCACGCTGCAGGTCCTATGTTTCCTCCACAATGCTGTGGGGGGGTGACTTCAACTTTGTGTTTAACCCGGATCTGGATAGATCTATGGGGCCGCCCCGGCGGCCGGCTGCTGCGGCCCCCCAAATGCAGGCTGAATTGATGAAGTTAGACCTTGTTGACATATGGAGAACTAAACACCCCACACAGGGTGGTTATACTCACTATTCTGCCTATCACAACGCATACACAAAAATAGACTACTTGCTAGCTTCTCAGTCGGTGCTCAATTGTGTCAGGAAGTGTACGGTGCTGCCGTGTACTTTCTCGGACCACTCCCCTTTGCTCTTGACGCTGGAGGTCCCGGTGAAGAGAACCCCACCATTCACATGGCGGTTTCCTCCTTATTCCCTATTGGATGAAGTATTCAGAGGAGAACTGGCAGAAGAAATAGATAGCTTTTTTGAGACCAATTTGGGATCAGTTGACAGTTTCCAGACAATATGGGACACATTCAAGGTGTATGTCAGGGGGGTGGCCATGGCCAAGCACTCAAGTGTCCTTAAGACCATAAGACAAAGACTGAAGTGCCTTGAGACCCAACTGATGGAACTTGAGGGACGGTAGCAGAGCAACCCAGATGCTGATACTGCAGCGCAACTCAAAACATTACTTGCTGACTATAATGAGGAGGCGGATAGGGAAGTGCAGCACATGGGCAAGTATGCTACCGCTCGGATGTACGGGGAAGGGGAGAGACCTAGTTCTCTATTGGCTAGAATAATGCGTCATGACAGACGACCCCTGGTGATTGATGAGCTGATAACAACTACAGGTGATGTGATTACTCACGAGGCGGAGATTCTTGAAGAGTTCAGAGGTTATTATGCTGATCTATATAATTCCAGATCCTCACAGGTGGAGGAGGAAATTGACGATTATCTTAGCTACATAAAAATGCCTTTCTTGTCCGATTCACAAAGGGAATTCTTGATGATGCCTGTACAAGAGGATAAGATTTTGGAGGCATTGGAAGGGATGCGTTCTGGCAGTGCCCCAGGGGCAGATGGCCTCACAGTGGGCTTTTATAAAGCTTTTAATGACAAACTAGTGCCACATTTGATAACTCTCTTTGATGATATCTGTGCGGAGGGCAGTATGCCGGCCTCAATGAGGGAGGCTTTTCTGGTCACAATTTTAAAACCTGGGAAACCTCCCAATGCATGTGGTTCTTATAGACCACTTTCCCTGATAAACGTGGATGCCAAATTGTATGCTAAAGTATTGGCTACACGTCTAGCTCTGCTGGTGCCGGAACTTGTGGCACAGGAGCAAACCGGATTTGTCCCAGATAGGAATCTCAGTACAGTACTGGGGACCATACTGCATGTGCGACAGGAAAACAAAGTGTTAGCAATTTTCCTCGACATGGATAAGGCATTCGACTCCGTGGAATGGCCGTTCATGCTGAGAGTTTTACGAAAGGTAGGGTTGGGCGAACCCTTCCTGCAGATGTTGGGGGCTTTGTATTACAAGCCCACGGCGAGACTAAGGATAGGGAATAGTGTCACAGACGCTTTTGAAATAAGCAGGGGAACTAGACAAGGGTGTCCCCTCTCACCCCTCCTATATGCGCTGGTTGCGGAACCCCTGGCATGTGCGATTAGGGAATACCATAGTGTGGAGGGTATCAGCTTCCCAACATACAAAATTGATATCTCCACGTATGCGGATGACACTCTGCTATACGTTTGCGACCCGGAAACGAACCACTCATCAGTACTACGAGAGGTGGTGAGATTTGGGGCCCTTTCAGGGCTTAAAGTATATTGGGCCAAATCAGTTGCATTTCCATTAACCCCAGTTACACATTCGTTTGAGATGGAATATCCACTGCAGTGGTCCACGGACCCGGTCAGGTACTTGGGGATACATCTTCATACAGACCCAGGCACATACTGATAAGAGAGAATTACGGGGTTGCGTATACAAGACTAGTAAAGGATGTTGATTCATGGTGCAAGCTCCCCTTATCCTTAATGGGAAGGATCGCCATCATGAGAATGGTGGTCTTGCCAAGATTCTTGTTTTTGTTCACTAATATCCCTGTGGTCCTCTCCAAGGCCTTTTTCAAACAACTGAATCAAGTACTCATTAAGCTTGCCTGGGGGGGAAAACAACCCAGAATTCAGTGGAAGGTCTTAACTCTTCCGTATGAGATGGGAGGCCTGGGCGCCCCGGACATGGAAAGATATTACGGGGTGGCGCAGGCAGCTCATCTTCATGCGTGGATACACGGAAATCCGAACATCCCACACGTGATCCTTGAACGACTATTCGCTGACCCTTTTCCCTTACCGGCTACTGTCTGTTTTCCGGTTGACCGCTGCACCGGTCGGCTGGACTCAATAAAGACCACGAATCATGCTTGGCATGCGTTGGTACAGGCACGGGACTGCGCACTGCTGTATTCTCCACTAATGCAGATTGACTGGGCGGTATGGCTTCCCCCACTGAAAGAGAAAGGGGTCACGAGGACTCTGAACAAACTGGGAATCACAAAGTTGGAAGACCTATTCGTTGGCGGGGTGGTGAAGACCTGTGAACAGGTCCTCCCCTTGCAGACAGAGACCTCACTATTCTCACGTTTCCAGTTTCACAGGGTCCGAAGTGCGTTACTAGACCTCTTAGGCCCGGATCTGGCAGAACCACCGGAGGTGCTGGAACTAACGTATGTGATTAAGACGGTGTCCTCTTGTAAACTGGTTACGAATCTCAATAAATTAGGGGTCCAGCATAAGCAACTTCAATACTCCAAAGCTAGGACAGAATGGCAACGCGATCTGCAGACCCAGATAGACGACGAGATGTGGAAGTATTGCTGTACCAGCACTAGAAAACTGTCTCTAAACGGGAGGCACAGATTGGTGCATTTCAAATATCTGCATCGTGTTTACTATACCCCAGAGAGGTTATACAGGTACGGGCTTCAACAGTCAGCGGAGTGTGAACACTGTCATGCGGAAGTAGCAGACTTTATACATATGGCATGGAATTGTCCTTGCATTAACAAATTCTGGAAAGAAGTTTTTTTGGAACTTAGCCAGTTATTAGACACAGAGATTCTAGCCAACCCGGTGCTGGCTCTGCTGGGATATTCGAAGACACTGCCGGTGGCACTGCGACACCTGGCAGATATGGCTTTGCTAATAGCCAGACGGGTTGTAGCTATTTGCTGGATGAGGGGTCCGTTGCCTAAAAGGAGGAGATGGGCCAGAGACATGTTGTATTGCTGTACTCAATCAGAAACATACAGTGAATTACTTCCGCCTAAGAGTCGCCCCAAGAATTTCTGGGGTCTGTACCAGACATATGTCCGCGCAAGCGAAGAGGAGGAGACAGAATGTGGCGAGGACACTGATATGCCCGACGCACAATTGGAGCAATCTGATCACGATTAGCGGGGACTCCAGCTGGGAGTGGGGAGTGCAGGGGGTAAAGTAGGAATCAGGAAGGAGATGTTATTAGTCTGCAGGGAGTGCAGGGATAGGGAACACAGCTCTATCTAGCTGTAATGACAGGGTAACTGATTGGGGGGGAGATTTGAGCGGTACTGTAGGAATGAGGTTGAAGTCTAGAACCCGGGCGGGGTGCTAGCTTCCCCCTAGCAGGCACAAGGAGGGGTGGCTTGATTATATATTTCCGGGAACTTAAGTAGGGTGGGCGAACCGCTGGCGTGTTGTGGGTGGAGGGGTTGTTGGGGTAGGACTTAAGTATAAAGTTTTCATATAGAAGCTGCGTTTGGCCTGCAACCTGCTGGGCTTGGCATGATAATTACTAGTTGATATGTGTGAGCGCATTTGCAGGGAGCGCGAGAGGAGTATAATAACTTGGAACTTTTGATAAAAATGGAGGTAAAATTGTAAATTGATACTTGTATAGCGCACTACCCACCCGCAAGGGTCTCAAGGCGCTTGTACGAATACCGCTGTGGAACCCATCCTGGCTTTCCCTGTGAGGCGTCCACTCCTGGGCACCCCCAGGGCGAAGGCCAGGCATCCTTAGCGTTGTGGGGGCCGTTGTGGAGATTAAGCAAGCTATTGCCCAGAGTTGCAGAGTGGGACTCTATGATTAGAATAGGCACCGAGGCGAGAATTATCAGGTCCGTGGAATTTTGAGCCCAAGACCCGCCGAGGCGGGGAATTGAACCCTGGTCCCGGGCTAGACCTCTGCATCAGGGTCTGCCGCTCTAACCATTGAGCCACACTTCTCCATTACATTATAATTGAACGCCGCCGGGCCTCCGGGATGTCGGCTAATTGGCTGTGTAAGAAGTACCTAATCTAGTCGGGCATGCTCCCTGAAAATCTGCTGCCGGCCCCAGGGTTGTAGGCTACACGCTGTGTACAATATCCTGCAAGAGAATAAAGGTTTTTGAAAAAAAATAAATAAATAACATCCTCCTCCTACACAACGTGAACAATCAAATGCTTAATGCTTACCTTACGTTGGTACTGCTTAGGCTGCAATGTAGGGCACTGTTCTGTACTGTACTATCTATTGTGCTGTTTCTAATGCTACGCTCAGGCCACTCAATGTTTAATTTCCTCTTTTTTTCATATGGTGATACTGCCAGTGTGTACCACTACTGCTACCAGCACAACAATGATATTGCATCCGTCGAGGATTCAAGTCAACAACCAACCTTAATCACCATTTGCAATGCAGCCAGACCTGGGGCTACCTCGATTCTCAAACACAAATCACAGGTAAGATAAGCATATTGGAGAGGTCAGTAGAATAATGGGCTAGGAGGACTAAGTTGGGAGGAGAGCAGAGACTGACAGTACTACTAGTAAAGTACAGTAGTAGGGCTACTAAATTTACTAACTCGGTTACTTGCAGTTTGATACATTTCAGGACTAGATGTTTCATTCATGCTGGTAAGTTTGAAGAAAACAAACGTCCAGTAACCACCGCCAACCCCCACACAAAATAATATATGAACGCGTATACTGTATTTTTGTAAGAAAAATAATTATTAAAAAATATATATTCATGTTGTTTTCAGCACAACAATAAAAAAATTAATTCCCCGAACTCACCCCCCTCCCGTACCCAACCAATGTCAAAAAGTCCAAAAGTCCCCTTTCCCAAACACCCAATTCCCACCCCCCCAACAGTCTTTAAAAAAGGGGCAAGGGACATTCATTTCCTCCGGTGGCATAGTTTGGCAAGCTGTTGCATGTCCCGCTGCTCTTTGCGGAGGTCCCGGAGCTGGCGCTGGTGTTTTTCGCACAACTGCTCCAGGTAGTCCACTCGCTTTCGGAGGCGGCGCACACGTGCCATCCAGGCTCTGGGGGGGCAGCTGTTGTTTTTGCTGCTGTGTGGCGGCGGCGGGAGGCTGTCGGGCCACAGCTCAGTTTGGCTGGAGGCTTGTGACTGGTGGACCCCGGGGCAGTGGAGGAGGATGTACTGGTTGTTGTAGTGTCCTCATGCTCCCGAGCCTACAACCGGTGATACTCAGCACAAATAGCCTCCAGCTTACGGGCCCTGGCCCGGACAGCCATCTCCTTACGGGTGAGCTTTTTTGGAGTAGCATCTATGAAGAAAGAAAGAAAAATACTGTAGCCAATAGTCTTTAACATAAAGTCAAAATAATTCAACAGAAAGTTAACACTCCGTAACACCAGCATCAGTAACACCAGCAAGTAGCAAACACGGTATAACATTTTGAAGACCAGGTTTTTTTTGATTGTCGATCCACAACTGGCGCCTCCCGTGTGTGATGTTATTTATAATTTCTAACCACTATTTTGAGGGTGCCCAAGATAGGAGGAAGAACCTAAACCTCCAATTAGGACCAAGATCCAAACATAATTGATACAACAGGTATCTGTGCACACATAGCCTTTTACAGAGTAAATGCTGTAGGTAATCAAACAACACAACCAATAGACAAACAATGTGGAAGTAGTCTTGATGGAAGTTTTTCTTCAATTCAGATTTTATTCACCACGCCCAGCCAACACGCGTTTTGTCAGGCCTAGAAGCCCACAACGTCATCAGGGATCCCGCGGGCAGCGGTTCCAAAGCTATTGCCACAATGGCTATGTGCTCTCAGCCGGTTCTAATTCCAACCCGGCTACCGGGTACTGTCGAGGTTCTCGCTGATTCATCTCAGTCGTCTCAGCTTTCCAGCGTCTCAGCGTGTAAATGACTTCCGCATTTACACGCGGAGACATTGGAAAGCAATACGGCTTAACCTGCCGCTCACACGGGTACTCCTATGGTGTGTCGCATCTTTGGTATTAACCATCACACGGGCGGCGGCTGAGACGGATTAGCGAGAACCTCCACAGTACCCGGTAGCTGGGTCGGAATTTGAAGCGGCTGAAAGCACATAACCATTGTGGCAATAGCTTTGGAACCGCTGCCCGCTGGAGCCCTGATGAAGTCGTGGGCTACTAGCCCTGACGAAACAGGTGTTGGCTGGGCGTGGTGGATAAAATCTGAATGAAGAAAAACTTCTATCAAGACTACTTCCACATTGTTTGTCTATTGGTTGAGTTGTTTGATTACCTCCAGCATTTACTCCGTAAAAGGCGACGTGTGCACAGATACCTGTTGTAACAGTATAACATTTTGGCATGTACCTTTCTGCCGTCTTTGTAAGCCTGTGACATTACTGGGAGTTTCAGGAATTTCACTAGCAGCACTATGGGTGGACTCACTACTACGTACATAGTCAGAGAGTACTAAAAAAAGGCAGTTTTTACTTTTTTTCTCTTGTGTTGCAAAAGAAATTACTGGTACGTTAACTTGTGGTAGCCGCCATAATGGCAGCTCACTCAGCTTTCACCCAAGAAATACAGACACAGGCCATGATGGTGCAGACTCGCAGTACTTTAAGCAAAACATGCAAGTGGGGATCTGAATGTCTTACTTTTCTATAGGGGTGGCACTGCCACTAGCCATACTTCATCCACTCAGCGTCTGCTCTACTACATCATACACCTCTGCTATCGACAAGAAGGTTAAAGAAGATAACATCCAGGCTTCCAAAGTATGTCTATGATTCTTCTTAATGTCTCAAATGTACCAAAATTACTTTTTGTCAAAGACCAACTAACACCCTTTTCATTATATTTTGGAAACCGCCGTCATCTTATGTTGAATTGCATTCAACAAAACCATTCTTTACAGTCATAAATATTAAGACTCGCTCGTCCTTCGTTTCACCCTTCTTTAACTTTTCGTTCTTCACATCCCTAAACTACATCTGATATGACTTGGCTTTACAATAAAAATTTGCCAGCTGAGTTGAAGTGAAATAGAGGGGGCCATTGGTTACCAGTGAAGTACCGCCGCTAATGCTTTTAAAAGTCAAGGTTGACTGTCTTCTCCGTGATAGCCCAAAAAGTAGTTCTAAATTAGTAAATGTTCTTGACAGTACAGTGTACTTATACTAGTGTACTGTGTACTACTGTACAGTACATCATACACTCCTTTGCGAGCCTACTCAAAAAAATGTCAATAAGTAAGGAATATAATAACTTACCACCGTCCGCCGCCGCTGAGTCTTCCCCCCCAGCTCCTCTTGTTGGCGCCGCCGCATCCAAAGTGGACCCCTCCGCACTGCTGGCCTGGAACTGGTGGTCAGATGTTGTGACGTCTAGGAAAAACATGTTGTATTTTCAGATGCCATGCACAACCCCCTATTTTGTCTCGTAATGGAAGAAAATGTTACATAACACATTTTTTTATTACTGGGATTGAAAAAAAGTAACAGTTTTGGGGAGGGTGTTAACCTTTTATATGCTTATTCCATTAAATGCTACACTTCTTCTTATGACAACTGATGAATGCTTGCTTAACGTGCACCATTTTTCTCATTACAGAAAGAAGATTCCATTGCCCTTCTGCCAGACGATTCACCAACTACAACTAAGTCATCACCAGCAGTACTTTAAGTACTTTAAAGAAGGTGGGGGCTCCCGCACAGTTATTCTAATAATTGCATGTGTCTGTTAACTATTATTAAGTTTGAGCCATACTAATTTCATTCATGGGAATGTTGTTTAAACTTTAACGTCATCTTCATCCATCAGAATACTATGCTATTAAAAATAAAGAAATAATGTTTTCATTTCTTAATTGAAAATAAAACTTTAAAACTAACAAACACTGTGTGGTTTTTGTTTATGAGTGAGTGAGCGGAAAGGTTTGAACTGCTGCACTTTGCAGTCATGTTTCAGTGACTCAGATAGGCCGGGACTCAGAGGTAGTCTTCTTCTGTTCTTCTGGGTCGTAAAATCATTGGTCAGACATTCTAGATAGTCGGTCAGGGGATTGGGGGTTCAACTTCTGTTCGGACTGAGGTATGTCGAAAGTCGAACTGCACCTATCATCTTGTCCATACTTCTTTGTGTGCAGAATAGTCCCTGAAACACTAGCGGTATAGGAAGTGCTCCTCTCAAATCAAAAAGGCAACTGCTACCTTTTACTTGGGGTAAACAATGACATTTTGTTGTTGGAAATTGTCAAAGCACTTACATTAAGAAGACTGGAATAGACAGCAAGGGCAACCCAGAGGACTGCACTCAGTGCCTAGAGCTATTGCTGTATCAGAGTTTTGTTTCACACCGTTTGCCGAATGGGCACGCTTAGCTACCTACACAGACCGACTCATAATTGTAAATAGTAGTAGCACAGAGAGTGATGGTAGAGGCAGGATAAGAATGTAGAAAGTAGTCTACATTAGAAGAAGATCAAATACTATTTTGTAAAACATAGAATTATTAGGAACCAGTTTGTAATGAATAGGAGCTGTAAAAGTTAGGGAAGTATAAGTATTAATATAACAATAGAACAACTTACTGGGGCCAGCAGAAGAGCCTGCAAGGGACTGCTCCTGTCCACCTTCTGCCACCGGAGTCTCTGTCGCCGCCGTCGCCTTGCCCCTGGGAGGTCCTGGTGATCATGAAATAAAGAAACACAACATGGATGATTGTTGTTTTGGAAATATTTGTTTTCTTTGTACTCAATCTAAAATTATGTTGGGGAAACAAATTAACATCAATTGCATCTGATCTGGTCAACTAGGAGGATAGTAGTACAGTATTGCTGGATTTGCAGACCGTCCAATAGGAAAGTTATGTAATTCACTAACTACATCAACAACAAAGAGGTTCTACTACGACTGCCATAACTCAGCTGCAGGACACGTCCCGTGACAGACACAGTCCGTCATCATGATTGCAGACCACTAACAAATGTCCTATAACAAGTAATAAATAATATACTCCACTATCTCTTCAAAGTGGCAGCAGCAGGAGTACAAAGAAGGACTAGACTTGAGTGTACTGTCTCTAGCATTACGCAGTAATGCTCTCAAATGACTAAAAAGTTGCAAACAAGTAAACAAAGTAGCAACGCCAATAACCCGACGAGCACCTGCAATGACAGAAGCTATTTAAACATTAATTTACCTGCAATGTAATCGAATCAGCAGCATTCGTACTCTTCAGGAAAAAAATAGATTAGCAAAATAACAGAGCAGAAGGAAAAAAAGTAGTTATTAAATAGCTACTTACCTAGGCCAGTGATCTCCACACCAAGCAGGTCGAGCATGTCATGCTCCCGGTCCAAGATGTCCCTCCACCGGTGCGTCACTTGCTGGTAGGTGCGCCGGACCCCAGACTCCTTATACATGCGCCGGCACACCTTCTCACACAGCTGGCGACGCTCCCGGAGGCCATAACCGGAAGCAATCTGCCCACCTGCTGCCACGGTCTTAGGGAGGACTACTTGCACAAACACCATCAAGGCGGCCACCTCCGCCGCAGAGAAGATATCCCTGGCCTGGACTAGCTCCCCCCTCAAACGCCTGCAAGAGAGCTGGGTACGGGGTGCTGGGCCTTTACCCTTGCCCTTGTCGCCTCCCTTAGCCATGGTCCTGGGCAAAAGAAGAAGGAAAGAAGAATAGGTGTGAAAAAAATAAGAGAGAGAGCGAAAGAAATAAAGTAGGTAATAAAGTAACAAAAAGTTTAAAAAAACACAAAATATAGATGTAGGAAATTGAAGAGAGAGATAATAAGCAAAAAAAAACCCCAAAAAGTTCAGAAAAACATAGGATTACAAAGATGTAAGGTGGATAGAAAGGTAGCATGGCCAAATCCATAGCATTGAATGAAAAACTAGATGGCCGCGCCCATAGAGGACCGTGCGGGGAGGTTCGCGCGATATTTCCCCTGCGAGCATGTAAAAACGCCCACGAACACGTAATCGCGTGCCGCATACGACACGAGCATGCAACTAGCGCCCGGAAACCGAAACACATCACGCAAACATGGTGGCCGCCCCCATACACGACCGCATGGGCAACCTCGGGTCTGTGCACTGCAAGCGGTCAGTGAATAAGCAAAAAAAAGCGCGAACACGCAACAAAAAAGAAATCTGCAAATTCGCACAAATTTGCGGATTGCAAGTTCGATTTCGCATGAAATCGCGCCCCGCGAATCTCGCGAAATGGCAGAAAAACGAATTTTGTTAGCAGGTGCAAAGGTTCAAGCTAATTTGTAACCATTCCCTGTAGTGCTTCCTGAGGGGCCCCTCCAGAGTTCAGTTGCCTACTTGCAACTATTCTCTGACCCTGCTCTGACCTTCAAAGCAGGGTCAGAGAATAGTTACAAGTATGGCGCAATGCTCCTGTAAAAAAAATAACTGCAACAGGAAGCACTTACAGCTAAGGAAGCAGGTGCCAGACTTGAAGCACAAATTCAGTGACACATTAACCCGCCCCAAATTAATTCATCTCAGTTGAGGCTGGGCAGGTGTGCTTGGCTTTCCCCCCATAATCTACAGTGGTGAACAAGAGGATGGTAGTGGTGAACCAGAGGGTGGCAGTGGTCAACCAGAGGGTGGCAGTGATGGACCAGAGGGTGGCACTGGTGAACCAGAGGGTGGCAGTGATGATCCAGAGGGTGGCAAGGGCGAACCAGAGGGTGGCAGTGATGAACCAGAGGGTGGCAGTGGGGACCCACACGGTGATGAACCAGAGGATAGCAGTGATGAACCAGAGGGTGGCAGCCTTGAACCAGAGGGTGGCAGTGATCAACCAGAGGGTGACAGTGATGAACCAGAGGGTGGCACTGGTGATGCAGAGGGTGGCAGTGATGATCCAGACGGTGGCAGTGGCAAACCAGAGGGTGGCAGTGATGAACCAGAGGGTGCTGTGATAAACCAGAGGGGGACAGTGATGATCCAGAGGGTGGTAGTGGCAAACCAGAGGGTGGCAGTGATGAACCAGAGGGTGGCATGGATGAACCCGAGGGTGGCACTGGTGAACCAGAGGGTGGCAGTGATGATCCAGAGTGTGGCAGTGGCAAACCAGAGGGTGGCAGTGATGAACCAGAGGGTGGCAGTGGTGAACCACAAGGTGATGAACCAGAGGATAGCAGTGATTAACCAGAGGGTAGCAGTGGTGAACCAGAGGGTGGCAGTGATGATCCAGCGGGTGGCAGTGGCAAACCAGAGGGTGGCAGTGATGAAACAGAGGGTGGCAGTGATGATCCAGAGGGTGGCAGTGCCGAACCAGAGGGTGCTGTGTGTGAGAAGTTGGCCTGGTATATGATGATCACTATTCTAGTGAGCACCTTGCACCAGTCCAAACGACCCTTATGGTGATTGGTTGTAAGTCAACCTTATAGACCAGCTATCCTAGTAGTAGCATGGACAAAAGCAGTCTTAGGCTAAACTCAAGAGGGCATGTGAAGCCAGCTGTTTTACCATATGCAATCCTTTAAATAACAAATGAAAGGACACCACACAAGTTATATATTATAAAATATATGTATTTATTTCTAGAATAATACCCTTGACTCTTTATGAGCACAGGAGCACAAGCGTTAAACAAAGAACACAGTATAACATACAATAAGATGCACAATTATGGATAGGCCGGGTGGCCACTCAAACCATCTATTAAGAAAGTGGTATAAGTACCACGCCACGAACAATAAACAGACCTAGGGCCTAGGGAATTGCTGGGCCTACACTGGACTAACGAAGGTTAGGACATAGGAGGCCCACAGGATGCAGGTGCAGTGTCTATAGGCAACCACATTTACTTTACCATACAAGTCAATGGTGCGTAAAAATCAGAAAGTTATAGGTTTCGGAGTCTTCCGACTGGACTAGAACTTAGCCACTAAAAACTAGGACACTAGAGGTGTAAACCACTATAGGAGCACTGGTGCAATCTCGTTACCTCACCCACAGGAACCGGGTGCATAGGTGCCAAAGTGCATTGGGTTTCTTCGTGGAGTTCTATGGAGCCTGGAGGTAAAGATGCTGCAGGCGGCCAGGAGAGAAGAGTCCGGTTGGATCCAAGGGTGTATCGAAGATGTAGAGTACCTGAAAGCAGAGGGGACAGAGTCTAGGTCACTAGCCAGTGACCAGGATGGAACCAGGACGGAACCAGGCAGTGTCGGGTTGCGATCAGGTGCTGTCAAATAGTTTGTCTCCACTGCCACGTGGACCAGGAAGGATCGGAGATGACCAACTGGTGGACACGAGCTGTCCCACAAAGGCTCTTGCTGTTGGCGGTGTCGGTTCTCCAATTGGAGTCACCAAACCTTGGCAAATGCAACCCAAGCAGGACTCGAAGATGTCTTCTGGATCGCACCGGAAAGGTCAGATCGATGGCTCCTTTTCAGGGGAGCTAGGGCCAGTCTGGAGCAACTAGACCAGCAGTGTAGTTTTGATGGATCATTGTCATAGAGGTCACTAGCCAACGGGCAAGCAACCGGACAATGCGTCAAGCAGGAAAAGTGAAAAAAGGGCCCACGCAGCACTCAGTGAGTGTGGAGAGGTGATCTTTGGAGCACAGGCTGCTCGAGGCTGGGGTTTCACAAACCCCAAAGCACAGTATCAAGGGTGCCTCGGGAGCTTCACAGGAAGCACTTTGTCAACTTTTCAAGATGGCCGGTCCCACGTCTCTCGTCACCTCCATGGGTCTCAGCTTTGCCAGGACTGTGGATCGGGCTGTTGGATGTCTGGGAGTCTGGGTCTTGTTGATCTCTGTCGTTCGATCTCCGACGGGAGCAACGGCAAAGAAAGTCATGATGCGCTGATGGTGCCTGCTTGCACAGGGTGGCCACTCCTTGACCACAAAGGAGATTCTTCAGTCTTCCACATCGAGTGGGATGTCGAAGGGTCCAGAGTTTTGTTTCAAAGTTTCAGTCAGGATGATCTGGTTTGCATTGGCACAGCTCCTACCTTTATTCCAAATCTAGGGGCTGGATCTCCTGCTAGGTCCCTCCTATGGGTGGGACCCAGGAAGGGGGTGGTTACACCCCTTTCTCTTTGTCCAGTTTCACGCCGGAGCTGGGGCTGGAGAGCCCCAGCACCGGTTTGAACTGGACTTTTCATGGGACACCTTGTGTGCCCCAGGCAGTGTCTAGTTTCATTCAGCCCTCCCTGCCCCAATCCACTATCTCCTGTCTGGGGAGGTGTAACCCCTCCCTGGGACACGAAACCTATTGTCCAGGCCTCCCCTGCCGGAGTTTCGGTCAGCAGCAGGAGGCCAGACTTGTGTCTGTGGCAGGAGCATCCATTTTGTGATGGTGAGGCTCTGGTTAGATTTAACCCCTTCCGTGCTTCGAACGTCCAACGGTCGTCGCGCGCACTACCTCGCTGGTGCTGCGCACGACAGTTGGACGTCCGAATCCCGTTAGCGCGATCGAACGTCCGCACTGGGGCGGAATGTTCGACGCGCTAAAGGGGTTAACCGCGTTTAAGAAAACTAACATGTCTTCTCCCTCTAGAAGGGTGGAATGCTACCCCCGTCGCCAGAACTGGCGAGGGGGTAGTATTCCAAAGCGTATGACCCCTTACACAACATGTTTCGATAAAGACAAACCAAAGTTAGCAAGTAACCGCGAGGATTATAATGCACTTAAGAGTATATGGTATGGCAATATCCCTCAACAGCTAAAGTACATGGTTCCGAAAGCTGCAGACAGGCTCAGCTCATGCTAGAGCACCATCTCACATAAACCAAGCACTCTGCCTCCAGGATTGTTAAGGCCTGCCATAGGAGAGACTTATAGGTGCTTATGTGCCCAGATTTATCTTTAGATATAGGACCGCTATATCTAAGCAAGGGGTGATTACACCATCTTGCCCCAGCTGAGTGATCAGCCAGTTGTGTCAGTTTGGATAGCCAGCCAGGGGTGGCAAAAGATATGCTGCAGCCCCTGGTAGGCCTTGGATGCACCTATGCCCTGGGTACATATAGTACTCTGTACAGGGGCTGATAAGGTGATCCAATCCCAATTGGTAATGTACCTAAAGTACATGGATATGAATTTTACAGAGAGAGCAGATGGCCTGGGGCCCTGATTAGCAGGATCCCAGGCCAACTAAGTCGAAAACCAGCTAAACACTAGGCAAAAAAATCTGGGGTAACCATAGTCAGGTATCCACCTTCCTACACCGTGATGAACCAGAGGATGGCAGTGATCAATCAGAGGGTGGCAGTGATGAACCAGAGGGTGGCAGGGATGAACCAGTGGATGGCAGTGATCAACCAGAGGGTGGCAGCCTTGAACCAGAGGGTGGCAGTGATCAACCAGAGGGTGGCAGTGATGAACCAGAGGGTGGCACTGGTGAAGCAGAGGGTGGCAGTGATAATCCAGAGGGTGGCAGTGGCAAACCAGAGGGTGGCAGTGATGAACCAGAGGGTGGCAGGGATGGGCAGTGATCAACCAGAGGGTGGCAGTGAGGAACCAGAGGGTGCTGTGATAAACCAGAGGGGGACAGTGATGATCCAGAGGGTGGCAGCTGCAAACCAGAGGGTAGCAGTGATGAACCAGAGGGTGGCAGGGATAAACCAGAGGATGCCAGTGATGAACCAGAGGGTGGCAGTGGCAAACCAGAGGGTGGCAGTGATGAACCAGAGGGTGGCAGTGATGAACCAGAGGGTGGAAGTGGCGAACCAGAGGGTGGCAGTAATGAACCAGAGGGTGGCAATGATGAACCAGAGGGTGGCAGTGGTGAACCACAAGGTGATGAACCAGAGGATAGCAGTGATGAACCAGAGGGTGGCAGTGGTGGACCAGAGGGTGGCAGTGATGATCCAGAGGGTGACAGTGGCAATCCAGAGGATGGCATTGGTGAACCAGAGGGTGGCAGTGATGAACCGGAGGGTGGCCGCGATGAACCACAGGGTCGCAAACAGGTTGGACACGTAGAAACAACATGGTCGCGACCGTTGCGACCACACAAGTAAGTTTGCGTTCCCGAACTTGTACAAAACACTCGTGAACTGGCAAAAACAGCAAATTCGCAAATTTGCACGAATTCATGAATTTTGCGAATTGCGAGTTCGCTTTCGCACGAATTCGCGGATCACAAATTCGCAAATTTTGCCCATGCTTAATATAAGGGTGGACACTGGGCGGCCATTTTGTTCATGTTTAGGCTGGCTGGAGTGTAGACTGTAGAGTAGGGGGATTGTGACTCAGGCTGACTTGATTGCTCTTAGGGGCTGCTAGTTAGTAGTGAGGGCTGCCCTCCTTCCAGCTGATCTGACCCTGCTGGAGGAAAAGAAGAGAGTACCATTCCCAGATATCCACCAGATGAAAAGGACTAAACTATATAACTAACCGGTGAGAGTGATCTGGCTCTACCTCAGGAACCTTTGAGGGTGGTGCTGCTGGATAATTTGTCAAGCGGAAGCAGGAACCTTGATTAAACCCCCTGGAATAGCCTGGAGATATAAAACTTGCTCTGACTGGCCGATTTGCCTCATTGGTGTGGTGCTGTACTACCTGAGGTTACAGATCGCTAGCTCTGACCCCAGTGTCTTGGATAGAGCTCTTGTATTTGCCCCTTTCTTCATGCCTTCCTAAGCTTTTGTGTCGCCGAGATCGTGTGATTGAGCGATTCCCGCTCAAGGCGTGAGGTGAGGTGGAGCAGCGCCAGCCGGGGAGAGATGCTGGACGGGGTCGCTTAGCAACCGAACTCCCGCCCAGTGTATTGCTTCTTCTTGTCAAGACGGTGCTCTGCTGTGGCGGAAGTAGGGCGGCTTGTCAGCGGTGCCAGGTTGTCCCGCGGGGTGTGGCCTGACGGCTGCGAGGCCCAGAAAGAGTTACTACGTGGTCCAGTCTCAGTCCCCGCTCCGCTTCGGGTAGAGTGTTAAGACCCGAGCGGGGAAGTAGGAGGAAGACCGGACCGCCGACTCGATCCCTGGTATACTGAAGAAGGCGCCGATCAGGCGCAGAGGTAAACCGGGAACCCCTATAGTGAAGGGTAGAGAAGGAAAGAAGTGAAACTGTGTAGGGAGAGGGAGGACTGCCATGGAGTGGGGAATGTGACAGAATCCAGGACCAGAGGAATTCACTTGACGACCCAAAAGTGACTAATTAAGATTTGTGGGAGTAGATAATAATCCTCAGATTCCCCCAGAGATAGATCCCACTTAAGCATATTTCTGCCCAGATGTAAAGGGGGAGTGCCCTCAAACTCTCCCTATTGGTGACTCGAGAATAAATGTCTTCTCCAGATTAATTCAGAATGAGAAGAAGGAAAAAGCCTGCTGACATGGAATGTTATTAATCTTTTATGCTTGACAGTTGCACACATTTGTTATGCTATTAGTCAATGTACCTTTTTGATCAGAGAAATAACACCCAGATACAGTTAAACCATTAAATGAATATTTTCTACTGTAGCTCAAGCTGAATGTATTTAAGATTTGGGTGTTCGGTCTGCCATAAGTGATTTGATGTACTGTCCAGATACTGTATTTAACTTTTGAAAGGAATGACCAAGAACAATTTTCTGAATATTGAAATCCTCATTTGACCGTCACAATATAAAGAGATAAAGCTTCAATATTTTTACTAAACAACTTAGATGGTGTGATGTCGTTTCTGGTGGGTTTGCACTGGGGTGTTGTAGTGAGTGTGATGCAAGCACGACACCGTCACCGTCCTGATTTAGCCTTTCCACCCAGGACCATGCTACCCTAAGTGGACCGGCAGTCCCGGTTCCAACATATTGGTGCTCAGTGGTGGGTTAGGATTTGTGCTTGCGTACACCCTACAGCAACTTAGTGTGCACCACGCACCTTACACCTAATTGTTCTTTCTCTGTCCATGTTATGTTAACAAAGGATTATAGAGCGCACTGACACGGTTGGTCTCCTGGCGCTGTAGAGACAGAGGGCTGTCAGAGTTGGAGGCCTGCGGATTTAGTAGTATGCTTGTTGGTAGAGCCAGGTCTTTAGGGATTTCCTGAATGACATGAGATTGGGGCATAGCCGGATCTCAAGGGGGAGGGCATTCCACAGACAAGGTGCCAAAGTGCCAAATCTGCAGCGGCCCAAGCGTTTACGTTTAAAGGATGGTATTTGTAGAAGGCATTGGTGGGCCGAGCGTAGGCTTCGGGACGGGGCATACTTTATAATGAGTTTTGTGATGAAGTTGGGGCTTTTGCAGTAGAGCGCTTTAAAGATCATGCAGCTGACTTTGAAGGTGCAGCGCTGGGCGGCCAGTGAAGTGTTTTCAGAAGGGGGCGGCAGAATGCCATCTAGGCTGGTTTAAAATCAGTCTTGCTGCCTGATTCTGCACTATCTGAAGTCGTTTCAAAAGGAATTGGGGAGGCCCAAATATATCGAGTTAGCATAATCTATGTGAGAGATCACAGTTGCGATCACCACCTGTATCAAGGCTTCGTGGGTCAGAAGGCGACGAACCTACCGGATTTTTCTCATTTGGAAGAGACACTTGGAAACCACCTGGCCTACTTGCGTTTTAAGTGAGAGGTCGCTGTTTAAGGTGATGCAAAGCGTCTTTGCCGATGATGAAGGGATCGGAGCTTGACCCATTTCTGTTGGCCAATAATGTGGGCCCCAGTATTTAGCGCTGTCCCCAGTCAGGACCAGCTCGGTTTTTCCTGGGGATTAATTTCAACTGATTTTGGTTCACCCAAGCTTGGATGAACCTCATTGTTGATTGGAAGAAGGAGATGGACATGTCTGAGATGTCGATTGTGAATAGGAGCTTTAGGTCGTCCGCATAGTTCAGCACTGTTACCTGTTTGTCTCTGAGAGCTTGGATTAAAGGGAAGATGTAGAGGTTAAACAGGTGGGGTGACAGGGACGAGCCCTGGGGTACACCACATGTGATGGCTTGCTTGGTGCCCGCTAAGTTGCCCAGGCAAATTGCCTGGGAACGGTCTACTAAAAAGGACTTCAGCCAGCCGGCTGCCGTGCCCCGGATGCTAGCCTGAGAGACACGGTCGATCAAGATGGTGTGATTGACCGTGTCAAATGCGGCTGACTAATCCAGGAGCACTAGAGCCTGTGGAATGTGATTCTCTGCACAGTCCCTAAGGGTGTCCATTATTGCCACTACCACTGCCTCCGTTGAATGGGCTGGGCGAAAGCCCGCCTGATGTGGATCAAGGCAGTTTGATGTCTCTATGAAGTTGGACAGGCAGTTGGCAACATGAGCCTCCAACACCTTTGCTAGGAAGGGAAGAAGGGAGATTGGACGATAGTTTGCATTGCAGGTCGGGTCTGCGCCTGGTTTCTTCAGAAGGGGAATTACGATAGCTTCTTTGAATGCGAGGGGAACTATTCCAGTGGCCAATGAGTTGTTTAGAAGGGTACACGCGGGAGACGGAATAGCTGATAGGCAGTCTTTCAAGATATAAGGAGGACATCTGTCGGATGGGGCGCCAGATTTTACTCTTACCAGTAATTCCTGAAATAGTTCTGGGGTGATGGGAGGGAAACTGCTAATTAAGTCGATAGTATTGGGGCTTGGAACTGAAAGGGGAGGACTTGGGGTATGAGGAATACTGGCTTTGATAGCCGTGATTTTCTCTGTAAAAAAAACGTTCAGTGAATCGCAGATAGCCTTGGTCGGGGGCAGGCTGGGCCGGACATTGTCAAGGTTGGTTAATTCATTAGGAATAGAGAAAATATCCTTAGATTTGTTGGTTAAGTTAGTTATACGGGAAGAGAAGTAAGCAGTTTTAGTGACTAGGATAGATTTCATGTAGTCCTTCCTGGCAGAGATGTATCGAGTTTTAGCGACAGGGGCATACTTACGACGCCAACGTCGCTCAAGTTGTCAAAGGGCCAGTTTTTTTGCTTTTAAGTCAGGGGAGAACCATTTTTGGGCAACGGCGCACCGGGCCAGTTTGATAGTCTTGTATGGAGCATGGACGTCGCTGGCTGATTGCAGTCAGAGAGAGAGATTGTTTTCTGCTATGTTGATATCAGGGTGGTGGGAAGGAATGGAAGTGGCAAGAGTTTGTAGGAATTCCGGCCTGTCTAGAGAGTTCCACTTCCTAGCTCGTCCACCCATAGCTGTAACGGTGGTCTTTTTAGGGGAATGGATGAGATTAAATTTGAGAAGAAGATGATCCGACCATAGACACGGGAAGGTGACCGGGGTCGTAACTAAAAGAGAGTTGCTCCAGACCTGGTCCAGAATGTGGCCTTTACAGTGAGTTGGTGATCGTACATGTTGTTTGAAGTTTAGATTTGTAAGAACCTCAGTGAGTTCACGCGACTGAGGACCCTCCAGAGGGTCGTTGAACCAGTAGTTAAGGTCCCCCACCAGTGGAATCCTGGCTTTATCAATGGCTAGGTTGGCAGTTTGTTCACTGAGCGCTAAAGGGAAAGACGGCATGTTGTTGGGGGGTCTGTAAAGGAGGACACATGCCATAGTTGTGTAGGAAGTATCAATTTTTAGAACCAAGTTTTCAGTGTCTGAGAGATTCAGCCAAGTCAAGGCGGTGACGCTCAGGTCGTGGCGGAAGATTGCTGCCACTCCCCCGCCAGGTTTGCCGGATCCACGATCCGCGTGGATGATACAGTAGTTGGGTGGCAGTGCTGCTATGATATCTGGGGCAGAGTTTTGGGTGAGCCAAGCCTTGGTAAGTAAAAGGATGTCGAGATTGTCCTCTTCTAGTAAAAGAAAGAGGTCCAGGTTGTGTTTCACCATGGAGCGGGTGTTTAGATAAGCTATAGACATGGAAAGGGGACAAGAGTCGAACGCTGTATGATTAATGGGGCCGACAGAAGTCGTGGTGGCGGTATCGAGGATGGGAGAGCGATTGACTAGGAGCCCTAATCTCTGGGCTCGATTGCGTGATGGCTCATTCAGGTGGCCCTGGCTGTTGTTTGTGGCCAGCAGCTCTTCACGGGAGTAGGTAATCCGCCCTATAGCATGGCGTGCCCTGGAGCCCATCAGGGCGCGGACGGGCGTAGACGGGCTTTCCTTTGGCGCGCTGCCGGCACGCCGCCGGCGCGCCCGCTACGCCCGTCCGCTGCGCTCCCTAGACGAAGGGGCCATTTTGTACCAGTGAGGGCGGGAGGGGCGGAGAACTGGACCGCACGCCTGCTCCGGCTCCTCACCCAAGATGGCGGTGGCTAGAGGCTGTCACCCAAGCAGCGCCTAATTGGCTGCAATGGGCCACAGCAGGGCAAGAGAGTAATTGGGCTAGTGGTGGAGCAGTCCATAGTCAGTGCGGGAGTGCAGATCGGTTATTTAAAATTTTCGGCAAGGTGAGTCCTAGTAGTCAGAACTCTGTGAAGAAGGTGAAATAAGTGATTTAAAATCAAAGAAACCACACACACACTGACACGTCCCAGCTTTCCGCCTCAGGACACGAGCACTCTGTCAATCGGTGCACTGGAGGCTGTGGGTTTTTGTGCCAGTGAGGGCGGGAGGGGCGGAGCACTGGACCGCTCGCCTGCTCCGGCTCCTCACCCAAGATGGCGGTGGCTAGAGGCTGTCACCCAAGCAGCGCCTAATCGGCTGCAATGGGCCACAGCAGGGCAAGAGAGTAATTGGGCTAAAGTTAGTCTCTTCAATTGGCATTTTTGTTTTTTCCCCCAAAAAAACTCCTTGAGCTGGGGGTTGTAAGTAGCTCCTAATTGACGCCTTTCTATCAAGTAGCCCATACAAATGTCTGAGGTCCCGACTGGCAAAATGGAGTTCGAGCTGGCTGAGTTAGAAACTTACTCAGTGGCACAGCTTAAGGAATTTTGTCAGGAGAAAGGGGTGTTCTTTAAGCATGGTGCGAATAAAGTGGAACTTCAAACCAGCTTGAGAGCATTGGTAGCAGCAGATCACCCAGATGGGGGGAGGGGTGAGGAAGGAATGGAGCCTGACACCATCGCAGAATTGAACCTGTTGTACCAAACCGAAGGTGGGAATCTGTTACCAGGTCCTGGGACACCTTCGAGGGTGGGTAGTAGTGCGTCTGGAAGGAGCCTGTCCTCAGCAGAACTAGCGGACAGGAGGGAGAAGAGACAACTAAAATTGGAGCTAGCCCGATTGGAGAAGGAGCGGGAGGAAAGGAGGTTTATCCATGAGCTTACTTTAAGGGAAATGGATCTTAAAGCCCTACAGATAGAGACCCACAGTAATCCCATTGGTGGCAGCGTACCTGAGGAAGTTACCAGGGAGCCCAGACCCTACCTGCCCAAAGATGTAGTCGCCAGTTTTAGTGTAGGAGATAACATTGCCAAATGGTTGGCTGCCTATGAGGTCTCGCTAAGAGCCCATGGGATTTCAGAGAGTCATTGGGGGGGGGTGGCCTGTATAAGTACATGCCTCCGGTGGGGAATGGATGCTCTTTTAGCTCTGGAACAGGAGGAACAGACCAATTACCCCACAATGAAGATTGCCTTGATCAGAAAGTTTGGGCTGACCCCTGAAAAATATCGGCAGAAATGTCGGAACAGCCATACACTAACTACACAAAACTGGCTGGATTTTTTGGACTATGCTAAGAAGGCATTAGAGGGCTGGGTGCAGGGCAGTGAGGTTGCTGATTATGAGGGGTTGTATGATCTGTTCCTAAAGGAGCACCTCCTCGAGAAATGTTTTGGGGAGTTGCGCCAACACCTGGTGGACAGCAAGCAGACTAATCCTAGAAACCTTGCAGAGGAGGCAGACACCTGGGCTAGTACCAGAGTGTCTACTAAGGGATCTGGGGGGTCTCCCAAAGAGGTAGACAGGGGTCTTCCCAGAAGAAAGAGAAGGGAGGAAAAAAGGAGGAGTTCTACAAAGGCCCCCAAAATAGTTCACAAGGGAAGGAGTCAAGTTCCCCAGCCAAATCTGGCCACCAAAAACCCACTTATCCTGACCGAAGTCAGCAGCCCAGGATTGTCCGATGCTATGAGTGCAGTGAGACTGGACACTATAAGGGAGATGCCAAGTGTCCAAAGAGTACTATTGAAATACAGTGGTCTTCAACCATTACTTTCCTTTAACTGAATTAATCAATGTATGATCAATATTACCACATAGTTACGGGACACGTCTCTCAGATCAACCCTACACATTCAATGTATTGAATTTATACAAAGACAAAAAACAAACAACATGCAACAGCAGCAATTTACAAAATCAGGGGCAATTTTAATTCATTGCATTTACCACTAACTTTGTATCAAAATCTTTCAGGTTGCTCAAAGGGGACGTGCAAGAAATAAAGAATTATCAAGTGCTCAGTAGGAGGAAATAGATAAAGGCATAGAGATATTCACAATATTATTTACACAATAGATCAGTTGCACAGTTCACCGTCTGACAATAACCTGGCCCATGATATAAGTTTTATACACATTTTTCATTAAATGGAGACATAGCTTCCAAAGACTTATTGCACCAGAAAATGTGTTTCACAATCCAGGTATTGAGAAAAAAGGGGGGAGCGTCGACGTTTCGACTCGTCTTAGGGCCTATAGGTGAGTTAGACCGTGGCCATGCGAGTCTTCATCAGGACTAATACATCGGGTAACCCAAGGAGTAGTGTTGGCCTCTATAGTGGGGATGGATAAAGTGGGATATCTTAACCCTTTGTCCCAAGGTTAGTGTTAATTCCTTGTCCACGGAGCGTAGATAGAGTAATTTATTCTCACGGTATCCCAGGCTTGTATCTCTGCATATTCAATTGTCCATGATATTTTCAGGAAGTCCCAAACTTCAATTGTCTTGTATCCAAAAATCGTCGGGATAAATCTTCCTAGCTGAAAAAGATCAGCGTTCCAATAGTTAACACTAACCTTGGGACAAAGGGTGAAGATATCCCACTTGATCCATCCCCACTATAGGGGCCAACACTACTCCTTGGGTTGCCCGATGTATTAGTCCTGATGAAGACTCGCATGGCCAGGGTCTAACTCACCTATAGGCCCTAAGACGAATCGAAACGTCAACGCTCCCCCCTTTTTTCTCAATACCTGGATTGTGAAACACATTTTCTGGTGCAATAAGTCTTTGGAAGCTATGTCTCCATTTAATGAAAAATGTGTATGAAACTTATATCATGGGCCAGGTTATTGTCAGACGGTGAACTGTGCAACCGATCTATTGTGTATATAATATTGTGAATATCTCTATGCCTTTATCTATTTCCTCCTACTGAGCACTTGATAATTCTTTATTTCTTGCACGCCCCCTTTGGGCAACCTGAAAGCTTTTGATACAAAGATAGTGGTAAATGCAATGAATTAAAATTGCCCCTGATTTTGTAAATTGCTGCTGTTGCATGTTGTTTGTTTTTTGTCTTTGTATAAATTCAATACATTGAATGTGTAGGGTTGATCTGAGAGACGTATCCCGTAACTATGTGGTAATATTGATCATACATTTATTAATTCAGTTGAAGGAAAGTAATGGTTGAAGACCACTTTATTTCAATAGTATATAATACCCAGGTCTTTGACTTCTTGGGTTACCCCATTCTGGATAAGTGTCCAAAGAGAGCGTACCCTCCCACTGGAGGAAAAACCCCAGGGGTAGTGAGTGTAGTGATCGGGGAGGAGCTGCCCCTAGACAAGGGGGGTGAGTGGGCAGGGCTAACCTTAATGTCCCTGGGAGACAGTGAGATGGTTCCTAAGGTCCATGTGCCTCCAAATACCACCAAGTATAGGCAATAGGTCACCATCAATGGCCAGAAGGGGGAGGCTCTGAGGGACACAGGTGCCAGCATGACCATGGTGAGAAAACAGCTGGTGTCCCCAGAGAAGGTGATTCTTAATGTACTCCACCCAGCTGTGATGGCTTACAGCAGAGTGGGCCACAATCCCGTGGCTGAGGTTCCCTTTGAGTGGGTAGGGGTCACAGGCCTTCCACGAGTTGCGGTGAGACTTGCCGTGCCAGTCGATTGTCTGTTGGGGAACGACCTTGAGCACAATGCTTGGAAAGAGGTAGAGTTCCAGACACATACGGAAATGCTGGCATCACCTGATTGGACCTGTGCAAGCACGCGGTCCGCGACTGCCCGGAGGGGGAGTTTGCAAGGGCTGGAGCCTGGAACAAAGGCACAGCCCGCTGCCAACAAGAGGAAGATCCAGGGACGGGGGAACCTGCCTCGGCGTCCACACCCCGTGAGATGGATGGGACACCTGAGGTGGTGGTCCCGGAGTCCACGGAGGGGGATGTTGTCTCCCTGGAGGACTTACATATCCCTGCGGAGTGGCAAGTAGAGGGAGGACCTACCAGGGAAGAGTTTTGTCAAGGGCAGAAGGATTGCCCTACCCTTGAGGGTCTGAGGCGACAGGCCGAAGCCTAGGCAGCAGGTAACATTTCAGGGAACTTTCATATTTACTGGGAGGATGGCCTCCTCTACAGTGAACCCAAGGCTCTGGTGCACGGTTCGTCCCGGGCCTTAGTAGTTCCCCAGCGTTACTGAGCCTTTCTCTTGGAGTTGGCTCATGAAATTCCTTTGGCAGGACACCTGGGCCAAGACAAGACCTGTGCCCGGCTTGTCCCACACTTCTATTGGCCTCAGATGAAGGTTACGTCCGACACTTTTTGTAGGACGTGTGTGTCCTGTCAAGCCAGTGGGAAAACAGGGGTCAAGCTGAAGCTCCCCTGGAACCACTGCTTGTCGTTAGCAACCCCTTTGAAAGGGTGGGCATCAACATTATTGGGCGATTAGATCCACCCACTTCAGCCGGTCACAGGTTTATCCTAGTATCGGTGGGTCATGCCACTCGGTACCCAGAGGCTATTCCTCTGAGGACAATTCCTGCACCTGCGGTGGCCAGGGCCCTGATGGGGATTTTTACCTGAGTGGGTTTCCCAAAGGAAGTTGTGTCCGACAGGGGGGCCAACTTCATGTCAGCATATATGCAGGCTATGTGGAAGGAATGTGGAGTCACTTACAGGTTCACTACTCCTTACCACCCCCAGACTAATGGTTTGGTGGAAAGGTTTAACAAAACCCTGAAAGGCATGATCAGGAGTCTGCCTGAGAGCCTGTGGAGGAAACGGGACATCCTCCTACCCTGTTTGTTGTTTTCATACAGGGAAGTGCCACAGAAGGGGGTGGGCTTCAGCCCCTTTGAGCTTCTTTATGGGCACCCTGTTAGAGGAGCTCTCAGCCTGGTGAAAGATGGATGGGAAAAGACTCCCAGGAGGCTTCCCCAGTATGTGGTGAGTTACATGCTGGCTTTCCGTAGCCAAATGGCTAAGTTGTGGAAGCAAGCTTCTGACAACTTTGAAGCCAGCCAGGCAGTCATGAAAGAGTGGTACGACCACAATGCTCACCCCGTGGAGTTGGAGCCTGGACAGAAGGTGTGGCGTCATGGAGCCTGGAGAGCTTAGTGCCCTCCAGGATCGCTGGACAGGCCCCTTTGAAGTGGTTAAAAAGAAGGGCAAGGTCACCTATTTGATTGATCTTAAGACCTCCAGGCAGCCCCATCGGGTGCTCCATGTCAACCGCCTCAAGCCCCACCACGAGAGGTCCGAGGTCACCTTGATGATGATGACCGATGGGGCAGAGGAGGAGGAAAGTGAGCCTCTCCCTGACCTATTTGCGCCCCAGGAGAAGGACGGTTCAGTGGAAGAAGTGGTCTTCTCACCATACCAATCTGGGACATGTTATCCTCACTTACACCTGACATATGTTTCCTGACGGAAACGTGGTTGTCCCCCTATAGCCTACCGGCAATCAATATTGCGATTCCGGAGGGGTATAAAAACATTCTGGATAGAAGGGGGAAAGTGGGGGGGATCGCAATAGTATTCAAAGAAAGTCTAAAAGTCCAATGGCTAGATACGCTTAGCAATGAGCAGTTAGAGATAGGCCTGTTTAGGGTCAGTAGCCCAGTGGCTGCGACATGGGAGGGCGCACTCTTGTACCGCCCACCAAATTCAAAAGTGAACTTTGTAAATACTGTGACAGAGTTCATCGCTACACATGTTGTGGCTTCCAGGAGTTTTATACTGCTGGGGGATTTTAACTATCATGGGGAAGCTACCCAAGACCCGGAGGTGGGGCAGCTGTTGTCACGACTGGCTGACATGGGTCTGGGTCAATATGTACAGGGCCCCACACATACAGCTGGCCATACACTGGACATAACATTTTTAAATAACGAAAATCTATCATTCAGGGACTCTTGGCCCCTGACACGGACTGATCATCACCTAGTCTCCTTTTTTTGCCCAGAGGCAGTGAATACGGAAAGGGAGCGTCTGTGCAGACTAAAACAAAAAAAAAAAACTAGACCCTGGCAGAAACTTGACTTGGAAGCTTTTGAAGGAAAGTTTCTGAGCCTCGAAAGGCAGGCCAAGGAAGTAGGGGAGGCCGACACAGAGACATTATTGGCGAAGTTTAACCAGGCTCTGACTAAGACACTGGACGCAGTTATCCCGTGAAAAAATAGCAAGCCGGGGTCGAGACGAGTCTCAGCACCTTGGTACTCAGGTACTCTAAAAACTGAGAAATCTTCCTGTAAAACTCTAGAAAGAAAATGGGGAAGGACTAAATACGAGAGCGATAAAATAAACTATAAAAAGGCTTTAGCAAATTACCATCACAATATTAAAGGGGCCAGATGTACCTTTATCCAGACACAAATTGAACAGGCAGGGAACTCCATAAAGACACTGTTCGAGATAGTGAAGGGTTTTTCTTCTCCACAAGCATGTAAACAACAGCCTGTGGAAACACAGGAGCTGTGTGAAGCGTTAGCCACCTATTTTCAGGAGAAGATTGCCCGGATATACGAGAACTTCCCAAAAAACAATAGCCCTAGCACAGCCATACCAGGAATTCAGAACGGCGAGCCAGTTATGGGTCTCAACCAGTTTGAGCCCATTTCACGGCAGGGGGTCATTCGGCACCTGCAAATGGCAAAGTCTGGGTCCCCGAGCGACGTCTGCCTGCCTTATGTCATGGTTATGATCGCGTCCAGCTGTGCGCCGCCCATTCAGAAGATCCTGAACTCCTCAATGGCCAGCGGTTACATGCCCATGATATGGAAGGAGGCCCACGTACGCTCAATCCGCAAAAAAACCTCAGCTGATCCCGCAGTATTGAGTAATTATAGGCCCATACCACTACTCCCTCTGCTGGCTAAAATACTGGAGGCTCACATTAACACCCAAGTGAGCCAGTATTTGGAGTCCAATAACATTCTGGACATATCGCAGTCCGGCTTTTGGCCGGGTTTCAGCACAGAGACTGCTATTCTGGCTGTGACGGATTCCATCAGGCGTACGCTGGCTGAAGGGAGTTCGGTGATGCTCATTCTGCTGGACCTCTCCGCAGCATTCGATACTGTATCTCATCGTTTGCTGGCGGAGAGGCTCCAGGACTGCGGTATCGGGGATCCGGCACTGAAGTGGCTGGTCCACTTCCTGGCGGATAGGAAGCAACAGGTCATGATGGGTTCATTCAAATCGTCAAAGTACTTATTGGAGAGAGGGGTCCCTCAGGGCTCATATCGAAGTCCCACCCTCTTCAATATATACATGGCCCCATTAGCCAGAATAGTGCGGCATTATGGGTTTGAAGTCCTCTCATACGCAGACGACACTCAATTGATTTTCCCGATTGGGAAAAATCTGGTGGAGGAAAGAACGCGCTTCGCCCAATGAATGCTGGCCATCGCAAGCTGGATGGCAGAGTCCTGTCACCAACTAAATCCAGAGAAAACGGAGCTGATGTTTCTCGGAAAAAGACAGGAACTTGTGCTAGACGACTGGTGGCCTGCAGAACTGGGGACCGCTCCAGTCCCTTCAGACTCAGTGAAAAGTTTATGTATACAGCTTGACGAGAACCTGTCCATCGCAGAACGGTAGTTCAAGCCCTAGTAATCAGTAAGATCGACTATGGGAATGCACTGCTGGCCGAAGCAGGATTCACACAGTTAGCAAAGCCCCAAGTGATCCAAAATACGGCAGCAAGGATGGTCCTGAATCGCCCACCAGGTACCCCATCGCTCCCTTTACTGAAGGAACTGCACTGGTTGCCGGTGAAGAAGAGAGCCTTTTTCAAGACCTGCTGCCTGGTCTTTAAAGCTATGAGGGAAATTGGCCCAAAATATCTACAAGACAAAATTTGCAAATGGACATCCGCTTGTAATTTGAGATCAAATGGTAAAGCCCTACTAGCGAACTCACGTATCTACCGCAATCGCCTGGGAGGTAAAGCCTTTTCGTATGTAGGCCCTAAATATTGGAACTCCCTACCCGAAGGGCTGCGAAAGTCTCCTTCATACTTGACTTTCAGGAAACATCTTAAAGCCTTCCTATATTGTTGATTCACTCTGGTATCCTAACTTTCGCTCTCAAGAAAAAGGACTAGACAGCTTGTAGATGCTCCCGGGTGATTCAGGCGCTTTACAAAAACCCAATAACACTAACAATAACAATAACAATCTCTGACTCCCGAACAGCAGAGGGACTGCCGCCAAATTTTGGAGCAGTACTCCTCGCTGTTCTCCCTTATCCCGGGGAGGACCCACCTGTGTACCCACGATGTGGACACAGGGGACAGCCCTCCTGTGAAGTCCAAGTCCTACCGGCTGTCAGATAAGGTGAAGGCCAGCATCCATAGTGAGGTCACCAAGATTCTGGAGCTGGGAGTGATTGAACCTTCTGACAGCCCCTGGTCCAGTCTGGTGGTACTGGTACCAAAAGCTGCCCCACCGGGCACCACACCAGAACTCAGATTCTGTGTGGATTACAGGGGACTGAATTCAGTGATAAAGACTGATGCTCATCCCATCCCAAGAGCGGATGAGTTCATTGACCTGCTGGGAGCTGCCCAATACCTGAGTACCTTTGACCCTACGTCAGGATATTGGCAGATCTCCCTGACAGATGGGGCGAAGGAGAAGTCTGCCTTCTCCACCCCTGAGGGACATTACCAGTTCCGAGTGATGCCCTTTGGGCTCAAGAACGTCCCTGCTACCTTTCAGCGGCTGGTGAACGAGGTCCTCTCTGGTATGGAGACCTTTTCTGCTGCCTACCTTGATGACATTGCTGTCTTCAGCAGCAGCTGGGAGGACCATCTGTGTCACCTCAAGAAAGTACTTTAGGCCCTGCAGCAGGCCTGTCTGACAATCAAGGCCAGAAAATGCCAGATTGGGCAGGGGTCAGTGGTGTACCAAGGTCACTTGGTGGGTTGGGGAAGGTGCAACCTCTCCAGGCCAAGATTGAAACCATCATGGCCTGGGAACCCCCCCAAGACACAGACTGAGGTCCGAGCTTTTCTGGACCTCACCGGTTACTACCGCCGCTTTGTCAAGGGATACGGTACCATAGTGGCTCCCTTGACTGAGCTTACATCCAAGAAACACCCTCGACAGGTAATTTGGACCGATGTGTGCCAACGATCCTTTGACACCTTGAAGAAAGCTATGTGCACAGCTTCAGTGCTCAGGGCCCTGGATTTTTCCAAAGAATTCATCGTCCAAATAGACGTGTCTGAGCATGGTATTGGGGCAGTGTTATCACAGCTCAATGAAGAAGGACTGGACCAACCTGTGGTTTTCCTTTCTAGGAGACTGCTTCCCCGGGAACAGAGGTGGAGTGCAATAGAGCGGAAAGCCTTTGTGGTGGTTTGGGCTCTGAAGAAGTTGCGGCCATACCTGTTTGGTTCGTACTTCCTTGTTCAGACTGACCACCGGCCCCTCCGGTGGCTTCTGCAGATGAGGGGTGAGAATCCCAAGTTGCTAAGGTGGTCCATATCCCTACAGGGAATTGACTTTAGGGTGGAACACCGACCTGGAGTGGACCATGCCAACGCTGATGGTCTCTCGAGGTTTTTCCGCCTTAGTGACGAGAACTCCCAAGGGATTGGGTAGCTCTCCCCACTTTCAGCTGGGGGGGACGCGTGTTAGACCTGTCAGCTTTTTGGGTGGACTCCCCTTATATTTTTATTTTTTGGTCCCTTTCTGCCTCCCATTATTTTTGTCCACCAGCCCTTTTTTTTGTGTGGCTTTAGGTCTCCAGGTGCCCCGCCACTGCTATCCAGTTCTGAGGTGCAGGTGTGCCTTCCTAAAATGGTGAACGGGTTCCTAAGATGGACGCCTGTCAGGAATTACCTCAGAGCTTTTGGGCCATAGGATAACATTGGAGAGTTCCAGAACCTTCCAGGCCATTCTAGTGACCAGGGCCCAGGCTATATAAGGGTGGACACTGGGCGGCCATTTTGTTCATGTCTAGGCTGGCTGGAGTGTAGACTGTAGAGTAGGGGGATTGGTACTCAGGCTGACTTGATTGCTCTTAGGGGCTGCGAGTTAGTAGTGGGGGTTGCCCTCCTTCCTGCTGATCTGACCCTGCTGGAGGAAAAGGAGAGAGTACCATTCCCAGATGTCCACCAGATGAAAAGGACTAAACTATATAACTAACCGGTGAGAGTGATCTGGCTCTACCTCAGGAACCTTTGAGGGTGGTGCTGCTGGAGAATTTGTCAAGCGAAAGAAGGAACCTTGATTAAACCCCCTGGAATAGCCTGGAGATATAAAACTTGCTCTGACTGACGATTTGCCTCATTGGTGTGGTGCTGTACCACTTGAGGTTACAGATCGCTATCTCTGACCCCAGTGTCTTGGATAGAGCTCTTGTATTTGCCCCTTTCTTCATGCCTTCCTAAGCTTTTGTGTCACCGAGATCGCGTGATTGAGCGATTCCCGCTCAAGGCGTAAGGTGAGGTGGATCAGCGCCAGCCGGGGAGAGACTCTGGGCCGGGTCGCTTAGCAACCGGACTCCCGCCCAGCGCATTGCTTCTTCTTGTCAAGACGGCGCTCTGCTGTGGCGGAAGTAGGGCGGCTTGTCAGCTGTGCCAGGTTGTCCCGCGGCTGACTCCCCAGCGGATCGGGAGAGGGCGCGGGGTGTGGCCGGACAGCTGCGAAGCCCAGGAAGAGTTACAACGCGGTCCAGTCTCATTCCCCGCTCCGGGTAGAGTGTTAAGACCCAACCCGGAAAATAGGAGGAAGACCGGACCTCCAACTCGATCCCCGGTAAACTGAAGAAGGCGCCAGTCGGGCGCAGAGGTAAACCAGGAACCCCCATAGCGAAGGGTAGGGAAGGAAAGAAGTGAAACTGTGTAGGGAGAGGGAGGTCTTCCATGGAATGGGGAATGTGACAGAATCTAGGACCAGAGCAATTCACTCGATGAACCAAAAGTGACTAATTAAGATTTGTGGGAGTAGATAATAATCCTCAGACTCCCCCAGAGATAGATCCCGCTTAATCATATTTCTGCCCAGTGGTAAAGGGGAGTGTCCTCAAACTCTCCATATTGGTGACTCGAGAATAAATGTATTCTATGCTTGACAGTTGCACACATTTGTTATGCTATTAGTCAATGTACCTTTTTGATCAGAGAAATAACACTCAGATACAGTTAAACCATGCAATGAATATTGCCTACTGTAGCTCAAGCTGAATGTAGTTAAGATGCGGGTGTTCGGTCTGCCATAAGTGATGTGATGTACTGTCCAGATACTGTATTTAACTTTTGAAAAGAATGACCAAGAACAATTTGCTGAATATTGAAATCCTCATTTGACCTTCACAATATAAAGAGATAAAGCTTCAATATTTTTACTAAACAACTTAGATGGTGTGGTGTCATATTTGATGGGTTTGCACTGGGGTGTTTTAGTGAGTGTGATGCAAGCACGACATAGTCGCCTTCCTGATTTAGCCTTTCCACCCAGGACCATGCTACCCTAAGTGGACCGGCAGTCCCGGTTCCAACACCCATCATCTTTCATTCTTGGACTGCTTTCAGCAATTCACCCTAACTCGCTGAGGATGTTCCTTAATCGACGTCAAGGTATTTTCCCATCTCCTTTTGCAAAAACTGGTGTAAACCAATTGAAAACCAAATTAAAACCCATACAGTAACTCTTGCACTTCTTCCTGCTTGTCATACCACTGCAACCAGAACTCCAGCTTGTCTGCCTCTACTGGGGTCGAATCCCTTATCTGCAATTCCATGTACCCCACAACCAGTTCCGCATTGGGTTTACTTGTGCAAATTCCCCACTTGAGCCCTTTGTGCCCTGCACTGAGTAAGTGGGAGCTTACCAGTGCAGCGGCATCATTCATGCCTGTACTTACAAAATTTCCTGTTGCATAAATCTCAATTAAATGGCCAGCATGCTTCCTCATGCACCCTCTGCCCTCTCCCCATCCACTGTTTCAAAAGGACCAGTAAAATACCAGAAGACCGCTAGCCTGAAATCTGTCAAGGCTTGCATGGCCAGACCTGTGGTATGTAGCCACAAATCATTACCCAGTTCCCCCCATTTCCACTCCACATCCTCAGCCAACCATGCCTGGAATTCTTCATCATATTTCACCCATGTGATCCAGCGGCATACCAACAACAGATACTCCAACACCATATACTCACCTGGGCCCATAAACACACACAATTGGGTAACTGCTGGAGTCAAAGTTTATGTTTCTGAATTCAAGATTAGTTAACTTTTATTCCTAACTAGCCTTTCACTGATCAAAAATATTTTTCCTCTAGCCGATGAACCATTAGTTAAACTAGATGGTGGTGAAATGACATAAATTAATCTTCATATATAATAGAAAGGTTTAAAATGTTATCTATATTACTTGCCATGTGAACCACTTCAAAGTACAGTACAGTCACCATCACTAATAGGAGAGAAAATTCAATTAATCAATCATCAAACACATACTTTGTACTTATGCAATGACTTATGCTCAGAGAGGAGAGGATAGAGAGAAAAGAACAACTGCAAATTCACAAAGGTATATTTAATTAGGATCTTGTGAAGAACAACCCACTGGCCAAAGGGCTGGTAAGGGTTCCCCCGGGATGGATCAGGAGACAAAGAATTCGGGACAGGATTCAGGACAGATGACCTTTTTAGCACCAATGGTCATATCGCACCCCTCTCTGACACTCTCTTCCTCCTCGAGATTCTTCCGCGATCTTCTTTCTAAGCCTAATATATATACATATATATATATATATACAAAAAGTGCTCGGGTTTAAGGCCGCACTCCATTGCAGTTCGGTGAGCAACCTGTTTGTTGTTTAGGCATGCAGCTTCTCCCCCAGTTGTTGAATCCTCAGACCTTACGCGTTTCGAAGGTTTTGTCCTTCTCATCAGAGGCCCCACATGCAGAAAGTGATTTCTCGACGCTACAAACCCTGCTGCCTGATTTCAATCATTGTAATGAGCCTTCAATGTGCTCGTGATGTCATTTATTTCCACAATGCCGGCTGGGTAATGTAGTTTATTTAAGTCATTTTGCATCCCTCCAGTGGGTTTACTAACTGCATGGCATTTCAAGGATAAAGTCATTTTCGAGCCCTCCAGTGGGCCCCAGGGGAGATTTTGCATACCTTATTTTTCATTAACTGCAGCGCCATTCTCGAAGGGGTCCAGTCCCCCTCGCCGGATCCTTATTGTTTTCAAGGCCGGTGCGTCGCCTCCACGGCCAGAGCCGCCGTGATTTAAATATTCAAAAAGTGCTCGGGTTTAAGGCCGCTTTCCATTGCAGTTCGGTGAGCAACCTGTTTATTGTTTAGGCATGCAGCTTCTCCCCCAGTTGTTGAATCCTCAGACCTTACGCGTTTCGAAGGTTTTGTCCTTCTCATCAGAGGCCCCACATGCAGAAAGTGATTTCTCGACGCTACAAACCCTGCTGCCTGATTTCAATCATTGTAATGAGCCTTCAATGTGCTTGGGATGTCATTTATTTCCACAATGCCGGCTGGGTAATGTAGTTTATTTAAGTCATGTTGCATCCCTCCAGTGGGTTTACTAACTGCATGGCATTTCAAGCATAAAGTCATTTTCGAGCCCTCCAGTGGGCCCCAGGGGAGATTTTGCACAACTTATTTTTCATTAACTGCAGCGCCATTCTCGAAGGGGTCCAGTGCCCCTCGCCGGATCCTTATTGTTTTCAAGGCCGGTGCGTCGCCTCCATGGCCGGAGCCGCCGTGATTTAAATATTCAAAAAGTGCTCGGGTTTAAGGCCGCACTCCATTGCAGTTCGGTGAGCAACCTGTTTATTGTTTAGGCCTCTGATGAGAAGGACAAAACCTTCGAAACGCGTAAGGTCTGAGGATTCAACAACTGGGGGAGAAGCTGCATGCCTAAACAATAAACAGGTTGCTCACCGAACTGCAATGGAGTGCGGCCTTAAACCCGAGCACTTTTGGAATATATATATATATATATATATATATATATATATATATATAAATATATATATATATTACCTACTGGCGGTCGCTAGTAGGTAGTTATAGTTAGGACCTAGTTTCCATAGGAAATCCTCAACATTCTATTTGGAATAACTTTGGCCCTGGTGGATGAATCTTTGCGAATTTCTCAAAGAAGATGGCTCGGTCCGTTGCGCTCCTTCCTTGAAAGTTTTGGGGGAATTGGTCAAGTGGGGGCTGAGATAAAAGGGGGTCCCAAAACGTGTTTTCTCTATGTTATTTTCCATAGGACGTTTAGACTCGGCTACAGGTCGAACGGCTGAATGGATTTATAAGAATTTTGGCAAAACTGTAGAGTCCGGTTCGCAGATTACGCTTTTTTTGGAATGGTGTAAATCCGTTCAGTAGTTGCTGAGAAAATTAAAGTCAAAGTCAATTATATATCTATACGCGTGCACGGGTGCGCGCACCCATGCGGCTGCGCGTGAGCGGAATTTTCTTTTGCTGCGTGACGTCTGTTAACGTTCGATTTGAAGGAAATCAGGAAGTGTTGACCGCCATTTTGTCACTGCGAGTAAATATATTGTTCATTTCAAAGCGTTGAAACATGGAAAGGGGAGAAGGTAGAGATTGTCTTGCTGCGTAGGTTTTCTCGGGGTGTGCAGTAAGGCCCTTAAATGCGAAAAGATATATTTTTTTTCTAAAAAAAAGTTGTGGGGTGCGCGCACCCGGTCGCGCACACCTATTTACAAGAGTGTGAAAATGGAGATAAATCAGAAGTTTGAGTGCTTAGATATAAGGTGGCTCTGAAAAGAGCCCTTGTGTTAATTGAGTTTTTTCTGCATTTATAAGTAAGTACCGATGCAGAGCCTGATGTAGCATAGGAAGTTTCTGTGTCCCTCATCCGTGAAATGAACACCGCCTCTCCTATAGACGTCTTGCATGTGGTAACGCAAGTTGTTGTGGTAAATAGAACCCATGCTATAATCTCTGAGGAAAGCAGAAACAGACTTATTTACATGCCTCCTTGCTTTCTCAATTTGTGCACAATGTTGATTGGACCAATTCCATTTCTGTCTTTGGCATATATTGGAATATACCAAGGCAGTTCGAGGAAAAAGTGTCATCAATTGTCAAAAGGTGTCTTTTAGAAGCATTTCCAGACCTACCCCAGTCATTGTGCCTAGATCGTTCCCACCACAGTGCACAATTATAAGGTCTGGTTCTGGGAGATGCATAAAAGTTTTCACCAATGGAATCAATTGGTGACATTTCAATCCTCTTTGGCCAATCCACGTTATGTGTACATTTGCTAAATCAAGGTTGGAAATACCTCTGTTTGATGCATATTTTCCACTCCAGTGAATATAACTGTGTCCTAAAAGCCAAACCTTCATTTTCAAGGGATATGCAGTCGTACTCCGATGGGTTCTGGAAGTGGAATGGTACTTAGAAGCTAAAAGTCAGGATAAAAAAAATGAGGCTGGGTGTGGTTGAAAAAATAAAAATGATTGGTTTATTGTAATACCTCAAGATTGAAGACTACGTTGCATGTTAATTTTTATGTAAAAGGAAAAGTACTATTGGGTGTGAAAAAAATGACATGTAACAGAGCTGTGGATTGGGAGGTGTTTCTGGAGGGAAAACAGTCTTGTTAGTTTGTTGTAGGCCGTTGAGATATGAACTTTTGACCTGTGCCTTCAGCCAGGTGCAGAATGAGGTGTTACCATGGAAACAGCCAGAGATGGCAGTGGGTGATGGGTGACTTTTACGTGAGATTAAAAAAATTGTGAGGGACAACCAATTGAAATGTAAATTTGATTTTACAATTTTGCGTGACGAAATATGATTGGCTGAAGAGAGTTATATGAGTCTGTATTGAATGGATATCTGTGCCATTGAATTTTAGTTGCAGTGATAGAAGCTTAATAGAGAGTTCCGTCAAACGAATATCTGTTTTGTGTCTGTCACTGTTGTACATCGTACAAAGCATTGGTAAAGGTAAGTCTGTAACAGTTTGTTTTATCATGTACCGTAAAATATGGTTCAGTCACAAACATTGATTGATTTTCCTCGTAGCCTGAAAGAAAACTAATTTTTGGCTGTCATAATGTGTTGTATTTCTAAAACTAATTTTTTCATTTAAATGTTGAATACGCAGTATAAAATATTTTTAATATAGAGAGTAATTATTTGTGAGATTTTGAAGCGTTTATATATAATGAGAGAAGTTGTTCATGAAGTGAAAAAATGATATTAGCAGAGAGACAGATAATGCAGAAAGAGAGAGAAATGGTAAATTACTAGTGATACCGTCGTCAAAAAATGCTAATGGTTAATGAATTTGTAAACTTTTTGTCAGTCGACAAAATTTTAGGGTGGTTGGTGGACGTGGCCTGCACTGGTGGGGGTGGGGCGAGAGGGAGGGGGAAGGGGGCCAAAGTGCTAATGATTAAGGTATTCACAAAGTTTCTGTTAGACGACAAAATTATAGTGCGGTTTCTGGTCGCGGTTTGCACTGGTGGGGTGAGAAGGGGAGGTGGCCGAGTGAAATAAAATAAAAAGTTTTGACCATGAGGTTGTACACAGATTTGTGCAGAAAATGTGTTCGTAAATTGAGGTACCAAACGAAGTATAAAAATATCTCTCTCACTCCTGCTGTTTGACTGCATCTTCATGTCCCTTCTGTTTTCCGTCTCCGTTGCCCTGTGTTATCTTATTGTGTGTGTGTCTGTCTGTGTCTGCCTTCAGTCCGGGCTGAGGAAGTTTGCTGTGGAGGCAGACACAGATAGTCCTATCAAAGTAGTTGGAACGTTTTCTAAAAAATAATTATATAATTGCATTGCTTTTTTGAAGCGCTAGTGAATGTTTTCTTTCAGAATTACCGCTTGGTTACTTTCACAGAGGAGAGGGTATGTCGTATTTCAGTACTTAGTGCCTCTGCATCTGCACTCTGTTCTTTGGTGGCTGGTGGAGAAGTGTTTGTTATTGTGGAGATGAAAGCGCGATAAGGAGTGAAATACGACATAGCGTCTGGCCTGTAGAAGCGTGGGAGCAGTGATTAACTCTGAGTCAAGCGGAACTGTGGCGGTGCTTGGTAACAGTAATAAAATTTTTTTTAACAGAGGTACAACTGTCTGTACGGTGCGGAACCTACTAAGAAAGAGTTCACGGGCTGTTATAGGCTTGCGGGTTGTAGTATCAGTAAGTGAGGTCGACAAAAGAAAACATTAAGTTAGTACAGCTGAGGTTACGTGGAACACATGAATACTCTTTCAATATATAATCATTTCAGTTGAGTTTATGGATTAAAAGAGAGAACGTGTATATTTGAAATGTTTATTCAGAAATGCACTGTTTTGAAGGCAAATCATTATGTAATATGAGTACAGACATTGTAAAAAACAAAGTAATCGGTATAGTCAGTAGTACATGGAATACAAACGCTATAGTTGAAGAAAAATGAATATAGTTTCGTAAAATTAATTGTACACTCTTATAAGGAAGTATATTATATTTTAATAAATGGAAGAAGGTCTCTGGCTTTTCAGTTTAGGAACGATATATGAAAATGCTAGTGGTTATACATCATCACTTTATCAATCAGCTGTCTATATGCGAAGCACTATCAAGTTTATGTTATGTTACTGTGTAAGGGGAGAAAAAGGCGCCAAAAGCGACAAAATGGCGAGAGGTGCATGTACGTAATCTGTTGGATGGTTCGCAAATCACTGTTGAGAAGAACTACTGTATTGAGATATCTTTTGAAGGTTGCAGTATTGCATTTGAAATACAGCACGAAAAACAATGGAAATATTATTGAAAGAACATATTTTTCTCTTATGTATTTAAAAAAAATTATTTTTATGGAAAATTAAAGGAGCAGTGGCGTGTGAGGCGGAAATAAGCAGTTGAAAGGCGAAATGGCGTTTACAGTTATAAAAAACTCGTTCTATATTTACACATTAATTAGGGCACATGTAGCATATATTAGCGAGTTTTGCTTCGAGTACGTTTGAAATAACATAAGATAAGATATGCAATAGAATTGTTGAGATTAGAGTTTAAAAACAAATAAAGTTGAAAATCGAGTAGCTGAAGAAAAAGATTTTGTCCACATAAAAGACCAAAATGTAACCAGCACGAAATCATAATGTCCACTGTTAGTAAAGCCAATAGGTCTGTTCTTGTTAAGAAAATATCCAAAAGAACGTGAAGAACATAGGGAGGCAAAAGGAAATGAGAACGTCAATGGCTTGCATAAAGTTAGTGAACCGTTGTGTAGGCAAAGTAGGTAGCTTCTGCTTCTAACAGGAAATCACTGTTATCATTTGAAAACATGTCAGCCATCCTATTGAAAAGAGAAAAGCAGTATTCATGATTTGTTATTATCGGAGCCTCTTTTACCATCAGAGGACAGCTCGGTGGGTTTTCGATGTAGCTCTCTGTTAGGAAAGAGTTATCCGTCCATTGTGTAAGCAAAGTAGGCAGCAAGTGCTTCTAACAGGAAATCACTGTTATCATCTGAAAACATGTCCGCCATCTAATTGAAAAGTGGAAAGCAGCATTCATGATCTGTTATTATCGGAGCCTCTTTTACCATCAGAGGACAGCTCGGTGGGTTTTCGATGTAGCTCTCTGTTAGGAAATCTTGCGCCGCTGCAAATATATTCCAATGACCCAGAACTCCTTGTATCGCTGCAAAGGCCATAAACCCTCCGTTGTAACAAAGCTGTTCATGATCAATTAACGGATTCATGAGGTGATTGTAATTCGCTTCAGGAGGTACCAAGTTGCAGAGACATAAGTCCAGGGCCCACATGAAATCACAGCTCAGGCAATGAAATACAGGCTGCACACAGGTGAAATACGAATATCGAAATGATAATCGATATGAAGTATTCAAAGTCGAGAGTGCTAAGGTGCCGTAGTAGAGAAGCATCCTCTGTCAAAAATAGTTCTAAGTGGTCCGGCTCGTTTGCGAAGACAGGAGGGACATCCATTTTGAATTTCCCAAGATGGTAAGACAAACGACGCAGCACTGCCAGTTCAACACGAACTCCACAGAAATAGGTCGCCGGCTATGGAGTGAAGAGTAGCAGAATGACTTGATAAATTTTCTAGCAGAGTAGTCACTTAAATATTGCTTAGTAGTTATAAAAAAAAATAGCCTGTCTTGAAGTGGAGGATGCGTTAAAAAATAAGGGAGTCATTTGAGCAAATTGTAAAGGAAGGTCAATTTTTTTTTTTACACGAATGCTGTTCTCTGTGAATATTAGCTAAGTGAAAGATATGTGTGTGAGCAGATGCTACGTTAAGTTCTAAATGTGACAATGGAGCTGTTGTTCATGTCTTCCGATTCAAGGTCGGTATTCGCTGCCAGATGGAAGTATCAAGGATCGCATGCGTGGGGTAGATAATCTACATTCTTAAAGGAAAGCAAATGGAGAGTTATTTTTACAGCGTTAGCTTTGTCGTTTAAAAAGTTATAGTGATTTTCATTATATGTTAAGAAAGTATCACTGATGAAGAATGAAAAAAAATCGTTATAATAACAGGCACTGGTGTATTTTTGAAAAGGTGTGCAACATTACAGGAATTGTAATTAAATAAAAAATGTAATTGAAAGTGTATGGTTTAAAAATGAAATGTAAAGGTTTAAAGCAGGAGTTTTCAAAGTGGTCTTGGAGGGCCAGATGCATGGTAGATTAAAAAAAATTACTACATGTTTTTCAATGGGATTATGTAAAAAATATGTGTCTTTATGTACTATTTAGTTTATCTGCCTGTCGCCTATTCTTTGAGTTTTACTATTGCTGTGTCTTATAAATTTACCAGGGGCGGTCTAGGCTCATGGTGGCCTTGGGCAGGGAGGGTAGGTAGGGGGTTTGTAACAGGGGGTCCGGGCTGGGTGGAGTGCGGAGTTCAGTGAAGGGGGGGGGGGGGGGGGGGTCAGGGTGTTTGGTAGTGGAACAGAGTCAGAGGACGCCAAATTTCTGGTATGGGCCGCCACGCAAATATGTATCCATCCTCAGAGGATTATTATATTAAGGATATATATTAACATGGTGGCCCCTGGGGTTTGGTGGTCCTGTGCAAGTGTACTGCTTGCATGCGTCTAAGGCTGGCCCTGTATTTTTTGTCTATGGACATGGGGCCTTATTTATGAAGGCCTTGCGCCACCAGTGCGTCACTTTTTCCCATGTTAAAAGTGACGCACTGGTGGCGCAAGGTCTTCATAAATAAGGCCTTTGTTTTTTTGTGACTTGGGCTTTTAGTTATGAAGGCCTACTGTTGCAGGTGCATCAGTTTTAACATGGGAAAAAGTGACATATCTGTGGCGCAATGCTTTTATAAATTAGACATTTTGTATCTTGCTTTTATGACAGAGGATTTTGGGGAACTTATCAGTTATGCTTGTTCAATGCTATAATGTCTCTATATTGTGTAGGAAATAAGTTTGTAATAAGTTAATAACATTTTATTATTTCCTTTCTTATAGTGTTTGGTGCCTGAAAGCAACAACCTGCATTTTGAATTATACAATTTGAGGGAATATATTCTTTTTTTCAGGTGAGTTACTTTTTTTGCTTTGGCAATTTCTTTGGGTGCTGATGAAAATAATAAAGAATATTTTTTAAAATGTTTGGAACATGATTTTAGCTTAAATTTTTCACATGTAGTTCTATCTGCTTATACTAGATATGTATTTTGAGATGTTCTCCATTGACAGTTCAAATTATCTTTTAATGAGCTTGGTGCATGTGTTCTTTTGGAAGGTGTTCAGATTTACGGATCATTGGAGTATAATTCTTTCAGGTTTCCTTTAATTAATTCTTGTGAAGTGCTCATTATTTTTTAAATCTTGTTGTATTATGTTTGGCAGTGTTTCTCCTTTATTTACAGAGAGGTATTATGATATGGTTCTAAATGTGATGGGCATCTTTCCTGTATATCTGTGATTATACTATGTATAGGCACTGTTTTACATATTAATGCAGAGCTTTATTATGAGGTGGTGATGGGCATCTTTCCTGTATATCTGTGATTATACTATGTATAGGCACTGTTTTACATATTAATGCAGAGCTTTATTATGAGGTGGTTCTTCATGGTTAGTATGACATTTTGCATATGCTATGACATTTACATGGTGAGTATGCTGTTGAAACATAAAAGGAACTGTCTCTGTGGGAAGTAGTAATCTGTTAAGTGAATGCTATGGTTTGTATAGTGTGATCCTTTTCTTCAGAGTGCATAAATTTATATTGCACTTTGTAGTGATGAACTCAAAAAATGGGTCTCTAAAAATTATTGTACAGGTAATAAATATTTCTGATATCTAGAAAATCTAAAAATAAATTTTACAGTGAAATGTCTTTTAACAACAGTAATTATTTAATGGAAAAAAAGATCAGTGTAAATGTTTAGGGTTATATTGCCAATTACTTTTTCAAAACAAGAGGAATGTGGTATCTTATAATATATAGAGTTAATAAGTTAGAGATTATAAAAATATATGTAGTTTAAAAATTAGTAAAGGTACTATTCAGTTATACACTTATGAAAAAAGATATAATTTAGTCTCTATATTTTTTTAAAAGGATACAGAAGAATAAAAACAGTCTAGTTATGGAGAATTGGTCAGAAGACAATGAAATTCATGTTGACATCATCAACGAAGTGATGGAGGAAATTTTAGACGCAGTGTTTCAAGAGGAAACAGATGAAAATAATGATTTCATGGACATATCTTTAGATTCAGCTTATTTAGATATGGTAGAAGGAGATGAGGACTATGGACTTGAAGAAGTCCCTGATGAACTAATGTTGGAAGTTCTTCTAAATTATGAACTTTTGAATAAATAAAAAAAATTTGATAGCAAAGCATTTGTGACGACAGTTTTCTTGATATATTCGTCGATGATGTGCTTTATGAGAGTGATAAGATATGTTCTCATGAAGTGTAAAAGAGATTGTAGTAAAAAAGATTAAAACACGTACGATGACCGATAGTTCTTGAAAAAAGTGTACTGTTTGTATGCTTTAAAAATTAGAATAAAAACTGTCTATAATATTAAAACAGATATGGAGTGTGATTAATTTAGAACAAACATTCACTACAGGATTTACTACTTTGTTCAGAGATTTTCTGTTATTTTCTGTATTCTATTAGGAAATGAATCTGTGGTTTTAATTTGTACAGTATATGCTAGTAGTGAACTATAATATTTGTTATTTTTGTGTTTTACAGATTGACAATTTCATCAAAATTTTAAATTAAGATGCCGACCAGAATTGAAAAAAAAAACTCTACAAACGGACTTACAGTTTGAAGAAGAAAGGAATCGAACAATTTTCAAAGAAAGAGAGGACGGATACAGAGAAGAGTGCTCCTGGTAAGCAAACTAAAAAGTTTTTGAAAGGAATTTTGGGAAGGAAAAATGTTAATATTGAAGTCCAGAAGGAGAAAACGATATCAGTATCTAGAAGGAGAGATGGAATCAAAGGTAAAAATGTTTCTGGAATTAGGAGACAAGAAAAAGAATATAGTAAAACCCGGACTAATCAATTTAGCCAAATCAGGAAGCGTATGTTTTACAACTGAGTAGTTTTGAATTTATTACAAAAGGAGAAAGTTTCTAAAAGAAGATCTGCTTTTCTTAAGAAGAAACAATATATAGAGGGTATCGTTGAGCGCGCATTTGAGACAAAAAGAAAATTATTTATTTTAGTACTTAATAGAATAAATATTCTAAATAAGGCAATTTGAGTTTTAAAAGGTAAAAGTAAATGGAAGAGACACATAAATAGGAGTAATTTTTGTAAAGTGTTTTCTGGGAAGTGGATGCATACTTCAACTTCTGAGCCATTTTTCAATGAAGAGAGTTACTTTCAAAGTAACGATCTGTTGCATGCACTTGACACCAGTGGTCGAGTGTATGAGGTGAAGGATGGTTCTGTAATTGAGAAAGAGAAAATTGTGGTTAGAAATGCAGAAGAGGTTATGGCTGGAGAAGCTTTAGAGGGGCGTCCTAATGCTCCTGTTTACAGTTGGAATTGTAGTAGCATTTGTAGTGTACGACAGGATTCAATTGATTTCTTTCGCAATTTCTTACGTAAGTACACTAAAGAAAGTCTAAAAAAAAAAAATTAAAATGTTGCAAGAATTAGATCAATGCAGAGTGCGAGAAAAAATAGGTCTGCAAGGTCATGCACTGGCTTGTCTCTCTAAAAAAATATGCCAGAGTGTGTTTCATCACTTCAGGATGTTAGCAGTGCATCATACTGAAATGAGAAAATTAGTGAGAAAGTTGTACTATGCAAAAAGTCCAGCACTTAAACTTAAACAGTTAAATAGTGCTCTTTTGCATGGATGTCAATTAGATGTTAAGAAGATTTGTGCAGAAATTGAGGTAAGTTATTTTGGTCCAGAGGAAGACAATGTAGAAACTGATATAATTATAGAAGGAAATTTATTAGAAAATGTTGGACATGGTAATATTGAACATTTTGAACAGGATATAATCAAGTTTAAGGTGATTGCAGGTGAGAAACCAAATTATTCTTGTGTTTGTTGTCGACGCATTCATTATAAAAGTCAAACTAGGTTAGTTGATTTATATTTAAAAAGTGAAGATGAAAGGAATGGTCAATGGAAAGATTTTGCAACCTATTTGTTGGTGGAAAACTATTTTGATTTGGGTTTTGAGCAACGTGTTTGTAAATATTGTTATAATAAATTTAAATGAACATAAAATGCCTGCTAGAGCTGTTCATAATAATCTAGAGTTGATAAATATTCCATCAGAATTGATGGATTTAAATACTTATGAGACTATTCTGATTCAATGTGTACATCCTTTTCAGGCTATTGTTCGTATGGAGCCTAAGACTGGTAAATTAAATCCTTCAGATTTACAAAGAGGATTAAAGGGTAGAGTTGTGTATTTGCCACTTGATTTAAAAAAAAATATGGAAACAATTGGTTTTGAAAATGTAGAAGAGGAACCTCTAGTTATTCTAGTTAACGGTGTACCTACAAAGAGTAAGAAAATCTGGCAAGATTTAGTGGATGTTAGGAAAGTGAAAAAGGCAACGTTGTATTTAGTGCAAAACAATAAGTACTACAAAGATGTATACGTAGAACAAGAAGATGTAAGCGAAGAAGAGGATAGTGATTTGTCTAGTGGACAAATTGAAAAAGTTGATGTATCCAGAAGTGAAGAAATTTATGAACATTACAGTGTTCATCCATTGCATTCCAAAGAAGCAATAGGGAATGCTATTGAATTATTTCAGATGAAAAAGGCGAAAGGAAATCCTATTAGTGTGTGGGAAGAAAGTTTGGAAGGTCGTTGTTTTTCACAGTTATTCCCTACAGGTGAAGGTACACGATATGATGATCGACCTATGCAGATTCCTGCATCTGAATACCGGACAACAAGATTATATGCAGAAGATCCGAGGTTTCGCCAATGAATTCCATATTTGTTTCATCTTCTGTTTGAGAGTGACTTATCTGGTCTGTCTTATGCAGTAAATCATATATTAAAAATTGGAGTACATCTGCAAAATATTTCAGCAAAGGAATTTATGGATAAAGTGCAACAGAAAGATAGTGTTTTGGATTCACATCTAATTAATTTAATGGCTTGTCAGCGGGGTACTAATGAGTATTGGTACCGTCGTCATGGAGATTTGAAGTGCATGCTTAGAAATTTAGGAGCACCAACATGGTTTTTAACTCTAAGCTGTGCAGAGTATGCTTGGGAAGATTTACTTGAATTTCTTCGGGAGGTGAATGCAAACATAGAAAACATAAACTACAAGACACCTGGAGAACTGTGTTCATTAGATCCAGTTAATGTTTGCAGATATTTTAATCATAGATTTGAAGCTATGATGTCTTTCATTACAAACAAGAAAAATCCGCCTCTTGGTGAAGTACTGGATTTCTTTTGGAGAAAAGAATATCAAGCAAGAGGTGCTCCTCATATTCATATGCTGTTATGGATCAAGGATGCTCCTAAATTTGGAACAGACTCGGATGAGACTGTACTGTCTTTTATTGAACAGTATGCCACTTGTGACGTACCTAATAGTACAACTGATAAGGACTTAAGAGGAAAAGTGTTACGTTTTCAAAGTCATCGTTGTAGAAAATATTGTCGGCGAAAATTCAAATCAAAGAGCAAATTCTACACCAAATGTCGTTTTGGATTTGCACGACCGGTACTTTCCAAAGGAAGAGTCAGCAATTTGATGTCATGTTTGCGACATAATATCAGAAGGAGGTCACCTAAAAATACGTACAATTTAAGAAGAGGTGAAGAATCCAAATATATAAATGACTATAATCCAGTCATTTTGTCCATGTGGAATGCTAACATGGACATACAATATGTTGCAGACAATTCTATTGCTGTGGCTCGATATGTAACGTCTTACATTACGAAATCTGAAAAGATGGAATTGAAGGAGATGTGGGAAGACATTTCTCATGAAAAGAGCCTAAGCAAGAAATTGTATACGTACAGTTTGAAGATGCTGTCTCATCGAGAAATTGGAGCATATGAATGTTCTGACAGATTATCATCAGCAAGTCTTTATGCTAAATCAAGGACTATTCTCTGGGTGAGTTTGGGCCTAGCAGAAACACGAAACCGTGTTCTGAAACCTGTGCAAGAAATTGAATATTTAGCCCAGAAAGAACCAAACAGTACAGACATTCTGAAAACAAATATGTTGGATACATACTATCCAAATAGAAGTACTCTGCTTGAAAACATTTGTCTGTATGAAATACTTCAAAATTATACTTTTAAAAGGAATGTTACGGAGAACATTGATACAGGTGTACACGCTGTAATTGGACATGAAGGATGTCTGGTGAAACAAAGAAAAGGACACTTGATTAATCATCGGAAACTGAGTTGTGAAACACCTGACAAAAGAGAATTTTACTATTTTGCTCTTTTGCAACTCTTTAAACCATGGCGTAGAGAAGAGGAACTACTTGGAGACTTTGATAGTTATGAAGATTCATTCAACGCATCTAAAAGTAGTATTGAATGTCCTGTTTTTAGTAATTATCTCCAAATGTTGAATGATGAAATAGAGCAAGAAGCGACAATTGCAGCGGAGATTGCTAGAGATAGTTCACAAGGTAGTCAAAGTTCGGCTTCATTAAGTCAAGATCCACTGGGACAACCAATTATCCAAAATGAAGCAGCCACCGCCATGGATGAGGTGGAAAGAGCAATGCAGCAAGGTGAAGAGGAAGTAATCGACTTAGAAGAATTAAAGAAGCAGTTTAATGTTGAGCAAAGACAGATATATGATGAAGTGACAGAGCACATTGAGCATGGCTTTCGTCATGAGAGAAAAGATTGCTCATGTATGTCATTTGAACCTATTCGATTATATGTAAGTGGAGAAGCTGGGACTGAGAAAAGTGTCCTAATTAAGGAATTACTACATATTTACAACAACTCAGTCAACACTGTCGTGTGTTGTTACTGCTCCAACTGGATTGGCAGCACATAATATTAAAGGTGTTACTTTACATCGTTTACTGATGCTGCCAGTTGAACATGAAAATAAATTACAATATCAGAAGCTATCTGGAGAAGCTTGTTTTGAAGTTTCTAGAGTCCTTAAAAAAATCAAACTTCTTATTATTGATGAAGTAAGCATGGTATCCAATTTAATGCTTGCTTTTGTGCATTTAAGAATGCAACAGACACTTAAGACAGAGTATGATGTGTTATTTGGAGGTAAACATGTCATAGTTTTTGGAGATCTACTGTAGCTAACTCCTGTGAAAGGACACCTGTATTTGAAACTGTTACACATGAGGAGACCAGAAAGTGCCTGGGCAGTATTGGAAATGTAAATATATGGTCACATTTCAAATATACTGAACTGATTCAAAATATGCGACAGGCAAAGGATACTAAATATGGAAATATTCTTCAAGGTATTAGGATTGGAAAACTAACTGAAGATGCGAAACACACTCTACGAACACGATTACTTTCCAAGCTGTTTACTAATGAAGATAATGTACCTGAGAAAATATATAGGAAAGAGGTAGCAGATAAGTCAGTGATATGCTTGATGCCAACTCTGAAAGAATGTTCAGTTTTTAATGAGAAAATGTTGAATTTAGAAAATCAAGAAATTAAGAAACTGGAAGCTAAAGATAGAATAGAGCATGAAGGTAGTACTATTGTTTTGTTTGAAAAGTTGAAATTAAAATTGGATTCTCTTCAAAAAACTATATCTAAAACTGCTGGTTTAGAGAAAAATCTGTATGTATGTTTAAATTGTCGGATAATTTTAAGGAGAAATTTACATGTAGAAAGAGGTTTGGTAAATAGAGCAATGGGTAATGTTGTTGGTTTTGTCAATTATACAAATAGAGATGAGATTGAATTTTTGAGAATAAAATTTGATGGAATTGAGGAAGTTCAACAAATTAGTCGATGTTCAACTCGTTTTTTGCTTGTGAAAGACTTATATGTCCGTCGTAAGCAATTTCCAATTTGTTTGGCATATGCAGTGACTATACACAAATCTCAAGGTTAAAGTGTAGATTGTGCTTTGGTAAATATTGGAAGCACTGTATTCAAAGAGGGTATGGCGTATGTTGCTTCATCGCGAGTTAGAACTTTATGTGGACTTTATCTAATTGATTATGATGAGACAAAGATTAGTGCAGATTTAAATTGTGTGAAGGAGTATAATAGGTTAAGAAGAGAATATGCTCCAAGTTTACCTCAATATCCTTTAATTGAAAGGCGTATAGTTGGTCAGAAAAGGAAAAATGAGGACAAATGTGCTGAAGTAGTCGAGAAATGACGGAAGAAAGATGTAGCTGTTGTTGGTAGCCGTAAGAAAACTGTTAGTATTGAAGAGATTGTTGGATTTAAGTTTGAAAATAGGTCTGGTGTCAACTGCTATGCAAATGTAGTAGTTAATGTTGTTTTCTTTCTGAAAAATGTGAAGGAACAGATTATAGAAAATCAGGAGCAAACATTTTGCTATTCTTTAAATTCTATATTTGAAATATGTAGTAGTGGTGATAGTGAAGTAGCAAGTGTTTCGGATCTAAGGAATGTTTTAGACATATGTGCAGGAGTAAATCAATTTTCTCAGAATATTCAGCAAGATTGTCAGGAATTTATCATGTATATGTTTACAGTGTTGGAAGATGAAGGTGTAGATATTGATAGTCTTTTTGGCCTTTCTTATAAATGGGCACATAAGTGTGATAATTGCTCATTTTTAAGTAGTACTGACATACACAGTGAAAGATTTTTATATTTAACATTACTAGACTGCAAAGAAGTGCCTTTTAATAAACTAGTTAAAGATGCGCATCAGAACATGGTCTGTTCTCAATGTAAGTCTGAAATGTTATCAACTTTATTTATCCGTAGATATGGACAATATGTAATTTTAATGTTTCAACGATGCAGAGCTGATATGAGTAAATTGTCAACTTTAATTAAAAATTTTGTGGCTTCTCAAGTATCTATTTCTAGAAGAACATTTGTAACTGTAGCCATTATTTTTCATGATGGGCCTTCTACATCATCAGGACATTATACAGCTTATTTGAAGTGTGCTAGTGGCTGGACGCTTTGCAATGATAGCCAATTGACTTTTAAGAAACGTTTGCCTTTTGCCTTAACTAACTCTTATCTGTTATTTTTGGAACCCAAATTTCAGTAGAATGACTTGCTGTAGGAAGATGTATACTGTAAAGATCTGAAACTTACTAGTTTACAAATATCATGTGACTAAGGGTGTACAAATCTATAAATGAAATTTGTGTTTGGCATAGTGATAACATCAGGTACAAATTTACTTAATGTTTGATGGTATAAAACATGTTACAAATTTTAATTGTAAAGGTTCAGAAAACAATAGATAAGACTAAGATTAAATAATTTCAGAAAAAAACTTCTTAACTCATAGTATTTGGCCACGTGGAAAAATATGAGAGAAGAAAATGAGTACTTTAGATAATTATTTTAGAACTTATATGGACGCAAGTTTTTTGGAGAGGTATTTAAAAGATAATGAGTTAGCTTATACAATTTGGCCACGCGGAAAGGTATGAGAGAAGAAAATGTGTCCTTCAGATAGATTTTTTATAGGAGATACTTGCACGGGGCTTTGTTGAGATATCTTGAAAAATAGGTCGTATACTTTAATTAGTTTGTAACTGTGGAAGATGTAGTGTGCTTACTCAAGAAATTGCGAATTTGAGAAAAACATTTAAGATGTTTTTTTCAGGTATTTATAATATGTATGGGGATTTTGTATGGGTTTTTTAAACACAATCATTTTGATTGTGTTTTTTTTTACCCGCTGTTATATGATGATTAATATTGAAATCACTGTTCTTAGTGAAAATCAATGTATTCTGAGGACAGCAAAAATAAACTATTTAATATGTTGTTTGACTTATTTTGTTACATTGCATTTAGAAATATGTATTATCACAGATTTTTTTTACTGTCCTCCACAGATATTATATTTATAACGTAAGTACAACTAATAATATCCGAGAGTTTTCTCTGCCTCTCTCTTATTGTCTCCTATTTTTTTTTCTTTAATAAAATGTACTTTATAATCTTATTTTTAATTTTCTTCCACAGGTACTACGTTTTAAAAAGAAATTTACTTTATTTTTTTATTTTTTTAGGTAAGTATATAAAATAAAGAAACTTTTACATCATTGTGTTATTTCTTTGTCTATCCTCATTAAAGCAATGTCATGTTTTATATAAACATATCCACATAGGATTGGGTGCATTGTCATAAGGCATGCTTTAAAAGTGATTTATTGAAATGAGCAACATTTCAGTGAGTGAGTTTAGCAATACTGATATATGAAAATATTGGTGGAAAATGATATTAAATGTTACATGGTGTTCTTTGCAGGACTTTAAATCCTGTGTTGCAGTGGTAATTCTGCCTCAGGATTAGGGGGCTGGGGGGCTGAGTGGTACTTGTATGGTCATGATAGAGCTACTCCTTTCCGAGTCATGGTTGAGATGTGTTCATGATAGAGTGGTTTCGTCATGGTTCTGCTTAGTCAATAGAACGTGTCATGGAAGTGCAATGTTAGTGTTGCGCAAGCAGAGCGGCAAGTCCATGACAAATGTGGTCCGTCCTGAGGACAGCTGAGGCAATGCTCGTGATGGAGCGGCTTTGTGATGAGTATGGAAGGATTTAACAGGTGTTAAAAAAACCTGAGGGGTCTCTATAAAGAGAGTGTTGGTTGTAATTTAAAGGGTACTTTAAAATAGATTGTGGCAGCTTTATGTTGACGTTGCGTCTCTTTGCGCTAGAATTTCGTCACTTTATTTTTTATAATGACAGTGGAAATAATGTATCATATATACAACATTAATGAATCTAGGAGATATGTGACATTCTGAAGCCCTGAATCATAAGGAAGTGTTCCTCTGAAGTAATGCGTCTTGAAAGTGGCTGACTGTAATCCATGAGATTTTACTCAGTGACTTTCAGGCCCATGATGTTTCAAAACTGTGCATGTGCTTGAAGCAGGCGTAGGTCTTGACGCAGCAATTTGAATATAGGGGTATATTATCAAGGGGGTTTATCTCTGTTTTTTGGCTTTAAAAGCCAAGAAAGCAGAGATAAAATTATCTCCCTATTACCTAGCTGCCGCTAACACCAGTTAGCGACAGCTAGTAGGAGATAGCGACCATTTTGGGCTCCACTTTGCATGTCAGTTATATTTATCACTAATGAGATGCAAAGTGGGCGTACCAAGATGTTAGCGACTGAAGACAGTTGCTAACATCGCTATCTCCTATTACTAGCTTTTGGAGATATTTGCGCTAAGCGGGAATGTCTCTAAAAGCTAACACCTGCCCTGAGCAGTTCTTAGCCATGTTATCCAATGGGAGGTGGATAACATGGCTAACAGCATTAGCTCGCTATTGCATGAATAATGCTGACTTTTCAGCGATATTCATGCTTTGCAACGATTTTTACCGCATTTGCATTAAACCTTGGTAATACCAAGGTTTATTTGCGGTAAAAATCGCAGCAAATTTTTGTCTCTAACCAAGCAATAGCGATAATTATCGCTATTGCTTGATAATATGCCCCAAAGTGCACTGGTGAGTCTTGCTGTAGCTGCATTACATTTGCGATACAACTCTAGTAATGTATTATTTTTTCTGCACAGATATGTTACGCATGTATGCTGTCTTTGTGCCATGGTGCGCCTCATTTTAAATGTGGCACACCATGGGTGACGGAGCACTAGCATACTGTGGTGCACATTAACTGGTGGATATCTGGGTATGAAGTAGTTAACATAAATCTGTCCTATATGTTACAAATCTGTATTTAGTAGAGTTTTCGGCCTTTGCAGTGTTATATTTTTTCTGTTATTCTATGTAGATATATAATGTTGCAAGATTTTTCCCACGAAAAAGAAGCCAAGAGTATTGGATTTGTGAATGATTGCAATATTCTTCAAATAAAAAAGCAAGAACTATGGCATTGTTTAATATAGTATTATAAATACTTATCTTTAACAATGATGAGAGAGTGAAAAAAGGTAAACCTGATGTTTTAAAGTTAATCACAGGCTTCTTTACAAGAAGTGTTCTGTATGAGTGTTGCGTGGGTGTTTCCCTTTTTTATACCTAATAGAATGCATTCTGTATGCTGTAGTAGGAGGACTACTATATACTTGAATATTCTTCAGTGCTTATTTTCATTGAGACTGACACAGAAGTTCAATGGATTCGAGACGCTGTTCTTGTGGATCTGGATGACTGCCAAGCCGCTGTAGCAGTGGGAGTGAGGCTTCTTCGACAGGCGCAGCGCAGCTCCTTTTGATGTTTACAATTGCAGATAACAGGGTAGTAATGTCCATGGAATTTATGGATGCTTAGTCACAGTAGAGTGTGCGCGGCGCCCCTAGCACCTCATTACGACACACAGGGGAGCCGCGTTGCACAGTTGGAGAATCAGAGACTTAGGAGATAAACCTTTAGAATAGCAAGGGCTCTAAGCGATAAAAATCGCCCGTTCTCGGCGTTAAAAAATATCACCGCTATCGGTGGTATTTTCCACGGTGTTAGTGCTTGAAGATCAATGGGAACATATATGTGAAAGAAAATCCTGTAACAGGCTCAGTATTTTACATTATCGCGTGAAAACAAAAGTTGTTTTCACACAGTAATGTGTCCCTTGTAATTAAGGGACGGGGTGGATCTAGTTTTATTTACTACACTGTTATGTTAACGATGTTGAATGTTTGATAAGAGGAGGGTTTAAAAGTTTTCCGATAAACTTTTTCTCCAGGGAAGTGGGTGGAGTGTTCCGTGTAAATTGGAGAATAGAAACTAATAAGAACCAATTGGAAGTGTTGGTTTCAAGTCACATGACTTCACATGCGCGTCTTAGGATGTGTACGCGGTGACAGTATCTGGTCACGTACGTCATTTGGAAGTAGCGGTCTAATTCAGCGTAGTTTTAAAACGTGAAAAGGAGTAAATCCAAACAAATCCGGATTTTGTATATCTTCTAAGGTCGATTCAAGCATACAATTAATAAACTATAAAATCTTTTATATTTCTTAAAAAAAATACATAGGTGCGTAGATCCAGTCACGCACGAAAGTTTTAAAAGACATTCGGTTATATTTAATGAAAATTTTGATAATAATGAAAAATAAGCCTAGGTTTAGTCTTTTTCACGTACTATAAGTTCTTTGATGGGTCTATGAAGAAATTCAATAGGTTCAAATTGCAAACCTCCCACAAAATATATAGGTGGGTGTGCGCACCCGGTCGCGCACGAAAAAAAAGCGGCGATAAACTTCCTTTATAATATGCTCCTGGAGCTCGTTTTGGTACAAAGAGTAAGTTCTGAAAAGAACTTTTTTTTTTTTTTTTTTGTTTTTGGGAAGCAAGTGTTATGATGTTCTTGATTTTTTAAACTTGCAACGACATTTTGAAGTGTAACACAGGATCAAAATGAAATGAAGAAATGTATCTTTTCTTGGGGCATTTATGACTCTCAATTTTGAGTTTAATAAGAATGAAGCTCTGCTCTCCGTACAAAAGAATTTCTCCACACTCGTTGCATTTCATGTGCACCTTCGCAAGATATGGTCTCAAGTCCATCTCAGCACTCGATGGAGATACAGGTCGTCCACCAAAAGATGTGCTGGCCACCTCTGATGGTAATAGAGTGGCCAGGGCTCTTGTCGATGCTTTTGCATAATGCTCAGGGTGCCTTTGTTTGACATGCCGCTGCATGGTATGTATGGAAAAGGAATATTTTTTACTTGGATTTCCCCTTGAGAGCTCCGATTTGCATATCGTGCAGGTTACTTTTGGCGCATTCACTTTCTTTTGATCTTCAGGATAAGTGAAAAATTGCCAAATGAAAGATTCCTTTTTTCTTTTTAAAGGTAGTCGCTCATTTTCTTCAGATTCGGAAGATGAATGCGGAACGGCAGCCATTTCAGCAAAGTCTTCCGGAAGATGTTGGACGTTGTTCTCTCTTGAGAGTAGAAAAGAAAGTGAGGGAAGTGGGTGGAGTGCTTCGTGTAAATTCCAGAATAGAAACTACTAAGAACCAATTGGAAGTGTTGTTTTCAAGTCACATGACTTCACATGCGCGTCTCAGTTCGTGTACGCGATGATACTATCTAGTCACGTACGTTATTTTGAACTAGCGGTCTAATTCAGCGAAGTTTCAAAACGTGAAAAGGAGTAAATCCAAGCAAATCCGGATTTCGTATATCTTTTATGCTCGATTCAAGCATACATTTATTAAACTATAAAACCTTTTATATTTCTTAAAAAAATGCAAAGGTGTGTACATCCAGTCACGTACAAAGTTTAAAAAGACATTTGGTTTTATTTAATGAAAATGTTGATAATAATACAAAATTAGCCTAGGATTAGTCTCTTTCATGTACTATTAGTTCTTTGGTGGGTCTATGAAGAAATTCAATAGGTTCAAATTGCAAACTTTTCACGAAATATGTAGGTGGGTGCGCGCACCCGGTCGCACACTAAAAAAAAGCGGCGCTAAACTTCCCTTTATAATATGCTCTTGGAGCTCGTTTTGGTACAAAGAGTTAGCTCTGAAAAGAACTTTTTTTTTTTTTTGGAAACAAGTGTTATGTTGCTTTTGATTTTTTAAACTTGCAACGACATTTTTAAGTATAACATACGATCAAAATGAAATGAAGAAATTTATCTTTTCTCGGAGCATTTATGACTCTCAATTTTGAGTTTAATTAGAATGAGGCTCTGCTCTCCGTATAGAAGAATTTCTCCACAGTCGTTGCATTTCATGTGCACCTTCGCAAGATATGGTCTCAAGTCCATGTCAGCACTCGATGGAGATACAGGTCGTCCTGCAGAAGATGTGCTGGCCACTTCTGATGGTAATAGCATGGCCAGGGCTCTTGTCGATGCCTTTGCAAACTCTATAGGATGCCTTTGTTTGACATGCCGCTTCATGGTATGTATGGAAAAGGAATATTTTTTTGTTGGATTTCCTCTTGAGAGCTCCGATTTGCATATCGTGCAGGTTACTTTTGGCGCATTCACTTTCTTTTCATCTTCAGGATAAGTGAAAAATTGCCAAATGAAAGATTCCTTTTTTCTTCTTAAAGGTAGTCGCTCATTTTCTTCAGATTCGGAAGATGAATGCGGAGCGGCAGCCATTTCAGCAAAGTCTTCGGAAAAATGTTGGACGTTGTTCTCTCTTGAGAGTAGAAAAGATAGTGAGGGAAGTGGGTGGAGTGCTGCGTGTAAATTCCAGAATAGAAACTACTAAGAACCATTTGGAAGTGTTGTTTTCAAGTCACATGACTTCACATGCGCTTCTCAGGACGTGTACGTGATTTGGAAGTAGCATTCTTCTTCAGCGAAGTTTTAAAACGTGAAAAGGAGTAAATTCAAACACATACGGATTTTACATATCTTCAGAGCTCGATTTAAGTATACAATTGTTAAACTATAAAACCTTTTATATTTTTAAAAAAAATATCAAGGTATGTACATCCAGTCACGCACGAAAGATTAAAAAGACATTCGGCTCCATTTAATTAAAAGGTTCATATGAAAAAAAAAAGCCTAGGTTCAGTCTCTTTAACGTACTATAAGTTCTTTCATTGATCTATGAAGAAATTCATTAGGTTCAAATTGCACCGGGCGCGCGAGTTATAGTTAGCTGAAGTAACTATAACGGGGGAATTTCATTGGTTTTATATGAGTGAAATGTCCAGCTAACTATAACATGTGTCAAACCTATGGTTTTTTCAGGGAATTTCATAGGTTTTTCAAATGCTACTCCCTAACTATAACGTGTGTCAAATCTATGGTTTTTTCAGTGAATATATATATATATATATATATATATATATATATATATATATATATATATATATATATATATATATATATATATATATATATATATAATATATATATATATATATATATTACCTACTGGCGATAGCCAGTAGGTATATATAGTTAGGATTTTTTTCCTATGGGATTTTTGAAAATTCTATGTCGAATAACTTTGGCTTATGAGGACAGAATTGGCTGAAATTTTCAGGAAAATTGAACATTTTGTTTCTGAGCAGCCCCTGAAAATTTGGGGGGGTTTCGTCAAGGGGGGGCCGAGAAAAAAGGGGGGTCCCAAAACGTGTTTTTCCCATGCAATTTTCCATAGGGCGGTTGGCCTCACTTTTAGCCTGAACGGCTGAATGGATTTACACCAAACTTGGCAAAATTGTAGGGACTGGTAGCCCGATGTGCCTTTGCTATGTCTCAAGATATAGGCTCCAGTGGTTTTTACAAAAATTAACTTTGAAAAATATATATTGGGCTACATTGGGCTATATATATGTTGGAGCCCAAATGTAGCCCAATGTAGCCCAATGTAGCCCAATGTAGCCCAAAGATGGCCACCAGAGACAAAAAAAACCAAATGTAGCCCAAATATCAGCCAGATGTAGCCCAACTATAGCCCAATGACAGATTGTCCCAGAGTGTTCTAAAGAACAACTAGAGTGCTAACAGTCCTACTTATTACAAAGGTATGGCACACCTGAAGCCATCTTGATTGGAATAAAGTGGTAACTCTTAAAACATTTAATTTAAAAAGGAACAAAATGAGGGGGTTCATTTTGCCATAGAAAGTATGATTAGCGAATATATGACGAAATCCCGCATACCATCAGTCCGCAAAAAAAATCCTGCATGTACTATTAGGCCGCAAATTAAAATAACGAAAACTTTTAGAACGAATATGCCTTTAGCATACACTAAACAACTAAACTACCCTAAACCCTAAAACACTACCCCAGCATGACCCTACACTACACAAACAGTACAACACTACCCTAAACCCTAAAACACTACCCCCAGCATGACCCTACACTACACAAACACTACAACACTACCCTAAACCCTAAAACACTACCCCCAGCATGACCCTACACTACACAAACACTACAACACTACCCTAAACCCTAAAACACTACCCCCAGCATGACCCTACACTACACAAACACTACAACACTACCCTAAACCCTAAAACACTACCCCCAGCATGACCCTACACTACGCAAACACTACAACACTACCCAAAACCCTAAAACACTACACCCCAGCATGACCCTATACTACGCAAACACTACAACACTACCCTAAACCCTAAAACACTACCCCCAGCATGACCCTACACTACACAAACACTACAACACAACCCTAAACCCTAAAACACTACCCCCAGCATGACCCTACACTACGCAAACACTACAACACAACCCTAAACCCGAAAACACTACCCCCAGCATGACCCTACACTACGCAAACACTACAACACTAACCTAAATCCTAAAACACTACCCCCAGCATGACCCTACACTACGCAAACACTACAACACTACCCAAAACCCTAAAACACTACACCCCAGCATGACCCTACACTACGCAAACACTACAACACTACCCTAAACCCTAAAACACTACCCCCAGCATGACCCTACACTACGCAAACACTACAACACTACCCAAAACCCTAAAACACTACACCCCAGCATGACCCTACACTACGCAAACACTACAACACTACCCTAAACCCTAAAACACTACCCCCAGCATGACCCTACACTACGCAAACACTACAACACTACCCTAAACCCTAAAACACTACCCCCAGCATGACCCTACACTACGCAAACACTACAACACTACCCTAAACCCTAAAACACTACCCCCAGCATGACCCTACACTACGCAAACACTACAACACTACCCTAAACCCTAAAACACTACCCTCAGCATGACCCTACACTACGCAAACACTACAACACTACCCAAAACCCTAAAACACTACCCCCAGCATGACCCTACACTACGCAAACACTACAACACTACCCAAAACCCTAAAACAATACCCCCCAGCATGACCCTACACTACGCAAACACTACAACACTACCCAAAACCCTAAAACACTACCCCCAGCATGACCCTACACTACGCAAACACTACAACACTACCCTAAATCCTAAAACACTACCCCCAGCATGACCCTACACTACGCAAACACTACAACACTACCCAAAACCCTAAAACACTACACCCCAGCATGACCCTACATTACGCAAACACTACAACACTACCCTAAACCCTAAAACACTACCCCCAGCATGACCCTACACTACGCAAACACTACAACACTACCCAAAACCCTAAAACACTACACCCCAGCATGACCCTACACTACGCAAACACTACAACACTACCCTAAACCCTAAAACACTACCCCCAGCATGACCCTACACTACGCAAACACTACAACACTACCCTAAACCCTAAAACACTACCCCCAGCATGACCCTACACTACGCAAACACTACAACACTACCCTAAACCCTAAAACACTACCCCCAGCATGACCCTACACTACGCAAACACTACAACCCTACCCTAAACCCTAAAACACTACCCCCAGCATGACCCTACACTACACAAACACTACAACACTACCGTAAACCCTAAAACACTACTCTCAGCATGACCCTACACTACGCAAACACTACAACACTACCTAAAACCCTAAAACACTACCCCCAGCATGACCCTACACTACGCAAACACTACAACACTACCCAAAACCCTAAAACACTACCCCCCAGCATGACCCTACACTACGCAAACACTACAACACTACCCAAAACCCTAAAACACTACCCCCAGCATGACCCTACACTACGCCAACACTACAACACTACCCAAAACCCTAAAACACTACCCCCAGCATGACCCTACACTACGCAAACACTACAACACTACCCAAAACCCTAAAACACTACACCCCAGCATGACCCTACACTACGCAAACACTACAACACAACCCAAAACCCTAAAACACTACACCCCAGCATGACCCTACACTACGCAAACACTACAACACTACCCAAAACCCTAAAACACTACCCCCAGCATGACCCTACACTACGCAAACACTACAACACTACCCAAAACCCTAAAACACTACTCCCAGCATGACCCTACACTACGCAAACACTACAACACTACCCTAAACCCTAAAATACTACACCCCAGCATGACCCTACACTACGCAAACACTACAACACTACCCAAAACCCTAAAACACTACCCCCAGCATGACCCTACACTACGCAAACACTACAACACTATCCTAAACCCTAAAACACTACGCCCAGCATGACCCTACACTACGCAAACACTACAACACTACCCTAAACCCTAAAACACTAGCCCCAGCATGACCCTACACTACGCAAACACTACAACACAACCCTAAACCCTAAAACACTACCCCCAGCATGACCCTACACTACGCAAACACTACAACACTACCCTGAACCCTAAAACACTATCCCCAGCATGACCCTACACTACGCAAACACTACAACACAACCCTAAACCCTAAAACACTACCCCCAGCATGACCCTACACTAAACAACCACCACAACTCTACACTACACTAACACAACACTACACTACACAACACTACACTACACTACACAATCACTAACCCACGAAAAAATTAACACAAACCCACTTACCTCTCTCGTCATCGTGGTTTTCACAACGCAAATGCATTTACCATACATGCCTTTAAAACGTAATTCTTTGTAAAGGCATGCGCGATAAATGCACATGCGTTTTGAAAAAATGCGGGATAATGGTATGCGAGCTCAATGACCTTGCGGGATAATGGTATGCGGACTGAAAGTCTGCGGGATAAAAAATGCGGGAAAATGGCTGCAAACCATGATTAGCAGCAGACTTCCCTGGTGAGCACTAGCTTTACTACAGTGATCTAATGAGCAACTAGAGTGCTAACATTCAGAATTTATGGCAAATGTGTGACACATCTGAATGCCTTCTTGATAGAACCAAAGTAAACAAGCATTGAAAATGCAATAGATCTCGCCCTCGTTTAAGTTAAAGCCATTCTGTTTGTAATGAGGTAGCTTTTTAGCTTTGCTTTTATTAGTGTTTTTAAAACTTTCATGTAAATAACATGCATATGTATGCATATATGTATATGTATGCATGCATTTATATTTATATAGATATGCAGATTACATATGTTTATATATGTATATTACCTACTGGCGATAGCCAGTGGGTATATATAGTTAGGATTTTTTCTCTATGGGATTTCTGAAAATTCTATGTCTAATAACCTTGGCGTTTGTGGACGGAATTGGCTGAAATTTTCAGGAAAATGGCACATTTTTTTTCTGAGCAGCCCCTGAAAATTTGGTGGGGTTTCGTCAAGGGGGGGGCGAGAACAAAGGGGGGTCCCAAAACGCGTTTTCCCATTCATTTTTCCATAGGGCGGTTGGACTCACTTTTAGCTCGAACGGCTGAATAGATTTACATGAAACTTGGCAAAATTGTAGATATGGTTTGCCCGACGTGCCTTTGCTATGTCTCAATATATGTGCTCCAGTGGATTTTGAGAAATTAACGTTTAAAAAAATATATATATCTGTGACAGCGCTCCGGTTAGCGCCCCGGTTCGCGTACCTGACGCGTAACGGAACTTCGCGAAGCGAATCTGATTGGCTCTCCGGTGTCTGTCAACATTCTAAACAAACCGGAGCGGCCGCCATCTTGTCTCTCGGTACGATCGAGAGACAAGATGTGGTGAAAAACGAAGGGGGAAATGAAGGAAAGGGGGCAAGGTAGACCACTCCTGACCCCCTAGGATTGATGAGGGGGATATTAAAGTGCCCCGCGGGGCAAAAAATTTTGCGATTTTACGCCGTAGAGGCGCGTCCCGGTACGCGAACCGGGCAGCTCACCGGGCAGCTAACCGGGCAGCTAACCGGCAGCGTAGCTGTCAACATTGTAAACAGTCCGGAGCGGCCGCCATCTTGTCTCTCGGTAGGTTCGAGAGACAAGATGTGGTGAAAAAAGAAGGGGGAAATGAAGGAAAGGGGGCAAGGTAAACCCCTCCTGACCCCCTAGGATTGATGAGGGGGATATTAAAGTCCCCCGCGATTTTTCGCGGTAGAGGCGCTTCCCGGTACGCGAACCGGGCAGCTAACCGGCAGCGTAACGGGAGTCCGCCATCTTGTGTTTTTGGAGCGTCCGGTTCGCGTACCGGGTAGCGTCCCGGTAAGCGTAACAAGGGGAAAACCCAGAGAAACAGTAAAAAAAAAATTAAGGGAATAGATTTCCAGCAAACTTGGCAAAATTGTAGGGACTGTTTGTTTGATGTGCCTTTGCAAGGCCTCAAGATATGTGCACGTGTGGATTTTGTCTAATTAAGGTTAAAAAAAATATATATATCTGTAAGCGTGCTCCGGCGCGCTTACGTTACGGGTTTTGTTTGAGCTGCAGAACCGATACGTCACGGTTATGCGACGCGTCATGAGGCGTCTCACGTGGCTACGTGATACGTCACGTAATAAAGAATATATTTTACAGCTATAGATATTAGCTTTTAAAAAACCAATGAAATTCACTGAAAAAACCCTAGGTTATAGACCATATATAGTTAGGAATTTGCATTTACAAAACCTTGAAAATTCACTGAAAAAACCATAGGTTAGAGACCATATATAGTTAGCTGGGCATTTTATTGACATAAAACCAATGAAATTCCATATATAGTTAGTTGCACTAACTATATATCGCGCACCCGCAATCCACTGCTGATGATGTCACATATTACATCATTCATGACATGGTCAGTGACATCACTGATGACATCACTGATGACATCTCAAATGACATCACTGATGACATCACTGATGACATCTCAAATGACATCAGTGATGACATCATGACACACCAATACCAGTTACTACATACGCACTCACTGATTCCTACGTCTACACACACATTCACTCATTCACCCATACAATCACTCATACATACAGTCACTCATTATTACAACACTATCATATGCACTCATACACCTATGCAGACACTCACACACTGCCACTCATCCATGGAGTTACTCACACACCTAGTCAGTCCTGTAAAGAATCAATCACACTTCCATTTCCTCATCTATACAGTTAAACACAGAACACCATACTTCAGTGACATCACTGATGACATCACTGATGACATCTCAAATGACATCACTGATGACATCTCAAATGACATCACTGATGACATCATGACACACCAATACCAGTTACTACATACGCACTCACTGATTCCTACGTCTACACACACATTCACTCATTCACCCATACAATCACTCATACATACAGTCACTCATTATTACAACACTATCATATGCACTCATACACCTAGTCAGTCCTGTGAAGAATCAATCACACTTCGATTTCCTCATCTATACAGTTAAACACAGAACACCATACTTTTCACACATATACTAACACATACTTACTCTCTTATACAATCACTGATACAAGTACACATTGATATGCACAGAGTCACACACCTCCCAGCCAGCCACACACACACTCAGTCTTCCATACATCCACTCATTCTTCAATATGTAAAACATATTTAAACTTTACAAAAACACACAGACACTAGATGATGTCATCAGTGATGTCATTTGAGATGTCATCAGTGATGTCATCAGTGATGTCATTTGAGATGTCATCAGTGATGTCATCAGTGATGTCACTGACCATGTCATGAATGATGTAATATGTGACATCATCAGCAGTGGATTGCGGGTGCGCGATATATAGTTAGTGCAACTAACTATATATGGAATTTCATTGGTTTTATGTCAATAAAATGCCCAGCTAACTATATATGGTCTCTAACCTATGGTTTTTTCAGTGAATATATATATATATATATATATATATATATATATATATATATATATATATATATATATATATATTACCTACTGGCGGTCGCCAGTAGGTAGTTATAGTTAGGATTTTTTTCAATGTTAAATCTCAAAATTCTATTTGGAATAACTTTGGTGCCGGTTGACGAATCTGCCTGAAAATTTCCTGAAAATGGCCTCGTGGAGCTCCGGTCCTTCCCTGAAAGTTTGGGGGGGATGCGTGAAGCGGGGGCCGAGATAAAAGGGGGGTCCCAAAACGCGTTTTCCCCATGTTAATTTCCATAGGGCGGTCGATGTCACTTTTAGCCCGAACGGCTGAATGGATTTCCACCTAATTTGTCAAAATTGTAGGGACTGGTAGTCCGATGTGCCTTTGCTATGTCTCGAGATATGTGCTCAAGTGGATTTTGAGTAATTTAGGTTCAAAAAAATATATATATCTAGAGCCGCGCCCCGGTACGCGCGCAGGGGAGCGCTCAAAGCGCGCCACGCGACTTGCGTACGGAAAGCTGATTGGCTCTCGGGTGTCTGTAAACATTCGAAACAGTCCGCAGCGGCCGCCATCTTGTACCTCGGTAGGATTGAGGTGGTAAAAATCAAAGGGGGAAATGAGCAAAAGGGGGCAGGGTACACCCCCCCTGACCCCCTAGGTTTGATGTGGGGGTCATAAAAAAGCCGTACGGGGCCCCCAAAATTTTTTTTTTTAAATTTGCGCCGAGGGAGCGCCTGGTACGCGCACCGGTGAGCGTACGATTGAGAAAAAGAATGACACTTTTTTTTTTTTTAAAAGTGTCATTTTTTTATAAATTGGAGGTAGTTCTGAAAAGAACTTTTTTTTTGTTTTTTTGTTTTATATTTTTTTTATACTTTTTGAAACGATTTTATATTTTTTTTGGTTTTTTTTCAGGGGAAAAACAAAAACAGGGATTCAAAAAATGCTCAACAGGAGCAAAAAAATGAGAAAATTTAGGGACGGGGAGAGCATTGGTGTTCCTGTTTCTTTATTGCAATGAGTTCAACGCTCTGCTCCCCGTAACAGAGTAGTTCGTCACAGTCCTTGCATAAAAATTTTATTCCTGCAAATACTGGCTGGACGTTAGGGACCATTCTTGCATGTCTTGAACCTGAAGGTGTTGCTCCACCAGTGGAGGTGCTACTGCCATCTCTCCGTGCCTTCTCTGCCAGCTCCCTGACACTCTCCCTGGAGTAATTGTTGGGGTGTTTTCTTTTGACATGCCTAATTAAATTGGCATTTCCGAAGCTGTATTTTTTTAGAGGATTGCCTCTGGATAAAATACTGCCACATATTTTACAGGTTACTTTACCAGCATTAACTTTTTTTTGTCCTTCAGGGATCTCATAAAATTTCCAGATGAAGTGGTTCTTTGTTTTCTGGTGAGGAGGGTCCTCTTGCACAAATCCATTTGAATCACTGCTGGATGACTCCCTTGCAGCCATTGCTGTAGATCAGGAAATTAATGAGTAGACAATTCACAAAACACCTCTTGCTCTCTCCAAGTGCAAATCAATAGTGAGAGAAATGGGTGGGTTTCTCTAAATTTAGAAAAAAATAATTATTGAACCAATGAAAAGTGTTATTTACAGGTCACATGACCATGGGCTTCATCATTATGAAACCAAAACTGTTATGAACCAATGAAAAGTGTTATTTTCTGGTCACATGAACCGACGCGCTTACGCGACGCGCCTCGGGGCGCGGCCCGAGGCGCGCCGCGTAAGCGTGTCAGACGCCTACGTTGCACGATCGTATTCGCTCGAGTGCTTCCGGGTGCGCTTACGCCGTGCGTATTACGCGGTCGCGGCTACGCGATACGTCACGATCATGTTTTCGTTTGCGATATTGGCGCTCACGGGACGCTCCCCGAAGCGCGCCCCGGGGCGCTTTTCAGAAATACGCTTTTCGGGGCGCTCCCGGAGGCGCGCTCCGGGAGCGCTCCCCCCAAAAATTAAAAAAAAAAAATGGGATAATTGTAGGGACAGGTAGCCCTATTCTGAAGTGGTTTGTAAAAAAATTAACTTTAGAAAAATATGTATTGTGCTACATTGGGCTTAATATATGTTAGAGCCAAAATGTAGCCCAAATGTAGCCCAAAGTAGCCCAATGTAGCCCAAAGATGGCCACCAGAGACCAAAAATTGTAATTGTAGCCCAAATTTCAACTAGATGTAGCCCAACTGTAGCCCAATGACAGAATGTACCAGAGTGTTAAAAAGAACAACTAGAGTGCTAACAGTCTTATTTATAAAGTGAAACTTATAGTTAGGAATTAGCATTAACAAAACCTATGAAATTCACTGAAAAAAACATAGGTTTCACACCAGTTATAGTTAGGAATTAGCATTTAAAAAACCTATGAAATTCACTGAAAAAACCATAGGTTTCACACCGGTTATAGTTAGGAATTAGCATTTAAAAAACCTATGAAATTCACTGAAAAAACCATAGGTTTCACACCAGTTATAGTTAGGAATTAGCATTTAAAAAACCTATTAAATTCACTGAAAAAACCATAGGTTTCACACCAGTTATAGTTAGCTGGAAATTTTACTGATATAAAACCATTGAAATTCCCACGTTATAGTTAGTCGGACTCACTATAACTTGCGCGTGCAATGCACTGCTGATGACATCACATATTACATCACTCATGACATGGTCAGTGACATCACTCATGACATCACTGATGACACCATCCTTGTGACACAGTGACAGACCTCCTCTCAGTGTAAAGTAACCCTTGAGACACATATTCAAAAATAGAAACTGAAATTTTTAAAAAATGGACATACCTATATCAGTTACAACAAGCAATTCTGTACTTCCACTATCTATATACTCATCCACTCATTCACCAACAGTTCTATATAGTCACTCATACATATACTCACTCATCATATGAAGAGATACACCTATACATTCTGTTACACACCGACATTCATCCAAAAGTTACTCACACACATATTCACACGTGCAAATAAACTATTGAACAACCATTTATTTGAATATAGAGTAATACACACACTTCCACCTTACTTCTATTGAAAATTACACATATTTATTCTCTTAAACAATCACTTATAGAAACACATACTTATTTAAACAGGAAATCTTACAATCTCTTACTCTCACATATACTCACTTATATACATCAATATTCATATATACTAGATTAAAACATATGTAGTTACTGATAAAGACACTAGTGAGACAGTCATTCACTCACTAACAAACACATATAGACACTCATCCACCCATACAGTCCTGTACATATGCTGTCTTCAAAACACATACAAACAAAGAGTCAGTCACTCATGCATCTATATGCTAAGTAATACCTCCACCAAACCATATAGACACTCATACTAAAACTAATAAAAATATCAAATAACCCATATACATACGCATGTAGCTACTTATCAACACATGTAGCCACTTATACACAAAGTGAAACACTAATATATGTATTTAAATATTTAAACATAACTCACTAATATTTATTTTTCAGAAAGACACATATTCACTGGATGGTGTCATCAGTGATGTCATGAGTGATGTCACTGACCATGTCATGAGTGATGTAATATGTGATGTCATCAGCAGTGCATTGCACGCGCAAGTTATAGTGAGTCCGACTAACTATAACGTGGGAATTTCAATGGTTTTATATCAGTAAAATTTCCAGCTAACTATAACTGGTGTGAAACCTATGTTTTTTTCAGTGAATATATATATATATATAGACCATATATAGTTAGGAATTAGCATTTACAAAACCTTGAAAATTCACTGAAAAAACCATGGGTTATAGACCATATATAGTTAGGAATTAGCATTTACAAAACCTTATTTTACTCACACAAAACCATTGAAATTCCATATATAGTTAGTTGCACTAACTATATATCGCGCACCTGCAATCCACTGCTGATGATGTCACATATTACATCATTCATGACATGGTCAGTGACATCACTGATGACATCACTGATGACAACTCAAATGACATCACTGATGACATTATCCAATGACTGTATGTTTCTGTAAAGTTAAAATATGTCTTACATATTGAAGAATGAGTGGATGTATAAGTGTCTGGATGAAGGATTTAGTAGGTGCATGACTGACTGTATGAGAGAGTGATTAAATGTGTCTCACTGAGTGCATGGGTTAGTGATTAAACTGTCTTAATTTGTGCATCATTATGTCTGTTGTTCTGTAAACTGCTGAATGTGTTAATCAGTAGCTATATGAGTAACTATATGGGTTATTCATTGGTTGCCCAAGTATTTGTATGGGAGACTAGGTATGTGTGTCTGGGAGGTGTATGACTGTGCATAGATGTGTGAGCAGTTGACTCACTAGATGTATGGGTTCAAAAGTGCATGTGGAAACAGCTGCATGGGCAGTTGACTGTGTGCATGAGTGTATTGGTGAGTGAATGGATATCTCAGTGATACATGTCAAATTAAGTACATATGTAAAACACAGTACATGTGAGAGTTGACATATATAAATAACTGTGCATAAGAGCCAGTGAATGTGTGAGTGGCTGTATGGATCATTGTGAACTTGTATCAGGGATTGTATAGGAGAGTAAATATGTGTTAGAATATGTTTGAATTAGTAAGGTGTGTATAACTGTATGGTTGAGGAAATGGAGGTGTGATTGATTCTTTGCATGACTGACTAGATGTATGAGTAACTCCATGGATGAGTGACAATCTGTGAGTGTCTGTTTACACTGATTGTATCTAAGGTTATATTAGAGTCTGAAGAGGTTCATCGTATTATCACATGAATGATATTATCAGTGATGTTGTCAGTGATGTAATTTGAGTTGTCATCAGTGATGTCACTGACCATGTCATGAATGATGTAATATGTGACATCATCAGCAGTGGATTGCGGGTGCGCGATATATAGTTAGTGCAACTAACTATATATGGAATTTCAATGGTTTTGTGTGAGTAAAATAAGGTTTTGTAAATGCTAATTCCTAACTATATATGGTCTATAACCCATGGTTTTTTCAGTGAATTTTCAAGGTTTTGTAAATGCTAATTCCTAACTATATATGGTCTATAACCTATGGGTTTTTCAGTGAATTTCAATGTTTTTTTAATAGCAAATATCAAAAGCTGTAAAATGTCAATTACGTGGTAGGTAAAAACATTTTCGTGTCTATGCACGCTGATGTGCTTTGAACGCTGCCCCCCCCCTCTTTTCTTTTAGGAGTATTCTCTCTTTGCAGATAGTGAAGGGTAGGTAACGCAGGCCTTTGCCCCCGTTGTAATCCGTCGTGCCTGCTTCCCTCTCCATTTGATTGATTGTTATCCAAGCATTTACTGTTTTGGAATTGGTTCTCTTTGGTTCATTCTCTATTTACAAACAAGCACAGAGTCGCAATACTCTGTTTAGTCTTTGCAGATAGTGAAAAATCATTAGAAAAAACAAAAGGAATCAAGCAAAATCAGTAGGCCACTAATGGGATCTCTTTTTGACCTCGTTAAAATAGAAACATTAGGAACAACCCCTCATGAGATATATGAAACTAGTGAGAGGAACTGAGCTCGACGCCATGATGGCTGCAAGACAGCTCGGCTCCGCCGCCCACCCCGCCCAAAACAACGACAAACCCTATGCAAATATTATAAATATATACAACACACCAGCAATGTAACAGGGTAAAACTTTTATTAAATAACTATTTACATGGCAGCCTGCTGCAACATCGATCCAAATGCATGCCGCCGTTCCCGGATTTCTCCCCGACTACTCTGTGGCCTACGAGATGGAGAGGCCGGGGCGTTGACTAGGCGGGGCCTCCGGCGGCAACCACAGCGCCAACGATCGCTGCTGACGGAGGGGAGCCTTGCCGGTTACAGCCACTGATCTGAAGAACCGCTGCCTGCGGTGCCTCCCTGAGCCGCTTTATGGAGGCCCCCGAGGGGAGGTGTGCTGGCGCGGACTCGGAGGGGGGCGCTTGACTCCTGCCCCCTCCCCAAGTCTTGTTGCCCTGGTGTGGCCTGAGATCGCCCCCGACATAGGCGGTCGGCTCCCGGGGTCAGGCGGAACTTGTTGCCTTTTGGTGACTCTTCCATTCTGGACCTTGTCCCACAATCCGTTTGACCTGAAGACACGTCCTGCGGTGCCCTGGTCCAACCATCACATATACCTGCGCCAGGAGACGGCGTGGGGTGCACTGGAAGGGAGAGGCGGCGCGAACGAGCCTCCCCCACCTCCCCAGGTGGAGGTTTCTCAGCTACACCCCAGCGCTTCACTCGGACACCTGAGTTGCGCCCGCTCCTGCAGCACAGGGCCTCGCTCGGCCAGCTGAATTGCGCCTGCTCTTGTTATTACAGCGTCTCACCCGCCATCCGGATGAATTGCACCCACTCTTGCGGTACAGCAACAGGCAGCTGCCATGGAGCTCAGGAAATGGCGGTCGGCTCCACAGACTTGGGCCTGGCCTGCAAGGATGGCTCTGGGCAACCCTGGAACCTGGACGCTTGACTGCTAGGGCATGGGCCCCATTCCCAAAGTGTCCCCTCAGCCTTGAAGATTCTACAAGAGTCACTGGGGCCCCCGACTCCCGCAGACTTCCGGTGGGGAGCGACTGCCATGATTGCTCGCGGAATGGCCACGACGTAGCTACGGAATGCTCTCATGATGACGCCAGCTTCAGTCTGAAACATCCAGAAACACTGTAGACTACCAATTCGATCAGTTCCGGTGGAGCCCCAACGTGACCCGGTAGAGAAGAACTTGCCCTCCCCTCTTTGACTGATGGTTCTTCTTGGCTGTCCCTTCTGTCATATGACGCGCCGCGTTAGCGCACCCGGAAGTGCTCCGGTGCGCGAGGCGCGAAGCGCAGCTTCCCGGAAGCGATCCGGGGCGCGGCGCGGAGCGCGTAACGTAAGCATAACAGGTCATGTGACTTGTTAATAAAACTTTTCATTGGTTCATTTCACTTTTGGGTTCCTAATGATGTAAGACTAGGTCATGTGACCTAAAAATAACACTTTTCATTGGTTGAGAACTATTTTTTGTACCCAAATGATGAAAACCCCTCCTTGTTTCCTCACTCTGACTTTCATCTTTGTGAGAGGAAGACATTTTTTCATCACTTAGCAATAGCAAGTGTTGTAGCTTCAGCTGGTGCATCCCCACCACCACCACCACCTCCTAGGAAGAGAGTACCACCTCCTCAGGTGGTGGTTGAGCAAGAGGTGCCTCCCCACACCTTCTTGTTGCCTGATTCGGCTAGCTCAATCGATCGAGCATGAGACTCTGTTGTGATCTGAAGAACCGCTGCCTGCGGTGCCTCACTGAGCCGCTTGACGGAGGCCCCCGAGGGGCGGTGTGGTGGCGCGGACTGGGAGGGGGCGCTTGGCTCCTGCCCCCTCCCCAAGTCTCGCTCGGCCAGCTGAGTTGAGACCACTCTTGCAGCCTATGACATGGAGAGGCCGGGGCGTTGACTAGGCGGGGCCTCCGGCCGCAACCACAGCGCCAACGATTGCTGCTGACGGAGGGGAGCCTTGCCGGTGAGAGCCACTGATCTGAAGAACGGCTGCCTGCGGTGCCTCCCTGAACCGCTTGACGGAGGCCCCCCAGGGGCGGTGTGGTGGCGCGGATTGGGAGGGGGCGCTTAGCTCCTGCCCCCTCCCCAAGTCTTTCTCGGCCAGCTGAGTTGCTCCTGCTCTTGCTATTACAGCGTCTCACCCGCCATCCGGCTAAATTACACCCACTCTTGCGATACAGCGACTCTTCCATTCTGGACCTTGTCCCACAATCCATTTGACCTGAAGACACGTCCTGCGGTGCCCTCGCAATGCGGCCTGGTCCCTGAATGTGTGCAGGGGGACGGTATTTCTCGCTCGGCCAGCAGAGTTGCGCCCACTCTTGCGGCCTACGACATGGAGAGGCCGGGGCGTTGACTAGGCGGGGCCTCCGGCCGCAACCACAGCACCAACGATCGCTGCTAACGGAGGGGAGCCTTGCCGGTGAGAGCCACTGATTTGAAGAACAGCTGCCTGCGGTGCCTCCCTGAACCGCTTGACGGAGGCCCCCGAGGGGCGGTGTGGTAGCGCAGACTGGGAGGGGGCGCTTGGCTCCTGCCCCCTCCCCAAGTCTTGTTGCCCTGGTGTGGCCTGAGATCGCCCCCGACATAGGCGGCCGGCTCCCGGGGTCCGGCGGACCTTTTTGCCTTTTGGTGACTCTTCCATTCCGGACCTTGTCCCACAATCCGTTTGATCTGAAGACACGTCCTGTGGCCTGGTCCCTGAATGTGTGCAAGGGGACGGTATTGATTGGATTAAGATGGCGGCTTCACACAAAGCTGACTCAAGTGTTGCTGCTGATGCTATGCAGACAAAAACTGGTTTTCAGTTTGTACATTCTTCAGGATTTTTCCATCCAAGGCTGGTTGAGAGCTTGTAGAACGATGGCTTCAGATTTTCAACATACTACTCTTCAACATTCTTCATAAATGTAATTCTGGTCCTGCCGCTACTTATTGGAGACATTAAACTATACTCTGGACCTGCCTGGCCTCGACCAAAATGGCACCAGTATGGGAGCGACTTGCAACTCCTTATGACGTTCTAGTTACTTAGCCTTGACGTTATGGGGGATGTATGCGGTCCTTGTGCACATGGCGGGTGGAGAAGGGTACTGACTGGGAATACGGACAACCCTATTGATGTCGATTTTTCATTATTGATTATTGTATTAATAAAGCTTCGAAGTAATGTAACCCATGATACTCGCCCATGGTGTGCGTATGGACGATTTTATTGTAACTGATCCTGTTATGCTTTCAATTAAAAAATCAACCTTCACTGATCCTACAACCGTTTATCACGTTTAGTTTTTTCATTATTGATTATTGTATTAATAAAGCTTCGAAGTAATGTTACCCATGATACTCGCCCATGGTGTGCGTATGGACGATTTTATTGTAACTGATCCTGTTATACTTTCAATTAAAAAATCAACCTTCACTGATCCTGCAACCGTTTGTCACGTTTAGTTTTTTCAATTAAATGGCTCACTTGTTACATACTCCTATACCCCTGGCTTTTGAAAGACACCATCTTGTAGAATAAAGGGCTGCGTCAAGGGTGGTATTGCCCAGAATGTCTTGTTTTCTAGTGCTCGTAATAACGAAGCCAGAACTGCCTAAAGGGATTCTGGTCCTGCCGCTACTTATTGGAGACATTAAACTATACTCTGGACCTGCCTGGCCTCGACCAAAATGGCGCCAGTATGGGAGCGACTTGCATCTCCTTATGACGTTCTAGTTACTTAGCCTTGACGTTATGGGGGATGTATGCGGTCTTTGTGCACATGGCGGGCGGGGAAGGGTACTGACTGGGAATACGGACAACCCTATTGATGTCGATTTTTCATTATTGATTATTGTATTAATAAAGCTTCGAAGTAATGTAACCCATGATACTCGCCCATGGTGTGCGTATGGACGATTTTATTGTAACTGATCCTGTTATACTTTCAATTAAAAAATCAACCTTAACTGATCCTACAACCGTTTGTCACGTTTAGTTTTTTCAATTAAATGGCTCGCTTGTTACATACTCCTATACCCCTGGCTTTTAACCCTTTCCTACTCGCGGTCTGTACTACCGCCCTCGGGCGATCTATGTAATGAACAGACTACCATTGCCGAAACACAAGGGAATGCATCTCAGAGAGATAAGTCAAGTACGTGGTAGATAAAAACATTTTCGTGTTTATGCACGCTGATGTGCTTTGAACGATGCCCCCCCCCCCTCCTCATCATTTAGATTACCACCGCCCATTGCACAAAAGCGTACCGGGCCCTCCCCACGTAAAAAAAACGTTTTTTTTTTTTTTTGCCCCGCGGGGCCCTTTTAAAGCCTCCACATCAAACCTAGGGGGTCAGGAAGGATCTACTATGCCCCCTTATGGTCATTTCCCCCTTTGTTTTGGCCTCCTCTTGTCTCTCGATCCTACCGAGAGACAAGATGGCGGCCGCTCCGGTCTGTTTAGAATGTTGACAGACACCGGAGAGCCAATCAGCTTCGCTTCGCGAAGTTCCGTTACGCGTCAAGTATGCGAACCGGAGCGCTACCCGGAGCGCTGTCACAGATATATATATTTTTTCTAACGTTAATTTATAAAAATCCACTGGAGCACATATATTGAGACCTAGCAAAGGCACATCGGGCTAACAGTCCCTACAATTTTGCCAAGTTTCATGCAAATCCATTCAGCCATTCGAGCTAAAAGTGAGGCCAACCGCCCTATGGAAATTAACATGGAAAAACGCGTTTTGGGACCCCCCTTTTTTCTCGGCCCCCCCCTGGATGAACCCCCCCAAATTTTCAGGGACTGCTCAGAAACAAAATGTGCCATTTTCCTGAAAATTTCAGCCAATTCCGTCCACAAACGCCAAAGTTATTAGACATAGAATTTTCAAAAATCCCATAGAGAAAATATCCTAACTATATATACCTACTGGCGACCGCCAGTAGGTAATATATATATATATATATATATATATATATATATATATATATATATTACCTACTGGCGGTCGCCAGTAGGTATATATAGTTAGGATTTTTTCCCTATGGGATTTCTGAAAATTCTATGCCTAATAACTTTTGCGTTTGTGGACGGAATTGGCTGAAATTTTCAGGAAAATGGCACATTTTGTTTCTGAGCAGCCCTTGAAAATTTGGGGGGGTTTTGTGGAGGGGGGGCCGAGAAAAAAGGGGGGTCCCAAAACGCGTTTTCCCCATGTTAATTTCCATAGGGCGGTTGGACTCACTTTTAGCCCGAACGGCTGAATGGATTTTCACGAAACTTGGCAAAATTGTAGGGACTGTTAGCCCGATGTGCCTTTGCTAGGTCTCAATATATGTGCTTCAGTGGATTTTGAGAAATTAACGTTTAAATCAAGATATATATCTGTAACAGCGCTCCGGTTCGCGTACTTTTCGCTTATCGGAACTTTGCGCACGGAAAGCTGATTGGCTCTTCGGTGTCTGTCAACATTCTAAACAGTCCGGTGCAGCCGCCATCTTCTCTCTCGGTAGGATCGAGAGACAAGAGGAGGCCAAAACAAAGAGGGAAATTTCCATAAGGGGGCATAGTAGATCCTCCCTGACCCCCTAGGTTTTATGTGGTGTTTTTAAAAGGGCCCAGCAGGGTCCAAAAAAATATATATATTTTTTTTTTTCGCGATGAGCGTCTAGTACGCGAACCGGAAAGCGTTCTGGGCAGCGTACTATAAGGATAATAGAATGATACACTTTTCAAAGACTGTATGTTAATTGTTTGGTTTTTTTTCTTTTTTTTTTTTGTTGTCTTTATTTTTAAAGTTATTTTTGTTATTTTCATTGTTTTTCATACTTTATTAAATTTTCTAACATTTCATTGTCAGAAATGTCATAATTTATTATAGGGTGTAATTGTTTTTCATTTTCAAGCAAGTTGTCTACTGCTTCAACACATTGTAGAAGTTCGTGGTCTCTACTGTCATCCATAAAGTCATCAAGTTTGTCTTGGCTGCTCTCCTTCAGTTCAATCGAAAATGAAATTTGTTGTTCGCCTTCCATTTTGCCTGAAATTTTGAATAAGAAAATATATATTAGTAGAGATAGGGCACTGTTGGGATTAATTTTAGATAGTCATTTTTTATCAGTGAATTTATCTTTTGGCAGTGTATAGTATCAGAGTGGAAATAGGACTATAAAAAAGTGTATGTGATTTAACCAAGACAAGCCTAACTCCATTCATAACTATAACAGAGAAGTCTATCTAAATACATTACTACTACAGAGGGATAGTGTATACGTAGCAGAAAAATTCTATTATATTAAGTTATAGTGCACAATATATTTCGTTTTTAAAAATTATATCTTACCTTCACAAAGAAGTTGAAGTTTTTGGAAGCTATTAAAAGGTGTTGTACAACAAGAAGTAGTAGTCAAAATGGCTGTGTTTTCTTCTCTTCCTTTATATATATTCAAGTATATAACCAATCAAATGTCAGGTAATAAAAGTAGAAAATGAAAGTAACATTTTCATTGGTTGTCAATTCCAACAGTTCAGATGTGTTTTGTGAAGTAATTTACCTCACGGTATTTGGAGAGGTCTAAAGGCTAAATGGCTAAATGAAATTTCAATCAAATTTGTGAGAATGAAAGGGATTGTTATGTAGTATGAGCTAATTTATATTTGGTGAGAGTGTCTCTAGTCGTTTTTCTGTAAATTACTTTCCCGCCTTTTTTTTGGACCGCTTCCCGGATAGCGGTCCGGTCCGCGTACTTGGAGCGTAACGGGAGTCCACCATTTTGTGTTACGGTCGAATCAAGGTATAAAATGGAGGGTAAATAATGTTCTGAATGGGTAGAAGGGGGCATGGTACAAGTATTTTGCCCCCCTACGTTTTCTGAGGGTGGCTGAGGAGGACTATATTTGCGAAGAAAAAACTTTTTTTTGAAATTTTGCGCGGTTAGCTTCCAGTTCGCGTACCGGATAGCGCTCTTTAAGCGTAGTTTGTTGAAAATTACAGAAAAAAGTTAGAAAAAAAATAATAAAAGTGTGTGATCAGATGAAGGGTAGCTCTGAGAAGAGCTTTTGGGTTTATGGTACATTTAGGTACTTATAAGTAGGTACCAATGCACAGTCTTAAATTCAGAATGAAAATTCTGTTGCCCTCATCTGAGAAGTGAACTCCATCTCCTCTGTAGATATCTTGCATGTAGTAACGCAAGTTATTGTTGTACAGAGAGCCCATTCCATGGTCTCTCATGAAAGCTGACACAGATTTGTTTACATGCTTCCTCGCTTTCTCAATTTGTGGACAAAATTGGTTGGACCACCTCCATTTCTGTCTTTGGCATATATTGGAATATACCAAGGCAGTTTGAGGAAAAAGTGCCATTAATTGCTCAAAGGTGTCCTTTAAAAGCATTTCCAGACCTACCCCTGTCAAAGTGCCCAAATCATTACCTCCACAGTGCACTATTAACAGGTCAGGTTTTGGCAAATGCATAAAGGTTTTCACCAATGGTATCAATTGGTGACATTTTAATCCTCTTTGGCCCAACCACTTAATTTCCACATCTTGTAAATTGAGGTTAGGTAAATTTCTGCTCTCAGCATACCTTTGAGCCCAGTGGATGTAACTATGTCCAACAATCCAGACGTTAAACATGGTGGCTGAAGGTTGTTCTGCAGTCAGATGAAGTGTGGTAATGAAAGGGCAGTTGAAACAGTAGGAGTTTCTAAAGAAAAAAAACTGTGGATTTACAATGCTAATGATTCATTAGCAGTGATTGGTGCATTTCCATTTCTGAAAACAGAAAGTTAGGGTGCATGGATGTGTTCTTTGAAAGATGTAATTTGAATGGTCAAGTAAGAAACATTTAATGAAAGATTGCACTGGATACGCAGGTGCACTGAGAGTTCAGAGTTCAATTGAAACATTGTTGTGTGAATTTGCAAACATGAGAGGTCTTCCAGGAGGTGGTTGCTATGGATACAAGGCAGACAGGGCAGAGGGGGGAAGGATTTTGATTTGAAAAAAGTGAGGGAAGAGGTATGATTGGCTAATATGAGAGATATGTGAAAAGAATATCTGTATTTCTGTGCTTTCAATAGCTGCAGCCTTTGGAGTGCATCCTTTTTCTTCTGCTGAAGACAATTTGGTGTATTTCTGAGACTGTTTTCAAAACTCAAAAAATATTTGCTAAGGTGAGAAAAGATTTATTTAATTTAGATAGAGAATAGTATGATTTAAGGAGAAAATGATGAAGAAAGCTGTGTTTTTAAAATGTGGTTTTGTCTCTAGTGATATACTAATAGAATTAGTTTCAAAGAGAAATTATAATTGCATATTTGGTGTAACATTCTGGCATGCAGTTACACAAGATATTGTAATACATGGAGGCCATTTCATGGTCTGTTATGTAAGCTGAAACAGATATGTTGCTTTTAAAAACGATTTAAGAAATCAATTACATTTCTAGATATGTACTGCTAGAGCTTCATAGGTTGTTTTGGGCCATATTTATAAGGTATTTGAGTGTCTAAGATGTTGTGTTCGCCTTTTAAAATGTAAAGTGTTCCTCATGGGACAAGTGTCTTGTAAATACGCTCCCACTTGTGCTTGGCAAATTTAGATTTTGATTATGGGAGTTACCTAGCCATGTTAATAGTGTCCCAAAAATGGTGCTAGGGCATTCCAGAAAACACTTTCATGTGTCTCAAGGACATTTTTAGTCATTTCTTCATGAATGCAGGTATACAATTGATTTATATGCTGTGTTTAAAAACGAATTTTGAAATGAATTAAATTTCAGGATATGTACTGTTAGAGCTTCATAGGTTGTTTGGGGTCATATTTAGAAGGCATTTTAGTGTCTTTGAAGTTATTTTTCCCTTTTTAAATGGAAAGCGTTCCTCATGGGGCCCTGAGCAGTTCTTAGCCATGTTATTTAATAGGAAGTGGATAACATGGCTAAGAGCATTTGCTGGGAAATGCATGAATATCGTTGATTTTTCTGCTATATTCATGCATTGTGGCTGTTTTTTTTCACATTGCTTCATAGGTTGTTTGGGTTCATATTTAGAAGGCATTTTAGTGTCTTTGATGTTATTTTTCCCTTTTTAAATGGAAAGCGTTCATCATGGGGCCCTGAGCAGTTCTTAGCCATGTTATTTAATAGGAAGTGGATAACATGGCTAAGAGCATTTGCTGGGAAATGCATGAATATCGCTGATTTTTTTGCTATATTCATGCATTGTGGCCGTTTTTTTTCACATTGCTTCATAGGTTGTTTGGGTTCATATTTAGAAGGCATTTTAGTGTCTTTGATGTTATTTTTCCCTTTTTAAATGGAAAGCGTTCCTCATGGGGCCCTGAGCAGTTCTTAGCCATGTTATTTAATAGGAAGTGGATCACATGGCTAAGAGCATTTGCTGGAAAATGCATGAATATCGCTGATTTTTTTGCTATATTCATGCATTGTGGCCGTTTTTTTCACATTGCTTCATAGGTTGTTTGGGTTCATATTTAGAAGGCATTTTAGTGTCTTTGATGTTATTTTTCCCTTTTTAAATGGAAAGCGTTCCTCATGGGGCCCTGAGCAGTTCTTAGCCATGTTATTTAATTGGAAGTGGATAACATGGCTAAGAGCATTTGCTGGGAAATGCATGAATATCGCTGATTTTTCTGCTATATTCATGCATTGCGGCAGTTTTTTTTCACATTGCTTCATAGGTTGTTTGGGTTCATATTTAGAAGGCATTTTAGTGTCTTTGATGTTATTTTTCCCTTTTTAAATGGAAAGCGTTCCTCATGGTGCCCTGAGCAGTTCTTAGCCATGTTATTTAATAGGAAGTGGATAACATGGCTAAGAGCATTTGTTGGAAAATGCATGAATATCGCTGATTTTTCTGCGTTATTCATGCATTGCAGGCCTTTTTTTATCACATTTGCAAGCACTTCTTAGCCATGTTATCCAATGGGAGGTGGATAACATGGCTAAGAGAATTTGCTTCAAAGGTTGTTTGGGGTTATATACCATTTTTGGGAAATTATTAACATGCCTATCTAACTCCCATAATCAAAATCTAAATTTGCCAACCGCAGGTGGGAGCGTATTTACAATAAATTTGCACCATGAAGAATGTAAAATAGCATACTAGATACTCAAATAACTTATAAATATGATCCAAAACATCTTATGAAGCACTAGTAGTGCATATTTCCAGAAATGTATTGGTTTTCATTTAATGATTTACTTCATTGGTAGGCCTTCACATGTTTTTTTACCTTGGTTTTTTTTTAGTGAAAATCTTATCTGCAACCATGTGTTGGCCTCACCTCAAATAAACAAAACAGGTGATGGACTGAATGTGGATCAATGACACACATTCACCCCAGTCCAAAGATCTGGGCCTAAACAAACCTTTAGATAGGCTACATCTTATCGTCATCCTGAATTAATGATTTAAAATATTAGGGAGTGATTTATGAGTGTTGTATGCCTGTTTTGTACCATTGAGTGTCATTTTTGTGATGCAGTGCTGGTGGAAAATATTTGCTATGTTAAATAATTAGTACGGCATTAAGTTTTAGATGACTGTTATTTATTTACTGTTTGGTAATAGTGGTTAATAACATTTTATATTATATTTTTTCACAGATTCAACTGCAGATTCTTTCATAGTTTGGAAAATGCCTTCCAGAAGTCGAATACGAAAGGCTAGAAAACGTCAAAGACAGCAGGATGATGTTTTATTGCAGCAGTCCTCTTCCCCAAATACTTGTCAAAACACCAAGAAAGGTCCGGGTAAGAGCATGAAATCATTCTTAAGAAATATTTGTAGTAAAAAAAATTTTGCTCAAAAAAATGTGTCTCTTAACAAAAAGAGAAGTAATTTAAATGGAAAGGAGAGACCCATCACAAATGTTACTGGTAGAGGAAGAGATAACTCTGTGCATGATAGTAGAAGGAAACAACAGTTTAGGGACATTCGACAACGAATGTTCCGTAATAGGATATTAGTTAATTTATTGAAAAATATTAAAAAGAAAGGCCAACAGAAAGCGGCATTTTATAGGAGGAAGAAAAATGTAGAGAAAATTATTGATCATGCTTTTGAAATCAAGCGAAAGTTGTTTATTTTGGTAATCAATAGAATTAGGAAACTAAGCAAGGTAATTTCTGATTTCAAAACAAAAAGTAGATGGAAGAGAGTAGTAAATCGTACTAACTTTTGTGAAGTTTTTTCTGGAGAATGGATGCATAGTTCAAGTTCTGAGGCATTTTTTAATGAGGAGACTTATTTTCAGGATAATGATTTGGTGCATGCAGTTGACATCAGTGGTCGAGCTTATGAAGTGAAGGATGGTTGTCCAGTTGAAAAAGAACAACTTGTGACAACAGAGACAGAAGAGGCGCTAAGTGATGAGGTTTTAGGAAGACGTCCTAAGGGTCCTGTGTACATTTGGAAGTGTAGTTCTATTTGCAGTGTGCGACAGGTTTCCATCAATTTGCTATGTGATTTTATACGGACATTTAATAAGAAAAGTTTGAAGCAGAAAATGAAGTTGTTGCAAGATTTAGATCCTTGCAGAGTGAGACAAATGACAGGTTTGCGTGGTCATTCACTGGCTTGTCTTTCCAGGAGAGTATGCCAGAGTGTTTTTCATCATTTCAGGATGCTAGCAGTGCATCATAATAAAGTGAGAAAATTAGTGAGAATGTTGTATTATGCTAAGAGTCCAGCAATTATGCTTAAACAGTTATGTGCTGCTCTTTTGCATGGTTCTGAAATAGATGTGAAGAATCTTTGTGAAGAAATTGAGTTTTGTTACTTTGGTAGTAAAGATGAGAATGTTCAAATTGACCCTGAAGTAGAGGGTAATGTGGAAGATAATGTACAGGTTTCCAGTACAGATAATTTTCAGAAGGAAATTGCCACGTTTCAGATGAAATCAAGTGAGAGGCCTAATTTCACTTGTGTATGTTGTCGACGCACTTATTATAAGAATCAGACTAAGGTAGTGGATTTATATGCAAAAAGTGAAAGGGAAAATAATAGTGAATGGAAGGATTTAGCCACATACTTGATGGTAGAAAATTATTTTGATTTGGGATCGGATCAACGTGTGTGTACTTATTGTTGTAATAAATTAAACCAAAACCAGATGCCTGCTAGGGCAGTTCATAATAATCTGGAATTGGTTGAGATTCCTTCTGAATTGAAGGATTTAAATACTTATGAATCTATTTTGATTCAAAGTATCCATCCCTTTCAGGCTATTGTAAGAATGGAGCCAAAGACAGGGAAATTGCCTCCAGCAGATTTACAGAGAGGATTAAAGGGAAGAGTTGTTTATTTGCCTCTAGATTTGAACAAAAACATTAACACAATTGGAATAGAAAAAGTGGAAGAGGAACCTCTGGTTATCTTGGTTAATGGGGTTCCGACAAAGAATAAGAAAATATGGCAAGATTTAGTGGATGTTAGGAAAGTCAAAAAGGCAACAGTGTATTTGAAGAAAAATAATAAGTACTATAAGAATGTATATGTTGCAGAAGAGGAAGTAAGTGATGAAGAGGATAGCGATTTGTGTGCTGGCCAAATTGAGAAAGTAGAGGCCTCTAAAAGTGAAGAAATATATGAACATTATAGTGTTCATCCTTTGCATTCGAAGGAAGTGATGGGGAATGCTATTGAGTTGTTTCAAATGAAACAAGCCAAAGGGAGTCCCATTAGTGTTTGGGAGGAAAGTTTGGAAGCTCGGTGTTTCCCACAGCTATTTCCCACAGGTCAAGGAGGAAGATATGATGAGCGACCTCGTGAAATTCCTGCATCTGAATACCGGACTTTACGATTGTATGCAGAAGATCCTAGGTTTCGGCAATGCATTCCCTATTTGTTTCATCTCCTGTTTGAAAGCGATCTGTCTGGACTGTCATATGCAGTGAACCACATCTTAAAAAGTGGTATACAGATGCGAAACATCTCGGCAAGTGACTTTATGCATAAAGTCAATGTCCAAGACAGTATTTTGGATTCTCACTTAATTAATCTCATGGCGTGTCAGCGTGGTACTAATGAGTACTGGTACCGTCGTCATGGTGACTTAAAATGTATGCTGAGGAACTTAGGAACTCCGACATGGTTCCTCACTCTGAGCTGTGCCGAGTATGGCTGGGATGACTTACTTGAATTTCTACGAGAGGCAAATGGAAATATTGAAAACATTGAATTCAAGACACCTGGAGAACTGTGTTCTTTGGATCCTGTGAATGTATGCAGGTACTTCAATCATAGATTTGAAGCTATGATGTCTTTCATCACAAATAAAAAGAATCCACCTCTTGGAGAGGTGTTGGATTTCTTCTGGAGAAAGGAGTACCAAGCAAGAGGTGCCCCTCATATACATATGTTGCTGTGGATCAAGGATGCACCTAAATTTGGAACAGATCCGGATGACTTAGTGATGAATTTCATCGAACAGTATTCTACGTGTGCTGTTCCAAACGCAACGGAGAAGAAAAGTCTAAGAGAACAAGTTCTACGTTTCCAAAGCCATCGTTGTGGAAAGTACTGTCGTCGTAAATTCAGAAACAAGGACAAGTTCTACACCAAATGTCGTTTCAACTTTCCACGACCGGTGATTTCTAAAGGAAGAGTGAACAGTTTGATGTCTTCGCTGCGACATAATGTGATGAGGAAATCACCCAAGAATACATACAATTTGAAAAGGAACGAAGAGTCCAAGTACATCAATGACTACAACCCAGTGATTTTGTCCATGTGGAATGCCAACATGGATATACAGTTTGTGGCTGACAACTGTATGGCTGTGGCTCGGTATGTGACATCTTACATCACCAAAAAAGAAAAGACCGAACTGAAGGATATGTGGGAGGACATTTCCCATGAAAAGAGCCTCAGCAAGAAGTTGTACAGTTTCAGTCTGAAGATGTTGTCGCATCGAGAAATCGGAGCTTACGAATGTTCTGATCGATTGTCTTCAGCAAGTCTCTATGCCAAATCCAGGAGTCTCGTTTGGGCGAGTCTTGGTCTTGCTGCAACGCGAAATCGAGTTCTAAAACCTGTTCGGGAAATTGAGTATTTGGCAGAAAAGGAACCAAACAGTACCGACATTTTGAAGACCAACATGTTGGATACATATTATCCAAATCGAAGCAGTCACCTTGAGAATGTTTGTCTATATGAGGTTCTCCAAAATTATATATTCAAGAGGAACATCAAAGAAGATATTGAGAAAGGAGTGTATGCTGTAATTGGAAGTGAGGGATGCCTGGTCAAGCAAAGAAAATGCCAATTAGTAAACCATCGAAAATTAAGTGGCGAATCTCCAGAAAAAAAGGAGTTTTTCTATTTAGCACTTTTGCAACTTTTCAAGCCTTGGCGTGCAGAAGAGGAACTGCTTGGAGATTTCCTCTGTTACGAAGACTCTTTCAATGCAGCCAAGGAGTCCATAGAATGTCCTGCTTTTTCTAAATATCAAGAAATGCTAACTTTGGAAATTGAGCAGGAAGCAACGATTGCAGCCGAGATTGCCAGAGACAGTTCTCAGGACAGTCAGAGTTCTGTTTCATTGAGTCAAGATCCACTTGGAGGACCTATTATCGAAAATGAAGCTGCCACTGCTATGAATGAAGTAGAAAGAGCCATGGCACATGCTCAGGAGGATTCAGTTAACTTACAAGACTTGGAAAAACAACTCAACGTTGAGCAGAGGAAAATATATGATGAAGTTACCAAGGAAATTGAGCACGGATTAAGTCATGAGAAGAAAGAGTGCTCGTGTACGTCGTTGAAGCCTGTCCGACTGTACGTGAGTGGAGAAGCGGGAACTGGAAAAAGTTTCCTCATTAAAGCAATCTCTTGTTATTTGCAGGAAAGGACTGAGTCATCGCTGTCTTGTGTTGTCACCGCTCCTACTGGACTGGCAGCACATAATATTAAAGGTATTACTTTGCATCGTCTATTGATGCTGCCGGTGGAGCATGACAACAAATTACAATACAACAAGTTATCTGGAGATGCTTGCTGTGAAGTTTCAAGAGTCTTGAGGAAAATGAAACTACTTATCATTGACGAAGTAAGCATGGTTTCCAATGTCATGCTTGCCTTTGTGCATTTGAGAATGCAAGAAGTACTTAAAACTGAATATGATGTGTTATTTGGTGGGAAACACATCATTGTTTTCGGAGATCTTCTGCAGCTGACACCAGTAAAAGGTCAACCTGTGTTCAAAATACTCACGCATGAAGATACCAGGAAGTGCCTAGGGAGCATTGGCAACGTCAATATATGGTTAAACTTCAATTATGCAGAACTGCATCAAAATATGCGTCAGGCAAAGGATGAAGATTACAAGAATATTCTACAAGATATTAGAATTGGAAAAGTGACCGAGCATGGGAAAGAAGCTTTAAATGCACGATTACTGTCAAAATTATATCCCAAACAAGAGATTGTGCCTGAGAATATTTTTCGGAAAATTACTGAGAAGAAATCCGGGATATGTCTCATGCCAACTCTTGCAGAATGTGCCATCTTTAACAACAAAATGTTGAATTTAGAAAAGCAAGAGATTGTGAAACTTGAAGCTATCGACAAATTAGAGCATATGGGATCAACAATTATTTTGTCAGACAATTTGAAATCAAAATTGGATTCATTAGAGAAGACTATATCTAAAACAGCGGGTTTTGAAAAGACTTTGAATGTGTGTTTAAATTGCCGAATTATTTTGAGAAGGAATTTACATGTAGAAAGAGGTCTGGTAAATGGATCAATGGGTAATGTTGTTGATTTTGAGAAATACAGAAATAGAGATGGAATAGAATTTTTAAAAATTAAATTTGATGGCATTGAGGAAGTACAGCAAATTGGTCGTTGTTCTGCTAGGTTTTTGCTTGTTAAAGACTTATATGTTCGCCGTAAACAGTTTCCTGTTTGCTTGGCATATGCGGTGACAATCCATAAATCGCAAGGTTTAAGTGTAGACTGTGCATTGGTGAATATTGGCAGTTCTGTGTTCAAGGAGGGTATGGCATATGTGGCATTGTCACGAGTTAGAACTTTATCGGGATTGTACTTGATTGACTGTGATGTCACAAACATTTGTGCGGATCTAGATTGTGTTAAGGAATACAATAGGTTAAGAAGAGAGTATGCGCCACATTTGCCTCAATATCCTTTGTTTGAGAAACGTGTGGTAGGCCGCAAACGTAGAAATAGCAGTAATAGTAGGGAGGTTGTTGCAAAAAGACCAAAAGTCAATGAACCGAAAATTGTTAGCAGAAAGAAAGTGGATTCTGTTGAAGATGTTGTCGGTTTTCAATTTGAAAACAGTTCTGGTGTCAACTGCTATGCAAATGTAGTGGTTAATGTTCTCTTTTCACTAGAGAGTTTAAAAGAACAGATTCTGTTGAATTCTGAACAAATTTTATGCTGTTTGTTGAATTCTGTTTTCGAGAAATGTAGCACTGATCGAACAAAAGTAGAAAGTGTGTCTGAAGTTCGTTATCTGTTAGATGAATGTTCAGGTCAAACAGACTTCTCTGAAAATAATCAGCAAGATTGTCAGGAGTTTTTAATGTATATGCTTGATATATTGCAAGTTGAGGGTGTAGATGTAGATCACCTGTTTGGGCTTTCTTATCAATGGCAGCATGACTGCGAGAACTGTATGGTATCAAGTACTACTAGTGTAGACTCAGAAAGATTTATATATTTAACTTTGCCAGACAGTAAATCAGTCTCCTTTAATAAGCTAGTAAATGCAGCGGATCACAACATGGAGTGTAGCCAATGTAAATGTGATATGATGTCAACATTATTTATACGTAGATATGGCCAGTATGTCATTTTAATGATCCAACGTTGTAGGCCTGATGGATCAAAATTGTCAACTTTAATAAAAAATTTTGTGGCTTCTCAGCTGTCAATATCAGGGAGGACTTTTGTTACTGTAGCAATTATCTATCACGATGGTCCATCAACAACATCAGGACATTATACAGCTTACTTAAAGTCTGGAAACGGCTGGTCATTCTGTAATGATTCCGTTGTAACGTTCAAAAAAAAATTGCCGTTTGACCTTAAAAATTCTTACCTGGTGTTTTTAAAACCAAAATTTTAAGTAGAGGGAATGTAAGTCTGCAATGCTGTCTAGATTAAAAATCCAACTATATAAACCTAATGCAAGTAAGTCTGCTTCATAGTAAGCAGTATCAGTGTCATAGGAAAAGGAGAACATGAGTGACAAAGAAGAGTAAGTTATTAGTAGTCCAGGATTGTGAAAATAATCTCAAATATTTTATTTTTGAAAGTTGCGAAAATAGAAAATGTCGGGATTTGATTGGAAGAATAACAAGACTTGCGAATCGCGGCAACATGATTTGGCCTAGTGGAAACATGTGATATAATGAGAGAAGTCTTTTTTTCTATGTAACATATTTCACGTATCGATGGAGGTTTTCTTTCAGAAAGTGGCGGGCTGAAAATATTTGTAGCACAACAGAGTGGATGCTGTTCATAGGAGATCGTTCGACGTCATTGAAAGTAAGTTAATTTTAAGGAGTTTTGAAATCAGATTTCGAAGGTTGTATGGGTTTTTTAAACACAATCATTTTGATTGTGTTTTTTTTTTCCCGCTGTTACATGATGAATACCTTCAAGTCACTGATTTAAGTGAAATTTGATACATTCTGAGAACAGCAAAAATAAACCATTTAACATGTATAATTAATGTTATGATTTTTGAAATTATGATATATATTTAGAAATGTGAGGTAGATATGGAGAAGCAGAGTCTTCTGTAAGTGTCAATTTTAATGCTTACAGTGCTGTACTTCTAGGTATTGTTTTTTTTTAAAAAAAAGAAATAGGCCTCACCTCAAAGAAAGCTCTTGAAAGCACACATCTTATTTGCATCCTAAAACAATCATTTAAAATGTTTGACACAATTTTATGATGGCTTTACATCTTTTTTGCGCTGTTATTGCATCACTATTGTGAGACATAAGCAATGCAAAAGAAGCATCATGTTTCAAAATAGGCCTCATTTCATCAGCATGAAGATACTGTTTTTTTAAAATAAATATCTTTAGGATTGTGTAGGGGTCGTAGGGAAGTAGAGGTTTCTGTAAATGTCAAAGTTGTTTAAAAACTGTTTCTTCTTGAACCTTTTCCCTTCTTTTTTCTAATTTTTAAATACATGTTTTAATATTTTTGGAAATGTTTGTTCTCTCTTTTACAGATTGAATGTATGAAAAATTTGCTTGAAAAGTTAACATGAATTATAAGGTAAATGTTTTCTACTTTTTTAACCTACATTCCACTACTGATGATGTTACTGACTATGTTATGATTGATGTAATAAATGGGCATGTTTTACTGCAATGGTAGGTCTTCACATCTATTATCTCGTCTGTATTCTTCAACAAGCATAAATTTGATATGCAACCCAGAGTACGGTTCACCTTAAACAAACTTTTAGAGAGGACACACCTTATCGTCACCCTCACTCAATCATTTAATCTATCACATTTAACATCTATTAGTTCTACTGCTTCATTTCTTTAATCTTTACTTTCCTGTGTTTGCTACTTCTCTCCTTCCTTTCTCTATTACTTAATTTTTCTATTCCTTCAAGTATTTTTCTCAGTCCCTCTCTTCTCATACTTCTTCATTATTATTCACTAATTCTGTCTCTATTAATGTTACTGTTTCTGAATGATCTCCAAAAATTTTAAAAACAAGAACAGTAAGTATAAGGATAGGAAAAGACATTTATGTTACAAGAAAGACAACTATAGGAAGTAAACAGAAAAAACTGTTACTCGCAATCCACTGCTGATGATCTCACTGACCATGTAAAAAATTATGTAATATATGACATGATCAGAAGTGAATTGCGGGTAACAGTATCTTTTCTTTACTCCCTATAGCTGTCTTTTTTTGTAACATAACTGTCTGTTTCCTTTCCTTATACTTACTGTTCCTTTTTTTAAAAAAAATTTTTTGGTACGCTCAAAGTACGCGTACCGGAGTGCGAACTGGTAGCGAACTAATAGAAATAGAGCTTGGCAGAGTTCAAAGAATTCTACCAATTTTTTTAATAATGGGGAGGTAGTTCTGAAAAGAACTGTTTTTTTTTGTTTTTGTTGTTTTAAATTTTTTTTATTAGTTTTCTGAACATTTTTTATATTTTTTTGTTTTTTTCTGAACATTTTGTATTTTTTTTTATTTTTGGGGGGGAGGGGGGAAACAAAAATGATTCATCGAAGACGGCTCAACAGGAGCAACAAAAAAAAAAAGAATTTACTTTTTGGGGCGTTTTGGGCACACATGATTGGTGATGGCTCTCATTATCAGGGTAATGCTACTTTCGCGGTAGCAAAGTGTCTGGTTGCACCACACACAGACTTGCTTCACTTCTCCCATGTTGATTTGGATGTTCGGGATCACCTCCCTCGCCTCCGGTCCCGATACCTCCTGAACAACAGATCTTCTTGCCATTTCTGGCGGATTTTGTTGTTGGTCGCGAAGTTGTGCATTGCTGTAATTGTTAGGGTGCCATCGACTCATGTGCCTGTGCATTGTATGATTGCCAAAACTGTACTTTTTGTCTGTGCCCCTTGAAAGACGATCGCCGCAAATGCGACAAAAGACGTATCTGGCATTTACTTTCTTTTGGTCAGCAGGAAATTTAAAAAATTGCCAGATATAATTTTCTTTCCTATTATATCTTCTGGGCTCCTCTGGCAAAAACTCGTCATTTTCTTGCTGTTCTTCCTCTTCTTGATTTTCCTCCTCTTCTATAATTAGTGAAGCAGGTAGTCTTTTCTTCCCATGAGGAGGTGGAGGAGGTGGTGGGGGCACACTGGCAGAAGCAACCATTGAAGCCATTGCTGATGAATCAAAAAAGGTCTTTCTCTCACCAAGATGAAAGTCAGAGTGAGGAAAGAAGGAGGGGTTTTCATCATTTGGGAGAAGGAAAAATTCTAAACCAATGAAAAGTGTTAATTTTATATCACATGACCAAGTATTACATCATTAGGAAACCAAAAGTGAAATGAACCAATGAAAAGTGTTATTTTCGAGTCACATGACCTGCTGTGTTTACGTTTCGCGCTTTGCTCCGCTTTCCGGTCCACTTCCGGGTCCGCTAACTTGGCGCGTCCAACGACGTATTACGCGATAACGCAAAACGTCATGCAAACGTAACAGTTACGCTAAAGGAACGTTGACCGGTTCGCGTACTAAGCCGCGGCTTTAAATTGAGCTAACGGGAAGCAGACCGGTTCGCGGACTGGGAGCGGAACAAAAAAAAATGTTTTAAAAAAATTGTCTAAAGAACATGAAAAATATATTTCAAAATTTAAAGAACAATACATTGTACAGCTACAGATATTAGCTTTTAAAAAACCATTGAAATTCAATGAAAAAACCATAGGTTATACTCCATATATAGTTAGGAATTAGCATTTACAAAACCTTATTTTACTCGCATAAAACCATTGAAATTCCATATATAGTTAGATGCGCTAACTATATATCGCGCACCCGCAATCCACTGCTGATGATGTCACATATTACATCATTCATGACATGGTCAGTGACATCACTGATGACATCACTGATGACATCTCAAATGACATCACTGATGACATCACTGATGACATCTCAAATGACATCACTGATGACATCACTGATGACATCACTGATGACATCTCAAATGATATCACTGATGACATCTCATTTGACATCTCATTTGACATTACTGATCACATCACTGATGATATCATTTATGTGATAATACAATGAACATCTTCAGACTGTAATATAACCTTAGGTACACTCAGTGTAAACAGACAGTCACAGACTGTCACACATCCATGGAGTTACTCACACACCTAGTCAGTCATGCAAAGAATCAATCACACCTCAATTTCCTCAACTATACAGTTATACAAACTTTACTTATTCAAACATATACTAACACATATTTACTCTCTTATACAATCCCTGATACAAGTTCACAATGATCCATACAGCCACTCACACATTCACTGGCTCTTATGCACAGTTATTTATATATGTCAACTCTCACATGTACTGTGTTTTACATATGTACTTACTGTGACATGTAGCACTGAGATATCCATTCACTCACCAATACACTCATGCACACAGTCAACCGCCCATACAGCTGTTTCCACATGCACTTTTGAAATCATACATCTAGTGAATCAACTGCTTACACATCTATGCACAGAGTCACGCACCTCCCAGCCACCCACACACACACTCAGCCTCCCATTCAAATACTTGGGCAACCAATCAATAACCCATATGGCCACTCTTATAGCTACTGATGAACACATGCAGCAGCTTACACAACAACAAACATACTGATGCACAAATTAAGACAGTTTAGTCACTAACCCATGCACTCAGTGAGACACATTTAATCACTCACTCATACAGTCAGTCATGCACCTACTAAATTCTTCTTCCAGACACTTATACATCCACTCATTCTTCAATATGTAAAACATATTTAAACTTTACAGACACATACAATCACTGGATGTTGTGATCAGTGATGTCATCAGTGATGTCATTTGAGATGTCATCAGTGATGTCATCAGTGATGTCACTGACCATGTCATGAATGATGTAATATGTGACATCATCAGCAGTGGATTGCGGGTGCGCGATATATAGTTAGCGCATCTAACTATATATGGAATTTCAATGGTTTTATGCGAGTAAAATAAGGTTTTGTAAATGCTAATTCCTAACTATATATGGAGTATAACCTATGGTTTTTTCATTGAATATATATATATATATATATATATATATATATATATTTATATTTTTAAACTTTGTTTATTGAATAAAATCGCAATATTACAGCACATGATTGAATGACACATTGCATAACATCAACAAAAGGTTCCAGGTCAGTATCAGTCAATATCTCTCAGGACACATCTCCCATCATCCTCTCCTGTCTGCGCATTTCCATTTCAACCGTGGGCGACACACATATATCCCCCCTGTACTTGTTCCAGTGGGACCACTTCCTATCCCATTTCTTAGGTCACCCCCTCGCCTTTTATACCTTTGTTTCCGCCAGCATACACCGGTCCAATTCTTTGCCCATAAAGTGACACAGGGTTTTTTTTGTCTCCCCAACCTCTACCTACCTCTCTCTTCACCATTGTGTAGCCCAGCGCAGCAAACTGCTTTTCAATGTCTGTTAAGTCTGTGGCCTCCCAAATGTTCAGTAGTCCAAGTTGCGGGGTTACAATTATTTATTTCCCTACTGCGGTGAACATATGTGTTGTACCTCCCTCCCAGAGGGGGCGTACCTTGGGGCAAGTCCACAAGGTGTGGTAAAATGGGGCTTGCTGACCACACCCCCTTCAATATCTATCATGAGGTTTAGCTTCTATTTTTGCCAAAACTGTCCCCGTTATGTATGAGCGGTGTAGTATCCTAAGTTGGATTAGGAGGAATCTTTGAGTAATGGCTGCCTCACATGGGGACATCAGTGCTGATTGCCAGTCTTCGTCCTCTATAGGGCCTATATCATGTTGCCAACGTTCCTGAAGTTTCAGGAAGGTGTCTGGAAGGTTAAGGAGATCGCCTTCGACCTAAGAGTACCATCAAGCAGGCGGTCTTCCAGAGGGAACGATTCCGGTATGTCCGTGAAGGACGGAAAAGCTTTCTGTAACACATGTCCAATTTGTAGATGTCAGTAGATCTCCCCCCGAGCCAACTGATATTTGTCTTGGAGCTCACTAAAGGTCAGTATCGCTCCCTTTTTAACCAAATCTCCCACCATGGACAGCCCAATGATGTCCCACTTATCAAATCCGGGCTGATGCCCCAACCTCCCCAGCTTCTAAGCGAACCAAAGGAACGTGGCCAACGAAAGTGTGTCTGTCCAGCCCAGTCGAGACATGACTATGCGCCAAACTTCCAGCGTGTGTTTGGTTGGCCCAAAAAACGTTCCATTATTTTTCCTATCAGTGGTGTATAGAGCACCTAAGTAACCCGAGCGGTCAGTCTGATACCTATCTAGGGCATACGCTGGGTCGTTTGGAGGATAGTATATCCAGTGGTTAACAGTCACCAGATGTGCCACCCAATAATAGCGCTGCAGGTCTGGGAGGGCTATGCCTCCATCATACCAACTTTTTGTTAGTTTCTGCCAGGCAATCCTAGGGGCCTTCCCATCCCATAGCAGCATAGTGATCTCACCATCAACCGCTCTGAAATACGAATCCGGGACTTTGTAGGGGCAATTGTGGAGAGCATAGAGGAAGCGGGGAAGGGCCAGCATCTTAAAAAGCGCTGCCCTCCCCACTAGAGTCAAGGGTAGGGTCCTCCAATGTTTAACATCTGCATGCAGACGAGTCAGAAGTGGGGCCAAATTCGAATCGTAAAAACAGGTCGGGTCCGAGGTAACAAAAATTAACCCTGGGCAGAGCACTTAAGCTCCGCCCACGGAGTGCACGTAGTGTTGCCTACTACGCCATTCGCAAAGCAGGCGTAGTAGGCAACACTAGGCACACCCGTGGACGGAGCGAAGTTGCCCGCCGCCCGCCTCCCTCCCGCCCTCTTCTACACCCCTAATTTGGATTTTTAATAGGTTAAAAGGTGAAGAAAAGCACTTACCTTTTATGTGGCGTCCCGGGGCTTCATCTTCTTCTTTGCGCCAACTTCATCCAATCAAATGCGCATGCGTGGGCGGCCGCGCATGCGCATTTCTCACGAGCCCCGGGACGCTGCATAAAAGGTAGGTGTTTTTCTTTACTTTCTAACCTATTAAAATCCAAATTAGGGGTGTAAAAGAGGGCGGGAGGGAGGCGGGCGGCGCGTAGTGGGGCTACGCGAAGCGCGTGGGTGGGCGTAGATTCATGCCCACTTCACGAAGCTTCGCGTAGCCTCACTACGCCCACTACGCCCAGGGTTAACAAAGATCCCCAAATAGCGAAAGCCGTCTGTGGCCACCGTTACCTCACACTGTACTGGGAGACGTTGCACCTCTCCTTTCAGCATGAAAAGGACTCATTTGCGCCAGTTTATTGCAAAACTGGAGTATTTACCAAAGTTCGTGAAAATGTCCAGGACAGCACTGATCGACCTATACGAGTACCCAGGTAAAGAAGGATATCGTCCGCGTAGTGAGATATGCAGTCTTCCACATCATTTGCCCAGTGCACCATCACATCTCTACATACCCAAGCTGCGAGTGGCTCCGGTACGAGGAAAAAAATCAGCAGGGACAGCGGACATTCCTGTCTCGTACCCCCGTTTACTCTCACCTGTCCTAATACCCCGGTATACAAGAGGCGTACCCAGGCCACAAATTTGGGGCCTAGCACTGCTCTCAGTAACACCTCGAATAAATATGGCCATTCAATGGAATCGAACGCCATGCAGGCAACTAGGGATAATATTGCTGCGTCTTCTACTATGTATTGTCTTCTAGCCATAACGCTATGAATCCGTCGCAAATTGAGAGCCATGTTACGTCCTGGCATAAAGCCAGATTGGTCTGGGTGGACTAAGGATGTAATAACGGTCGCTAATCTATTCGCCAAGACCATCGCCAAAATCTTCGTCACCACATTTATCAAGGAGATCGGTCTGTAGCAGCTACAATGGCTACTAGGTTTCCCTTGTTTGTAGATAACTACAATTGTGGTGAGGAGCTGGTCCAAGGGCAGCTGGCCTTTTTCCTAGCTCTTTTAAAACATGGCTTTCAGATGCGGTCCAGTTAAAGAGGCTGTAGCCTTCAGAAACTCCACCGGGACTCTGTTAGCCCCCATAGCCTTGCCTGATTTAAGTTGCCCCAGAGCCTTACCTATTTCCTCCATGAAGTCTGCCTCTAGAACATCTTTATCTGTCTCAGAGAGGCATGTCCTTAATAAGCTGATAAGAATCGTCCGCTGTTTAGCTAGTAGAGGAAGTGTACACCTCTTCAAAGTAATCAGCAAACCGTTCCACTATGTCTGCTCGGTGTGTTACCGAGTCCCCACCCGGCATTGTGAGGCTTTGAATCAACCTGGAGCATTGCTCCTGCCTCTCCAGCCATGCCAGAATCCTGCCTATGCTGTCTCCTAGCTCGTAAAGTCTGTGTTGCGAAGCCCGATATCGGGCCAATGTCTGCTCCCTAGACTTTAACCAAAACTCATCCTGCTACAGTGTAAGTCTATGACTACTGTCAGACGAGGGATCTTGCGAGTGCTCACGCTCAAGTTCTATAAGGTCATTTTCCACCTGAGTCAGAAGTTCTTTCTTTTTGACAGTGTAGCTCGTCTTTAACGACCTAGCTAAGCCTTTTATCACCACTTTGAAGGCCTCCCAGATGGTTTGCGATGAGTCAACTGAACCTACGTTTTTGGTAAAGTAGTTCCCGGTCGTTGTGTGGAATTCGTCTTTAATATCGGGGATGCGTAGGAGCCACGGGTTGATGACTATGGTGGATGGCGGTTGTCGTTCCCATTACGAATATGTCGTCCAGACCGGGGAGTGATCCGAGATCCCCCTAGGCATCACCCTATATTGGGTAAAGTTTCCCACCGAGGACAAGTGTCTAAGGAAGTAGTCAATGCGCGATAGGCTACCATCGGCATTAGAGAAAAAGGTAAACATTGTGTCGGCGGGATGAAGTGCTTTACCTACTTCCGCGAGATCCAGTGTTTGCACACAGTGGAATAGCATGTTATTAACCTTGCCATGGGATTTAGGCAGGCTACGGTAAATAGTGTAATCTAATGTCATATTGTACTCTCCTACCATGATCAGCACGCCCTCCCGTCAGTTTGTTATCCAAATCCTCCAGCGCCGTTTTGCCCAGAGCCGGTGGTAGGTAGACCGAGATCAGATTAAGGTCTTTCCCATCCCACTGAGCTTCCACCCCCGCAAAGCAGCCTACTGTGTCCGTCCACGTCTTGTGTACAATGAGGGGTGTGGTCTTTTTTACTAAGATTGCCGTACCCCGGGAACCAGTGGTGTAGTCCGCATGTTCCAAAAGTTTGCATTCCCATCTAGTGAGGGCCTTCGATTTGCGACCCACCAAGTGGTTTTCTTGCAATAAGCCCACATCCGGTGAGTGTCTCTGTAGGTATTGCTGTACTATGCCCCTCTTGATCTTGTCCCCCATCCTATTCACATTCCTGGACAGTACGGTCAAACATCGTTTACTTTCCTGCCCCATGTCTGTGTGTCACCCCTTGCTCCCTCCTCCCGATTGCGCCTGAGTAAGACAGTGTGCAGACCCGAGTACCTAGCAATTGTCATTTAACAAACATGACAGCCATTTTACAGTTTGGATGTATGAAGGCCATTAATTCAATAAACAATTTTTCTTTAGTGAAGTCACTCAATCATTGCAATTTATCAACCAAATCATCAATAAACCAAACAACCAAAAAAAGTCTTCCCCCCCTCCTACCTAACCTCCTCCCCTGCCTCCCTGCCCGTGGATTCAAAACTACCCACCCCCCAACTTGGCAGAGTGCTTCTCCCCCTCCCCAGAAGGTCAAAAATAACCGGGGTAGAGCATCTCTCCCTCCCAGTGCCTCAAATCATATATAACTAGAATTATAGCCATCCACTTTGTATGGTGTACCCATGAAAACACATCCAAGCGATTTATCAGATCACAGCATAACTTCGGGAACCCATTGTCAGCAAATTATGCAGTCAATAGCATCACCCCCTACCCCCTCCCTCAGGCACCATTACTTGCGGTCAATCAGAGGTTCCAGCGCGGGATGTCTTGCTCCTGCTGCCCACAACCATTAGTCCTGTTCTTCAAGGTGGCTAGGACTGTCTGTCGGGGCATTGTGGACTGTCACCACTGGGGCTCTTCCGCGCTGGCCCGACCCGCCTTGGCGCTCTCTCCTTTGATTTCCCACCATTGACCAGCCCTCCATCCATTTTCAGACCGCCTCCGGGGAATCAAAAAACCAGAACTTGCCGTCAGATTCGACCCTCAGGAGTGCAGGAAACAACATTGCGTATTTAATCTCCCTGTCCCTTAGTTCCTTCTTCACCACTTGGTAACTACGTCGTTGAGCTTGAACCTTGGCCGTGAAATCAGGATATAGGGCTACCTCATAGTTCTCCAATGTCCCTGTCGGGGTAGTTGACTACTCCCGCAATAATGGGTCTTGGGGGAGCCCCAGGTCTTGGTCTTCTCGCCAGCCCCCTATGAGCCCTCTCAATTGAAAAGTATTTGAAGAGCGTCGCGGGTTTGAGATGTACCGTGATAAGGTCCTCCACATATATCTCCGCCCCGGCCCCTCTGCCCTTTCCGAAACTCCTAAGATTCGGATATTATTACGACAGGCGCGACCTTCGTAATCATTGAGTTGCTGCGCCATCCTCTCCTGTTTCTTCTGTGGGTCAAGTATCTGAGTCTGCAATTCTGGGGTATCCGTCTGCAGGGCATTAGTGACAATTTTCCGTTCCTGAACCTTCTCGTCCATCTTACGAAAGTCGGCCCAGAGCACCGAGACCTCCACCATAACTGAATCCGACGATCGCACTCCACCGATAGCCGCCATGACATCATGCAGGGTAGGCTCCGTGTTCTGCGCAGATGCTGTTGCATCATTTTCCTTTTCGGATCTAGGGGAATCTCCTTTATGTCCAGACTATGACCATGCAAATTTTGGCAATTGTTTCTGAGGGTTTCCCCTTAGGCCACGACCCCCGGTCGTCATGATGGCCTGACTTCAGCGATCCATCCGATGGGGCACGTGAGGTAATCAGAGCCAAATGGGACCATCATCTTGTGATCTCCCTTCTGTCGCCTTGTCGCAGGACGGGGAAAAAATTCTCCTCCTCCACAACAGTCTTTGGGTGGTTGTTCAGTGCGTCTGGCCTCCGCCAGTGGCCCCCGCTCCGGGACCCTCCTTGACTCACAGGCGCAATCCATATAAGAGCCATGGGCTCAGCACTGATTCCGGCCAATACCTATGTGGGGCACACCAGAATGTCCGTCACTGCCTATTCTTCCCAGACTACCTTAAATGCTCGCTAACCATCGCAGTTGTCAAGCCATAGGGTCACAGGCCACATTAACTACTGTCACTCCATGCGGTTGTCAGCGTAGTCCATCACATTCCGTTGCAGGCACTTCAAGCCCCATACGTGTCAACACACAGTACAATGCGACAGGGTCCAGGAGGGAGCAGAAGGCTAGCACTAGCAAAGACAAACATGGGGCCCTTGTAGCATTCAGCCGTCTTCTTTATGCCAGTTCAGAAGCAGGGTCCCATACTTTTCCATGCCCCAATCTGATCCCTCTCAGCATGCCCTTAAGGCAGTGCACAGTTTTAGTTATGACAGTGTGTCCCAGCGGGCCAGGCCCAGGGCACAGTGGCTTTCAGGTGACCACTAAGGCCGCGGTTGCGCACGTATCCGCCCAGACTCCACAGACAGGTCCCCTAGCACCCGGTCCACTAACAGGGCATGTCCACAGTTGCCGCGGCTCCTGCCCCACAGCCGCTGGTACTATCGCCCAGTATTGGGGGGCGGTTCAGGATCCCACTTGGTGTAGTCTTTGAAATCGAGGCCAGGCACTTCAGTACCTCCTCCCGTCTGGGCCTCAGCACGATGTCTTCCGTGGGCCGCCCCCACACCTCTAGGTGTTTAGTCTGAATTCTTGGGCACTTCCCGCCCAACCACAGCAGCAATATGTAGCAGCGGGTACCTCCGACTACTCGCACTTACCAGGACACACGCAGGCAGCACCCTGAGCCTCCGCAGGCACCTCTGTGATCGCCTCCGCTGTCTCCTCCCTCCAGGCCCCGGAGCCGAGGTCTCGTATTAACATCTGGCAGCCGATGTTACAGCTGAGGGCAGCCACAGTTGCTCCTGGCCGCCAATCGTTCTGTGTCTCCTGCCAGCACGGAGACACACCAATCGCGGCCCCTTGGCTCCGCTGTCACGTCTTCCGACAGCCCACAGGATCCAGGAGCGGACCCGTCTTCAGCGGGGAGCCACCAATTGCCCTGCAGATGGGAGATCAGCAACTGCTCCGTCTCTTGCTCAGACACCTTCACCGCTGAAGAGTAGGCACCCGGAGGGGGTCCCTGAATGAATTACTATTTTCAGAGAATTTTTCATCGGGATGGCAGCTGATTAGCGTGAGTTCGTCGCCAAGAAGGTAGGAGCTCCGTTAGGCTGCGGCCATTGGGGTTGGCTGCTAGCCACGACCCCAAGCCTAATATTTTAAGATATTCAGCTCTGCATTTGGTTTATCAGCATCACTCGCTACTCTGACAGCATCCCGAGCTCTGCAGCATTCAGCAACAATCTCTCTCTTCACTAACTAAAACTACCTCATTTATACCTTTTTGTTCCACATGTTCCACCCATCAATGTTTCAATATCATAAAATAACTAACTCGGATTGGTCAGGCAAGGGGGGAAGATCATCACACCATGCTTGCATATTACTCTTTTCAGTTAGGCCATTGTTAACAAACCCATCCCCTTAATTTGTATTGATGTTTTATTTTCCCACCCGCATTCACATTACACCTGTTGCAAATGTTTAACTTTAATATGTGGTCTAATTTATTCAGTTCTTTATACTGCTGGTTCTCAGGATTCAGGCAGGCTGTGGCCTTGAACTTTTCTTGACCCATTCGTCATTCCTCCGTGCTGATTTTCATTTGTCATGCTCGAAACAAATAGTGACTCACTCAACTCACTCCAGACATACATGAATGGCCCAAATGCGCAATAGTGTTGAAGTTACTCTCAAGAATAAATGGTTTCACTGCATACCACCCATCTCTACTCTAACCCCATTTTCTTATTAATACTTTCCCCGCATTGGCATTAGTAAAATAGTTTGATTTTGTTTCAACTAAGCAGATGACATGCACACGAGTCTTCAAGACTCCATATTAGTATCTTCTGCTCATGCACAAGAATTTCACTCAAAGCGACAGCTCGTCATACTGCATAGACCCAGTTGACGCGTGCGCAGTAAAGATTTCCCTGTTAGAGCGATTTATTTAGTTTGTTTGAAGGATTATCATTAGTAAACACATACGCAAGCTTCTCTAACCCTCATTTTTATGTGGTGCACATTAGTTTTACACAATACGTTATTAATAACATGTTAGGGAGTTTAATGAGAGGATTGCTTCCAAGCAAGTCTCTTTTCTACGAGTCCTTGCTCCATCACACATATACCCCAAAAGTAATCTGTGTCTTCCTAATAATGTCCATGTACTTGTAGAAGTCCATACACCGCCCAGGGTACTTCTCAAAATACGCACTGGCAAATATAAAAAATAGGGATGCCCAATTCTCAATTGTTAGTGGGACCCTAGCCCTCTTGGCCAATTTGTATTCCTCTTCTTTTGCCATGCTCTCCGTATGCAGTAACTTGAAATCCTCAATGTATTCACCCTTCCAAATTCTGTCCTTGTTCTTGTCTTGTTCCCCTTCCGGGCCTTCTTCTTCTAGCCCCCCTCCTGACTCTTCTACCAGATGTGTCACCCTCCGACTGCTGCTTCCCTATGCCTGTACTCACCTTGTCAATTTCTCAGGCCAAATCTGTCCCTTTTCCTCTGTCCATGATGTAATGACCATTATTCAACCTCACAGTGCACCTGAGGTCCGTATCCTGTAATTTCCCACGCCTGTGTATACCATGCTGGCAGCAGCCTGTTTTGGCTTACCTGACTTCAATATAGGGGCCCGCACTGATGTCAGCCATGCTGCCATATGTTGGTTTGCCACCATCACCTACTTGGGCGTCCCTTCCAGCTGACTTCTCCCCATCACCATTGCCTGCGAACATCTCTCTGGTACCTGAAATACACCATTCTGCACCTGTGTCCATGACACTCGCAATTCTTGTATACCCCGTGTGTCATCGCCACCCCCACCTACCAACTCCTGCCATTCCTTTCTTCCAAGTCACCTTCCTCGTAATCCAGCACCATCTGATCAATCCAATTCCCCATCCCGCCCTGCAAGCTACTTAGATTTGCCACTTCCCTGTCCTCCACCACACTATCCCACCACTCAGTACCAGGATCCCGCTTGCCACCTCTTCCAGAGGGTTCACCAGACCCTCTCTCCACTGAAACCAAGGAATCCACAAATGACCAGCCACAGTACACAGTTTTGCCATCCCATGCCATTGTCAGATGGAACACACTGGACAATACAATCCATTCGGCTTGGGGTCCATGAACCAAAGTGAACTCTTCCAAAGCTGTGTATCCCCCCTTCTTTTTCTCATTTTTTGGCCCTGGGTCCCCATCCCCCAAGGCCTGCCCCCTAATTTATTTTTTTAAATCTCAAATTCGGGAAGGGGGCAGCGTGGCCCCCCTCCCGAGGCCATAATCGCCCCGGGGACCCCATCTCCCGGGGCATAGCCACTTTTTTTTTTATTTCAGAGTGGGGCTGCATGGCCCCCCTCCTCTGGCCATTTCTGGGCTCAGGGACCCCATCCCCCTGGGCCGGCCTTTCTCTTTTAAATAAAAAATTAAAAAATGTATACTTTGAGAGGGGGGCCTGGGTGGCCCCCCTCCTGGGCCACTTCTGGCCCCAGGGACTTCATCCCCCGGGGCCTGTCCATTATTTTTTTTAAACAATTTTGGAGGGGGCTGCGTGCCCCCCCTCCTTAGGCCTATTATGGCCCCGGGGAGCCCATTCCCCGGGCCGGCCTGCCTCTTTTTTTTATTATTTGGGGAGGGGGGTCGTGTGGCCCCACTCCCGGGCCACTTGTAGCCCCGGGTACCCCATCCCCCGGGGCTGCCCTCTTTGTTGGGGACCGTGGGGGGTCCTCAATGTCACCCACGCACCGAGCCGGCTCCCCGCCTCCTGCGGGAGCCAACATTGCTTTTCCACATGGGGAGCAGCTAACATGCTGCTCCCCGGGGGTGGCGGTCCCTGGAGCTGCGGGGGGCAGTGTGCACCCCACAATCTCAATTACGTTGAGCCCCGGAGGTGGCGGTCCCCAGGGCTCGGGTGCCCCCAAAATTATACTATTAAGCCCCTGGGGTGGCGGTCCCCAGGGCTGCGAGGGGGCATGTGCCCCCCGCAATTCTTCATACTTTGCCCCGGGGGTGGCGGTCCCCGGGGCATTGTGGGGGGGATTGGGCTCCCCTACACATTATTTTTTACATGCCTCTGGGATTTGGCACCCTGGGGTCTAATTAGCATTGAAGCACGGGAGCCTGCGCTTTGGTTTTGTTTATCGCCAATACCAACGCACACTGTGCAGATTTTGCCGATTAAAAAAATATATATATTTGGGCCTTGAGGATCCTTGTGGGACCCACTGAGCAGGCCTAGGGGGTCAGGATGTTTCTACCTTGCCTCTTTTTGTGTTTCACATGTTTTTTATTAGGTTTCTTGTGCCTCTGTAGAACCGAGGCAAAATATGGCTGCCAACACTTCCTGATTTGGAATGTTGACAGCCAATTAGAATACAGCTTCTGATCGGCAGCGTGCGCTTAGGGTGCGCGGTTCTACGCGGCCACAGATATATATGTGATTTCGATTTTGATTTTATCAGGAACTACTGAACAGATTTACACAATTGCCAAATTTGGTGTAATTCCGTTCAGCAGTTCGGGCTGTAGCTGCGATTAATGGTCCCTATGGAAAATTTCATGGGGAAAACACGTTTTGAGATCTCCCTTTTTTCTCGGCCCTGCCTGACGAATCACCCCAAGACTTTTCAGGATAGGAGTGGACCAGAGCGGGCCACCAGTTTTGAAAATTTCGGGAAGATTCTTTAACCGGAGCCAAAGTTATTCCATATAGAATGTTGCGGATTTCCTATGGAAAATAGGTCCTAACTATAACTGCCTACTGGTGACCGCCAGTAGGTAAGTAATATATATATATATAATATATATATATAATTAATATATATATATTACCTACTGGCGGTCGCCAATAGGTAGTTATAGTTAGGATTATTTTGTATAGGGAATCCGCAACATTCTATTGGGAATAACTTTGGCGCCGGTTGAGGGATCTGCCTGAAATTTTCCTCAAATTTGCCACGCGGCGCTCCTCTCCTCCCCTGAAAGTTTGGGGGGGGATTCGTCAAGTGGGGGCCGAGATAAAAGGGGGGTCCCAAAACGTGTTTTCCCCATGTTAATTTCCATAGGGCGGTTGGACTCACTTTTAGCCCGAACGGCTGAATGGATTTCCACCAAACTTGGCAAAATTGTAGGGACTGGTAGCCCGATGTGCCTTTGCTATGTCTCAAGATATGTGCTCCAGTGGATTTTGAGTAATTTAGGTTAAAAAAAATATGTATATCTATAAGCGCGCCCCGGTATGCGCGAGTTCGCGTGCGGAAAGCTGATTGGCTCTCGGGTGTCTGTCAACATTCCAAACAGTCCGGAGCGGCCGCCATCTTGTGTCTCGGTAGGATCGAGACACAAGAGGTGGCCAAAAAAAACGAGGGAAATGACCAAAAGGGTGCAGAGTAGACCCCCCCCCCCCTGACCCCCTAGGTTTTTTTTTTCGATTTGCGCGGGGGAGCGCCCGGTGCGCACACCGGGAAGCCAACCGGGGAGCATACCATGGGGAAAAAAGAATGACAGAGTTTTTTAAAAATTTAGCATTTTTTTATAAATTGGAGATAGTTCTAAAAAGAACTGTTTTTTTCTTCTTTTTGTTGTTTTATATTTTTTTATTGTTTTTTTGAACATTTTGTACTTTTTTGGCTTTTATGAACAATTTTATATTTTTTTGTTATTTTTATGGGGACAAACAAAAAACAGGGAATTGTAAACGGCTCAACTGGAGCAACAAAAGTCAGGAAGAAATTAATGTTTTTTTGGGCAATTGTGGTTGTCACAAGCACGGTTGATGAGTTTAATGCTTTGCTCACCATAGGTAATTGTTTTTCCACAAAATATACAACTGATTTTGTATTGTCCAAACTGGGTTTGTATGTTTGGGACCATCTCCCTTGTCTCTGGCCCCGATGAAGTGGGTTGCTTACTTTTGGAGGTGCTGGGTGAAGATTGGGGAGGGTTTTTGGTCATTTCTCGGACCTCTGCCGCAGCATAGTTGTTAGGGTGCCGGCGTTGTATGTGGCAAATCATGGTGTTATTGCCAAAAGAGTACTTTTTGTTAGGGTTCCCCCTGGAAAGTACAGTGCCACAGATTAGACAAGTAACCCTTAGCGCATTTACTTTCTTGAGGTCCTTTGGGATTGAAAAAAACTCTCAGATAATGTGCTCTTTTGGCTTATATGGGCTAGTATCCTCAGGTAGGAACCTCCTCCTCTCCTCCTCCTCTTCCTCTTCTTCATCTCCACCACTGTGGTGTTGTGGTGGTCCTCTTGGTGGTGGTGGCTGAGATGCTCCTGCTGCTGCTGCTACTGTCGCCATTTTTGAGTACAAATAGGTAGTAATAGCTCTGGAAACAGGTCTTCATCACTCAAAGTACAAAGTGTGAATGAGGAAAAAAGGTGGGGGCTTTCATCATTAGGAAAACAAAACTGTCCTGAACCAATGAAAAGTGTTATTTTCAGGTCACATGACCAGGGCTTTCATCATTTGGAAACCAAAACTGTCCTGATCCAATATAAAGTGTTATTTTTAGGTCACATGACCCGACGCTCGAGTCCTACCGGGTGCGCTTACGCTGTGCGTATCACATGGATGCGGCTATGCTATACGTCACGATGATGTTTTTGTTCGTGGCAATAGCGCTAACGGGACGCTCACCGGTACGCGCACGGGGGCGCTCCGCAAGACTGCGCTTACCGGTGCGCTCGCCGGTACGCGCCCCGGGAGCGCTCCAGGGAAAAAATAGAAAACCTGAACAATATACATAAAAAAAATAGTGTTACATAAATATACAATATAGGATTCATTTTTAAAAATATTACATTTCATAGCTATAGAAATTTGCTATTAAAAAACCTTTGAAATTCACTGAAAAAAACATAGGTTTGAGGCCCTATATATAGTTAGGAATTAGCATTGAAAAAACCTATGAAATTCACTGAAAAAAACATAGGTTTCACACCAGTTATAGTTAGGAATTAGCATTTAAAAAACCTATTAAAATCACTGAAAAAAATGTAGGTGTCACACCAGTTATAGTTAGCTGGAAATTTTACTGACATAAAACCATTGAAATTCCCACGTTATAGTTAGTTGGACTCACTATAACTTGCGCGTCTGCAAAGCACTGCTGATGACGTCACATATTACATCACTCATGACATGGTCAGTGACATCACTCATGACATCACTGATGACACCATCCTTGTGGCAGAGTGACAGACCTTCTTTCAGTGTAATGTAACCCTTGAAACACATATTAAAAAATTGAAACTAACATTTTCAAAAAAATGGAGATACTCATACCAGTTACAACAACCAATTCAGTAATTCCACCATCTATATACACTTCCACTCATTCACCAACAGTTCTATATAGTCACTCATACATATACTGACTCATCATATGTAGTGATACACCTATACATCCTGTTACACACCGACAGTCATCCAAAAGTTACTCACACACATTCTCACACATGCAAATAAACTATTGAACATCCATTTATTTGCATATACAACTATACACACGCTACCACCTTACTGCTAAGGAAACTTACACATCCTTACTCTCTTAAACAATCACTTATAGAAACACATATTTATTTAAACAGGAACTCTTACAATCTCTCACTCTCACATATACTCACTTATATACATCAATACTCACATATACTAGATTAAAACATATGTCGTTACTAATAAAGACACTAGTGAGACAGTCATTCATTCACTAACACACACATATACACACTCGTCCACCCATACAGTCCTGCACATATGCTGTCTTCAAAACACATACAAACAGTGAGTCAGTCACCAACCCATGCAGCCACTTATACACAAAGTGAAACACTGATACATATATTTAAATATTTAAACATTACTCGCTAATATATGTATTCACTAAGATACACTTAATAAGCCAGTTAAACAATCATTTTTTTTTTTAAAACATCCATTTACACACGTATTTAACCATTTATTCTTCCATCGACCTTTACAAATACATATATAAAACATATTTATTTTTCTGAAAGACAAACTTTCACTGGATGGTGTCATCAGTGATGTCATGAGTGATGTCACTGACCATGTCATGAGTGATGTAATATGTGACGTCATCAGCAGTGCATTGCAGGCGCGCAAGTTATAGTGAGTCCAACTAACTATAACGTGGGAATTTCAATGGTTTTATGTCAGTAAAACTATAACTGGTGTGAAGCCTATGGTTTTTTCAGTGAATTTAATAGGTTTTTTAAATGCTAATTCCTAACTATAACTAGTGTGAAACCTTTGGTTTTTTCAGTGAATATATATATATATATATATATATATATATTCACAGAAAAAACCATAGGTTATAGTCCATATATAGTTAGGAATTTGCATTTACAAAACCTTGAAAATTCAATGAAAAAACCATTGGTTTTAGGCCATATATAGTTAGGGATTTGCATTTACAAAACCTTATTTTACTCGCATAAAACCATTGAAATTCCATATATAGTTAGATGCGCTAACTATATATCGCGCACCCGCAATCCACTGCTGATGATGTCACATATTACATCATTCATGACATGGTTAGTGACATCACTGATGACATCACTGATGACATCTCAAATGACATCACTGATGACATCACTGATAACATCTCATTTGACATTACTGATCACATCACTGATGACATCATTCATGTGATAATACGATGAACCTCTTCAGACTCTAATATAACCTTAGATACAATCAGTGTAAAGAGACACTCACAGACTGTCACTCATCCATGGAGTTACTCACACACCTAGTCAGTCATGCAAAGAATCAATCACACCTCCATTTCCTCAACTATACAGTTATACACACCTTACTTATTCAAACATATACTAACACATATTTTCTCTCTTATACAATCCCTGATACAAGTTCACAATGATCCATACAGCCACTCACACATTCACTTGCTATTATGCACAGTTATTTATATATGTCAACTCTCACATGTACTATGTTTTACATATGTACTTACTTTGACATGTAGCACTGAGATATCCATTCACTCACCAATACACTCATGCACACAGTCAACCGCCCATACAGCTGTTTCCACATGCACTTTTGAAACCAATCATCTAGTGAATCAACTGCTCACACATCCATGCACAGAGTCCTACACCTCCCAACCACCCACACACACACTCTATTTCCCATACAAATACTTGGGCAACCAATCAATAACCCATATAGTTACTCATATAGCTACTTATCAACACATGCAACAGTTTACAGAACAACAGACATAATGATGCACAAATTAAGACAATTTAGTCACTAACCCATGCACTCAGTGAGACACATTTAATCACTCACTCATACAGTCAGTCATGCACCTACTAAATCCTTCATCCAGACACTTATACATCCACTCATTCTTCAATATGTAAGACATATTTTAACTTTACAGAAACATACAGTCACTGGATGTTGTCATCAGTGATGTCATCAGTGATGTCATTTGAGATGTCATCAGTGATGTCATCAGTGATGTCACTAACCATGTCATGAATGATGTAATATGTGACATCATCAGCAGTGGATTGCGGGTGCGTGATATATAGTTAGCGCATCTAACTATATATGGAATTTCAATGGTTTTATGCGAGTAAAATAAGGTTTTGTAAATGCAAATCCCTAACTATATATGGCCTAAAACCAATGGTTTTTTCATTGAATTTTCAAGGTTTTGTAAATGCAAATTCCTAACTATATATGGACTATAACCTATGGTTTTTTCTGTGAATTTCATTGGTTTTTTAAAAGCTAACATCTGTAGCTGTAAAATGTATTCTTCTTTAAAACCCAAAATATATTTTAGATGTTTATTGATAATTTTTATTGAAATATTTTTTTTCTTCGCTTCCGGTAAGCGAACCGGGAAGCTTTCCGTTAGCTCATCTTGATGCCGCGATCTAGTACGCGAACCGGTAAACGTTATGTTAGCGGAACTGTGACGCGTCGCGGAAGCGCGACGTATCATTGTCGCGTAATGCGTCTTATGACGCGCCACTTTAGCGCTCCCGAAAGTGCTCCGGACCGCGAACCGGAAACGATGCGGGACGCGGCGCGCACCGCGTAACGTAAGCGGAACAAGTCATGTGACTTGTTTATCAAACTTTTCATTGGTTCATTTCACTTTTGGTTTCCAAATGATGTATGACTAGGTCATGTGACCTAAAAATAACACTTTTCATTGGTTCAGAACTTTTGCTTTTCCCAAATAATGTAAACCCCTACTTCTTTCCTCACTCTGACTTTCATCTTGGTGAGAGAAAGACCATTTTCCATTTTGATTGCAATGGCTTCTATCTTTGCTTCAGCTGGTGGACCCCCACCACCACCTCAACCTCCTCATGACAAGAGAGGACCACCATCACAATTCATCTCCAACAGAGAGGAGGAAGAGGACGACTTAGAAGAAGAGGACACTGATGAACCTGAATTTATTCAGGAGTTGCCCCGTGTTTCCCGAAGGAAAACAAGTTTTATATGGCAGTTTTTCTCAATTCCTCGAGGGGAGAAGAAGGTTAATGCCAAATATGCCACCTGCCTAATTTGCAAAAAAAGATTATCTTGAGGCACAGAGAAAAAGTATAGTATGGGCAACTATACTATGCATCGCCATATGGTCAGGTGGCATCCATTAAATTACAGCCGGGCAGAGTTAAGGGACCTGCAAGATAATCCCCCGACAACTCCTGTGGCCAGATCAACTTCAAATATATCTTTGACTGCAAGAGAGGCACAGGAAACTGTGCCAAACATACAGCCAAACTTCAAGCACATGAAGTTTACGTGCATACATTGTGGTGCTATGCTCTCATGTGGCAACATGAGCGTAAACTTAATCAACTTGGTGTTTGATAACCATAACTGCCCTAACCCACCCAAGCAGTAATTTTTTCTTTGCTCCTGTTGAGCCCTTTTCAATGCCTGTTTTTTTGTTGTTTCCCCTCCATGAAAAACACAAAAAAAACATAAAACTGTTCTAAAAATACAAAAAAAACAAAAAATGTTCAGAAAATAAAAAAATAAAATAAAACAACAACAACATTAAAAAAAAGTTCTTTTCAGAACTACCTCCCCTTTCAAATAAAATTGCTAGAATGTTTAGCATTCTGGCAAGCTCTATTTCTTTTGGTTCGCTTTCCAGTTCGCTGCCCGGTTCGCGAACTTGAAGCGAACCAAAAAAATATTTTTTTAAAAAAAAGAAGAGTTAGTATAAGGGAAGTAAACAGAGAGTAATGTAAAAAGAAAGACAGCTATAGGGAGTAAACCAGAGATAGTGTTTAATAGATCTATTTATTAATTCAGGATGACGATAAGGTGTGATGTCTCCTGAGGTTTGTTTAAGGTGAGACCTACTCAGGGTTACAGATCAATTTTACACTTGTTGAAGAATACAGAGCAGATAAAGCATGTGAAGGCCTACCAATGAAGTAAATCATGTCCTCTTATTACATCATTCATGACATGGTCAGTGACATCATCAGCAGTGCATTGCGGGTAAAAAGAGTAGAAAACATTTACCTTATAATTCTTGTTACCTTTTTTAAATATTTTTTCATACTTTCAATCTGTAAAATAGAGAACAAACATTTCCAAAAATATTACAACATGTATTTAAAAATTAGAAAAGAAAAGGGAAAAGGTTCAAGAAGAAACACTTTTTCAACAACTTTGACATTTACAGAAGCCTCTGCTTCTCTACGTCCCCTACACAATCCTAAAGATATATATTTTAAACAAACAGTATCTTCATGCTGATGAACTGAGACCTATTTTGGAACATGGTACTTCTTTTGCACTGCTGATGTCTCACAATAGTGATGCAATAGCAGCGCAAAAAAGATGTAAAGCCATCATAAAATTGTGTCTAATATTTTAAATGATAGTTTCAGGATGCAAATAAGATGTGTGCTTTCAAGAGCTTTCTTTGAGGTGAGGCCTATTCCTTTTTTTTAAAAAAACAGTACCCAGAAGTACAGCACTGTAAGCATTAAAATTGACACTTACAGAAGACTCAGTTTCTCCATATCTACCTCACATTTCTAAATGTATATTATAAGTACAAACAGAAGAACATTAATTATACATGTTATATGGTTTATTTTTGCTGTTCTCAGAATGTATCAAATTTCACTTAAATCAGTGACTTGAAGGTATTCATCATGTAACAGCGGGGAAAAAAAAACACAATCAAAATGACTGTGTTTAAAAAACCCATACAACCTAAGAAATCTGATTTCAAAACTCCTTAAAATTAACTTACTTTCAATGATGTCGAAGGATCTCCTATGAACAGCATCCACTCTGTTGTGCTATAAATATTTTCAGCCCGCCACTTTCTGAAAGAAAACCTCCATCGATACGAAAAATATGTTACATAGAAGAAAAGACTTCTCTCATTCTATCACATGTTTCCACTAGGCCAAATCATGTTGCCGCGATTCGCAACTCTTGTAATTCTTCCAATCAATTCCCGACATTTTCTATTTTCGCAACTTTCAAAAAGAATACATTTAAGATTATTTTCACAATCCTGGACTACTAATATCTTACCCTTCTTTGTCACTCATGTTCTCCTTTTCCTATGACACTGATACTGCTTACTATGAAGCAGACTTACTTGCATCAGGTTTATATAGTTGGATTTTTAAATTGACATTATAATTAAAACTTTTGGACCAATAATCTAGACAGCATTGCAGACTTACATTCCCTCTACTTCATGAACCTTTTGCAATTCTTCACAGGAAATCCCGAGATTCTTTCATTAAAATTTTGGTTTTAAAAACACCAGGTAAGAATTTTTAAGGTCAAACGGCAATTTTTTTTTTAAAGTTACAACGGAATCATTGCAGAATGACCAGCCGTTTCGAGACTTTAAATAAGCTGTATAATGTCCTGATGTTGTTGAAGGACCATCGTGATAGATAATTGCTACAGTTACAAAAGTCCTTCCTGATATTGAAAGCTGAGAAGCCACAAACTTTTTTATTAAAGTTGACAATTTTGATCCATCAGGCCTACATCGTTGGATCATTAAAATGACATACTGTCCATATCTACGTATAAGTAATGTTGACATCATTTCAGATTTACATTGGCTACACTCCATGTTGTGATCCGCTGCATTTACTAACTTATTAAAGGAGACTGATTTACTGTCTGGCAAAGTTAAATATATAAATCTTTCTGAGTCTACACTAGTACTACTTGATACCCTACAATTCTCGCAGTCATGCTGCCATTGATAAGAAAGCCCAAACAGGTGATCTACATCTACACCCTCATCTTGCAATACATCAAGCATATACATTAAAAACTCCTGACAATCTTGCTGATTATTTTCAGAGAAGTCTGTTTGACCTGAACATTCATCTAACAGATAACGAACTTCAGACACACGTTCTACTTTTGTTCGATCAGTGCTACATTTCTCGAAAACAGAATTCAACAAACAGCATAAAATTTGTTCTGAATTCAACAGAATCTGTTCTTTTAAACTCTCTCGTGAAAAGAGAACATTAACCACTACATTTGCAAAGCAGTTGACACCAGAACTGTTTTCAAATTGAAAACCGACAACATCTTCAACAGAATCCACTTTCTTTCTGCTAACAATTTTCGGTTCATTGACTTTTAGTCTTTTTGCAACAACCTCCCTACTATTACTGATATTTCTACGTTTCCGGCCTACCACACGTTTCTCAAACAAAGGATATTGAGGCAAATGTGGCGCATACTCTCTTCTTAACCTATTGTATTCCTTAACACAATCTAGATCCGCACAAATGTTTGTGACATCACAGTCAATCAAGTACAATCCTGATAAAGTTCTAACTCGTGACAATGCCACATATGCCATACCCTCCTTGAACACAGAACTGCCAATATTCACCAATGCACTGTCTACACTTAAACCTTGCGATTTATGAATTGTTACCGCATATGCCAAGCAAACAGGAAACTGTTTACGGCGAACATATAAGTCTTTAACAAGCAAAAACCTAGCAGAACAACGACCAATTAGCTGTACTTCCTCAATGCCATCAAATTTAATTTTTAAAAATTCTATTCCATCTCTATTTCTGTACTTCTCAAAATCAACAACATTGCCCATTGATCCATTTACCAGACCTCTTTCAACATGTAAATTTCTTCTCAAAATGATTCGGCAATTTAAACACACATTTAAAGTCTTTTCAAAACCCGCTGTTTTAGATATAGTCTTCTCTAATGAATCCAATTTTGATTTCAAATTTTCTGACAAAATAATTGTTGATCCCATGTGCTCTATTTTGTCAATAGCTTCAAGTTTCACAATCTCTTGCTTTTCTAAATTCAACATTTTGTTGTTGAAGATGGCACATTCTGCAAGAGTTGGCATCAAACATATTCCGGATTTCTTCTCTGTAATTTTCTGAAAAATATTCTCAGCCACAATCTCTTGTTCGGGATATAAATTTGAAAGTAATCGTGCATTTAAAGCTTCTTTTCCATGCTCGGTCACTTTTCCAATTCTAATATCTTGTAGAATATTCTTGTAATCTTCATCTTTTGCCTGACGCATATTTTCATGCAGTTCAGCATAATTGAAGTTTAACCATATATTGACGTTGCCAATGCTCCCTAGGCACTTCCTGGTATCTTCATGCGTGAGTATTTTGAACACAGGTTCTCCTTTTACTGGTGTCAGCTGCAGAAGATCTCCGAAAACAATGATGTGTTTGCCACCAAATAACACATCATATTCAGTTTTAAGTACTTCTTGCATTCTCAAATGCACAAAGGCAAGCATGACATTGGAAACCATGCTTACTTCGTCAATGATAAGTAGTTTCATTTTCCTCAAGACTCTTGAAACTTCACAGCAAGCATCCCCAGATAACTTGTGATATTGTAATTTGTTGTCATGCTCCACCGGCAGCATCAGTAGACGATGCAAAGTAATACCTTTAATGTTATGTGCTGCAAGTCCAGTAGGAGCGGTGACAACACAAGACAGCGATGACTCAGTCCTTTCCTGCAGATAGCATGAAATTGCTTTAATGAGGAAACTTTTTCCAGTTCCCGCTTCTCCACTCACATACAGTAGGACAGGCTTCAACGATGTACATGAGCACTCTTTCTTCTCATGACTTAATCCATGCTCAATTTGCTTGGTAACTTCATCATATATTTTCCTCTGCTCAACGTTGAGTTGTTTTTCCAAGTCTTCTAAGTTAACTGAATCCTCCTGAGCATGTGCCATGGCTCTTTCCACTTCATTCATAGCAGTGGCAGCTTCATTTTCGATAATAGGTCCTCCAAGTGGATCTTGACTCAATGAAACAGAACTCTGACTGTCCTGAGAACTGTCTCTGGCAATCTCGGCTGCAATCGTTGCTTCCTGCTCAATTTCCAAAGTTAGCATTTCTTGATATTTCGGAAAAGCAGGACATTCTATGCTATCCTTAGCAGCAGTGAAAGAGTCTTCGTAACAGAGGAAATCTCCAAGCAGTTCCTCTTCTGCACGCCAAGGCTTGAAAAGTTGCAAAAGTGCTAAATAGAAAAACTCCTTTTTTTCTGAAGATTCGCCACTCAATTTTCGATGGTTTACTAATTGGCATTTTCTTTGCTTGACCAAGCATCCCTCACTTCCAATTACAGCATACACTCCTTTCTCAATATCTTCTTTGATGTTCCTCTTGAATATATAATTTTGTAGAACCTCATATAGACAAACATTCTCAAGGTGACTGCTTCGATTTGGATAATATGTGTCCAACATGTTGGTCTTCAAAATGTCGGTACTGTTTGGTTCCTTTTCTGCCAAATATTCAATTTCCCGGACAGGTTTTAGAACCCGATTTCGCGTTGCAGCAAGACCAAGACTCGCCCAAACAATACTCCTGGATTTGGCATAGAGACTTGCTGAAGACAATCGATCTGAACATTCGTAAGCTCCGATTTCTCGATGCGACAACATCTTCAGACTGAAACTGTACAACTTCTTGCTGAGGCTCTTTTCATGGGAAATGTCCTCCCACATATCCTTCAGTTCTGTCTTTTCTTTTTTGGTGATGTAAGATGTCACATACCGAGCCACAGCCATACAGTTGTCACCCACAAACTGTATATCCATGTTAGCATTCCACATGGACAAAATCACTGGGTTGTAGTCGTTGATGTACTTGGACTCTTCGTTCCTTTTCAAATTGTATGTATTTTTGGGTGATTTCCTCGTCACATTATGTCGCAGTGAAGACATCAAACTGTTCACTTTTCCTTTAGAAATCACCGGTCGTGGAAAGTTGAAACGACAATTGGTGTAGAACTTGTCCTTGTTTCTGAATTTACGACTACAGTACTTTCCACAACGATGGCTTTGGAAACGTAGAACTTGTTCTCTTAGGCTTTTCTTCTCCGTTGCGTTTGGAACAGCACACGTAGAATACTGTTCTATGAAATTCATCACTAAGTCATCCGGATCTGTTCCAAATTTAGGTGCATCCTTGATCCACAACAACATATGTATATGAGGAGCACCTCTTGCTTGGTACTCCTTTCTCCAGAAGAAATCCAACACCTCTCCAAGAGGTGGATTCTTCTTATTTGTGATGAAAGACATCATAGCTTCAAATCTATGATTGAAGTACCTGCATACATTCACAGGATCCAAAGAACACAGTTCTCCAGGTGTCTTGAATTCAATGTTTTCAATATTTCCATTTGCCTCTCGTAGAAATTCAAGTAAGTCTTCCCAGCCATACTCGGCACAGCTCAGAGTGAGGAACCATGTCGGAGTTCCTAAGTTCCTCAGCATACATTTTAAATCACCATGACGACGGTACCAGTACTCATTAGTACCACGCTGACACGCCATGAGATTAATTAAGTGAGAATCCAAAATACTGTCTTGGACATTGACTTTTTGCATAAAGTCCCTTGCCGAGATATTTCGCATCTGTATACCACTTTTTAAGATGTGGTTCACTGCATATGACAGTCCAGACAGATCGCTTTCAAACAGGAGATGAAACAAATAGGGAATGCATTGACGAAACCTAGGATCTTCTGCATACAATCGTAAAGTCCGGTATTCAGACGCAGGAATTTGATGAGGTCGCTCATCATATCTTCCTCCTCGACCTGTGGGAAATAGCTGTGGGAAACACCGAGCTTCCAAACTTTCCTCCCAAACACTAATGGGACTCCCTTTGGCTTGTTTCATTTGAAACAACTCAATAGCATTCCCCATGACTTCCTTGGAATGCAAAGATTGAACACTATAATGTTCATATATTTCTTCACTTTTAGAGGCCTCTACTTTCTCAATTTGGCCAGCACACAAATCGCTATCCTCTTCATCACTTACTTCCTCTTCTGCAACATATACATTCTTATAGTACTTATTATTTTTCTTCAAATACACTGTTGCCTTTTTGACTTTCCTAACATCCACTAAATATTGCCATATTTTCTTATTCTTTGTCGGAACCCCATTAACCAAGATAACCAGAGGTTCCTCTTCCACTTTTTCTATTCCAATTGTGTTAATGTTTTTGTTCAAATCTAGAGGCAAATAAACAACTCTTCCCTTTAATCCTCTCTGTAAATCTGCTGGAGGCAACTTCCCTGTCTTTGGCTCCATTCTTACAATAGCCTGAAAGGGATGGATACTTTGAATCAAAATAGATTCATAAGTATTTAAATCCTTCAATTCAGAAGGAATCTCAACCAATTCCAGATTATTATAAACTGCCCTAGCAGGCATCTGGTTTTGGTTTAATTTATTACAACAATAAGTACACACACGTTGATCCGATCCTAAATCAAAATAATTTTCTACCATCAAGTATGTGGCAAAATCCTTCCATTCACTATAATTTTCCCTTTCACTTTTTGCATATAAATCCACTACCTTAGTCTGATTCTTATAATAAGTGCGTCGACAACATACACAAGTGAAATTAGGCCTCTCACTTGATTTCATCTGAAATGTGGCAATTTCCTTCTGAAAATTATCTGTACTGGAAACCTGCACATTATCTTCAACATAACCCTCTACTTCTGGGTCAATTTGAACATTCTCATCTCTACTACCAAAGTAACAAAACTCAATTTCTTCACAAATATTCTTCACATCTATTTCAGAACCATGCAAAAGAGCAGCACATAATTGTTTAAGCATAATTGCTGGACTCTTAGCATAATACAACATTCTCACTAATTTTCTCACTTTATTATGATGCACTGCTAGCATCCTGAAATGATGAAAAACACTCTGGCATACTCTCCTGGAAAGACAAGCCAGTGAATGACCACGCAAACCTGTCATTTGTCTCACTCTGCAAGGATCTAAATCTTGCAACAACTTCATTTTCTGCTTCAAACTTTTCTTATTAAATGTCCGTATAAAATCACAAAGCAAATTGATGGAAACCTGTCGCACACTGCAAATAGAACTACACTTCCAAATGTACACAGGACCCTTAGGACGTCTTCCTAAAACCTCATCACTTAGCACCTCTTCTGTCTCTGTTGTCACAAGTTTTTCTTTTTCAACTGGACAAGCATCCTTCACTTCATAAGCTCGACCACTGGTGTCAACTGCAAACATCAAATCATTATCCTGAAAATAACTCTCCTCATTAAAAAATGCCTCAGAACTTGAACTATGCATCCATTCTCCGGAAAAAACTTCACAAAAGTTACTACGATTTACTACTCTCTTCCATCTACTGTTTGTTTTGAAATCAGAAATTACCTTGCTTAGTTTCCTAATTCTATTGATTACCAAAATAAACAACTTTCGCTTAATTTCAAAAGCATGATCAATATTTTCTCTACATTTTTCTTCTTCTTATAAAATGCCGCTTTCTGTTGGCATTTTTTAATATTTTTTAATAAATTAACTATTATCCTGTTACGAAACATTCGTTTTCGAATGTCCCTAAACTGTGGTTTCCTTCTACTATCATGCACAGAGTTATCTCTTCCTCTACCAATAACATTTTTGATGGGTCTTTCCTTTCCATTTAAATTACTCTTCTTTTTCTGAACTGAAACATTTTTGCGAAAAATACTTTTTTTACTAAAAATATTTTTTAATAATGATTTTGTGCTCTTACCCGGAGCTTTCTTGGTGTTTTGATTAGTATTTGGGGAAGAGGACTGCTGCAATAAAACATCATCCTGCTGTCTTTGACGTTTTCTAGCCTTTCTAATACGATTTTTCGTTGGCATTTTTCAAATTAAAAAAAGATCTGCAGTTGAATCTGTGGAAAAATATAATAAAAAATGTTATTAACCACTATTACCAAACAGTAAATGAATAACAGTCATCAAAAACTTAACGCCCTACTTATTATTTAACATAGAAAATCTTTTGCACCAGCACTGCATCACAAGGACATTTTCAGTCATTTCCTCTTGAATGCAGGTATACAATTGATTTATATGCTGTGTTTAAAAACGATTTTTTGAAATCAATTACATTTCTGGATATGTACTGCTAGACCTTCATAGGTTGCTTTGGGTCATATTTATAAGGCATATGAGTGTCTATAATGTTATTTTTCCTTTTTAAATGGAAAGCGTTCTTCATGGTGCAAGTTTCTTGTAAATACGCTCCCACCTGCGAAACGGAACTTTGCGCGCAGAAAGCTGATTGGCTCTCCGGTGTCTGTCAACATTCTAAACAGACCGGAGCGGCCGCCATCTTATCTCTCGGTAGGATCGAGAGAGAAGAAGAGGTGAAAAACGAAGGGGGAATTTAATGAAAGGGGGCAAGGTATACCCCTCTTGACCCCCTAGGAATGTTGTTGGGGTTTTTAAAGGGTCCCGTGGGGAAAATAAAAAATATATATTTTTCACGGTAGAAGCGCTTTCCGAACACCGAACTGGGCCGCAAACTGCTGGCGAAACGGGAATTCGCCATTTTGTGCTTCGTTTTAATTAAATTACTAGGTATAAGGGGGTGCGGGAGACCATTTTGTGCTTCGTTTTAATTAAATTACTAAGTATAAGGGGGTGCAGGAGACGTATCCTAATCCCTTATATTTTCTGAGGGTGGCTGAGGAGGCTCATATATGTTGATACATGTGTTCCAGCGGCTGTGCGTGAGCTTTTTTTTATTTTTTTGCTGCGTGACGTCTGTTAACGTTCGATTCGAAGGAAATCAGGAAGTGTTGACCACCAATTTGTCAGTGCGATAAAATATTTCGTTATAAATGAATCCTTATTGATAAACATTGTCTGCGCCATCTTGTCTTTTTTACAATGCCACAATTTTGTCGTGCACGGCAGCCATTTTACATGCCAGGCCGGTCCCAGGCTATCACCTAGCCCCAGCTGTAGAGAATCCAGACATGCCAACCCTCCCGATTCAGGCGTCAGACTACTGATTTCAGTGCTACTCTCCCGCCTCCCGATTCCTGCAAACAAAAACCCGGGGGCATATTACCAACAACTAGCGATAACTTGTTTAGAGACAAAAATTATCGCCGCACATCGGCGATTTTTATCGCAGATAAACCTTGCTATTAGCAAGGTTTATCGCAAATGCGATAAAAAACGGCCGCAATGCATGAATATCGCTGAAAAGTCAGCAATATTCATGCATTATCCAGCAAATGCTCTTAGCCATGTTATCCACCTCTCATTGGATAACATGGCTAAGAACTGCTCGCAAATGCGATAAGAAGCGGCCGCAATGCATGAATATCGCTGAAAAGTCAGCGATATTCATGCATTTTCCAGCAAATGCTCTTAGCCATGTTATCCACTTCCCATTAAATAACATGGCTAAGAACTGCTCAGGGCCCCATGAGGAACGCTTTCCATTTAAAAAGGAAAAAATAACATCATAGAAAAGAATCGTTTTTAAACACAGCATATAAATCAATTGTATACCTGCATTCAAGAGGAAATGACAGAAAATGTCCTTGAGACACATGAAAGCGTTTTCTGGAATGCCCTAGCACCATTTTTTCGACATTATTAACATGGCTATGTAACTCCCATAATCAAAATCTAAATTTGCCAAGCGCAGGTGGGAGCGTATTTACAAGACACTTGCCCCATGAGGAATGCTTTCCATTTAAAAAGGAAAAATAACATCAAAGACACTCAAATGCCTTATAAATATGACCCAAAACAACCTATGAAGCTCTAGCAGTACATATCCAGAAATGTAATTGATTTCAAAAATTATTTTTATAAACAACATATCTGTTTCAGCTTACATAAGAGACCATGGAATGGGCTTCATATACAACAATAACTTGTATAACTGCATTCCAGAATGCTACACCGAATATGCAATTACAATTTCTCAAAGTAACAAAATCTATTTCTATATCACTACAGACAAAGCCACAGTTTAAAAACACAGCTTTCTTCATCATTTTCTCCTTAATTCATACTATTCTCTATCTAAAATAAATAAATCTTTTCTCACCTTAGCAAATACTTTTTGAGTTTTGAAAACAGTCTCAGAAATACACCAAATTGTCTTCAGCAGAAGAAAAAGGATGCACTCCAGAGTCTGCAGCTATTGAAAGCACAGAAATACAGATATTCATTTCACATATCTCTCATATTAGCCAATCATAACTCTTCCCTCACTTTTTTCAAATCAAAACCCTTCCCCCCTCTGCCCTCTCTGCCTTTTTTCCATAGCAACGACCTCCTGGAAGACCTCTCATGTTTGCAAATTCACACAACAATGTTTCAATTGAACTCTGAACTCTCAGTGCACCTGCGTATCCAGTGCAATCTTTCATTAAAAGTTTCTTCCTTGACCATTCAAATTACATCTTTCAAAGAACACATCCATGCACCCTAACTTTCTGTTTTCAGAAATGGAAATACACCAATCACTGCTAATGAATCATTAGCATTGGAAATCCACAGTTTTTTTTCTTTACAAACTCCTACTGTTTCAACTGCCCTTTCATTACCACACTTCATCTGACTGCAGCACAACCTTCTCCCACCATGTTTAACGTCTGGATTGTTGGACATAGTTACATCCACTGGGCTCAAAGGTATGCTGAGAACAGAAATTTACACAACCTCAATTTACAAGATGTGGAAATTAAGTGGTTGGGCCAAAGAGGATTAAAATGTCACCAATTGATACCATTGGTGAAAACCTTTATGCATTTGCCAAAACCTGACCTGTTAATAGTGCACTGTGGAGGTAATGATTTGGGCACTTTGACAGGGGTAGGTCTGGAAATGCTTTTAAAGGACACCTTTGAGCAATTAATGGCACTTTTTCCTCAAACTGCCTTGGTATATTCCAATATATGCCAAAGACAGAAATGGAGGTGGTCCAACCAATTTTGTCCACAAATTGAGAAGTCGAGGAAGCATGTAAACAAATCTGTTTCAGCTTTCATGAGAGACCATGGAATGGGCTCCCTGTACAACAATAACTTGCGTTACTACATGCAAGATATCTACAGAGGAGATGGAGTTCACTTCTCAGATGAGGGCAACAGAATTTTCATTCTGAATTTAAGACTGTGCATTGGTACCTACTTATAAGTACCTAAATGTACCATAAACCCAAAAGCTCTTCTCAGAGCTACCCTTCATCTAATCACTCACAATTATTATTTTTTTCTAACTTTTTTCACTAATTTTCCACAAAATACGCTCCCCGAGGCGCTACCCGGTTCGCTAACCGAAAGCTAACCTCGCGGAATTTTTTTAAAAAATGTTTTTTTTCCGCACATATAAACCTCCTCAGCCACCCTCAGAAAACCTTCTACCCATTCTGAACATTATTTGCCCTCCATCTTGTATCTTAAAGCGACCGAAACACAAAATGGTGGACTCCCGTGATGCTTAAGGTTCGCTAACCGGGCCGCTTTCCAGAAAGCGGTCCTAAAAAAGGTGGGAAAGTAATTTACAGAAAAACGACTAGAGACACTCTCACCAAATATAGATTAGCTCATACTACATAACAATCCCTTTCATTCTCACAAATTTGATTGAAATTTCATTTAGCCATTTAGCCTGTAGACCTATCTAAATACCCTGAGGTAAATTACTTCACAAAACACATCTAAAATATTGGAATTGACAACCAATGAAAACTTTACTTTCATTTACAATTTTTATTACCTGACATTTGATTGGTTATATACCTGAATATATATAAAGGAAGAGAAGGAAACACAGCCATTTTCACTGCTACTTCCTGAACTACATTTCAAGAGCCTTTTCACCTCCCTGTAAAGTAAATTGATAATTTGTAAGTGGCACTTTAAATTAATTTGTAAAAACGTTTATTGATAATTATTTACTGTCCCCCTGCTATAGTTATAGATACAGATAAGCTCCTCTGTTATATTTATTGATTGACTTACACTTCTCTGCTATAATTATGAATTTACTTACTTTAACTTCACTGTTAAAAAAACAGAACTACATGTCTGAACTTAAACCCAACAGTGCCCTAACTTTTCTAATATAATTATTTTTTTATGCAATTTACAGCAAAAAAATGGAAGGGGAGCACGAAAAAACTAATGTTTCCTTCGACATCACAACACAAGACATTTTAACTGAACAAAATGTGGATGAAGATTTTATGGATGAATCTTTTGATGAAAAATTTATTGAAAGCTTAGAAGACACAGAAACATCCATGTTGGACGAGATTCCAGTCGATGTAATGCTGGAAGTTTTAATGAACTATGAAAATAATAAATACATTTTTTTT